>NC_058165.1:2600317-5000317 GCF_020080835.1 Cotesia glomerata
AATTTTCAAAATCTAAGTTTGGTCAAGCCCTTTCGAATGGCACCAACCGCGATGAAATCGGTCAAGCCGTTCAAAAGTTATAAGAGGTTTACATACTTTCACACACACACACATACATACATACTTACAGACACCGTGACAACCTCGCGGGGATAGTCAGGGAAGCTTCCTGTGACTTTTAAACGTCGAGATCTGATGAAAACTCGATTTTTGCAAAACGGGGTGAAAACAATAACTTCCCGATTTTTGAAAATCTTGGATTTTCTTAGCGGGAAGTTAAAAAGATGTAATTACTCCATAGAAAAAAAAATTTACTCGAATCAAGTAAATAATTTAAAAGAACTTCATTTTTCTGATTTGAGTAGAAAAATTCTTAAACTAATAAATTTTTCTTGATTTACAGAAATTTCACTTAATTCAAGAACTTTTCTTTTAAATCAAGTTAATTTTTTTTTCAGAGTAATTTATTTGCATTTCCCGCCATTTTTATCTCACATAAGAAAAGAAGAGCGCTTGCAAACAGGATAAAGCTTCGCATTATGAGGCGTGCAAAAAAAGTAATAGGCTTACCTCAGAGATATTCACTGATTTATAGTCGTCGGATTTAGTCTTGGGACATGAAGAATGTGTTATTGCCATCGATCTTATTTGACCGAAATTGGCAACCAATACGCAGCAAATAATTATGAAATTCTTCATTTTTGATGATTATTACTAAGAAGTATAATCTTTCAAACTATATGACTTTAAAATCCGTCGTCGTTTATATACGACAATTCGCTAGGCGTGGAAGGGGAGTTGAGAATTTGATTGGTCAACAAAAAACATATGATGGAAACTACGAAAGTAGTTTCGGTTAATTACGAAAAATATCTTATCTTTCATTTTATTTCTTTATCTTAAGAACATGGACTACTATTCGGCATTTTAAAAACAACTTGTAGGAATATTTTCAAGAGTCATATTTTTTTGATTTTTATTAATATTTTTGATTTTATTCAACTTTTTTCTTCTCTATTTTACATATTTTAAATCTTAATCTATCTGAGTTAAATTTATTTAAACTAAGAACAATTTCTTAGCTAAAGAATTTTACTGCTTGATTTAAACTGATCTAATTCTTACAAATAATTTTCTTGGTTCAATATTTTTGCTTGTTAATTAAATTAATTTTTAATTAAATCACATACTGGTATTTTAAAAAACATTCTTTTATGTGTCTTTCAGTTTCAAAGATTATCTATTCTACAGATAAAAATAATTTCATTTATCGAAAAGCTAATTAAGTTTTAAAGTTAATTACGATAATTAAAAAAAAATAAAGTTATTAATATTTCATTTAGTAACATTCTTTTCAAAATGTCAAATTTATCGACTACAATCTACGAGCATTCATTTGTAATCTCTGCAATTCAAATCTGGAAAGAGCTACCCACTGAAGTCATAGAATCACTCAGCCTAGACTCCTTCAAAAATAAAGCTTTTGAATTTTTTGAGAAAATAGAACGAGAAAATGTACTATTAATGTCAAACAGGCCATTGAAAAATTTAAAATCAAAAATTTACATTCTAAATTACTAAATTATCTAATATGTTACCATTGAAAAAATTAGCTTTCAAATATTGCTCATTGATTCTATTGTTGTTCTCATTCTTATAAATAGTACAGTACTATTGAATCCGAACAAAAACAGTTTCACTGTAAAAAAAATCGCGCCAAGTCCACGTTCATAAGACTATTAAGGGGTTATACGCAGTTGCAAAGCTAAAAAAACAACATTTTTTTATGAATTTTTTCTAGACACAGTTTTTAATTATCAATTACAAGTGATGGTTATTTAAATAGAGCCTACTTCAAAGAATACAATAGCGCGTCAATCATGTAAAAATATAAATGTGCACCGCTCCTGTAGAAGATGTTCTGAACGACCTCTAAAAAAAAGGCGCTTGGCGGTGATCTCCATTTCGGTGGTTTGGATTATCTAAAATCAAAAAATATGGTGAATTCTTTTACAGGATAGATTAATGCAGGTATTGGACGAAGGAATAAGAAAAATTTTGATTTTTGACAAAATGGCGTCTATTTGTAAAAAATTTTTCGTTTTTGTTAAAAAACAATTTTCCAAATTGTTAAAAAAAAATTAGTAATAACTTTTTTGAATCTTATATTTTTTATATATTTATATTTTTACATGATTGACGCGCTATTGTATTCTTGAAAGTAGGCTCTATTTAATTAACCATCACTTGTAATTGATAATTAAAAACTGTGTCTAGAAAAAATTCTTAAAAAAATGTTGTTTTTTTAGCTTTGCAACTGCGTATAACCCCTTAAGAAAAAAAAATTTCTTATTTATTTACGACGGATTTGAACGGAACTTGGTGCCAGATTCTACCGAATCTGTGGATTTTTCAACTATATTATTAAAACATTCAAAATTATTAACTTCCTTAAAATATGATGATGTTAGTCTTATATATTTAATATTGTTATACGTGTACTTTATTATAAAAATTATGTATATTATTGTCATTTGGCTAGTTTGATTTGACATAAAAATTGAACGAATAAATAATTAAATAAATAAAATTTTATTTTCAACGTCATAGATAAATTTTAATAGAATTTTTTTTCTGTTCTTTTGTATGATTGTGCAAGGAATAATAATAATCTGAAATTTTTAAGTTTAAAAATAAATTTTTATCGTTAAAAATTTATCTACAATTTTTATTTCGTAATTTTTACCTACACCATTTAAAATAACAGAAATAATAATAATAATAAAAAATAATTCAATTAATTTTTCTTTATTTTTTATTCTTGAGTTAATAGTTGTTTATCTAAAAAACGAGATTGGTCATTTTAATTAAAAACTATTCAAAATTATTAAAAATCAAATAAATTTTAATACTCTTTAATTATTTCGCTTAATAATAAAAATTGGTTGTCTGTAAAGTCGGTTTACGGACGATAGTTTTACGTGATAACGTCATAAAGTAATATTGATGAAAAATTGCATACTTTGTATCTAAATTGCATATTTTGTATCTAAAAATTAAAAAATTTTGAATATTTAAAAATTATTTTAACAAAAAAAAAGGACTTATTGATACATTGTTAATCAAAAATTGATACAATAATTTGATAATTGATTTGATTATTATTATTTATAATTAATATCAATTATTTTACTATTAAATATTTTATTAATTTATCGTTTATAATTATTATTAATTTATTAATTTATAATTAATATTATTTATTAACAATTATTAATATTATCAACAATAATAATCTAATATCATTGATATAATTTGACATAAATATTTTTAAAACTAGTTTAAAATATTAATTTTTAATTTTCAAATATTATTTACACACTGATAGAAGGATTTATTTGTATTAAAAAATATTTGTTAATAGTTAACGAATCATTTATTAGATACCACTTTTTAGTATTAACCAAATATTTCTTAGTATTTAAAATGATTTGTTTGTATTTAATAAATCTGATATTCATTTATTAAATATTAATAAATCTTTTTAAATACTAAAAGATATTTGTTAAGGACTAAAAAGTGATCTAATTGATAAAAAATTGTTTTTATTTTTTCAAAATTTGATATTTTTTAAAAATTTCCAAATTATTGCCACAGATTAGATAGAAGTAAAAAAAAAATCAATAATTGCCGTAACCCCTATTCTTTCCCACTTCACAGCATTATTTATATTTGTAAAAATGCTTACCGTAAGATGGACGGTGTGGCTTAATGTATATAGAATAAGCGAAAGGAAATTTAGTATAGACCGGATAGCTCAAATGGTAGAGTAGCCGACATGTCCTCGGAAGGTTCTGGGTTCGAATCCCAGTCCGAGCTATCTAATAATTTTTTCTCGCATATTCTATAAACTCACATTAAGATGATCCTCTCCACATTCCTTTCTCAATCTACGATATAGAATATAAATATTACAAATTACAAATTCGTCTACTATTCGCTATAGTGTTGACTACATGTTTCCCAGCCCGAGCACAGATATTATGGGAAAATCACAAAGATTCAATGACTGATGATATATTGCATCAACATCGTATACGGTGCCACGATCTAACCATAACATTCAGCGACGAAATGTACAATGAAGCATTGATGGCTATTGAGGATCTTTGCATTGTCATTGCCAACTTACTACTTAGTAATTTCGGTATGAATTCGCCAAATCGAACTGCATCTGATTTAATGAATACTGAAATGAATCGTGAACTGCAGTACAGTACTGTAGAAATGGCAGCGATTGTTGCCCGCAATGTCCCACTAATGAATGAGGAACAAAGAACCATTTATGATCGCATTATGCTCGCAGTTTCAGTTGGACAAGGTGGGTTCTTCTTTTTGGATGCACCGGGTGGAACTGGCAAAACATTCGTTATTTCGCTAATTCTTGCTGAAATACGATCAAATAATGGCATCGCATTGGCCGGTGCATCATCGGGCATTGCAGCAACTTTATTGGATGGAGGTAGAACAGCTCATTCAGTATTTAAGCTGCCACTAAATATTCAGAATAACCCTGACGCAGTATGCAACATTAAGAAACAATCGTCCATGGCCACTGTGCTGAAACGGTGTAAAATTATTATTTGGGATGAATGTACTATGGCACACAAACATTCACTTGAGGCGTTGAACAGGACATTGAAAGATATTAAAAACAGTGACAAACTATTTGGCGGAACTCTGTTGGTCCTTTCAGGTGATTTCAGACAAACACTTCCAGTCATTCCACGTTCAACATACGCTGATGAGATCAACGCTTGCTTAAAATCATCTCCATTGTGGCGTAATGTTGAAAAATTACAGCTAAAAATAAATATGCGCGTTCAAATGCTTCAAGATCCATCCGCTGAAACATTTTCAAAACAACTCTTAGATATCGGTGATGGAAAAGTTGCTATAGATGAAACTGGATACGTAAAATCACCGACCGATTTCTGCACAATCGCTGATTCGCAAGATACTCTCATTGAACAAATATTTCCCGATGTACACACACAGTACATAAATCATGAGTGGCTTGCTGAAAGAGCGATTTTAGCGGCAAAAAATATAGACGTTGACAATTTAAATCTGAAGATACAAATGTTGTTGCCAGGGAACTTGGTATCATATAAATCTATTGATACAGTTTGCGACGACAGCGAAGCAGTAAATTTTCCCACAGAGTTTTTGAACTCACTGGATTTGCCAGGCATGCCACCGCATAATTTACAATTAAAGGTTGGATCTCCAATTATCTTGCTTCGTAATTTGAACCCGCCCCGGCTGTGCAACGGTACGCGATTAGTCATTCAAAAATTAATGAAAAACGTGATCGAAGCCAGGATTTTAAATGGCAAGTTCAGAGGTGAAATTTCTTAATTATGTATCTAAAGATAGAGCATTTTCGAATGCGGCCTAAATACTTATCATAATAAATTAACTATCAGTGAAAATGAAATAAAACAAATAAAAAAAAAAAACTTATTTTATCATATAATTATCCTGGAGACAAAAATTTTCTTATTCTCTCAATAATATTGATTTTTAAGTATTAAATTAATAAAGAAAAAAAAATTTGAGAATTAAAAAATTTATTAAAAAAATTTTCACAACTATTGTTTTACACACTTAACATTCTCAGTAAGAAAACATGAAACTATAAATTTATAAATAAGTAAAAAATAATTATCATTAATAATTAAACAGAAAAGAAAAATCAAGTTTTTCTTTTTTTAATACTATTGCTCTTAGTTTTTTTTGCAGGTACTTTATTTTTTTTATCATGATCATCAAGATCACCATCAAGACTATCATCTTTGTCTTCTTGAGAATCATTCATGTTATACTTGTAAGCAATTTTTTCTTTGATCAAAACCCCGCGTATTAACTTTTTCCAATTGCCCCAGATCCTTTTATCTCGCTTGTCCTTTGCACGCTTCTCGGCTTCCACTTGCTCTTGATTCCAAGCATCTCTTATAGTTTCTTCGTGTTCTTCGCATACGATATAACCCTGGGTCATCGGCATCGCACCGCGACACCCAAAATTAAAACCGACTACTGCTTGTGCGCAGTCGATTTTTAGCTTCTTCGCAATTCGGGCTAATCCTGGAACTATTTTTAATGAATTAATAATTTTTATCAATAAATTATTAATTTTTTTTTATTAAAAAAAAAATTCTCTAATTCATTCTGATTTAGTCTTAATTTATTATCAAAAGTTTATATTTTACTAATTTGTAAAGAAAATTTTTTTTAATCAATAAGAAAATCAATTTTTCTCTCCTAGTAACTTTTCAGCCGTACTAACTTGTATTCGGATCAAATGTTATTTTAATAGTTTTAAAAACAAATTCATTTTATGTTTGTTATTAACTGACATATTTATTATTATAGTTATAAGAACAAATTTTGTTTATGTTCGTTATTAATCAACACCTAAGTTTATCAAGATCGTGTTGTCAGCATGCTAAATCCTTTATTTGTCTTTTTTAATTAGTTTTTTTTTAATTATCCTAAATAATTTATAGTTAAATATATCGCGTTATAAATGCCATAAGGGCGTATCAGCCTATTATACGCCCTTATGGTACCCGGGTGCCATAAAGGCGTACCAAAAAATTTTTTTCGGGAATCGACGTAGTTATGCCTAAAACGGGCAGAAATGCAAAAAAATTTTTTGGTACGCCCTTATGGCACCCAGGGTACCTACCGGAAGCCATAAGGGCGTGCCAAAAAATTTTTTTTCGGGAAATAACGTATTTTTACTTGAAACGCTTAGAAATGACGAAAAAAAATTTTTTTCAAATTTGAAATTTTTTGGTACGCCCTTATGGCACCCAAGGTACCTACCGGGAGCCATAAGGGCGTAACAAAAAATTTTTTTTTCGGGAAACAACGTATTTTTACTTGAAACGCGTAGAAATGACGAAAAAAAATTTTTTTCAAATTTGAAATTTTTTGGTACGCCCTTATGGCATCGGAGGTACCCACTGGAGGCCATAAGGGCGTACCAAAAAAAATTTCAAACTTGAAAAAAATTTTTCTTTGTCATTTCTACGCGTTTCAAGTAAAAATACGTTGTTTCCCGAAAAAAAAATTTTTTGGTACGCCCTTATGGCTCCCAGTGGGTACCATGGGTGCCATAAGGGCGCACCAAAAAAATTTCAAATTTGAAAAAAATTTTTTTTCGTCATTTCTACGCGTTTCAAGTAAAAATACGTTGTTTCCCGAAAAAAAAAATTTTTTGTTACGCCCTTATGGCTCCCGGTAGGTACCTTGGGTGCCATAAGGGCGTACCAAAAAATTTCAAATTTGAAAAAAATTTTTTTTTGTCATTTCTACGCGTTTCAAACATAACTACGTCGATTCCCGGAAAAAAATTTTTTATACGCCCTTATGCCTTTTCAAGGGTATTTTTTTCGGGATACGCCCTTATGGCATCAGTAATGCGATATAAACAATAATGTTTGTAAGGTTGAAATAATATAAAAGTCTTTTTAATAAACAACTTGATGTAGACATTTAGTACTTGTCCCACCAGTCACAAATGCCTGTCCCACCAGTCACAATAAAAACAAATTTTTTTAATTGTTTCTACGTAGGTAATCAGTCTAATTCTTCATAATATTCAATGTTTGTAGGATTAATTTTGTATTTTCGAGGGAAGTATTTTTTAAAAGTTTAGTGGTCGAACTGAAATTGGACTTTAAATATACCTTTGGTAAGAGAGAAGGATTTGTTCTTAGTTCCACCAGTCACACTCAGTCAAATGATAATTACGAGAAACTTAAAAAGTAATGGAGGTTTTTGACAAAAGGATGTTGTTAATTATTTATTCTTCTATATAATAAGATAAATTTTACTATAGTATAAGTTTCAGTCACATAATTATATATAACTGATGGAATTCCAGAGTCAAATGTCTCACCCGACACTGTGGAATGCCCCTTAATTAATTTTTTTAAAAAATTTAATTTTTTAAAATAAAATTTAAAAATTTTTTCTTTTATATTTTAAGACAAAATTTTAAACTGAAAAATTTTAAAAATAATAAATTAAATTTATAAATATTTTTGCAGACGTTTAAAATAAACGCTGACTAAAAAGAGCGACAGTAAAAATTAAAATAACTCGCATTTTAATATAAATATAATAAGTACACTTACGATCAATATGGACAGTCCCCTTGGGTAACATGCATTGTTTAAACAAGTCGACATTGCCGTATTCATTACGTGGTATTATTCCATTTTTAGCCACTGGAGGATCGTATTGATTTGTTTGCCATTTACCAAATAGTTCTAGAGGCTGGTCTTTTACAACCTGTCCTGTAAACTATTGTTAATAATATTTATTAATGAAAATTACAATCTAAATTTAAAAATTAATTTATAATTATTTTTAATGAAAAAAAAAAAAAATTATTATTAATTAATTTTATAATTAAGGGGGGACACCACTGTGACAGTCGAAAAAAAGGTGATTTTTGGGAATTCTTTTAACTGGAAAAATAAAAGAATTTGGAGATCGAATTTTTTTTTATTTTATTGAGGGTATATTAAAGACTATTACCCTAAATTTTTATTAAGAAATATTTAATTATTACAAAGACTGATTGAAAATTTTCTCATTATTTTTACTGTTTTTTTTTTTTAGTTTTAACCCAGCTAAAAAAATCTTTAAAATAAAAATTTTTAAGAATGTTAATAACTTTGTAATAATTAAATATTTTTTAATAAAAATTTAGGGTAATAATCTTTAATGTACCCTTAATAAAATAAAATAAATCCAATCCCCAAATTCATTTATTTTCCCTGTAAAAAAAATTCCCAAAAATCACCTTTTTTTTTTTCGATCGTCGCAATGGTGTTCCCTTTTAATATATTAATTTAATTTATAATACTAAAGTTAGCCGATATTTTTAATTTTTTTTTCATTTATTAAATTAGAATTAAAAAATATTTTTTAAAAATAAAATATTTAAAATAAAAAAAAATTTCTCTTGATTTTTTTGTAATAATTTATCTATAAAAAAAAATTACTTTATCCATCTTCGGCATAGACTTCACAATCTTATAAGCTTCCTGTGCCGGTTTAACAACCCTGGCTTCTCTCAGCCAAGTCTCCCGACTTCTTAAAGTATGAACACAGTGCCTAGAATAAACAGCTTCACCGTTCTTCAAATAACCAAGCGGTTGACAATCTGGCGGATACAGCGCTTCATACTTTAGCAAATGACGCGCGAGTGCGTACAATGGATGTCCTTTGTAATCCGCAGTCCTATCTGGTAAAGGCTGTTCCAATTCCCTGAAAAAATTCCAACAATTGTTATTAATTCTTAAAAAGTCAATTTTATCAATTAACATTTCCTAAACAAATTCCAACAATTATTATTAGTTCTTAAAAAGTAAATTATCAAGCCCCCCATTTTAAAAGAAATAAATTATTAGAAACATGGGACAAGATTTTACGGTAGGATATATCCGAACAAAAACAGTTTCACTGTAAAAAAATCGCGTCAAGTCCACGTTCATAAGACTATTAAGAAAAAAAAATTTGTTTTTTTCTTTACAAAAATATATAAAATAAAAAAATTAAAAAATCCAAGTAACCGATATGATTGTTTATGATTTTGGGAAATTAAAAAAAATTGTGTTATAAATTTAAAAATTTTAAAAAAAATTTGGAACGTATTTAGTGTGCGCGGTTGCAAAATATTTTACTTTTAATAAAATTCGTAAAATCTATTTACTAGGACTTTAAAAAAATTGAAATACACAATGACGCACACCAAGTACGTTCCAAAATTTTTTTCTTAATTTTTAAATTTATAACACAATTTTTTTTAATTTCCGAAAATCATAAACAATCATATCGGTTACTTGGATTTTTTAATTTTTTTATTTTATATATTTTTGTAGATAGATAGATAGATAGATAGAAAAATTTATTTGATCCTAGAGTTCTAAGCTCCTTCAGGACCATCAACAATACATAAATTTTATCATTTACATGTATACATTTGATACAGTGTTTTTAATACAATTTAAATATTTGATATTAAATTATTAAAAGTAAGAACATATTAATTCTTAAAATAATAACATATTAACAGAGAAATAATAACATTAACATTTATTGTAAGAAGAAGTCATAGCAAGCCTGTTGAAATTGTTCGAAATTGTCAATTAATGTAATTTCGGCCGGTAACGAGTTCCAAACTTTTATACCATGAATTAGGAAAGAGTTTTCATAAATTGCACAATTACTTCTTGGCAGACGTAGATAATCATTCCTGACGTCACCTCTCCTTAGCACAATCGGCAGAAATTCTAAATTCGATTTAAATAATTGACAGTAATTTAACTTAATTTCTTTGTAAAATAAACAAGCTATGAAATAATCTCTTCTAACATCAAGTTTTAACCAGCCTAATTTTTTATAATACGGAGTAGTGTGCTCAAATCTCGAAATTTTAAAAATATATCTTATACATGAGTTTATTTTACGCTGCAATCTATGCTGTAATTTGCCTGAGATGTTTGTATAAGCAGCACAGCAGTAATCGAAGATGGGAAAAATCAAGGTCGTAACCAATTTTATGCGTAACTGTTCATTAAAAATTTCATTATTAATTTTTAGTTGCGCTAGCGTTTTCATCGCACGAATACATACGCTTACAACTTGATTCTCCCACGATAGAGTATTATCAATTATCAAACCCAAGTATTTAACTGATTGTACATATGGAATCACATGATTACTGACAATTATATTTTGGGCACTTTTACAAAAATTACTGCTAACTCTCTGCCTACTTCCTAGTATAATAGCACTAGTTTTTGTAGCATTCAATTTCAAGCAATTTAAATTGCACCAATCTGTAATTGCACCAATTTGTAAAGAAAAAAACAAATTTTTTTTTCTTAATAGTCTTATGAACGTGGACTTGGCGCGATTTTTTTACAGTGAAACTGTTTTTGTTCGGATTTTAGTATTTTTTGTAATTATAATAAAAATTTACAATTGTTACCAACTTAAATCTCGCGTTGGCTGCATTTTTTATAGCAAACTATCCCCTTGAAACTACAGTTTATGTAAAAATAATTCCAGCGCACCCTGGCGGGTGTAGATGCAAGCTGTGAAATATCTTTTTTTAACTGTAGTTTCCCATCTAATGAAGGATTACTATGCATTCTCGAATTATTTAGTCTGTGGCAGATCACTTTGCTCATCGAAAAAAAGTCAGGATCGAAATTTTTGCGTTGCTATAGTTTGTGCGGATTAAATTTAATAATTTCAAGTAGATTAATTGTTATAAGTGAATATAATTAATTAATAACAGTCAAATAAAGTATGAATTACTGTTATAATATATAAGTTAGGAAAAAAAAGTACCGTAGAATTAAATAAAATTTTGCAACCTCAAAATACCGTTCTGCTTACAGTAAACACAGTCGGTAGTCTGGCGCTCCGTTTACAACGGATTTGAACGGAACTTGGTGCCAGATTCTACCGAATCTGTGGATTTTATCAAAGGATATTTATGTGAAGGGGATGTATTTGTCTTGGAATTATTTTGCTTGAGATATTTTTGCTTGGGATATATTTCGTGGGAATTTTTGACCTAGAACCTCAATTAACATTACCACTTACATAGTAAGCAACGCTTCATCTTCAGCTCTGGACATCACACTGTTACTTTCAATCCAAGGAGACAAACTTTCTGTCCACCATTCTTGATCAATCCGTTGCTTTCTTGTTACTGTTAACCAATGACGGCAATAACGTCTCGTTACATCTTTTAATTTTCCCACAGAATTCCATGCTACAACATATAATACTGGAGATGGTGCTTTTTTCTGTAAAAAATTCACATAAATTATTACTTTAAAATAATTGTGGTACTAAATACAGCAGACATTTTATAATTTTTAATTTTTTGAATCAATAAAAATAACATTGATAATTTTTTTTATTTTTTAAATGCCAAATTTTCTTCTTTTAACTTTCAATAAAAAAATTATAAAACTTTTTAAATATCAGCTATTTTAATCTTCATTTAAATTATAACAAAAAAATATCCTTAAAAATTATAAATTCTAATTAAAAAAAAAACATTTTTTTATAGTGATTTTTAATTAATTAAAAATTATAATTATAAAATTTTTAAATTAAATATCTACTAAAGTAAAAGACCCAGTTATTGACACCTGCAATTTTATTTTAATTAAAAAAAATAAATCAACTATAATAAATTAATAAATACAATTTTTGAATTATAAATTTTACGATAGTTGATTTTTTGAGAACATTTCATTTTTTTTAATTAGACTAAAATTGCGAGTGTCAAACAACTAGGCCAGTATCAATAACTGGGTCTTTTACCTTAATTTCAATTTCACAAAAAATCTAAAAAAAAAAAATACTTACAAAAATTTCCGCAACACAGTGAACTTTATTATCCGGCACAGAAACACTAATCCAGCTCTCTTCATCCTCAACATAAACTTCCGCCCAAAGATACCTAGAATCCCTAACATCAACAATATCTTCTTCATCATCACTCGACAAAACTTTCCTCCTTTTCTCACTTAACCTCCTTTCTTCTTTAACCGCCTCTAAATTTTTTCTACCCACCCCCAGTTTCTTCTTAACCTTAAACTCCTTCTCCGAATCCTCACTCTCACTTTCAGTCTCCATTTTGTCTTCCTTTCCTTCATTTTCTTCTTTACCGACACTAGTAGCCTTCCCCCTCTCCACCATCTCTTCACTCTTCCTTTTCTTCACAATTTTATCTTCACTCCTGCCTCTCCTCAATCTTTTCCCCTTCTCTTCTTTAACTACATCCTCCTCTTTCTTAACTTTCCCCTTCTCTTCCTTAACTACCTCCTCCTCTTTCTTATCCCCACTCCTCAACCTTTTCCCTTTCTCTTCCTTAACTAACCCCTCCTCTTTCTTAACTTTACTCTCCCCACTCCTCAATCTCTTCCCCTTCTCTTCCTCAACTCCTACCTCCTCTTCCTTAACTTCCCCCTCCTCTTTTTTACCCCCCTCATCATTCCTTTTCAATTTTTTAACCCCTCTTTCTTTACTACTCGCAAATTTCTCCCTCAATAATTCCGCCGCCTTTTTCTTAGCTTCTTCTTTCGCCATTTTGTCGGCAACTTTTGAATTACTCACCAAACCCACCACAGAACTTACTCCTCCTTTTCTTCCTCTTCCTCTCCCTCTTCCTTTATTCTTCTCACTCCACTTCTTAGCCATAGTGTTCCTAATATCCTCTTTATCTTCCTCATCCTCCTTATCCTCTCCTTCCCTCGATTTCTTCCCTCTCCCAAGTTCCTTATCCTTAGCTCCTCCCCGTTCCTTAGTTCCTTCCCCCTCCTTCTTGCTCTTGATCAGCTGATCGGATTTAGGCTTCATAGGCGGAGGACAGAGGGACAAAACAAGCCTGCAATTACACCCAATTGCCCTAAGAGCGGCAATGAACAACAGAACAAGTTCCCGGTAGTTCCTAACCTTCTTTTCACCTAACCTCTGAAGAAGAAGTTCCTTAGTAACTGGAACATTCTCCTTATTAAACTCAACCTTAATCACCCCGCGGAACCACTTGGTGAACTGTTCGATGTACTTGATGTCAACCCTGCCCTTGGGGTAGCTGACACTGGGGATCAACGACAGAACAGTGGACATAACCTCCGGGTCGTTGATCTGTTTGTTAAGATGGATGCCGTGGGCTAGCCAACAAAGAAGACCAACCTGTAACAGGTTAATCCTCAGCTGGTAAGCTCGTTGGAATTAGGGTTAATTTTATTGAGGAAATATTAGAAATATAAATAATAAATTAAAATTAAAAGCACTTCGCGGTGCGCGGGAAATTTAAAATTAAAATATCATCATGAAGTTTTTTTGCATTGAAATAAATTATTAGTTTTTGATAAAATTTTTGTCACAATTATTTATTTTGTAAAATGATTTTAAAGAAAAAAATTAATTTGAATCAAAGAAATAATTTTTAAATTAAAAATTAAAAATAAATTAGATCAAAAAGTTAATTTTAAAAAAATTCCACTAGGTGGCCACGGCTCTCATAGTTAGAATTTTTTAATTTGAGTATTTAAGGAGATCCATGCAAAAGAGTCAAATTTTTAAAACTTTCTGAAAATTTGTAAACTCAATCTACGTAAATAATTAATAAAAAAATTATAACAGTAGGTTTTCGGGGTGAAATCAAATAATTAGATTTGAAATAGTAATTTTTACATGAATGGAAATTCCACCAGCCGGTATTTGGTTAAGAATTTAATGCAATTAATGATTTAAAAAAAATTTTATTTTCATTGAATTTAATTGAAAAAGTAATAAGCTAAAGATTAAAACAATGAAAAAAGTAGCTTTCCGAACGTATTACGGAGATATTTTATATTTTTTATGAAAAATCACTCGAAACTTCCATTATTTAAGGAGGTTTGAGCGAATCTAATGTAAAAAATAATTTCCATCTTTTAGCTTTGAAATTAAGTATACGAATAAATAAATACGTCATTTATGTAATCCCAAAATTTGAAAACGATTCACCGTTTAGGTACTTAGATATTAAATTTTAAAAATCACATATTTAATCTTCTTATACACGGGCTCTTATGGCGGACAAACGTTTTGTCGAGACCTTAATTATTTTTTTCAATATTAACCTCCCAACTTTAACGGATAAAAAAATATACACAAGAAACTTGGATTATTGCAAAATATAAAAACAATTTAATAATAATACATTACCGATATAATTTTTGGAATATTTAAAGTCAAATTTTATGTTTGTAACTGGTTTATCGTCAGCCATTTATTCGAATAAAGATTTGACAACATCGCGTCAACAGCTGAGAAAAAACAAAAGGATAGAAATATAGTTACAGAGAGAGAAATGTTTAACTCACACACTCAACTACGTCTCAGGTTATGGGTATAATCAAGCGCGCTATTGCCAAATCTGTTTATTTATCCCGGCTTATAATAAATACCATAGTCATTTTATTACTTTACTTTATCAAATAAGTAAAAATCATCAATTATTAAATTGTTTAAACTATTTTAAATTAAAATAAAGAATTTTGACGAATATTGGGAAAACTAAATTTAAAAAAATATTTTAACACTATTTTGACTCATTAGTTACGCTCGAACTTCCTTAAGAATAATATTAAATAAAAGAAAAAAAGAATATACATTTTTAATAGTACTTAACAATATTTCAACTACCTCTCTACAAGCGATAATCTTTTGGTACATTTCGCCACCTAGCGGCCGTTGCGAAACTATTTTTTATTTTTTTGCTAAAATTAAGGAGGTTCGAGCAAATTTAATGTAAAAAATACTTTCCAACTTTGAGCTTTGAAATTAAGTAGAAGTATAAATAAATACGTAATTTATCTAATCTCAAAATTTAAAAACGATTCACCGTTTAGTTACTTAGATATTAAATTCTAAAAATCACATATTTAATCTTCTTATACACGGGCTCTTATGGCGGACAAACGTTTTGTCGAGACCTTAATTATTTTTTTCAATATTAACCTCCCAACTTTAACGGATAAAAAAATATACACAAGAAACTTGGATTATTGCAAAATATAAAAACAATTTAATAATAATACATTACCGATATAATTTTTGGAATATTTAAAGTCAAATTTTATGTTTGTAACTGGTTTATCGTCAGCCATTTATTCGAATAAAGATTTGACAACATCGCGTCAACAGCTGAGGAAAAACAAAAGGATAGAAATATAGTTACAGAGAGAGAAATGTTTAACTCACAAACTCATCTACACGGTGAGAAATTTCTGTAGAAATTTACTATGCATACATAATAAGACTGACCCTTAATGACTCAATTCAAAATATTACCATAAAAATTTAAGAATATCATATTGTACCAATCAATATTTACTAGGGACCATAGTAAATTTGACCATGCAACTGTTACATAAACATATATAAAAAATTTTCGTAAACTGACAGAACAAAAACTGTTAGTGTGCTTAAAACTTTTCATTATAGTTCCATAGTAAAATTTCTGTTGCTCAGTCGACAATAAAAATTTATAAAAAAGTTTCACATTTAGTCACGTGTACTCGGTTTAAATTTAAAATTGTGACTATGAAATTTTCAAATGTCCCATAGTAAACGTATGCGCGTCAGTCGCGACGCGCGCTCTTTCATTTTTTCGTGTTGCTTTTTGTTTTGTCAACATAAGTCTACAGACGCTATCAGTAGTGGTTAACGGTGTTATGAAAATTGCAATAAACATTAAGTTTTAAATAAATATTAGTTTATAAATCCATCAACACATGAATAGTTAATGAAAATTTGTAAGATTCATAAATAATAAAATATATTTAATAATTTACCGTGAAAAATTAAAATGAAAACAAACATTTGATGGTTAACCTGCAACCGACACTTCTAATAATAATAAAAAATAATTTAAAAGTTATATATTGTGTTTATAATTATTCATAATAAAATTAACTGCCAAAATAAATCCTACGTTCATTGTTAAAAATGAAAAAAAAATAAAAAAATTATATTTTAAAAAATATTTTTAAAATTATTGCAAACAAAAATCTTGTTTGGTTTGATATTTTTTGATTGCTAAAAACATTTTACTCTAAAATTTTTTATTTTTTACAAACGTTTTCTTATTTTTTTTTGCTATAGTACATTCGGAAATTTAAATTATTGCATATTTCATTTTACTATGGTACATTTCAATTTCTACCATTTACTATGTCTGATTTCATTTGTTTCGGAAATTACTATGGGCCATTGTAAAATTTTATTCTGAGTCAATAAGGTTCACTAGTAATATGCACCATTGTAATATCTAAAATCCATCCAGAATAAAAAATAATGGAAATTTCTCACCGTGTACGTCTCAGGTTATGGGTATAATCAAGCGCGCTATTGCCAAATCTGTTTATTTATTCCGGCTTGTAAAAAATACCAAAGTCATTTTATTACTTTACTTTATTAAACAAGTAAAAATCATCAATTATTAAATTGTTTAAACTATTTTAAATTAAAATCAAGAATTTTGACGAATATTGGGAAAACTAAAATTAAAAAAATATTCTAACACTATTTCAACTCATTACGCTCGAACTTCCTTAAATATAAAAAAATAATAAATATTTTAATCTTTTCACAAACCTTGTGGACCAACAGCTGATTCGCCTTAATCCTGGAGTTCATCTTCTTGATCAGCTGGGCCTCCAGGTCGACTTTATTCTTCTTCCTTTTGAAGCTAGGCATTCCAGTTCCTGGAAGGGTTATGTTAACTCCTTCCTGAGGAACTTCATAGTCTGGATGCTGAACCTGGACCTGTTCCTGTTCCTGTTTCTGTTCCTTAGGCATTTCTTCTTCTTCATCGGGAAGCTTGAAGGACCCAAGGCCGCTCTCATGCTTCAGCAGAAGATCCGCAATCTCTGAAGACAACTCTCGGCTAGAAGACTCAGAAACTGTCGCTGGTGCTCGGGATGGTTGGACAATTGGGTTGTTGATCTTCTCCAGGTTCTTCATTACTTCCAAAAGAAGTTCCGCGTTCGACGCGGAACTTTCGGGAAGTTCATCATCTTCTGAGGAAGATGATGATTCTATTCTAGCTCTTACCTTGGGGTTAGACTTGGATGTCGATGCGGCAGTGGAGAAAAATGAACTTGTTAAGTCGATTTTTGAAGATGGCACCAGGTACTCGGTGCTGTCCGAACTCTCGTCTGAAGAAGACATTTTTAAGTGACATTTAGGTTTTATGTTAGATTTTTTGGAATAACTAGCACTGGATAAATTCACTTAGCGGCTTGGGTAATGTAAACATAACATAACCGCGATAGTCACGCGTAGTTTATGGGGAGAAATGGAGGGGAGAAGGTAAGGCAGAAAGGTGGTAAGAAGAAATGGTTCTTAGCTTGGATTGGTAATTTAAAAATTTGGCGGTAAATTTGAAAATTTTTTTATGATTTTTATTGCAAACTCATGATAAAAATAAAATTTTTAATAATACTAAATTTATTTATTTATTTATTTCTTTTTGAAAGACCCAACAGCCAATGGCCATTAACAGGGTCACATAAGTATACAAATGAGATACAAATACATATATTTATACATTATTATTACAATAAGGAGAGACAGCGGCCAAGGGCGTTATATTAATAATTGAAATAGTCAATCTAAATTGTGATCCATCCAGCATATTAAATAAATAATACCAACATAGCTTTATGAAATAGATAAGATTAATAATAAATAAGATTAATAATAAGTAATATTAAAAATATATATAGTAAATGCATAAGTAAAAACGTTAGGTGGTTATTAAGGTAGTTGTAGCGTGATAGGCATTTCAACAGAAAATTATGAAATTTTTTTTATTGAAAGATAAATATATTAATAATTCACTACCAAAATTTCAGATCAATTGACCGCACCGTTTTTGAGTAATTAATTTTTGAAATTTCATCTTTTACACGTAGAGGTATAGAGAGATGGTAAAGTTAGTATGAAATCTTCCATACCACTCGAGTGGGCCAAAGATTTCATACTAATTTTATCATCTCTCTATACCGCTACGTGTAAAAGATGCAATTTCAAAAATTAATTACTCTAAAATAATATTTTAAAAAAACTAAAAACACGCTTTTTATAGAAAACCAAACTAAAAAATATAAAATAAATTTAAATTAAGAATAGTGTTAAAAATTTCAATAAATATAAATTAATAATAGTGTAAATAAAAAAAATGTATTTTATTTTAAAAAAAGCGTGAGGTGCATGGTGTCAATAGTTATAAATATTTTATTGACAGATATGAGTACACTGAGAGAAAAGTGCATAGTTAACTGAATCATAACATCACAATTATGAAAATATAGTTTTCTGAACTTTTTTTGTAGTTACTCAAACTATGCATTAGTTTAAGTAACTATTGATAAATAGTTATATCGACTATATTTTTAATAAATATGTTTTGTTATCGTGTTAAACAAAAAGTTATTAGGTGACTGAAAGGTTTTTACGGACAACGTCTCAGATAGCTAAACTGGAAGAGCCCTTAGTTCGTAACCAAAGATCCGAGTTCGATTCCCGGTCCGAGCTATCCGAATTATTTTTTCTATTTTCTGAGTGAAAGTTAATCAAGATGGCTATCAAGCTGATATTTAACTGAAAATAGTTTAAGTAACTATCTATTGGAATTCAATATAATAAATAATGTTAAGTACAAGAACTGCAATTAAATAGTGGTGATGCTATTTAACTAGATTTTCCTAGTTCAGTTGACCATATTTTTTCTCTCAGTGTGGAGTGATTATCATTTTGATAATCTAATATAAAATTGAGATGAAATGTATGTGGCATCAAACTATTCGTAACGTGATTGGTCGAATATATCATAAGCATGAAAATATATGCAAATGCTACAGTCAGGCGCGCGCTTGCGCGCGCAAATTCAAATTCTAGTCTCATAATAAAATTGAGATGAAATGTATGTGGCATCAAACTATTCGTAACGTGATTGGTCGAATGTATCATAAGCATGAAAATATATGCAAACTCTATAGTCAGGCGCGCGCAAATTTAAATTCTAGTATCTTAAAAAGCACCCCACGCTTTTTTTAAAATAAAATACATTTTTTTATTTACACTATTATTAATTTATATTTATTGAAATTTTTAACACTATTCTTAATTTAAATTTATTAAAATTTATTTTCTATTTTTTAGTTTGGTTTTCTATAAAAAGCGTGTTTTTAGTTTTTTTTTAACTATTATTTATTGTATGCAAGGTACTTTAAAAATCTACGTTGAACTTTTTCCAATTCAAGCTTATACTTAGCATATAAAGGAGACCAGACCACTGCAGCATATTCAAGCTTAGGGCGTACCAGCGCAATATATAGTGTTAATATGGCTTTGATGTTCGTGAACTGATTTAGCCATATTAATAAAGTTAGCCGACATTTTTAATTTTGTTTAATTTATTGAATTAGAAATAAAAAATATTTTTTAAAAATTCCACTTATAGTTATAATACTAAAGTTAGCCGACGTTTTTATTTTTTTTTATTTTTATTCAATAATTCAATCAGAACAAAAAAATATTTTTTAAAAATTGCACTTTCAGTTTTTCAAGTTTTTTACACATGAAATTTTTTTATAATAATTTTTTCAATACAATAAAAAAATTCTAAAAATTTTTAGATGGCTAAATTAATTTTCATTTATAGTTTTTTAAGTTTCTTACAAATGAAAGGATTTTTTAAAAATATTTTTGTAACAATTTTTTTAATGAAAAAAATTATAAAAATTTTAATTTTTTTTTTATTGCTTATTTTTCTTTAAATTTACATAATAAACAAAAAATTTTTCTTTCGCAATTTAAAATTTTATTCTAAAAAAATTATTATAAAAAGTATTTAGGTTAAAAAATAAAATTAATAAAAAAAAATATACATGAATATATTTTTCAAGTTTTGATGATTATTTAGAATAAAAAAAATTAATTAATATTTAATAATATTTATTTAATATAATAACAGCTATAATACTTCGTGAAAAGATATTACAGAGTAATTTACACATACATAATCATAATATATTACATCTCATTTTTACGTATATAATTATATTATTAATAAAACAATGGCATTGAATATTTATTTTGCGGAAAAACAAATATTAATTTAATTAAGTATAAATATATTTTTTTTTGGCCGATATTAAATTATAATTAAAATAACTCTATCATTTGTAGCAGTGAGTAGATAGTTACGTCTTTTTTTCCGTTGTTGGCGTCATAGACTGATTTTATTACTTCTTTATCCATATTTGGAAACATTTCGGCAATCTAAAAATAATTATACATTTTTTAATTATTAAATATCAATAATAATAATAATAATAATAATAATAATAATAACAATAAGAATAATAAGAATAATAAAAAGAAAAATTTTATTTTCTTAACTATTGATGTTTTTAAAGATATAAGCTCATCCCGATGTTACACTCTTCAAGAGCTTTCATTTGAGTACCCACATGCATTTTGATATATTTTTTATATATACATATATATATATAATATATATAAATATATGAAAAATTGATGTAGGTACTCAAATGAAAGGTCTCGATGAGCGTAACATCAGTATGAGCTTATATCTTTAAAAATGTCATTAATTCACATAATACAAGGTAATTTCTTTATTATTGACATTTTTCAAGATATAAACTCATTTCTATGTTACACTCATCGAGACCTTTCATTTAAGTACCCACATGGCATTTTTGATATATTTTATATATATGGTATTTGTGAAATATATAAATATATAAAATATGTGAAAAATTGATGTGTGTATTCAAATGAAAGGTCTCGATGATTGTAACATCGGAATGACCTTATATCTTTAAAAATGACATTAATTCACAAGATACAATGTAATTTCTTAACTATTGACTTTTTTCAAGATATAAACTTATTTCTATGTTACACTCATCGAGACCTTTCATTTAAGTACCCACATGGCATTTTTGATATATTTTATATATATATGGTATTTGTGAAATATATAAATATATAAAATATATGAAAATTTGATGTGGGTACTCAAATGAAAGGTCTCGATGAGTGTAACATCGGGATGGGCTTATATCTTTAAAAATGTCAATAGTTGACAAGATACAAGGTCATTTCTTAATTATGTATCTAGAGATAGAGCACAAATTCAAATCAAGACCTTTGCAATGAGGCTAAATTTCACTAAGAAAACCGATTTTATCATTTGATTATTCTGGACACAAAATTTTTCTTATTCTCTTAATAATATAGATAATAAATAACAACATTAATAATAACCTGTTTAAGTTCTTCTTCAGCATGTGGTAATGAACTTGGAATCGGTGCAACTGGAGCTGCTGGTGGTGCAGTATAAACATTAACTGGAGCGTATCCAGGCATTCCAAACATCAAATTAGATGTTGCTGATGGTACCATAACTACTGGAGGCCCATTTAAATAAGGGCCTGCTTTATTCTAAAATTCAATATTTATAATTGAAGAGCCAGCAATAAAATTAAAGAAGAATAAAATATATATTACCGAATAACTGAAGACAAGATTAATCATGCCCTCTTGATTATCGCCTTGTTTTCCGCTCAACATATACCAATCTTCATGAGTCTCTCCACGTTGTAACACAGATGCAGGTATTTCAATATGTCCCCAGGCAATTAATTCGTCCATTGTAAACGAGCACTCGTCATAAATTTCAACGTAAATTTGATTTACTCCAGGAGGTATCCAACTGCAAGTTCAATATTAATTTATTTATTTATAATTAATAGAAAATTAAGTTAAAAATTAAATTATTAATTTATTTATTTATTATACCATTGTATAACTTTATTCCAATGTGGATTTTTTCCTCCATTAGACGCAGTTTGTGTTTCATAAATTGAATGGCCAACTCTTAAACGTACATAGGGATCCATTCTTGTCATTCCATAATTTTTGACTAATTTCGCCTGTTAAAAAAAAAAAAAAAAAAAAAAAAAAAAATTACTATGACTAGTAGAAGTTGTAAATTATTGATCAAAAAGCAATTTAATAATTTTTTCAGTACACGGCAATTTGTAAGGCTTCAAATGACATGTTTAAAATTATTGATTTAATTCTAATTGCAGGAAATTGAAATGAGTTTCATAAAATAGTAAATTACTGCTATTAAAAATTGCTACTGTAAATTAATAATTAAAATTAGAAATTATAAATTAAAAACAACAAAATTAAAAATGATAATAATTACCTGTACGATAGTAATACTGAGTCTTCCAACTCTTGGATCCATTGTTGGTACAACACCGCCTTGTAATTGTTGCAAAGCTAATGCAGCTTGTCTATCAGCGGCTTCTTGTTGATGCTGAGGATTCAATGTGTCTTCTAGTCGTAAAAAACTTTGTGGTAATGGTCCCAAAAAAGACTATGGATAATTAAAAAAAAAATATTATTCTCAATAAAAATAATAATTACTATACTAAAATCAACAAACACCTTACAATTTTATAATTATTACAAATAATTAATTATAAAAAAAAAAATTTTTTAATTTTAAAAAAATATAAGTTAAAACTAGAAAAAAAAAATTATTATTGTTATTAATTCTGAAAATTTCAAAAATTGACAAGTGTCAGCTGATTTTAGTATTATAAATAATAACAATAATAATAAAAATTTTTAAGATTGACTTATTATTATTATTATTATCATTATTATTATTATTATTATTATTATGTTATTAAATGCTCAGGGGTTGTCCCCGAGTCCGATTCTCCGAGGGCCCAGCCTGAGCTCCATCCATTACTGCTGTACCACTCCGCACAACAAGGCGGTTAGTGATTTATTATTATTATTATTATTATTATTATTATTATTATTATTATTATTATTATTATTATTATTATTATTATTATTGTGTTGTTACTTGACAGTTTTAAATTTTTTGTAAATAACAATAACAATAATAATAATAATAATAATAATAATAACAATAATAATTTTGATTTCTTTATTATTATTATTATTATTATTATTAATATTATTATTATTATTATTATTATTGTGTTGTTACTTGACAGTTTTAAATTTTTTTAAATAACAATAACAATAACAATAATAATAATAATAATAATAATAAATTTTGATTTCTTCTTTATTTCGGTTAATATTATTATGTTATTAAATGCTCAGGGGTTGTCCCCGAAGTCCGACTCTCTGAGGGCCCAGCCTGAGCTCCATCCATTACTGCTGTACCACTCCGCACAACAAGGCGGTTAGTGATTTATTATTATTATTATTATTATTATTATTATTATTATTATTGTATTGTTACTTGACAGTTTTAAATTTTTTTAAATAACAATAACAATAACAATAATAATAATAATAATAATAATAAATTTTGATTTCTTCTTTATTTCGGTTAATATTATTATTATTATTATTATTATTATTATTATTATTATTATTATTGTGTTGTTACTTGACAGTTTAAAATTTTTTAAAATAACAATAACAATAAAATTTTGATTTCTTCTTTATTTCGGTTATTATTATTATGTTATTAAATGTTCAGGGGGGTTGTCCCCGAAGTCCGACTCTCCGAGGGCCCAGCCTGAGCTCCATCCATTACTGCTGGACCACTCCGCACAACAAGGCGGTTAGCGGCCACAGCAGGCCAAAGTCATTTCCCTAAGTAGACGGAGGGAACCTAATATTACAGCCTTCTGCATCCTGACAGCCAAGACCTCAGATTTTGACCTGGGTAAAGTTTGCCAATTTCAAATAGGAGATCCTGATATATTTTTCTTTTGTGCTCTTCTTTGGCTGAGATGTTGTGTTCAGCCGGGGCCGAGAACTCAATGACATAAATGTCACGAGTGGCCTTGTCGAAGAGCACAATATCAGGTTTGTTGTGATCGATCCGCCGGGTTGTTGCAAATGGCATGTTCCAGTAAATTTTGCAACTGTCATTCTCAACATTCTGGGGAATATCTCCTGGTAGATATTATTATTATTATTATTATTATTATTATTATATGTTATTATTGTGTTGTTACTTGACAGTTTTAAATTTTTTGTAAATAACAATAACAATAATAATAATAATAATAATAATAATAACAATAATAATTTTGATTTCTTTATTATTATTATTATTATTATTATTATTATTATTGTGTTGTTACTTGACAGTTTAAAATTTTTTAAAATAACAATAATAATAATAAAAATAAAAAAAAAATAATAATAATAAAATTTTGATTTCTTCTTTATTTCGGTTATTATTATTATTATTATTATTATTATTATTATTATATATTATTATTATTATTACTTGACAGTTTTCAATTAAGAAAAAAATAATAATAATCACAACAACATTAATAAAAATAATAATAATAAACTTACTCTATTTTTCCATTCATCATGCTGTTCCGATCTTTGTGCAGTCTCCATTGTTTATTTTCGTTGATATTCACTACAACATAAATTAAACGTAATTTACAATCATTCTATAATGATAATTATGTATTTTTAATTGTTAGAAAAAAAAAATGAAAAGTTGATATTGAATAAATAATTGGAACTTACCGATTTGTTTTTACTAAATATAAATCAATATTAAAATACAAAAACGTTTGATGCAAAGACGCGAATTATTATTAACACCAAAAGACGTAATAAGTAATGACGTATGTTAATAACCAAAGAACGATTGACCGAAAATAATAAACGCCATATTTAAATAATGATAAACATCGTCAGCTGATGTTTCTTTCTTACTGCGCATGACAAATGCGGCGCGGGAAATTTAAAAAAAATTCAAATATTTTCAAATATTATTTAGAAAAAAAAAATATACTTACTTAAAAGTATGAAAAATTTATAATTTTATAAATTTTTTTTTTTTTTTTTTTTTAATTAGGAATAATCAAATTTGAGAAGTAATATTTAGTAAGTAAAAAAAAAAATTTTCACTGGAGAAAAATAATTAAATTAAATTTAAAAAAAATTCTTGCAAAAAAATTTCTTAGTTTAAAAATTTTCTTTAAGATTATTTTTTTAATTCAAATTAATGTTTTTCTTCTTTAAAATTATTTTACATTGTAACGTCCACGTTTTCAAAAATTATAAAAATAAATAATTTATTTGTCCCCGGCTCGAAATTTGCTCGCCGGAGTCCAGGGTCATAAACGGGGATTACATTATCAATAACAAAATATAAACAAAACACTTCATTTTAAATAAATTAAAGAAAAAGGAAAACCTCTTTATTGGCCTGATCATGTTAATAAACGATATAAACAAATTAAAAAATATAAACAATATATTAGAACACTCTTTTCACACATATTCGCGGTTCAAAATCGCGAACTAACTGTCAAGAGCTGGTTCCCCGCTTTCCCAGGAGACTAGCCGTCACTCCTGGGCCTAAACCTCTACCCCGAGAGCGAATGGAGAGTGTCCTCTTCGCCCCCACCTACACGGCTTATGATCACCTACCGTACCTCTGCTGAAGGCTTCGGCACGGGGAGAAGCACTTTCATCCGGTCGGTTCATGACACTTACCTGGGCCTTGGTCAGACTCCAGGTAGAGTATCATCCTCTGGAATTACTTGGTGAAGAGTATTCGCCCGAGTAATTCTCCCGAGAAAGAACTGCTTGCTTTATCGAGCCAAATTTTGGCGTTTATCATTTTTCCCCCAACTCTCTTGTAACGAACCGGAAGGGTCGTTTTAGACACCTGTCCGGTGCCCTCGAACTAGCATTCAAAAATAATTATTTATTATTTTAGTCGTAATTTCCTTCATTTTCTATCCATTCGTTTCGCCAAATTCTAAGTTTTTATTTTCGAAACTCAATTCTTTATTATTTTAATCGCAATTTTCTTCATTCTCTATCCATTCGTTTCGTCAAATTCACAATTCTTTATGATTTTAATCGCAATTTCCTTCATTATATATCCATTCGTTGATTTTTCCATACTAAATTGTCCTCGGGACTTATAAAATTTTCGCTTACCTAATTTATTTCTTACAAAATAATAATCGTCATTTCTTTCATTTTATATCCATTCATCACTTTCCCATACTAAATCTTGTTCGGAACTTAGAATAATTTTCCCAGTCTTTTAATTTCTTTTACAATTAATTCGCTCGGCTTCGTAATAATTTCTCACACGCTTAATTTCTTAATTTAATCATACCTTCGGTAACAATAATATAAAATTATTAACTAAATAAATACAATAATTAAATAATAATCGCCGCACTAATAACAATAATTGTTTCTATTAATTTTTAAGTAATTAACAACAAATAAACTCAAATACTCAATTACAAAAAGTAAAATTTGGGTCATAACATAATAAATAATTATGACAAAAATTTGATCAAAAATTAATAAATTTATTCGTAAAAATAAAAATACAAGCTATAAAAATAAAATAATTGGAACTCGATAAACTAGACGCTAAATTAGTACCTATACCCGGGACAATAAGTACTCTTGACTTAGGATCATTGTCTGATGACTCGACACCGTCGCCATTATTACAAAGATCGCTTTCACAACTTTGAAAGTAATATTGAAACTCATCTGTAATAACTGCAATATTGTGGCGTCTGAAATTTTCGGTATTGAAAACTCTGACTTGGCTGTCAGCGACAATTATTTGTTCTGGGAGCATTTTTTGGTCGGAGCACGAACGATTCATATAATTCAATTGATTGTTCCCTTCGTAAATGTCCCGCAACTCCTTGCGAAAAATTGTGCAGTATTTTCTTGGACAGTAGGTTTTGAAGTTGTTGTGGATTTTCACGCAGTAATCCGCTGAACTTGGTTTTGATTCACATACGTAACATTCTAAGCCTATAAAAAATTATTATTATTTAAAATTTTTATTTTATTTTTTTAAAATAAATTTTTTTTTGCAGTGCACTTTGGGGTAAAATGGTCAGTTTAAATAATTTAGCAGATAAAAAAATTTTATAAATATTTAAAAAAGAAATATATAAAAATTAACAATTTTTTAATATTAAATCTAATTTATTATTTTTTTGTTTAAAATCTTAAATAATTTTATTTTTTAGCTGAAGAAATAAAAATTTAGTTATTATTACAATATTACTCATTTTTTTTTAAATAAAAATTTTTTTTAAGTGCACTTTGGGGTAAAATGGTCAGTTAAAAATTAAATAATTTAATTAATTAAAAATTTTATTATTATTTAAAGAAGAAATGTAATTTAATTATTTTTAATTTTGATAAAAAATTAATTAATTTAATTCAAATAAATTTCTTATTTAAATATTTATAAAATTTTTTTATCTACTTAATTATTTAAATTGACCCAATTATTTATTTTACCCCAAAAAACTGAAAAAAAAATTTATTTTTAAAAAATTAAATAGAAATTTTATTTTAAAAAAATTAAATAAAAATTTTAAATAAATTAATTTATTATTAATTTTTTTTTTAAATAAATTTTTTTATCTACTAAATTATTTAAACTGATCATTTTACCCCAAAGTGCATTGAAAAAAAAAAAAGTTTATTAAAAAAAAAATAAAATAAAAGATTCATTAAAAAAATTAAATAGAAATTTTATTTTAAAAAAATTAAATAAAAATTTTAAATAAATAAATTTATTATTAAAAATTTGTTAATTTTTTTAAAAATACATTTTTTCTTTCAATTTATTTTATTACTTAGTACACTATAGAAACTTACCATTAACGTTAAGTGCAATATAATTAATAAAAAATGTTGCAAGCACTAATTTTGCGAATTTAATCGCATAATACATATTTTTCTTTAAAAGAAAAAAATAAAGAACGATTATTGACGATTCAGATTGAAAATTAGTTGACGGCTTTAATTACAAAGTGAACCAGATCGTGTGAAATGATGTTATCGTTAAGATATCTTATCAAGGTTTCTATCAATGCTTTTAGAGATATCATCAATAGATATTATCTTTACTTATATTGCCTTATAATTATAAAAAAAAAAAGAATATTTATTTATCTTCTCTTAGAAAGTGCCGAAGTACTATAAATCATTATCAATAGGCATTAGTCATTACGGAAATTAATAAAGTGCAAAATAAAAAAAATTTCAATTTTAAAAAAATTACTTAGTTAAAAAAAAAAAAAAAGTAAATAATTTAAAAAAATTTGATTTCTTCAAAAAAATTATTTTTTATTTTTTTTATTTTTTTATTGAAAGTTAACAATATGAAGATTAAAAAAAATTAATCTATAGATTAAAAAAAAATCTAAAGTATTAATTTTTTTTTAATAAAAATATCTTATGTGGGTGATTCTCTGTAAGGACGTCTTGAATCTGTACAAAATTGTCCGAGCAAATTATTTTTGATTTTATATAATAATTAAGAATTCAGACTTTGATATTTATCATTTCGTACCTAAAAAATGATCTTATGATATGTAAAAAGTATAAAATAAAGTTAGTAAATTTCTAATACAGGCAACGTCAATATTTACAAAGTAAAACGGTAAATTTTAAACGCAACGCTAAAAAAAGGCCATTCGGCAGCCGAAATGGAAGTAGATTTTTCAAATAAAAAAAATTGATTTTTAATAAAATAATATAATAACACTGATAATTTATAACTTAATTCATGAATTAAAAACAAAATTCAATAATAAATTCAAAACTATTTACAACAAATTTTGGAAAAAAAATTATCTTGTGAAGAAAAAGTTTCTCAAATATTTACCAAAGAATTGCACAGATTATAAGATTTGAATTATAAATGTCCAAATTTTAAGTAACTGCTGAGAAACAACAGTTTTCAAGTTAATCAGAATTTTGCAACCGGATAAAATTTTAGTTGAAGAAAACAATGGTTAGAACTAATTTGTGACATATTTACTGACAACCTACCCGAAAACATTACACAAAAGACTGATCAATATCGTAATTATTGAATTTACATCATGATTAAGCTATGATGTAGACAATAATTCTAAAACGGCTGCAACAGTAAAACTGTTTCATTAAACGAACTCTAAAAGGAGTAATATTGAGGCTACTACCACTTCTAAGTAGTGAAAATTGAAGCTTATTAAAAGAGCTTTACGATGCATTTTACCGAATTTCAATATTTTGTCTAGTTCAGTAATTATACCAAGTTGAAGTAGTAAAAACATCAATTTTTACGATTTTCAAAATTAAAAAATTTCAAAATCCTGTCATTTCCAAATTACTCGCCCGATTAAGCTCATCTTCGAACTTAACCTTGGTCTTGACAAGCCGTGTTATATCGTATAAATATATATATATATATATATATATATATATATTAGGGTGCTTTTTTTTTCAACTATTTTTTTTTTTCAATTTCATCGATGAATTTTTAGTAATTTCAAATGTTTATCAAAAATTGCCTCAAATTATAAAAAATATCTTTTAAAAATATCATTAAATATCTCTGAAAATTTTGATTTTAGCGACTTCATGCTCAGGACTTTTTTTGTAGGAAATTGAATGTTCTACAAGTTTGTCGTTCACATTTTTTCTGTAGCTCTTGTCATTCACGAGATAAATGCGAAAAAACGCGAATTTCATGGAAAAATCAAGTTTAGAGGCCTGTACTACCTCGCCGGTTTGAGTTACGGCTTAGCCGCTATAGACTTTTTTGTAGAGCATTCAATTCTGAAAAAAACCCGTTCACGGTCGAAGCAATGCTGTGAAATGCCACTGAGCTATAGAAATTTAAACATAAAAAAATCAAAATTTTTGTGTTTTTTTTTAAGGGGAAATCTTTAAACGCCTGGGTCGAGGTCTTAATATTAATATTAAGGGCCTAAACTTTCAGGGTATTTTTTTTTGGGTACTTGCAACAAAATTTCACGATGGAACTGAAAAAAAAAAAAATAGTTGAAAAAAAAAGCACCCTAATATATATATATATATATATATATATATAAATACATACATATATAAACTTTTGAACTATATATATTTTCTGACTCAGCTCGACAAACTAAGTCAGAAAATGGCTAAATTTTTCAAAAGTTGCGCCATGAGGACGGCTGCAATAGTTAGATTTTTATAAAATCTACTAAAAATCAAACTGTAAATATTGACTCGCTTGAACTGGTAAAATGTATATTTTAAAAGTGTAATTTTTACTGTTTCAAATGTTAAATTCTCCCAGAGTGAGACCCCCTTCTCCTCATCTGAGTTCCCCTTCTCCTCGTAATATGGACTATATATTGAAATGGCAATTTTTACTGTTTGAAACTGTAATTTTTTAAGATAAAAGAGTCGTTATTTACTATAGTTACAGCTACTAATCACTTATTTTGGATATTAAATTATAAATTGTGGCTTTTATACTTCCCTCGCGGTTTTTGAAATACCGTAAATTTTCGGTATTAATGCGTTTACCATAAATTAACCGTTATAATTCTGAAACAATACGGTATTTCTGTGGTTATTTTGGCCAGTTTTTTTACTATAGTTATACAGCATTTCTACCGTACTTTTGCTGCAAAGTTCAGAAATAATACGATAAAATTACCGTAAAACTCTAGAACTTTTACCGTAAAAAATCTATCTATTAACTATAATATTACTATAATTTTACAATAAGAAAATCGTATTTCTACGGTAAAAATACCAAAGATATACAGCAATTTTACCGCGTTTATACTGATATAATTAAAGATATAATGCTTTTTACCGTAAGATGGGCGGTTGTGTTTATTACTCGGTGAGTCTTATTAGGTGACTGAGTAAATAGATGCGGATAGTGTCTCTGATAGCTCAACTGGTAGAGCCTTCAGCTTGTAACTAGACGATCCGGGTTCGAATCCCGGTCTGGACTAAAAAAAATGATAATAATAGTAATAACAGAGAAATTAATTTATAAGCCTCTTAAAAATTATTCATGATAGTTTATAATATTATAAAAAAAAATTTTAAGCTATTGAAAAATAGTAGTAAAGCAGCATATTTTTGGTATTTTGCCGGTAATAGAAAGTAGGGATCTTCTTTTCCGGTTTTTTGCTGCAATAGTGCCGCAGATATACAGTAAATATGCGGTACATTTACGGTTTAAATGCTGTCAATATACCGTAATTTTTCTATTGTAATGCCGTAAATATTTTGAATTTATTTCGTAATTTTTTCGTAATAATTCGACAAAAAAACTGGCTAAAATAACTGAAGTATTACGGTAAAAATACAGTATTTATATCGTATAAATACCGAATCTTTACGGCATTTCCAAAACCGTGAGGGTTTCTACATTAAATTCTGTAATATTAATATTTTTGCCACCCCGATGTCCGCTTTACTGTTTGAAACTATAAAAATTAACCGGAATCTGAGTGAATATTACAGTTTACTTTTTTCCGTGATGGAATTTGGAATTTGTGCAAGTCTAAACAATATCGATGCTTACAGTTCTATCCACGGAACATATTTATGTTCATACAAAAATAAAAAAAAAAAGGAGAATAATAAAAATATGAAAAAAAAAAAAATAATAATGATACATAAAATTTAATTTATTTCCTTTTTTATTTCGCCCAGCGAAGCGGGCGGGAAACGGCTATTAAATAATAAACTCCAATCTTACGCAACCGGAAACCAATTGTCCGAAAAAAAAAACTAAAAATTTCCAAACGATTTATTATTTATTATAAAAATACTAATAACTTCTATTTTTTCTAACACACTCGGATGCTCAGCTTTCACTTTTTAATTAAATTTCTTAGTGGCCTTCATCTAGTTTTTTTGTATCAATCCTCAAAATTAGAGGGTGAAGCTGAGCATTGACCGTTTTTTTCTATGGTTCACGCATGAGGTGTTATTGATAATTATTACATTTACTTTGAGAATAACGCATATAAATATCCAGAGAAGAGTAGTTTTGCTTCATTCAAAGTCTACTTTAGAGTATGATAAACATCGCGCGTCTATTTTGGTTTAGTAAAAATGTTTAAGCAAATTTTTGGAATTGTTTTAGTTTTAGTTTTAATAATTGTTAGAGCAACAAGTGGATTTAGTAGGCAAAATTTTACTATAGCAACACACGAAAAAAAAGGTAATATTTTTTTATAGTTTAAAATTAATAATTATAAAGAAAATTTTTTAAAAATTAAACTAACTTAGAAATTTGAAGAAATATTAATTAATAAAATTTTTTAAATAATAAAAATTATTTAATAAAGAAGAAATACTAATTATTAAATATTTCTAAAAAGTTTATCAAATTAAAATAAATTGGTGCATTTGTAATTTTATTTTTTAAAAAATTTTAATTATTTTTAAAATTTGTAAAATAAAAAATTTTGAATAAACGAATAAATAAATTACAAAATTGCATAATTATTCTAGTTTCCAATATCCGATTATTAAATTGTTATTGTGATGATTTGGAAAAATTATGTCCATTTTCTGATGCTATTGATTTACGGATAACAAATGAGGTAAGAGTTTTTTTAAATAAATAAATAAATAATAATAATAATCCTTTATTAAAAAGTTGATGTAACGTTTTCATTGTGTCGTTTTTCGTTGCTATGGTGACCACTTTGGCAACGATTACCATAGCAACACTTAAAATGGCAGCGGTTACTATAACAACAGTTACCATAGCAACGGTTGAATATTAATGAGTAAAATTTATAAAAATATTGATTAATTAAATTGTCGACAATAAACATTTTGACAGAAGCGCGCAAAACGCGCTTGATTTTCTAGTCCTTTATTAAGGAAGTTCGAGCGAAACTAATAGTCAAAATAGTGTTAAATTTTTTTTTTAATTTTAGTTTTCCCAATATTCGTCAAAATTCTTTATTTTAATTTAAAATAATTTAAACAATTTAATAATTGATGATTTTTACTTATTTAATAAAGTAAAGTAATAAAATGACTTTGGTATTTATTACTTGCCGGAATAAATAAACAGATTTGGCAATAGCGCGCTTGATTATACCCATAACCTGAGACGTGGATGAGTGTGTGAGTTAAACATTTCTCTCTCTGTAACTATATTTCTATCCTTTTGTTTTTTCTCAGCTGTTGACGCGATGTTGTCAAATCTTTATTCGAATAAATGGCTGACGATAAACCAGTTACAAACATAAAATTTGACTTTAAATATTTCAAAAATTATATCGGTAATGTATTATTATTAAATTGTTTTTATATTTTGCAATAATCCAAGTTTCTTGTGTATAGTTTTTTATCCGTTAAAGTTGGGAGGTTAATATTGAAAAAAATAATTAATGTCTCGACAAAACGTTTGTCCGCCATAAGAGCCCGTGTATAAAGAGATAAAATATGTGATTTTTAAAATTTAATATATAAGTAACTAAACGGTGAATCTTTTTTAAATTTTGGGATTAGATAAATTACGTATTTATTTATACGTATACTTAATTTCAAAGCTCAAACTTGGAAATTATTTTTTACATTAGATTCGCTCGAACCTCCTTAAAATGTTGATGTGACGTTTTCATTGTTGTCGCTTTTCGTTGCTGTGGTGACTACTTTGGCAGTAGTTACCATAGCAACGGTTACTATGACAACGGTTATCATAGCAACGGTTACTATGGTAGCCACTGTCATAGTAACCGTTGCTATGGTAACGATTACCATAACAACGGTTAAATATTAATGAGTAAAATTTGTAAAAATATTGATTAATTAAATTTTCGACAATAAACATTTTGACAGAAGCGCGTTTGATTTTCTAATAATAATAAAAAGAAGAAGAAGAAATCACAAATTTATTATTATTAGACTGTTTGAAATTTTTTAAATAATAATAATAATAATAATAAATGATTTGGATAAATTGATTATCATTAGGAATGTGCAGATGAATGCAAGAACGGCCAAGCTAAGTATTGCGACATTGGTACTGGAATGATTAATCAAGTATGTGGTTTAAGAAAATTAACTACTACATTTCTTCCCGAAGGGGTAGCTAACCTCGGTGAATATCCATGGCACGTTGCTATTTTACAAGATAATAAAAGCAATCGGTACAAAGTTGGTGCAGGTGTTTTGATAACGAGTAATCATGTTTTGACCGTCGCTCATAAAGTTTCATCAATTCCGTAAGTTTTTATTCTTATAACAATTATATTTATAAATATTAATAATTTTTTATCATCCATAGAAATAAAAATAATATTAATGTTAGCGAACATTAAACAATTTTTAATCAATAAAAATTCTAATTAATAAATTTTATTAAAAAAATTGAATTAAAAATTTTATTAATTTTCACATTTTAATAATAAACTAATTGCATCTCCAATTAAAAACTTTAATAATTTTTTGGTTATTTAGCCAAAAAATGAGCATATACTGAGAATATAATCAATTTAATAATTGATAAAAATAAATCTTTCAGACAAGCTTCATTAGTAATTCGCATAGGAGACACTAGTGATTACGGAGAAGATATATGTAGACGATTCGACTACAGAGTACAATTTATGATGATCCATCCGAAGTTTGACGGCAATATAGTGAACGATATAGCGCTATTAAGTCTTGCTTCTGCAGTTCCTCTCGCTAATAATCCTCATATAAATTTCGCATGCTTGCCTCTAGAAGTTCCCAAAGTCAAGAGGAGATGCTGGGTCTCTGGATGGAGTGAAGAGCCCTATAATCATCTTGGAGCTTCGATATATATGAAAGAAGTTGATGTACCAATTGTTGACAATAATGAATGCGAAGCGCGATTGCAAACAACAAGATTGTCTCATAATTTTAAATTGGACAAAAAAAGTCTTATTTGCGCTGGGGGCGAACCGGGAAAAGATTCTTGCTCGGTAAAAAATTATTAATTAATTAATTAATTTATTTATTTATTAAGTAATTAATTAATTTTTATTAAGTAATTAAATTATTTATTTAATTAGTAATTTATTTATTTATTCATTAATAAATTAATTAATTAATGTACTTATTTATTTATTTATTTATTGATTTGAATTAATGTTAAATAATTAGAAAATTTATATGTTTAATTTTCTTCAGGGTGACGGAGGCGCTCCTCTTGTCTGCGAACGAACGAATGGTCAGTGGGAAGTTGTTGGTCTTGTTGCTGGTGGTGTTAGTTGTGGACAACCCATTCCTGGACTCTATGTTAATGTTAAAAATTATATTCCATGGATTCATGAACAAATTGCTAATAGTTGTTAGTTTTTTATTGATAATAATTTAGATGATAGACATGACTAATTGTGAAATTTATTGATATTTTTTTGTACGTAAGATATTTTTTACGAAAATAAAAATTAGAAATTTTTAAATGAAAATTTTATATCAATAATTAAGAAATGACAGTGTATCTCTTTAACTAATGACATTTTTTAAGATATAAGTTCATTTTGATATTAGACTTATTGAGACCTTTCGTTTGAGTACCCACATCAATTTTTCATATATTTCACAAATACCATATATATATATATATATATATATATATATATATATATATATATATATATATATATATATATATATATATATATATATATATATTATATATTTTTTATTATATTATATATTATATTATATATTATATATTATTATTATTATTATTATTATTATATTCTTCACATGTTCTTAATTTATTGAATTTTTTTTTTAATTTTTTAATTAAATTAAGTTAATTATAAGAAATTAAAATTTTTTTCATTCATTTAAAAAAAAAAAGCGATATTGTAAGAAGAAATTAATTTTTATTTTTTATCTGAAAAAATAACATTTTTTTGATAAAAAAAAATAATTAAAAATATTTTTTAACAAATTAAAAAAATTTTTTATTACAATATTGTTAATTATTTTTTTAAATGAAATTTTTACTTTAAGAATGGAAGAAAAGTATTTTTCTTTATATTTATTTTTTAAGTTTGAAAAATTTTGTGTTTAGGATAATTATCTGATAAAATCGGATTTTTTAGTGAAATTTATAGTGTCATTGGAAAGATCTTGACTTTAATTTGTGCCTTTTCAAGGTTTTATATTATTCTCACCGATAGTTAATTTTTTATAAGTATTTAGGCTGCATTTAAAGGTATCTCGAGATACATAAGTAAAAAATGACCTTGTGTTTTGTGAACTATTGACATTTTTAAAGATATAAGCTCATCCTGATGTTACATTCATCGAGACCTTTCATTTGAGTACCCACATCAATTTTTCATATATTTTATATATTTACATATATTATATATATCTATTTATAAAAAATATATCAAAAATGCATGGGAATACTCAAATAAAAGGTCTCGATGAATATAACATCAGAATGGACTTAAATTTACAAAAATGTTAATAATTAAGGATTGATGATTATAGTTTGTTAACTAATGACATTTTTAAAGATATAAGCTCACCCTGACATTACACTCATCGAGACCTTTCATTTGAGAGCTCACATCAATTTTTTATATATTTTATATATTTATACTAGATGGAAGCATAACACCAGTCGAAAAGTATCGACATCTGTTATAATCTTTTGGAGTTAACAGATAATTGTGACTGTCAATTAATTATAGACAAATAATTTGCAATAAAATAAAATGGCGACTATAATTAAAGATCTAAGCTATCCTATTTCTTAAGTTGGACCAGACTGCTCACGGTGTGCCAATTTAATTTAAAATCGGTTAAGTAGTTTAGGAGTCCATCGCGGACAAACATCGTGACAGGAGATTTATATATATTAAGATATATGTATATATGAAAAATATATAAAAAATGCATGTGGGTACTTAAATGAAAGCTCTTGATGAGCATAACATCAGGATGAGCTTATATCTTGAAAAAACGTCAATATTTAAGAAAGTACAGCCTAATTTAACAAAATTTATTATTTAATGAAGCAAAATTTTATTCATTCATAGTTCATGTTACTGCAGTCACGTAGTGACTGCAAGGTTGCTAGTTATATACACATTTAAATACAGTTATTAAAAGTGTAACTTATTTTCTTCTTCTAAAAAAAATAAATATCTAATTGGATAATTTAAAAATTCTCATAAACTTGTTGATGAATCCAAGAAGTAAATTTACTGACATCAACAAAAAGACTTGGAACATTTGCTTGACATCCAGTAGAACGCGTAACCAATCCTACGACTTCCATTTTTCCTGGAGATGATTCGCAAACTAATGGAGCGCCATTGTCGATCTAAAATCACAAAATAAATAAAAGAAGATAAAAAAAATGAAAAGAAGATGAAAAAAAATAAATAGAGGAAGATGAAAGAAAATAAATAGAAGAATATAAAAGAAAATAAAAAGAAGAATATAAAAGAAAATAAATAGAAGAATATAGAAAGAAAATAAATAGAAGAATATGAAAGAATATAAAAGAAGAGATTAAAAAAAAAAAACTACCATGCAAGAATCAATTTTTCTTTCACCGGCACACAAAATGCCTCTAGGCAGTTCGTAAGTTTCGCCTACAATATTTTGAATTGATTGCTGGCAGGCGTCACGATTCACAATAGGAATTTTGATATCTCTTAATCTCTTGGTAGTTCCTGGTATCAATTCCTGTCTGCAATCCCACCCGGCAACCCAGCATCTTCCGAATAATGGAGTTGATGAAGGCAAGCAAGCGGTGTTGATATGCGGGCTCGCTGCCAATGGAACATCCCTGTCTAATATTATCATTGCAATATTGTTTTCTATCGAGGTAGAACTGGACCAAGGGTGCTTGATAATTTTTGTTGCCTGGTAATCTTGTTGGCTGCATGGTTCTTCATTTGATGACAGATCCCATTCTCCAAGACGAATTACATCACAGGTCCTGGAAATTAAAGAAGAAATAGACAATTAGTTTTTTTCTTGATTCTTTATTGATTAATTATATTGAGAAGAATATAATAGAAGAAATAGACAATTATTTTTTTATTAAATTTCTTCTTTGATTAATAATGGAGAAAATATTGGGGTGTAATTACTAAAGAAGAAATAGACATTTAATTTTTATTTATTCTTCATTGACTAATTATAGTGAGAAGAATATAATTTTAATATTGAAGAAGAAATAAACAATTATTTTTTAGTTAAATTACTTCTTTGATATGATAATTCTGAGAATATTGGGATTAATTAATAAAGAAGAATATAATTTCATTTTTTATTTAAATTACTTCTTTGATTAGTTATATTGAGTAGAATAAAATTTAAATACTAAAGAAGAAATAGATATTTTTTTTTATTTAAAATTTTTCATTGATTAATACTGTTAAGAAGAGTAAATTAAAATACTAAAGAAGAAATGGACAATTTTTTTTAATCATCTTTGATTAATAATATTGGGAAGAATAAAATTTAATTAAAAGAAGAAATAGACAATTACTTTTTATTAAAATTACTTCTTTGATTAATATTGTGAGAAAATTGGGATTCATTTAATGAAGAAGAAATATTTAATTATTTTTTATTTTAATTCTTCATTGATAAATAATATTTAAAAGAATAAAATTTAAATACTGAAGAAGAAATAGAATATTATTTTTTATTTAAATTACTTCTTCGATCAATTATGGTAAAAAAATTGGAAATTAGATACTTAAGAAGAAATAGCCAATTATTTTGTATTTAAAATTACTTCTTTGATTAATTATAGTGAGAAAATTGAGACTTAATTATTAAAGAAGAAATAGTTCATTATTATTATATTTAAAATTACTTCTTTAATTAATTATGATGAGAAAATTTTAAATTAAATAATGAAGAAGAAGTAGTTAATTATTTTGTATTTAAAATTACTTCTTTAATTAATTATGGTGAGAAAATTTTTAATTAATTATTGAAAAAGTAAAAAAAGAAAAAAATTTAAATACACACAAAAAAAAAAATTTCTTGCGCCAAGAAAAATTCAAGAAAAACGAAAGTTACTTTGGAGCAAGAATAAATTTTCTTGGCTCAAAAAACTTTGACTTTATTCAAGAAATTTTAATCTTCTTTAATATTTTCTTGAGCCAAGAAAATTTACACTCCAGTCAAGAATTTTTTTTTTCAGTGTAATTAAAACTTACTCAATTATATGTGCAACAGTAAGAACATGTTTCTTATTAATTAGAACACCAGCACCTTTGTACGTATAACCGCCATCTTCATTACGCATCAAAATGGCAGCTTGCCACGGATATTCACCAACTTGAGCCTGTCCAATAGTCTTTTGGCTCATCACTGTCATTTTTTTTATCCCGCATGTTTCGCTAATTGGACCGTCTGGGATACTGCAGTATTGAACTTCATTTTCCTCGCAAAAGTCTTGAGAGTACTGAAATTAAAAAATAATACGTAAAATATTATAAAAAAATGTAGAAATAAAAATTTTCTTACCGGATTGAAATGATTCCAAAATAATTGTGAATTTGAGTTGCAAATATTTCCAACGTTAACGCAATGACATTTTCTATTGCCACCATAGTCTGGAAAAAATTAAATTTAAATAAAAGTTACTGAAGAAATATTAATAATAATTTTAGAATAAATATTAATAAAAAAAAAAAAAATAACGTCAGAAATATTAATAATAATTTTTGAAATAAATATTAATTAAAAAGAAAAAAGTATAATTTACTTTGTACAACAGAAGTTACAGAATTAATAATTAATATTGTGCCAAAAATTATCCAAGCAATTGAAGCCATAGTTAACAACTGTCGTTAGTAAGAATCGGGATTAAATTAATAATAAAATTTTTTTCCGATCAATTAAACATCCATCGAAAAAAACAAAGTCATTAATGAAAGCCTTCAGGGCATTTTTTGATTATTATTCCTCAATAATTAAAAGTGAGTCAATTTTTTGAGTGCTTACTTATAATTGAGAACAAAACCCACGAATTAATAAAAAGTGTGTCAATTTTTTCTAATTAAATTTATTTCTTAGAAATATTTTTTTATTATATCTAGCTATCATATTATATCATGAGTAATTCATGATATAGACCATTAATTACATTAATGTTCTGTTTTAAAATTGATAATTTTTAATTGGTATTTTTGTGGGCTATAGCTTTTTTAAAAATCAAGTTTCTTTGTTAAAAATAATATTATTTATTTTATAGAAAAATATTTTTAGCAAATAATTTCATAAAATTTTACAATTAAATTTTTTTTTAATAATTATACAAAGACTTTAATTCACTTTAATTAAAAAAAATTCTTTTTAATTAAAGGGATATTCCATTCGAAATGGGAAAATGACTAAATTTAAAAATTTCTCTAATTCATTCTAATTTAATCCTAATTTATTATTAAAAATTTATACTTCACTAAATTTTTTTTTAATCAATAAGAAAATTGTAACCACTCACTTTAAAATAATAATTAGAAATAATAATTTACTAAATAAATAATAATAATTTATTATATTATATAAATAACAATTATTACAAATAATAATTATTATTAAAAAGAAAAACAGGAGCTATAGCTTGAAAATTAAAAATTTTCATTGTTAATACCCACCCCCGCAACCCCCTGTGGGGTGAGATATAGTAAAATTTGTTTATAAATTATTTTTACATCACTTACAGAAAATTCCTACCAAATTTGGAGTCGATAGGAGCTATAGTTTAAAAACGGGAATTTTTCATTGTTAACGCTCCCGCACCCCCTTTGTGGGTGGAATTTCGTAAAATCCGTTCTTAGCTGACTTCTACTTAGCGAAAGGAATACTCCTACCAAATTTCAAGTCTCTAGGTCTTATAGTTCCAGAGATATCATGATGAGTGACTATATCTATAGAAAGTCTCCTATACATACATATATATATATATATATATATATATATATATATATATATATATGTATAGGAGACTTTCTATATATATAGTCACTCATCATATATATATATATATATATATATATATATATATATATATATATATATATATATATATACATATATATATTTAAAATATATGAAAAATTGATGTGGGTACTCAAATGAAAGGTCTCGATGAGTGTAACATCGGAATGAGCTTATATCTTAAAAAATGTTAATATTTCACAAGATACAAGGTCATTTCTTAATTATTCATATTTTTAAAGATATAAGCTCATCCTGATGTTATACTCATCGAGACCTTTCATTTGAGTACCCACATGAATTTTTCTTATATTTTATATATTTCACAAATACCATATATATAAAATATATAAAAAATACCATGTGGGTACTCAAATGAAAGCTCTCGATGAGACTAACATCAAAATGAGCTTATATTTTTAAAAATGTCAATAATTAAGAACTGACATTGCTATCTTGTCATCTAATGATATATTTTAAGATATAAGCTCATTTGTATATTATAATCATCGAGACCTTTCATTTGTACCTTTCATTTCTGGAGTACCCACATCAAATTCTCATATATTTTATTCATTCTATATATTTCACAAATACCATATTTATAAAATATATGAAAAAATCCATGTGGATACTCTAATAAAAGTTCTCGACGGCTATAACATCGAAATATATCTTTAAAAATGTCAATAATTTACCCAAAACAATATAAATTTCTTAGATAAAGAATTTTTCTCTTAAATCAAATTAATGTATTTTTTCATATAACCTGCATTGAAAATGCAAGTTTCAATGCCTGTTGAGCAAACCGAAACTAGAGAATTTCAGACCAATGCGACTGTGTCGGGCAGGAATCAATTATTGAAAGCCTTCAGGGCATTTTTTGATTATTATTGCTCAATAATTAAAAGTCGGTCAATTTTTTGAGTGCCTACTTTTAATTGAAAACAAAAATCCCGTGAATTACAAAAATATGTCAATTTTTTCTAATTAAATTTATTTCTTAGAAATATTTTTTTATTATATCTAGCTATCATATTATATCATGAGTAATTCATGATATAGACCATTAATTACATTAATGTTCTGTTTTAAAATTTACAATTTTTAATTGGTATTTTTGTGGGCTATAGCTTTTTTAAAAATCAAGTTTTTTTGTTAAAAATAATATTATTTATTTTATAGAAAAATATTTTTAGCAAATAATTTCATAAAATTTTACAATTAAATTTTTTTTTAATAACTATACAGAGACTTTAATTCACTTTAATTAAAAAAAATTATTTTTAATTAAAGAAGTATTCCATGCGAAATGGAAAAATGACTAAATTTAAAAATTTCTCTAATTCATTCTATTTTAATCCTAATTTATTATTAAAAATTTATATTTTACTAAATTTTTTCTAATCAATAAGAAAATTGTAACCACACACTTTAAAATAATAATTAGAAATAATAATTTACTAAATAAATAATAATAATTTATTATATTATATAAATAACAATTATTACAAATAACAATTATTATCAAATAGAAAAACATATAAATATATATATATATTTATATGAAAAAATCCATGTGGGTACTCAAATGAATGCTCTCGACTAGTATAACGTCAAAATGAGCTTATATCTTTAAAAATGTCAATAATTTACTCAAAACAATAAAAATTTCTTAGATATCGAATTTTCTCTTGAATCAAATTAATGTATTTTTGTTTTTTTTTTTACAAAAAAAAATGTATTCTTTCAATTATTTTTATCAAAAATTCATTTATATATTTCTATTATTTAATTTTCTATTAAAGTGTATTTATAGTTTAATCATTTAATCTATTATTCGTTTGAATCTCAAGAAAAATGAAAAATGTTTGTAAACACTGTGACGCACCTCTTCATTTTATATAAATTTAATACTAATTAGTTAATTTAATAATTATTTAATATATAGTAAGACCGAAATAAAAATAAAAAATTCTCTAGTACATTGTATTTTTATGAGCGCGAGAGAGAAGACAGCTGCGTGCAGCCTACTTGGGAAAAGAAAGAGAAGATAAAGAGACGGCGAGAGCGCCGGAGACAAGCCGGGAGTAGGGGAAGCAGCCGGGGAGTCCCGTAGCATAGTTCTCGCGCGCGCCGTGAGGCAGCGCGGTGACGCTCAGACTGTCCGCACGCAGACTATAGCTCCGGAGTAGTTAAAAGCAATTTTTCGATCACTTTTTGTCAGATCAGCTTGAGCTTCTGAAGCGAGTGGTACACTTATAAAAAAAGCCTTGAGTGCTGGGTTGTGCAGATATAGAAGGTAAGAATATTCCTTTCTATATTACTTTCTATATTCCTTCCTATATTACTTTCTACAGTCGACGCTCTCTGTATTGGACCTCTCTGTATTTGACCACAGTCTTCCTCTATATTTGACGATTTTACATAGCTCTTATGGACAAGGACGAGTCAAATACAGAGAATGGTCCTGTACGGGCGAGTCAAATACAGAGAGCGTTGACTGTATATTAAATTTATCCTCGCAGTGGATCTTTTTCAGCCAGATCGATCTGAGGTACTTAGGTTGGCGAATACCCCCATTGCACGGCTGGGCATTTTTGAGTGATTGTGATACACGATCTCTCACTCTCGAAACGAGAATTGGGATAATAGTTAAGCGGTTGTGGACACCTGGACTTGGAGATACTCCTCGTCGGAACACCTAGGGGGAGATACGGCTGGGCGTCGGGGTACCTCACACAATCCCGGTATTTCTACTTTAGTAACCAAGCTTCTCTTGGTTAATAGAGGGGTTTAGGGGGAGATGTAGATAGATTCGCGGTCGCGACCCGTTGTCCTCGTAGGCTGCAGTAGAAGCACGGCTTGTCAAAAGTAGTATTGTTGTATATATTGTAATTTCGAGGTAAGATTTAAGTAAACATGCGTACATTGTACAGTTGTATCTTGGTGCATTATAGTTATATTCGATTATTATTAACATTTACCGCATTATTATTAATATTTATCTTATTATTATAAATATTATATTACGTTTATTATTGATATAATAATTATCATTTTATTTTTATGGGTTATTAAATGAATAAATTCAATCTTATTTTTGAATTCTGTGTTATTATTTGCTAAATAATAGTTAGTATTAAGTTATCTGTGTTGCGTGATCCTCACCCAGACCCTGGACCACGGCGAGCTCGAGCACGAGGAAGTCGTGCTAGCACACGACGAGGTGTTAAACCCTTCCGCAACGTCACAACACACATTAGAAATTTTTGAACCTACATAATTTAATTAAATAAGCAATTTACAAAGCTATCTATAAATAAGCTTAAAAATAAAATCTTTAATCTATTGTATTGGTCATAAATTAATCTTTCAAGGAAGAAATTACCTTTGTTTATTATAATAAAAAAAAAATTGTGAAAAAAAAAATATAATAAAAAAAAAATTGTGAATTAAAAATTAATTAAATTAAAATTATAAATTATGAATTATTAAAAAAAAATTGTGAATTAAAAATTTGTAAATAAAATTGAAAAAATGGCGATTATAAAATTGCAAAGTAACAACGGAATAGAGTTTGAAGTTGATGTGGAAATACTCAAGTGTTCAACAACAAATAAAACAATGTTAGAAAACCTTGGAGAAAATGAAAGCGATGATGAAGTGCCGATTCCTTTGCTAATTATTAATTCTGTAATTTTGGAAAAAATAATCCAGTGGGCTATTCATCATATAAATGATCTGCCGTTCGATGAGGAAAATAATGAAGGTGATTTACTAAAAATGGACGACATGTGTGATTGGGACGCTGAATTTTTCAAGATGGAACAAGGAATGCTCTTAGATCTTATTGAGGCTACAAACTACCTCGACATTAAGCCCATGATGGAAACTATTTGCAAAACTATCGCTCATAAGATGAAAAAGAAGACTACAAAGGAATTGAGGAACGCATTTGGTGTCGAGAATGATTTTACTCCGGAAGAAGAAGAAAAACTTCGTAAATTTGGAAAATGAATTTTGGGAAGAAATGTATTAATTATGTTTTGTGGAATTATTTAAAAAAATTTTCTGGTTTATTGTTATCAATATATTCTTCACGTGTTGTTAATTTATTGAATTCTTTTTATTAAATTAATTAAGTTAATTATTAAAAAATTAAGGTTATATTTATTTATTTTTAAAAAGTTATTTAAAAAAGAAAAGAGCAATATTATAAGAAGAAATTAATTTTATTTTTTAGCTGAAGAAATAACAAATTTTTCTTCAAACTTTTTTTAAATAGAAAAAAAAAACAATTTAAAAACTTTAATCTAAAATTTTTTTTAACAAATTTAAAAAATTATTTTTTACTACAATATTGTTAATTCTTTTAAAAATAAATTTTTTTTTACTCTAAGAAATGTAAGAGAAGTATTCTTCTTTATCATTATTTTTTAAGTTTATAAACTAGATAGATCTATCTCTATAGATACATAATTAAGAAATGACTTTGTATCTTGTAAACTATTGACATTTTTAAAGATATAAGCTCATCCTGATGTTACACTCATCGAGACCTTTCATTTGAGTACCCACATCAATTTTTAATTTACTTTATATATTTATATATATGAAAAATATATAAAAATTGATGTGGGTACTCAAATAAAAACTCTTGATGATTGTAACATCAGGATGAGCTTACATCTTTAAAAATATTAATAATTAAGAAATGACCTTATTATATCTTGTGGAATATTGACATTTATAAAGATATAAGCTCATCCCGATGTTATACTCATCGAGACCTTTCATTTGAGTACCCACATCAATTTTTTATATATTTTATATATTTATATATATTGTATATATGTATATATGAAAAATATATCAAAAATGCATGTGGGTACTCAAATGAAAGCTCTTGATGAACGTAACGTCAGGATGAGCTTATATCTTTACAAACGTCAATATTTAAGAAAGTACAGTACAATTTAACAAAATTCATTATTTAATGAAGCAAAATTTTATTTATTGACAGTTCATGTCACTGCAGTCACGTAGTGACTGCAATGTTGCTAGTTACACATTTAAATACGATTATTAAAAGTGGAACTTATTTTCTTCTTCCAAGAAAAATCAATATCCAATTCGATAATTTAATTATTCTCATAAACTTGTCGATAAATCCAAGAAGTAAATTTACTGACATCAGTAAAAAGACTTGGAACATTTTGTTGACATCCAGTAGAAGTCGAAACCAATCCTACGACTGTCATTTGTCCTGAAGGTGCTTCGCAAACTAATGGAGCGCCAGCGTCGATCTAAAATCACAAAATAAATAAAAGAAGATAAAAAAAAATGAAAAGAAGATGAAAAAAAATAAATAGAAGAAGATGAAAGCAAATAAGTAGAAGAATATAAAAGAAAATAAATAGAAGAATATAAAAGAAAATAAATAGAAGAATATGAAAAAATATAAGAGAAGAGATTAAAAAAAAAAACTACCATGCAAGAATCCATTTTTCCTTCACCGGCACACAAAATGCTTCCAGGCAGTTCGTAAGTTTCGCGTAGAATATTTTGAATTGATTGCTGGCAGGCGTAACGATTCACAATAGGAATTTTGACATCTCTTAATCTCTTGGTAGTTCCTGGTGTCAATTTCTGGCAGCCACCCCACCCGGCAACCCAGCATCTTCCGAATGATGGAGTTGATAAAGACAAGCAAGCGGTGTTGATATGCGGGCTCGTTGCCAATGGAACATCCCTGTCTAATATTATCATAGCAATATTGTTTTCCATCGTGGCAGAATTGTACCCAGGGTGCTTGATAATTTTTGTTGCCTGGTAATCTTGTTGGCAGCATGGTTCTTCATTTGATGACAGATCCCATACTCCAAGACGAATTACATCACAGGTCCTGGAAATTAAAGAAGAAATAGACAATTAGTTTTTTTTTAATTCTTTATTTCCTAATTATATTGAGAAGAATATAATAGAAGAAATAGACAATTATTTTTTTATTAAATTTCTTCTTTGATTAATAATGGAGAAAATATTGGGGTGTAATTACTAAAGAAGAAATAGACATTTAATTTTTATTTATTCTTCATTGATTAATTATAGTGAGAAGAATATAATTTTAATACTGAAGAAGGAATAAACAATTACTTTTTAATTAAATTACTTCTTTGATATAATAATTTTAAGAATATTGGGATTAATTAATAAAGAAGAATATAATTTCATTTTTTATTTAAATTACTTCTTTGATTAATAATATTGAGAGGAATTAAATTTGAATACTAAAGAAGAAATAGACATTTACTTTTTATTTAAATTACGTCTTTGATTAATAATAATGATAAAATTAAATACTGAAGAAGAAATAGACAATTATTTTTGTATAATTTACTTCTTTGATTAATAATTTTAAGAATATTGGGACTTAAGTACTGAAAAAAAAATATTCAATTATTTTTTATTTAAATTACTTCTTTGATCAATTATGGTAAAAAAAAATTGGAAATTAGATACTTAAGAAGAAATAGCCAATTATTTTGTATTTAAATTACTTCTTTGATTAATTATAATGAGAAAATTGGGATTTAATTACTAAAGAAGAAATAGTTCATTATTATTATATTTAAAATTACTTCTTTAATTAATTATGGTGAGAAAATTTTAAATTAAATTATTGAAAAAGTAAAAAAAGAAAAAAAATTAAATACACACAAAAAACGAATTTCTTGCGCCAAGAAAAATTGAAAAAAAACGAAAGTTACCTTGGAGCAAGAATAAATTTTCTTGGCTCAAAAAACTTTGACTTCATTCAAGAAATTTTAATCTTCCTTAATATTTTCTTGAGCCAAGAAAATTTACACTCCGGTCAAGAATTTTTTTTTTCAGTGTAATTAAAACTTACCTCATTATATGTGCACTAGTAAGAACATGTTTCGTATTAATTAGAACACCAGCACCTCTGTATATATAACCGCCATCTCTTTCCTCCGTCAAAATGGCAGCTTGCCACGGATATTCACCAATTTGAGCCAGTCCATTAGTCTTTGGGCGCATCACTGTAATTTTTTTTATCCCGCATGTTTCGCAAATTGAACCGTTTCGGATACTGCAGTATTGAACTTCATTTTCCTCGCAACAGTCTTCAGGGTCCAGAAACTAAAAAATTAGGAAAACGGTTGAGCCTGAAGGCCATCCCTGCAACTTCCCGCTAATTCCATACTTAGGCGCTTAAAATTGCACCAATGACGTTTTTGAGCTCTTCGAGCTCAAAAATACAATTTATGGGTTATTTTGAGCTCTCCGAGCTCAAAGAGATTGCTTTCCTATGCTTTAAAGCTCTTCGAGCTCAAAAGTCTGATAGAGATTTGATAAGACACTATTTTTTGAATTTTTAAACCGCAATAACTTTTGAATGAATAAACAGATTTTTACGCGGTTTGAAGCATTCGACGCAGTTTTTCAAGCCCCACAAAGAATCTCAAATTTTGAATTGATCGCGCTAGGAATTTTGGAGTTATTCCGAAAAAACACTTTTTTCGGTTTTGTTTCGTTCACGATATCTCTCGAATGAATTAACCGATTTTGACCAGACTGGTAGTGATCGACGAGGTTTTTTGAGGTTAAGAGCTGATTAGTTTTTGGAATTGAACCTTTAAGCCGTTTAAAAGTTATTCCAAAAAAATCACATTTGAAAAAAATTTTTTTTTTCAGTTTTTTTAAGATTTCTCAAAATCTATTGATCTGAATCGGTCCAAATAGTTTTCAAAATCTGAGTTTGGTCAAGCCCTTTCAAATGGCACCAACCGCGATGAAATCGGTCAAGCCGACACACACACACACACACACACACACACAAACACACATACATACATACATACATATATACATACAGACACCGTGACAACCTCGCGGGGATAGTCAGGGAAGCTTCCTGTGACCTTCAAACGTCGAGATCTGATGAAAACTCGATTTTTGCAAAACGGGGTGAAAACAATAACTTTCCGATTTTTGAAAATCTTCGATAAATAATACGTAAAATATTATAGAAAAATGTAGAAATAAAAATTGTCTCACCGAACTGACAAAATTCATAAGGAATTGTAAATCTGAGTTGCAAATATTTTCAATCCTAGTGCAATGACATCTTCTATTGCCACCATAGTCTGGAAAAAATTAAATTTAAATAAAAGTTACTGAAGAAATATTAATAATAATTTTTAGAATAAGTATTAATAAAAAAAAAAAATAACTTCAGAAATATTAATAATAATTTTTACAATAAATATTAATTTAAAAAAAAACAACTGAAGAAATATTAATAATAATTTTTGAAATAAATATTAATTAAAAAGAAAAAAGTATAATTTACTTTGTACAATAGAAGTTACAGAATTAATAATTAATATTGTGCCAAAAATTATCCAAGCAATTGAAGCCATAGTTAACAACTATCGTTAGTAAGAACCGGGATTAAATTAATAAAAAAATTTTCTTCCGATCAATAAATATCATCCATCGAAAAAAACAAAGTTATTAATGAAAGCCTTCAGGGCATTTTTTGATTACTATTGCTCAATAATTAAAAGTCGCTAAATTTTTTGAGTGCCTACTTATGATTGAAAACAAAAAACCCACGAATTAAAAAAATATGTGTTCATTTTTTCTAATTAAATTTATTTTTTAAAATTGATAATTTTTAATTGGTATTTTTGTGGGCTATAGCTTTTTTAAAAATAAAGTTTTTTTGTTAAAAATATTTTTTTATTTCGATTTTTACTTGTATACCGTTCTTGGTTTTTACAAGGCTGGGTAGATGGTAGCTGTCGCATTCCACGAGTGCGCCACCGTCCTGTGTTTTTATACTGTCCTTGTTTATTCAACGCTTTTTTGGACCCCAGCACATCCTCTTTTCACTCCTGTATTTTCACTACATAATCAACCTTTTTTTTCGCACATTTGTATACTCAACGCTTTATTATTATCACGCGGCTGTGGACCGACTTGTGCTTTCTGTACTGTATTTACCCTATTCCTCACCCCTTTCTATCGGTTGTTGGAATAGTAGCGATGGGGAAACCACAGAAAAAACCCATGCCAGTACAGTTCGGCTACCGGAGCGACCCCCGACGGTTGGTGTTGGAACTATTCGAACAACTGTCGGGGCTCGAACTCTCGCCTCACGGCATGATGTACGAGCGAACTAACGGGATAATGACTTAACCCGCTCGGCCATCATGCCGCTTTGTTAAAAATAATATTATTTATTTTATAGAAAAATATATTTAGCAAATAATTTCATAAAATTTTACAATAAAATTTCTTTTTAATAACTATACTAAGACTTTAATTCACTTTAATTAAAAAAAATTATTTTTTTTTAAAAATAAAAAATTCTAAGAAACATGAAAAAAAAATATATCCAAGTGTACACACGAGGAGTAGGGATAGTCGCTGCATTGCACACGCACCGCAGTGGAAGGCGCGCGCATCAAAGTATAATGCGTGCGCACTAAAGGCGGGACAGGAAGCGCCAGGTAACTTCCCGCTAGAGGCGCTGATGCCTATATGCCTATATAAACTGGGCCGAGAGTCCCGGACGACATTCAGTGTTCAACTAGCCTAGCGAGTGGAGTACATGAGCTAGTAAAGTTACATAGAATCATTATATCCTCAGCGATGTTCTTTTAGCTAAAACCTATGTAAGAGCCGTCGTTTGAGCGGTGTAGCCAGAGAGGCAAGGTAGTGGTGATTCAGTATCCAACTACAATAGCAAGTGGAAAGACTCCCTGCACTTTCCGTGTACCTTTGCAAGAAAACGTGGGTTAAGTCGGAGTCATTAGTATAAAAAGTAAGAAGCCAGAAAGGAAATATGTTTTCTCACCTCCGGGCGAAAAACGTCAATTTTTCTCCCGCTGCGCTAAACGAAAATGCCGCTTTCCGCCTCCGTCGAGGAGAAAAATAGTATACACACCACGGGCAGTAAATAAGAAAGCCTTAGATCACATGTTTATTGACCTCGGCTTCGCCTCGGACAACAATTACATGTGATCTGAGACATTTCTTATTTTACTGCCCTAGGTGTGTAATATACTATTGTATATTTATATTTGAGACTAATATTAATGTTAACAAAAATTACTGTTCGCTCCATAATAATAATTTTATTAATTTTAACGAGAAACTATATCCTATTAACCCGTCCGAATCCGAGAATCTGACGAGTTCCTCCGAATTTATCTAATAATACCATAGTACTCGTTACAAAATCGATATTTTTCTCCTAGTTACTTTTCAACCGTACTAACTTGTATCCGGATCAACCGTTTTTCTAATTTTTTTTATTAATAGTCTTCAAGTTTTGACCTCGCACTGGAAAAAAAGTTTTTTTCCACCCAGAATACAAAGTATTTTTATCCAAGTTTTTTTATATCCAATATACGTTTTCTTAATATAAAAAAACTTGTATTTTCGCCTGAGAATTTTTCGCCATAAGAGCCCGTGTATAAGGATCCTTATCTCGAGATAAAATATGTGATTTTTCAAATTTAATATCTAAGTAACTAAACGGTGAATCTTTTTTCACTTTTGGGATTAGATAAATAACGTATTTATTTATACGCATACTAAATTTCGAAGCTCAAAGTTGGAAATTATTTTTTACATTAGATTCGCTCGAACCTCCTTAAAATTTTGATGTGACGTTTTCATTGTTGTCGCTTTTCGTTGCTGTGGTGACTACTTTGGCAATAGTTACCATAGCATCGGTTACTATGACAACGGTTATCATAGCAACGGTTACTATGGTAGCCACTGTCATAGTAACCGTTGCTATGGTAACGATTACCATAACAACGGTTAAATATTAATGAGTAAAATTTGTAAAAATATTGATTTATTACATTGTCGACAATAAACATTTTGACAGAAGAGCGTTTGATTTTATAATAATAATAAAAAGAAGAAGAATAAATCACAAATTTATTATTATTAGACTGTTTGAAATTTTTTAAATAATAATAATAATAATAATTAGATTAGATTAAATTAATTTTATTTACGCCAAGGCCTAATAGCCGAATGGCAATTTATACATAATAAAATACATATTTATGTTTATACATAATTAATTGACTTAATAATGTAATAGTATATTTAAAAGGTAGATTAAGAATTAACAATAATACAGCACTGACTTATGAATTAGAGATAAAACATTAATTAGGTAAAAAATTAAAAGCTGGACAGTTTACAGAAGTAACAAAATGAAAAGATAGAATAATAGAAGGAAGAAACAAAAGGTATGCTCTGTACAATTAATTGCTCTACTATACGGTAATTTATAGTGCACTTCAAACATCCAAGTTAAACAAGTAATCAAAAATTATATCTTTAAAGACTTCTAAACTCGTAGAATTTATAATCCCAACTGGCAATTCATCCCACAAACGTATTACAGTTACTATAAATGACCTTTCGTAATACGTTGTAGAAAAATTTGGAAGTTTAAAACAAGAGTTTTATTAATTTAAAACAAGAGTTTTAGTAATTCGCATAGGAGACACTTGTGATTACGGAGAAGATATATGTAGACAATTCGACTACAGAGTACAATTTATGATGATCCATCCGAAGTTTGACGACAATATAGTGAACGATATAGCGCTATTAAGTCTTGCTTCTGCAGTTCCTCTCGCTAATAATCCTCATATAAATTTCGCATGCTTGCCTCTAGAAGTTCCCAAAGTCAAGAGGAGATGCGGGGTCTCTGGATGGAGTGAAGAGTCCTATGATCATCTTGAAGCTTTGATATATATGAAAGAAGTTGATGTACCAATTGTTGACAATAATAAATGCGAAGCGCGGTTGCAAACAACAAGATTGTCTCATAATTTTAAATTGGACAAAAAAAGTTCTATTTGTGCTGAGGGCGAACCGGAAAAAGATTCTTGCTCGGTAAAAAATTATTAATTAATTAATTAATTAATTTATTTATTAATGTATTTATTTATTAAAAAATTAATTTATTTAATTATTAATTAACTAATTTATTTATTTACTTATTAAGTAATTAATTGATTAATTTATTTATTTAATGAGTAATTAATTTATTTATTTCTTAAGAAATTAAAAAATTAATTAATTTATTTATTTATTTATTTATTATCCAGAGTTTTCCCAACTCCCTTAAAATTTGCTTTGATATGGCTCTTTACCGTAAGATGGACGGTGGCGTTGTTTGCTCGGTGGGTCTTATATACGTGACTGAATAAAGTAGTCAGTACTTGTCTCGGATAGCTTAACTGGTAGAGCCCTTGGCGCGTAACCGAGAGATCTGGGTTCGATTCCCAGTCTGGGCTGTCTGATTATTTTTTCAATTACGGAAAAATTCCCACTGAGTAGGTCCCCCCTTTCCCCTATCCGTTCTTTCCCAACTCCCTTAAAATTTGCTTTGATATGGCTTAATTAATTAATTAATTTACTTATTTATTGATTTGAATTAATGTTAAATAATTAGAAAATTTGTTTAATTTTCTTCAGGGTGACGGAGGCGCTCCTCTTGTCTGCGAACGAACGTATGCGTTTTATGCATTAGCACGTGTCGCATTCTTTTCTCTCTCCCCTCTCTGCTGGGTCCGTCGTTAGCTGTGAACTCCAGAGATGGCGCCGTAAGTCCAATTTTCCGATATCGACATTTTGAATGATGTATTGGCTGGAGCATTGGAGCGCCCGACAGCTAGCTTTACCCTTCACGCATGCGTCGATTGCTCACTTCGAGTTCCACTCAGTCCGTCGTTTCACTCGCTCTCGAGACAGCCATCCTCCCGTCGTTGATGATCTTGCAGGTTACCCACGTCGATGATCCTCGTTGTTTCTCTTCGTGGGTTCGTGGCCGGCGTCGTTAGTACCGTCACAATAATTAAGTACTTAAATCTAACTTAAAGCTACTTACTTACTAACTCAAATTACATTTTATCGCATTAGATTTTGGTTTCGCGCGCAATCGAGCTTCGTTCGAGTTTCTACACGCGAGGGCGACTCGGTCGCGGCGAATCCAACCAATGGGCATAAAATAAAATAAAAAAAACTCAATTAAAATTTCCTTTAAAATTAAATTCAAAAGGTAAAATTAGAGAAACAACACCTTAACAGGTGGCGCTAAAAGCGGCCTGTTACAATATGTATATATGAAAAATATATAAAAAATGCATGTGGGTACTCAAATGAAAGCTCTTGATGAATGTAACTTCAGGATGAGCTTATATCTTTAAAAACGTCAATATTTAAGAAAGTACAGTGCAATTTAACGAAATTCATTATTTAATGAAGCAAAATTTTATTTATTGACAGTTCATGTCACTGCAGTCACGTTGTGACTGCAATGTTGCTAGTTACACATTTAAATACGATTATTAAAAGTGTAACTTATTTTCTTCTTCCAAGAAAAATCAATATCCAATTCGATAATTTAATAATGCTCATAAACTTGTTGATGAATCCAAGAAGTTAAATTACTGATATCAGTAAAAAGACTTGGAATATTTAGTTGACATCCAGTAGCAGCCGAAACCAATCCTACGACTTCCATTTTTCCTGAAGATGATTCGCAAACTAATGGAGCGCCTCTGTCGATCTAAAATCACAAAATAAATAAAAGAAGTTAAAAAAAAATGAAAAGAAGATGAAAAAAAATAAATAGAAGAAGATGAAAGAAAATAAGTAGAAGAATATAAAAGAAAATAAATAGAAGAATATAGAAAGAAAATAAATAGAAGAATATAGAAAGAAAATAAATAGAAGAATATGAAAGAATATAAAAGAAGAGTTAAAAAAAAAAACTACCATGCAAGAATCAATTTTTCTTTCACCGGCACACAAAATGCCTCTAGGGATTCTGTAAGTTTCGCCTAGAATATTTTGAATTGATTGCTGGCAGGCGTAACGATTCACAATAGAAATGTCGAGATCTCTTAATGTCTTGGTAGTTTCTGGTGTCAATTCCTGGCTGCCACCCCACCCGGCAACCCAGCATTTTCCGAGTGATGGAGTTGATGAAGACAAGCAAGCGGTGTTGATATGCGGGCTCGCTGCCAATGGAACATCCCTGTCTAATATTATCAATGCAATATTGTTTTCTATCGAGTTAGAATTGGACAAAGGGTGCTTGATAATTTTTGTTGCCTGGTAATCTTGTTGGCTGCATGGTTCTTGATTTGATGACAGATCCCATTCTCCAAGACGAATTACATCACAGGTCCTGGAAATTAAAGAAGAAATAGACAATTAGTTTTTTTTTAAATTCTTTATTGATTAATTATATTGAGAAGAATATAATAGAAGAAATAGACAATTATTTTTTTATTAAATTTCTTCTTTGATTAATAATGGAAAAAATATTGGGGTGTAATTACTAAAGAAGAAATAGACATTTAATTTTTTTCTATTCTTCATTGATTAATTATAGTGAGAAGAATATAATTTTAATACTGAAGAAGAAATAAACAATTATTTTTTAATTAAATTATTTCTTCCATTAATAATTATGAGAATATTGGGATTAATTAATGAAGAAGAATAAAATTTAAATACTGAAGAAGAAATAGAAATTTTTTTTATTTAAAATTTTTCATTAATTGATACTGTTCAGAAGAATAAAATTTAAATTCTGAAGAAGAAATAGACAATTAAATTACTTCTTTGATATGATAATTCTGAGAATATTGGGATTAATTAATAAAGAAGAATATAATTTCATTTTTTATTTAAATTACTTCTTTGATTAGTTATATTGAGAATTTTATAACATTTAATTGAGAAACCATCAAGGCCAACAGAGCTTGATGTTATTCTCATAATTGACTTTTTAACAGAAACACTATTAATGCGCGAAAAATTAAACTGTGATTCTAATTGAGATGATAACTGGTTGGTTACATCTAAATTATCACTAATAATATTGGCGTTTTCTAAATTATCACTATTTATATCACCATTTTCAGCACAATTTATATAGTAGTCATTCATCTCATCTATATTAAGATTCAATAAGTGATCATTTTCATGTGTCCTTATTAATCCAAGTTCTCTGAAGTCATTCCATAACGATCGTGAATTCTTTTCAGTCATGAATCTGCTTTCTAGATAATTTTTTTTTTCATATTAATACGATTTTTAATTAATTTTCGCACATTAGAGTACTCAATACATGCAAATCCCGTCCTCTTGTAAATTCTATATAATTTGTTACGCTTTCGCTGAAGATCCTTAATTTCGTTTGTAATCCAGGGTGCGGATTTACGCTTCACCAGCTTAGATTTAAGTGGTGCAACATTGTCTAAAACATTATTCATCGATGTGTGGAGATATTCATTTACCGCATCAACTGAATCCAAATTACCGTTAATTGAAATATCAAGGGAAATATCATTACACATTCTTTCTAAAATATTATCATCAATGTAATTCCAGTTTCTGTATTGTATGACTCGTGGACAATGTTTAGGTACTTGATAATTGTATTTAATAGAGATTAAATCATGCCCAGATAAAAATGGCTCTGATGATTGTTTGGAAGATATAACTTTAACAGGCTCACTAACCATGCAAACATCTAACCACGTATGCGTCGTAGAAGTATGATGAGTTGGTAGATAAGATACAAACTGCAATCCAAAATTATCACAAAAACGCCGTAGTTTCTGAGATTTGTAATCATTTACACATAAATTCGCATTAAAATCTCCTACTAATATTATGTCATTGTAGTGTGGCATAATATCTTCCAAATCGGATTCGAGCACGTCTAAGTGACCTGTGTTAGGTGGCCGATAAACAGTTCCAATTAAAATTTTACGCCGGACAGCAGTCCATATCTTGACGAGTAAATACTCAGGATGTTTAGGTAATAAATTTCCAGATGACAAAACGTAACGCGAAGACAATGTATTTTTGACATATATTGCAACACCCTCTCCGATTCGGCCCCTGTCATTTCTATACAATACATAAGTCGGTAGACGAAATTGAAGATCAGTCGCATTATCAGTTAGCCAAGTTTCCGAAATTGCAATAACATCAAAGGAATGCGTTCTAAAAAATTCTTTAAATTCGGCAAAGTGGCTATGTAGTGATTGCGCATTAAGGTGGCAGAGATGTAATTCCTTAGAAACTGTGGTAGATGTTGGCAAAACATTAGGCGACGTTGGTGGTGAGGGAGCAATTAATTGTTATTGCACTAAGTCCTGCAGCGGACCTATTCCCACTGAAGGTCTCAGTTTAATAGGCGGCTTATCGTCTGCATATCTGACAAACACAAAAGCGTGAGCAATCCAAATATTTTTTGGGTGAATTCTTGGATATTTTAAACGAATCTCTTGCCAAAGCTTGTACAAGGTCGACGGATGCCTACGATGGAGATATATAGCCGCATCAGCATCAGGAGGCTTTACACTAGGCATCAGTTTACCCACTTTTACTTGGTTATTCTTAATACCTTTGATGCATTCATTTACATGCTTCAAACTATTAAATTTGACACAAACACTGCGATGGTTCCTATTACTCTTCTTACCCAGACGTTCGACATTAATAATCCCGGTTTCCGTGACAGGCACTTTCAGCACCTGCGTCAATTTTAAAACCACTTCAGTAAGCTTCTCACCGTCCAATTCGGGAATACCAGTAATAGTTAACTCATCCTCAAGTGAACGTGATTCCAGCTGCAGCGTCCTAGACTCCAAATCGCCATCAACAATATTTTTCGCAATAGCTCTAGCTTCTTCCAAAAGATTGTTATCAGCGACAGGTCGAGCTTCCTCAATTTTAGAGACCCTAACCTCCAGATCCCTGACACTTTTTTGCAACACACCATAATCAGGTATCAACTTGTCAACCTTATCATTAACAGACTTGATAGTTTTATCAAACTTATCCATCTTCTTTCCAAAATCAACCACGTTTTTATCGACTCCATCTATTTTAATTAGCTTATCACGAATTTCCGTTAATATCGGTGAAATATCAACAACACAAGCAGGACAGCAATCCTGGACTTTAGCTCCCGCACGGCTTTTCGATGGTAAACAACATCGTACTTTTACACATGAGTCGTGAAAGTAATGTTTACAGTCAGCTTTTGTTTGTACAGCTGACGAAGCGTCACTAATATTCTTTAGACACAATCCACACGACATAGACATTGTTACACAAAACGTAAGATGGCAGCACTCGTGGTGTAAATTTTTTTTTTTTTTAGCTAAATTAGTTAAAATGAAACTAACCTAGAATAAAGTTGATCACTGTTTATTTAGATATAAAACTTATTTAATAATGAATCTAAACGATTATTATCTCAAAAAGAAGTAAATATTTAAAACTATGTTTTGAACGAATTGTCTATATCAGTAAATCGCTATGTTATTCACAAATAGCACACCAAAAATACCAATGTAAAACACGACCGCACTCTACAAAGTACAGTACAGTATATAAATACTAAATACTAAATACTAAATACTAAATACTAAATACTAAAGAAGAAATAGACATTTTTTTTTATTTAAAATTTTTCATTGATTGATACTGTTAAGAAGAATAAAATTAAAATACTAAAGAAGAAATGGACAATTTTTTTTAATCATCTTTGATTAATAATATTGGGAGGAATAAAATTTAAATAAAAGAAGAAATAGACAATTACTTTTTATTAAAATTGCTTCTTTGATTAATATTGTGAGAAAATTGGGATTCATTTACTGAAGAAATATTAAATTATTTTTTATTTTAATTCTTCATTGATAAATAACATTAAAAAGAATAAAATTTAAATACTGAAGAAGAAATAGAATATTATTTTTTATTTAAATTACTTCTTCGATCAATTATGGTAAAAAAATTGGAAATTAGATACTTAAGAAGAAATAGCCAATTATTTTGTATTTAAAATTACTTCTTTGATTAATTATAGTGAGAAAATTGAGACTTAATTATTTAAGAAGAAATAGTTCATTATTATTGTATTTAAAATTACTTCTTTAATTAATTATGGTGAGAAAATTTTAAATTAAGTATTGAAAAAGTAAAAAAAGAAAAAAAATTAAATACACACAAAAAAAAAATTTCTTGCGCCAAGAAAAATTCAAGAAAAACGAAAGTTACTTTGGAGCAAGAATAAATTTTCTTGGCTCAAAAAAATTTGACATCATTCAAAAAACTTCAATCTTCCTTAATATTTTCTTGAGCCAAAAAAATTTACACTCCAGTCAAGAATTTTTTTTTTCAGTGTAATTAAAACTTACTCAATTATATGTGCAACAGTAAGAACATGTTTCTTATTAATTAGAACACCAGCACCTTTGTACTTATAACCGCCATCTTCTTTACTCGTCAAAATGGCAGCTTGCCACGGATATTCACCAACTTGAGCCTGTCCAATAGTCTTTCGGCTCATCACTGTCATTTTTTTTATCCCGCATGTTTCGCTAATTGGACCGTCTGGGATACTGCAGTATTGAACTTCATTTTCCTCGCAACAGTCATCAGAGTACTGAAACTAAAAAATAATACGTAAAATATTATAGAAAAATGTAGAAATAAAAATTTTCTTACCGGATTGAAATGATTCCAAAATAATAGTGAATTTGAGTTGCAAATATTTCCAACGTTAACGCAATGACATTTTCTATTGCCACCATAGTCTGGAAAAAATTAAATTTAAATAAAAGTTACTGAAGAAATATTAATAATAATTTTAGAATAAATATTAATAAAAAAAAAAAATAACGTCAGAAATATTAATAATAATTTTTATAATAAATATTAATTTAAGAAAAACAACTGAAGAAATATTAATAATAATTTTTGAAATAAATATTAATTAAAAAGAAAAAAGTATAATTTACTTTGTACAATAGAAGTTACAGAATTAATAATTAATATTGTGCCAAAAATTATCCAAGCAATTGAAGCCATAGTTAACAACTGTCGTTAGTAAGAATCGGGATTAAATTAATAAAAAAATTTTTTTCCGATCAATTAATAATGTCCATCGAAAAAAACAAAGTCATTAATGAAAGCCTTCAGGGCATTTTTTGATTATTATTCCTCAATAATTAAAAGTCACTAAATTTTTTGAGTGCCTACTTATGATTGAAAACAAAAAACCCACGAATTAAAAAAATATGTGTCAATTTTTTCTGATTAAATTTATTTTTTAAAATTGATAATTTTTAATTGGTATTTTTGTGGGCTATAGCTTTTTTAAAAATAAAGTTTTTTTGTTAAAAATATTTTTTTATTTCGATTTTTACTTGTATACCGTTCTTGGTTTTTACAAGGCTGGGTAGATGGTAGCTGTCGCATTCCGCGAGTGCGCCATCGTCCTGTGTTTTTATACTGTCCTTGTTTATTCAACGCTTTTTTGGACCCCAGCACATCCTCTTTTCACTCCTGTATTTTCACTACATAATCAACCTTATTTTTCGCACATTTGTATACTCAACGCTTTATTATTATCACGCGGCTGTGGACCGACTTGTGCTTTCTGTACTGTATTTACCCTATTCCTCACCCCTTTCTATCGGTTGTTGGAATAGTGGCGATGGGGAAACCACAGAAAAAACCCATGCCAGTACAGTTCGGCTACCGGAGCGACCCCCGACGGTTGGTGTTGGAACTATTCGAACAACTGTCGGGGCTCGAACTCTCGCCTCACGGCATGATGTGCGAGCGAACTAACGGGATAATGACTTAACTCGCTCGGCCATCATGCCGCTTTGTTAAAAATAATATTATTTATTTTATAGAAAAATATATTTAGCAAATAATTTCATAAAATGATACAATAAAATTTCTTTTTAATAATTATACAAAGACTTTAATTCATTTTAATTAAAAAAAATTATTTTTTTTTTAAAATTAAAAATTCTAAGAAACATGAAAAAAAAATATATACAAGCGTACACACGAGGAGTAGGGATAGTCGCTGCATTGCGCACGCACCGCAGTGAAAGGCGCGCGCATCAAAGTATAATGCGCGCGCACTAAAGGCGGGACAGGAAGCGCCAGGTAACTTCCCGCTAGAGGCGCTGATGCCTATATGCCTATATAAACTGGGCCGAGAGTCCCGGACGACATTCAGTGTTCAACTAGCCTAGCGAGTGGAGTACATGAGCTAGTAAAGTTACATAGAATCATTATATCCTCAGCGATGTTCTTTTAGCTAAAACCTATGTAAGAGCCGTCGTTTGAGCGGTGTAGCCAGAGAGGCAAGGTAGTGGTGATTCAGTATCCAACTACAATAGCAAGTGGAAAGACTCCCTGCACTTTCCGTGTACTTTTGCAAGAAAACGTGGGTTAAGTCGGAGCCATTAGTATAAAAAGTAAGAAGCCAGAAAGGAAATATATTTGTATATTTATATTTGAGACTAATATTAATGTTAACAAAAATTACTGTTCGCTCCATAATAATAATTTTATTAATTTTAACGAGAAACTATATCCTATTAACCCGTCCGAATCCGAGAATCTGACGAGCTCCTCCGAATTTATCTGATAATACCATAGTACTCGTTACAAAATCGATATTTTTTTCCTAGTTACTTTTCAACCGTACTAACTTGTATCCGGATCAACCGTATTTCTAATTTTTTTTATTAATAGTCTTCAAGTTTTGACCTCGCACTGGAAAAAAAGTTTTTTTCCACCCAGAATACAAAGTATTTTTATCCAAGTTTTTTTATATCCAATATACGTTTTCTTAACCCGTCAGAACTCACGTGAATTTTAGTTTCTCACTTGCACTACAGCGCCGCTCTATAAGTCGGATGTTGTTGCGTGAGCAAAATGCTCATAACGTGAGTGCTGACGGGTTAATATAAAAAAACTTGTATTTTCGCCTGAGAATTTTTCGCCATAAGAGCCCGTGTATAAGGATCCTTATCTCGAGATAAAATATGTGATTTTTCAAAATTAATATCTAAGTAACTAAACGGTGAATCTTTTTTCACTTTTGGGATTAGATAAATAACGTATTTTTTTATACGCATACTAAATTTCAAAGCTCAAAGTTGGAAATTATTTTTTACATTAGATTCGCTCGAACCTCCTTAAAATGTTGATGTGACGTTTTTATTGTTGTCGCTTTTCGTTGCTGTGGTGACTACTTTGGCAATAGTTACCATAGCAACGGTTACTATGACAACGGTTATCATAGCAACGGTTACTATGGTAGCCACTGTCATAGTAACCGTTGCTATGGTAACGATTACCATAACAACGGTTAAATATTAATGAGTAAAATTTGTAAAAATATTGATTTATTACATTGTCGACAATAAACATTTTGACAGAAGCGCGTTTGATTTTCTAATAATAATAAAAAGAAGAAGAATAAATCACAAATTTATTATTATTAGACTGTTTGAAATTTTTTAAATAATAATAATAATAATAATTAGATTAGATTAAATTAATTTTATTTACGCCAAGGCCTAATAGCCGAATGGCAATTTATACATAATAAAATACATATTTATGTTTATACATAATTAATTGACTTAATAATGTAATAGCATATTTACAAGGTAGATTAAGAATTAACAATAATACAGCACTGACTTATGAATTAGAGATAAAACATTAATTAGGTAAAAAATTAAAAGCTGGACAGTTTACAGTAGTAACAAAATGAAAAGATAGAATAATAGAAGGAAGAAACAAAAGGTATGCTCTGTACAATTAATGTCAATTAATTGCTCTACTATACGGTAATTTAGAGTGCACTTCAAACATCCAAGTTAAACAAGTAATCAAAAATTTTATCCTTAAAGACCTCTAAACTCGTAGAATTTATAATCCCAACTGGCAATTCATCCTACAAACGTATTACAGTTACTATAAATGACCTTTCGTAATACGTTGTAGAAAAATTTGGAAGTTTAAAACAAGAGTTTTAGTAATTTAAAACAAGAGTTTTAGTAATTCGCATAGGAGACACTAGTGATTACGGAGAAGATATATGTAGACAATTCGACTACAGAGTACAATTTATGATGATCCATCCGAAGTTTGACGACAATATAGTGAACGATATAGCGCTATTAAGTCTTGCTTCTGCAGTTCCTCTCGCTAATAATCCTCATATAAATTTCGCATGCTTGCCTCTAGAAGTTCCCAAAGTCAAGAGGAGATGCGGGGTCTCTGGATGGAGTGAAGAGCCCTATGATCATCTTGAAGCTTTGATATATATGAAAGAAGTTGATGTACCAATTGTTGACAATAATAAATGCGAAGCGCGGTTGCAAACAACAAGATTGTCTCATAATTTTAAATTGGACAAAAAAAGTTCTATTTGTGCTGAGGGCGAACCGGAAAAAGATTCTTGCTCGGTAAAAAATTATTAATTAATTAATTAATTTATTTATTTATTAATTAATTAATTAAATAATTAATTTATTAATTAATTGATTTATTTATTTAATAAGTAATTAATTAATTAATGTATTTATTTATTAAAAAATTAATTTATTTAATTATTAATTAACTAATTTATTTATTTACTTATTAAGTAATTAATTGATTAATTTATTTATTTAATGAGTAATTAAATTATTTATTTAATTAGTAATTTATTTATTTATTTATTTATTTATTTATTTATTATCCAGAGTTTTCCCAACTCCCTTAAAATTTGCTTTGATATGGCTCTTTACCGTAAGATGGACGGTGGCGTTGTTTGCTCGGTGGGTCTTATATACGTGACTGAATAAAGTAGTCAGTACTTGTCTCGGATAGCTTAACTGGTAGAGCCCTTGGCGCGTAACCGAGAGATCTGGGTTCGATTCCCAGTCTGGGCTGTCTGATTATTTTTTCAATTACGGAAAAATTCCCACTGAGTAGGTCCCCCCTTTCCCCTATCCGTTCTTTCCCAACTCCCTTAAAATTTGCTTTGATATGGCTTAATTAATTAATTAATTTACTTATTTATTTATTTATTTATTGATTTGAATTAATGTTAAATAATTAGAAAATTTATATGTTTAATTTTCTTCAGGGTGACGGAGGCGCTCCTCTTGTCTGCGAACGAACGAATGGTCAGTGGGAAGTTGTTAGTCTTGTTGCTGGTGGTGTTAGTTGTGGACAACCCATTCCTGGACTCTATGTTAATGTTAAAAATTATATTCCATGGATTCATGAACAAATTGCTAATAGTTGTTAGTTTTTTATTGATAATAATTTAGATGATAGACATGACTAATTGTGAAATTTATTGATATTTTTTTGTACGTAAGATATTTTTTACGAAAATAAAAATTAGAAATTTTTAAATAAAAATTTTGTATCAATAATTAAGAAATGACAGTGTATCTCGTCAACTAATGACATTTTTAAGATATAAGTTCATTTTGATATAAGACTCATTGAGACCTTTCATTTGAGTACCCACATCAATTTTTCATTTATTTTATATATTTTAAATATTTCACAAATACCATATGTATATATATATAAAATATATGAAAAAATCCATGTGGGTACTCACATGAATGCTCTCGACTAGTATAACGTCAAAATGAGCTTATATCTTTAAAAATGTCAATAATTTACTCAAAACAATAAAAATTTCTTAGATAAAGAATTTTCTCTTGAATCAAATTAATGTATTTTTGTTTTTTTTTTTTTACAAACAAAAATTTATTCTTTCAATTATTTTTATCAAAAATTCATTTATATATTTTTATTATTTAATTTTCTATTAAAGTGTATTTATAGTTTAATCGTTTAATCTATGATTCGTTTGAATCCCAAGAAAAATGGAAAATGTTTGTAAACACACATTAGAAATTTTTGAACCTATATAATTTATTTAAATGAGCAATTGTTTACAAAGCTATCTATAAATAGGCTTAAAAATAAAATCTTTAATCTATTGTATTGAAAGTACTTTCATAAATTAATCTTTCAAGGAAGATATTACCTTTATTTATTATAATAGCAGTTAAATAAAATTATCAGCCACTTTTTAGTCAAAAATTTTGAAGCGAACAGACGCTTTTTAAATTAAATTAAAATAAAATAAAAATCAAAAATTAATGTAATTAAAAATAATAACTATAAAATTGCAATAAAAAATTAATTGAATAAAAATAAAAATTAAAATTAAAGTAAAAAAATTATTAAATTAAAATTAAAATAAAAAATTAATTAAATTATAACTATAAATTGTTAAAAGAAATTGTGAATTAAGAATTAATTAAATTAAAATTATAAATTTTGAATTATTAAAAAAAAATTGTGAATTGAAAATTTGTAAATAAAATTGAAAAAATGGCGATTATGAAATTGCAAAGTAACGACGGAATAGTGTTTAAAGTTGATGTGGAAATACTCAAGTGTTCAACGCCAATTGAAACAATGTTAGAAAACCTTGGAGAAAATGAAAGCGATGATGAAGTGCCGATTCCTTTGCTAATTATTAATTCTGTAATTTTGGAAAAAATAATCCAGTGGGCTATTCATCATATAAATGATCTGCCGTTCGATGAGGAAAATAATAAAGGTGATTTACTAAAAACGGACGACATGTGTGATTGGGACGCTGAATTTTTCAAGATAGAACAAGGAATGCTCTTAGATCTTATTGAGGCTACAAACTACCTCGACATTAAGCCCATGATGGAAACTATTTGCAAAACTATCGCTCATAAGATGAAAAAGAAGACTACTGAGGAATTGAGGAACGCATTTGGTGTCGAGAATGATTTTACTCCGGAAGAAGAAGAAAAACTTCGTAAATTTGGAAAATGAATTTTGGGAAGAAATGTATTAATTATGTTTTGTGGAATTATTTAAAAAAATTTTCTGGTTTATTGTTATCATTATATTCTTCACGTGTTGTTAATTTATTTAATTCTTTTTATTAAATTAATTAACTTAATTATTAAAGAATTAAGGTTATATTTATTTATTATTAAAAATTTATTTAAAAAAGAAAAGAGCAATATTATAAGAAGAAATTAATTTTATTTTTTAGCTGAAGAAATAACAAATTTTTCTTAAAACTTTTTTTAAATAAAAAAAAAAAAAAAAAAAAACAATTTAAAAACTTTAATCTAAAATTTTTTTTAACAAATTTAAAAAATTATTTTTTACTACAATATTGTTCATTCTTTTAAAAATAAATTTTTTTTTACTCTAAGAAATGTAAGAGAAGTATTCTTCTTTATAATTATTTTTTAAGTTTATAAACTAGATAGATCTATCTCTATAGATACATAATTAAGAAATGACTTTGTATCTTGTAAAGTATTGACATTTTTAAAGATATAAGCTCATCCTGATGTTACACTCGTCGAGACCTTTCATTTGAGTACCCACATCAATTTTTCATATATTTTATATATTTATATATATTGTATATATGTATATATGAAAAATATATCAAAAATGCATGTGGGTACTCAAATGAAAGCTCTTGATGAATGTAACTTCAGGATGAGCTTATATCTTTAAAAACGTCAATATTTAAGAAAGTACAGTGCAATTTAACGAAATTCATTATTTAATGAAGCAAAATTTTATTTATTGACAGTTCATGTCACTGCAGTCACGTAGTGACTGCAATGTTGCTAGTTACACATTTAAATACGATTATTAAAAGTGTAACTTATTTTCTTCTTCCAAGAAAAATCAATATCCAATTCGATAATTTAATAATGCTCAAAAACTTGTTGATGAATCCAAGAAGTAAAATTACTGACATCAGTAAAAAGACTTGGAATATTTAGTTGACATCCAGTAGAAGCCGAAACCAATCCTACGACTTCCATTTTTCCTGAAGATGATTTGCAAACTAATGGAGCGCCTCTGTCGATCTAAAATCACAAAATAAATAAAAGAAGATAAAAAAAAATGAAAAGAAGATGAAAAAAAATAAATAGAGGAAGAGGAAAGAAAATAAATAGAAGAATATAAAAGAAAATAAATAGAAGAATATAGAAAGAAAATAAATAGAAGAATATAGAAAGAAAATAAATAGAAGAATATGAAAGAATATAAAAGAAGAGATTAAAAAAAAAAACTACCATGCAAGAATCCATTATTCCTTCACCGGCACACAAAATGCTTCCAGGCAGTTCGTAAATTTCGCCTAGAATATTTTGAATTGATTGCTGGCAGGCGTCACGATTCACAATAGGAATGTTGACATCTCTTAATGTCTTGGTAGTTTCTGGTGTCAATTCCTGGCTGCCACCCCACCCGGCAACCCAGCATTTTCCGAGTGATGGAGTTGATGAAGACAAGCAAGCGGTGTTGATATGCGGGCTCGCTGCCAATGGAACAATCCTGTCTAATATTATCAATGCAATATTGTTTTCCATCGTCTCAGAATTGTACCCAGGGTGCTTGATAATTTTTTTTGCCTTGTAATCTTGTTGGCTGCATGTTTCTTCATTTGATGACAGATCCCATTCTCCAAGACGAATTACATCACAGGTCCTGGAAATTAAAGAAGAAATAGACAATTGGTTTTTTTTTTTAATTCTTTATTAATTAATTATATGGAGAAGAATATAATAGAAGAAATAGACAATTATTTTTTTATTAAATTTCTTCTTTGATTAATAATGGAGAAAATATTGGGGTGTAATTACTAAAGAAGAAATAGACAATTATTTTTGTATAAATTAATTCTTTGATTAATAATTTTAAGAATATTGGGACTAAAGTCCTGATGAAGAAATATTCAATTATTTTTTATTAAAAATTCTTCATTAATTAATATTGTTGAGAAGAATAAAATTTAAATACTAAAGAAGAAATAGACATTCTTTTTTATTTAAAATTTTTCATTGATTAGTACTGTTAAGAAGAATAAAATTAAAATACTAAAGAAGAAAAAGATAATTACTTTTTATTAAAATTACTTCTTTGATTAATATTGTGAGAAAATTGGGATTTATTTACTGAAGAAGAAATATTTATTGATTTTTTATTTTAATTCTTCATTGATAAATAATATTAAAAAGAATAGAATTTAAATACTGAAGAAGAAGTAGAATATTATTCTTCATTTAAATTACTTCTTTAATTAATTATGGTGAGAAAATTTTTAATTAAATATTGAAAAAGTAAAAAAAGAAAAAAATTAAATACACACAAAAAAAAAATTTCTTGCGCCAAGAAAAATTCAAGAAAAACGAAAGTTACTTTGGAGCAAGAATAAAGTTTCTTGGCTCAAAAAACCTTGACTTCATTCAAGAAATTTTAATCTTCCTTAATATTTTCTTGAGCCGAGAAAATTTACACTCCGGTCAAAAATTTTTTTTTCAGTGTAATTAAAACTTACTTAATTATACTTGCAACAGTAAGAACATGTTGCTTATTAATTAGAACACCAGCACCTTTGTACGTATAACCGCCATCTTCTTTACTCGTCAAAATGGCAGCTTGCCACGGATATTCACCAACTTGAGCCTGTCCATTAACCTTTTGGCGCATCACTGTCATTTTTTTGATCCCGCATGTTTCGTTAATTGGACCGTCTGGGATACTGCAGTATTGAACTTCTTTTTCCGTGCAACAGTCTTGAGAGTACTGAAATTAAAAAATAATACGTAAAATATTATAAAAAAATGTAGAAATAAAAATTTTCTTACCGGATTGAAATGATTCCAAAAAAATTCTAACTTTGAGTTGCAAACATTTCCAACGTGAAAGCAATGACATTTTTTATTGCATCCAACATCTGGAAAAAATTAAATTTAAATAAAAGTTACTGAAGAAATATTAATAATAATTTTTAGAATAAATATTAATAAAAAAAAAAAAATAACTTCAGAAATATTAATAATAATTTTTAGAATAAATATTAATTTAAAAAAAACAACTGAAGAAATATTAATAATAATTTTTGAAATAAATATTAATTAAAAAGAAAAAAGTATAATTTACTTTGTATAATAGAAGTTGCAGAATTAATAATTAATATTGTGCCAAAAATTATCCAAGCAATTGAAGCCATAGTTAACAACTATCGTTAGTAAGAACCGGGATTAAATTAATAAAACAATTTTTTTTCGATCAATTAAAAATATCCATCGAAAAAAACAAAGTTATTAAAGTTATTAATGAAAGCCTTCAGGGCATTTTTTGATTATTATTGCTCAATAATTAAAAGTCGGTCATTTTTTTGAGTGCCTACTTATAATTGAGAACAAAAAACCCACGAATTAAAGAAATATGTGTCAATTTTTTCTGATTAAATTTATTTTTTAGAAATATTTTTTTATTATATCTAGCTATCATATTATATCATGAGTAATTCATGATATAGACCATTAATTACATTAATGTCCGTTTTAAAATTGATAATTTTTAATTGGTATTTTTGTGGGCTATAGCTTTTTTAAAAATCAAGTTTCTTTGTTAAAAATAATATTATTTATTTTATAGAAAAATATTTTTAGCAAATAATTTCATAAAATTTTACAATTAAATTTTTTTTTAATAATTATACAAAGATTTTAATTCACTTTAATTAAAAAAAATTATTTTTAATTAAGGGAGTATCCTACTGTAGAGGCATGAATTTCGCCCGGTTTTAGAAGCGCTGTACTCAGGAAACAAAAAATATTTTTATAATAAATTTTTTTATCATTTGTTTATTGATGTTTTATTATTACATAAAAAAATTATTAAAAAAAAAAAATTAAAATTGACAAAGTTATGAGCAGTCAAAGTGGGGGGTCAAAAAAAAAGAGGGTGTCCTGGCGTGCATTATTCCAACCCTCCTGGAGATCTGAAACATAAAAAACAGACGGATTCTTAATTATTATAGATGCCGCTATCGTATGACCTTTGGATAAGTTAAAAAAAAAATTTTTTTTTAAAATGGCGGCAGTTTGAAAAAAAAAATTTTTTTTTTTTCATATTTTTTTAACAATTCCGAATTTTTTAAAAATACTAAATGAGAAGTTATAGTTTTGGGCAGGGTTCACGAGATGAAGCGACGTATAGAGAACATTCTCTTCAAATTTGAAGTAAATCAGTTCATTAAAACTCGAGATATCCTTACCGCCAGCTCGAAAAAAGTAGTTCCGAGAAAAACGCGTTCAAAGTTTTGAGACAAGTTTTCGACCATTTCACTTGTAGAATGGTACAGAATACTTACATATTTTTAATCGGCGATTCCTGCTCCATATAAGAATCCTTCCTCTACTTCAAAATGCTGATTCTCCGATGTTCTCTTGTGAAGACGTGCAGTTCTACCCTCCTTTGACGCCTCTGTCCGGAGTCCGGAGTTCCGAGCACTCGATACGCGCTTCGTCCCGTCTCGCTGCAAAAGCATTAGCTTCTGGGCCAATCGTGATTCCCATAACATCTAAGATTTTTAATATAGGTATAAAACCTTCATTAAAAATACTAACTGCGAAGAAAGTGGCAATTTCAATTGTCTTCGGTCCAGCGTGAATGTGCTTCAGAGCAAAAATCCAAATTAACGAATTCAAAGATTCGTTATTATTTTGGGTTTCAGAACCCAAACATCGTTCCAATAAAGAATCAGCTGATAAACTTTCATAAATTGGTTTTATTACTTCTAAAACTTTGTCATTTAGAGGAGGATTTTTGTGGTCAAATTCGTCAATAGTGCCGTCTTCTATTGCCTTCTGATACTTGCACCAACTAGATGAACAATTCATGTGCTGAGGATTTCCGTAAGTTGAAATTTTATGAAAGTCGGTTGCCCACACATCTCTCTTCATGTCTTCAACAGAATCTGGATTTCGACGAATTGCCAAACCATAATATAAAGACAATTCATTGATAAGCTTATCAGTGAGTTTACCAGCGCCTTTGCCACCAATACCTTTATTATCTTTTTTTGCTTTACGTAACCGTGAACCCGTGCGTTTTTTAACATGCCCAACACACTCCTTTTTTTCTACCACCGGGTTATAATTGTAGGGGTTAATATCAAGAATGCCCTTGAAGGTTTTTGAGTCACCATCTCCGATATATCGGATATATTTGGCATTATGCTTGGAACTCGGGAACGCCTACTGTCTTTTGTTAACTTGTAGCGGTCGGACCGGAACCGATGCCACGTCACTAAAACGGCTATAACTCATGAAATAATAGGAATTTTGAAAAATCCTTTTAATGCCATGTTTTTGAATATCTAAACTTTGAAAATTAAAAAAAAAAAAATTTCGATTTTTTCAAAATTCTACAGTAGAATACTCCCTTAAAGGGGTATTCCATGCGAAATGGGAAAATGACTAAATTAAAAAATTTCTCTAATTCATTCTAATTTAATCCTAATTTATTATTAAAAATTTTTATTTTACTAAATTTTTTTTAATCAATAAGAAAATTGTAACCACTCACTTTAAAATAATAATTAGAAATAATAATTTACTAAATAAATAATAATAATTTATAATAATATTATATAAATAACAATTATTATCAAAAAGAAAAACATATATATATATATTAATAAAAATTTTAAGAAACATAAAAAAAAAATATATACAAGTGTACACACGAGAAGTAGGGATAGTCGCTAAATTGCGCATGCACCGCAGTGAAAGGCGCGCGCATCAAAGTATAATGCGCGCGCACTAAAAGCGGGACAGGAAGCGCCAGGTAACTTCCCGCTAGAGGCGCTGATGCGCAGAAGCGGAGCGGGAAAACATGCCTATATAAACTGGGCCGAGAGTCCCGGACGACATTCAGTGTTCAACTAGCCTAGCGAGTGGAGTACATGAGCCAGTAAAGTTACATAGAATCATTATATCCTCAGCGATGTTCTTTTAGCTAAAACCTATGTAAGAGCCGTCGTTTGAGCGGTGTAGCCAGAGAGGCAAGGTAGTGGTGATTTTGTGTCCAACTACAATAGCAAGTGGAATACATGAGCTATTGAGTTGCACAGGATCATCGTCTTCGAAAACATTCACAGCCGTCGTGTGAACGGTGTAGCCAAAGAAGCTAAGCAAAGATCCACACAGCCGTGATGTGAACGGTGTCGCCAAGGAGTAGGGATGGGCGATATACATCGATGTTTCGACTATCGATGTTTTTTTCGGAAAACATCGACTTTTTTGATCGATTTTTATTTGGAATCGAAACATCGATGGTCGATGTAGAATAATGAACCATCGACATCGAGATAAATTTTTACTAGAAATTTTTAGCGTGCGCTAAAAATTAAAAAAAAATCTGAAAAAACCAAAAAAAAAATCGTAAAAATTACAGTTATAAATATGGGAAAAAAATCTATTAAACACAATTGTTAATGATTTGCAAGTGCATTTTCATAGCTGGAAGATGATCTTAGAGTTCAAAAATAACGAAACAACGAAATTTTTTTAAGTTTTTTGCTATTTTTTCAAATTTTGACGGCTCAACGGGCTAATTAACGTTCAAATTCAGATTCAGTGAATTGAAATATATAAAAAGTATGCTTGATCTAGATCTATAAAATTTTATTCATCGCTGTGGCTGCAGTTTTTCGCAATTTTTTGCCTTATTTAGGGTTTTTTGGATTTTAGTCAAAATTTTGAAGGTGTACGGGCAATAATAAGTAAAATAATTAAAAATTATTTCTTTTTACGCCAAATTTGGTTATAAGTATAATTTTTTCGAATTTTTGCGTACATTTTCAACATCGATGTCTACAATCGATGTTTCGATGTTTTTGTCAAAACATCGATGGTTCGATGGTGAAAAATTTTGAAAATCGATAGTCCGATGTCAATTTTTTTTCCTAACATCGCCCATCCCTACCAAGGAGGCGAAGCAGTAAGAAGAAGCAGGTATCAACGAGACGAATAAAGAAAGAAAACTTAGTATATAAGAGTTAGGAACCAAGTGATTCGCCGATTCCTGGCCAGTTGCACTGGAAGAAACAGTTGAGCCGGCTCGTAGTCGCTTGGAGGTAACCGAGGCCGTGTTCTCGTATGTAAAAATTTATTGTAATACGATTGAGCACCGCTGCACGGACCAGAGACTCCCTGCACTTTCCGTGTACCTTTGCAAGAAAACGTGGGTTAAGTCGGAGTCATTAGTATAAAAAGTAAGAAGCCAGAAAGGAAATATATTTGTATATTTATATTTGAGACTAATATTAATGTTAACAAAGATTACTGTTCGCTCCATAATAATAATTTTATTAATTTTAACGAGAAACTATATCCTATTAACCCGTCCGAATCCAGGAATCCGACGAGCTTCTCCGAATTTATCTAATAATACCATAGTACTCGTTACAAAATCGATATTTTTCTCCTAGTTACTTTTCAACCGTACTAACTTGTATCCGGATCAACCGTATTTCTAATTTTTTTTATTAATAGTCTTCAAGTTTTGACCTCGCACTGGAAAAAAAGTTTTTTTCCACCCAGAATACAAAGTATTTTTATCCAAGTTTTTTTATATCCAATATACGTTTTCTTAATATAAAAAAACTGGTATTTTCGCCTGAGAATTTTTCGCCATAAGAGCCCGTGTATAAGGATCCTTATCTCGAGATAAAATATGTGATTTTTCAAATTTAATATCTAAGTAACAAAACGGTGAATCTTTTTTCACTCTTGGGATTAGATAAATAACGTATTTAATTATACGTATACTTACTTTCAAAGCTCAAAGTTGGAAATTATTTTTTACATTAGATTCGCTCGAACCTCCTTAAAATGTTGATGTGACGTTTTTATTGTTGTCGCTTTTCGTTGCTGTGGTGACTACTTTGGCAATAGTTACCATAGCAACGGTTACTATGACAACGGTTATCATAGCAACGGTTACTATGGTAGCCACTGTCATAGTAACCGTTGCTATGGTAACGATTACCATAACAACGGTTAAATATTAATGAGTAAAATTTGTAAAAATATTGATTAATTAAATTGTCGACAATAAAAATTTTGACAGAAGCGCGTTTGATTTTCTAATATTAATAAAAAGAAGAATTTTAAATCACAAATTTATTATTATTAGACTGTTTGAAATTTTTTAAATAATAATAATAATAATAATAATAATAATAAGGAAATAATAAATGATTTGGATAAATTGATTATCATTAGGAATGTGCAGATGAATGCAAGAAAGGCCAAGCTAAGTATTGCGACATTGGTACTAGAATGACTAATCAAGTATTTTATTTTATTTTATTTTATTTTATTTCAATAAACAAACCCAACAGCCTAGGCCATTAACAGGGTTAATAATACAATCGTTAGTACAGGAGAAAAATAAATTTTTGATGTATAACAAGATGACTTATAGCTAGCATAGTGATTTCATTCATTTATACTCATAAAAATTGCTGAGTAATTATTGCTTATTACTTATTAATTATTACCTATTAAAAATTACTTATTAACTATTAATTCATAATTGCACATCTTTAACGCCACTTAGTTGCTAGTTTGCCAAGTAACGAAGTATGTGGTTTAAGAAAATTAACTACTACGTCTCTATCCGAAGGGGTAGCTAATCTCGGTGAATATCCATGGCACGTTGCTATTTTACAAAATATTAAGAAGAATTTGTACAAAGTTGGTACAGGTGTTTTGATAACGAGTAATCATGTTTTGACCGTCGCTCATAAAATTTCATCAATTCCGTAAGTTTTTATTCTTATAAGAATTATATTTATAAATATTAATAATTTTTTGAAATAATTAATTAATGAAATTTTTTAAGATATAAGTTCATTTTGATATTAGACTTATTGAGACCTTTCGTTTGAGTACACACATCAATTTTTCATATATTTTATATATTTCACAAATACCATATATATATATATATAAAATATATGAAAAAATCCATGTGGGTACTCAAATGAATGCTCTCGACTAGTATAACGTCAAAATGAGCTTATATCTTTAAAAATGTCAATAATTTACTCAAAACAATAAAAATTTCTTAGATAAAGAATTTTCTCTTGAATCAAATTAATGTATTTTTGTTTTTTTTTTTTAAAAAAAAAAATGTATTCTTTCAATTATTTTTATCAAAAATTCATATATATTCATTATATATTTCTATTATTTAATTTTCTATTAAAGTGTATTTATAGTTTAATCGTTTAATCTATTATTCGTTTGAATCCCAAGAAAAATGAAAAATGTTTGTAAACACACATTAGAAATTTTTGAACCTATATAATTTATTTAAATGAGCAATTATTTACAAAGCTAACTATAAATAGGCTTAAAAATAAAATCTTTAATCTATTGTCTTGAAAGTACTGTCATAAATTAATCTTTCAAGGAAGAAATTATCTTTGTTTATTATAATAGCAGTTAAATAAAATTATCAGCCACATTTTAGTCAAAAATTTTGAAGCGAACAGACGCTTTGTTAAATTAAATTAAAATAAAATAAAAATAAAAAATTAATGTAATTAAAAATAATAACAATAAAATTGCAATAAAAAATTAATTTAATTAAAATTAAAATAAAAAAATTATTAAATTAAAATTAAAATAAAAAATTAATTAAATTATAATTTTAAATTATAAATTATTAAAAAAAATTGTGAATTAAAAATTAATTAAATTAAAATTATAAATTTTGAATTATTAAAAAAAATTGTGAATTGAAAATTTGTAAATAAAATTGAAAAAATGGCGATTATAAAATTGCAAAGTAGCGACGGAATAGTGTTTAAAGTTGATGTGGAAATACTCAAGTGTTCAACGACAATTAAAACAATGTTAGAAAACCTTGGAGAAAATGAAAGCGATGATGAAGTGCCGATTCCTTTGCCAATTATTAATTCTGTAATTTTTGAAAAAATAATCCAGTGGGCTATTTATCATATAAATGATCAGCCGTTCCATGAAGAAAATAATAAAGGTCCTTTACTAAAAACGGACGACATGTGTGACTGGGACGCTGAATTTTTCAAGATGGAACAAGGAATGCTCTTAGATCTTATTGAGGCTGCAAACTTCCTCGACATTAAGCCCATGATGGAAACTATTTGCAAAGCTATCGCTCAAAAGATGAAAAAGAAGACTACTGAGGAATTGAGGAACGCATTTGGTGTCGAGAATGATTTTACTCCGGAAGAAGAAGAAAAACTTCGTAAATTTGGAAAATGAATTTTGGAAAGAAATGTATTGATTATTTTTTGTGGAATTATTTAATAAAATTTTCTGGTTTATTGTTATCATTATATTCTTCACGTGTTGTTAATTTATTTAATTCTTTTCATTAAATTAATTAAGTTAATTATTAAAAAATTAAGGTTATATTGATTTATTTTTAAAAAGTTATTTTAAAAAAAAAAAAGCAATATTGTAAGAAGAAATTTATTTTATTTATTAGCTGAAGAAATAACAAGTTTTTCTTCAACTATTTTTGATTAGAAAAAAAAACAATTTAAAAACTTTAATCTAAAATTTTTTTCAACAAATTAAAAAAATTATTTTTTACTACAATATTGTTAATTCTTTTAAAAATAAATTTTTTGTTTACTCTAAGAAATGTAAAAGAAGTATTCTTCTTTATAATTATTTTTTGAGGTTAATAAACTAGATAAATCTATCTCTAGATACATAATTAAGAAATGACTTTGTATCTTGAAAAATATTGACATTTTTAAAGATATAAGCTCATCCTGATGTTATACTCATCGAGACCTTTCATTTGAGTACCGACATGAATTTTTCATATATTTTATATATTTATATATTTCACAAATACCATATATATAAAATATATAAAAAATGCCATGTGGGTATTCAAATGAAAGTTCTTGATGAATCTAACATCGAAATGAGTTTATATCTTAAAAAATGTCAACGATTAAGAAATGACCTTGTATTTTGTGAAATATTGACATTCTTAAAGATATATAAGCTCATCTCAATGTTACACTCATCAAGACCTTGCATTTGAGAATCCACATCAATTTTTTATATATTTTATATATTTATATATATTATATAAAATTAATGTAGGTACTCAAATGAAAGGTCTTGATGAGTAAAACATCGAAATGAGTTTATATCTTTAAAATTGTCAATAATTAAGAAATGACCTTGTATTTTGTCAACTAATGATATTTTCAAAGATATAAGCTCATCTCGATGTTACACTCATCGAGATCTTTCATTTGAGTACCCACATCATTTTTTCATATATTTATATATATTATATATATGTATTTATGACAAATATATAAAAAATGCATGTGGGTACTTAAATGAAAGCTCTCGATGAGCATAACATCAGGATGAGCTTATATCTTTAAAAACGTCAATATTTAAGAAAGTACAGCCTTATTTAACAAAATTTATTATTTAATGAAGCAAAATTTTATTTACTCATAGCTCATGTTACTACAAGGTTGCTAGTTACACATTTAAATACAATTATTAAAAGTGTAACTTATTTTCTTCTTCCAAAAAAAATCAATATCCAATTCGATAATTTAATAATACTTAAAAACTTGTTGATGAATCCAAGAACTAAATTTATTGACATCAGTAAAAAGACTTGAAACATTATGTAGACATCCAGTAGAAGCCGAAACCAATCCTACGACTATCATTTGTCCTGAAATTGTTTGGCAAGTTAATGGAGCGCCTTCGTCGATCTAAAATCACAAAATAAATAAAAGAAGATAAAAAAAAATAAAAAGAAGATGAAAAAAAATAGATAGAAGAAGATAAAAAAAAATAAATAGAAGAATATAAAATAAGTGATTAAAACAAAAAAAAACTACCATGCAAAAGTCCATTTTTTCTTCACCAGCGCACAAAACACTTTCTGGCAATTCGTAACAATTGCGTAGAACATTTTGAATTGATTGCTGGCAGTCTTCACGGCTCATAATAGGAATGCTGACATCTCTTAATCTCTTGGTAGTTCCTGGTGTCAATTCCTGGCTGCCACCCCACCCGGCAACCCAGCATCTTCCGAATAATGGAGTTGATGAAGACAAGCAAGCAGTGTTGATATGCGGGCTCGCTGCCAATGGAACAATCCTGTCTAGTATTATCAATGCAATATTGTTTTCCATCGTCTCAGAATTGTACCCAGGGTGCTTGATAATTTTTGTTGCCTGGTAATCTTGTTGGCAGCATGGTTCTTCATTTGATGACAGATCCCATTCTCCAAGACGAATTAAATCACAGGTCCTGGAAATTAAAGAAGAAATAGACAATTAGTTTTTGTTTAATTCTTTATTGATTAATTATATTAAAAGAATATAATTGAAGAAATAGACAATTATTTTTTTATTAAATTTCTTCTTTGATTAATAATGGAGAAAATATTGGGGTGTAATTACTAAAAAAGAAATAGACATTTAATTTTTTTTTATTCTTCATTGATTAATTATAGTGAGAAGAATATAATTTTAATACTGAAGAAGAAATAAACAATAACTTTTTAATTAAATTACTTCTTTGATATAATAATTTTATGAATATTGGGATTAATTAATGAAGAAGAATAAAATTTAAATACTAAAGACGAAATAGAAATTTTTTTTATTTAAAATTTTCCATTGATTAATACTGTTCAGAAGGATAAAATTTAAACTCTGAAGAAGAAATAGACAATTACTTTTTAATTAAATTACTTCTTTGATTTAATAATTTTAAGAATATGGGGATTAATTAATAAAGAAGAATATAATTTCATTTTTTATTTAAATTACTTCTTTGATTAATAATATTGAGAAGAATTAAATTTAAATACTAAAGAAGAAATAGACATTAACTTTTTATTTTTTCTTTTATCAATAATTGTGAGAATATTGAGATTAACTACTAAAAAAGAAATAGAAAGTTACTTTTTATTTAAATTACTTCTTTGATTAATAATAATGATAAAATTGAAAATTAAATACTGAAGAAGAAATAGACAATTATTTTTGTATAAATTACTTCTTTGATTAATAATTTTAAGAATATTGGGACTTATGTACTGAAGAAAAAATATTAAATTATTTTTTATTTAAAATTCTTCATTGATTAATATTGTTGAGAAGAATAAAATTTGAATATTGAAGAAGAAATAGAATATTATTTTGTATTTAAATTACTTCTTTGATCAATTATGGTAAAAAAAAATTGGAAATTAGATACTTAAGAAGAAATAGCCAATTATTTTGTATTTAAAATTACTTGTTTAGTTAATTATGGTGAGAAAATTTTTAATTAAATATTGAAAAAGTAAAAAAAGAAAAAAAATTAAATACACACAAAAACAAATTTCTTACGCCAAGAAAAATTAAAAAAAAACGAAAGTTACTTTGGAGCAAGAATAAATTTTCTTGGCTCAAAAAACTTTGACTTTATTCAAGAAATTTTAATCTTCATTAATATTTTCTTGAGCCAAGAAAATTTACACTCCGGTCAAAAATTTTTTTTTCAGTGTAATTAAAACTTACTCAATTATATGTGCAACAGTAAGAACATGTTTCTTATTAATTAGAACACCAGCACCCTTGTACGAATAACCGCCATCTTCTTGACTCGTCAAAATGGCAGCTTGCCACGGATATTCACCAACTTGAGCCTGTCCATTAGTCTTTTGGCGCATCACTGTCATTTTTTTTATCCCGCATGTTTCGTCAATTGGACCGTCTGGGATACTGCAGTATTGAACTTCATTTTCCTCGCAACAGTCATCAGAGTACTGAAACTAAAAAATAATACGTAAAATATTATAGAAAAATGTAGAAATAAAAATTTTCTTACTGGATTGAAATGATTCCAAAATAATTGTAAATTTGAGTTGCAAATATTTTCAACCCTAATGCAATGACATTTTCTATTGTCACCTAAGTCTGGAAAAAATTAAATTTAAATAAAAGTTACTTAAGAAATATTAATAATAATTTTAGAATAAATATTAATAAAAAAAAAAAAATAACTTTAGAAATATTAATAATAATTTTTACAATAAATATTAATTTAAAAAAAACAACTGAAGAAATATTAATAATAATTTTTGAAATAAATATTAATTAAAAAGAAAAAAGTATAATTTACTTTGTATAATAGAAGTTGCAGAATTAATAATTAATATTGTGCCAAAAATTATCCAAACAATTGAAGCCATAGTTAACAACTGTCGTTAGTAAAAACCGGGATTAAATTGATAAAACAATTTTTTTTCGATCAATTAAAAATATCCCTAAAAAAAACAAAGTTATTAAAGTTATTAATGAAAGTCTTCAGGGCATTTTTTGATTATTATTGCGCAATAATTAAAAGTCGGTCAATTTTTTGAGTGCCTAATTTTAATTGAAAACAAAAATCCCGCGAATTACAAAAATATGTGTCAATTTTTTCCAATTAAATTTATTTCTTATAGAAATATTTTATTATTATATCTAACTATCATATTATATCATGAGTAATTAATGATATAGACTATTAATTACATTAATGTTCTGCTTTAAAATTTACAATTTTTAATTGGTATTTTTGTGGGCTATAGCTTTTTTAGAAATCAAGTTTTTTTTGTTAAAAATAATATTATTTATTTTATAGAAAAATATTTTTAGCAAATAATTTCATAAAATATTACAATAAAATTTTTTTTTAATAATTATACAAAGACTTTAATTCACTTTAATTAAAAATAATTTTTTTTGCAATAATCCAAGTTTCTTGTGTATAGTTTTTTATCCGTTAAAGTTGGTACACTGAGGAAACACTTTTTTTGGCTCAAATGCGCAGATTTATTTGAAATAAATTAAAAATATATATTTAATGTTAACAAATTTCTTTTATTCAAATATATATTACTTTGAATCAAATACTACCTCGTTTTGGTTTATTTAACTGAATCGACTCATTTATTTCATTTAAATAAAGATTTGTTAACTATTAACAAATCTCACTTTAAGTAAATTACGCTTGGTGTCGCTACGGTCGCCACTGTTATTTCTCGACGTGATTTGTAAAAAATAAATAATGAAAATTAACTCAGTTTACAAATGTATTTTTTTAATTTTGTAGAAATAAATAAAATTAAAATATATATATATATATATATATATATATATATATATATATATATATATATATATATATATATATATATATATATATATATATATATATATATATATATATATATATATATATATATATATATATATGCTTAGACAAATATGTATTGAAATAGTTAACTTTAATAGATATTAATAATTATGATGCTGAAGTTAGCAGACAGCTGTCAATTTTTAATTTAGGTATTACAGATCAACGATAAAAACATATTTTAATGCACTTGTAATTTTTTTAATTTTTAGACGTGGAACTTTTTAATTAAAATTTTTTCGTGATAATTTTATTATTATAAAGTCCTAAAATTGACAGATGTCTGTTAATTTATGAAAATTAAGTTAGCCGTCATCTAAAATTTTTAGAATTTTTTTTATTGAAAAATTGTTACAAAAGAAATTTTAAAAAACTTCATTCGTAAAAAACTTGAAAAATTATAAGTGCAATTTTAAAAAAATATTTTCTAGATCTAATTTAATAAAAAAAAAAAAAAAAAAAATTAAAAATTAAAAACGTCGACTAACTTTATAGTATTATTGTTAATTTCAGTATAATTAATAATTCCAAAAGAATTGCCCATTTAACCCCAAACGTTCGATATGTCTGAGTTACTACTTTCCTAACCTAAAACTAAAAATCATTGCTTTGAGTATATTCAAACATACCATTTATTTATAGTTAACAAATCTGATTTGGTTGAAATATATCATTGTTAGCACCAAAGAAATATTTGTTAACTATAAACAAATCTGGATTTCATTCAAATATACTGTAACTTTGTCTCAAATAAATCAATTTATTTGTATCAAATAAATATTTCTTGTGATATTTAAATAAGAGATTTATTTATAGTTAATGAGCCTCATTTCATTTAAATGAACTGTTTTCTCAGTGTAGGTTAATATTGAAAAAAATAATTAATGTCTCGACAAAACGTTTATCCGCCATAAGAGCCCGTGTATAAGAAGATTAAATATGTGATTTTTAAAATTTAATATCTAAGTAACTAAACGGTGAATCTTTCTTTAATTTTGGGATTAGATAAATGACGTATTTAATTATACGTACACTTAATTTCAAAGTTCAAAGTTGGAAAGTATTTTTTACATTAGATTTGCTCGAACCTCCTTAATTTTAGCAAAAAAAATAAAAAATAGTTTCGCGACGGCCGCTAGGTGGCGAAATGTCCCAAAAGATTTTCGCTTGTAGAGAGGTAGTTTAAATATTATTAAGTACTATTAAAAATGTATATTCTCTTTTTCTTTTATTTAATATTCTTCTTAAGGAAGTTCGAGTGTAACTAATGAGTCAAAATAGTGTTAGAATTTTTTTTTAATTTTAGTTTTCCCAATATTCGTCAAAATTCTTTATTTTAATTTAAAATAATTTAAACAATTTAATAATTGATGATTTTTACTTATTTAATAAAGTAAAGTAACAAAATGACTTTGGTATTTATTACTTGCCGAAATAAATAAACAGATTTGGCAATAGTGCGCTTGATTATACCCATAACCTGAGACGTGGATGATTGTGTGAGTTAAACATTTCTCTCTCTGTAACTATATTTTTATCCTTTTGTTTTTTCTCAGCTGTTGACGCGATGTTGTCAAATCTTTATTCGAATAAATGGCTGACGATAAACCAGTTACAAACATAAAATTTGACTTTAAATATTTCAAAAATTATATCGGTAATGTATTATTATTAAATTGTTTTTATATTTTGCAATAATCCAAGTTTCTTGTGTATATTTTTTTATCCGTTAGAGTTGGGAGGTTAATATTGAAAAAAATAATTAAAGTCTCGACAAAACGTTTGCCCGCCATAAGAGCCCGTGTATAAGGAGATAAAATATGTGATTTTAAAAATTTAATATCTAAGTAACTAAACGGTGAATCTTTTTTTAATTTTGGGATTAGATAAATTACGTATTTATTTATACGTATACTTAATTTCAAAGCTCAAAGTTGGAAATTATTTTTTACATTAGATTCGCTCGAACCTCCTTAAGGAAGACTACAGTGACATCTATGAACATTTTCAAAACTTATAATTTTTACCTCTAATGATAAACTATCAAAAATATTTTCAATAAAAAAATGTCAGATAATTTTTTTATTTAATATCAAAATAAAAAAGTTCAAAATTCATTTTTATTTGAACTGTCAAAAATTTTCTTTAAATCTTAAATTTCCAATAAATAAAAAATTACAAAATTTAAAATATTAAGATCACCCCCCACTACTTTGCCAATAAGTTCCACCTGTCCTCAAAATTTGGAACTAAAAAATAAACAATAGTTTGTGTTTTAATAAAAAGTCGAAAAAACAACCACCTAAAATTTTCGACAAAAAAAATAAAAAAACTTTTAATTAAAAAAAGAAATTGCTCAAGTATTTTTTCAAATCAGATACATTTTCAAATTAGCAAACTTTAAATAATAAAAAATAATGAAAGTTTAATAATATCCAGATAAAAATAATTTATTATTTTTTTACAATTTAAAAGTGACATTTTGTGAGTAATTGTGATAAAAATTTTTTTCTTTCAAAAATTAATCATTAATAATTTTATTATTTTATTAAATAAATAAAAAAAATAAATTATTGAAATCTACGTCACAAGTGACGGATTAAATTGAAAACTGGGACAAAGTGCAGTGCACTCTGGCATTGCGTTTTACTAACCAGGTGTTTCTATGCCGTAATCATATATATATATACATATACACATATATAGTATTGGGTAATAATTTAACAATTGCACCTTGCCCTAATAAATCATAAAAAATCCCATACTGTTACTATTTATTATTTCTTCTTATTTAACAATTTTTTTTTAATTAAAATATTTTAAATTAATTAATTTTAATATTTTTATACCAGATAAATAAATACAGTGGAAAATCTAGTCACATGGATTGACAATAATAGACCAAGAAAGTGAGTAGAAATTTTCTTTTATAAATTTATCTTATTTTTTTTAGTTAGTTTTAATTTTTTGTTAAAATTAAGGAAGAATATTATAATAATAATTAGTTTGAGTTTTAAGAATTAAAAAGAGGTTATGTGGCAAAAATTGGGTTAGTAGAAATTTATGAGAATTATTTAAGCAGAGAATTTAATAAATTTTAATGATATTAAAGTTAGCAGTTATTTTTTTTTTTTTAAATTTGTTCTAAAAAATTGTATTTATTTTTTTAAATTTCTTCATGTTAATTTTTTTTGCTCTAATTATTGTTAAAAAAATTGAAATAAAAATTTAAAAAATGTAATTTTTTATAAATAATTTATTTAAAATAAGTTTTTTTTCGTTAAATAAAATTGAAAAATTATAAAGTGACTGTTGGTGATTTTAATGTGAGATAATGTTGTTTTTTTTTTTTTTTTTTTTTTTTTTTCAGGAATTTAATAGATGAAGAGTATTTTTGAAGTATATAATGTCAGATGGTATTGATGGGAATAATGGGGAAAATGAGGTGGATTCTCACTCATCCTCGGTTATAAATAATGATAATGGTGAAGTTGGATCCAATAGAGATGACGAGCAGGACGGGGATAATGAAGCACAACTCAATACTAATTATGACAGCAGTGATGGAGCTGTACCTGTTTTTAGGTAATCTTTATTATTAAGATATATAATAAGTATTTAGGCTGCCTTCGAAAATATTCTACCTCTAGATACATAATTAAGAAATATTGACATTTTTAAAGATATAAGCTCATCCCGATGTTACACTCATCGAGACCTTTTATTTGAGTACCCACATCAATTTTTCATATATTTTATATATTTATATATTTCACAAATACCATATATATAGAATATATAAAAAATGGCATGTGGGTACTCAAATGAAAGGTCTCGATAAGTGTAACATAGAAATGAGCTTATATTTTCAAAAATGTCAATAATTAAGGAATTAAATTGAATCTTGTCAACTAATCATATTTTTAAAGATATAAGCTCATCCTGATGTTACACTCATCGAGATCTTTTATTTGAGTACCCACATCAATTTTTCATATATTTTATATATTTATATTAATCACAAATACGATATATATATAAAATATATAAAAAATGCCATGTGGGTACTCAAATGAAAGGTCTCGATAAGTGTAACATAGAAATGAGCTTATATCTTCAAAAATGTCAATAATTAAGAAATTACATTGAATCTTGTCAACTAATTATATTTTTAAAGATATAAGCTCATCCTGATGTTACACTTATCGAGACCTTTTATTTAAGTACCCACATCAATTTTTCATATATTTTATATATTTATATATTTCACATATATAATATATATAACATATGTAAAAATGCATGTGGGTATTCAAATGAAAGGTTTGATGAGTGTAACATCGGGATGAGCTTATATCTTCAAAAATGTCAATAATTAAGAAATTAAATTGAATCTTGTCAACTAATCATATTTTTAAAGGTATAAGCTCATCCTGATGTTACACTTATCGAGACCTTTTATTTAAGTACCCACATCAATTTTTCATATATTTTATATATTTATATTAATCACAAATACCATATATATAAAATATATAAAAAATGCCATGTGGGTACTCAAATGAAAGGTCTCGATAAGTGTAACATAGAAATGAGCTTATATCTTCAAAAATGTCAATAATTAAGAAATTAAATTGAATCTTGTCAACTAATCATATTTTTAAAGATATAAGCTCATCCTGATGTTACAATCATCGATACCTTTTATTTGAGTACACACAAAATTTTTCATATATTTTATATATTTATATATTTCACATATATAATATATATAACATATGTAAAATGCATGTGGGTATTCAAATGAAAGGTTTTGATGAGTGTAACATCGGGATGAGCTTATATCTTCAAAAATGTCAATAATTAAGAAATTACATTGAATCTTGTCAACTAATTATATTTTTAAAGATATAAGCTCATCCTGATGTTACACTTATCGAGACCTTTTATTTAAGTACCCACATCAATTTTTCATATATTTTATATATTTATATTAATCACAAATACCATATATATAAAATATATAAAAAATGCCATGTGGGTACTCAAATGAAAGGTCTCGATAAGTGTAACATAGAAATGAGCTTATATCTCCAAAAATGTAAATAAATAATAAATGACATTGTATCTTGTGAAATATTGACATTTTAAAAGATATAAGCTCATCTTGATGTTACGCTCATCGAGACCTTTCATTTGAGTACCCACATCAATTTGTCATATATTTTATCTATATTATATATATGTATATATGAGAAATATATGAAAATGCATGTGGGTACTCAAATGAAAGCTCTTGATAAGTGTAACATCGTAACGAGCTTATATCTCTAAGGATGATAATAGTTAAGAAATTACCTTGTATCTTATGAAATATTGACATTTTTAAAGATCTAAGCTCACCCCGACATTACACTCATCGAGACCTTTCATTTGAGTACCCACATCAATTTTTCATATATTTTATATATTTATATAAATGTAGATATGAAAAATATATGAAAATGCATGTTTGCCAACATCTTTAATTTTTTATTTAATTATTAAATTGGAACAAAAAATATTTATTAAAAATTGCACTTTATGGTTTGTAATTTTTCTACAAATTTTAATTTTAGATAAATTAATTTTTTTAATAAAAATATTTTAAATATAAAATTGTACTAACTAATAAATTCTTAAATGTTAAAATTTTTTTAAAGGTGTGATAGATGTGATAATTACGAAACATTGAACAAAGCAGCGTTTTCAGTCCATCAAGAGCAATGTTTAGCTGGCGGAGAAGGTGTAGAAAGTGTCGAAAGTATTGAAGTTAATGAGCATGATGCTGATAATGATGAGAGTGGACACTCAAGTGGACACAGATCTCATAGAAAAATGTTTGAATGCGATGTATGTAACATGAAATTTTCAAATGGCGCTAATATGCGTCGACATAAGGTAAATTATTAATTTAATAAATTCATAAAAATTTATTATTATTATTATTATTACTACTAACAATAATTATTTTATTTTTTTGATAGATGCGTCACACTGGAGTAAAACCTTATGAATGTAGAGTTTGTCAAAAGCGATTTTTTCGCAAAGACCACTTAGCTGAACATTTTACAACACATTCTAAAACATTGCCTTACCATTGTCCAATTTGCAACCGCGGGTTTCAGCGACAAATTGCTATGCGCGCTCATTTTCAGAATGAACATGTTGGTCAACATGATATGGTTAAATCATGTCCGCTTTGTAATTATCGCGCTGCTACTATGAAATGCTTGAGGTTACATTTTTTTAATAGGTAATTATTATAATTATATTTATTTTATTTTTATCAATTTATAAAATTAATTTAAATATTAAATATTAAATTTTTTAGACACCTTAAAATTATTAATTAATTTTTTTTTTTCAAATTTTTGAATATTTTTAAATTAATTAATTAATCAATTTATAAAATTAATTTAAATATTAAATATTAAATTTTTTAGACAATTAAAAATTATCAATTAATTTTTTATAAATTATTTAATTAATTAATTATTATTTTTTTATTGATAAATTTTTATGTTCTAAAAAATATTAAATAATGAATTAATTTTTTTTTACAAATTAAATCTTAATTTAAATAAATATTTAATTAAAATAATTAATTTTACAGACATGGAATAGATTTAGATAATCCAGGACCAAATAGTTCAAGTTCATTATTAAATAGTTGTTCACCAAATGAAGCAATGCCATCTGCGCCATTATCAGACAGTGGAGACAGTACTGGAAATCGTTCGGTGGATAACGCAACCCCGCCGATGCATTTCTTAACACCCCACGTGGAGATTTCAATTCCTTACCCGGAGCAGACAATGACCGGTCAAAGAAATTCGAGTCCTGCTCCGCTGAACGGCGACTCTCCCAACAGCCCTCAGAGTGCTGACAGCAACAGCAATGCACCGAGCAGCAGTCATCATCAGTTACCAATGCACCGGTAAGACTACGCTAAATAATAAATTATTAATTATCTATTTTATTAAGAGAATAAGAAAAGTGTCTATTAACATTTTTTAAGATATAAGCTCATCCCGATGTTACACTCATCGAGACCTTTCATTTGAGTACCCACATCAATTTTTCATATATTTTTTATATTTATATATTTCACAAATATATACATAAAATATATAAGAAATGTCATGTGGGTACTCAAGTGAAAGGTCTCAATGAGTGTGACATCGAAATGAGCTCATATCTCTAAAAATGTCAATAATTAAGAAATTACCTTGTATCTTGTGAACTATTGACATTTTTAAAGATATAAGCTCTTTTTTATGTTACGCTGATCGAGACCTTTCATTTGAGTACCCACATCAATTTTTCATATATTTTATATATTTATATATTTCACAAATATCATATATATAAAATATATAAAAAATGCCATGTGGGTACTCAAATGAAAGGTCTCGATGAGTGTAACATAAAAATAAGTTTATATCCTAAAAAATGTCAATAATCAAGAAAATACGTTGTATTTTGTCAACTAATGACATTTTTAAAAATATAAGCTCATCCTGAGATTACCCTCATCGAGACCTTTCATTTGAGTACCCACATCGATTTTTCATATATTTTATATATTTATATATTTCACAAATATCATATTTATAAAATATATAAAAAATGCCATGTGGGTACTCAAGTGAAAGGTCTCGATGAGTGTAACATCATAATGACCTTATATCTTAAAAAATGTTAATAATTAAGAAATGACATTGTATTTTGTCCACTGATAACATTTTTAACGATATAAGCTCATCCTGATGTTACTCTTATCGAGACCTTTCATTTGAGTACCCACATCAATTTTTCATATATTTTATATATTTAAATATATATAAATATGTAAATATATAAATATATATGAAAATGCATGTGGGTACTCAAATGAAAGCTCTTGATGAGTATAACACCAGGATGAGCTTATATCTTGAAAAATGTCAATATTTAAGAAAGTACAGTGCAATTTAACAAAATTCATTATTTATCAAAGCAAAATTTTATTTATTCATAGTTCACAAGTCATGGCAGTCACATAGTGACTGCAAGGTTGCTAGTAAATAATTAATAAAATTCTAATTAAAACAGGAGCATGGTAGAGGACTCAATTACACCCTCAATTTCTCTGATCCCAATAAAACAAGAACCAAATAGCAACGGGATGGATGAAAGTGGAGCAACCTCCAGCAATCTTCCACTTCCCTCTTTGATTAAAGTATCTCCGTTAAAGTCATTGCTGAGGGACGATTTGAGACGTAAGTTATCAAACACTTCTAACAATCTTATTATCAACGCCACCAACAGCACCAACAATAACAACAACAATAATAATAATAATAGTAATAATAATAATAATAGCAGCAGCAGTAGCGTTAACACGAGTGAGAATATATTGAATATAAGTAACATAAATAATTTATCGCATCTGCGGGAGCCACCGAGTTCAACGAGGCCGGATCCTCGTTCAAGTGGCCTCCAATGCACTTACTGTCGGATTACCTTTCCCGATCAGACCTTGTATTTTTTACACAAAGGCTGCCACAGTGACAGCAACCCCTGGAAGTGTAATATTTGCGGTGAACAATGCTGTAATCTTTATCAATTTAATTCGCATTTATTAAGTAAAAGTCATCAGTAACTAATTGTGCCTTATTAGTTGTTTAATTGTTATTTGTAATTATCGGGTCAATAATAGGTCAGTAATGAATATTTTTTTTACTCAATTTTTGAAATATTTTTTTTCTTATTTTTATAATTGGAATTGTAATTATTTGTATAAAAAATGTGTTGAATTTTTAGAAATTTTTTTTTTAAGGAGGTTCGAGCGAATCTAATGTAAAAAATAATTTCCAACTTTGAGCTTTGAAATTAAGTATACGTATAAATAAATACGTTTTTTATCTAATCCCAAAATTTAAAAAAGATTCACCGTTTAGTTACTTAGATATTAAATTTTAAAAATCGCATATTTTATCTCCTTATACACGGGCTCTTATGGCGGACAAACGGTTTGTCGAGACTTTAATTATTTTTTTCAATATTAACCTCCCAACTTTAACGGATAAAAAACTATACACAAGAAACTTGGATTATTGCAAAATATAAAAACAATTTAATAATAATACATTACCGATATAATTTTTGAAATATTTAAAGTCAAATTTTATGTTTGTAACTGGTTTATCGTCAGCCATTTATTCGAATAAAGATTTGACAACATCGCGTCAACAGCTGAGAAAAAACAAAAGGATAGAAATATAGTTACAGAGAGAGAAATGTTTAACTCACACACTCATCCACGTCTCAGTTATGGGTATAATCAAGCGCGCTATTGCCAAATCTGTTTATTTATTCCGGCAAGTAATAAATACCAAAGTCATTTTATTACTTTACTTTATTAAATAAGTAAAAATCATCAATTATTAAATTGTTTAAATTATTTTAAATTAAAATAAAGAATTTTGACAAATATTGGGAAAACTAAAATTAAAAAAAAATTTTAACACTATTTTGACTCATTAGTTACGCTCGAACTTCCTTAATGCAGAAAATTTGATTTTTTGTCATTAATTTCTTGAAAAATAGAAAATTGTGTATCACGGTCACATATGTTTCCATATGATCACTGGTCATTTATGAACATGTATGATAATTGGTCATTTATGATCCTGGTTCATATATGACCATTCATGATCATAAGTCACATATGACCATATCTGATCAGATATGGTTATATATAATCATTGATCAGATATGGTTATACATGATCATTGATCACAAATAATCATTGACTAAAATTAACCACTGTGAGTCATTAATTACAAATGATTACATATAACCATACATGATCATTGATCATATGACCATATATGATCATTAAATTATCATAAAAATTGAGTAAAAAAATTATTCTGATACTGGCATATTAATATAAGGGTAATTCTCTGTAAGGACGTCTTAAATCTGTACAAAATTGTCCGACCAAATTATTTTTGATTTTATTAGAAAAAAAATTAACAAGGGCTACAAAACTATCAGCTTAATCATAATAAATAAACAGCCGATTTAATTTTTGCTTTTTCGATATTTGTGTATCTTTTGCCATATAACATCACAGGGAACTGTTTTTTTTTTTATCGAATTGAGAAAAATCAAGCAAACTATTTCAATGCATTCAACTTTTCAAGTTCTCAATCAATGTTTACATTAATTAGAATAATATTGAGACTTATGGATCCAATTTTATAAATAAATTATAAATAAAAATAGTTGCCAGGGGACTGAGTTTTCAAGTGGCCCAGACACATATTTCCAGCACAAATGGTGCATTGACACTAAATAAAATGCCGATAAAGCGCTAACAGCCCTATGGTTATTAACTCAAGGCTAGTTAGGTCCTTATAAACCTTACAAAAGGTAAAATAACACGCTGGATTTTTTTTTTGGCTTTGAACTTCTGGCAGGGGACTGTTCTTATAATGCCTGGGACAAACTTTGGTTTAATGAATTTAATGAAACAAATTAATTTTCGGTACTTTTTATTGAAAAAAATTGTTAGTTAACTAATTAAGTTTATGAACATCATGGACTAAATTATATATTATGGACGAATAACTTAAAATTTAATGTTAAAGTTTTAATTTTGGGAATGGGACAGCCCAGGGGACTGTTATTTCGGTGGTTTACCAATTTATAGCAAAAAAACCAAAATTTATTTCATTTTAGTTTTCAATGCTCCAAATAGAAATGATTTTTTACTTTCGTAATAAATTTTTTTTAGTAACAAAATAACAATTTTTCTAATAGAAAAATTCCTGGGACAGCAAAAAACATCCTTACAGAAAATTACCCATAAATAAAATTGTGCATTACTACCGAGACATGCGCTCTCTGTTGGTCAATTTTTTAACTTTTAGTGTGCAATTTCTTCTTTAAAAAAAAAGCGAAGAAAAGCTTAATTTGAAATTGAATTCATTTAAATAATAATAATAATAATTTTTATTTTATTAATTGAAAAAATATATTACTATTCATTTAATTTTAAAACTTTTGAATTATAAAACTTAGAAAATTTTTCAACAGACGGCGCTGCACAATTCTAATATAATTATACATAACCAATGATGACTTAAGAGTTAATAAAAATATAAATATTTTTGAAAAAAATTTCAATAAATAAATTGAAGAATATAAATAAAAAAAAAATATATATTAGAAATTATTAGAATTAAAAATAATGCCAATTAAATCATTCACATTATGTCCATTTGTTGTGATGTCACTGAGCTAATTATTCTCCGTCCATAGAGCTTTTTATAGTTTTATTTAATAACATAATTAATATATTCATCATTACTTCATTTTTAATAGTATATAATATTATAATTAGATTTAAACAATTTTTTATTTGATAGTTTATTAAATTTTTGTTATTAATATTAATTAAATTTCATACTAATTCATAAAATTTTTTTAATTATACAGAAGTTAATTTTTTTTTCAATTTTTAATGTGATAAATTGTTAGATGATCCAAAAAAAAAATTTTTTTTTTGTTAAATATAATTAAAATTTATTTATTAAAAATAATTATTACAACACTAACTTTGTACACATTAAAATGGCGTGTCTTGCTTAACAAGATGGCGGATGTTTGCGCATGCCTTGTAATTATAATTTTCTTCTTATTAAGTATAATAATAGGTTAATTATTAATAATATATCTAGTATAAAGGTAATTATCAAACCAGGGTAATTTTTATTTTAAAAAATGTGAAAATTAAATTAAATTAAATTTATAGATTAATATAATGTTAAAATTAAAAATTCTAAAAATGTTATTAGTGCACATTGGAGTGATGATAGTTTAATGTTATAGCGACAAGCGTGCACGTGTTATTAAATTATACTATTTTAGAGGTTATTAATTGAAAGTTAATTTTATTTTGGAAAAAAAAATTTTTTGTACATATCTAATTATTGGTAATTAATTATCACAATAATCATATCGCGTGCGTAGAGGTAAAAGGACGTATAGCTAAGGGTTAATAGGGATTTGTGCTGAAAGGGCGTATAAAAAATTTTTTTTTGCCATTTGGTTGGAAATTGACTGAAACGTGAAAATCTGTGAAAAAAATTAGGAAAACGGTTGACCCTAAAGGCCATCCCTGCAACTTCCCGCTAATTCCGTTAATACCTGGCCGCTTTTTTGAGCTCTTCGAGCTCAAAAGTACAATCTGTGTTGTTTTAAGCTCTTCGAGCTCAAAAAGATACCTTTTCTATGCTTTTGAGCTCTTTGAGCTCAAAAGTCTGATAGAAGTTTCATAGAACACTATTTTTTGAATGTTCATACCGCAATAACTTTTGAATGAATGAACCGATTTTTACGCAGTTGGCGGCATTCTACGCAGTTTTTTAAGCCTTATAAAGAATTTCTAAGTTTCAATTGGTCAAACTAGAAATTTCGGAGTAACTCTGAAAAAACACTTTTTTCGGTTTTCTTTCGTTCACGATATCTCTCGAACGAATCAACCGATTTTGACCGGATTGGCGGCGATCGACGTGGTTTTTCAAGGTTGAGAGCCATATTAAAGCAAATTTTAAGGGAGTTGGGAAAGAACGGATAGGGGAAAGGGGGGGACCTACTCAGTGGGAATTTTTCCGTAATTGAAAAAATAATCAGACAGCCCAGACTGGGAATCGAACCCAGATCTCTCGGTTACGCGCCAAGGGCTCTACCAGTTAAGCTATCCGAGACAAGTACTGACTACTTTATTCAGTCCCGTATAGTTTTTGGAATCGATCGGTTGAGCCGTTTAAAAGTTATCCCAAAAAAACCACTTCAGAAAAAATTTTTTTCCTACTTTTTTTTAGATTTCTCCAAATTTCTCAAAATCTATCGGTCCGAACCGGTTCAAATTAACAGGAAATCTAAGTTTGGCGAAGCCCTTTCGAATGGCACCAACCGCGATGAAATCGGTTCAACCGTTCAAAAGTTATAAGAGGTTTACATACTTACACACACATACATACAGACATAGTGACACCCTCGCGGGAATAGTCAGGAAAGCTTCCTAGGACCTCAAAACGTCGAGATCTGATGAAAACTCGATTTTCGAAAAACGGGGTAAAACCAATAACTTCCCGATTTTTGAAAATTTTCAATTTTCTTAGCGGGAAGTTAAAAAAGTTGGTATCCTAAAGCTGAAAGGGCGTATCTCAAGACATACGCCCTTTCAGCTTTAAGAAAAGTACTACTTAAAGGTAAAAGGGCGCATAAAAAAAAAATTGTAGTTTTGATACCAAGTGTTAAATAATACACGGAAAAAAGTAAACTGTAATAAATAACAGTCGATGTATAATAAGTAATGATCAACTGCTAAAAATTACCATTTCAAACATTAAAATCGTGATTTTAATATTCACTTTATAATATTTACCATTTAAACGTTACAATTTACTCTTTACATGGAAGAAAATACTATTTCAAACAGTAATATTCGCTATGTCAATGTCCAAAATGTTAAAGTATAATAATTAACAATTCAGACTTTGATATTTATCATTTCGTAGCTAAAAAATGATCGCAATGATATGTAAAAAGTATAAAATAAAGTTAGTAAATTTTTAATACAAGCAACGTCAATATTTACACAGTAAAATGGTAAATTTTAAACGCAACGCTAAAAATCAAACTGCAATTATTGACTTGCTTGGACTGGTAAAATGTATATTTTAAAAGTATAATTTTTACTGTTTCAAACATTAAATTCTCCCAGAGTGAGACCCCCTTCTCTTTCATCTGAGTTCCCCTTCTCCTCATAATATCGACTATATATTGAAATGGCAATTTTTACTGTTTGAAACTGTAATTTTTTAAGATGAAAGTGGTACTATTTTTTAAAATAAGATGTTGATGAATACCAATCTTCATCTTGTTTTAAAAAATAGTACCACACTGAAATTAAATTTTTTTTTAAAATTTTTTAATTTTAATTTTAAGTTAAAAATTTTTCTTTTAAATTTATTTTTTTTTTTAAACTTATTAAGGATTAGTTTTTTGATTTGGAATAAAATTATAATCTGTATTATTCATTATAATATACTTATTATACTTATTCATTCATATTATTCATATATATTTGATTGCAAAATGCACTTGAAAATGATAATGTAAAAATAGGTACTAATAGGTACTATATCTGCAGATAGATTCTAGTTAAATTTCAAATGGACGCCACTTCTATGTAAGATGGGATTGACGAGCATGCGCGCGGTACTGACAACCATCTGAGACAAATAAATCTCAGATGGCTCTGAGCCCCATCTCGGATTGAACTGAAATAAACGGAAACTGTACCTACTACAGTCTACATAGAAGTAGTAACCATTTATAAATTTTTTCCACTATAGATGGAACTAGGTTCCGTCCAACATGGAAACCAGTTAAATCTCGTTTTTTCCGTGTACCACAGAAACTTTTTTTTCACATTTTTAAACTACGAATATGTTCTTTTGTAAACTGGCCGAAAAAAAAATTATACACCCTTTCACCTTTAGATCACCAAAATTTCGAATTCTTAAAAGTAAAAGGGCGTATAATTGAAGACATACGCCCTTTTACCTTTGCAATTTTTTTTTTCAATTTTCACCGTAGAATGTGTCTATTACTCGATTGGCAAGAAAAAAAAAATATGCGCCCTTTTACCTTTGCAAAGGTAAAAGGGCGCATTAATTAATATACGCCCTTTTACCTTTGGCACGTGATATGATTATATGGAATCATTGATTAAATTTAGTGATATTTTTTCCGTGTAAAAAATATCTTAGAAAAATTGAAAAAAAAAAAATTAATATTTTTGTAAAACAAACAAAGAAAAAAAAATTTTTATGTCAAAGAAAAATATTCTAAAAAGTTGAAAAAAAATTAATTTTTAAAATTATAATTAAAAAATTTTTTTTTTACAAACCTTCTGTATAATTAACAAAATAAATTTTTAAAGTGAGTCACATATATATTAGCGAATAATAGAATTAATTTATTAATTAGTTTATTAATTAATTAATCAATTAATTAATTAATTTATTAATTAATTAATTTATTTATTTATTAATTAATTAATTTATTAATTAATTAATTTATTAATTTATTAATTTATTAATTAATTAATTTATTAATTAATTAATTTATTAATTAATTAATTTATTAATTAAAAATCCCAGGGTTAAAAAAATAAATTTCTTAAATAAAAAATGAAAAAATAAATAAATTTCACAATTGCCTGTTAGATGAACAAAGAAAATATATTAACTGTTAATAATAATTAACAATAAATAAAAAAAATAATTATAAGAATATAATTAATAATTAATAATTCATGATAATCACTATTTTATTAATTATTAATTAAATATTTTATATATAAATATACTTGTACAAATTAAGAAAAATCGATACAAAGAAATTAATAAGAGTATTGTTTATTTAAATGATTAATTAATTATTTAAAAAAATAATAATTATTTACAATCTATACAATTACATTGTTAAGTACGTATAATTAGCTGTGAATAATTCATAATTAAAGAAGAGAAATTAGAGAGTTATATAAAGAAGAAAGAAGAAAAAAATAAATTTTATTCAATGTTTTTATTTTTAATTAATTTATTATTAAATAGTTTTAGATATTTTATTTTAATAAATAATAATTAATTATTTATTTAATGTCTAAGATAACATTCCGGAAAAAAAAAAGTTCATGAGATTTTCTTTATAAAAATATTTAGTTAATTGTAATTATTATTATTGTAAGTTGTTAAGCGCTTAATGTTAGCAATTGTTAATATTATTTTTATTTATTAATTTTTGTAAAGAGAATCCGAAAAAATGTCGACAATTTTTTGGGACGCTTGTAAAAATATTATTGTGAAAAAAAAAAAAAATTAATACATCAAAAAAAATTTTTTTCGACCAATTTGACGTAATTTTAGTTGTACGTAATAATAAAAAAATATAAATATATTTGATGTATTAATTATCCTAGATTATAAATAATTTAAAAATTGTCGGCACTATATTTTGAATGTAAAAAACTCCTATTAAAATAGATGTTAAATCACTAAAAAAAATGCCTTAAAACCTGTAATTATAACAATGGTATTCATCATATTTGTGTTAAGAAGAATAAATAAAATGAAAATTAAAAGGGATTGCTAATTAAATAATAATTATATTACTAAAGTGCCTGATTAGCAACTTAACTAAATTATATTATATAACACTCCCTATTCTTCTAATTGAAATCTTGTAGATACACAAGTAAAGTACAGAGAAACTATAAATTGTTTATGTCTTATTGCACAATAATAAACACAAAAAAAATTAGATTTAGTAAAATTAAATGTTTCAGAATGTAATTTTTCTTCGACAATCATCGTATTAGAAATTAGCTTGAAGATATGATGAATACGCATTTATTAGATTTGAGGGATCTCTACTAGTTTGGTTCTGAAAAATTTAGGTCATAGTATTTTAAAGAGATTAATGTTGAATTTTTTGAAAAATATTCAATTCGTTTGAGAAGAATTTGAAAATTTTTTAATTTCTGATCAATGATCATTGGTCATATATGATCACATATGGTCATTTATGACCATATATGATCATTCATGACTATATGTCATCATTGATCAGATATGGTCATTTATGACCATATGTCATCATTGATCAGATATGGTCATTTATGACTATATGTCATCATTGATCATATATGATCATTCATGACTATATGTCATCATTGATCAGATATGGTCATTTATGACCATACATGATCGTTGGTCTATATGGTCATTTATGATCATACATGATCGTTGGTCATATACGGTCATTTATGATCATTGATCCTATATGGTCATTTATGACCATAAATGATCATTGGTCACATATAACCATTTATGATCATTAGTCATATATGACCATATATGATCGGTGATCATATATAATCATTGCTCATATATGATCATTGTTCAGATATGACCATATATGATCATTGTTCTGATATGACCATATATGTTCATTATTCAGATATGACCATATATGATCATTGTTCAGGTATGACCATTGACCACATATGGTCATTTATGATCATAAATGATCAGTGGTCACATATAACCATATATTATCATTGGTCATATATGACCGATGATCATACATAATCATTGGTTAAATATGATCATATATGATCGGTGATCATATATAATCATTGCTCATATATGATCATTGTTCAGATATGACCATATATGATCATTGTTCAGATATGACCATAAATGATCATTGGTCATATATAACCATATATGATAATTGGTCATATATATGACCGGTGATCATATATAATCATTGGTCACATATGACAATATATTATCATTGGTATTATATAATTGGTGATCATATATAACCATATATGATCATTGGTCATTTAAAATCGGTGATCATATATGATCATTGATCACAAATTATACTTGGTCACAAATGATCATATATGATCATTGGTCACATATAATCACATATGACCATATATGATCATTGATCGCATATGACCATATATCATCATTGATCAGATATGACCATATATGATCACTGTTCACAAATGACCATTCTTCTACTTAAAAAAAAAATTTTTTTTTTTTTAGTTTTGTCACTTAAAATTAATATTTTTATCTTATAAAATCAGTCAAATTTGAATTAAAAAAAAAATTCCGAATTAATGAACTAACCGGCTAGGGATTCCCTTAAATTAAGATCTTAGTTAAGAAAAAAAAGCCTTAGATATCCTGCCCACTTAATCGATACCACCCGAATTGAAATGAATATTAAAATAACAATATTATTTATAAGTATAATTATTGTAAACAAAGGTTTAAATAATAATTAATTATATTTGGAAATAATCTATATATAAATATAAATATATAGAAATATATATATTGTTGATGTTATTACGGTGTAATGGGTACAAATACATTTAAAAGAAATTAATAATAATAATAAATAATTAAATAAATATGAGTTAATTTATTTAAACAAATGGATTATTATTTATTTATTATTTGTGTTAAAATTAAATATATATATTTTTTTTAATGAATAAATAAATTCTTGGTATTTGATATAAAAATTTATTGTGAAAAAATAATTATAAAAAAATTAAATAAATTAATGTTTATCGAAATTCAAAAATTAATAATAAAATAAAAATATAAATTTTTAAATATTTTTTTTTTTGACGAATGCTTTTAATAACGCGATAATATATTTTAATTATATTAATTATTAACAATTAAATTGTGATTTCTGAGCAATAATATTTTGAATGTTGCGCTGAATTTGTTTCAATTGTTTGGATTTATTTATCGGCGATGCTGGCGATAATGATGATGATTCTCCGGCAGTCTCTTCTATGTAAAGGTTTCCCCCTATTTCCGGCCATCCGGTTGGTATTACCACTCGAGTGTCTCGTTTCCGATCTGTTGATTATATTTAACATGTTAACACCTCAATTATCTATCATGTCAGTTGTTATAATATTTATGATAATAAAAAATTATCATTATTTTTATATTAATATTACAGGAAGTTTTTAGTCTGCAATAATTCGGTCATGCTTATGATCAAAATTTTTTTTTAATGGAATTATATTTTTTTATTAATTAAATTTCTTATACGTAATTAAGAAATGACCTTGTATCTTGTAAACTATTAACTTTTTTAAAGATATAAGCTCATCCCGAGATTATACTCATCGAGACCTTTCATTTGAGTACCCACATCAATTTTTCATATATTTTATATATTTATATATTTCAGAAATATCATATATATAAAATATATATAAAAATGCATGTGGTTACTCAAATCAAAGGTCTCGATGGGTGTAACATCGATATGAGTTTAGATCTTAAGAATGTCATTAATTAAGAGATTACATTGTATCTTGTGAATTCATGACATTTTTAAAGATATAACCTCATCCTGACGTTATACTCATCGAGACCTTTCATTTGAGTACCCACATCAATTTTTCATATATTTTGTATATTTATATATATTATATATGTATAAATATATAAATATATATGAAAATGCATGTGGGTACTTGAATAGAAGGTCTCGATGAGTGGAACATCAGAATGAGCTTATATCTTCAAAAATGTCAATAATTAAGAAATGATTTTGTATTTCGTCAATCATTAACATTTTTGAAGATATAAGCTCATCTTGACATTACCCTCATCGAGACCTCTCATTTGAGTACCCATATCAATTTTTCACATATTTTATATATTTATATATTTTACAAATACCATATATATGAAATATATAGAAAATGCCATGTGGGTACTCAAATGAAAGGTCTCGATGAGTACAACATCAGAATGAGCTTATATCTTCAAAAATGTCAATAATTACGAAATGACACTGTATTTTGTCCACTGATAATATTTTTAACGATATAAGCTCATCCTGATGTTACTTTTATCGAGACCTTCCATTTGAGTACCCATATCAATTTTTCATATATTTTATATATTTATATATATTATATATATCATATATATAAATATATAAATATATATAAAAATGCATGTGGGTACTCAAATGAAAGGTCTTGATGAGCACAACATCAGGATGAGCTTATATCTTCAAAAATGTCAATAATTTAGAAATTGCATTGTATCTTGTCAACTATTGACTTTTTTAAAAATATAAGCTCATTTTGATATTATACTCATCTAGACCTTTCATTTTAGTACCCACATCAATTTTTCATATATTTTATATATTTATATGTATATATTATATATATAAATACATGAATATATATGAAAATGCATGTGGGTACTCGAATGAAAGGTCTCAATGAGTACAACATCAGAATGAGTTTATATCTTCAAAAATATCAATAATTAAGAAAAGACACTGTACCTTGTCCACAGATAACATTTTTAACGATATAAGCTCATCTGGATGTTACCTTCATCGAGACCTTTCATTTGAGTACTCACATCAATTTTTCATATATTTTACATATTTATATATTTCACAAATACCAAATACATAAAATATATAAAAAATCTCATGTGGGTACTCAAATGAAAGGTCTCGATGAGTACAACATCAAAATGAGCTTATATCTTAAAAAATGTCAATAATTAAGAAATGACCTTGTATCTTGTCAACTATTGACATTTTTAGAGATATAAGCCCATCTTGAATCTACACTCATCGAGACCTTTCATTTGAGTACCCACATCAATTTTTCATATATTTTATATATTTATATATATCATATATATATAAATATATCTAAAAATGCATGTGGGTACTCAAAAGAAAGCTCTTGATGAGTATAACATCAAAATGAGCTTATATCTTCAAAAATGTCAATAGTTAAGAAAGTACAGTGCAATTTTCATTTTTTTTACAAATTTAAATCAAAAAATCATAAAATCAAAATTCAAAATATATTTCTAAATTCCGAAAAATAATGTCCTATTTCACCTCGCTTCTGCTCCTATCTACACTACAAAAGGAAGTAAAAAAAATTCTATAAGTTAGTTGGTATTACTACGAGTTAGGCGCAATTTGCAATTAATTCAAATCACGAATCAAGCGTAACCGTTTATTTTTCTTCTTCTACTTCTTTCTCAACGCTTAAAGTTTCATTCAACACAACTACACTGTTTATTCGGCCTTATAAATTTTTATATATTCATTCCACAGCATTATTTTTCTATAATCTATTAATATTAATTTAAAACATAATAAAATATAATAAAATAATAATAATAATATTTACCCAATAATTTTTCAAGGTAATAACAGCGTATTTCAGGATCACCAGGACTCATAGGTGCACCGGAATTTAATTCCGCTAATTCAGCCTTAACCATTAAATTTAACCTTGCTGATATTTCTTCTAATCCAGCTGAAAAAAAAAAAAAAAAATAAATAAATAAATTTATAATTCAAATAGTTGCTATTTATTACGTTCTATATTTTTAGTATTTAAATGCCGTGGTGAATACTAATGAAAATTTATATTTATATTTAATTATTCATTAGAGGTATATTAAAAATAAGTTACGCAATTATTTATTTAAATTAGATAGAAAATAAAATAATTAATGACAAATATTTTCTTCATTATGGAGGGCATAGTAAGTTAATATCAAGCGTTACTAGTTAAAAATAATATAATGAGCTAAAAGTATCACGTCGCATTTATACACGCAATTTACGATGAAATTTTGTTCGTGATTACATTCCCGAATTTTTAACGATTTATCGCTTTCAATTGATCGACGTGATTTGATTGTATTTTTTATTTTTTTACCTGGTTGAATAATTAATATGTAAATTAAAAAAAAAAAAAAATTTATTTTTTTTTTTCTAAAAAAATTGACTTTTTATACCTGGTTATATAATTAATATTTAAAATAAATAAAAATAATCAATTTTTTTTAATTAATGATTTTTTTTTGCTAAAAAATTCAAATTTTTCTAAAAAATTACATTTTTGCTAGAAAAATAAATTTTTTCTAAAAAAGCTGATTTTTTTTTCTAAAAAAATTGATTTTTTTTACCTGGTTATATAATTAATATTTAAAATAAATAAAAAAAAATTGATTTTTTTTAATTAATGATTTTTTTTTCTAAAAAATTTGATTTTTGACAAAAAAAAAATAAATTTTTTCTCAAATATTTGATTTTTGCTAAAGGGGCATTCCAAGCGAAATGGGAAAATGACTAAAATTTTAAAATTTCTTTAATTCATTCGAATTTAATCCTATTATATTATTAAAAGTCTACACGGAAAAAAATAAACTGTAATATTCACTCGGATTCCGGTTAATTTTTATAGTTTCAAACAGTAAAGCGGACATCGGGGTGGCAAAAATATAAATATTACAGAACTTAATGTAGAAAGTATAAAAGCCACAATTTATAATTTAATATCCAAAATAAGTGATTAGTAGCTGTCACTATAGTAAATAACGACTCTTTTATCTTAAAAAATTACAGTTTTAAACAGTAAAAATTGCTATTTCAATATATAGTCCATATTATGAGGAGAAGGGGAACTCAGATGAAAGAGAAGGGGGTCTCACTCTGGGAGAATTTAACATTTCAAACAGTAAAAATTACACTTTTAAAATATACATTTTACCAGTTCAAGCAAGTCAATAATTACAGTTTGATTTTTAGCGTTGCGTTTAAAATTTACCATTTTACTTTGTAAATATTGACGTTGCTTGTATTAAAAATTTACTAACTTTATTTTATACTTTTTACATATCATAAGATCATTTTTTAGGTACGAAATGATAAATATCAAAGTCTGAATTCTTAATTATTATACTTTAACATTTTAGACATTGACATAGCGAATATTACTGTTTGAAATAGTATTTTGTTCCATGTAAAGAGTAAATTGTAACGTTTAAATGGTAAATATTATAAAGTGAATAGTAAAATCACGATTTTACTGTTTGAAATGGTAATTTTTAGTAGTTGATCATTACTTATTATAAATCGACTGTTATTTATTACAGTTTACTTTTTTCCGTGTATATTTTACTAATTTGTAAAGAAAATTTTTTTTCTTAAAGTTTAAATAATTTAGTAGATAAAAAATTTTATAAATATTTAAAGAAGAAAAATTAGAATTTAATCAATTAGTTTTTTATCAAAAATAAAAATAATTAAATTACATTTCTTCTTTAAATAATAATAAAATTTTTAATTGATTTAATTATTTAACTGACCATTTTACCCCAAAGTGTGCTGAGAAAAAAATTTTATTTAAAAAAAAAATTAGCAATATTTTAATAATAACTAAATTTTTATTTCTTTTTATTTAGTCCTAATTTATTATTAAAAGTTTATATTTTACTAATTTGTAAAGAAAATTTTTTTTAATCAATAAGAAAATTAATTTTTCTCTCCTAGTAACTTTTCAGCCGTACTAACTTGTATCCGGGTCAAATGTTGTTTTAATAGTTTTAACAACAAATTCATTTAATGTTTGTTATTAACTAACATATTTATTATTATAGTTTCAAGAACAAATTTTGTTTATGTTCGTTATTAATTAACACCTAAGTTTATCAAGATCGTGTTGTCAGCATACTAAATCCTTTATTTGTCTTTTTTAATTAGTTTTTTTTTAATTATCCTAAATAATTTATAGTTAAATATATAAACAATAATGTTTGTAAGGTTGAAATAATATAAAAGTCTTTTTAATAAACAACTTGATGTAGACATTTAGTACTTGTCCCACCAGTCACAAATGCCTGTCCCACCAGTCACAATAAAAACAAATTTTTTTAATTGTTTCTACGTCGGTAATCAGTCTAATTCTTCATAATATTCAATGTTTGTAGGATTAATTTTGTATTTTCGAGGGAAGTATTTTTTAAAAGTTTAGTGGTCGAACTGAAATTGAACTTTAAGTATACCTTTGGTAAGAGAGAAGGATTTGTTCTTAGTCCCACCAATCACACTCAGTCAAATGAAAATTACGAGAAACTTAAAAAGTAATGGAGGTTTTTGACAAAGGGATGTTGTTAATTAGTTATTCTTCGATATTATAATATAAATTTTACTGTAGTATAAGTTTCAGTCACATAGCTTATAATTGATGGAATTCCAAAGTCAAATGTCCACTATGGAATGCCACTTTTGCTAAAGTAATCAATTTTTTCTAACAAATTGATTTTTTTTTAATTAATATTTTTTTTTCTAAATAATTTTATTTTTACTAAAAAAATCAATTTTTTCTAAATAAATTGATTTTTTTTTTTAAATTAAAATATTTACACTGAAAAAAAATGATTTTTTCTGTTGATAAATTAGTAAATAATAAAGAAAATAAATTATTTAAATACCTGGTTCAAAGTTACGTTTCATTCGTCTCCATTGTCTAACGTAAATAATTGCCGAACATCCAGCAACAATAAAGAAAATAATACAAGCACAAACAGCTAATACTAGAGCACTTGTCTGCCAATCCCATGCCACATTAATACTTTCATAATTATTTTTAGTTAATTTAATAGTATCATTTACTTCTGACACCTGAAAATAAATTTAATAATTTTTATTTTTTTTTTTTTTTTATTAAGCACTCTATTAAGTACACTGATACCAAAGTATTTAAGTTTTTTATCATGAAAATAAAATAGACAATAATTAAAAATAAAACTTCAAAGAAAAATTTTATTTAACTAATTAATTATTTAAAAATCAATTTTTAATAATTTATCGTTCAATTAAATTCAATAAATATGTAAAATATCAAAAGAAAGAAAAAAAATAAATATAAATTTTAATTGGTAGTTAATAATACTAAAATTAATTCTCTACAATCGAAAATTTTTTGGAACATTTCGCCACCTAGCGGCCGCCACGGAACTAATTTTTTATTTTTTTTTTTGCTAAAATTAAGAAAAATATGAAATGGAAGAAGAAAAGAATATTAAGTTTTGAATTCCTGTAATAAAATTAAGATGAAAAATATGTATTGCAAACTATTCGTAACGTGATTGGTCAAATATATCATAAGTATGAAAATATATGCAAACTCTATATTCAGGCGCGCGCAAATTTAAATTCTAGTGTAAAAAGAAAGAAAAGAATATAAATTTTAAATGGCAATTAATAACATTTAAACTAGCGCTGTACAATTGGAAAATTTTTAGGCCATTTCGCCACCTAGCGACTGTTGCAGAACTATTTATTTTATTTTTTTTTTTTTGCTAAAGTTACGAAAAATATAAAATAAAAGAACTTAAATTCTAAATAGTACTTAATAATACTCCAACTAACGTTCTACAAGCGAAAATCTTTTGGGACATTTCGCCACCTAGCGGCCGTCTCGGAAATACTTTTTTTTTTTTAATTTTTTTTGCTAAATTTAAGAAGAATATAAAATAAAATAATGTCTTCTATCAAAATTTGAAAATAAATTTTTAAATAATTAAATTAATTAATAATTAATTTAAAAAATTTAAATAATTTTATGGTACTAGCAAACTTGTTAAAAAATATTTGTAATAAAATATTCACCAATAACTGTTTATCAATAACTTGATTGTTATAATTACTCCTACTGTGACTCTCAATTTGACTATTATCCATTTGTGTTAAAGCTTCTGGGTTATTTTCCGGTTGTGAAAATTGCCAGAGCAATTCAGATGCTTTCATATCGTCACTATTACTAACAGTATCATTATTATTATTATTATTAATATTATTAATAATATCAATATTATTGATATTTTTGTTGGTATTATGATTAAGAAATGACCAGTCTAATTCAAGAGCGGAAAGTGGACCACAAATGGCATCTTTATAAATGGCACAAGGGCTTATTGTGAATTCGGGTGCACATTTTGTACATTCAATACACGTTCCTTTTTTTATAGACCAAAATTCGTAGCCAGATCTACATCCTGCTGGAACTTTATCTAGTGACTCCGATTTATTCAGGAGACTTAACAGGCAGACCACCACTAGCTTCCAGTTTATTTCTTTTGGCATCACCTAAAATTTTTTTTATATTTTTTATTATTTATACTGAAATAAAAAATTATTTTTTTAACTAAAAATATAAAGATTGTTTTTTTCGAATTAACAAAAAAATTTTTATTACTTCAGCTAATAATTGAAATTATTTAAAATTTTCAATCAATTAATTTTATTATTAGCAATATTGCTAAATTTATATTATTAAGAGAATAAGAAAAATTTTGTGTCCAGGATAGTCAAATAATAAAATCTGTTTTCTTTTTTTTTTAGTGATTTTTAGTGTCATCACAAAGGTCTTGAATTGAATTTGTGCCTTTTCAAGATTTTATATCATTTTCACTGATAGTTAATTTATAATGACAAGTATTTAGGCTGCATTTAAAAGTGCTCTATCTCTAGATACATAATTAAGAAATTACCTTGTATCTTGTGAATTATTGACATTTTTAAAGATATAAGCTCATCTTGACATTACACACATCAAGACCTTTTATTTGAGTACCCACATAAATTTTTCATATATTTTATATATTTATATATTTCACAAATACCATATATATATAATATATAAAAAATGTTATGTGGGTACTCAAATGAAAGCTCTTGATAAGGGTAACATCGGGATGAGCTTATATCTTTAAAAATATCAATAATTAATAAATGACCTTGTATCTTGTCAACTATTGACATTTTTAAAGATATAAGCTCATCCTGATATTACACTCATCGAGACCTTTCATTTGAGTACCCACATACATTTTTCATATATTTATATATATTACATATATAAATATATGAAAAATATATCAAAATGCATGTGGGTACTCAAATGAAAGGTCTCAATGAGTATAACGTCAGGATGAGTTTATATCTTCAAAAATATCAACAATTAAGAAATGACCTTGTATCTTGTCAACTATTGACATTTTTAAAGATATAAGCTCATCCTGATATTACACTCATCGAGACCTTTCATTTGAGTACCCACATACATTTTTCATATATTTATATATATTACATATATAAATATATGAAAAATATATCAAAATGCATGTGGGTACTCAAATGAAAGGTCTCAATGAGTATAACGTCAGGATGAGTTTATATCTTCAAAAATATCAACAATTAAGAAATGACCTTGTATCTTGTCAACTATTGACATTTTTAAAGATATAAGCTCATCCCGATATTACACTCATCGAGACCTTTCATTTGAGTACCCACATGGCATTTTTCATATATTTTATATATATGGTATTTGTGAAATCTATAAATATATAAAATATATGAAAAATTGATGTAGGTACTCAAATGAAAGGTCTCGATGAGTATAACATCAGGATGAACTTATATCTTCAAAAATATTAATAGTTAAGAAATGACCTTATATCTTGTCAACTATTGACATTTTTAAAGATATAAGCTCACTCTGTCATCATACTCATAGAGACCTTTCATTTGAGTACCCACATCAATTTTTCATATATTTTATATATTTATAGATTTCACAAATACCATATATATAAAATATATAAAAAATTAATGTAGGTACTCAAATGAAAGGTCTCGATGAGTATAACATCGAAATGAGTTTATATCTTTAAAATTGTCAATAATTAAGAAATGACCTTGTATTTTGTCAACTAATGATATTTTCAAAGATATAAGCTCATCTCGATGTTACACTCATCGAGAGTTTTCATTTGAGTACCCACATCATTTTTTCATATATTTATATATATTTATATATATTATATATATGTATATATGAAAAATATATCAAAAATGCATGTGGGTACTCAAATAAAAGCTCTTGATGAGTATAACATCAAAATGAGCTTATATCTTAAAAAATATTAATATTTAAAAAAGTACAGTGCAATTTAACAAAAATCATTATTTAATAAAGCAAAATTTTATTTATTGCTATTTTTTTTTTAAAGAAATTTAATTTTTTTTTTAATGCACTTTGGGGCAAAATGGTCATTTAAATAATAAAATTTTATAATTATTTAAAGAAGAAATATAATTTTTAACTATTAAAAAAAAATATATATAACACTTGAAACTTCAAGACCATTTTACCCATTTTTTTTTCTCTAATGACGTTTAACTTCCGGTTCTATTATATCTACAAATATGTGGATATAATTGCTTCCGCTATAAATTAAAATTTTCAACTATAAATTCGTTCACAAAAAAGAAATTTTTTTTCTTTAGAAAAAAAAAAACTTACGATGCCTTAAGAGATAGCGTCATGATGATAAATCCATGAGAATTTCCATTTATTCCATATGAGCGGTCCCAATAATTTTAAGAAATGAAATCACTAGTATTTTTTCTTAATCCACTTACAAATCCGGTTAAAAAATATAATTAAAACAATTATTTAATAACATTAATTGTTTTATAAAAATTTCTTCAGGAAGAAATAATAAAAAAAAAGAATTATTATTTTATTTGAAATAGTTAGTGAATATATTATTTTATTGAGAGTACAGCTAGTGTAATGCACAAGTTAAAAATTATAAATATTTAAGTACTCTCAACTGTGGTGTCTCGCGTTAGCGCGATGCGGTTTAGTAGCTGCTGGTGAGACTACACACAAATGACTAGTGAATGTACTAGTGGTTCGACGGGTTCTTACTAATTTCCGCCTACACGACTGTATAACGGCTGTATAGTAGTAACTGAGCGAGACAGAAATTATTTTTTACATATTTTTTATGTATATATATGTATGTATTGAAGATAAAGAAGATAAATTTAAGATTTATATATGTATTACATATATATTATATTGAAGACAAATATTAATATTTAATTTTTTTTTTTTATTATTAATAAAAAAATATATTTTTTTTTTTAATTATAAAATTATTATGTTTAAATTATTAATAAAAAATTTATTAACAATTTTTTTAATCATAAATTAATTTATTTAAAACTTTTATTTTATTTTTTTTTTTAAATATAATTTCTATTTAATTTATTCTTTTTTAAATAAACTTTTTTTTTCAATACACTTTGGGATAAAATGGCCAGCTTAAATAATTTAGTAGATAAAAAAATTAATTTAAAAAAAAATTAACAATTTTTTTATAATAAATTAATTTATTTAAAATTTTTATTTTATTTTTTAAATAAAATTTTTATTTAAATAAAATTTCTATTTAATTTTTTTAATAAATTTTCAATTTTAAAGTTTAAATAATTTAGTAGATAAAAAATTTTATAAATATTTAGAGAAGAAAAATTTGAATTTAATTAATTAGTTTTTTATCAAAAATAAAAATAATTAAATTACATTTCTTCTTTAAATAATAATAAAATTTTTAATTGATTTAATTATTTAACTGACCATTTTACCCCAAAGTGTGCTGAGAAAAAAATTTTATTTCAAAAAAAAATTAGCAATATTTTAATAATAACTAAATTTTTATTTCTTTTTATTTAGTCCTAATTTATTATTAAAAGTTTATATTTTACTAATTTGTAAAGAAAATTTTTTTTAATCAATAAGAAAATCAATTTTTCTCTTCTAGTAACTTTTCAGCCGTACTAACTTGTATCCGGGTCAAATGTTGTTTTAATAGTTTTAACAATAAATTCATTTAATGTTTGTTATTAACTAACATATTTATTATTATAGTTTCAAGAACAAATTTTGTTTATGTTCGTTATTAATTAACACCTAAGTTTATCAAGATCGTGTTGTCAGCATGCTAAATCCTTTATTTGTGTTTTTTAATTAGTTTTTTTTAATTATCCTAAATAATTTATAGTTAAATATATAAACAATAATGTTTGTAAGGTTGAAATAATATAAAAGTCTTTTTAATAAACAACTTGATGTAGACATTTAGTACTTGTCCCACCAGTCACAAATGCCTGTCCCACCAGTCACAATAAAAACAAATTTTTTTTTTGCTCGACGGGCAGAAAGCGTCAACTTTCGGCCCGCTGCGCTAAGCGAAGTTGCCGCTTCCTGCCTTCGTCGAGCAAAAAAATAGTATACACTCCACGGGAAGTAAATAAGAAAGCCTCAGATCACATGTTTGTTGACCTCGGCTTCGCCTCGGCCAACAATTACATGTGATCTGAGACATTTCTTATTTTACTTCCCTAGGTGTGTAATATACTATTAATTGTTTCTACGTAGGTAATCAGTCTAATTCTTCATAATATTCAATGTTTGTAGAATTAATTTTGTATTTTCGAGGGAAGTATTTTTTAAAAGTTTAGTGGTCGAACTGAAATTGAACTTTAAGTATACCTTTGGTAAGAGAGAAGGATTTGTTCTTAGTCCCACCAGTCACACTCAGTCAAATGAAAATTACGAGAAACTTAAAAAGTAATGGAGGTTTTTGACAAAGGGATGTTGTTAATTAGTTATTCTTCTATATTATAAGATAAATTTTACTATAGTATAAGTTTCAGTCACATAATTGTATATAATTGATGGAATTCCAGAGTCAAATGTCCTACCAGTCGCTATGGAATGCCCCTTTAGAAAATTAAAAAAAATTTTTTTAATAATTTATGATTATTTAACTATGATTTGTATTTAATTTACCAATAAATACATTGATAAAAAGATTTATTCACTATTAATAATTTAATTTATTTAAAGACAATTATTAAATTTTAATAAATATTTTTTAACATTCAATAAATATTTATTTGGGAGGAATGTACATTTATTAATAGTTAATAAGTATTTATTAATAGTTAAATATTTATTAACAGTTAATAAATATTTCGTTGAGTGAATTTGTTTGGCTTGCAATGTCACATGATATAAAGATTGCTTATAAACAAAAATCATCTTTATAAATTATTTGCATTAATTATATTGCATTATAATAACGTTAATTGTAAAATAGCAAATTCTATCACAGCTCATAATTATCTTTTATATTTTTAAAACTTAAAAAGGTTAATTTATTTAGTGAATTTAATTATTATTATGAATTCCAGCTATAGTTATAAAAAAAGTCAAAAAAAAATTGCTATTTTTGCTTTTTATTCTAAATAAATATTTATTAACAGTTAATAAATTGTACTTAATAAATTACTTATTAACCTTAATAAATATTTGTTAACTGTTAACAAATATTTATTAGCATTTAATAAATCGTATCTAATAAATAATTTATTAACTGTTAATAAATATTTATTAAATCCCATGTTAAAAAATAATTTATTAACAGTTAATTAAGCTTATTAAGTAACAAATTTTTCAATAAAATAAAAATATTTATTATTTAAAAAATTTAATTTTTCTTTTTTTTTTTTAATAAAATGCAACTTTAAAATAAAATAATTAAATATTAAAAAAAAATATCCGTAGATATAAAAGGAAAGACTTTATATTATATTTTTAAAACAGGAAATCCTGAACTATTTTCAGACTAAGTATAAATCGTAGCATCTGGAGTAAGTCTGTCGTTTAGTTTGTGGATTTTTCATCGTCAATATTTTTTTTACCCATCTAAGCCTTTTATTAAATTTATTTTTCCACCAATATTTTTTTTTTTAGTTCCATTAAAATGTTTACTGTTTACTTTTAAACTTTCAATGATAAAAAGAAAGTAAATGAGATAATTAGTTGAATTAAAGGGTGTACCGAGGTTAATAAAAGAGATTCTGAACACATTTAATTATAAGTATGAGAAATAACAAGAAACTCTAATTTATCTAATTTTAAATTGTCTTTAAGTATTCTATATTAGCATCAATTGATACAGAAACATTTTTTTCTCCTTTTATGAACAATTATTTTAACACGAAGTTTATATTAATGAGAATTATTCGGTCATTCACTTGCAAAAATTTATTTTTTTTTTTTTTAATGTTTTATTTTATGACACTGAAGTTGACGGAGATTAAAAATTTTTTTAGAATTTTATGGCAATTAAACTATTATAAAAAAAATTTAATTAAAAAATTCCACAAGTGAAAATTAATCAAAATTACAAGTGAAAATTTTTAAAAGCATTTTTTTAATATAATTGATTTGCTATAAAAATTTTTAACTTCAGTATCATTTTATTTTTTTGAGAAATTTTTAGTGCATAATGATTTTTTATGAAAATTAATTTACCAGATATTTTATAATTTTTTTAACAAATAATTAATAATAAATTATTGAAAAAAAAATTGACAAGTAGAAATTTTAATAAACTAAAAATTCAATTTTTTATAAATAATTTTTTGGATGGAAATTAAGTTAGCTGGCGTTTAAAAATTTTTAGAATTTTTTTTTATTGAAAAAATGATTACAAAAAAATAAAAAAAATTTTCACTTGTAAAAAACTTTTAAAACTGTGGGCGATTTTTAAAAAATTTTTTTTTGTTTTAATTTAATAATTAAAAAATTAAAAACGTCGGCTAACTTTAGTATTATTTTTTTGTTGAATAAAATAAAAAAAATGATCAAGTGACTGCTAACTTAAGTGTTATTATTTTTATAAAAATTAAATTAACAAAAAAAAACTCCACGTGCAAATTTTTATATGAAAATTAATTTAGCAGATATTTAATAATTTTTATAACTTTTTTTAACAAATAAATTATGGCAAAAAAAAAATTGACGTAGAAATGCAATTTTTTTTTAATAATTTTTTAGAGTTAATTTAATTGTTAAATAAAATTAAAAATAAATTAGAAAAAAAATTGACATTTAAAAATTTTTAAAAATAAAAAATGCAATTTTTTTTAAATAATTTTCTTGAACAAATTTTTTTATTAAATAAAATAAAAAATAAATTAGAAAAAAAAATTAACATTTAAAAATATTAAAAAATAAAAAATGCAATTTTTTTAAAATAATTTTTTAGAACAAATTTTTTTATTAAATAAAATAAAAAATAAATTGAAAAAAATAATTGACATTTAAAAATTTTGAAAAATAAAAAATGCAATTTTTTTAAAATAATTTTTTAGTTAATTTAATTGTTAAATAAAATTAAAAATAAATTAGAAAAAAAATTTACATTTAAAAATTTTTAAAAATAAAAAATGCAATTTTTTTTAAATAATTTTTTGGAACAAAATTTTTTATTAAATAGAATAAAAAATAAATTAGAAAAAAAAATTGACATTTAAAAATATTAAAAAATAAAAAATGCAATTTTTTTAAACAATTTTTTAGTTAATTTAATTGTTAAATAAAATAAAAAATAAATTAGAAAAAAAATTGACATTTAAAAATTTTTAAAAAATAAAAAATGCAATTTTTTTTAAATAATTTTTTTGAGCAAATTTTTTTATTGAATAAAATAAAAAATAAATTAGAAAAAAAAATTGACATTTAAAAATTTTTAAAAATAAAAAATGCAATTTTTTTTGAATAATTTTTTAGAGTTAATTTAATTGTTAAATAAAATAAAAAATAAATTGAAAAAAATAATTGACATTTAAAAATTTTTAAAAATGAATAATGCAATTTTTTTTAAATAATTTTTTAGAGTTAATTTAATTGTTAAATAAAATTAAAAATAAATTAGAAAAAAAATTGACATTTAAAAATTTTTAAAAATAAAAAATGCAATTTCTTTTAAATAATTTTTTAGTTAATTTAATTGTTAAATAAAATTAAAAATTTTTTAAGTGGCAACTAACTTTAATGTCATAATTTTTTTAACAATATTTTAAAAATAAAAAAATTATCAGATAGCTGATTTCAGAATAATAAATAAATTGTTACATACCCTAAATGAAATTTCTCAACACCAGTGGCGCCACCTGTCAAAAATGATAATAACTATACACCAAAGTTCAAACTGATATCGACGGTACGGTTACAAATATAACAAATAAAAGGGTGTCAAAGTTTATTTATTACACATCTTAATCTCAATGTTCACTCACAAACAATTACTCAAAAAATAATTCATTAAAACCAATAGAAACTAATTAAAGATGACTAGTGAAGCTGTAAATAAGAGCAACCAAGGTAAGTCTGTTAATAAATTAAATATAATTTAATTTTTTTCTTTCCTAACCTATAAAATATTTAGTAATTTTTCATTGAACTTAAAATATTAAAAAAAATTGTTTAATTGAAAAAAAATGAATAAACAGAAGTTAAAACTAATGAAAGAAATTTTTTTTATTAAATATTAGTTTTTGTTATTAATTTTCTGTCATTTATTTGTCAGACGTGAATAAATTAAGATAGTGTAATCACGTGGGCCAATCACGAGCCGCTTATACAAATAAACGGTCATTTCTTATGGAATTGACTAATCAGAAGCGACACGTGATTTGAAACTAATTGATTTCGTTTTTTACAGATTCTATTGGACCGGAGGGTGAATTCTCAACTAGGCGCGCTATTTTAACTGTTGGGTTGATTTTTTTAACCTCATTTACTGCATTGTTATATGTATACACTAATTTTCCGGATTTAAATGAGTGAGTAATTTTTTTTTATTAATTAAAAAAAAAATGATATTTAAACATTTTTTGTATTTTATTTTATTAATTAAATTAGAACTATCACTAGATAGATCATTAAGAAATGACCTTGTATCTCGTGAACTATTGACATTTTCAAGGATATAAGCTCATCCCGATGTTAGAATCATCGAGACCTTTCATTTGAGTACCCACATCAATTTTTCATATATTTAAATATATCATATATATGTATGGGTGATTCTCTGTAAGAACGTCTTAAATCTGTACAAAAATGTCCGAGCAAATTATTTTTGATTTTATTAGAAAAAAAATTAACTAGGGCTACAAAACTATCAGCTTAATCATAATAAATAAACAGCCGATTTAATTTTTGCTTTTTCGATATTTGTGTATATTTTGCCGTATAACATCACAGGGGACTGTTTACCAGAGGACTGTTTTTTTTTTTTATCAAATTGAGAAAAATCAAGCAAACTATTTTAATGCATTCAACTTTTCAAGTTCTCAATCAATATTTATATTAATTGGAATAATATTAAGACTTATAGATCGAATTTTATAAATAAATTATAAATAAAAATAGTTGCCAGGGGACTGAGTTTTCAAGTGGCCCAGACACATATTTCCAGCACAAATGGTGCATTGACACTAAATAAAATGCCGATAAAGCGCTAACAGTCCTATGGTTATTAACTCAAGGCTAGTTAGGTCCTTATAAACCTTACAAAAGGTAAAATAACATGCTGCATTTTTTTTTTTGGCTTTGAACTTCTGGCAGGGGACTGTTCTTAAAATGCCTGGGACAAACTTTGGTTTAATGAATTTAATGAAACAAATTAATTTTCGGTACTTTTTATTGAAGAAGATTGTTAGTTAACTAATCAAGTTTATAAACATTATCGACCAAATTATATATTATGGACGAATAACTTAAAATTTAATGTTAAAGTTTTAATTTTGGGAATGGGACAGCCCAGGGGACTGTTATTTCGGTGGTTTACGAATTTATAGCAAAAAAACCAAAATTTATTTCATTTTAGTTTTCAATGCTCCAAATAAAAATGTTTTTTTACTTTCGTAATAAATTTGTTTTAGTAACAAAATAACAATTTTTCTAATAAAAAAATGCCTGGGACAGCAAAAAACATCCCTACAGAGAATCACCCGTATACATGAAAAATATTTAAGATATGCATGTGGGTACTCAAATGGAAGCTCATGATGAGTGTAACATCAAGATGAGCTTATATCTTTAAAAATGTCAATAGTTTATAAGCTCATCTCCGTAATACACTCATCGAGACCTTTCATTTAAGTACCCACATGCATTTTCATATATTTTTCATATATACATATACATAATATATGTAAATATATGAAAAATTGATGTGGGTACTCAAATGAAAGGTCTTTATGAGTCTAACATCAGGATGAGCTTATGTCTTTAAAAATGTCAATAGTTTACAAAATACAATGTAATTTCTTAATTATTGTCATTTTTAAAAATATAAGCTCATCTCCGTAATACACTCATCGAGACCTTTTATTTGAGTACCCACATGCATTTTCATATATTTTTCATATTTTCATATATACAATATATATAAATATATGAAATATATGAACAATTGATGTGGGTACTCTAATGAAAGGTCTTTATGAGCCATATCAAAGCAAATTTTAAGGGAGTTGGGAAAGAACGGATGGGGCTTATTGGGGACCTATTTTTGGGGATATTTTCCCGATGTTGAAAAATAATCAGACAGCCCAGACTGGGAATCGAACCCAGATCTCGGTATATGAAAAACTGATGGGTACTACCAGTTAAAGGTCTTTATGAATCTAACATCAAGATGAGCTTATATCTTTAAAAATATCAATAGTTCACAAAATGCAATGTAATTTCTTAATTATTGACATTTTTAAAGATATAAGTTCATCCCGATGTTACACTCATCAAGACCTTTCATTTGAGTACCCACATGCATTTTCATATATTTTTCATATTTTCATATATATAATATATATAAATATATGAAAAACTGATGTGGGTACTCTAATGAAAGGTCTTTATGAGTCTAACATCAAGATGTGATTATATCTTTAAAAATGTCAATAGTTCACAAAATACATGATCATTTCTTAATTATTGACATTTTCAAAGATATAAGCTCATTTCGATGTTAAAATCATCGAGACCTTTCATTTAAGTACCCACATGCATTTTAATATATTTTTCATATTTTCATATATATAAATATATAAAATATATGAAAAATTGATATGGGTACTCAAATGAAAGCTCTCGATGAGTATAACATCAGGATGAGCTTATATCTTTAAAAATGTCAATAGTTCACAAGATACAAGGTCATTTCTTAATTATGTGTCTACTAAAACTAAAAAACTTTTTTTTTTCCCAGAAATGAGCGGCAGCACCTAAAGCTCCCCTTAAACATAGAAGAGGCTAAAAACTTAGGAGGACTCCTAGAAAGATACAAAGAGCTCTACTACATCGAAGTCCTCGCCGGATTATTTATAACCTACATCTTTCTCCAGACCTTCGCAATTCCCGGCTCGATATTCCTGTCCATCTTATCCGGCTTTCTATTCCCTTTTTCTCTGGCCCTAGTTTTAGTCTGCACGTGCAGCGCAATTGGCGCGTCGCTCTGCTACTTATTATCTTCATTATTAGGAAGAAAAATATTGTTGCACTTCTGGCCAGCGAAAATACAAGCATGGTCCAAGACTGTCACTCAGCATCAAGACAATCTTCTAAGCTACATGCTGTTCTTGCGAATAACTCCTCTGTTGCCTAATTGGTTCATTAATTTAGCTAGTCCTGTTTTGGGTGTCCCTATTGTGCCTTTTTGTGTAGGGACATTTTTGGGCGTCGCTCCGCCATCCTTTGTTGCTATTCAAGCTGGACAAACTCTTAATAAATTAACCTCTTCCACTGACGCTTGGTCTTGGACTAGTATTATTATATTATTTATTTTTGCGCTGCTATCACTATTGCCTGTTTTATTTAAAAATAACTTACAAAAAAAATATAATTAAATTATTTAATAATTAATTAATGTAATTTATTTAGGACAATTTTTAATAATACTTCCAAAGATTGATTTTTTTTTTTTATGATTGTGAAATTGGTTTGAATAAATTTGATTTTGTAAATGACAATTTTTTTTTTATTAATTAATTTTAAAGAAGAAATAAATTTTTAATCAATAATTTTTGGAGTGAAAAATATTGAAGTACTTATTTTATTATTTTGATATTAAATCATAAATTTAATTTAATAATAAATATAAGGAATATAGTTTCCCGAATTATTTTTAAATTAATTTGTTTTTCATTTTGAAAAAAATAATTATAATTATCACTAGAATGATTAATTAATCTGTACCATTATTATATAGTATGAATAATTAACCTAAAAACAAAATCTAAAAATATATGTTTAGAGACTTTTTTTTTTTTTTATTTATTTATTTATTTATATATCTAGATCCTGGAGTTAACTCCTTGGGACCATATCGCGTGCCTAATGCCAAAAGGGCGTATTACAGCAGTTAGGTAGGGTTTTATGCCAAAAGGGCGTATAAAAAAATTTTTTTTTGCCATTCTTTCTAGAATCGCTCGAAATGTAAAGATCTGCAGAAAAAAAATTTTTGACGTACTAACGCCAAAAGGGCGTATCAAGATATACGCCCTTTTGGCTTTAGGACATTGTCGGTCTAAAGCCAAAAGGGCGTATAAAAAAAAATCAGGATTTTTCAATATTTCGAAAAATAGTCTTCAAAATTGTTCGGAGAAAATTTGTAAAAAAAAAAATTTTTTTAAAAGTCAACATTTTCGATGGTAGTAACTTCAAATTTTCATCATCTTGGACAGACCAATGATTAAAAAAGCATATGAATTAAAAATTTTTTCGCGTACTAAAATGTTCATATTTTTTATAAATTTCTTTTTTTTTTCAGACGAAAATGTAAAAGATGCACGTAAAGAAACAATATAAACTCATTTCGATGTTAGACTCATCGAGAGCTTTCATTTGAGTACCCACATGGCATTTTTTATATATTTTATATATATGGTATTTGGAAATATATAAATATATAAAATATATGAAAAATGGCTTGTGGGTACTCAAATGAAAGGTCTCGATGAGTGTGATATCAGAGTGAGCTTATATCTTTAAAAATGTCAATAGTTCACAAGATGCAAGGCCATTTCTTAATTATTGACATTTTTGAAGATATAAGCTTATCCAGATGTTACACTCATCGAGACCTTTTATTTAAGTACCCACATGGCATTTTTTATATATTTTGTATATATATATATATATGATATTTTGAAATATATAAATACATAAAATATATGAAAAATTGATGTGGGTACTCAAATGAAAGGTCTCGATGAGTGTAACATCGGGATGAGCTTATGTTTTTAAAAATGTCAATAGTTTACAAGATACAATGTCATTTCTTAATTATTAATATTTTTAAAGATATAAGCTCATCCCGATGTTACACTCATCAAGAGCTTTCATTTGAGTACGCACATGCATTTTCATATATTTTATATATTTATATATATGTATATATGAAAAGTTGATGTGGGTACTCAAATGAAAGGTTTCGATAAGTGTAACATCGGGATGAGCTTATATCTTAAAAAATGTCAATAGTTCTCAAGATACAAGGTCAATTCTTAATAATGTAACTAGAGATAGAGTATTTTTGAATGCAGCCTAAATATTTATCATAATAAATTGACTATCAGTGAGAATGATATAAAATCTTGAAAAGGCACAAATTCAAATAAAGCCCTTTACAATGAAACTAAATTTCACTAAAAAAAAACGATTTTATCTTGTAACTATCCTAGACACAAAATTTTTCTTATTCCCTCAATATAGATTAATTTAATTTTAATTTTATTTCTTAGGTGAAGAAATAAAATTCTTTATTATAGTAACTTTTTTGTAAGAAACAAATTTTAGATAATCAACTTAAGAATTTTTACCGAAAATTCTTTTTTTCTACAAATTTTGAATTTTTTATACAAAAAAATTACTATAATAAAAAATTATTTTTTATTTAGCTAAAAAAATAAAAATTTTTAAATTTAAACCAAATTAATTTTTTCAAAAATAAATTTTTTCTCATTAAGATCAATAATAATATTTTATAAAATCATTTATATTAAAAAAACAAATTTAACAATAATTTTAATTATTTCAGGCATTTGTCTACAACGCAAATGATAACATTGACACCTCCCTACCATTATTCAACAGTGAATTGATATCAGGAAGTGGAGATGTCAAATTTATAAATAAAATTCGGGAATTGCTTCTCAACACCGATACTCCTAAACACGGCTTGTATCAAGTTATTAAAAATGAAACTCTTAAATCCGAAGTTAAGAAACAATTTGGAGATGATTATGTATTGAGTGTAAACTTGCGCCCAATGCGCACTGCACGTCCTCCACCTCAGTTAAACTTGATAGAGCATTACTTCAATTTTGGCAACTCATTACAAGCTTCTCTAGTGACTATTTTAATAATCATGATAGCAGCCAAATTATTCATCAATTAATTAATATTCATCTATTTATTCGTACCTTAATTAATGTATTGTACTTAACACCTCGTACAAATTCCTTAAATTGGTTTAATAAATTAATTTTTTATTTCTTGAAATTGTTATGTTCATTGACGCGTTCACAGAAGAGATAAGAGGAGTTAATTTAAGTTGTTCCATTAAATTTGAAAAGAGAGATAAAAAAAATGGTATTAGTTCCCACTTGAAGTTGACGATAATTGATTAAAAAATAATTATGTCTTTTTTATTGATTCTTTTAAATGGATTTTTTTTTAGAACTCGTGAAATATTTTTTCTGTTTTATTTTAATAGAAAAAAAAATCTAATAAATAATTCTTCTTAAAAATTATTATTATTTTTAAATAAAAATTGGACATAAATAGTATATTTCTTACCTAGGGCAGGAAATAAGAAAACCTCAGATCACATGTTTGTCAACCTCGGCTTCGCCTCGGTCAACAATTACATGTAATCTGAGACATTTCTTATTTTTCTGCTCTAGGTAAGAAAAATACTATTATTTAATACTGGTTACTGTAAATAATATATACTAGCAACCTTGCAGTCACTACGTGACTGCAGTGATTTGTCAGCTATAAATAAATGAAATTTTATATTAAATAATACCTTTTGTTAAATTGCACTGTACTTTCTTAAATATTGACATTTTTTAAGATATAAGCTCATCCTGATGTTACACTCATCAAGAGCTTTCATTTGAATACCCACATGCATTTTTATATATTTTTCATATATTTATATATATAATATATATAAATATATATAATATATGAAAAATTGATGTGGGTATTCAAATGAAAGGTCTTGATGAGTGTAATGTCGCGATGAGCTTATATCTTCAAAAATGTCAATATTTGACAAGATACAAGGTAATTTCTTTATTATTGAGATTTTTTAAGATATAAATTCATTTCGATGTTACACTCATCAAGAGCTTTCATTTGAGTACCTACATGCATTTTTTATATATTTTTCATATATACATATATATAAATATATGAAAAATTGATGTGGATATTCAAATGAAAGGTCACGATGAGTGTAATGTCAGGATGAGCTTATATCTTTAAAAATGTCAATTGTTCTCAAGATACAATGTAATTTCTTAACTATTAACATTTTCTAAGATATAAACTCATTTCGATGTTACACTTATCGCGACCTTTCAATTGAGTACCCACATGGCATTTTTTATATATTTTATATATATGATATTTGTGAAATATATACAATATATCAAAAATTAAAGTGGATACTCAAATGAAAGGTCTCGATGAGTGTAATATAAAGGTGAGCTTGTATCTTTAAAAATATCAATAGTTCACAAGATACCAGGTCATTTCTTATTTATTGGCGTTTCTTAAAAATATAAGCTCATCCCGATATTACACTCATCAAGAGCTTTCATTTGAGTACCCACGACATTTTTTATATAAATTGTATTTGTGAAATATATAAATATATACAAATACATGAAAAATTGATGTGGGTACTCAAATGAAAGGTCTCGATGAGTGTAACAACGGGATGAGCTTATATTTTTAAAAATGTCAATAATTCTCAAGATACAATGTCATTTCTTACTTATTGACATTTTTCAAGATATAAACTTATCCCGATGTTACACTAATCGAGACCTTTCATTTGAGTACCAACATGGTATTTTTGATATATTTTATATATATGATATTTGTGAAATAGATAAATATATAAAATATATTAAAAATTGATGTGCGTACTCAAATGAAAGGTCACGATGAACCTTACATTAGGATGAGCTTATATCTTTAAAAATGTCAATAATTCACAAGGTACAATGTAATTTCTTAATTATTGACCTTTTTCAAGATATCAACTCATCCCGATGTTACATTCATCAAGACCTTTCATTTAAATACCCATATGGCATTTATCATATATTTTATATATTTATATATATTACATATATGTATACATGAAAAATATATCAAAAATGCATGTGGGTACTCAAATGAAAGGTCTCGATGAGCCTAACATCAGGGTGAGCTTATATTTTTAAAAATCTCAATAGTTCACAAGATACAAGGTCATTTCTCAATTATCTATCTCCGAATATCATTTTCAAATGCAGTCTAAATACTTATAATGAATTAACTCTCAGTGAGAATAATATGAAACCTCGAAAAGGCCCAAATTCAATTCAATGACACTAAAAATTCCACTAAAAAAACCCATTTTATCATACAAAATTTTCCTTATTCTCTTTTAGAATAAAATTATAATAATTTGTAAAAATAAAATTAAATAAATAAATACAAGGCCCGATTATTGCTTCAAAAGTTGAAATATTTCTCGCTCGTTATTAAAAAAAATCGCCTCAGGCAAAATAAAATACTTCAAGTATTCTTGAAACTATTTATAAGATATAAATTATTATATCAAATATCAGCCATTAAAGCCATTAGTAACATCCAATAAAATACCTACGATCTACTGACACATTTAAACTTCTTAAAACTATTATTACCCCTCTTCTTCTTTATAAAATATTTTTTAATTATAAAAAGAGCGTACTGACAAAAAAATTCATCAGTTTAGTTTAATATTTAAAAAATGATAGTTGCATATAAATTAGTGTTGGTAGGGAGTTTGCTGGTAGCCGTAGCGCCAGTGATTAAAAGTGAAACAAAAGGACTTATAGAATTGAAAAATGTTAGGGTTGGTGCAATAGTCAATCGCTTACAACGTAACGAGTCTACTATTGAAGTGCACGGCAGTATCTTCAAAAGTAATACTACTTATCCAGAAATATATCGGAATTTTACTGAATTTATACGTTATCCGCCAAGTTGGCGTTCTCGTCAGTTTGATTGTATTGAATCTATTCATTTGGTTTCCCATCCGTCTGTTATAGCTGATAATAAATTTACTTCTAATAATGCGATCGATCGGTCATTTCTTCAACTTGAAGAGAATTTACTTGAAAGGGAAAAATTAAATATTGATGATAAATTTAAAAATAGCAACTATACTTGCGTTCTTTATGAAATTTGTAATCTTAAAGAAGAAAGAATAAAAAAAAATGTTAAAGTTTTTGACGAAGATGATTTGCCGGTTGATACTAATACTATTACGTACGTTAGTAATCAAAATGCTGTTTTTATGGTCAAAAAGGGAATTGAAACTGATTATGTCGCTTCTATTACTAAAGGAACTTGCTTAGCTCAGGTAAGATTATTGAAATAATTGAAAATACTTGTAATTAAGGAAGTTCGAGCGTAACTAATGAGTCAAAATAGTGTTAAAATTTTTTTTTAATTTTAGTTTTCCCAATATTTGTCAAAATTCTTTATTTTAATTTAAAATAATTTAAACAATTTAATAATTGATGATTTTTACTTATTTAATAAAGTAAAGTAATAAAATGACTTTGGTATTTATTACTTGCCGGAATAAATAAACAGATTTGGCAATAGCGCGCTTGATTGTACCCATAACCTGAGACGTGGATGAGTGTGTGAGTTAAACATTTCTCTCTCTGTAACTATATTTCTATCCTTTTGTTTTTTCTCAGCTGTTGACGCGATGTTGTCAAATCTTTATTCGAATAAATGGCTGACGATAAACCAGTTACAAACATAAAATTTGACTTTACATATTTCAAAAATTATATCGGTAATGTATTATTATTAAATTGTTTTTATATTTTGCAATAATCCAAGTTTCTTGTGTATAGTTTTTTATCCGTTAAAGTTGGGAGGTTAATATTGAAAAAAATAATTAAAGTCTCGACAAAACGTTTGTCCGCCATAAGAGCCCGTGTATAAGGAGATAAAATATGTGATTTTTAAAATTTAATATCTAAGTAACTAAACGGTGAATCTTTTTTAAATTTTGGGATTAGATAAATTACGTATTTATTTATACTTTTACTTAATTTCAAAGCTCAAAGTTGGAAAGTATTTTTACATTAAATTTGCTGGAACCTCCTTAATTTTAGCAAAAATAAAAAATAGTTTCGCAACGGTCGCTAGGTGGCGAAATGTACCAAAAAAGATTTTCGCTTGTAGAGAGGTAGTTGAAATATTGTTAAGTACTATTAAAAATTTATATTCTTTTTTTCTTTTATTTAATATTCTTCTTAAGGAAGTTCGAGCGTAACTAATGAGTCAAAATAGTGTTAAAATTTTTTTTTAATTTTGGTTTTCCGAATATTCGTCAAAATTCTTTATTTTAATTTAAAATAATTTAAACAATTTAATAATTGATGATTTTTACTTATTTAATAAAGTAAAGTAATAAAATGACTTTGGTATTTATTACTTGCCGGAATAAATAAACAGATTTGGCAATAGCGCGCTTGATTGTACCCATAACCTGAGACGTGGATGAGTGTGTGAGTTAAACATTTCTCTCTCTGTAACTATATTTCTATCCTTTTGTTTTTTCTCAGCTGTTGACGCGATGTTGTCAAATCTTTATTCGAATAAATGGCTGACGATAAACCAGTTACAAACATAAAATTTGACTTTAAATATTTCAAAAATTATATCGGTAATGTATTATTATTAAATTGTTTTTATATTTTGCAATAATCCAAGTTTCTTGTGTATAGTTTTTTATCCGTTAAAGTTGGGAGGTTAATATTGAAAAAAATAATTAAAGTCTCGACAAAACGTTTGTCCGCCATAAGAGCCCGTGTATAAGGAGATAAAATATGTGATTTTTAAAATTTAATATCTAAGTAACTAAACGGTGAATCTTTTTTAAATTTTGGGATTAGATAAATTACGTATTTATTTATACGTATACTTAATTTCAAAGCTCAAAGTTGGAAAGTATTTTTACATTAAATTTGCTCAAACCTCCTTAATTTTAGCAAAAATAAAAAATAGTTTCGCAACGGCTGGTGGCGAAATGTACCAAAAGATTTTCGCTTGTAGAGGTAGTTGAAATATTGTTAAGTACTATTAAAAATTTATATTCTTTTTTCTTTTATTTAATATTCTTCTTAAGGAAGTTCGAGCGTAACTAATGAGTCAAAATAGTGTTAAAATTTTTTTTAAATTTTAGTCTTCCCAATATTCGTCAAAATTCTTTATTTTAATTTAAAATAATTTAAACAATTTAATAATTGATGATTTTTACTTATTTAATAAAGTAAAGTAATAAAATGACTTTGGTATTTATTACTTGCCGGAATAAATAAACAGATTTGGCAATAGCGCGCTTGATTGTACCCATAACCTGAGACGTGGATGAGTGTATGAGTTAAACATTTCTCTCTCTGTAACTATATTTCTATCCTTTTGTTTTTTCTCAGCTGTTGACGCGATGTTTTCAAATCTTTATTCGAATAAATGGCTGACGATAAACCAGTTACAAACATAAAATTTGACTTTAAATATTTCAAAAATTATATCGGTAATGTATTATTATTAAATTGTTTTTATATTTTGCAATAATCCAAGTTTCTTGTGTATAGTTTTTTATCCGTTAAAGTTGGGAGGTTAATATTGAAAAAAATAATTAAAGTCTCGACAAAACGTTTGTCCGCCATAAGAGCCCGTGTATAAGGAGATAAAATATGTGATTTTTAAAATTTAATATCTAAGTAACTAAACGGAGAATCGTTTTTAAATTTTGGGATTAGATAAATTACATATTCATTTATACGTATACTTAATTTCAAAGCTCAAAGTTAGAAATTATTTTTTACATTGGGTTCGCTCGAACTTCCTTAAACACTCTAGACACTTTTTAGTAGATTTGGTTGATTTGGTAGATTTGAAACTTTTGAAAAATAAAAAGGAAATTAAGAATGAGGCGGTAATAAGAATGTGCTTCTATTTAAATATAGAAGCAAAAAATGTATTTGCCGTTTTTAGTACGCAGAAAAAAAAATTTTTGAACCAAGAAAAAGTTTTATTGAAATTTTTAAAGATATAAGCTCATTCTGATGTTACACTGATCAAGAGCTTTCATTTGAATACCCACATCAATTTTTCATATATTCTATATATATGGTATTTGTAAAATATATAAATATATGTAAATATAAGAAAAATTGATGTGGGTACTCAAATGAAAGGTATCGATGAGTGTAACATGAGGATGAGCTTATATCGTTAAAAATTTTATCAGTAGATAAAATACACTGTAATTTCTTAATTATTGACATTTTTTAAGATATAAACTCACTTTGATGTTACACTCATCGAGACCTTTCATTTGAGTACCCACATGCCATTTTTTATATATTTTTCATATATACATACATATAATATACATAAATATATAAAATATATGAAAAATTGATGTGGGTACTCAAATGAAAGGTCTCAATGAGTGTAACATCAAAATGAGCTTATATCTTTAAAAATGTCAATCGTTCTTAAGATACAATGTAATTTCTTGATTATTCAATTTGCATTTATACATATTTTTCTAAACAAAAAAATATCCATCTTAGAATAATTTTACCCTTGCAATTTTTTCAACACACAATTTTATTAAAGTCTAAAATTGAAGCTGAAAAAATTATTTTTTTAAACAGACTTATAATCACAATATAACTTTACTTATAGGTTTACGCTTACGAAAAGGATTCAATAAAAGAGCAATTATTCAGTTCTTATGCCGACAAAATAATCGCATTCAAAAGTCCTTTAGTATCTGCGACTAACAACACAAAACTTGAAAATTGGATGGAAGATTTTTTAAATAAGACCCAATCTTCCTTATTCAATTTTGAAAATTTTTCCGTACAAAATCAAAGTAAAATTTTTAAGCGCATGGAAAGCGATGCAATTAGAGACTTTAGATTGGTTAATTTACCAACATTGAGTGACAAATTAATAAAATTCCCTCCGACTAAGAAACAATTGCAACAACTAAAGCCAGGTTACACATTAAATATAAGAGAATTGAAAAATGACACAGTTTCAGTTATAAGTATAATGAACCTAAAATTACATGAAGAAACATTTTCTGGCTCTGATAAAAACTTTGCAATGACAATCCGTACGCGTAATAACGACGAAAAAATTAAGTCTTCTTGTCCATTTGAACGGTTGGCTGTTCGAAGCAGTGATTATGTAAATGATCACCAAGATTTGGAGTTCTTTAATTGCTTGGTAGAGAAACAACTATTTGGAGTATCTGAGTACCTTAAAAAGGAGTTTAAAAGAATGGAAGTTAGAGTTTGTCGCACTGTTAAGAAAGAATTACTTGAAGAACCTTTGAGTATTATTAACTGGCACAAAGACTTTGAGGATATTGGGTACAATGTTTTTATTGATGAAAATATTGCTATTAGATACCCCAAGGAAGGTGAAACTCATTATGTTTCTGCTGTTCATAAGGGAGATTGTTTATATCAGGTGAAAATTTTTTTTATTTTGAATTAATTAAAGAAAAAAAATAAATTTTTATTTAATAAATTTGAAAGAAACTTGCAGTCACTGCGTGACTGCCATGACTTGTGCAATATAAATAAATAAAATTTTGGTTTATTAATTAATGACTTTTGTTAAATTGCACTGTACTTTCTTAAATATTGATGGTATTAAAGATATAAGCTCATTTTGATGTTATACTTATCGAGAGCTTTCATTTGAGTACCCACATGCATTTTTGATATATTTTATATATATGATATTTGTGAAATATATAAATATATAAAATATATGAAAAATTGGTGTGAGTATTCAAATGAAAGGTCTCGATGAGTGTAATGTAGGGATGAGCTTATACCTTTAAAAATGTCAATAGTTCTCAAAATACAAGGTCATTTCTTAATTATTGACATTTTTAAAGATATAAGCTCACTCTGATATCACACTCATCGTGACCTTTCATTTGAGTACCCACAAGCCATTTTTTATATATTTTATATATATATATATATATTATATATATATATATATGATATTTTGAAATATATAAATATTTAAAATATATAAAAAATTGATGTGGGTACTCAAATGAAAGGTCTCGATGAAAATAATGTCGAGATGAGCTTATATCTTTAAAAATGTCAGAAGTTGACAAGATACAAGGTCATTTCTTAACTATTGATATTTTTAACGATATAAACTCATTTAGATGTTAAACTCATCGAGACCTTTTATTTGAGTACCCACATGGCATTTTTTATATATTTTATATATACGGTGTTTGGAAATATATAAATATATAAAATATATGAAAAAATGATGTGGGTACTCAAATGAAAGGTCTCGATGAGTGTAACATCGGGATGACCTTATATTTTTAAAAATGTCAATAGTTCACAAGATACAATGTCATTTCTTAATTATTAATATTTTTAAAGATATAAGCTCATCCCGATGTTACACTCATCAAGAGCTTTCATTTGAGTACCCACATGCATTTTGACATATATTTCATATATACATATATATAATATATACAAATATATGAAAAATTGATGTGGGTACTCAAATGAAAGGTCTCGATGAGTGTGACATCGGGATGAGCTTATATCTTTAAAAATGTCAATAGTTCTCAAGATGCAAGGTCAATTCTTAATAATGTAACTAGAGATAGAGTATTTTTGAATGCAGCCTAAATACTTATCATAATAAATTGACTATCAGTGAGAATGATATAAAATCTTGAAAAGGCACAAATTCAAATAAAGACCTTTACAATGATAATAAATTTCACTAAAAAAAACGATTTTATCTTGTGACTATCCTAGACACAAAATTTTTCTTATTCCCTCAATATTGATTAATTTGATTTTAATTTTATTTCTTAGGTGAAGAAATAAAATTCTTTATTATAGTAACTTTTTTGTAAGAAATAAATTTTAGATAGTCAACTTAAGAATTTTTACCGAAAATTCTTTTGTTCTACTAATTTTGAATTTTTTATACAAAAAAATTACTATAATAAAAAATTATTATTTATTTAGCTAAAAAAATAAAAATTTTTAAATTTAAACCAAATTAATTTTTTCAAAAATTAATTTTTTTTCATTAGGATCAATAATAATATTTTATAAAATCATCCAATATTAAAAAAACAAATTTAACAATAATTTTAATTATTTCAGGCATTTGTCTACAAAGCAAGTGATAACATTGACACCTCCCTACCATTATTCAACAGTGAATTGATATCAGGAAGTGGAGATATCAAATTTATAAATAAAATTCGGGAATTGCTTCTCAACACCGATACTCCTAAACACGGCTTGTATCAAGTTATTAAAAATGAAACTCTTAATTCCGAAGTTAAGAAACAATTTGGAGATGATTATGTATTGAGTGTAAACTTGCGCCCAATGCGCACTGCACGTCCTCCACCTCAGTTAAACTTGATAGAGCATTACTTCAATTTTGGCAACTCATTACAAGCTTCTCTAGTGACTATTTTAATAATCATGATAGCAGCCAAATTATTCATCAATTAATTAATATTCATCTATTTATTCGTACCCTAATTAATGTATTGTACTTAACACCTCGTACAAATTCCTTAAATTGGTTTAATAAATTAATTTTTTATTTCTTGGAATTGTTATGTTCAATGACGCGTTCACAGAAAAGATAAGAGGAGTTAATTTAAGTTGTACCATTAAATTTGAAAAGAGAGATAAAAAAATGTAATTAGTTCACACTTTAAGTTGACGATAATCGATTAAGAAAGCATTAAGTCTTTTTTATTGATTCTTTTAAATGGAATTTTTTTTAGAACTTGTTAAATATTTTTTCTGTTTTATTTTAATAAAATAAAATCTAATTAATAATTCTTCTTAAAAATTATTATTATTTTTAATTAAAAATTGGACATAAAATATATTTATTTAATACTAGTTATTGTAAATAATATATACTAGCAACCTTGCAGTCACTACGTGACTGCAGTGATTTGTAAACTATAAATAAATGAAATTTTATATTAAATAATACCTTTTGTTAAATTGCACTGTAATGTCGCGATGAGCTTATATCTTCAAAAATGTCAATAGTTGACAAGATACAAGATCATTTTTTAATTATTGACATTTTTTAAGATATAAATATATAAACTTATTTCAATGTTACACTTATCGAGACCTTTTATTTAGTACCCCCATTTCCATTTTTTATATATTTTATATATATATATATATATATGATATTTGTGAAATATATAAATATATAAAATATATGAAAAATTGATGTGGGTACTCAAATGAAAGGTCTCAATGAGTGTGACATCGAGATGAGCTTATATCTTCAAAAATGTCAATAGCTGACAAGATACAAGGTCATTTCTTAATTATTGACATTTTTTAAAATATAAACTCATTTCGATGTTACACTCATCAAGAGCTTTCATTTGAGTACCCACATGCATTTTTATATATTTTTCATATATTTATATATATAATATATATATAAATATATATAATATATGAAAAATTGATGTGGGTACTCAAATGAAAGGTCCCAATGAGTGTGACATCGAGATGAGCTTATATCTTCAAAAATGTCAATATTTGACAAGATACAAGGTAATTTCTTTATTATTGACATTTTTTAAAATATAAACTCATTTCGATGTTACACTCATCAAGAGCTTTCATTTGAGTACCCACATGCATTTTTATATATTTTTCATATATTTATATATATAATATATATAATATATGAAAAATTGATGTGGGTACTCAAATGAAAGGTCTCAATGAGTGTGACATCGATATGAGCTTATATCTTTAAAAATGTCAATAGCTGACAAGATACAAGGTCATTTCTTAATTATTGACATTTCTTAAGATATAAACATCCCGATGTTACACTCATCGAGACCTTTCATTTGAATACCCACATGCCATTTTTTATATATTTTATATATATGATATTTGTGAAGTATATAAATATATAAAATATATTTAAAATTGATGTGGGTACTCAAATGAAAGGTCTCAATGAGTGTGACATCGAGATGAGCTTATATCTTCAAAAATGTCAATAGTTCACAAGATACAAGGTAATTTCTTAATTGTGTATCTAGAGATGTATTTTCGAATGCAGCCTAAATACTTATCATAATAAAATGATATAAAACCTTGAAGAGGTACAAGTCAAGACCTTTGCAATGACACAAAATTTTTCTTATCCTCTTAATAATATATATATAAAATGACTCTATAAAAATAATTTACACCTATATATTATTTGGCACGTTATAAAAAATATCTATAAAAAAATCTAGATACTATTGCTTTTTTTTTGTACTTAACAGAAGGACGTTAAATAATTAACAGAAACTTCCGTTGCATTGGTCACTGGGTAGCTGATTGGTCTCCAGTACAACCAATTGTACCATACTGTTGATAAAATATAATTTGATAAATTATTCATCTTACTATTAATTATTAATATAGTTATTGAAGTAATTATGCAGAAGTGGAATTTTATCAATTAAATTGGATTAATTAAAATTTTCACTTCTGCATTATTACTTTACTGTACTTACAGGTGTAACCAGCTTTCAAAATTATTGCGGTAGGTTGACAAGTGTTTAGACACTCGGGACTAGGTATCATTTTAATCAAACGCAAACCACTGGTAGATCTTAGGATTACATTTGTGCACTCTGGATTTGGCTGAAATAATTTTTAATTATTTTTATTAAAAAACTATACGTACAATTTTTTAAAAATATTTTTTAGTTCTAATTTAATTAATAAAAAAAAATTCAAAAATTGTCGGCTAATTTTAATAACATTAAATTAATTAATTAAATTAATCAATTAAATTAATTAAACTAAATTAATTAAACTAAATTAATTAAATTAATTAAACTAAATTAATTAAATTAATTAAACTAAATTAATTAAATTAATTAAACTAAATTAATTAAATTATATTAATTAAACTAAATTAATTAAATTCTATTAATTAAATTAAATTAATTAAATATTCTACTTACTAAATTATAAAGAGGAGCTAATGGTTCATCAATAAAAACAAATCTCTCAACAGATTGTCCCCACCAATCAGGAGTACCTTTTGGTTTTGGAAATAATTTTCGTATAATTCTACCGGGTGTCATTCTATTTATTCTCCATGATATGTGTGTATTTTCTAGCTGAGATTTATTAGTATCTAATCTTTTATCGATAACATCATTAATATTTCTGAAAAATAAAAAAATAATAATTTTAATTATTTAAAAATTTATTTAATTAAAAATTACCATTTTTTTTTATTTTATTTGAAAAATAAATTTTTTCAAAAAATTATTTTTAAAAAAATTACATTTTTAATTTAAAAAAAAAATTATCATTGCAAATTTTGAAAAATAAACTTTTGCGTACTTACTGGTAGTCAATATTATTTGAGCTAATTCTCCGAGCGTCGTTAATAAAAATATCTCTATTAATTTCCAATAAATCAAATAAGCTAGATAAATTATTATTAATACTGTCATTTTCTTGTCTGATAAAAGGAAAACCAAAATTAAAATTACGAGGTATGCTCCAATTTAATCCCGACATATCGGGAATAGTTTGGATCGTGTTACATGGCCAGCAATCGATGCTTGATAGTTGGAAGAATGGATTTTCTACCAAGCATGTTTCATCATAATATTCTTTAAATAAATAAAAAGAATTTACTAAAGTTCTTAGGAGTATTTTTTTTCATGAAAATTAATTTAGCAGATATTTCATAATTTTAATAATTTTTTCAACAAATAAATTATGGAAAAAAAAGTAGAAAAAAAAATTGACATGTAGAAATTTTAAAAAATTAAAAAAAATAATTTTTTGGAAAAAATCTATTTGTTAAAATTAAATTAAAAAATGGTTAAGTAACTGCTGACTTCAATGAAATTTTTTTAATCAAAGTTAGCAGTCACTTGACAATATTTTAATTTTATTTAACAAAAAAATTTGTTTTTAAAATTAATTTTCAAAAAATTGCATTTTTAACTTTTTTCAATTTCTATGACATTAAAGTCAGCTGTTATTTAACAATTTTTTTATTTAATAAAGAAATTTGTTCTGAAAAATTGTTTTCAAAAAAATGGATTTTTAATTTTTTTTAATTTCTAAATGTCAATTTTTAAAAAATTTTTTTTCCACTAATTTATTTTTTTTTTTAAATTCTAAAAATTATCAAATATCTGCTACTATAATTTTCATTAATTTTTACACGTAAACTTTTTCCTTATTTTTTTTTGACAATTTATTTGTTACAAAAATTAATGACAATAAAGTTAGCCGACATCGAAAAACTTTTAGAATTTTTTTTATTAAAAAAATTATTAAAGAAAAAAATTATTGCAATTTTGTAAAAATATTTTTTTTGTTAAAAATTATTAAAAATATATGCTAAATTAATTTTCTATTTTTTTAATTATAATTTTTGTTTATTCAAAATAAAAAATTATCTAATTTTAATATTATTATTATTATTATTATTATTACCTGTTAGTGTAGGGTAACGTGTAATGACAGGTACCGCAAGTTTCCGAAAAATATAAAACCCAGGATAAATATAACTTTGTAAATTCCGTAAAAAAAAACTTCTTAAATGAGGATCATGATAAATAACAATTAATAATAACAATAAAAAAAAATTAACAATTAAAAATAGTTGAAGTAATTTACAAATGACATTGCAAATTCCGCGTTTATTTTTTTTAAACTTTTTTTCAATATCGTCAAAACACTCGTCGAATATTTTTTCCAACTCCGTTTCACTTATGTCACTGCGCTTAGCGTATTTTCTTATTTGATCAATATAATTACAGTAATTTTTTAAATTTATCATTTTTAACTAAAAAAAAAAAATTATAAACAATAAGTTAAAATTTTTAGGTTATTTCTAATGTTTATTTTTTATTTTATTTGTTTTTTAGAACAGCTGTCATTTTTTTTTGTTTATTATTTTAGGAGCTTCTGAATTTAACTTCTAGAGGGCGGCAATTTTGAGGCGCGCGCGCTTAATTTAAAATTTAAAATTATTTTACAAGATTTTTAATAATTGATAATTTTGTTGGAAACAACAGCCCAGGATCCAAAAACATGGTCATGAACAATGTCGACACCAAGATGAACAACCGTCCAGGTTATTGTTTCGGTGGTTGGTGTTAAGATACCTCAAAGTATTGTAGCCAAAATTAGCTGTAGCTAAATTTTTGGCGAATATTAGTAAAATTTTTGACGATTGTTCTATTCGATATAAATGTAATTTTTTGGTTAATAAAAAATCTTTTTAACCGAAAGCTTGAGAATACTAAATTTTTGCTTTGAAACCGGATATGCGATTTATTAGGTATAATTTAGAGCTAAAGTTGTCACACGGAAAAAAGTGAACTATAATAAATAACAGTCGATTTATAATAAGTAATGATCAACTGCTGAAAATTACCATTTTAAACAGTAAAATCGTGATTTTACTATTCACTTTATAATATTTACCATTTAAACGTTACAATTTACTCTTTACATAGAAGAAAATACTATTTCAAACAGTAATATTCGCTATGTCAATGTCTAAAATGTTAAAGTATAATAATTAATAATTCAGACTTTGATATTTATCATTTAGTACCTAAAAAAAAAAATGATCGCAATGATATGTAAAAAGTATAAAATAAAGTTAGTAAATTTCTAATACAAGCAACGTCAATATTTACTAAGTAAAATCCCGAGAAAAAATATTTATATATATGAAAAATGGCCAAATATAATCATATCTAATCATATATAATTATATATAACAATATTTAATTATATATTTATTACATCTAATTAATTATTGGGTTAATTTTATGGATATAGTATTTAATATGGTCCTACGCAATTCTCTGTAACAAATTATAATGCAAAAAAAAATATCTAGCTATAATTTTACGGCTATAACACCAGCGGTCACCCATCCAACTATTAACCCTGCTCAATGCTGTATAACTTTAGTGATCTCCGTGCGTCTTGGCGTAGAGCCCTTGGCGCGTAACCGAGAGATCTGGGTTCGATTCCCAGTCTGGGCTGTCTGATTATTTTTTCAATTACGGAAAAATTCCCACTGAGTAGGTCTCCCCCTTTCCCCTATCCGTTCTTTCCCAACTCCCTTAAAATTTGCTTTAATATGGCTGTAGTAAGTTTCTGTCTGCTGTGCTGCTGTCTTAGATGACAATGATTCTATGATCTACATAATGTATCATATGAGTTTATCATAAATATAATATAAAAATTGATTTTATAATATATTTGGATAGTCATAATTCATAATTTATTTATTTGACCGAATCTCATTATAATATAACACTTATTTAAATAATAAAATAAATAATGATTTTACTATTAGGTAGTAGCAGAGCAGACCAAAACATCTCATAGGAAATGTAACAAATTTTGTACTTCAGAATTATTTAAACGTAATTATAAACATCATTTTACACTTTTCGTGATTACCAAAAAAAAATTTTTTTTCAAAGAAAAAATTTTTATGTATGTTAATTATATATAAGCATATATAATTATATATAATTATATATGGGATTATATACAATCTTGGATGGCTGTATATTGCTCCATATATAGTCATTTATAATTATATATGATTATATATAACCTCATGTACAATTCCATACATAATCATGTATGATTATATATAACTATATATAATTATATATGGAACTATATATAAGCTTGCTTGGCTGTATATTGCTCTATATATAGTCATATATAATTATATATGATTATATATGACCTCATATACAGTTTACTTTTTTCCGTGTAGTAGTGGGAATCTTTTGGTAACCGAAAAAATAATACGAACGGCTGGACCGAGACTCGAACCCGGTCCATTTGGTTGCGCGCTAAGGAGATCCAAGTACCTGACTAGTGTAAAGAATGTTTATAAAAAAATAATACGTAGAAATACTTTTTTTATTTTAAAATTAATTTTTGAATTAATAATTAACATTTTTAAGGAAATTTTCGAAAAATTTACTCATTAAATAATTATTAACATTCAATTGACTAATAAAAAATCTAGCACTCTGAATTACCGGTATACACTTGACAACACGTAGAGAGTGTCCCTAACCTTAAAATTTATTTATGTTTACTGTCTAACTGAAATGACTAAGATCTTCTAGCATTTAAAAAACCTTGGTTACTTATGCGCATGGGTAACTAAGTAAGCGGTGTTGCCAAGTCAAATACAAGACTAAGGAACGCAAGTTCCGAGTGATTTTTCATAAAAAATATGAAATATCTCCGTAATACGTTTGGAAAGCTACCTTATTTATTGTTTTAATCTTTAGCTTATTATTTTTTCAATCAAATTCAATGAAAATAAATTTTTTTTTAAATCGTTAATTGCATTAAATTATTAACCAAATACCCGGCTGGTGGAATCTCTATTTTACATGTAACAATTACAATTTTTAAACCTAATTATTTGTAAATAATTTTTACAAATAATTATTAATTACATTTATTAAACCCCGAAAACCTACTGTTATAATTTCTTTATTAATTATTTACGTAAATTGAATTTACAAATTTTCAGGAAGTTTTAAAAATTTTACTACTTTGCGTGGATCTCTTTAAATACTCAGATTTTAAAATTCTAACTATGAGAGCCGTAGCCACCTAGTGGAATTTTTGTAAACTAACTTTTTGATCCAATTAATATTTAATTATTAAAGAGATCCAAGTACCTTCCTAGTGTAAAGAATGTCTATAAAAAAATAATACGTAGAAATTTAATACTTTTGTTATCTTAAAATCAATTTTTAAATTAATTAATAACATTTTTGAGGAAATTTCCGAAAAATTTACTGAAATAATTCTTCAGCCATTTTTTAAACCTGTTTGTTATAATTTAATTTTATAATTCCTATATTCAATAAATCGGTCAGATATTAGTCTACTTATTAATTAATTAATTAATTGATTCACCTATATATGACATATACGTGATATCAATTCAAGGTATTTATTGAAAAACCGACGTTAAACTACTTTACATCTTAATTACTTTACTTCATATTACAAGTATAATTAATACAATTATATCTTCTCACACTAAAACTCTCTTTAAATTCCAAAAGTTGATAAGAAATAAAATATAACGTATATAAACGATATAAAAAATTTATCACTATTAGTATCGAATTATTTATTGAGAAAAAAATCGACTGTTATAATTTTTGAATTAAAAATTATTCAGTCAAAACAAAATGTTTTTCAAAGGATTATTGTGTACCATTTTTATTATTTGTACTATTTATCAGGTAATTTTTATATTAATATACTTTATTTTTTTTATTTAAATATTATTTGGGGCATTCCATGAGAAATGGGAAAATGACTCAAATTTGAAAATTTCTCTAATTTATTTTAATTATGTCCTAATTTATTATTAAAAGTTTATATTTTACTAATTTGTAAAGAAAATTTTTTTTAATCAATAAGAAAATCAATTTTTCTCTACTAGTAACTTTTCAGCCGTACTAACTTGTATCCGGGTCAAATGTTGTTTTAATAGTTTTAACAACAAATTCATTTTATGTTTGTTATTAACTAACATATTTATTATTATATTTTTAAGAACAAATTTTGTTTATGTTCGTTATTAATTAACACCTAAGTTTATCAAGATCGTGTTGTCAGCATGCTAAATCCTTTATTTGTCTTTTTTAATTAGTTTTTTTTTAATTATCCTAAATAATTTATAGTTAAATATATCGCGTTACAAATGCCATAAGGGCGTATCAGCCTATTATACGCCCTTATGGCACCCGGGTGCCATAAGGGCGTACCAAAAAATTTTTTTTGGGAATCGACGTAGTTATGCCTAAAACGGGCAGAAATGCAAAAAAAATTTTGGTACGCCCTTATGGCACCCAGGGTACCTACCGGAAGTCATAAGGGCGTGCTAAAAAATTTTTTTTTCGGGAAACAACGTATTTTTACTTGAAACGCGTAGAAATGACGAAAAAAAATTTTTTTCAAATTTGAAATTTTTTGGTACGCCCTTATGGCACCGGAGGTACCCACTGGGGGCCATAAGGGTGTACCAAAAAAAATTTCAAATTTGAAAAAAATTTTTCTTTGTCAATCAACGTAAAAATACGTTGTTTCCCGAAAAAAAAATTTTTTGGTACGCCCTTATGGCTCCCAGTGGGTACCATGGGTGCCATAAGGGCGTACCAAAAAATTTCAAATTTGAAAAAAATTTTTTTTTGTCATTTCTTCGCGTTTCAAGTAAAAATACGTTGTTTCCCGAAAAAAAAATTTTTTGGTACGCCCTTATGGCTCCCAGTAGGTACCATGGGTGCCATAAGGGCGTACCAAAAAAATTAAAATTTGAAAAAAAATTTTTTTTTCATTCCTACGCGTTTCAAACATAACTACGTCGATTCCCGGAAAAAAATTTTTTATACGCCCTTATGCCTTTTCAAGGGTATTTTTTTCGGGATACGCCCTTATGGCATCAGTAACGCGATATAAACAATAATGTTTGTAAGGTTGAAATAATATAAAAGTCTTTTTAATAAACAACTTGATGTAGACATTTTGTACTTGTCTCACCAGTCACAAATGCCTGTCCCACCAGTCACAATAAAAACAAATTTTTTTAATTGTTTCTACGTAGGTAATCAGTCTAATTCTTCATAATATTCAATGTTTGTAGGATTAATTTTGTATTTTCGAGGGAAGTATTTTTTAAAAGTTTAGTGGACCAACTGAAATTGGACTTTAAGTATACCCTTGGTAAGAGAGAAGGATTTGTTCTTAGTCCCACCAGTCACACTCAGTCAAATGATAATTACGAGAAACTTAAAAAGTAATGGAGGTTTTTGACAAAGGGATGTTATTAATTAGTTATTCTTCTATATTATAAGATAAATTTTACTATAGTATAAGTTTCAGTCACATAATTATAACTTAAAATTGATTGAATTCCAGAGTCAAATGTCCCACCAGTCGCTATGGAATGCCCCATTTATAACTTTACCATACACTTTGATTTATTAAACTCTTATTCAATCTTCCAGACTATTTTAAAAAAGTTTATCACTGGATTTAAATATTTTTCAGGTCTACTCTTACAAGCTAGTAGAGGAAAAGTATACAACGACAACTACCCCTGCAACTACTAAAAGTACTTCAACTACTCCTTTTCCAATATATTGGATCACTCCTAGACCAAGAAGTCAATCTAATACAATTTCACAGATTTTTGAAGATTACGCACAAAATAAATTCGCAAAAGCTAGAAAATTTGATAGTCACGTAAGAAGTTATTATATTTATTTCTATATACAGTAAAAAATTTTGCGTAAATTTAACACTTATTCTATTAAATCAATGCAGAAAAAGTCTAAAATATTTCGCGTTACTAAAACCATAAGGGCGTATCTCAAAATATACGCCCTTATGGTTTTGCAGAGCCATAAAGGCGTATAAAAAAATTTTTTTTGCTCCAATCAATGTAAAAATATTGAAAACATTAACATCTATGGAAAAAACGAAAAAAAAAATTTTTTTTCTGATACGCCCTTATGGTTTTAAGAAAACATTTTTCTAAGACCATAAGGGCGTATCCTGTTTTTTCGGTTTATTATCAATTATAGGTCAGAGTAAGAAAAAAAATTGCAAAGGTGATAGAAATTATCACTCCACAACTTAATTTATATCAACAAATATTTATTTGAGTGAAAAAACGAATGAAAAATTAAGAAAAAATAAATTCATAACTTGAAAACATTCGGTATGTCTTCAAGTTAATAAAATTAGCCTCAAAGTTTTTCAAAATTGATTTTTTTACTTCAGATCTATTTACAATTAACAAAAGAGTTTTGTAAGCCATTTAGAACTGTAATTTTAAAAAAGTCATTCAAAAAGAACTTTGTTCTTGAGAATTGTTATGATCCTTCAATACCAATATCTTGAAGCAAGTTTGATGATCTAAATCATTTTTGTACATCAGGCACTGTCCCACAAAATATCATCGGTGTTATCAAAGTTTAATTTTCAGCCATGGTCATAGTTTGTAAATTTTTTTGTCATTAACTAGTTAAAAAAAAAATTAAGAAATCTTTTTACTTTTATAATCTTAGACACAGATGATCCTGACGATGGAGATGGAATTGGAGTAATACTCTGATGAATTTATTTTTCCTTAATTTTGTATTAGTTTTCTCACTTAAATAAATATTTGTTGACATAAATCAAGTTGTGGAGTGATATTCTATTACCTTTGCAATTTTTTTTCTTACTCTGACCCATAATTGATAATAAACCGAAAAAACAGGATACGCCCTTATGGTTTTAGAAAAATTTTTTCTTAAAACCATAAGGGCGTATCACAAAAAAAATTTTTTTTTTTCGTTTTTTCCATAGATGTTAATATTTTCAACATTTTTACATTGATTAGAGCAAAAAAAAATTTTTTATACGCTCTTATGGTTCTAGTAACGCGATTTAACATAAAAATTTTTAATACAAAAGAAGGAATTCATCTTTTAATGATTATTGTTTTATATTAAAGGGAAAACCTATTGGTGGTGCAATCTTCAATGCTTTAGGAAAAGTGAGTCATGAAGTTGCTGATTTCTTTGAAGATGTAAGATATTATTTTTCAAACTTGTTTTTTTTTTTTGCTTAATCAATAAGCTTATTAAAATAACTTTTTTTTTTTTTATTTTTTTAACAGTAATCAAAATAAGTCATGTGTCTTTTCAAACAACGATGCTAGTGTCTTCTTCATTTTTATTTTTATTTTTACTATTCTTTAAGCATTTTTTTTTCTACAAATTATTCATATCATTAAATGTTTAAAAAGAACTATTGTTGACTTAAAAAAGTAAATTTAGATGTGATATTTTTCATATCACTTCTTCGATAATCCAAAATTTGATAGAACTTTTTACATTTTACAATAAAAAAGTTATAAAAATTATCATAAATTTTATTACATTTTTATGAATCACAATTAGATCATTACAATACATTTTAACAATTCAAATAAAAAAATTTTTATTACATGTTCTGACTATAAATTATCCATTTTATTATTGCGTAATTCCAAGACTCATGTGTTTTTTAAAAGAAGAAAAAAATTTTCATAAATAAAAAATCTATCGGAATACAATGTATATTTTAAACTTCAATTTATTAAGTTACTTATTTGGAATCGCGGTAATTGACGCTGAAAAGCCAGAATGTTCATAATAAGGATTGCTAACGAATTTAATGTAAGCCGAATTATCCTGGGAAGTAATTGTCCATGGATTTTTCGTTCCGCAGTAAGTTCCAATAATTGAGGAATTATATTTGTAGCCATTACCTACTCTGAAGTAATCATTAACGCAGTCATTACTGGGTTCAAGGCTAAAAAAATCAAACTGAATTTGTATAACATGATCTTCTTGCGCTTTTAGATGCCACAAACAATCTTCATTTGATTTGTAATTTTTCGGATAGTTAGGCGACTCTAAGTAAGTCTTCTGATTGTTGCGTAACGAAATTTCAGCATCACAAATTTTTAAATAAACTGCCTTGAATTTAGAACTGATATTTTTATTTGTATTGACGTAAGACACGATTATACTTTCAGTTGCAATGATTCTATAATCGTATGTTTGTCCGCAGTAAGGGCCTGAAATTATCCGCATTATTTAAAAAACAGTATTATTTTCTGATATTAATGAAAAATATACCGAAAATTTGACTATTTTTCCTGTTGAATCCAACTTGAACCTCCACGTATCCAGTTTTACAGTCAGCAGTGCTTTGAATATCCATTGATTCAATTCTGAGGGAGATTCGTTCTCCATGCCCAACTCTGATTCGCCATTCACAATATTCGCTGTTATTTTCAGGTAGTTCAATACTTCCGCTGCTGTTAGTTAGAAAACCTCCACATGCTATAGAAACATTCTAATTAATTATATTCCAAAAAAGTTTGGAAAATTCAAAAGTGCACGCCTCGTAACCCTAATTCATTTTTTAAGCAAAAGATAAATTGTGTAATTGATTTTTAAAAGAAAAAAAATAATAAGCGTGAGATAAAAGAAGATTATCAACTAACTTGGACATTTATATAGATGATTAGTAGCTGCAATATCATAAGCGCTGAGTCTGGCTCTGTTTCCAAGTACTGGAAGTGTTCCATTATCTGGTTGCAAAGGAATAATAGTTTCCATGAAATCAGATCGTGCAAACGCATTTTTTGGGTAGTGCATGATGGATCGATAGTCGTAGGGCTGTCCCAGAGTATCAACTTCATCATGTGAATACTTTCCGAATTCTTGGCGATGACCTTATTATTTAAAATCTATTTAATCTCTATCCTTGTTGTGTTAAATAACAGTTCAAAATAAATTACCTCGCTCAACATTATGCTCCATGATTTGGACGTATAGATCACGATCTGGATGCTCGTGCTCATGATAGAAGCCCACAACATGGCCCAGCTCATGAAGAACTATCGGTAACTTGTCGCAGCCGTCATCTAAACTTAGTACGCTGCGTCCTTTATTTCTTTGGATGTTTTCTATGTAGCAGCAACTAATATTTGATGGATGAATGCATATTGTGATTAATTAAACCAATCGAAGATCATTAATCAATTTAAAAGTGATGATTTATAGAAAAAACCTTCAATTTGTTGATGATTTCAGTAAAAATTGATACTCATATAATTACCCACAGTCTTCTTTAACGATAGCGATGAAATCTGGAGTGTTTAAATTTCTCTCAACGAATTTAATGCAGGTTGACTCTTCCCATATTCGCATCCCCAGTTTTATTATCCTGCGTTGTGATTCAGTGAAATTATTTTCGATTTCATAAGGAATAACACCCAAAGTCCACAGATGTTCTCTGTCTTTAATAGCCACTGTTTTCTTAACTTTATTCGTTTCTGGTATATTTTCTACACTCGTGATTTCTCCAACAGATTCAGAATTTATTTCTTTGTCACTATTAGTGATCACATGCATATGCCCAATTAGTACAATCGATGATATTAGGTGAAAGAAAAGAAATATCTTAAATAAATCCATACTCATGGAAATAATTATTACTCTGGTAAATTAAAAGCCGACTTAGAAACTGAAGAATTATTAGAAATTCGAGCACATAAATAGTGAAACAATTTGTTCGTCCCCAAGATGGTGAACAGAAAGAAGTACTTAAATATCAATCAAAAATATTTCACAATAAGTTGATAAATTGATATTTTTATTTTAGAATTTAATTAAAGATTAATGACATGTCACTTATTAATTCTATTAAAAAAAATTCTCCCCGAGATAAAAATAAAAGAAATTAAGAGTGGAATAAAATAAAGTAAAAAAAGTTTAAGTAATAAAGATAATTTTATTTTAAAAAATGACCTTACGGTTAAAGAAAATTTATTTTCATCCGAAAGCTCTAAACATATTGTTCAGTATTAAAACGAGAAGAAGTTTACACTCATGGTATTTTGCAATTCTCGCGCAATTCTGGATGACTTCTAATAAATTTGATATTAGCATAAAATTATAATTTCTTGTTATTGCTAAACCGTTCTATATACTTCAAAGTTTTGTCATACTTAATTAAGAACATGTAGCACACTCTGAAGTCGGTAATGTAATATTTTTTATATCACTGCTTTAATGAGTCAGAATTTGATAAAACTTTTTACATTTTACAACAAAAAAAGTTATAAAAATTATCATATATATTTTTCATTAATTTTATTACATTCTTATGAATTTTTATTACATGCTCTGGCTATAAATTATCCATTTTATTATTGCGTAATTCCAAGACTCATGTGTTTTTTAAAAGAAGAAAAAAATTTTCATAAATAAAAAATCTATCGGAATACAATGTATATTTTAAACTTCAATTTATTCAGTTACTTATTTGAAATCGCGGTAATTGACGCTGCACTGATAGAAGGATTTATTTGTATTAAAAAAATATTTGTTAATAGTTAACAAATCATTTATTAGAGACGACTTTTTAGTATTAAACAAATATTTCTTAATATTTAAAATGATTTATTTGTATTTAATAAATCTGATATTCATTTATTAAATATTAATAAATCTTTTTAAATACTAAACAATATTTGTTAAGGACTAAAAAGTGGTCTCTAATAAATGATTTGTTAAATATTAACAAATATTTTTAACTATAAAGAAATCCTTCTATCAGTGTAATTGTTAGGCGTAATTTTAATAAAGTGTTCGTAATAAGAGCCCGTGTATAAGGAGATAAAATATGTGATTTTTAAAATTTAATATCTAAGTAACTAAACGGTGAATCTTTTTTAAATTATGGGATTAGATAAATTACGTATTTATTTATACGTATACTTAATTTCAAAGCTCAAAGTTGGAAATTATTTTTTACATTAGATTCGCTCGAACTTCCTTAAATTATTTTAAATTAACATAAAGAATTTTGACGAATATTGGGAAAACTAAAATTAAAAAAAAAATTTTAACACTTTTTTGACTCATTAGTTACGCTCGATCTTCCTTAAGTATTTATAATTCCTTCGCAATTATTTATAAGAACACACATTAAACATTATTTAAATTTACCGCTCTGTTTGTTGCGCATGCGCAGTGTATAAATATATAAAATAGGGTAGAAACCCCGAAGATACCCGAGGTTTATTATTCTGCTGGAATGACTATACAACACAATGACAGTTAATTTTTAAAAAATTCCTCAGCTCCACGTTTTAGCCTAGAAGCACTAGAATCTCTAGAAAATATCATAACAAAGTAATAAATTCACAAAACATAAACAATTCAAGAAAACAAAACAACAATGGCAGAAGATTCACCATTTGTAGCGATGCTTGTTGACATGGGATTCTCCAAAGAACGCTCGTAAGTTTTTTTTAACTCCAAATAAAAACAATTGTTGATTAATTGCAAATATAACCTCAATTACCGGATATATTTACATTTTACATCAAATATAAAAAAACAAATATGTTTTGAAGAATTATTTTAAAAGAAAATTATGATATTTAATTTAGCTGTCACTTGACAATTTTTTTTAATTTTATTTAACAAAAAAATTTGTTCTAAAAAATTTCATTTTTTATTTTTTAATTTTGTTTAATAAAAAAATTTTATTTTTTAATTTTTTAATTCTAGTTCTAATTTTTTTTCGCCATAATTTATTTATTATTATTTTTTTTTAATTTTCAATAAATGATAAATTAATTTTTATTAAAAATTTACATTTTTAATTTTTGTTAAATTTTTACATGTCAATTTTTTTAAAATAATTTATTTGTTACTAAAAATTTCTAAAATTATTGAATTTTTACTAAATTAATTTTTATTATTAAAAAATGGCAAATAATATAAATAAAATATTTTTTTTTTGCAGAGAAAAAGCACTCAAAGCTACTGGAAATGTTGGAGTACAACCTGCAATGGACTGGTAATTATTTTACTCCATTATTTTTTTTTCTGTCGATAATAAAAATATTTTCTATTTTTGAAAGGTTATTTTCAAATACTGAAGACGAAGTTCCCCAAACGGGAGCTAGTTCAGCAGAGACTCAAGTTTCGCCGCAAGAGTCTTCCTCAGTGCAAAGTAGTGCAAGTACTGCGACAGCAAGCACTGAGAATCAGGAAGCTAAATCTTTGAAATGCGATGTGTAATTATTGACTTATTACTTATTACTTTTTTTATTTTTTTATAGTTATTATAATCTATATTATTAAGAAAATAAGAAAAATTTTGTGTCCAAGATAGTCATCTGATAAAATCTTGATACATAATTAAGAAATGACCATGTATCTTGAGAACTATTGACATTTTTAAAGATATAAGCTCACTCCGACATTATAGTCATAGAGACCTTTCATTTGAGTACCCACATCAATTTTTCACATATATATATATATATATATATATATATATATATATATATATATGAAAAATTGATGTGGGTACTCAAATGAAAGGTCTCGATGAGTGTAAACTCAAAATGAGCTTATTTCTCAAAAAATGTCAATAATTAAAAAATAACATCGTATTTTGTCCACTGATTATACTTTTAACGATATAAGCTCACCCCGATGTCACACTCATCACGACCTTTCATTTGAGTACCCACATCAATTTTTCATATATTTTATATATTTATATATATTCGATAAATACCATATATATATATATATATATAGAATATATAATAAATGGCGTGTGGGTACTCAAATGAAAGGTCTCAATGAGTATAACATCAGGATGAACTTATATCTTTAAAAATGTCAATAATTAAGAAATGACATTGTCTCTTATCAACTATTGACATTTTTAACGATATAAGCTCATCCTGATGTTACTCTTATCGAGACCTTTCATTTGAGTACCCACATCAATTTTTCATATATTATATATATTTATATATTTCACAAATATCGTTTATATAAAATGTATAAAAGATTCCATGGGGGTACTTAAATGAAAGGTCTCGATGAGTGTAACACCAGGATGAGCTTATATCTTTAAAAATGTCACCAATTAAGAAATGACCTTGTATTTTGTGAACTATTGACATTTTTTAAAGATATAAGCTCACCCCGACATTATACTCATCAAGACCTTTCATTTGAGTTCCCACATCAATTCTTCATATATTTTATATATTTATATATTTCGCAAATATCATATATATATATATAAAATATATAAAAAATTACATGTGGGTACTCATATGAAAGGTCTCGATAAGCGTAAAATCGAAATGAGTTTATAACTTAAAAAATGTCAATATTTAAAAAATGACCTTGTATTTTGTGAACTATTGACATTTTTAAAGATATAAGCTCACCTCAACATTACACTCATCGAGACCTTTCCTTTGAGTACCCACATCAATTTTATATATATTTTATATATTTATATATATCATATATATGTATATATGAAAAATATATCAAAAATGCATGTGGGTACTCAAATGAAAGCTCTTGATGAGTGTAACATTGGGATGATCTTATGTCTTTAAAAACGTCAATATTTAAGAAATTACAGAGCTATTTAACAAAATTATTATTTAATAAAGCAAAATTATATTTATTTATAATTCACAAGTCACGGCAGTCACGTAGTGACTGCAAGATTGCTAATTTTAATAATTTGAATTTAGGTGTGGAAAACTATTCAAATCTTCCCTAGAAGTTGAATATCACGCAACCAAATCCGGCCATGATAGCTTCTCCGAGAGTCTCGAAGAGAAAAAGCCACTGACTGAAGAAGAAAAAAAAGAAAAATTGAAGCAGCTGGAGGAAAAAATGCGGCAAAAGCGCAAAGAACGCGAGGAACTTGAGAAGCAAGAGAGTCTTGAGAAAGAAAAAATTAGAATCAAATCCGGAAAAGAAATGGCTGAAGCTAGAAAAAAGTATGTAATTATTTTATTTTTTAAATTTAGGAATTTAGAAATTCATTTTTTAATTAATTTATTTATTTTTTAATTAATTAATTTATTTATTTATTTATTTATTCATTAATTTATTTATTTATCAATTTATTTATTTTTTAATTAATTAATTTACTTATTTATTAATTAATTAATTTATTTATTAATTTACAATAGAATGGAAGAGCTAGAGATGAAAAAGCTGCTAGAGCAGCGTAAGCGTGAGAAAGAAGAGGATAGAATTGCCCGACAGGCGATCCGCGAGAAGATAGAAGCTGACAAAGCAGCTCGTCGCGCAAAAGCTGCTGCAGAATACGGAAATTTGGTTCCTTCTGTACCAGTTCCTACTCCAGCTCCAGCTTCAGCTCCAGCTCCAACGCCCGCAGCTCCCAAGCGTGATTACACCGAAACTAGACTGCAAATCCGACTGACCAATGGCGACACTTTAACGCAAACCTTCGGCGCCAAGGAACAGCTGTCTGCTGTCAGACTCTACATCGAAATGAACCGAACAGATCCTCCAGGACCTTTCAACTTGTTGACAAACTTTCCTAGAAAAGTATTCTCCTTTGAGGATTATGATGCACCGCTTGACGTTCTTGGTAATTTATCTAATCATTAATTATTTATTTATTTTTAGTCTCTATAAATTAAAAGACCCAGTTACTGACACTAGCCTAGTTATTGACACTTGCAATTTTATTTTAATTAAAAAAACAGCCCATTTTAATAAATTAATAAATATCATTTTTAAGATTATTTTTGGAGAATATTTTATTATTTTAATTGGGATAAAATTACTCCGCGTTACTAATGCTAAAAGGGCGAATAAATTTTTTTTTCTCCAATCAATTTAGGAAATTATTTTTCTCCTAATACAAAAATTTGGTTTGGTAAGATGTGAATTTTTGTTGCTAAGCAACGGTTGTTGTAGGATCATTGCCTAGCAACGGTTGCTTTGGGGGCGATGCCTAAAGGGAGGGGTTGCAATGAGATTTTTATGGGGTTTTCATTGAGGTTACTATGGGGTTTCTATTGATGTTTTTATGGGGTATTCTATAGTGTCTTCTATAAGTCTTGATAAATGTGTTATCGAAATGAGCTTATATCTTTAAAAATACCATTAGTTGACAAGATGCAATGTAATTCTGTAATTATTCATAATTTTAAGGATATAAGCTCATTACGATGTTATACTCATCAAGAGCTTTCATTTGAGTACCCACATGCATTTTTATATATTTTTCATATATACATATATATAATATTAAATACATGAAAAATTGATGTGGGTACTCAAATGAAAGGTCTTGATGAGTCTAATGTCGGGATGAGCTTATATCTTTAAAAATGTCAATAGTTCACAAGATACAAGGTCATTTTTTAATTATTGACATTTTTAAAGATATAAGCTCATCCTGATGTTACACTCATCAAGAGCTTTCATTTGAGTATCCAAATCAATTTTTCATATATTTATATATATATATATATATATATATATATATATATATACATATATATAATATATAAATATATGAAGAATTGAGGTGGGTACTCAAATGAAAGGTCTTGATGAGTGTAATGTCGGGATGAGCTTATATCTTTAAAAATGTCAATAGTTCACAAGATACAAGGTCATTTTTTAATTATTGACATTTTTAAAGATATAAGCTCATCCTGATGTTACACTCATCAAGAGCTTTCATTTAAGTACCCACATGCATTTTCATATATTTTATATATTTATATATATGTATATATGAAAAATTGATGTGAGTACTCAAATGAAAAATCTTGATGAGTGTAATGTCGGGATGAGCTTATATCTTTAAAAATGTCAATAGTTCACAAGATACAATGTAATTTCTCAATTATTGACATGTTTTAAGATATAAGCTCATCCTGATGTTACACTCATCAAGACCTTTCATTTGAGTACCCACATCAATTTTTCATATATTATATATAGTTATATATTTATATAATTCACATATATAATATATATAAAATATGTAAAAAATGCATGTGGGTACTCAAATAAAAGGTCTTGATGAGTGTAACATCGGGATGAGCTTATATTTTTAAAAATGTCAATAGTTCTTAAAATACAAGGTAATTTTTTAATTATTGACATTTTCATAGATACAAGCTCATTCCCTTGCTACACTTCAGGGTAGTAAACGCTCTAAATTATTTTTATTAATTTGATCGTATTAATTTTATTTGTTATTAACTTTACTGATATGTTTACTTTTTTTTTATTTTTTACTAATTTTTTATTATTAATTTTCTATATAATTATTATACATTAGTGTTAGTGTACAAATTATTTGTTTATAATTTAAATTTTTATTTTATTTTAATTCGAAATAATGGCATAGCGTAGCGCGCGTTTTATGCTTGTAATAAGTGAAAGTAAAAATTTGGACAAAAAAATTTTTTTAAACGCCCTTTTGTCATTACTAACACGACTAATTGTTGATAATTAATAAATTCCAATCACAAAGAAAAGCGACTTGGACTTTAATCCTGTAATCTATTTCTTTGTAGGTCTCGTGCCGTCAGCTGTTGTGATTGTACAGAAGAAAGTCGAGTGATAACGGGTTTTTATACTTGTATGATAATTATGATTACAAATATTGATGGTAACAATTATAATGATAGGGAGTTGCAGTTTTGTAATTATTTAAAAAAAAAAATTTCTCAGTGTTCAAGTAAGTAAATACAATTATTATTTTAAAAAAGTAAGCCAGTGACATTTGTATAACTTATAAGATTTAAATCATAGATTTTTTCTATAATCTTTATAAAAGGATTAAGATTTTAAATAATAAATCCAAAGATGGCACAAATTTTTTTCTTTATTTATTAAAATAAATAATTTTTATTTCAGATAATGATTTTATAAAAAAAAATTACTATTTTTTATTGGATTATTTTGAACAAAAAAAATAATATCAAAAATAATAATTTAATTTTTTCTATATAATTAAAGGCCTAGATATTTTTTTTTTAATTTAACTTAATGACCTTTAAATAAATTTACTATTAAAAAAATTAAATTTCAAAATTGAATTACACTAATCCTACTCGGTACAGTTCCTGGATAGGTAATTTTTTTTTTCTTCGAACAATTAGTTGGATAACTAGCGATGTTATCACAGTCAGTGAGATTGAATGATTTGTCGAAGCAAATTCGTATTTCAAAGAGGTATCTCTCTTTAGTTTTCTAGAAACAAAAAAAAATTAGATGTAAATTTATTGCAAAAGTTTACATTATTAAGAAATTACTTTGTATCTTAAGTGCTATTGATATTTTTAAAGATATAAGCTCATCCCGACATCACACTCATCGAGACCTTTCATTTGAGTACCCACATCAATTTTTTATATATTTTATATATTTATATATATATAATATATATGTATATATGAAAAATATATCAAAATGCATGTGGGTACTCAAATGAAAGCTATTGATGAGTGTAACATCGAAATGAGCTTATATCTTTAAAAATGTCAATAATTAAGAAATTACCTTGTATCTTGTCAACTATTGTCATTTTTAAAGATATAAGCTCATCCTGACATTACACTCATCGAGACCTTTCATTTGAGTACCTACATCAATTTTTCATATATTTTATATATTTATATATATCATATATATGTATATATGATAAATATACAAAAAATTGATGTGGGTACTCAAATAAAAGCTCTTGATGAGTGTAACATCGGAATGAGCTTATGTCTTTAAAAATGTCAATACTTGAGAAATTACATTGTATCTTGTGAACTATTGACATTTTTAAAAGTATAAGCTCACACCGACATTACACTTATCAAGACCTTTAATTTGAGTACCCACATCAATTTTTTATATATTTATATATATATCGGAGATAATATCGAGCTGGGTTTTCCTGGAGATAGGGGAAATTCCCAATATTTTAGTTTGTCTGTTAGTTTTAAGCAAAATTGTAAAACATAGAATATTTAATAATTCTTTATGACTTAAGCCGATTATAATTTTTATGGTTATGGCGATGGGCTTGAGTCCGAGTGACAATAATCACCAAACGTAGCCGAGGTCACAGGATAGAAGTAAAAAGTATACAGTTAAAGATATCGACAGACAATGAGAGCTGTCGAAATATTTTTGAGAGAAGAAGTACTCAGGGCACTGAGACGAGCAGTTCTCGTTGAGCATTGATCAAGTAAAGACATCGAATATATCCTGCTGACCCCGGATTCTCGGTCTCATTCCCCAGCGCTTTTAACTTGTATATTAATTATATTTGGATAATTAATCGTAGTATTGTTTATACAAGTTAGCGTACATTATATTTCAAAATTTAGATCAGTATTATATTTTAATTATTCTAAATTAATAAATAATTGAATAAACGAATCCAATGGACTGTACTAACGCCCCTAATAATGCTTTTCCGACATATATATATATATATATATATATATATATATATATATATATATATATATATATATATATATATATATATATATATATATATATATATATATATATATTTATGCATCTATGAAAAATATATCAAAATGCATGTGGGTACTCAAATGAAAGCTATTGATGAGTGTAACATCGAAATGAGCTTATATCTTTAAAAATGTCAATACTTGAGAAATTACATTGTATCTTGTGAACTATTGACATTTTTAAAAGTATAAGCTCACACCGACATTACACTTATCAAGACCTTTAATTTGAGTACCCACATCAATTTTTTATATATTTTATATATTTATATATTTCACAAATACCATATATATAAAATATATAAAAAATGCCATGTGGGTACTCAAATGAAAGCTCTTGATGATTGTAACTTCGTGATGAGCTTATATATTAAAAAATGTCAATATTTAAGAAAGTACAGTGCAATTTAACAAAATTCATTATTTAATAAAGCAAAATTTTATTTATTCATATTTCACCAGTCAAGGCAGTCACGTCGTGACTGCAAGATTGCTAGTTGATTAATTTGAATTTAGGTGTGGAAAACTAAAAATCTACTTACAGGATTAATAACACATTCAACTTGACAGTGTTTTCCCAAAACATTATAAACTCCATCCAGAATCTCTTGCACCATGTACTGTTTCCCAGGAAAAATATTAGCTTTGGCCAAGACACCTTTCATGTCATACTGATCCAATAATTCAAGGCCCTTTTTGAAGTACTTGTACTCGTCGCTGACTTCGGGAAGTATCATAGCACAAGTCCCGTGCTTTTCCCACTCGTGTTTCCAGAATGAGAAGGGCTTGGTCCCGTTTTCTACGTCAATCCACTTGACCTCCAATTCGTCCTCGATCGGCGCCAATTTTGCCGAGTCAAACTGCATAGATTTGTTGCAATAGGACGGACCCTCTTTGTGGTATTGTGTGGGCCAGATTCCGTGGATGGTCCATTCTTCATCGCGGGGCAAATTGCATGTATGGTTGCTAACAGTCTCTTGCCACGTAAAACAAACTGTCTCAGGCCAGTGCTGCGTGAATATTAATAGATCAAAGTCCTTCGGGCCGGATAGTTTTTGGAATTTTAGCTTCTTGAATTTTCTTTTCATTCGGCTGAAAAATTTTTATATTTTTATAATTCAAATTATTATTATAAATTTTCATGACTTTTTTTTTTCCTTTTTAATAAACTAGATCTAGAAAAATTTTTTTTTTAATTCTATTAACAATTTTTTCGAACTTCTAAAAATTTTTTTTAATATTTTTATAATTCAAATTATTATTAAAAATTTTTAACAATTTTTTTTTTAATAAACTAGGTCTAAAAAATTATTTTTAAGAAATTCTATTAGTAATTTTTTATAACTTCTAAAAATTTTTTTTAATATTTTTATAATTCAAATTATTATTATAAATTTTTATGACACTTTTTTTTTTGCAATGAACTAGGTCTAGAAAATTAATTTTAAAAAATTTCATTAATAATTTTTTATAACTTCTAAAATTTTTTTTTAATATTTTTATAATTCAAATTATTGTTATAAATTTTTAAGACACTTTTTTTTTTTCTTTTTTATTAAACTAGGTCTAGAAAATTATTCTTAAAAAATTCCATTAATAATTTTTTACAACTTCTAAAAATTTGTTTTCATATTTTTATAATTCAAATTATTATTATAATTTTTATGACACTTTTTTTTTTCTTTTTTAATAAACTAGGTCCAGAAAATTATTTTTAAAAAATTCCATTACTAATTTTAAAAAAATTCTAAAAAAAGAATTTTTTCAATAAATTTTTCTTGCTACAATTTGTTAGAAAAATTATCAAATTTTAGTATCATAAATTTTTATGAAAATTCATTTTTATTGAGAAAATTATTAAAAAAAATATGAAAAAAATTTTAACTTGTAAAAAACTTGAAAAACTTCAAGTGTAATTTTCAAAAAATTATTTTTTTTTTACAATTTAATAAATGAAAAAAAAATTAGAAAATTAGAAATGTCGGCTAACTTTAGTATTATTAAATTTTTTAGAGTTAAAAATTTTTAGTGTAAAATTCTAAGGAAAAATTTTTTCTTGTGATTAGTTTTTATTATTTTATCTCTATTGACTCATTTAACCACAATTTTTTTTTTCTTAAGAAAAATGTTTGAGTAATAAAAAAATATTTTAGAAAATACAATAGTAAAAAAAATGTTATTTTAAAAGTATTGAGTTTTAATTAAAAAAAAAAAATATATATTTTAAAGATAATTTTTAATTTAAGTAATCAATTACGTTATCACTAAATTTTGATTAAAAATTATGTTTAAAAATATCTCAAGTCAATAAATTATTTTTTTTTTTAACAAATAAATTTTTTTTTAGTAAAGATTGAACAAAAATTTAAGTTTAAAAATAAAAAAAAAATTTTTCTTTTATTAAATATTAATATTAAAAATAAATAAAAAAAAATACCTTTAAAAATTCTTAATTATAATTTTGTTGCTGAATTTTTAGAAATTTTTTTTAATAAAAAAATTATTTTAAAAAAATCAAAATAAAATTTGACTTGTAAAAAATTTAAAGTGCAATTTTTAAAAAAAATTTTTAAGTTTTTATTTAAATTAAAATTTCAAAATAAATTTTTTTTTAAATAAAATTTTGTTTAAATAAAAAATAAATAAATAAAGTCAGCTAACAGTATTATTAAATTGAGTATCATAAAAACTCAATCTATAAATACGCAACACTCCAATAGACAAATTACTTAAAAAAAAAATAAATAAAATACATCCTGCTACATACCCATCAGCAAGTAAAATAATAGTAAAAAAAATAACCAGAGTGATTTTCATATTTATTTATCAACTAAATAAATTTAACGACAGGTTTGAAACTAAACTAGATGCAAAGTAGTAGAGATAGAAATGGTTACTAGCATCAGGATAAAGATAAACTTGGAATTGCTTGGAATTGAGTAGAGTGATGATCCCCTCTCTGCTAGTTAAACTATAACGGCCTTGCTTTCACGTGTACAATAAGAACAATGAGAGCAATAGCTCCCTCTCCGTACGATAAGCTAGTAGAGGGAGAATCTTTCTTGCCATACCTGTCTCACCTGGTCAAACTGGTGCTTGTTTACTTGTCACGTCAATGGAACTCCGTCTGTCATCTACTTTTGTTGACATTCCGTTTCATGTATTGAAAATATGTTATGTTTCTCTGAAAAACTTAGTATTTTTTTTTATGGAACAATTTAAGCGGTCGTTTGAACATTGAATAATTTGTTTTAAGTCAATAATTAAGAAATTACATTGTATTTTGTCCACTGATAACATTTTTAAAGATATAAGCTCATCTTGATGTTAAGCTCATCGAGACCTTTCATTTGAGTACCCACATCAATTTTTCATATATTTTATATATTTATATATTTGATAAATACCATATATATAAAATATATAAAAAATGGCATGTGGGTACTCAAATGAAAGGTCTCGATGAGTATAACACAGAAATGAGTTTATATCTTGAAAAATGTCAATAATTAAGGAATTACATTGTATTTTGTTCACTGATGATATTTTTAAAGATATAAGCTCATCTTGATGTTACACTCATCGAGACCTTTCATTTGAGTACCCACATCAGTTTTTCATATATTTAATACATCATTTATATATTTCACAAATACTATATATATAAAATATATACAAAATGGCATGTGGGTACTCAAATAAAAGGTCTCGATGAGTGTAAAATCAGAATGCGCTTATATCTTAAAAAACGTCAATAATTAAGAAATGACATTGTATTTTGTCTACTAATAACGGTTTTAAGGATATAAGCTCATCCTGATGTTACTCTTATCGAGACCTTTCATTTGAGTACCCACATCATTTTTTTATATATTTTATATATTTATATATTCGATAAATACCATATATATAAAATATATAAAAAATGGCATGTAGGTACTCAAATGAAAGGTCTCAATGAGCGTAACATCAAAATGAGCTTAAATCTTAAAAAATCTCAATAATTAAAAAATGACATTGTATTATGAGAACAATTGACATTTTTAAAGATATAAGCTCATCCCGATGTTACTCTTATCGAGACCTTTCATTTGAATACCCACATCAATTTTTCATATATTTTATATATATTATATATTTGACAAATACCATATATATATATATATATATATATATATATATATCAAAATGACATGTGGGTACTCGAATGAAAGATCTCGATGAGTGGTATTACCGAGATGAACTTATATCTCTAAGAGTGTCAATAATTAAAAAATAACATTGTATTTTGTCCTCTAATAACATTTTTAACGATATAAGCTCATCCTGATGTTACTTTCATCAAAACCTTTCATTTGAGTACTCACATCAATTTTTATATATTTTATATATTTATATATTCGATAAATACCATATATATAAAATATATAAAAAAATGGCATGTAGGTACTCAAATGAAAGGTCTCAATGAGCGTAACATCAAAATGAGCTTAAATCTTAAAAAATCTCAATAATTAAAAAATGACATTGTATTATGAGAACAATTGACATTTTTTAAAGATATAAGCTCATCCCGATGTTACTTATCGAGACCTTTCATTTGAATACCCACATCAATTTTTCATATATTTTATATATATTATATATTTGACAAATACCATATATATATATATATATATATATATATATCAAAATGACATGTGGGTACTCAATGAAAGATCTCGATGAGTGTATTAAGAGATGAACTTATATCTCTAAAAAGCGTCAATAATTAAAATATAACATTGTATTTTGTCCTCTAATAACATTTTAACTATATAAGCTCATCCTGATGTTACTTTCATCAAAACCTTTCATTTGAGTACCCACATCATTTTTTTATATATTTTATATATTTATATATTCGATAAATACCATATATATAAAATATATAAAAAATGGCATGTAGGTACTCAAATGAAAGGTCTCAATGAGCGTAACATCAAAATGAGCTTAAATCTTAAAAAATCTCAATAATTAAAAAATGACATTGTATTATGAGAACAATTGACATTTTTAAAGATATAAGCTCATCCCGATGTTACTCTTATCGAGACCTTTCATTTGAATACCCACATCAATTCTTCATATATTTTATATATATTATATATTTGACAAATACCATATATATATATATATATATATATATATATATAGCCGCCATATAGCAATATATATATATATATATATATATATATATATATATATAATATATCAAAAATGACATGTGGGTACTCGAATGAAAGATCTCGATGAGTGTATTACCGAGATGAACTTATATCTCTAAGAGTGTCAATAATTAAAAAATAACATTGTATTTTGTCCTCTAATAACATTTTTAACGATATAAGCTCATCCTGATGTTACTTTCATCAAAACCTTTCATTTGAATACCCACATCAATTTTTTATATATTTTACATATTTCATAAATACCATATATATGAAATATATGAAAAATGGCATGTGGGTACTCAAATGAAAGGTCTCGATGAGCGTAACATCAGGATGAGCTTATATCTTAAGAAATGTCAATAATTAAGAAATTACATTGTATTTTCTCCACTGATAACATTTCCAAACTTTTTTTTTTAACTATTCTATTTTTAATAAAAAATATAAATTGTATCATAAAGTATTTAATAGCTGTCGCATTACCTCTAAATAGTTGATCGAGTAATAAAATAATTTAATCAGTTTTTTCTATCAATTTAATTACTAAATTTTTACACGCTTTATATTAGCTTCACTTGTATGTCAGTTTGTCAGTATGTCAGTAACTCTCCGTGGGTAATCTGCGCGCCTGCGGCCTTCCTTGGTTCTGGTAGCCGTTTCTCAGGCTCGCTCTCCGAAATCGAACTCTGATTCCCCGTATTTATAATATTTATAAATAATTATTTTTTATTAGCTTCACTTGTATGTCAGTATGTCAGTATGTCAGTATGTAACTCTCCGTGGGTAATTTGCGCGCCTGAATATTTTTGATAATCAACAAATAATAGTTTAAAAAAACTAAAAAATCACGCTTTTATAAATAAACCAAACTAAAAAGTAAAAAAGTTTGGAAAATCCAAAAGTGCACGCCTCATAACGCTCAATCATTTTTTAAGAAAAAAATTAATTGTGTAATTGATTAAAAAAAAAAAATTATAATTAAGTAATTTCTTACAGAGTATTTTTTATTTTTTTTCTAAATATCGGCGCCCTTTTTTCTTGTCATATGCGCACGCAGTCTAAAAAAATCTAGCTTGATCAAGTCGCGCCATAGTTTTCACGTGACAAATAAGAAAAGTTCGTTTGGCTTTGTACGGTTGTATCCGTGAATTTTAATAAAAATTCAATTTAAAAAAAAATACATAAGCTAGGCCACTGATATGAAATACGGACCCAGTTCATCGAATTCTTAAACTAATAAAAAAGGTCCAGTCTTGAAATATCAATTTGTTCGGGAGTAATCGTTGGTACATCCAAAATGGGGTGACATCCGGACGTCCACGTAAAATTTTTTTCAAAACGTTTTTTTTTTCAAAATAGCAACATGAAATGATTTTAGAAAGTAAAAGATGGTTTAATTTAAGTGTTTTTCGGTGTACATCGACTTATATTATTGAATTAGTGTAATATGGTTGTGATAGAGGCATTTAAAGATCACAAAATTGCTTGATCTTGACGAGTCGAGTATAAAGCACAACCTCACGCGCTTCGCGCTGTGAGGCGTGCAAAATAAATAATAGTTTAAAAAAACTAAAAACACGCTTTTTATAGAAAACCAAACTAAAAAATAGAAAATAAATTTAAATTAAGAATAGTGTTAAAAATTTCAATAAATATAAATTAATAATAGTGTAAATAAAAAAAATGTATTTTATTTTAAAAAAAGCGTGGGGTGCTTTTTAAGATATTATCAAAATGATAATCACTCTACTCATATCTGTCAATAAAATATTTATAACTATTGACACCATGCACCTCACGCTTTTTTTAAAATAAAATACATTTTTTTTATTTACACTATTATTAATTTATATTTATTGAAATTTTTAACACTATTCTTAATTTAAATTTATTTTCTATTTTTTAGTTTGGTTTTTTATAAAAAGCGTGTTTTTAGTTTTTTTAAACTATTATTTATTTTAAATATACTAACGACGTCATCGGCGATGATATTTATCACCTCAAGCAATTTTTTTAATGGTTAATATTAGCAATAATACTTAATTACACTGAAGTTGACGAACATTAAAAATTATTTTAGAATTTTTTAATAATTAAATTATTATAAAAAAAAAATTAATTAAAAAATTCCATGTGTGAAAATTAATAAGAATTACAAGTGAAAATTTTTAAAAGCATTTTTTTAATGTAATTGATTTGTTATTAAAATTTTTTAAATTAACAGCTAATACTTATCTCAAAGTTTATAAAAATTTTTGTGATGTTCAAATACTTAGTTGATAAAAACATGCGCACATGTGCGGTCAGCAGGTCATGTCAACATAACTTTTATTATATTAACTACTAATTACTTTAAATATTTTTTCTTTTTATTTAATATTCAATAAAATATCTTCAATCATGTTTAAGTTTAATTTCTCTGAAGATAAAAATCAAACAGGTAATTATTAACAATTTTTAAAGAATAAATATTTGTATTTAGAGGTTAAGTTTCACAGCGACAATTTAAAAAAAAAAATTTTTTTTAAATTGCAAATTTAATTTTTTTTTAATTTCTAGATCTAAATTTTTTTTTAATTAGAATTTTTTCACAATTATTTAGTCGTTAAAAAAATAAAAAAATAGAAAGATTTTTTGTTAATAAATGCAATTATTTAATATATTACTGTTCTAATTTCTGTCAACTTTATAGTGTCATTAATTTTATAAATATTTTTAGAAGATAAAAAAGAAAGTAAACTATCCTGGTTTCCTGCTAAACGAATACCTGTCACTGAAAAAACTCCCTCTTCTGATAAAGATTGTTTATCTTTACAAATAACTGAAGACTTAAATCTAAAAGTGATCAATGTTGATAATCTTGTTGTGAATCTCAGTAACAAATATGAAAATATCATCAAAGCGGAGTCAGAACATTCTGACTTACTTCCTGCAGTCTATGAAGGTAATTTACATAAATTAATAATTTATTTATTTTTTATAAATTTTACAATAACTTTTAATTTTTTAATTTTTATTTTTAATAAATTACAAAAAAAAAAAAAATATTTTTAAATGATTTATACTTGTAATTTTTTTAATTTTATAGATGTGGAATTTTTTAATTAAAATTATTTTATAATAATTTATTTGTTAAGAAATTTTATTAAAAAAATTAATACTATTTAAAATCAATAAATTATAATAAATTTTTTAATTAATATACAAAATTAATTAATCAAAATGAATTATTGAAATATATTTAAACAAATATAAAACAGTTCAATATTAATTTTAAAAATAATATATCGCGTTACTAGAACCATAAGGGCGTATAAAAAATTTTTTTTTGCTCCAATCAATGTAAAAATGTTGAAAATATTAACATCTATGGAAAAAACGAAAAAAAAAATTTTTTTTTGTAATACGCCCTTATGGTTTTAAGAAAACATTTTTCTAAAACCATAAGGGCGTATCCTGTTTTTTCGGTTTATTATCAATTATGGGTCAGAGTAAGAAAAAAAATTGCAAAGGTAATAGAATATCACTCCACAACTTGATTTATGTCAACAAATATTTATTTAAGTGAGAAAACTAATACAAAATTAAGGAAAAATAAATTCATCAGAGTATTACTCCAATTCCATCTCCATCGTCAGGATCATCTGTGTCTAAGATTATAAAAGTAAAAAAAAAGATTTCTTAATTTTTTTTTTAACTAGTTAATGACAAAAAAATTTACAAACTATGACCATGGCTGAAAATTAAACTTTGATAACACCGATGATATTTCGTGGGACAGTGCCTGATGTACAAAAATGATTTAGATCATCAAACTTGCTTCAAGATATTGGTATTGAAGGATCATAACAATTCTCAAGAACAAAGTTCTTTTTGAATGACTTTTTTAAAATTACAGTTCTAAATGGCTTACAAAACTCTTTTGTTAATTGTAAATAGATCTGAAGTAAAAAAAATCAATTTTGAAAAACTTTGAGGCTAATTTTATTAACTTGAAGACATACCGAATGTTTTCAAGTTATGAATTTATTTTTTCTTAATTTTTCATTCGTTTTTTCACTCAAATAAATATTTGTTGATATAAATTAAGTTGTGGAGTGATAATTTCTATCACCTTTGCAATTTTTTTTCTTACTCCGACCTATAATTGATAATAAACCGAAAAAACAGGATACGCCCTTATGGTTTTAGAAAAATGTTTTCTTAAAACCATAAGGGCGTATCACAAAAAAAATTTTTTTTTTCGTTTTTTCCATAGATGTTAATGTTTTCAATATTTTTACATTGATTGGAGCAAAAAAAATTTTTTTATACGCCTTTATGGCTCTGCAAAACCATAAGGGCGTATATTTTAGGGCTTCACACGAGACGAGAGTAGGCGAGAGTATAAAAAATCTCGTCTCGGTCTCGTCAATTCCGAAAAAATTAAGTCTCGGTCTCGTCTCGTTACCAGTTGTCTCGTCTCGTCTCGTCTCACTTAGTTCTAAATGTTAAGAATTTTCTATTAAGTTTCTTACCAAATACTTGAGTGTTCGACCAATTCTATTATATATACCCCCACAGATGTCTACAATAATTGTTTATATATTTACTACAAAAAATACAGGAAAAAACAAAAAATTCCTCCATGAAATCTGCAGATGTCCAAATGGAGACTTAATTTTCAAAACATCGAGATTTAATGGCAATAAAAGTTGTCTGTTAAGTACTGAATTAATAATGATATTAGTTTTTATATTTGTAAATTCTATTTTTTCTTGAAATATAACGTTAATTATCGCAAATTTGTAACAACTATAATAATTAATTTTCTTTTGAAATATTATATCATATAAAATATTATATAATATTATAAAATAATAAAGAGAACGAGTTGAAGTAAAAATATGAAAAAATCATACTCGGCTAAGAATGCCATGATGTTTTGTATTGACAAACTACGATATAGAATATAAATATAAATATTAATTAATACGTATACTTCAAAAATTAGAGTTTCAACTTTGAGTTTTTTTTTTTTTAAAGTTACAAAAAACTTTTTCACAGATGGTCTCCAGATTTTATAGTTTGTAAAATTGATTGTTCTCTATGTGGATCTTTTCTAAAAAAAAAAAAAAAAAAAAAAAAAAATATGGCCATATCAAAGCAAATTTTAAGGGAGTTGGGAAAGAACGGATAGGGAAAAAGGGGGAGACCTACTCAGTGGGAATTTTTCCGTAATTGAAAAAATAATCAGACAGCCCAGACTGGGAATCGAACCCAGATCTCTCGGTTACGCGCCAAGGGCTCTACCAGTTAAGCTATCCGAGACAAGTACTGACACTTCACACGAGAAAAATCTCGCTCTCGTGTGAAGCCCTAGTATATTTTGAGATACGCCCTTATGGTTTTAGTAACGCGATATGTACATTAATTAATTAATAATTAATATTTAATTTTCAGGTGGCCTGAAAATATGGGAGTGCAGTTTTGATTTAATAAAATACTTGAGCAATCAAAATATTAATTTTAAAAATCTTAAAGTTTTGGATTTAGGATGTGGAGCAGGAATTGTTGGTATTTTTGCTTTAATTAATGGATCATATGTTCACTTTCAAGATTATGTAAGTTTTTTTATAAAAATTATATTTAAATTTTCTAGTTAAGGAATTTTTTATTTTTGACTTGAAAAATTATTTAGAATTTTAATAAATTTATAATGACATTATTTATATTTAATTATAGAACAGTGAAGTAATTCAGCTTGTAACAATACCAAATGTCTTATTAAACCTCTCAAGTACTGAAGATATAAACAAAAAAGTTGAATTTTACTCCGGAGACTGGGAATCTTTTAATGATTTGCTCTCCGAAAACAATAATGAAAAGTATGACTTGATTTTAACTTGTGAAACGATTTACAATACAGAAAATCAGAGTAAATTGTATGAAATATTTACGAGACACTTAAAAACTACTGGAGTTGGGTAAGTTATAATAAATAATAGTTACAATTACCAATTGTGCACTAAAAAAATTGCAGCGAGAAATTCACTCCGAAAATAATTTTTTTACATTACTAATGACAAAAAAATAAATTTTTTATTTTTTTTTATTGAATAAAAAAAAAATTTGTATCAATATTTTTTTGATAAATTCTCTCTACAATAATTTATTTGTTAATAAATTTTAAAAATTAATTTTAGTAATGTTAAAGTAATTAATTTTATTAAATTGAAAAACGCCATTCGGCCATACCCGACATGGATAGGTAGATTTATTGTTTGATTATTGAAAAAAACACGTTATTAAAAGGCAATAATGTCCTAAAATTTATTTTTTATTATATTTTTGCAAATAATGATAAGAGACTGACTATAACAAATAGATATTCAAAGACGTCTACCTAAAAAATAGGATTTGTAACAGATGAAAGTCATTTGATGATAAAAGCTAAAAATTAATTTATTTTTGATTTATTTTTAATTTTCTTAACTCTGAAATAAATTAGAAAAAGTATCAAAAGGTGACGAATAATAGCTCAAATTGAAGATAATTATGTGATTTTTAACATAAATTTGATAAATTCGAGTTATCTTTTACGTCTTATAAATTATTTAAAGAAAAAAGGCTGAAATACGTTCATTGAAAAATTTTTGAAAATTTTTAAATTCAAGGAATTAATTAAAAAAATCATTAAAACTAGACAAATAATAGTTTAAATTGAAGGTAATTGAATGAAGTTTAAGAGAAATTTGATTGATTTTATCTATCTTTTACATCTGAAAGATTATTTTCATAAAAAATACAAAATTCAAAATTTTTTGAAAATGAAAAAAATTTTCAAACACCCACAACTCGTAAAGTAACCGGCCGATTTTGCTCATCTTCGAACTTAATCTTGGTATTGATCCACAGAATGAGTCTACAAAATTTCATAAAGATCGGTTGAGATCTGTGTGCGAAAACTGCGTAGAATGCCGCCAACCACGTAAAAATCGGTTCATTCATTCAAAAGTTATTGCGGTATGAACATTCAAAAAATAGTGTTCTATGAAACTTCTATCAGACTTTTGAGCTCAAAGAGCTCAAAAGCATAGAAAAGGTATTTTTTTGAGCTCGAAGAGCTTAAAATAACACACAGATTGTACTTTTGAGCTCGAAGAGCTCAAAAAAGCAGCCAGGTATTAACGGAATTAGCGGAAAGTTGCAGGGATGACCTTTAGGGTCAACCGTTTTCCTAATTTTTTTTTTTCATATTTAGATGATGACTATGTTTATAGTTTTACATGTACTTCAATTTGGCTCTTGCCTTGGCATTTAAATTGAATAAATAATAATAAATAGATTTACTCTAATTTTAGATATGTAGCCGGTAAAAGTTACTACTTTGGGGTCGGTGGTAATATGAGAGAATTTGAACAATTGATAAAACAAGATAATAGATTAAAAGTCGAGAATGTTTGGAAAAGTGACCAAGGTAATTAAAAAAATTAAAAATTAACTTTTTTTATTACAGCTTCTGTGATCTTCTGTCTAAAAAATATATTTTATTTATTTATTTTAGGGTTACAGAGGGAAATATTGAAATTGACTCGGTGATTATTGTCTAGAAGCTGAGATTTTATAATCTTCTTCAATAAAATGCAAAAAGAAAGAAATGCTTAATTAATTAATTCCGAATTACGGCGATAGTCGATCGTATACCCAGTCATTCTCTCCCTGATGAACAATAACGTTGTCGATTTTTTCATTAGGACCTGGACGACGGAATCGTATGCGATCGTGCAAACGATCGCTTTGTCCTTGCCAAAATTCAACTGTTTTTGGTATTACTATAAAACCTCCCCTATAAATATAAAAATTATCAACTTTTTTTTTCTAAGTATGAAAAAAAATTTTTTTTTCTTTCAAGTTTGAAATTTTAAAATCTAAATTACCAGCAAGGAGGACGAGAAACTTTTCCATCAGAAAATTGTGCTAAGAATTCTCTTTCTTTAATCATCAGCGATTCTCTACCAGCAATAACCGCGCTCTGTTTACTTGCATGTGCTCCAACTTGACTAGCGAATGGTCGAGAGGTAAAATATTCATCTGAATCTTCATCGGAAGTTTTTTCTACGTCTCCTTCGATGCGAACCTTAATGAACCAATCATTTAATTTAATGGTAGAGAAAAAAAATAGTTGCCGAAATAAGGTGAAATAGTATATTACATATCTAGGCCAGTAAAATATGAAAAGTCTCAGATGACATGTAATTGTTGGCCAAGGTGAAGCCGAGGTTGACAAAAATGTGGTCTGAGGCTTTACTTTTTACTGGCCAAGGTGTGTATACTATTTATCGATCTTAAAGCACTCTATGATGCTTCGCATCATAAGACGTGCAAAAGTGGTTGATAGATACTCACAGTTCTACGCAATGGCTCCCAGAAAAATGTCAAAGCCGCCACTGGATTCTCTGCCTGAAATTATACTAATTATTATTTGTTTAATTATTAATAAAATAATATATTTATTATTAAGCTTACTAGTTCACGTCCTTTACGGCTTTCATAATTAGTGTAAAATTTAAATCCTTTATCACTGAATCCTTTTAGTAATACTGGTCTTACTGATGGTATTCCAGTTCTAAAACCAATCAATTTTATAAAAATAATAATAATAATTAGCAATCTTGCAGTCACTATGTGACTGCTGTGACTTGTGAGCTATTAATAAATAAAATTTTGCTTTATTAAATAATGACTTTGGTTAAATTGCACTGTACTTTCTTAACTATTGACGTTTTTAAAGATATAAACTCATTCCAATGTTACACTCATCAAGAGCTTTCATTTGAGTACCCACATGCATTTTTGATATATTTTTCATATATATGGTATTTGTGAAATATATAAAATATATGAAAAATTGATGTGAGTACTCAAATGAAAGGTCTCGATGAGTGTAACATCGGAGTGAGCTTATATCTTTAAAAATGTCAATAGTTCTCAAGATACAAGGTCATTTCTTAATTATTGATATTTTTTAAGATATAAACTCATTTCGATGTTAGACTCATCGAGACTTTTCATTAGAGTGCCCACATGGCATTTTTATATATTTTATATATATGGTATTTGTGAAATATATAAATATATAAAATATATGAAAAATTGATGTGGGTACTCAAATGAAAGGTCTCAATGAGTGTAACATCAAGATGAGCTTATATCTTTAAAAATGTCAATAGTTCTCAAAATACAAGGTAATTTCTTAATTATTGACATTTTTAAAGATATAAGCTCATCCCGACGTTACACTCATCAAGAGCTTTCATTTGAGTACCCACATGCATTTTCATATATTTTTCATATATACATATATATAATATATATAAATATATGAAAAATTAATATGAGTACTCAAATGAAAGGTCTCAATGAGTGTAACATCGGGATGAGCTTATATCTTTAAAAATGTCACAAGCTGACAAAATACAAGGTCATTTCTTAATTATTGACATTTTTAAAGATATAAGCTCTCCCTGATGTTACATTCATTAAGAGCTTTCATTTGAGTACCCACATGGCATTTTTTATATATTTCATATATATATATATATATATATATATATATATATATATATATATATATATATATATATATATATAAGGTATTTGCGAAATATATAAATATATAAAATATATGAATAATTGATGTGGGTACTCAGATGAAAGGTCTCAATGAGTGTAACATCAGGATGAGCTTATATCTTTAAAAATGTCAATAGTTCTCAAAATACAAGGTAATTTCTTAATTATTGACATTTTTAAAGATATAAGCTCATCCCGATGTTACACTCATCAAGAGCTTTCATTTGAGTATCCACATGCATTTTCATATATTTTTCATATATACATATATATAATATATATAAATATATGAAAAACTGATGTGAGTACTCAAATGAAAGGTCTCAATGAGTGTAACATCGGGATGAGCTTATATCTTTAAAAATGTCAATAGTTCTCAAAATACAAGGTCATTTCTTAATTATTGACATTTTTAAAGATATAAACTCATCCCGATGTTACACTTATCAAGAGCTTTCATTTGAGTACCCACATGCATTTCCATATATTTTTCATATATAAATATATATAATATATTTTTATTTTATTATTATGCTTTACTTGTACACCTCTCGGTTTTTACAAGGCTGATTCCTCTTTTTCTCTTAGCTCTACGCTTTTTTTCTATTTCTCATATTGGACCTCAGCAAGTCCCACCCGACACTTCATTTCTACTTTAATTTTTGCAGCTGTGGACCGACTTGTGCTTTCTGTACCGTATTCACCCTGAACCTCACCTTCTCAGGCTGTTGGAACAGAATCATGGGGAAACCACAGAGAAAACCCATGATAGTACAGTCGGAGCTGGGCTAAGTCTACAGTGATTGATAAGAAATTTTTCTTTATCGACCACTGGAGCATTAGGCCCCTCTCCTAGTGTGCAGAGATCCTTCGCGCTAGCCAACGCTGACTAAAGTGGTCACCCATTCAAGTTGTTGCTTAAATGTGTGATCGCCCAAGTCAGACGTGTGCCGCCCGGCTATCTCTGCCACTTCCAGAGGCTGGCAACGTAACGTAACGCACATATTTTTAATTATAATCACTGAAAAATATTGGTGCGTGCTGGGATCGAACCCGGGTCCCACTCTTTCGAAAAGCGAGCACCGAGCCGACCAGGCTATTGCCAGCCTTTTTATATATAATATATATAAATATATGGAAAATTGATGTGGGTACTCAAATGAAAGGTCTCAATGAATGTAATGTCAGGGTGAGCTTATATCTTTAAAAATGTCAATAATTCACAAGATACAAGGTAATTTCTTCCTTAATACCTTAGAAATGACACTAAATTTTTCTAAAAAATTTAGTTTTATCATATGATTATCCTGAAGATAAAATTTTTCTTATTCTCTTAATAATATAGATAATAATAATATTTTTAAGTATAATTTCAGAGTATTATTATCATTATTCTTGGTAAATTAATAATAATAATAATAATAATAAATTTATTACTTAGTAGCAGTTCCTAAACACATTGCATTAGCTTCTAGAATACCGGGAGTTTTACTAGCAACTTCAAACCAAGCTTTAAATTGTCCAATAGGTTCTTTACAATCTAATTGATCTTCTGTAAATGTTTCACTTTTATCTTTGTATTTTATCCTCATATCTAGAAAAAAATAATTAACATAATTAATTTATCATTTTTCATTTTCCAATATTCAAAAAAAGACTAAAAAAAAAATTATCTTTAATCATTATCAAAAAATAATCAAATCTGTCAGTTGCAAGATCAAACTTCAGACAATTTATTTATTTAAATAAACCAAATAATTTTTTTTATAAACACATAAATAAATAAAATAAAAAAAATTACCTCCTAGATTAACGTTGATTGATTTTCCAGATAAACTAGACATCTTAAATATTTTATTATTCCGTTCAATAATCTTGACAATCAATGATAACCTATTGGTACACACTACTGCCATATATTGTTTGGAGTTTTAACTAAACATGAGCCGTCAAGTGCTGCAATAATAAGTAAGAACAATAAATTGGTTATAAAACAATAACAAAACACGTTTAAAAAATTACTTACTGAAATTTATTCCATGGACGTTGTTGCGTAAGTATTATAAAAAATTTCCAATACTTATTACACTTATTTTTTTTTTTCATTATTTAAAAAAAAAAAAATATAAATACATAATCATAATAATTCAATCTTTGTCACGGGATTGATACGTCACAGACAAGTTTAAATAGTATATAATAATATTTATATAATTTAATTACAATTACAATACAAGTAATTTTTTTTTAATAATTAGTAAGTATTTGTCAATAAATATCTAATTGTTTTTTTTTTTTTTTTTTTTTTATATTAAGTTTGTTTTTATTAAATTTAAACTGAGTATTGATATTTTACAGCGATCAGCTGTTTGTGTTTATGTTATTTATTTTTTTGTAAAAAATACTTTTATGTTGAAAAAAAAATTATTTTTTTATACTAAAATTAATGAAAATTAATTTAGTAGATTTTTACTAAATTTAATAAATAAGATTTTGCCAACAAAAATTTAGAAAAAAAAATTTGACATTTAGAAAATTTAAAAAATTAAAAATGCAATTTATTTTTCCAAAAAAATTATTAAAATTAATTTAGCAGATAATTGATAATTTTTAACAAATAAATTAAATAAAAAATTGACATCTAGAAATTAAAAAATGCAATTTTTTTTTGGACTAAATTTGTTTGTTAAATAAAATTAAAAAATTGTCAAGAATTAGTGTCAAAATTATTAAAATAATTTTTTTTTTTAATAATTTGAACAAAAAATAAAAGAAACTTTAAAAAATTAAAAATGCAATTTATTTTTCCAAAAAAATTTGTTAAAAAAAATTAAAAAATTGGCAATTAATATAAATAAAATTAACAGATATCTGTATAACATTAAAGCTAGCAATTATTTGAAAATTTTTTAATTTTATTTAATAGTTAAATTTTTTTTTTAATTATTTTTTAAAAATTGCATTTTTAATTATTTTAAATTTCTACGTCGATTTTTTTTTCTGGTAATTTATTTCTTTAAAAAATTGTCAAATAACTAGTACTTTAATTTTCATGATCTGTCAATTTTTAGACTTTTTTAAGAACTAAATTATTATGAAAAAATATTAATAAAAAAATTTAGTTATTTTTTTTTTTTTTTAAATTTTTTGCAATAAAAATTTTCAAAATTATTAGATGTCTTGATTTTAGTGTCAAAATTATTTAAAATAATTTTTTTTCAATAAAATTTTTAAATAAATTAAAAGAAACTTTTTAAGTAATTTTTTAAATCTTAATAAAGAATTGAGTTTTTAATTTTTAATAAAATTTATGACAAAAAAAAATTTAAGTCCTGACAAAAGAAATTTTTTACATTTAAAAAAAAAATAAATTTTAATTTCAAAAGATTTTTTTTATTAATTATTTTTTAAGTGATTAAAAAAATAAAATTTTTATAATTTTATAAAATTAAATTGAGAAAAAACTAAAAATTTATGTTAAAAATGAAACATTGTGAAATAACAATTGAAGGAAAATTTAGAAATATTATTTTATTAAAAAAATAAATGATTTTAAATTACAAAAAAATTTTTCTGAATGTATCTTGAAGAGCTTCTTTATTAAAGTTGCTAGAATAAAATTCATCAAATTGAATTTCAGTATTCAAGTGATCGAACTTGAAATCTTTGCCTTGAATTCCAATAAAAGACGAAGCAGAAGTATCGTCTGTAGCTTCTAGTTGACTAGATTTAGTAACGCGTACGAGATCCATTTCTTTTTCCAACAGCGATTTAATATCGGAGCTGGACTTGGCTGTCTTTTGCTCTTGTTTGTTGCAAAGAATCAACAATGGTACCTTTTGGATTGTTGAGTCTGATAGTAAATTGTACAAAAATCTGAAAAGACAATTCAATATTTATTAATTACTAGTAATAAGTATTAGTATTTGTTTATAGTATTTATTTATAACTTACTCAGTAACATCACGTATATCATTTTTGATAGTGACAGAGTCAATAATAAATACTATGCCAACCGCAGATGTTTTGTATTTGTCTAAAAATTTGTATCTTAAACGTTCATGGCCAGGTATATCAATTATTTGAAGACTTCGCTGTCAAAAAAAAATTTTATTAATATATTTATATGCTTAAAAAAATATTTTTACTTAATAACTATACTAATAAACAATATACTATTTTTTTTTTTGGCAGATTTCATAGAAATCAATCTTTTGCATTAAAAGTTAATTAAAAAATTCATATATGGGTAATTTTCTGTAAGGATGTTTTTTACTGTCCCAGGCATTTTTTTTATAAGAAAAATTGTTATTTTGTTACTAAAAAAAATTTATTACGAAAGTAAAAAAACATTTCTATTTGGAGCATTGAAAACTAAAATGAAATAAATTTTGGTTTTTTTGCTATAAATTCGTAAACCACCGAAATAACAGTCCCCTGGGCTGTCCCATTCCCAAAATTAAAACTTTAACATTAAATTTTAAGTTATTCGTCCATATGGTCCATAATGTTTATAAACTTAATTAGTTAACTAACAATCTTCTTCAATAAAAAGTACCAAAAATTAATTTGTTTCATTAAATTCATTAAACCAAAGTTTGTCCCAGGAATTTTAAGAACAGTCCCCTGCCAGAAGTTCAAAGCCAAAAAAAAAATCCAGCGTGTTATTTTACCTTTTGTAAGGTTCATAAGGACCTAACTAGCCTTGAGTGAATAACCATAGGGCTGTTAGCGCTTTATCAGCATTTTATTTAGTGTCAAAGCACCGTTTGTGCTGGAAATATGTGTCTGGGCCACTTAAAAACTCAGTCCCCTGGCAGTTATTTTTATTTATAATTTATTTATAAAATTCGATCTATAAGTCTTAATATTATTCTAATTAATGTAAACATTCATTGAGAACTTGAAAAGTTGAATGCATTGAAATAGTTTGCTTGATTTTTCTCAATTTGATAAAAAAAAAAAAAAAAAAAACAGTCCCCTGGCAAACAGTCCCCTGTCATATTATATGAGTGATTCTCTGTAAGGATGTTTTTTGCTGTCCCAGGCATTTTTTTTTATTAGAAAAATTGTTATTTTGTAACTAAAAAAAATTTATTACGAAAGTAAATAAACTTTTCTATTTGGAGCATTGAAAACTAAAATGAAATAAATTTTGGTTTTTTTGCTATAAATTTGTAAACCACCGAAATAACAGTCCTCTGGACTGTCCCATTTCCAAAATTAAAACTTTAAGATGAAATTTTAAGTTATTCGTCCATAATATATAATTTGGTCCATAATGTTTATAAACTTAATTAGTTAACTAACAATCTTCTTCAATAAAAAGTACCAAAAATTAATTTGTTTCATTAAATTCATTAAACCAAAGTTTGTCCCAGGAATTTTAAGAACAGTCCCCTGCCAGAAGTTCAAAGCCAAAAAAAAAATCCAGCGTGTTATTTTACCTTTTGTAAGGTTTATAAGGACCTAACTAGCCTTGAGTGAATAACCATAGGGCTGTTAGCGCTTTATCAGCATTTTATTTAGTGTCAAAGCACCGTTTGTGCTGGAAATATGTGTCTGGGCCACTTAAAAACTCAGTCCCCTGGCAGTTATTTTTATTTATAATTTATTTATAAAATTCGATCTATAAGTCTTAATATTATTTCAATTAATGTAAACATTCATTGAGAACTTGAAAAGTTGAATGCATTGCAATAGTTTGCTTGATTTTTCTTAATTTGATAAAAAAAAAAACAGTCCCCTGGCAAACAGTCCCCTGTGATGTTATATGGCAAAAGATACACAAATACCGAAAAAACAAAAATTAAATCGGCTGTTTATTTATTATGATTAAGCTGATAGTTTTGTAGCCCTTGTTAATTTTTTTTCTAATAAAATCAAAAATAATTTGGTCGGACAATTTTGTACAGATTTAAGACGTCCTTACAGAGAATCACCCATATACTTAAAAAATATTTTTATTCAAGAAGTAAAATAATATACTATTTTTTTTATTTTTTAAAATAGCAATAATAGTCTCAAAAATTTTTTTTAGCTCTAAAACATTATGAATAAAATTTTTTCTATACTTAATTTATATTTTAAGAAATATAAAAAAATTATCAAGTGTCTTTTAAGTTTAATTTTATCCAAAATTAATCACAAAAAATTCAAAAAAAAAAAAAACTTACATCTTTTATTTTAATCTCTCCAATATTTTCTTTTGCAGATGTATAAGTCGGAATACATTTATCTTGAACAAATCGAGTAAACACGTAAGTTTTTCCTGCCTCGCACAATCCAGTGAGAAGAATATTCCGTTTTGCTGATTTTCTTCTCTGCCAGAATGTGAAGAAAACTGAAAAAATTTATCAATTGTAAATTATAAAACTATAAAAAAAAAAAAATGTACACTCCAAAACTCGAACTGAAAAAGCGCAAAACAAACTTCAAGTGTCTTAAATATTTAAATACACATGAAAAAATTTAAGTACAAATTAAAATTAATTTTTTTTTTTTACATAAAAAATAATTAATTTATGATATGTACTCTTTTTTGTACTACATGTATTATTATAATGTTTTATGTGCGTATTTTTTATTATTAATTTTACTTATGTTTTATAATTACTGTAAATACTATGAAATACGTTTGTTTTAAGTAATAAAATTTGTAAATAAATTTTTAGATGAATTTTTATTTTTTTTTAAAGAATTATAAATAAAAATAATTACCCAGAGTGAATATTATTACCGCAACAGCGATTATAATTCCAATGAATTGGGAAAATCCATCAGTTTCATTTAACAACTCGCTTGAGTCTTCCATAATTATTATTTAAAAAATATTAATATTATAATTTACGATGAAACAGCTGTATTTTTTTTTAGTGATAAATAATAAATGTAACATGTAACTGTCTTTACTGTCCATGTGGATGAAAGTTGGAACTACCAAAATAAAAATAGAGACTATTAAATTTACTATAGTAAATTTAAGGAAAAAAAAATTACTAGCTACTTGTATAGTGAAGTTAGCTGACAGCTGTCAAATTTTTTAAATGAGGAGGTTCGAGTGAATCTAATGTAAAAAATAATTTCCAACTTTGAGCTTTGAAATTAAGTAAACGTATAAATAAATACGTGGTTTATTTAATCCCAAAATTTAAAAAAGATTCACCGTTTAGTTACTTAGATATTAAATTTTAAAAATCACATATTTTATCTCCTTATACACGGGCTCTTATTACGGACAAACGTTTTGTCGAGACTTTAATTATTTTTTTCAATATTAACCTCCCAACTTTAACGGATAAAAAACTATACACAAGAAACTTGGATTATTGCAAAATATAAAAACAATTTAATAATAATACATTACCGATATAATTTTTGAAATATTTAAAGTCAAATTTTATGTTTGTAACTGGTTTATCGTCAGCCATTTATTCGAATAAAGATTTGACAACATCGCGTCAACAGCTGAGAAAAAACAAAAGGATAGAAATATAGTTACAGAGAGAGAAATGTTTAACTCACACTCATCCACGTCTCAGGTTATGGGTATAATCAAGCGCGCTATTGCCAAATCTGTTTATTTATTCCGGCAAGTAATAAATACCAAAGTCATTTTATTACTCTACTTTATTAAATAAGTAAAAATCATCAATATTAAATTGTTTAAATTATTTTAAATTAAAATAAAGAATTTTGACGAATATTGGGAAGGCTAAAATTAAAAAAAAATTTTAACATTAGGAAGTTTTAAAAATTTTACTACTTTGCGTGAATCTTCTTAAGGAGGTTCGAGTGAGTCTAATGTAGAAAATAATTTCCAACTTTGAGCTTTGAAATTAAGTATCCGTATAAATAAATACGTAATTTATCTAATCCCAAAATTTAAAAAAGATTCACCGTTTAGTTACTTAGATATTCAATTTTAAAAATCACATATTTTATCTCCTTAAACACGGGCTCTTATTACGGACAAACGTTTTGTCGAGACTTTAATTATTTTTTTCAATATTAACCTCCCAACTTTAACGGATAAAAAACTATACACAAGAAACTTGGATTATTGCAAAATATAAAAACAATTTAATAATAATACATTACCGATATAATTTTTGAAATATTTAAAGTCAAATTTTATGTTTGTAACTGGTTTATCGTCAGCCATTTATTCGAATAAAGATTTGACAACATCGCGTCAACAGCTGAGAAAAAACAAAAGGATAGAAATATAGTTACAGAGAGAGAAATGTTTAACTCACACACTCATCCACGTCTCAGGTTATGGGTATAATCAAGCGCGCTATTGCCAAATCTGTTTATTTATTCCGGCAAGTAATAAATACCAAAGTCATTTTATTACTCTACTTTATTAAATAAGTAAAAATCATCAATATTAAATTGTTTAAATTATTTTAAATTAAAATAAAGAATTTTGACGAATATTGGGAAGGCTAAAATTAAAAAAAAATTTTAACATTAGGAAGTTTTAAAAATTTTACTACTTTGCGTGAATCTTCTTAAGGAGGTTCGAGTGAGTCTAATGTAGAAAATAATTTCCAACTTTGAGCTTTGAAATTAAGTATCCGTATAAATAAATACGTAATTTATCTAATCCCAAAATTTAAAAAAGATTCACCGTTTAGTTACTTAGATATTCAATTTTAAAAATCACATATTTTATCTCCTTAAACACGGGCTCTTATTACGGACAAACGTTTTGTCGAGACTTTAATTATTTTTTTCAATATTAACCTCCCAACTTTAACAGATAAAAAACTATACACAAGAAACTTGGATTATTGCAAAATATAAAAATAATTTAATAATAATACATTACCGATATAATTTTTGAAATATTTAAAGTCAAATTTTATGTTTGTAACTGGTTTATCGTCAGCCATTTATTCGAATAAAGATTTGACAACATCGCGTCAACAGCTGAGAAAAAACAAAAGGATAGAAATATAGTTACAGAGAGATAAATGTTTAACTCACACACTCATCCACGTCTCAGGTTATGGGTACAGTCAAGCGCGCTATTGCCAAATCTGTTTATTTATTCCGGCAAGTAATAAATACCAAAGTCATTTTATTACTCTACTTTATTAAATAAGTAAAAATCATCAATTATTAAATTGTTTAAATTATTTTAAATTAAAATAAAGAATTTTGACGAATGTTGGGAAGGCTAAAATTAAAAAAAATTTTTAACATTATTTTGACTCATTACCCGTGTAAAAAAAAATTGTCCCAAAAATGTGACATAGCTTGGGACATCCAAACGTGACACAATTTGGGACAATTTTGGGACATCTTAGAAATAAACAGAAATTTTAAAATAGTGCATTTAAGTAATTTTTCGTCAATTTTACGTATTTTTTTAAAGATTTTCAGAGAACTTTAAATCAGTTGGAAATAAGTAAATTAATGACAAAAAAACGCCATTCTTAATACAAGTCGGTAACATCGAAAAAAAAATTTAATCGTGTTTTACAGGTTTTTTTTTTTCAAATTTGTAACTGCAATTTTCCCTATTTTTTTGGTTTTTTGAGATTTTTTCAATTTTTAAACGTTAACGGGGCACTGGGCTAATTAACGTTCAGATTTAGATTCAGTAAATTAAAATACAAAAGAATCATACTTGATCCGGGTCCACAAGAATTTTTTCATCGCCGTGACTGCAGTTTTATGCATTTTTTTGGGGTTTTTTGCATTATGCTCAAAATTGGAGGGTTACCGGGTCAAACGGACTTGAAATTCGGATTCAGTGGGTCAATATTCATTTCGATAGGTAGGTGCAATCCAAAGTACATACCAATTTTTTTTGTGTGCCGGAGTTATGTATGATCATATATTTTGGATATATTCTATGTTACAACTATATTTATTAGAATATTTGTCAGACAATTAAAAATTTAAAAAATTTAGGCATTATAACGATATCACAATATTTGATTATAAAAATATACAATGTTATAATTTTTTTTATCAACTGTTGTTTTATTAAAAAGTATAAAAATTACGATAAAATAGTGTCATTTATTGTTTTCTTGTAATTAATGAAATTTATCTCAGAGGCAATTTATTGAAAGGGTTCAGCTATCAATCTATCTTATAGAAAATTGAATTCTTTACAAAAAAGGTCCTTTGCAATTTAGGTGTCAAATCAAAAGTTTAGGAGAAAAAATCAAAAAACCACGACTTTTGAGCAAAAATCGAATGTACAATTTTTTACTGGCGAGGTAACTCATAAATTGGAAATAAACTGTCAGAGCTTTTAAAGAGGAAGGATTCCTCTACAACTTCTGCCCATGGTCAAATGAATATCATGAAATGTCGCTATGCTATAGATAATTTAAGCAAAAAAAATTATTTTAACGGGTTAATTATATGGGAAAACTTTAAATTCATCCAGCGAGTACTTAAAATTGAAATTAAGAACTATCCCTTGGTGAGAATTTTTTTTTCTATGTTCAGAACAATATTCCGTCAATAGAGTGAGAAAAAAAAAATAGTCGTCTCAAATGAAGCACCCTAATATATATGCATTGGGAGATGAAACTCAGTGAACGGACTGTACGTCCTATACTTCCTTAAAGGAGAGAAAAGCTGGATATCTTGGGCTACTGCGCTCAGTCTCAACATAATTAATTTTATTATCATTTCTATCTACACGGTGAGAAATTTCCATTATTTTTTATTCTGCATGGATTTTAGATATTACAATGGTGCATATTACTAGTGAACCTTATTGACTCAGAATGAAATTCTACAATGGCCCATAGTAATTTCCGAAACAAATGAAATCAGACATAGTAAATGGTAGAAATTGAAATGTACCATAGTAAAATGAAATATGCAATAATTTAAATTTCCGAATGTACTATAGCAAAAAAAATAAGAAAACGTTTGTAATAGTATATTACATACCTAGGCCAGTAAAATAAGAAAAGTCTCAGATCACATGTAATTGTTGGCCGAGGCGAAGCCGAGGTTGACAAACATGTGATCTGAGGCTTTCTTATTTACTGGCCAAGGTGTGTATACTATTTTTCTGCTCGACGTAGCCGGAATGTGGCAACTTTGTTTAGCGCAGTGGCCAGAAAGTTGCCACTTTCCGGCTGGAGGGCAGAAAAAAAATAAAAAATTTTAGAGTAATAGTATATTACACACCTAGGGAAGTAAAGTAAGAAATGTCTTAGATCACATGTAATTGTTGGCCGAGGCGAAGCCGAGGTCAACAAACATGTGATCTGAGGCTTTCTTATTTACTTCCCGTGGAGTGTATACTATTTTTTTGCTCGACGAAGGCAGGAAGCGGCACTTTCGTTTAGCGCAGCGGGCCGAAAGTTGACGCTTTCTGCCCGTCGAGCAAAAAAAAATGTTTTTAGCAATCAAAAAAAATATCAAACCAAACAAGATTTTTTTTGTTTGCAATAATTTTTAAAAATATTTTTTTAAAATATAGTTTTTTTTATTTTTTTTTTTTTCATTTTTAACAATGTAGGATTTATTTTGACAGTTAATTTTATTATGAATAATTATAAACACAATATATAACTTTTAAATTATTTTTTATTATTATTAGAAGTGTCGGTTGCAGGTTAACCATCAAATGTTTGTTTTCATTTTAATTTTTCACGGTAAATTATTAAATATTTTATTATTTATGAATCTTACAAATTTTCATTAACTATTCATGTGTTGATGGATTTATAAACTAATATTTATTTAAAACTTAATGTTTATTGCAATTTTCATAACACCGTTAACCACTACTGATAGCGTCTGTAGACTTATGTTGACAAAACAAAAAACAGCACGAAAAAATGAAAGAGCGCGCGTCGCGACTGACGCGCATACGTTTACTATGGGACATTTGAAAATTTCATAGTCACAATTTTAAATTTAAATCGAGTACACGTGACTAAATGTGAAACTTTTTTATAAATTTTTATTGTCGACTGAGCAACAGAAATTTTACTATGGAACTATAATGAAAAGTTTTAAGCACACTAACAGTTTTTGTTCTGTCAGTTTACGAAAATTTTTTATATATGTTTATGTAACAGTTGCATGGTCAAATTTACTATGGTCCCTAGTAAATATTGATTGGTACAATATGATATTCTTAAATTTTTATGGTAATATTTTGAATTGAGTCATTAAGGTTCAGTCTTATTATGTATGCATAGTAAATTTCTACAGAAATTTCTCACCGTGTAAGGAGTCGGCTCAAGTAAAGTATACTTTAAATGAAAAAAATAAAATTAGCAAGAGAAAATTAAATATCTTGCTCTACTCACTGCGTCCACCATTTTATAACAAATTTGTCAAAGAAAAAATAGTCTTCTGTTAATTTAGTCTGCCGATATGTACCCTTTGGCAAGGTCATCGTCAATGCGATTTCTAAGTATTTTATGCACGGAGAAAAATCCTACTTTTATGTATGGTCGTTGTAAAATGATGTCTTAGAGATATATCATTGAAAATGTGTTCAGATTATTATTAAGGCATAGTTGTAATATTTATTACTACTTTTGTAACTAAATAAACTTTTCTAAATAATTAATACTGTTAAAATTATTTTTTTTAAACATAATTTATGGTAATAAATTGGCAAGAAAATAAAAATAAAAAAAAAATTGAAATTTTAAATTAAAAAAAATTTTTTTTTTATTTTTCAGCTACTATTATTATTATTATTATTTATTATTACCAGTAGTACAGTTTGCTGTTAGCAGGACTCTTTTACATTTTTCTCTTAAATCTAATAAATTTTTAATAACACAACATTTTAAATATATAAATATACTCATAAAATTCACTTTTTTTATAAATAACTAAACATTTATAGGTTTCTTTTAGTTCATGCATCTTCTTTGGTTATCTCTCCTTTGGATATATTATCTGTATCTTTTAGATCTTATTACCCTGTATCTTTTCGTCGTTCTATCTCCTTGAAGTAAATGCAAATTTCTTTGATTGGAGGACCTCTCAGTAGCTGTCTTATGCATGCATCCAGGTCTGCTTGATACTTTCCTTCTATGAGCTTTTGGAGCGCGGTTCCAACTTTAGCGGAGCACAATTTTCTAGCCTCCGCACAGATGAACAAGTGATTGAGTGCCTCAAGTTCTGTTGTGTAAATCCTGCAGTTAGTGTTACGGTAGCTCTTTTTGTGTGCTTTACCATAATTTCCGCACCTTAGTCGAGTCCATATTTCTTTCATCCAGCCGTCAAGAGATGGATCGTTCCAGTAAGGTTCCGTACCTGTGCTTGTTTTAACAAATTTATATATTTGACTGAAAGAGGACTCCATAATTTTCTTGTTGTTGTTGTTGTTCTGCTGGTTGTTAAGGTGTTGTAAGCCTGCGTTAAGACGTTCTTCAATTTGGCTTGAGTCTGCTTTATTACACGCTTTATATTAGCTTCACTTGTATGTCAGTTTGTCAGTATGTCAGAAACTCTCCGTGGGTAATCTGCGCGCCTGCGGCCTTTCTTGGTTCTGGTAGCCGTTTCTCAGGCTCGCTCTCCGAAATCGAACTCTGATTCCCCGTATTTATAATATTTATAAATAATTATTTTTTATTAGCTTCACTTGTATGTCAGTATGTCAGTATGTCAGTATGTAACTCTCCGTGGGTAATTTGCGCGCCTGAATATTTTTGATAATCAACAAATAATAGTTTTAAAAAAAAAACTAAAAAATCACGCTTTTATAAATAAACCAAACTGAAAGTAAAAAAGTTTGGAAAATCCAAAAGTGCACGCCTCATAACGCTCAATCATTTTTTAAGAAAAAAATTAATTGTGTAATTGATTAAAAAAAAAAAATTATAATTAAGTAATTTCTTACAGAGTATTTTTTATTTTTTTTCTAAATATCGGCGCCCTTTTTTCTTGTCATATGCGCACGCAGTCTAAAAAAATCTAGCTTGATCAAGTGGCGCCATAGTTTTCACGTGACAAATAAGAAAAGTTCGTTTGGCTTTGTACGGTTGTATCCGTGAATTTTAATAAAAATTCAATTTAAAAAAAAATACATAAGCTAGGCCACTGATATGAAATACGGACCCAGTTCATCGAATTCTTAAACTAATAAAAAAGGTCCAGTCTTGAAATATCAATTTGTTCGGGAGTAATCGTTGGTACATCCAAAATGGGGTGACATCCGGACGTCCACGTAAAATTTTTTTCAAAATGGTTTTTTTTTCAAAATAGCAACATGAAATGATTTTAGAAAGTAAAAGATGGTTTAATTTAAGTGTTTTTCGGTGTACATCGACTTATATTATTGAATTAGTGTAATATGGTTGTGATAGAGGCATTTAAAGATCACAAAATTGCTTGATCTTGACGAGTCGAGTATAAAGCACAACCTCACGCGCTTCGCGCTGTGAGGCGTGCAAAATAAATAATAGTTTAAAAAAACTAAAAACACGCTTTTTATAGAAAACCAAACTAAAAAATAGAAAATAAATTTAAATTAAGAATAGTGTTAAAAATTTCAATAAATATAAATTAATAATAGTGTAAATAAAAAAAATGTATTTTATTTTAAAAAAAGCGTGAGGTGCATGGTGTCAATAGTTATAAATATTTTATTGACAGATATGAGTAGAGTGATTATCATTTTGATAATATCTTAAAAAGCACCCCACGCTTTTTTTAAAATAAAATACATTTTTTTTATTTACACTATTATTAATTTATATTTATTGAAATTTTTAACACTATTCTTAATTTAAATTTATTTTCTATTTTTTAGTTTGGTTTTCTATAAAAAGCGTGTTTTTAGTTTTTTTAAACTATTATTTATTCCAGATTAAATTAGGAACATCCTCACACTTCATCTCTTTCAGTGCTTTCATCCAGTCTTTGCTCCATTTTGAGGGATTACCGTTTAAAATGCTCCTGCACTCTTCTCTGAGACATTTTTTTGGCCATTTTTCAGCTACTAAATAAAATAATTAATTTATTAACTTTAGTATTTTTAAAGTTTCAAACTTAGCGCTTTACGCTAAGACTTGCGCAGAATTGTAAACCGATAAATTACACACAACACCCGAAGGTACTCGAAAGCGCCCGAAGTAAATCGAGTGTTTACATGTAGGCACGATCACAGTGAAAAATAATTTCGTTTACTTAATTTATATTTACATTTAAAAATATTAATTTAATTATTTGTTTCTTTATTAATTACCGAATTTATGAAAACTTTAAAAGTAAATAAATTTGTTTGGATAAATTAATAAATAAATAAAATAAAATCATGAAGACTTTGATAGACTTTGATGAATGTCTTCGAGATACTCCAAAATTTCGGTATTATTTTCTTTTATTTTATTATTATTATTTTTTTCAATTTTACTAGTGAGTTTATTATAAATCATTATTAATTAATTAATTAATTTAATCAGTCAATAAAAATTTTTTGGATCAGCTGTTAATTTCTTTGTTCACGCTCTGTATTGTTTACTTGTTACTTTCACGCAATTTTTTTTTAATTATCCATTGTTATATTTTTTATAAAATTTTAATTTTCTAAATTTTATTTTTATTTTTATGATTTACAATTTTATGGCTATTTTTTAATTTTTTTTTTAAATAAATTTGTTTTTAAAAAATGTCAATTTTTTTTTAATAATTTATTTTTTTATAAAATTTATAAAATTAATTTTTATTTTAATTTTAGATCATGCATCGAAACTGTCGAAGGAAATATAGATCAGCTGGAGCAAAAATTAGACAAGGTAAATTAAATAACTATTGTTATTATTTATTAGTTTATTTATTATTATTGTTAAATTGATCGTGTTAACGGTAGATTGTTTTTTATAGGTATTAAAATATTGTAATTTAATGATTGATGCTGGAAAAACATTCGTCGGACAACAGAAGTAAGTTTTTTTTTTTATTCGTAGTTTTTTTTTTTTTTATGCTGGTCAGAAATGTATGAGTCATTTCGACTTTCGCACCAATTATTGACAGTTGTATAATATAAGGATATGTCATATCCGTTTTAATTTTTTTATTACAAAAATTTTATTATTAAAAATTAGTATTTTATAAAAATAAATTTAGCAGACATTTAAAAATTTTTAGAATTTTTCTTATTAAAAAAATTGAAAAAAAATTCCACATGTAGAAAATTTAAAAAACAATTTTTTTTAATATTTTTTTTAGCTCTAATTTAATTAATAAAAAAAAATGTAAAAAATTATTTAATGTCTATAATGCTAGTTTTACTATCATTATTTTATATTGTTTATAAATAATATTTTTTCAGCCAGTTCACTAGCAGCCTGTGGGAATTATCTCAATACTTTACCGATGATGAAAAAGTAATGAGTTTTTTAAATAAATTAATCCAGGCATTGCAAGAAATGAATAAATTCCACACAATACTGTTGGATCAAGCATCGAGAACAGTTGTTAGAGACCTCAGTGCTTTTATAAAAAGGTATTATTATAATAATAACTATTGTCGATAATTACAGTGTGGTGAGTGACCTGACTGTTTCTTTGAGGAATTGTGGGCACAAAGATTTAAAAAAAAAATTTCTTTATTTTAAAATTCATTTTTAGTTTTTTGAATTTAAGTTATAAGTTTAAGTTCAAATTCTAACTGAAACATAAGAAATACGGGAAAAATTGTAAGGACCATTTTTATTTTAATAATTAAAAATTAAAACAAACCAGTAACTTTGCAGTCACTATGTGACTGCCGTGATTTATGAACTGTAAAAAATTAAAATTTTAGTTTATTAAATAATGACTTTTGTTAAATTGCATTGTATTTTTTTAGATATTGACGTTTTTAAAGATATAAGCTCATTCCGACGTTACACTCATCAAAAGCTTTCATTTGAGTACCCACATGCATTTTCATATATTTCTCATATATACATATAGACATATATATAATACATTAGGGTGTGCCAAAATGTAACTTCCGTGAAGAACCTTTTAAAATTGGAATTTTGAGTTCTGCTTTTAAAAGCAGCTGTGTTTAGGCCTTTCCTTAGATATTTTTGAGTGAGACGATAAATTTGATTTTCATAGAATTTTTTTAACAAGAGCTTAGTTTGGGCACTTCCGCTGAAAATTCAAAATTTGGCCGGAAGTGCCCAATTAAATCTCCTGCTAAAAAATTCTATGAAAATCAAATTTATTGTATCACCCCAAAATATCTTAGGAAATGCCTAAGCACAGCTGCTTTTAAAAGCGGAACTCAAAATTTCAATTTTATAAGATTCTTCACGAAAGTTACATTTTGGCACACCCTAATAATACATATAAATATATGAAATATATGAAAAATTGATGTGGGTACTCAAATGAAAGGTCTCGACGAGTGTAACATCAAGATGAGCTTATATCTCTAAAAATCCCAATATTTTACAAGATACGCGGTCATTTCTTAATTATGTATCTAGAGATAGAGCATTTTCGAATGCAGCCTAAATAAACACATTTTTCAAAATAAATTATAAAAAAAATTTATCTTAATTTAAATTAATAAAATTCCAGTGACGTCAAAAAAGCCAAAGAATCCCGTCACTACTTCGAGAAAATCTCCAACGACCTGGACATCGCTTTAAACCGCAACTCCCAAGTCCCCAAAACCCGGCCATCTGAGTCCGAAGAAGCCTCAAATATCCTCTCAGCTACCCGATCATGTTTCCGCCACACCGCTTTAGACTACGTCCACTCCCTAACAATGTTACAATCCCGCCGACGTCACGAAATCCTCGGCTCCTTACTCAACTACATGCACGCGTGCTTCACCTACTACCACCAAGGCTCAGACCTAGCCCAGGACTTAGATTCCTTTTTAAAGGACCTAAGCGAGGACTTGATAACAATGCGCCAGGAATCTTCAAAGCTAGAAAAAGAAATGGAGAACCGCCACGTGTATGTAACCAGCCGTGATTTGGTTCCTTCAATTACCGAAGGTCCAAATAAGAAACGAATGGAAGGATATTTATTCAAGCGGACCAGCAACGCCTTCAAGACCTGGAACCGCAGGTGGTTCTGCTTAAAAGACCACCAATTAGTCTACAAAAAACGAACTGGAGATGATGAGTACACAGTAATGGAAGAAGACTTGCGTCTCTGTACAGTAAAGTCAATCGTAGATTGCGAGCGACGTAATTGCTTTGAAGTCTTGAGTCCCACTAAGAGTCATATTCTTCAGGCTGATAGTGAAGAGATGTACCTTGCTTGGGTAACAGCGATGCAGCAGGCTATTGGCGCTGCAATTCAACGAGGCACTAGTTCTTATACACTGTCTCCAATTAAGACGTTGGAGTTCCAAAGGAACAATTCAAGAGGACCTATTAGACCAGGTCCTAAATTAAAAACCAGAGTTTGGGAGCAATTATTGAAGATTCCAGGGAATGACACTTGCTGTGACTGCGGGAGTTTAAATCCTAAGTGGGCTAGCATCAACCTGGGCATCACTTTGTGCATAGAGTGCTCTGGGATCCATCGGAGCCTCGGTGTTCACTATAGTAAAGTCAGGTCATTGACCTTAGATGACTGGGAGCCGGAGATTTTGAAGGTACTGTCATATAATTGTTTTTTTTTTTTTATTTAATTGTTTGTACATAAGTACATTAGCTTTTAGCTATTCATATTTACACGGAAAAAAGTAAACTGTAATATTCACTCGGATTCCGGTTAATTTTTATAGTTTCAAACAGTAAAGCGGACATCTGGGTGGCAAAAATATAAATATTACAGAACTTAATGTAGAAAGTATAAAAGCCACAATTTATAATTTAATATTCTAAATAAGTGATTAGTAGCTGTCATTGTAGTAAATAACGACTCTTTCATCTTAAAAAATTACAGTTTCAAACAGTAAAAATTGCCATTTCAATATATAGTCGATATTATGAGGAGAAGGGGAACTGAGATTAGAAGGGGGTCTCCCTCTAGGAGAATTTAACGTTTCAAACAGTAAAAATTATACTTTTAAAATATACATTTTAACAGTCCTAGCAAGTCAATAATTACAGTTTGATTTTTAGCGTCGCGTCATTTTAAATAAATTAAAAAATTTATTTCATTTTAGTTTTCAATGCTCCAAATAGAAATGTTTTTTTACTTTGGTAATAAATTTTTTTTCGTAACAAAATAACAATTTTTCAAATAAAAACATGCCCGAGATAGCAAAAAACATCCTTACAGAGAATCACCCATATACAATTTCCGATGGTAGTTTTTCCCATAACCGAACTGATGTAACTACAAATGAATATTCAATAGAAATTGTTACAAATTTCGGCACCTTGAATTTCACATTATTTTTCTTTGTTAGGTAATGGCTGAATTAGGGAACAATGTTGTTAATAATGTCTACGAAGCGGTGAAGATTGATCAGGAAGTTACTAAAGCGACTCCTAAGTGTATTAACAGCATCCGCGAAGCTTGGATCAAAGCTAAATATGTTGATAAGAAGTTTGTTAAGCCTTTTGATAATTCTGTAGTTCCTGCGAGTGGCCAGAGGGATATTATGCGCTTCAGGAAGTGGAGTGTTAGGAAACTTAGGAGAAGGCCGAGGAGTCATAGGAAGATTGGGAAGAATAAAGAAGGGATTAATGAAGTTGATGATGAAGTTTGCGAGGATGAGGATAGTTCTGTTAGCTCTGATGATAAGGAACAAAAGAACTCTTTGGTGGAGGGCAAGGAAGTGGGGATAGAGGGGGATAAAGAGGAGGTTGATAAAAAGGAGGATAAAGAGGATGTTTTGATGTTTGGGTGTGATTTACCCAAACCATTTATTGAAAGTAACCTTGAGCTTAGCTCGGATCAGGATTCTACTGCGGGAGAGGAAGAGGAGTTTGCGGAGGAGGAGGATATTGAAAATTTATACCCTGATATGTTGCTGTATAAAGCTGCGGAGGCACATAACCTGCCGGTTATGTGCACTGCTTTGGCTGCTGGGGCTGATAAAATGTGGTGCAATGTTAATGACAGGGGACGTACTGCACTTCATCAGGCGATTATTAGTGTAAGTTACTTTTTTTTAATTATTTATTAAAATAAGCTTATTGGTAATATAGTGTTTTGAAATATTCATTGAAAAAATTAAAAAAGTACACTTTGCAAATTATATATCTATAGATTACTGAGAAATTGAAACTAGCAACCTTACAGTCACTGTGTAACTTGAGAAGAATAAATAAATAAAATTTTGGTTTATTAAATAATGAATTTTGGAAATTGCACTGTACTTTCTTAAATATAGATATTTTTAAAGATATAAGCTCGTCTTGATGTTACGCTCATTAAGTGCTTTCATTTGAGTACCCACATGGCATTTTTTATATATTTTATATATATGGTATTTGTGAAATATATAAATATATAAAATATATGAAAAATTGATACGGGTGCTCGAATGAAAGGTCTCGATAAGAGTAACATCAGGATGAGCTTATATCGTTAAAAATGTTGCTAGTTGACAAGATAGCAATGTCATTTCTTAATTATTGACATTTTTAAAGATATAAGCTCATCCTGACGTTACACTCTTCGAGAGCTTTCATTTGAGTACCCACATGCATTTTCATATATTTTTCATATATACATATATATAATATATGTAAATATATAAAAAATTGATGTGGGTACTCAAATGAAAGGTCTCGATGAGTGTAATGTCGAAGTGAGATTATATCATTAAAAATGTCTCTGGTCGACAAGATACGAGGTCATTTCTTAATTATTGACATTTTTAAAGATATAAACTCATTCCGATGTTACACTCTTCGAGAGCTTTCATTTGAGTACCCACATGCATTTTCATATATTTTTCATATATACATATATATAATATATGTAAATATATAAAAAATTGATGTGGGTACTCAAATGAAAGGTCTCGATGAGTGTAATGTCGAGGTGAGCTTATATCTTTAAAAATGTCAGTAGTTGACAAAATACAAGGTCGTTTCTTAATTATTGATATTTTTGAAGATATAAGCTCATTTCAAAGTTACATTCATCAAGAGCTTTTAGTTGAATACCCACATACATTTTTGATATATTTTTCATATATACATATATATAATATATATAAATATATGAAAAATTGATGTGGGTACTCAAATGAAAGGTCTCGATGAGCGCAATGTCGGAGTTAGATTATATCTTTACAAATGTCAATAGTTAACAAGATATAATGTAATTTCTTAATTATTGACATTTTTGAAGATATAAGCTCATCTCGATGTTACACTCGTCAAGACCTTTTATTTAAGTACCCACATGGCATTATTTATATATTTTATATATATGGTATTTGTGAAATATATAAATATCGCGTGCCTAATGCCAAAAGGGCGTATTACAGCAGTTAGATAAGGTTTTATGCCAAAAGGGCGTATAAAAAAATTTTTTTTTGCGATTCTTTCTAGAATCGCTCGAAATGTAAAGATCTGCAAAAAAAAAATTTTTGACGTACTAACGCCAAAAGGGCGTAATATACGCCCTTTTGGCTTTAGGACGTACTAACGCCAAAAGGGCGTATAAAAAAAATCAGGATTTTTCAAAATTTCGAACAATAGTCTTCCAAATTGTTCGGAGAAAATTTGTATAAAAAAAATTTTTTAAAAGTCAACATTTTCGATGGTAGTAACTTCAAATTTTCATCATCTTGGACAGACCAATGATTAAAAAAGCATATGAATTAAAAATTTTTTCGCGTACTAAAATGTTCATATTTTTTATAAATTTATTTTTTTTTCAGACGAAAATTTAAAAGATGCACGTATAGAAGGTGCAGGAATTGTACCCCAATAAACTTTCCGTATTTTGATATTAGTTTTTTCTAGTATTTTTTAACTTCGAATTATTATAATAATTTCTTGCCCGCAATAGCTGCAATAAAAGATATATTTTTGTTTAATTGTATACTTTAAGCGCAAGCGTAGGTATGCTCTACTCGCCTAAAAATTCAAACCACCGATTCCGTTGCGTAAAATTGGTGTTAAAATCCATAATATGTATGCATCGAATGAAAAACACCTTAACGGGAAGTTAAAAATTATACGCCCTTTTGGTTTTAGATCACTAAATTTTCAGTGTACTAAAGCCAAAAGGGCGTATAACTTGAGACATACGCCCTTTAGGCTTTGGAAATTTTTTTTTCATTTTTAGGCTTAGAACATGTTTACAAAAGGATTGGCACAAAAAAAAAATTGTACGCCCTTTTGGTTTTGCAAAGCCAAAAGGGCGTATAACTTTTTATACGCCCTTTTGGCATTAGGCACGCGATATATAAAATATATGAAAAATTGATGTGGGTACTCAAATGAAAGGTTTCAATGAGTGTAACATCGGGATGAGCTTATTTCTTTAAAAATGTCATTAGTTCACAAGATACAAGATCATTTCTTAATTATGTATGCGAATAAACTAAGCAATTGTTTTTTAATATTTGACATAAATGCCCTTAATTTGTCACTGAAAATTATTGATTATTTTTAAATTGTTGATTTTATTATTTTTTTATTTATTTTTATAGGGGTCTGTGATGTCGTGTGAATATTTGATTTTAAATGGTGCTAAAATCAATTGTCAAGATGCTGAAGGTAAAACTCCGCTGTATTTGGCTACTGAATTAGGTATTTATTTTTGCTTTTATTATTGAGCTGGGGAAATTTTCAATTATATTGAGAAATAAAAAAAAAAATATTGGAAAATTTGAAAAATTTTAATAAATTTTTCAGGTCACACAGCGCAAGTGTGTTTACTATTGAAACACCGCGCAGATCAGCACATCGAAGACGAAAGTGGAGTGAAACCATTGTCAATAGCTGTAAAAGAAGCTAACGCAGATATTGTTACTCTGTTAAGACTAGGATTATTGAACGAAGAGATGAAAGACTCTGAAATAGGTATTACCGGGGACGAAACGTTCAATGATGTAGTTCGCGACTTTAGTCAATTGGCTTGTTCTCATCCCGAACGCTTACATCGTCGCAATGAAGGAAGTAATGTACAAAATACGCCTGAATAATTATATAAAGTTTTCTTTTATGTATTTATTCCATTCCACACTTAAAAAAAAATTAACTTGAACCAAGAGAAAAATTATTTAATTAAAATTTACTAAACTCAAGAAAAGTTTTTTAGTTAAAAAATTTTTGGTAATTATACAGAAGTGAAGTTCTACCTATTTTAGATCAAATTGGAATAAAATAAAACTCAAAAAATTTATTTTTTTGAATAATTTTTTTTAGTAATTTTTTACAAGTAGGGTTGGGTCAACTCCATTTTTTTGGCCATAACTAGGTAAAAAATTTACATTTCTTAATTTTTTTCAAACTTTTCTTGTTTTTACGGCGCATTTTGCCTTTAAAAGTTAGTAAAAAATTTGGTTCTTATGTTTTTGGATAAAATTTCTATTTTATCTTTTTTTTTTGATATTTTTTATATATTTTTCAGTAGATTTCATAGAAATCTAACTATTGCATTGGTCTTCATGACGGAACTTTTGAAAAATTTTGCTTCAAAAGTTTATATATGTATGTATTTATATATATCAATACATCACGAGATGAACTAAAAATCAAGCACAACATAGAAAATATAATTTTTTTTTAATTTAATAATTTTATTTAATCAACTGCCAGGCGCGGATTCGAATCCCAAGCTGGTCTTAGAAACCAGCTTGGTTGAGATTTGGCCTTGCCGCGTAGGTTAAGATTTTTTCAAACCAAAAAGACCCCAACGTACCACTCCCAACAATTATTAAAGTCGGCGATATGACCGATTAAAGAAAAAAAAAAAAAATTATGAGCGACCTTTCAAAATTTAAATTTTGAACTGAAACTTTCAGAAACTTATTTTTTTTTGGTCTATAAAATTATACCGTAACGAGAAAAAAAATTAAAAAAAAAAAAATTCAATTTTTGACGATTTTTGAAATTTTAAAAAATTTGGAGTGACCTCTTAAAAATTTTTTTTTAAGCTGTCCTTTGTTGAGGACTCTTAAAACATCAAAAACTAACATTTTTTCACTCGAGACTAAGAAAAAAAAAATAGTCGGTTTTTTTGGGCCACCTTAATATATATATATATATACGATATAATCGGCATTGTCTCTTTTCTAACTCTCGTAATTCTATACGGATCTCAATAAAACGTAACATACTTATTCTTAGGACGATTTCCGAGGTTAAGTTCTAAGATGAGCCAAATCTGTCGATTAGTTTAGAAATGAGAGCAATTCAAAAATTTTCAAAAATCGAAAAAAATTTTCACTTTTACCTTATTTCCGTGCAATAACAATGGAATGCGACATCCTATCAGATTTCTGTAAATTGCATTCAAAAGCTTATTTAATAAGCTTCAATTAGTGTACTTATTTATTTCTCCAAATTGAATAGTTTAGGAATAATAGCTATTCAAAAATTTTCAAAAATCGCAAAAATTTTCACTTTAACCGTATTTTCGTGCAATTACAATTGAACGCGATATCTTATCAAAATTCTATAAATGGTATCTGAAAGATTATTAAATAAGCTTTAATTTGTGTACCTTTTTATCAGTCTAGGCTAAAAATCACGTACTTTCTCAGGCAGATTTTATGAAATTTTACTTTTGCATTCGTTTTGACGTCAGCGTTGTTTAATCAGACAGAAATTTATTTTTTTTTTTTTCGTATGCAACCCTAGTAGTATTTTTATTATTCATTATGAAAACTACTTCCATTTCGGCTGCCGAATGGCCTTTTTTTTTTTTTTTTTGAAAAGTACATAAAAAAACGAACAATTTAAGAAATAAAAAAAAGTTCTAAAAAATTTATAAATTTGTTGAAATTGTGATAGTTAACTTTTTTCTTTTAATTGTTCATTTTTTTTGTCTTTAAAAAAAAATATATCATTAAAATCAAATACAAATTTCGTTTAAAAAAATAAAAATTAAAATAGTTGACCCCACTTGTAAATATTTACCATTTTTTTTCAAAAATTTCTCAAATTATATTTTGAATTTTTTTTTTCTAATTTATTCCATTTTTATCGCTTTTTTTTTAAAAAAAAAATATTTAATAACCGGAAAAAAATAGCATGGTCACCATTTCATTGAAAAATACCTAAAATCATAAATTTATAAACTTCAAATAAAAAAAAAATCTCCAAAATATTTAATTTTCATAATTTTCATCATAAATCTGCCGTAAAAAAGAACAATTAAAAAAAAAATTATTCAAAAATTTTCTGCACTTCTGCATAATTACCAGAATTATTTTTTTATTCAAGTTAATTTTTTTTTGTTCATGTACTTCCAATTTTAATTTAAAAAATCTAAAAAAAAATATCTAAATAAAGTACAACGATAACGAGCTTTATATTAAATACATAATATGTATTAAAGTATACTTATTTATTATAAGAAAAATATTGATACCTTTTTTATATATATTATATACATACATATATTTTTTTTTCCTTAATTAATGTATATACAGTGTATTCAATTTTTTATTGTACATGATTATTGATTTATTTTTATTATTATTACTATTATTATTATAAATAATTTTAGAAACTTTGTTTAGTATTTTTGATAATGATAATGTTACAATTGGTTAGTTATATATTATATATTTAAGATAAATTTATTAATCAGTCTGTTTATTATAACTTTAATTATTTGAAATTTTTTTTTCAAAAAAAAAAATTAGTATGAATTTATAAAAAATTTTTCATATCATAAATTATTTTTTAGTGAGAAAATTAATCACATTTATTTTTTTAAGATACTTAAAATTTTTATTGAAAATATTTTTTAAAAATTATTAGTAATTTTTTTCATATTTTTAATAAAAATATGAAAAAAATACTTTTTATAAAAATATGAAAAAAATACTTTTTATAAATATAAATATAAATAGACTAGTAATTTTTATAGAGATTTAAAATATAATAATAATAATAAATAATAATGTTGATCTCAGTTTTCTGAGCACCAATTTTCTATTGTTATAAAAAGTATTATAAATGAAAGATATAAAAATTTATACACAGAAAATAAATCTTATTATTTTTATTATAATTTATTTTATGAACTGTCGGAGCTAGATGAATCATAATTAACTAGAGAAGTACTAGTACTTAATTTAGTACTTGCTTTGCAAGTACTATCTCCTTGAATTTTATCTTTTTTGACTATACTCACCTTCAAAGTCGAGGGTGCCATTTGTTTTTTAATTTTATGAACATGGCTGGAATTTACGAGCCTTTTTAAAGGCGAATAAATTGATTTGTTCCCATTACTTTTTTTATTCTGCATCAATAGTTGAGCTAGCTTTACATCTTCAGCGTGTTCGTCAACGAGGTTTACGTTCGATAGCCCCATTTTTAATGACAAGCTTTTACGTTCTTGTAATTCTTTTTTCTTCACCTGAAAAATTATTAATTAATATATCTTGGGAACCATTGACATTTTGAAAGATATAAGCTCATCTTGATGTTACACTCATCGAGACCTTTCATTTGACTACCCACATCAATTTTTCATATATTTTATATATTTATATATATTACATATATGTATATATGAAAATATATCGAAAATGCATGTGGGTACTCAAATAAAAGCTCTTGATGACTGCAACATCGAGATGAGCTTATATCTTAAAAAATGTCAATAATCAAGAACTGACATTGTATCTTGAGAACTATTGACATTTTTAAGGATATAAGCTCATCCCGATGTTACACTAATTGAGACCTTTCATTTGAGCACCCACATCAATTTTTCATATATTTTATAAATACCATATATATAAAATATATAAAAAATGTCATGTGGGTATTTAAATAAAAGGTCTCGATGAATGTAACATCAGGATGAGCTTATATCTACAAAAATGTCAATAATTAAGAAATGATCTTGTATCTTGAGAACTATTGACATTTTTAAAGATATAAGCTCATTTCGATGTTACACTCATCGAGACCTTTCATTTGAGTACCCACATCAATTTTTCATATATTTATATCTATTATATATATATATATATATATATATATACATATATATATATATATATATATATATATATATATATATATATATATATATATATATATATATATATATATATATATGAAAAATATATAAAAATGCCATGTAGGTACTCAAATGAAAAGTCTCGATGAATATATTATCAGGATGAGCTTATATCTTAAAAAATATCAATAATTAAGAACTGACATTGTATCTTGAGAACTATTGACATTTTTAAGGATATAAGCTCATTCCGATGTTACATTAATTGAGACCTTTCATTTGAGTACCCACATCAATTTTTCATATATTTTATATATTCATATATTTAACAAATACCATATATATAAAATATATAAAAAATGTCATGTTGGTACTAAAATGAAAGCTCTTGATGAGTATAACATCAGGATGAGCTTATATCTTCAAAAATGTAAATAATTAAGAAATGACATTGCTATTTTGTCAACTATTGACATTTTTTAAGATATAAGCTCACCCTGACATTACACTCATCAAGACCTTTCATTTGAGTACCCACATCAATTTTTCATATATTTTATATATTTATATGTATTATATATATGAAAAATATATAAAAATGCATGTAGGTATTCAAATGAAAGCTCTTGATGAGTATAACATCAAGATGAGCTTATATCTTTAAAAACGTCAAATTATAGTTAGGAAAGTACAGTGCAATAGATAATATATTGCGGTCTTAGTTGAAGAAATAAAATACTAACTCTAAATGCAGCTCGTAGCGAAGAATTTATCGCATAGTCATCTTTAAACTGTTCATTATTAGCAATTATAGCATTTAAAGTAGTATTCTGTGATTTAGCTTTCTTCTTATCGTCCATCGAGTGCTCCAATTTGAACATCGGATCATCATAGAGTCTTTTTGATACTTCTTTTTCTTCTGGTACAATCTGTTCATTTTCTGTTGGGTCCCAACGATTTTCTTGGCGACGCGCTCCAGTTTCTACTATATAAGTTAGATTCTGAAATTATAATAATTTTATTAATAAGTCTTAATAATAAAAAAAAAAAAAAAAAAAAATATAGTAATAATAATAAATATTGATAATTACAGCTGGGTCAGTTTTTATTTCAAAATGATTATCACACAAATGACACTTCATTCTGAACATATACAGCGGAGTGCTGTAGTACATTCCTATTTTTTTCTTCTCGGCATTATATCTTACTCCCATGCCAATATGATTGTTACATCCATTACACCATATATTAAATGGCATTTCAAATCTTATTATTAATATTCCCATATGTAATTTACGTGCTCGCTCACGGAGGGCATGGGTACCCATAAATTTGTTTAATCCACCCATACGCGGATCGTAGTCCGGTGGATAGTATAAGTTTGTTCCTTTGCGTTCTCCCATTTTTCTGGAAATTAAATTTAAATTAAATATATAATTCATTTTTTAATTAAAATAAAAAAAATACTTTTTTATTAAGCACATTTTTTAAATTAAATGTCTGAATTTTTTTTAAGTAATTTTATTTAATAAATTTATTCAGAAAAATTATTTTAGAAAAATTTAATTTTTCATTTATTTTTTGAATTTTTGAATGTCAATTTATTATAATTTATTGATTATAAAAATTATTAAATATTTATGAAAATTAAATTAACAGATATTTTAAAAATAAAAAAAAATTTTTTTAACAAAAATTATTGCCAAAAAAAAAAATGAAAAAAAAACAATTGACGTAGAAATTTTATAAAATTGAAAATGCGAATTTTTTTAACAAATTTTAATTTTAATTTTATTTATCAAAAAAATTTGTTCCAAAAAATTATTAATAAAAATTGCATTTTTTATTTTTAAAAATTTTTACAAGTCAATTTTTTTTTTCTAATTTATTTTAGCCATAATTTATTTGCTATGAAATTTTAAAAATTATTAAGTATATGCTAAATTAATTTTCATTAAACATAATTTTTAAAATTGTCAAGTGACTGCTATCTTAAATGTCATAAATATCTAGTAAGCCAATTATCATAAATTTTAATAAAAATAAAATCAGCTGACATCTGAAAATTTTTAGAATTTTATTGAAAAAATTAAAAGAAAAAAAATTTTAAATGTCAGCTGATTTGAAAAACTATAAATGCAATTTTTAAAAAAATATTTTTTCAGTTATAATTTATAATATTCAAGTTAGCTGTCACTTGACAATTTTTTAATTTTATTTATCAAAAATTTTTGTTCCAAAAAATTATTTTTAAATAATTGCATTTTTTATTTTTTACAATTTCTAAATGTTAATTTTTTTTTGCCATAATTTATTAGATATAAAATTTTTAAAATTATTAAATATGTGCTACATTAATTTTCATTTTTAATTTAATTAATAAAAAAAAATTTAATGACAGCTGATTTCAATATTATGAATTGTAATAATAAATAAAATAAAAAAATTGACATTTTTAATTAAATAAATAAAATAATTATTTTAAACAATAATTACTGACAAAATAATTACAAAATTCATAACCTAAAAATAAAAATTTTTTATAAATCACACTTACATATTATTTTAAGTCCAATTAAATATTTATAATATTCTTAATAGTCAACAGCAAAACTTTAATTATCAAAACACTTTAATTATTGTTCCAATTATCACAATTAACACTTGCAATAATATTTTTTACTTATTACAAATAATAAATAATGTTCTTAAAATATACGAGAACTGTCAAGAAAAATAGTAAATTTTCCCTAGCGGAAATTTTTGTAACTAAAAATTTAAACTTTATAAAGTTGGCAATAAATTTTTTATTTATTTATTAATTTTTTAGCAGATTAAAATTTATAATAGATTAATTATAAAATTTCAATAATTAAAATTAAAATAATGGGTGCAAATGACACTGAAGTTGACAGATATTAATTTTTTAGAATTTTATAGCAATTAAATTAATTAATAAAAAAATTTAATTAAAAAGTTCCACATGTGAAAATTAATAAAAATTACAAGTGAAAATTTTTAAAATCATTTTTTTATTATAATTGATTTATTTAAAAAATTATTAAATTGACAGCTGACGGCTAACTTCACTATTATTGGGTGCAAAATAAAATAAATAAAAGAAAACTAAATTAATTTCTTTTTAAATAAATAAAATTTAAAAATTCCCCGCCAGAGGTCTAGTAAAAATGGCGGCAGATTTTCCGTAAATTTTTTTTGTGGAAACAACTTTCCATTGAGTTGATGTTCTGACCAGCTGAAGCGAGCATTTAAACTGTACATGTATAGTGATAGTAATAACAAATAATAAACAATAAATATCAGTAAGTAGTTATTAAAAAAAAAAATAGTTAAAGATGAATTTACCGCCAGAAATAGAAACTGTTTATGAAGCTATTTATTCTATGCACCAAAAATCAAATCCTACTGAACAAAACAGGGCATCATTGTGGTTACAAGAACTTCAAAAAACGGTAAGTTTTTTAACACATTTTTATTTTGTATTTTTATTTAATTAAACTCTAAAAATTTCTGCACTTTTTGCATTAACGCGCATTTTTTTTTAAATAAATAATTTTAATTATTACTTGCTTGCAAATTTAAAAATTTTCATAACCTAAAAATAACCTTTTAAATATATTTTTTTATAATTTCTCCATAATTTATTTTTGACAAAATTAAATAATTAATTAATTAATTTTTTTTTTACAGGTCTACGCATGGAAAATATCAGACAGGATACTCCAGGAGAAAAAAGATCTAGACTCATGTTTTTTCGCAGCTCAAACAATGCGAGCGAAAATCCAATATGATTTTCATGAATTACCGGTTGAAGCCCATGCTTCATTACGTGACTCGTTAATTGGACATATTTCTCAGATTGATGAACATACCAATCCAGCAATTGTTATTCAGGTAATTTTACTCAATTTATTAAACTGGCTTTAAATAATAATAACTCAGAAAATTTAGACTGCTAAAATATAAATGAGTTTAAAGTAGATAAATTTTTAACAAGAAATTAATTGGAAAATATTTAGAAAAAATTAGATATTAAAAAATTCATTTAATAAAATTTTATTTAGAGTAAAGGGTCTGAATATTGATCAGTTTGGATAAAATGAAGGAATAATAGATTATTTGTAAATTTAAGATATTTTTTTGGATATAAATTTATTTAATAGAATTTAAAAATTATCAGTCAGTTGATTTCAGAAGTAAAAATTATTAGATAATTTGATAGGTTTATATAGTGAAAATGAAATTAGTAAATGATTGAGGTTTTTTAGAATTTTTTTTTATAAAAAATTTATTATGATAAGTATTTAAAATCTCTATCTCTAGATACATAATTAAGAAATGAGTTTATGTCTTGAGAACTATTGACATTTTTAAAGATATAAGCTCATCCCGATGTTACACTCATCGAGACCTTTCATTTGAGTACCCACATCAATTTTTTATATATTCTATATATTTATATATTTCACAAATACTATATATATAAAATATATCAAAAATGCCATGTGGGTATTCAAATGAAAGGTCTCGATGAGTGTACTATCGGAATGAGCTTATATCTTAAAAAATATCAATAATTAACAAATGTTATTTTATCTTGTGAACTATTGATATTTTTAAAGATATAAGCTCATCCTGATATTACATTCATCGAGACCTTTCATTTGAGTACCCACATCAATTTTTCATATATTTTATATATTTATATATTTCATAAATATCATATACATGAAATATATATAAAATTGCATGTGGGTACTCAAATAAAAAGTCTCGATGAGTGTTACATCAAAATGAATTTATATTTTAAAAAATATCAATAATTAAGAAATGACCTTGTAGTTTGTCAACTACTGATATATTTTAAAGATATAAGCTCATCTCGACATTACTCTAATCGAGACCGTTTATTTGAGTACCCACATCAATTTTTCATATATTTTATATATTTATATATATCACAAATACCATATATATAAAATATATCAAAAATGGCGTGTAGGTACTCAAATGAAAGATCTTGATGAGTGTAACATTGAAATGAGTTTATATCTTTTAAAATGTCAATAATTATGAAATGACCTTGTATCTTGTCAACTATTGACATTTTTAAAGATATAAGCTCACCCTAATATTACACTCACTGAGACCTTTCATTTGAGTACCCACATCAATTTTTCATATATTTTATATATTTATATATATCACAAATACCATATATATAAAATATATCAAAAATGGCGTGTAGGTACTCAAATGAAAGATCTTGATGAGTGTAACATTGAAATGAGTTTATATCTTTTAAAATGTCAATAATTATGAAATGACCTTGTATCTTGTCAACTATTGACATTTTTAAAGATATAAGCTCACCCTAATATTACACTCACTGAGACCTTTCATTTGAGTACCCACATCAATTTTTCAAATATTTTATATATTTATATATATTACATATATGTATATACGAAAAATATATCAAAGTATAATGTGGGTACTCAAATGAAAGCTCTTGACGAGCGTAACATCAGGATGAGCTTATATCTTTAAAAATATCAATAATTAAGAAACTACCTTGTATATTGCCAACTAATGATATTTTTAAAGATATAAGCTCACCCCGACATTCCACTCATCAAGACCTTTCATTTGACTACCCACATCAATTTTTCATATATTTCATATATTTATATGTATTACATATATGTATATATATAAAATATATCAAAAATGCATGTGGGTACTCAAATGAAAGCTCTTGACGATTGTAACATCAAGATGAGCTTATATCTTTAAAAAAATCAATATTTAAGAAAGTACAGTACAATTTAACAAAACCCATTATATTTTGCAGTCACGTAGTGACTGCAAAATTGCTAGTTTCTAATTAATTATCAATTTTAATTTATATTTCAGCTATGTCTAGCCCTCGCTGATCTGGCTCTCCAAATGCCAGCTTGGCAGAAGCCAGTGATAGATTTGATAAATCGTTTCGGTGGAAATAAATCAAGCCTATGGCCTCTATTAGAGCTGATAAAATTTCTTCCCGAAGAAACCAACACGCTGAGTCTTGGCGCCAACAGACGGGATCAGGTCCTAGCAGATTTATCCTCATGCGCTGACACAGTGTCGGAGTTTCTGAAAATGTCTCTAAAGTCAATAGGCAGCACCGAAAACATTCAAATTCCAATTAGAATAATAAAATGTCTTACCAGTTGGATAGCAGTCCACGCAGTTCCACTTGAAGCGATACCAAACAGTGACATAATTGCGTACGCGTTTCAAGTGCTGGGTAATCATACCTCTAATGACCAATTACACGAAGCAGCTGCCGACTGCGTTTGCTCAATACTTCAGTCTCTTCAACTCAATAACAATCACACTGATATTGACAATTATCTTCACCATCATCATCATCATCATAATCATCGCAGTCCAGAGTCTGCGGAAATTCAACGTCTTCAATTGTGCTTGTTCACCAGTGTGATTGCCTTGGAACAACCGTACCACTTGTTGGTAGCCGAAGAAGAAACTGGCCAGCTGATGAACTATTGTCGCATTTTCACTGAGTTTGCAGAAACATTTTTAGTCACTATTATCACTGGCTCGACAGCCGGCCAGCAGCATTATGCGATCAAGATTCTTGATCTTGTTCTGATGTGTGTAGGTCATCATGACTATGAGGTTGCGCAGATTACTTTCAATCTTTGGTACCAGTTGTCTGAAGAATTGTACCAGAGAAATTCCGAGGAGTTGAATAATGTATTCAAGCCTTACATTGACAGGTTTGTTATTTTTTGAATTTTTTGAGAAAAAAATGGTGAATTTTTAGCCATTGAAAGTTGTTTTTGATCGAATTGATCGATTTTTTTTTAAATTGTTTTTTATGAATTAAAAAAAATACATAATTAAGAAATGACCTTGTATCTTGTGAACTATTGACATTTTTTAAGATATAAGCTCATCCTGGTGTTACACTCATTGAGACCTTTCATTTGAGTACCCACATCAATTTTTCATATATATTTTATATATTTGTATATTTCATAAATATCATATATGTAAAATATATGAAAGATGGCATGTGGGTATTCAAATGAAAGGTCTCGATGAGTGTAATATCAAAATGAGTTTATATCTTTAAAAATGTCAATAATTAAGAAATGACATTGTATTTTGAGAACTATTGACATTTTTAAAGATATAAGCTCATTCTGATGTTACACTTGTCGAGACCTTTCATTTGAGTACCCACATCAATTTTTCATATATTTTACATATTTATATATATTATATATATGTATATATGAAAAATATACCATAAATGCATGTGGGTACTCAAATGAAAGGTCTCAATGAGTATAACATCGAAATGAGTTTATATCTTTAAAAATATCAATAATTAAGAAAAGACCTTGTATCTTGTCAACTACTGACATTTTTTAAGATATAAGCTCACTCCGAGATTACACTAATCGAGACCTTTTATTTGAGTACCCACATCAATTTTTCATATATTTTATATATTTATATATTTCACAAATACTATATAAATAAAATATATCAAAAATGTCATGTGGGTACTTAAATGAAAGGTCTCGATGAGTGTAACCTCAAAATGAGCATATATCTTTAAAAATATCAATAATTAAGAAATAACCTTGTATCTTCTCAACTATTGACATTTTTAAAGATATAAGCTCACTCCGAAATTACGCTAATCGAGACCTTTTATTTGAGTACCCACATCAATTTTTCATATATTTTATATATTTATATATTTCACAAATACTATATATATAAAATATATAAGAAATGTCATGTGGGTACTCAAATGAAAGCTCTTGATAAGCGTAACATCAGGATGAACTTATATCTTAAAAAACATCAATATTTAAGAAAGTACAGTGCAATTTAACAAAAATCATTATTAAATAAACCAAAATTTCATTTATTTATATTTCACTACGGCAGTCACGTAGTGACTGCTAGGTTGCTAATTATCTATTGAATATAAATAATTAATCATCTTAATAACTAAAAAAAATTTAATTAACAGGTTAATCAGCGCTCTCTGCAAGCACTGCCAAATGGAACCAGACTACCTAGGAATTCTCGAGCAAGACATTTCCAGCGAAGACTTCTTCCTCTTCCGAAACCGAGTGTCCGAGCTCATTAAAGATGTAGTCTTTATCGTCGGGAGCAGTCACTGTTTCAGGGAGATGTTCGCCCGAATAAATGGTGCTCACAGAGACGGAATTCCAGTCCCAGCTCCAACTTGGGACAGCGTTGAAGCAGCGCTCTTCATAATGCAGGCAGTTGCCAAGAATGTTCTTCCAGAAGAAGATCAAGTTGTGCCGGAAGTTGTCGAAGCAATTTTAAATGTGCACGAGAACACTCACATTGCAGTTAAGCACACGAGTATTTTACTACTTGGAGAACTGTGCGAGTGGATAAATAGTCACGCTCATTCATTGGAACCGATACTTAATTTTTTGCTGGTCTGTTTGAGTCAAAACGGACTTGCGAGTGTCGCTTCTGGAGCACTTCACAGTATTTGCACGGCCTGTCCTGAACATATGGCGACGCATTTTCCGGGATTGTTGGAAATTGCGAGGTGTCTTGATGGGTATCCGATCAGCAATGAAGCTGCTATTGGCCTGCTGAAAGGGGTGTCGATTATTTTGGCGAGGTTGCAGAGGGAAGAAATCACCAGGGCGATGAAAGACTTGTGCTGGTTCCAAGCCAGGCCGCTTTGTGAATTACTGGAGATCAATGGACTTCCTGTTACTCGTGGGACCAAAACTGATCCTGTTGTTTGGTTAGATAGACTCAGCGCTATTTTTAGGTAAGTTTTGCATTGAAAAAATTTATTAACCTGATTTATTAACTTAAGGAAGTTCGAGTGTAACTAATGGGTCAAAATAATGTTAAAATTTTTTTTTAATTTTAGTCTTCCCAATATTCGTCAAAATTCTTTATTTCAATTTAAAATAATTTAAACAATTTAATAAATGATGATTTTTACTTATTTAATAAAGTAAAGTAATAAAATGACTTTGGTATTTATTACTTGCCGGAATAAAAAAACAGATTTGGCAATAGCGCGCTTGATTGTACCCATAACCTGAGACGTGGATGAGTGTGTGAGTTAAACATTTCTCTCTCTGTAACTATATTTTTATCCTTTTGTTTTTTCTCAGCTGTTGACGCGATGTTGTCAAATCTTTATTCGAATAAATGGCTGACGATAAACCAGTTACAAACATAAAATTTGACTTTAAATATTTCAAAAATTATATCGGTAATGTATTATTATTAAATTGTTTTTATATTTTGCAATAATCCAAGTTTCTTGTGTATAGTTTTTTATCCGTTAAAGTTGGGAGGTTAATATTGAAAAAAATAATTAAAGTCTCGACAAAAAGTTTGTCCGCCATAAGAGCCCGTGTATAAGGAGATAAAATATGTGATTTTTAAAATTTAATATCTAAGTAACTAAACGGTGAATCTTTTTTAAATTTTGGGATTAGATAAATTACGTATTTATTTATACGTTTACTTAATTTCAAAGCTCAAAGTTGGAAATTATTTTTTACGATTATTAATTTTTCAACTTCTGGTTAACAGCCGAGACCAGTGATTGCAGTTTCAATCGGCTTAGCGAAGCGAATGGAAATTTTGAAAAAACGTTTTTAGAGATAATAGATAATTTAATAAACTATTTCACCACAAAGCGTTTTTTTCAAAAATTTTATTCGTTTCGTGAAACCAATCGAAACTGCAATTGCTCTGCTGTTGGGAGTGCAACAGAGATAGTTCCGTTGAACTCCGTGAGAGCAAACCGAGAAAAAGATGGTCTCGCCTGTTAAGTGAAATCTATGAAAAAGTCAATTTTTTTTTGTGACGCTTGGGTAACTACTGATGCCGTTCACACAACAGTTGTTTCATCATGATCAATAATCCAGGATCCAAATTTTATAATAACTATTTCTTAAAATAGAAAGCAAGAAAATAATCACGCGTAATTTATTGTTTTTTGGATATATTTTCTTTTTTAACTTTAAAAAATTGTATAGTTGAGGTTTTACGCCGCTACTACCACAGAAAGTTTTTTTTTCATATTTTTAAACTACGAATATGTTCTTTTGTAAACTGGCCGAAAAAAAATTATACGTCCTTTCACCTTTAGATCACCAAAATTTCAAATTCTTAAAAGTAAAAGGGCGTATAATTAAAGACATACGCCCTTTTACCTTTGTAATTTTTTTTTTCAATTTTAAGCGCAGAATGTGTCTACTACTCGATTGGCAATAAAAAAAAAAAATATGCGCCCTTTTACCTTTAGGCACGCGATTTGCTGTTAGCAGATCATATTATAAAAAATTATGGATTTGAAAAATACATCTGACCTAATCTATTTATGTTATTCAGGTATACGAATCCCATTATTGAAGTAAATGACACTCAGCCGCATCCATGCAGAGACGTCGTTACTGAAATTTGGCCAGTGCTGTCGAAGGTGTTTAACAAGTACGCAGCAGACTCGAGGATTATGGAGCGATGCTGTCGATGCGTTAGACACGCTGTTAGATGTATCAGAAAGAACGCGGTCCATCTTCTAGAGGACATTGTTAAATTGATCATCGGGCTTTATGCGACGCATCAACACAGTTGTTTTCTGTATCTCGGGTCAATATTAGTCGATGAGTACAGTACTGATCACGAGTGTGCTGCAGGGCTGGTTCAGATGCTTGAAGCTTTCATCGGGCCTACTTTTACCTTGTTGCAAGAGCCTAATGGGTTGAAAAATCATCCGGATACAGTTGACGATCTTTTTAGATTGTGTTCAAGGTAAGTTTTTTTAATTCTTAGTTTTAAATTTTGACTAATTCATTATTTTTAACTAATTTTTAATTTAAAAATTAGTCAGAAAAAAATTAATGAATTTTGACTAAATTTTTTTTTAATTCATTATTTTGTTGTAGATTTATGCAGCGAGCGCCGATTGCATTTTTACACTCAGCACCTAAGAATAGTATAATGGATTGCGCAATATCGGCTTGCAGTCTTGATCACAAAGATGCGAATGCTTCTGTTATGAAATTTTTGTATGAATTCCTTCATTGTTCCCGAAATAATGATGTATGTATTAAGCTTTTAATTTATTATTATTATTATTATTATTATTATTATTATTATTATTATTATTATTGTAATTTATAAATTAATTTTTAAAAAATTTATATTGCAGGACCGGTCAGATTTTACGATAAGAAGATCATTAGTGCAAAGTGTGCTAGCGGAAAAGGGACAAACACTAGTGACTAATCTTCTGCATGCTGCTGTATTTTCTTTAAGGACTTATATGCTGCAGGAAACTGTTGATGTTATTATTGAATTGACGTTAATTGATCAAACGGTAAAATTCTTTATTAATATTACTTAATAGTAACAATAAATAATAAGTGACGTTTTTAATGATATAAGCTCATTTTGATGTTACACTCATCAAGAGCTTTCATTTGAATACCCACATGCCATTTTTATATATTTTATATATATGGTATTTGTGAAATATATAATATATATAAAATATATGAAAAATTGACGTGGGTACTCAAATGAAAGGTCTCGATGAGCGTAACATCGGGATGAGCTTACATCTTTAAAAATGTCAATAATTCACAAGATACAAGGTCATTTCTTAATTATTGACATTTTTAAAGATATAAGCTCATTCCGATGTTACAATCATCAAGAGCTTTCATTTAAGTACCCACATGCATTTTGATATATTTTTCATGTATACATATATCTAATATATATAAATATATGAAAAATTGATGTGGGTACTCAAATGAAAGGTCTCGATGAGTGTAATGTCGAGATGAGCTTATATCTTTAAAAATGTCAATCGTTCACTAGATACTAGGTCATTTCTTAATTATTAACATTTTTTAAAATATAAACTCATTTCGATGTTACACTCATCAAGAGTTTTCATTTGAGTACCCACATGCATTTTTATATATTTTTCATATATTTATATATATAATATATATAAATATATATAATATATGAAAAATTGATGTGGGTACTCAAATGAAAGGTCTCGATGAGTGTAATGTCAGAATGAGCTTATATCTTTAAAAATATCATTAGTTGACGAGATACAATATCATTCCTCAAATATTGATATTTTTACGGATATAAGTTCATCCCGATCTTATACTCATCAAGAGCTTTCATTTGAGTACCCACATGCATTTTGATATATTTTTCATATATACATATATGTCATATATATAAATATATGAAAAAATTGATGTGAGTACTCAAATGAAAGGTCTCGATGAGTGTAATGTCGAGATGAGCTTATATCTTTAAAAATGTCAATCGTTCACTAGATACTAGGTCATTTCTTAATTATTGACATTTTTTAAGATATCAGCTCATTCCGATGTTACACTCATCAGGAGCTGTCATTCGAATACCCACATGGTATGTTTTATATATTTTATATATATGGTATTTGTGAAATATATAAATATATAAAATATATAAAAAATTGATGTGGGTACTCAAATGAAAGGTCTCGATGAGTGTAATGTCAGAATGAGCTTATATCTTTAAAAATTTCAATGGTTAACAAGATACAAGGTAGTTTCTTAATTATTGACATTTTTCAAGGTATAAGCTCATCCCGATCTTATACTCATCAAGAGCTTTCATTTGAATACCCACATGCATTTTTATATATTTTTCATATATACATATATCTAATATATATAAATATATGAAAAATTGATGTGGGTACTCAAATGAAAGGTCTCGACGAGTATAACATCGGGATGAGCTTATATCTTTTAAAATGTACATAGTTCACAAGATAAAAGTTAATTTCTTAATTATGTATCCAGAGATATTTTCGAATACAACCTAAATAATGTTAATTAATTATTAAAAAATGACTAATTTATAAATTATTATTCCAGTCAATGGCAAAGTGGTTAGAAGAAGCTATAAAATCAATGCCAACTCAAAACGCCCCAGGCTCTGTGACAGCAACACCCGAACAACTATACGAGTTCCACCGTACAATATTAAGGTAATTGCTTATTATTAATTATTAATTAACAATCATCTAGATAATTAATTATTGATAATTAATAATTAATAACTAATAATTGAAACTAATATTTTTCATTAATTATTTTTACAGGAATACAGACTCACCAAAAGCTGTGATGAATGCTGTGCGGTCGTTCGCACGATTATTCCGTTAACCAATCGATAAATCAGTAATAGTAATAATAATAACAATAACAATAACGAATTAAAAAGGACTAAATAAATAAATGACAAATTTTATTAATGTACGTTAATACTACGCAGCATAATTATACATTTATTTTTTATGTATAATTTTTAAAAATAATCACAAATAAAAAATAGTTATTTTTTACACCAGAACAATTACAAAAAAAAAATAAATATCTGACGCGTTTATTTTTTTAAGTGCAATTGTGTCAGATAATTAAATAACAATTTAAAATATGTTATTTTAATTAAATAACAATTTAAAAATTGTTATTTAATAATACAATTTTTTTTACCAGTGAAAAAAAAGTATTTTTTTTTTTTAATACTTTCTACCGTAATTTTGCTTTTTTATAAATTTTTTTGCCAAAAAAAAAAAAATTAATATGTAATTTAAATGTATTTAAATTAAATTTTAATAATACGCGCATGATATTATTTTTGTATCTATAATTAATTCGATACATAGAAAATTAATGTAATTTTTTTTTTTTTATTTTACACTTTCATAAAAATTTTAACTGGAATTGAAAATTAAGTTCCTTAAAAATTTTTAAAACTCTGATACTAAATATTTAATTAAATATTTAAATATCTAATTAAATATTTAAATATTTCAATATTCAATTAATTATTTAAATATTTAAGTAAGAGTTTAAATATCAAACTTGAAAAACATTTCAATAAATAAAAAAAAAAATTAATAATTTTAAAATTACTACCAAGATGTAATTACGTGAAAATATTCTTTTTAATTTTTAAACGGTTGGAATTTTAAAACTATTAATTTTTATTAAATTATTTGTAAATTATAATTAAATTTACATTTACAATAATAAAATAAAAAAAATAAAATAAAATACAATCTAAGCTTTGAAAGCATTAAGACAATATTCTTGTAGATTAATATACTGATAATAATAATAAACTTTTGTATATTGTGTAGAGAAAGAATGTGTGGATGAAGCAATAATTGATTAAAAATGATGAAAAAAAAATTGTGACAATTGTTATAAAAAAAAAAAATAATTATTGAGATGTGTGAGCCTACTTTTGTGAAAAATGTCTAGGTAATTGTCAAGTTATCAATGCATTTGATATTTTAAGTAACAAATTTATTTCATGACAATTCATCTTGTAATTATTAACATCTAAAACATTATTATTATAATGATATAATATTAATTAAAGTGAAATAAACATCATTTTCTTATAATTAATTTTAGTTAATAATTTTTACATTAGTCACCATATTTTTTTTTTTATTTTTCGTAAGTATATGTATATATTAAGTCCTTTAGTCTTTATCTTTAGATACATAATTAAGAAATGACCTTGTATCTTGTGAACTATTGACATTTTTAAAGATATAAGCTCATCCCGGTGTTACACTCATCAAGGCCTTTTATTTGAGTACCCACATGAATTTTTCATATATTTATATATATTATATATATGTATATATGAAAAATATATCAAAATGCATGTGGGTACTCAAGTGGAAGCTTTTGATGAGTGTAACATCGGGATGAGCTTATATCTTTAAAAATGTCAATAATTAAGAAATGACCTTGTATCTTGTGCGCGATTGACATTTTTAAAGGTATAAGCTCATCCTGATATTACACTTATCGAGAGCTTTCATTTGAGTACCCACATCAATTTTTCATATATTTAATATATATATATATATATTTCACAAATACCAAATATATAAAATATATAAAAAACGCCATGTAGGTATTCAAATGAAAAGTCTCGATGAGTGTAACATCAGGATGAGTTTATGTCTCAAAAAATGTCAATAATTAAGAAATTACCTTATATCTTGTAAACTATTGACATTTTTTAAGATATAAGCTCATCCTGATGTTACATTCATCGAGACCTTTCATTTGAGTACCAACATCAATTTGTCATATACATATTATATATTTATATATTTAACAAATATCATATATATAAAATATATAAAAAATGTCATGTGGGTACTCAAATGAAAGGTCTTGATGATTGCAACATAGGCATGAGTTTATATCTTCAAAAATGTCAATAATTAAGAAATTACCTCGTATTTTATAAACTATTGACATTTTCAAAGATATAAGCTCACTCCAATGTTACACTTACCGAGACCTTTCATTTGAGTACCCACATCAATTTTTCATATATTTTATATATTTATATATATATTATATACATGTATATATGAAAAATATATCAAATATGCGTGTGGGTATTCAAATGAAATCTCTTGATGAGTGTAACATCGGGATGAACTTATATCTTCAAAAATGCCATGTTAACATATGACATTATATCTTGTTAACTACTGACATTTTTAAAGATATAAGCTCATCCTGACATTACACTCATCGAGACCTTTCATTTGAGTACCTACATCAATTTTTCATATATTTATATATATTATATATATATATGGATATATGAAAAATATATCAAAAATGCATGTGGGTACTCAAATAAAAGGTCTCGATGACTGTAACATCCGGATGAGCTTGTATCTTTAAAAACGTCAATATTTAAGAAAGTACATTGCAATTTAACAAAAGTCATTATTTAATAAAGCAAATTATCATTTATTTATAGTTCACAAGTTACGGCAGTCACATAGTCACTGCAATGTTGCTAGTTATTTTTTTATTGTTTAATGATTAAACAATTAATTATTATTAACATTCCAATTAACAGGTGCATCACATAGAAGCCAATTAGTTTTGAAAAAAAGTTATCCCAGGAAATGGGTTGCAATCCTCAGCATTGACTCATCATCCTTTCCAGAGTGAGTCATCTTAAAAGCCCACCAAGAAGTCTTTGTGCAACCAATAACTAATACATCTATATATATATATATATATATATATATATATATATATATATATATATATCAACTTAAAGTATTTTATAGGAAGAAAGAGAAAGGATAAAGAAAAATAATATCCTTTCTTAACAATGGAATTTTACTGTCACATAAATTAGAAAGGTTTTGATAGTCATTGCATTACACCGTTAAATATTTATTAAATCAATTAGCTTCGCTATTACTCAAAAGTCTAGAAATAATAACAAAAAATTGAAAAAACAAATTAATACACTGACAGAAAGATTTTCTATCATTTAATAAGCTTTATTAAATATCAATAAATTATTGTAATTATAATTCAATCAAGTTAAAAATTAAAAAAAAAAAAAAAGTTTCGAAATAAATTAAAAAAAAAAATTTTTTTAATTTAAAAAATTCAATAAATAAAAATTAATAAATTTTTTTTATTAAAAAAAATTCTATTTATTTTTAAATTGAATCATTTAAAAATTTTTTTTTTTAAATAAAGATTAAATATTAATAAATAATTGTAATTATAATTTAATCAAGTTTAAAAATTAAAAAAAACAATTCAAAATAGATTTATTAAAAAAAAGTTAATAAAAAAATTTTTAAATTTAAAAAAATCAATAAATAAAAATTAATAAATTTTTTGTATTAAAAAAAAATCTATTTAATTTTAAATTGAATCATTTAAAAATTTTTTTTTTTAAATAAAGATTAAATATTAATAAATAATTGTAATTATAATTTAATCAAGTTCAAAAAATTAAAAAAAAAAATTTTTCAAAATAGATTTATTAAAAAAAAATATTTTTTAATTTTAAAAAATCAATGAATAAAAATAAATAAATTTTTTTTATTAAAAAAAATCTATTTAATTTTAAATTGAATCATTAAAAAAATTTTTAATTAAAATAAAGATGCTAAAAAATTTTTATTTTAAAAATAAAAATTTAAATAACATCCAAGTAATCTCTAATAAATCTTATCCCATTTACAATACAATGTAGAGCATAGACATATATCTATATATACATATATATTGGTAGTGGGTGCCAAGACGCATTGACTTTACACTACCCTTAGACTAGCACCAATCTACTGCACCCATTCCACAATCCCTTTTTGCCTGCCCTACCACACCATACCTTAGACTCTACCCGTACCCGTATACGAATTGGCAGACTGCTGTCTGGCTGTCTGGTTGCTCGGCAACGCGCTATTGGTCGCCGGCTGAGAGGGTGCAGAAAAGGCTTCAACAAACTTCTATCTAACAATATAAAACATTTTTAAAATAGTATCAAGTACTCTCACTCCAACTATTATTTTATAAAAAATTATAAACTATTTTTTGAATTACAATATTCAAAAATTTAATGTAAATAACTTATTTTTTCTGACAGATCATGATATTTACATCATGATCAAGTCAGCGACGCCCATGAAAAAACCCAGCGTTTTTTTTTGCCTTGTCAGTAGTCGATTATCTCTCGCTAATTTTATCTAAATTTATAATCTGTATTATTAAGAGAATAAGCAAAATTGCGAGGCAAGTGTATTTATGTGATAAAATGGGTTTTTATGGTTAAATATGGTATTTTTGGACAAAATCTTGACCTGGAGTTATGACTTTTGGAGGTTTTATTTTATTCTTACCAATAGTAAATTTATGATGATAAGTATTTAGGCTGCATTCAAAAATGCTCTATCTCTAGATACATAATTAAGAAATTACATTGTATCTTGAGAACTCTTGACATTTTTAAAGATATAAGCTCGTACCGATGTTACACCCGTCAAGACCTTTCATTTGAGTACCCACATCAATTTTTCATATATTTATACATATTATATATATGTATATATGAAAAATATATGAAAAATTGATGTGGGTACTCAAATGAAAGGTCTCGATGAGTATAATGTCGGGGTGAGCTTATATCTTTAAAAATGTCAGTAATGAAGAAATGACCTTGTCTTTTGTCAACTGCTGACATTTTCAAAGATATAAGCTCATATCGATGTTACACTCATCAAGACCTTTTATTTGAGTACCCACATCAATTTTTCATATATTTATATACATTATATATAAATATATGAAAAATATATAAAAATTGATGTGGGTACTCAAATGAAAGCTCTTCATGAGCGTAACATCGGGATGAGCTTATATCTTTGAAAATGTCAATAATTAAGAAATGACATTGTATTTTGTCAACTATTGACATTTTTAACGATATAAGCTCACTCCGATATTATACTCATCAAAAGCTTTCATTTGAGTACCCACATGCATTTTGATATATTTTTCATATATACATATATATGATATATATAAATATATGAAAAATTGAAGTGGGTACTCAAATGAAAGGTCTCGATGAGTGTAATGTCGGGGTGAGCTTATATCTTTAAAAATGTCAATAATTGAGAAATGACCTTGTATTTTGTCAACTACTGTCATTTTTAAAGATATAAGCTTATCCCGATGTTACACTCATCAAGACCTTTTATTTGAGTACCCATATCAAATTTTCATATATTTATATACATTATATATAAATATATGAAAAATACATAAAAATGCATGTGGGTACTCAAATGAAAGCTCTTCATAAGCGTAACATCGGGATGAGCTTATATCTTTAAACATGTCAATAGTTACGAAATGACCTTGTATTTTGTCAACTACTGACATTTTTAAAGATATAAAGTCACCCCGATGTTACACTCATCAAAACCTTTCATTTGAGTACCTACATCAATTTTTGATATATTTTTGTATATTATATATACCATATATATATAAAATATATGAAAAATACCGTGTGGATACTCAAATGAAAGCTATTGATGAGTGTAATATCGGGATGAGCTTATATCTTTGAAAATGTCAATATTTAAGAAAGTATAGTGCAATTTAACAAAAGTATTATTTAATAAAGTAAAATTTCATTTATCTATAGTTCACAAGTCACGGCAGTCACATAGTGACTGCAAAATTGCTAATATAAACTAAATATATATCTCAAACAATCTATATCGTGTTACTAATGCCAAAAAAATGTATAAAAATTTTTTTTCAATATAAAAAAGTAAAAATCTATTCAAAATTTTCAATTTTTGCTACAAAATGGCAACTGCTTAAAAGAAAAAAATTAATTTTTGTGCCACTTTTTTTGAGTATTGAAAAAACAATTAATTTTTTCAAATTTTTAGACCAGAATAAAGTACCGACTTGATTTAAGAATTTTTCTTTACTTGATTCAAATATATTTTTTTTCTCCATGTAAAATTTTTTTTATTTTTTTTTCAAATAACAACAATGAAAATAAAACGAATGTAGACTGATCCTCCCTCATCCTGCCGTTTACTCTTGAGTTAGTATCCTAATGTAACATATAATATGTAATATATGTAACGAGTAACATATAATTGAAGCTTTCATCGTTGTATCAAGGACATCTTTTTGCGATGTAGACAGTACAGAGAAAAGCCAACTAACAATGATACTGTTGAAATGATGACCCTCATGGAGGAAAATCCCATGAGACATGAGACGTTAAACTTTCGTGACTGTCTATGCTGATTGCCGTGCATATTTGTATGCATATGCACATTTGGAAGCCGTTAAGTACAGAATACATTACACTGCAGTTAAATAAATGAGCCCGATAAAAAATAACTCTACTCATTTAATGATATTTTTAAAAAATAGTCTGGTAAGTTTGCCAGAGCTGAACGTCAGTCGTCTGGTGATGGTGAGGGAAGCTAAATAAAAATAAAATTTAAAAAACAACAGCAGTACAAGTTTAACTTGCTGGAGTACAAATTGCCACGAAGGTGAATAGAAGGCGGTAGTTGTTGGGTGAAAGACGCCCAAAGAAAAGAGCGAGGTCAGTTATCCGTACCACCACGCCCGTTTGAATCGTTACGCAGTGCAACGCCGCATTGCACATATTCGCGGATATTCACATTTTTTTTCTCCATTTTACGTTTTTTCATACTGAAAAAAAATTTTTTTTTGATTTAAGGGAAAATTTATTAAACAGAGAAAATTATTTTGGAGAATTTTATTTTTTTTAATCAAGAAAAAAAATCCTTGCACGGAAAGAATAAATCTTTTTTTTTTTAAAAGTTGACATTGTTATGACAAGAAATTAATTTTATGAAAATTTTAAACTATTTTAAATTGTAACTTTTTTTGTTGAAAAAAGTTTTTTTAAAAAAAAAGAAAAACTTGTGAATTTTCAACCGAAAAAAAAATATTTTTATTAAATTTAATTTAATAAAATTAATAACTTTAATGTAATTGAAATAGACTTTTATATGGTAATTTTTTAAATTTCTCAACAATTACAACTCAATATATTTTTATAGATATAAACACATTTCGATGTTACACTTATCAAGAGCTTTCATTTGCGTACCCACATGCATTTTGATATATTTTTCATATATACATATATGTAGTATATATATAAATATATGAAAAATTGATGTGGGTACTCAAATGAAAGGTCTCGATGAATGTAATATCAAGATGAGCTTATATCTTTAAAAATGTCAATAGTTGACAAGATACAAGGTAATTTCTTAATCATTGACATTTTTAAAGATATAAGCTCATCCTGATGTTATACTCCTCAAGAGCTTTCACTTGAATACCCACATCAATTTTTCATATATTTTATATATATATATATATATATATATATGTATCTATATACATACATATATGTATCTATATACACATATACATATATAAATATATGAAATATATGAAAAATTGATGTGGGTACTCAAATGAAAGGTCTCGATGAATGTAATATTAAGATGAGCTTATATATTTAAAAATGTCAATAGTTGACAAGATACAAGTTCATTTCTTAATCATTGACATTTCAAAAGATATAAGCTCATCCTGATGTTACACTCATCAAGAGCTTTCATTTGAGTACCCACATGCATTTTGATATATTTTTCATGTATACATATATATAATATATATAAATATATGAAAAATTGATGTGGGTACTCAAATGAAAGGTCTCGATGAATGTAATGTCAAGATGAGCTTATATCTTTAAAAATTTCAATAGTTGACAAGATACAAGGTAATTTCTTAATCATTGACATTTTTAAAGATATAAGCTCATCCTGATGTTATACTCCTCAAGAGCTTTCATTTGAGTACCCACATGCATTTTGATATATTTTTCATGTATACATATATATAATATATATAAATATATGAAAAATTTATGTGGGTACTCAAATGAAAAATCTCGATGAGTGTAATGTCGGGATGAGCTTATATCTTTAAAAATGTCAATAGTTCACAAGATACAAGGTCATTTCTTAATTATGTATCTAGAAATAGAGCATTTTCGAATGCAGCCTAAATACTTATCATCATAAATTTATTATCGATAATGATATGAAACCTTGAAAATGCACAATTTCAAGTCAAGACCTTTGCAATGACCTCAATTTCACTAAAAAAACTGATTTCATCATATGACTATCCTGGACACAAAATTTTTCTTATTCTCTTCATAATATAGATTAAAATCTTATTCAATAACTAAAAATACTATTATGAAAAATCACTTAGTTTACTTACTAAATTTCAATCTGATATTTAAAGCAACTATCAACAAATAAATGAATAATAAATAAATTACTGAATTATTATTTTAATTTATATTAAATAACGATTTTATAATTCATAATATCTATAAAATGAGTAATTTAGAATGTATTGTAAATTAAAACAACTATTTTCAAAAAATTCTGCATTTTTCGGCGTAAATTTTTGCAGATATTAAAAATATTATAAAAGCTTTGTTCGGTTATTAGTACGGAATTTTTTGTAAATTTACATTTGAGAGAATTAAAAAAAATAGTTAAAATCTTGGATTTAACACGAACATAACTCTTGCGTATTATCATCGGTCAATTGCCCGTGCAATAATTCCCCGTCTGATGCTGATGTTTATCCACATTATCAGCCACTGTGGAAGATTTAACGCACTAAATAATAGCCCTGACTTGTCTGATCTCTGTATGTACGGTTTACTTGCTAGTAAATGCACTTTACGAGTTGTAGAAGATAGTGGGGGGTAAAAACCTAACTAAACCGGGCTGGATATAAGTTAAGGGGTTGGGATTTACCAAAAATAAGAGACCGTTATTCAAACGGATGCTTTTATTCCTCGTAAACTTATATATCGCTGCTTAACTTAATCTTTTATATCGAGAAAACACGGAAAATAAATTACATTTGCGCATTGATTGGTTTCACTTTTTATAGCGCGGGTTACTTTTAATGACTGGGATAGAAATTGAATTTTTAAAAGGCAGAATTTCATTTATTTGAAGAATATATTCTTGTATAGGGAAGAAATTATTTAGAAGACAATAGTTGGTTTGCTTAAATTATTTTTTGCCTTGAATTGTGACTCTAGGATCGAGAAATTTTTATCTTTGGTCGGTAATTATTGGTAATTAATTTTATCTTCAGCCGCTATAAAAAATTCTTCAACCAATAGTAAATTTTATGATTAAATTTGTGGAAGTTTTTGCATTTAAAATACCAAAAAATCTATTAAAAACAGAAAGTTTGTCTGTAAAATATTCTAAAAAGTCTTTTTTTTTTTTTTTTCTTTTAAAGTACCACAAATCTATAAATTAATTTCTATACAATTTTTCCAAAATATTATAAAATATATTTAATAATTTTTATAATTTTCTTAATATATAAATTTTGATAAAAAAAATGTTCATCCTGTAAAAATTATACAAAACTATGACAGCATTTTTTTTTTAAATTAATCAAAATAAAATCGAAAAATATTTATCTGGTGACATTAGTGTCATTAAAAAATAAAACTAATATTGTAATTATAATTTAATCAAGTGCAAAATTTTTTTAAAAGAAAAAGTTTTAAAATAGACTTATGAAATAAAAAAAAAAAATAGCAATCTTGCAGTCACTATGTGACTTCCGTGACTTGTGAACTATAAAAAAATTAAATTTTGTTTTATTAAATAATGACTTTTGTTGAATTACACTGTACTTTCTTTAATATTGGCGTTTTTAAAGATATAAGCTCATCCCGATTTTACACTCATCACGAGCTTTCATTTGAGTACCCACATGCATTTTCATATATTTTATATATATATATATATATATATATATATATATATATATATATATATATATCCTATATATATATATATAAAATATATGAAAAATTGATGTGGGTACTCAAATGAAAGGTCTCAATGAGTGTAAAATCGGAATGAGCTTATATCTTTAAAAATGTCAATAGTTTACAAGATACAAGGTCATTTCTTAATTATTGACATTTTTAAAGATACAAGCTCATCTTGATGTTAAACTCATCAAGAGCTTTCATTTGAGTACCCACATGCCACTTTTTGTATATTTTATATTTATGATATTTGAGAAATATATAAATATATAAAATATATGAAAAATTGATGTGGGTACTCAAATGAAAGATCTCGATGAGTTTAATGTAGAGGTGAACTTATATCTTTAAAAATGTGAATGGTTGACAAGATACAAGGTAATTTCTCAATTATTGACGTTTTTAAAGGTATAAGCTCATCCCGATGTAACATTCATCAATAGCTTTCATTTGAGTACCCACATGCCATTTTTTGTATATTTTGTATTTATGATATTTGTGAATTATATAGATATATAAAATATATAAAAAATTGATGTGGGTACTCAAATGAAAGGTCTCGATGAGTGTAACATCGGGATGAGCTTATATCTTCAAAAATTTCAATGGTTAACAAGATACAAGGTAATTTCTTAATTATTGACATTTTTCAAGGTATAAGCTCATCCCGATGTTATACTCATCAAAAGCTTTCATTTGAGTACCTACATGCATTTTGATATATTTTTCATATATACATATATATGATGTATATAAATATATGAAAAATTGATGTGGGTACTCAAATGAAAGGTCTCGATGAGTAATACATCAGGATGAGCTTATGTCTTTAAAAATGTCAATATTTCTCAAGATACAAGGTCATTTCTTAATTATGTATCTAGAGATAAAGCATTTTCGATCGCAGTCAAAGTACTTATCATCATAAATAAACTATTGGCGAGAATGATATAAAACCATGAAAAGGCACAACTCCAGGTCAAGACTTTTCCAACGATACCAAATTTACCCATAAAAATCCATTTTATCATATAAATACACCTACCACAAAATTTTGACTTATTCTTTTAATAATATAAATTAATAAATTTTCTTATTAAAAACAAAACTATTTATTTTTAAATTGAATCACTCAAAACATTTTTTGCTAAAATAAAGATTCGGGTTTGTATATTTACGTTAAAGTAGTTTCTCAAAGCATCAGCATCAGCTTGGCAAAAAAAGTATTTATATTTTTTGGTTAAGTATAAAAATAATAAATAATAACATGAAAAATAAATAAAAAAAAAAAAAATAATTCGCGTCAGTAAAATTTGCTACGCAGCTGGCTCTCGAATTAACAGCTCACATAATCGTCGTATTCGTCGTCAAAGAAACTCTCGTCCTTGAACTAGATAGATGTATTTTCGCTTTGCGAAGCTGAACTGTCGAATCAATTGCTGTCAGCTTCAGTACATGTATCAGGGGATAAGTAATAATAATAACAATAAAAAATAATAAAAGAGATAATTTTTTTGGGACAACTTGGAAACAATGGAAAATAACTGGAACATTTTTGCAAATCGGGGAGAACCACTGCGACAATGACTCAAACGGTCATCTTGGTGCCTGTTCAAGGTCGTCCAGATCCTGACTAGTAGTGTGCGGTCAGATTGTCCAAACTAAATAAAAACGAACGAGCAATAATTGTGTGGGCTGCTATTTTGAGTGTATAAGTAGGACCCTCTCTAAATTCTCTTGGTCTTGAGATTTTTGCTAATCCTTGGAATTAGCTGAATCTCTGCCGCGATTTCTCTACGCAATTTTTTTTTTAATATTTTAAATTATTCAATACTGATAGAAGGATTTGTTTATATTTAATAAGGTTTATTAACTTAATAAATGATTTTTTAACATGGGATTTAATAAATATTTATTAACAGTTAATAAATTATTTATTAAATACGATTTATTAAATATTAATAAATATTTGTTGTTAACAAATATTTATTAACAGTTAATAAGTAATTTATTAAGTACAATTAATTAACTGTTAATAAATATTTATTAATGGTTAATGAATATTTGTTAACTGTTAACAAATATTTATTTAAAATAAAAAGCAAAAATAACAATTTTCTTTTGACACTTTTTATAACTCTACAGCAGGAATATATGATAATAATTAAATTCGCTAAATAAATTAATCTTTTTAATATTCAAAAATATAAAAGATAATTATGAGCTGTGATAGAATTTGCTATTTTACAATAAACGTTATTATAATGTAATATAATTAATGCAAATAATTTATAAAGATGATTTTTGTTTTTAAGCAATCTTTATATCATATGACATTGCAAGCCAAATAAATTCACTCAACAAAATAATTATTAACTGTTAATAAATATTTTTTAACTATTAATAATACTTATTAACTATTAATAAATGTACTTTCCTCCCAAATAAATATTTATTGAATGTTAAAAAATATTTATTAAAATTTAATAAATTAAATAATTGTTAAATAAATTAAATTATTAATAGTTAATCAATTCTTCTATCAATGTACACACAATTTTTTTTTATTTAATTATTCAAATTATTCAATACTGATATTTCTTAATATTTATACTCGAAAATTATACATTATTATTTATTGTAATTATAATAAATAATTATTTATAATCAACGGTAAGATTATTAATATTTATTACTTAATAACTGGGAATTGGGAGAGCCAAAAATGCGAATTTTAATTCAGCATGCCAATGAGAATTTGATTGCACGACAAAAAAAAAAAAATTTTTATTTATTAATTTTGTTGCAAATAAATGTTTTTGGTATGGATTCATTTTACCGTATTTAGCGTTCCATTCATAACGATGTCGAGACATTGGTAATTTCAAAATGCGCATGATTGTATATGCCTCGGTAAAAGTTAAATGTAGGTATGTATAACGTAAAACGTGATTATAATTTAGATAATTATTTTGTAGTGTTATTAAAAAGCTAAAAATAGATTAGACTACTTTTAAGATTTAGAAGTTTAAAATTATTAAAAAAAATTTTTTATAGCAATTTTTTAATAAAGCAGTTTTAATTCTTTGATTTAATGTTATTTTTAGTAGATTTCATAAAAATCCAACTATTGTATTTTTCCTTTTGACTCTTCAAAAATTTTGCTGTACTTCGACTTAACTCGACGAGTTAAGTCAGAAAATACATGCACAGAAAAAAAAATTTCTTGAATCAAGTAAATAATTTTGAAGAATTTCATCCTCTTGATTTGAGTAGAAAAATTCTTAAATTAAGTAAATTTTCCTTAATTCAAGAATTTTTCATTTTGATTCACAACAATGAAACTCTTCAAAATTATTTTCTTGGTTCAAGAATTTTTCTGTTGATTCAAGTTAATTTTTTTTTCAGTGTATGGTTCAAAAGTTTATATATGTATGAACATATTTATACATAAGAAATAACGCGGCTTGTCACGACGATAGTGTCAACAATTCTTGAAGGATCCTAATGAAACTCAACATACTTATTTTATAAACGATTATACAAAAGTCAAGTTCAAATATGAGCTGAATCGATTAATTAGTTTAGAAATTAGAGCATTTTAAAATTTTGGAAATTTCATACTCTCACTACTTTTCCTTCAAATAACTTTTAAATGAATCAAAATATTAAATTTCTGTAAAATGCATCTGAAAGCTGAGAAATTAAGCTTCAATATACATGCTTATATGTTTTTTGAAATCAAAAAATACACGGAAAAAATAAAAATAGAAAAATTACACTGTATAATGTATCGCGGCGCTCCGTATAAACTTCGGAAAAAATTACAGTTTCTGATTGTAAAAATTATATTGTAAAATGTAAAAATTACATTGTAAAATGTAAAAATTACATTGAAAGCCCTGAAAATTAATATTCAAAATTTGAATTTAGAAAACTATTATTTCGAACTGCAATTTTTCTAGTTTTAATAGTTTTTATACAAAGCGACCCTTATAACTATTTATAATGTAATTTATCGATTTTTCTTTTTTCCGTGCATCTATAAGGATCATTTTAAAGAAATTTTTACTTTTACAGTTGTTTTGTGCACAGAAATGAAATAGAATGAAATTTACTTCCATGTCGGATGAAAAATGGCCTTTTTTATTTATTTATCACATTAATCACATTTTCTGGCAATAATTTTTGTTATTTTGCTGATCTTATTAATAAACTAAAAAAATTAATGGTTTTTTTCCTTTTTTCGCCTGAAACTAAAATTTACTTCATGTAAACCTACACAGAAAAAAGTAAACTGTAATAAATAACAGTCGATTTATAATAAGTAATGATCAACTGCTAAAAATTACCATTTCAAACGGTAAAATCGTGATTTTACTATTCACTTTATAATATTTACCATTTAAACGTTACAATTTACTCTTTACATGGAAGAAAATACTATTTCAAACAGTAATATTCGCTATGTAAATGTCTAAAATGTGAAAGTATAATAATTAACAATTCAGACTTTGATATTTATCATTTCGTACCTAAAAAATGATCGCAATGATATGTAAAAAGTATAAAATAACGTTAGTAAATTTCTAATACAAGCAACGTCAATATTTACAAAGTAAAATGGTAAATTTTAAACGCAACGCTAAAAATTAAACTGTAATTATTGACTTGCTTGGACTGGTAATATGTATATTTTAAAAGTATAATTTTTACTGTTTCAAATGTTAAATTCTCCCAGAGTGAGACCCCCTTCTCTTTCATCTGAGTTCCCCTTCTCCTCATAATATGGACTATGTATTAAAATGGCAAGTTTTACTGTTTGAAACTGTAATTTTTTAAGATGAAAGAGTCGTTATTTACTACATTGACAGCTTCTAATCACTTATTTTGGATATTAAATTATAAATTGTGGCTTTTATACTTTCTACATTAAGTTCTGTAATATTTATATTTTTGCCACCCCGATGTCCGCTTTACTGTTTGAAACTATAAAAATTAACCGAAGTCCGAGTGAATATTACAGTTTACTTTTTTCCGTGTAATGTATAAAGCCGATTAACGTTTGAATAAATAAATAAATAAATTAATTAATATTGGGATTGGCCCAAGCCAGGAATCGAACCCGGTTCACTTTGTTTATAAGTCTAGAGCTGCATCACTTAAGCTACCAGCTCCCATTATTACTATTACTATTATCATAATGATGATGATGATAATAATAATAATTTTTTTTTTATTTTTACAGTAAATTAAAAATAAAAAAAAAACTAGTAATAGAAGAATTTCAGTTAATAAAAAATAAAAATGTGGGAGAGTTTTATTTAAAGCTGAAATAATGGGTAGGTACTTGTAAAAAGTGGTGAAGGGTTTATCCGGTACATGGCAAAACGTTTCACTTTGGGTGGCTCAACCCTTGGTCTTTAATCCTACGGGAGGTACAAACAAACGGTATTATACGGCATAGCAGATTGCACGTAACAGTGTGTGTATGTGTATGTGTATACATAATATATAAGTGTGTGTATTTATGTATGAACGTCTGTCTATACATTGCAAATTCCGCATCGACTATCAACCGGTGCCAATAACATACAAGATAGGGCAAACCCGAGAAAACGAGTAAGAACGCAAGGACTGTTTGCAGGAACGAGGCTATTCACCCTTGGCACCCGATACGCTTTTGTATTTCATTCCTTGTGTATATAATATCTATTGTCTTGCTTTTTTAGTTTTCAATTACATACTTGTCCTATGTCCTCCTGTGTCCTCGGATTTAAATCGGGTTAAAAAGTTTCTGATGACCAAACTTTTTTATTTTTTAATTTATGTTAGTCACTTTTTAATATATTTTTATTTCATTAATTAAAAGTTTAATTTTTTAATAAAATTATGAATTAAATTTAGCATTTCTACGGAACTCATTTTTTACACTTGAAATAAAAATTTTGTGTGAAAAGAAAAAAGTGTCTGAATTTTTTAATCTACATCTAAGTTTGCTCAGCCGTATATTCAAAAAAAATTAACTTTGAAGTTTATATTTCTGTAAATTAGCAATGAAGTTATTTTAGTAATTATTCTTTATCTACAAGTATTTCTTCGTAAGAGAATAATAAAGGTTGCCTTGAAAAATTCTTCAAAGAAGTTAGTTAAAAATTTAAAGTTCTTCAAATAATTTATCTCTTTAAGTGACGGTAATTTAAAAATCTTCAATTTCAGAAAGTAAAACTTTAATAAAAAATGTTTTTCTTGATATTACGAAGATTTAATAAAAAGAAAATTTTTAATAAAAATTTTTAGAACTTTTGATTGCGCATGCGCTTCAGTGGTTCTTAATCGATGACTAACTTCGGGTTGGTGAATTACCAATAAGAAGTTCTGATTTTACTGTTAACCAATAAAAAAACGAATTGCATATTATTGATTTTAACTTACTTTAAGAAATTTCATGAAATATTTTCTCAATTTTTTGAAAGAAATTTATTTTGTTAAATTGCACTGTACTTTCTTAAGTATCGACATTTTTAAAGATATAAGCTCATCCTGATGTTACACTCATCAAGAGCTTTCATTTGAGTACCCACATGCATTTTTATATATATATATATATATATATATATATATATATATATATATATATATATATAAATATATATATAAATAAATATATATATATATATATATATATATATATATATATATATATAAATATATAAATATATATACACATATATATATATATATATATATATATATATATATATAATGTATATAAATATTCGAAAAATTGATGTGGGTACTCAAATGAAAGGTCTCGATGAGTGTAACATCGAGATGAGCTTATATCTTTAAAAATGTCAATACTTAAGAAAGTACAGTGCAATTTAAAAAAATAAATTTCTTTCGAAATTGAGATTTCGAATGCATCCTAAATACTTATTATAATTAATTGACTGTTGGTGAGAATTATATGAAACCTTGAAAAGGCACAAATTCAAGTCAAGATCTTTACAACGACACTAAATTTCACTAAAAAAACCGATTTTATATGACTATCCTTGAGACAAAATTTTTCTTACTCTCTTAATAATATAGATTATTATTATTATTATATTTTGTAAAAAAATATTTTCAATACTAAAAATAGTTTAACTCAATGTAAATTTAATAATTATTATTATTATTGAAATAATTTTGATAAATATATTCAAGCACTTACTGTTTAGAGATAAACAAAAATCTATTCTGTCAATATCAGAGAACTCTGAATAGTGTATATTAATGACTCACATAATATTAAGTGGAATGAAACTTTATGAGTCATATTACAATCCAGTATGTTTCTGACGTCTATTGACTTTACACATATGGTAACCGGAATCTTTATTACCCGACAATTAAATAAAAACCTCTATATATTAAATACACCCAAAACCATACAATGTAAAATAAAGAATCAGAATTACAATTTCTTCCCCCAAAAATTAATAAATTTACACTGATAGAAGGATTTATTAACTATTATTAATTTAATTTATTTGAAGACAATTATTTAATTTATTAAATTTTAATAAATATTTTTTAACATTCAATAAATATTTATTTGGGAGGAAAGTATATTTATTAATAGTTAATAAGTATTTATTAATAGTTAACAAATATTTATTAACAGTTAATAAATATTTTGTTGAGTGAATTTGTTTGGCTTGCAATGTCATATGATATAAAGATTGCTTATAAACAAAAATCATCTTTATAAATTATTTGCATTAATTATATTACATTATAATAACGTTTATTGTAAAATAGCAAATTCTATCACAGCTCATAATTATCTTTTATATTTTTAAATATTAAAAACGTTAATTTATTGAGTGGATTTAATTATTATCATGTATTCCAGCTATAGAGTTATAAAAAGTGTCAAAAGAAAATTGCTATTTTTGCTTTTCATTTAAATAAATATTTGTTAACAGTTAACAAATATTCATTAACCATGAATAAATATTTATTAACAGTTAATAAATTGTACTTAATAAATTACTTATTAACTGTTAATAAATATTTGTTACCTTAACAAATATTTATTAAAATTTAATAAATCGTATTTAATAAATAATTTATTAACTGTTAATAAATATGTTAAAATATCATTTATTAACAATTAATAAACCTTATTAAATATAAACAAATCCTTCTATCAGTATACAAAATTCAATTAGATAAAATGGATAAATTTTTGCCGTTGAACTTGAGAGAGCCAGGTGTCGGGTAAAAAAAATAGCTAAGGTCGTGGAGGGATATCTAAAGTTAAGGGATAGTCGATGTGGGGCGCGACCAGTAAAGTATTAAAGTATAGAATGAGAAGTTGAGGAAAAAATGGCAGACCAAAAGAAGAAGAATAAGAATAAGGCAACCAAGATCATCAAGACAACTAATGTTGGGCTCTACGACCATCAAAGAGTCGCACACACACGTTAAAAAGTAGTGGGGTGTTGGTGAGGCCTTAACCCGGGGTAAAATGTACTACATAGGCGAAGAGGTAGCCAGACATTGTGGGGCGAAGAGGGTCGTCTGAGTTTCAGTCTCAGACTGAGACACCACCAGAGAGAGAGAGTGAGAGTTGAGGTCTGAGTACTGTGCTAGTATACAGAGACTTCAGACTACAGACTACAGACTTACAGAGGCTGAGGCAGTCTGAGACATGGCTCTATGGGGGATTCAAGGTGTAGTGTGGGTATGGCTGAAGACTATGCTACAGAGAAGACTATACTATCGCACAGTAGTTGAGAGTAGGAGGAAGACGGCTAAAGCTAAAGAGACGGTCCTTCACCCAGACAAATGTGTACAAGGGCGGGACAGAATTTTCGATCCTGAAATATATATATATATATGAACAGTCGATAGTCCGAAGGACTGTCGGTAGCCCACAGTCTCGGAATCCCCACTTATCATCAGCATCGTCATTGAATCAAAAGTGTTTGAGTTTAAGGATTATAAACCGTATAAATTGCCCTCATTTTCGGGGTAGGATATGTACGCCCTTGTGGGTAATTAGCTAATACCTAATTGATAATTGATATGGCTTAATGCTCATCACGGGTATATGAACTAAGATAAAGACTAATTTCTATGGTAATAATAATGGAACTCTGCTGGGAGAGGCTAAAAGGAAATGGATTCAATAGTTTGGAGAATTACTAGTTTGCTGGAGCACATATGGATAATTTTACCATCAGAGTTTGTTCGGATGGATTAATTGTTACTCGTTATGAATGAGAATTTACGAGGGTAATTTTGTTTTTGAGGAAATTTGAAAAGAAGAATTGAAAAATTAGAATTAAAATGACGTTTTTTTTTTTGGATAATTTGGGCCTTTTGACAGAAAAAACGCCTTTTTCAGGTATAGGAACATGTTTTGGATTTAAAAGAGGAGTTGATGGTTTAATTTTTGAGTAAATGAATTGGAATATTTTAATTAGAATGACATTTTTTTGATAATTTGGGCCTTTTGACAGAAAAAACACCTTTTTTAGGTATAGGATGAGTATTAGCGCCTTTTTGTGGAAAGTTTAGAAGTTTTAGTTACCTTGTTTAAAAATATTGATTGAAAATAATTAAAAAATATGAAAAACATTATTTTTTTAAATCCAAAAACATGTTTTGGATTTAAAAGAAGAGTTGATAATTTAATTTTTGAGTAAATTTGAAAAATTAGAACTAGAATGACATTTTTTTGATAATTTTGGCCTTTTGACATAACAAACGCCATTTTCAGGTATAGGATGAGTATTAGCGCCATTTTGTGGAAAGTTGTAGAAGCTGTAGTTATCTTGTTTAAAAATAATGATTGAAAATAATTAAAATATATGAAAACAATTGTTCTTTAAATCCAAAAATATGTTTTGGATTTAGAAGAAGAGTTTAAGTGATAATTTAAATTTGAGAAGAATTTAAAAATTAAATTTTAATGATATTTTTCTATGTTTGGCCTGTTTCAGATATAGGAAGATGATTAAGCGCCATCTTGTGGAAAGTTTAGAAGCTATAGTTATCCTTGTTTAAAAATAATTAAAAAATTTGAAATTTGAATTTTTTTAGATAATTTCAATTGTTTTGTTTGTACATATAGATATACAGTTTGCAGGGAGTGACTATTTCTCAATTTTTTTTCTTTTCAATCAGTATTCTTAACCAGGGTAATTAATCATAAATTATTCTTAATTTAAGTAAATTTTACTTAATATGACATTTTTTTGCTTTTTTCAAAACTAAAAAACTAAGTTAATTTTTTTATTAATATAGAAATTCAATTATAATTTAATTTCTGAAGTAAAGAATTCTCGGGGTAATTAATAATTGATAAAAAAATAAATCAAAAATTTTTTAACTATGATTTAGTTAAGTAAAAAAAAATTTCTTGGTTAAAAATTTTTCTGTTTAATTTAAGAGAATTAATGTTATTTTTTTGGTTCAAGATTTCTTCTTAATTTTTCCAAGTACATTAAAATAATAATAATGAATTTGTATAAAAAAAAACAAAATTCGTTGCTATTAAAAATTAATAAGAATTTTTTATCAAACTTCAAATAAGAAAACTTTCTAGTTAATTTTATTTCTTCTTTCCATTATTTTAAATAAAAAAACCAAAATCACAACAATTTGAATGAGAAGAATATTTTTCTTCAATTACCTTTGTAATTTCTTCAGAAGAAATCATACAAGTCATAAAATTAAAAAAAAAAATAATTCTTTAAGAAGAAAACATAATTTTGATTTTTATCAATGAAAATTAAAGTAGCAGATATTTAATAATTTTTCTAAGAAATAAATTAGTGCAAAAAAAAAAATGTAAAAAATAAAAAATGCAATTTTTTAAAAATAAGTTTTTGAAAGAAATTTTTTTGTTAAATAAAATTAAAAAATTGTGAAATAACTGCTAACTTTAATGTCGCTATTTATCAATCATTGTTGCAAAGAAGAAATCTGATAAAAATAAAAAATTAACTTTAATTTATCAGAAATACTTAAAAAAAATTAAAGAAACATTATGAAAATTAATTTAGCAGATATTTGATAATTTTAAGAATTTTTGTAATAAATAAATTATGGCAAAAAAAATAAAAATTGACATGTAGAAATTTTAAACAATTAAAAATGCAATTTTTTAAAAATTTGTTTAAAAAAACTAAAAAATAATCAAATAACTGCTAACTTTAATGTCATAGAAACATTGATTTCTAATATATATTAAAAAAAATTAGGAAAACGGTTGACCCTGAAGGCCATCCCTGCAACTTCCCGCTAATTCCATACTTAGGCGCTTAAAATTGCACCAATGACGTTTTTGAGCTCTTCGAGCTCAAAAATACAATTTATGGGTTATTTTGAGCTCTCCGAGCTCAAAGAGATTGCTTTCCTATGCTTTAAAGCTCTTCGAGCTCAAAAGTCTGATAGAGATTTGATAAGAAACTATTTTTTGAATTTTTAAACCGCAATAACTTTTGAATGAATAAACCGATTTTTACGCGGTTAGAAGCATTCGAGGCAGTTTTTCAAGCCTCACAAAGAATCTTAAATTTTGAATTAATCGCGCTAGGAATTTTGAAGTTATTCCGAAAAAACACTTTTTTCGGTTTTCTTTAGTTCACGATATCTCTCGAACGAATCAACCGATTTTGACCGGACTGGTGGCGATCGACGTGGTTTTTTGAGGTTAAGAGCTGATTAGTTTTTGGAATTGAACCTTTAAGCTGTTTAAAAGTTATTCAAAAAAAAAACCACATTTGAAAAAAATTTTTTTTTCAGTTTTTTGAAAATTTCTCAAAATCTATTGATCTGAATCGGTCCAAATAGTTTTCAAAATCTAAGTTTGGTCAAGCCTTTTCGAATGGCACCAACCGCGATGAAATCGGTCAAGCCGTTCAAAAGTTATAAGCGGTTCACATACTTTCACACACACACACACACACACACACACACACACACACACACACACACACACACACACACACACACACACACACATACAGACACCGTGACAACCTCGCGGGGATAGTCAGGGAAGCTTCCTGTGATCTTCAAACGTCGAGATCTGATGAAAACTCGATTTTTGCAAAACGGGGTGAAAACAATAACTTCCCGATTTTTGAAAATCTTCAATTTTCTTAGCGGGAAGTTAAAAATTAAAGAAACATTATGAAAATTAATTTAGCAGATATTTGATAATTTTAAGAATTTTTGTAATAAATAAATTATGGCAAAAAAATAAAAATTGACATGTAGAAATTTTAAACAAACCGGTGACGTTAGCCGAGTCGTCTAAGGCGCATGGCCTATAGAGAACTCGGACTAACTTACCGGCCAGGCGTGGGTTCGAATCCCAAGCTGGTCTTAGAAACCAACTTGGTTGATATTCGGCCCTTGCCGCGTAGGTTAAGATTTACACAATCCAAAAAGACCCCAACGTACCACTCCCAACAGTTAAAGTCGGCGATATGACCTCAGCAGTTAAAACCGACTCTAAATAATAATTAATAAAAAAAAAAAAAAAAAAATTTTAAACAATTAAAAATGCAATTTTTAAAAAAACTAAAAAATAATCAAATAACTGCTAACTTTAATGTCATAGAAACATTTATTTCTAATATATATTAAAAAAAATAATAATACTTAAAATATTAACTAAAAAAATTGTAAATTAATCAAAGCAAAAATTTCCTAACCTCAAATCATAAAAATCGCCATTTTTGATCCTTTGAGTAAACAAAACTAAAAAAAAATCTTCTATTTAAGATCTAGAAGATTAAAATTCCTTAAAAGAAGCGATTAGTTGACCACATCGATAAGAGCCTCTAAATTTCCAAGAAAAATAAGGTTAACATGTCTAGAAAATATTTACTTGAAAATACTCAACTGTAGTTGACGGAATTTCCGGCCGAGAATGATTCTTATTAGTTCGCTTGTCTCCGTAGTTCCTCGTCTCCCTTCGGAAGACCTCGGGATCACTCGGGTAGCCGAAGTCTACCGCAATGGTAGTCAGTCCTGGCAATCTCGAGCAACAGACTTTCGGCCAGTTCGTCACCGGCGTTTTGTGAAGAAGGTGATCCTTAAAAAGTTATCTAGTTTTAAAAACTCAGTAACATTTCTTCTAAAGTAATATTTGGACTTACAATAAGTAATATTAACTTATACAATTTACAAATAGAAAAAAAATTATAGAAAAGAAGAAAAGTACGTTTTACCGTTAAAAAATTCCAAGAGTTTTTAAATTATTTTAAAAATTAATGTTTTGTCGGCTAGTGATTTTAATTTTAGTTTTAATTTGCGAAAGGAAGAGAAAATAATTCAAATTAAATAAATGTGACTGGTGACGTGTTAACGCCATTAAAATTTTTAAAATTCCTCTTCCTTTCGTCCGAATGTTAAAAAAATCTAACGGCAAGGACGTCGCCTTATTTGCTAATTTTTTTTTCTTTACTGTAATTTGTTTTTTGGCAATGCCAGATGCTAATGGGTTTAGATTTGTCTTCTTTATCCCCGAAATTAGTATCAAGTCTTAAAGAGATAATTAATAAATGCTGGTTCTATTCGCAAGTCGTGAAAATATTTATTTTAATATTTTATTATTGATTTTACGGAGAAAAGTTCGTTTTTTTAATAAAATTTATCTAAGATAAATAATTCCATTCCTGGAAGGTTCAATTTCTTCTAACTATTGGTAAGTTTTATCTTTATTACTTTTTTAAACTCCTTTTTCTTTTTTTTTTTTAGATAAATTCATTCATTTTTTAATATTAAAGTTAGCTGTCACTTGACAACAAAAAAAAAGTTTCTTAAAAATTGCATTTTTAATTTATTAAAATTTCTAAATGTCAATTTTTTTACTCATTTTTTTTTGGACAATTAATTTATTAAAAAAATTCTTAAAATTATCAAATATCTCCTAAATATTTCAATTTATTTTTTTCCTATTTTTTTTTGCAGTAATTTATTTCTTAAAAAATTAAAAAAAATTATTCAATATCTGCTACTTTAATTTTCATCATTTTTTAAGTTTTAAAATAAAATTTTTTTTATTACAATTAAATTACCAGACACTTGACAATTTTTTAATTTTATTTAACACAAAAATTTATTTTTAAAAAATTGCATTTATTACTTTTTAGAGCCATTTTTTTTTGCTAAAATTTGATTGTTTAAAAAAATTATCAAATTAATTTATTTTAGCATGGAATTTTTTTTTAGATAAATTTCTAAACTTTATAATTAATATTTTATTAATTTTTTTGTTTAAAATAATCAATTAGTAGATTTAATTTTTTAAAAAAAGAAAAATAAAGTGTTAAAAAATTTTTACAATTAAATTATTTAAAAAAAATTCCACGTATAAATTTTAATACTGAAGAAAACTAATTAATTTTTAATTAGTTTAGTTTCCATAAAAAATCAACTTAAAATAAAATAATGCTTCTCAAAATTTCCACTAATAATTTTTTTTTTCATAATAATTATAATGTAAAATTATAAATAAATTTATAATGTCTAGATCGTAAATTTTAAATAATTATAAAAAATTTTTTTTTATTAATAATTTGTTATTAAAATTTAAAGAATTTTAGTTTTAGTATAATTTTTATGCTGTAAAAAAAAAAATAATTAAGGAATTTTTAATCCATTAAAACATGTAGAATTTTTTAATTAATTTTTTTTTTCATAATAAAATAGATAAATTTAACATTGTACAACAGTACGAACTGCTTTTTACAATTTTTTTTATCACAGTATTTTATATTAATTTTTTTTTTCATAATAATTATATTGTAAAATTTTAAATAAATTTTTAAAAAAGATTTTTCTTTAAAACAATTAATTTGTAAAAATTTAAAGAATCTTTAGTATAATTTTTTAACACTAAAAAAAATTATTGAGACATCTTTAATAAATTTAAATAATTAAAAATTTCCATTAATATTTAAAATTATAAAATATTTTAAAAAAATTTTATCCATGCTAAAAATATCACTTGCTTTTAAAAAATTCCTACTGAAAAAATGATAAATATTTGACTGACACATTTAAAAATAAAAAATCAATTGCAAGTTTCCAACTCAGTATTTAAATAATAAAACTAATATAGACCTAAATAATATATTAAATAAAAAATAGCAAGTTAGCAATTAAATTTAAATATCAAAGTTTGCAAAACCGACTTTTTAGTATCCAGATACAAAGTACATATATATTGATCAGTAAGGACGTTGCGAATGACAAAAGAGGAAGAAAGAGAGTAAAGAGTATGTAATGTGTGGTTCTTGGACGCCGGCTCGTCGCGACTCTGTAATATAACCTTCGGTCAACTCTTTCTCTCTCTGTCTCTCTTTTTCTCTCTCCCTCGGTAATTTTTATTATACATACCGTATTTTTATTATTTTTTTATTTCTTCATATATGTATATCTGTATATCTTCTCTTCTTATCTCTCTCTCTCTCTCTCTCTCTCTCTTGGTTTTGAGGTCTTGAGTCTTGACTAGATGTAACACGTGTTTGAAAGGTAATATAATATAATCTAACTAAGCAATTCAATAGTAACTACTATAAATAGTTGGCTATAATACTACCATGAATAACTTTGCTAATTTATTATTATTATTATTTTTTTTTTTTTTTTTCATTCGTAGAAACATCGATAAAATAATCAACTGTATTATTAATAAATTATTATCTATTATTAAGTAAATTTTATTAAGCTGAAATTTGAAAATTCATTTAATTTTTATAAATTATTGAAAAAAATTTTTTTTTTTACTTTTGGAATTTTTTTTATTGTAATTTAATTATTATAAAAATCTAAAAAAATTTTTACATTTTAAATAGTCTGTAAATTCTATTAAACAGAAATTTGAAAATTCTTTTAATTTTTATTAGAAATTATTGCAAAGAAAACATTTTTTTTACAATTGAAATTTTTTATTGTAATTTAATTATAAAAATCTAAAAATAAATATTTTTATACATTTGGAATTTAATTATTATAAAAATCTAAAAAAATTTTTTTTTACATTTGAAATATTCTGTAAAATCTATTAAACAGAAATTTGAAAATTCTTTTAATTTTTATTAGAAATTATTGTAAAAAAAATATTTTTTTTACAATTGGAATTTTTTATTGTAATTTAATTATTATAAAAATCTAAATAAAAATGTTTTTATACATTTGGAATTTTTTATTGTAATTTAATTATTATAAAAATCTAAAAAAATTTTTTTTTACATTTGAAATATTCTGTAAATTCAATTAAACATAAATTTGAAAATTCTTTTAATTTTTATTAGAAATTATTGTAAAAAAAATATTTTTTTTACAATTGGAATTTTTTATTGTAATTTAATTATAAAAATCTAAAAAAAAATATTTTTATACATTTGGAATTTTTTATTGTAATTTAATTATTATAAAAATCTAAAAAAATTTTTACATTTGAAATATTCTGTAAATTCAATTAAACAGAAATTTGAAAATTCTTTTAATTTTTATTAGAAATTATTGTAAAGAAAATATTTTTTTTACAATTGGAATTTTTTATTGTAATTTAATTATTATAAAAATCTAAAAAAATTTTTTTTTACATTTGAAATATTCTGTAAATTCTATTAAACAGAAATTTGAAAATTCTTTTAATTTTTATTAGAAATTATTGTAAAGAAAATATTTTTTTTACAATTGGAATTTTTTATTGTAATTTAATTATTATAAAAATCTAAATGAAAATATTTTTATACATTTGGAATTTTTTATTGTAATTTAATTATTATAAAAATGTAAAAAAATTTTTTTTTACATTTGAAATATTCTGTAAATTTTATTAAACAGAAATTCAAAAATTTTTTTAATTTCTACAAATTATTAAAAAAAAGTTTTTTTAATGTAATTTAATTATTATAAAAATTAAAAAAAATTTTTTTACATTTAGAATTTCTTATTATAATTTAATTATTATAAAAAAACTTTTTTTTTACATTTAGAATTTTTTTTAAAATTAGATTAGAATAATCTAAAAAAAATTTTTTTAAAATTTATATTCTTCTTTCTTTATCGCGATAATCGATTGATAAAAATCAATTGTTGTTAAAAAATTAATTTTTCTTTTTTTTTTTAAGAAAAATAAAAAATTCTACAAGATTATTTTTTATTCCATGATGATATGCTGTTATAATGAGGAAATGATTCATGACTTATCCGTTACTTTATCTGTTAGGATTTGATTCATCATTATTTTACTTTTTATTCTTACATTCATTCTTTTTTGTCTGGAGTTTCATTAATGTCTTCATATCACTTTAAAGTTTTAGTTTTAAAATTCAAGATTATTTTGTTTCAATTAAGAGTATTTCTTCTTAAATTTACAATTTTTTAACATTAAAATTGAATTTTTTAAAAGTATTATTGAGAAGAAATAAATAAATTTTGAATTTTTTATTTATGTTCAATTTTATTTTATTGAGAATTTTTTTCTTCTTTAAAAATTTGAATGCAATTTTTTAAATTTATTTTCCAAAAAATTTAGTCACAATTTTTAGTAAAATTTATTAGAAAATTACTAATTAAAATTTTAGAATGAAGATTAATTAAAAATTACAGAAATTTAATAAAATTAATGAAGAAATTTATTAACAAAAAAAATCATTTTCTAGACAATGAAAAAAAAAATTTTAATTGTAATTTTAAACAAAATTTTGGGAAGAAACAACTAATTTGTATTATTAATTATTGATTAAATTTTAAATGTTCAAAAAAATTAAATTAATTGTAATTTTTTGTTTATAATTTTATTTTATTGAAAAAAATTTTATTTCTTCTTTAAAAATTTATTTTTGCTAGTTAAAATATCTAGTAAAATTTATTAGAAAATTACTAATTAAAATTAATTAAAAATTACAGAAATTTAAGAAAATTAATGAAGAAATTTATTAAAAAACAAAATTCTTTTCTAGGCAATTTAAAAATTTTTAAATTACAATTTCTTCCTAAAATTTTGGGAAGAAATAACTAATTTATTAATTATTGACTAAATTTAAATGTTTAAAAAAATTAAATTAATTATAAATTGTAAATTTCATTTTATTTAATTTTTATAATACTTTCCAATTTTTAAAATCAAAAAATTTTAACAAATTTTTGTAATTAAAATTTAAAGAAATAAGGTTAAGATTATTTAATTTTAACTGCAACGTAGCCATCTATCGGCAGTAAATAGCGACTAAACCTTTATTTGACTAGTCAAATAAATAAATTTTCATTAATTTTCTAAATTTTTAAAATTCCAAAATTTGGTAAAAAAAATTTTTTTTTAATATTTTTTAGATTAAAAAATTAAAGACACAATTTAAAGTCCAAAATTTTTAACAATAAGTTTACTACAATACTTTTATTGTAATAATAATTTTTTTTTTTTAATTTAAATAATCTCAAAAATTTTAATAAATTATTTTATAACTTCAAATTGAATTAAAAAAATTCTTTTTAAAATTTACAATAAATTTCTTCTCTAAAAAATAATTCTAAATAAAATATTTAAGTAAAATTGTGATAAAAAAAATATTAAACTTGATTAAGTAGTACTAAGAAATAAAAACCTATTAATAAAAATTAACAACTATAATTAACGACAAGCAAACCTAATCGGGCGTTGTATCTTAAAAAACCAGTCAGACGTCGAAAAATTCTTACGTTACATACTTTCAAATTAACCAGATGCCCATTGATGCGTGATGCGTGGGCACATGATTGATTAGTATTACTCAGCCGGTTAATTTATGAATTAATATTAAAACTAAAAATAAAAAAAAAAAAATAATTAATTAATACAAAGTACAGTTGATTAACATCTTTTTATCGTTTTTATTTAACGGAACGAACTTCCGACTTAAACTTACCTTGACCTCTTTAGCTAATCAAATCGCAATTATTGTTAATTATGATTAATTACCTGTTGGAATTCGAGGCGAAAAGATTTTTCAGGCTGTTAGGTTTAATTTCCGTCGCATTTTTAATGGATCATGTTCGTTGCTTTGAGATTTTATATCTCTTGTCATATTATCCGCCAAGAATTTTATATCCGTAGACATGGATCGTATTCAATCACTTCTGGATTTTATAACAGTGTTTATAAATAAATGCTAGATATTTTTTATTTTTATTTCTTTTTTAAATAAGTTTAAAAAATTTTTGACTATGATTTTTTGATATTTTTAATTAAAATATACAACTTTGATAATTTTGAAAATATTAATTGCTATCACAGGATTAATTAATTAATTTAAAAAATTAACTATAAGTTAAAAAATTAACTATTGCTATAAAATATATAAAATCGTTTAAATGCACAAATTATACACAAAAAAAAAAAAATTAATTTGGATCAAAAAAATAATTTAGAAGAAATTCATTATTTTAATTTGAGTTGAAAAATTTTTAAACTAAAAAATTTAAATAAATTTAACATAAATTAGACAATAAAAATTTTTCAAAATTATTTTTTTTGTTCTAAAATTTTTCTCTTGATTGAAAAAATGTAATAGTAAATTAAATTTGTTTAAAATTTTAAACAATTTTATTTCATAGCTGAAAAAATTAAAATTTTTCTTACTACAATTTTTGTGGAAAAAAACTCTCTAAATTTGGAGAAAAAGAATGGATTAAAATTTTTTTTTTCGATTAAAAAATAATTTTTTTTAATAAGAAAATTACTGAGAGAAAAATTCCTATTTTTTCAGCCTAATTTTCTAAAATTTTTAATTAAATTGTTCATTTTTTATTCAGAAATTTTTTCTCTTAATGTATTAGATTATTAATGACATTTATATTTACACAACAAAATAATTAATTAATTAAAAACAAAACAAAGTAATTAATTAATGAAAGACAAAACCAAATAATTAATTAATTAAAAACAAAACAAAATAATTAATTAATCAAAAACAAAAAAAAATTAATTTAAAAAATTTGAATTTATTTATAACTTTTCCGAAAAATTCTTACAATAAACTAACTATCACTTAAAAATGATCTTTTTTAGAAAATTTAGACAATTAATAGCTCAAATTAATTCATAAATTTCTTTTATAAAAATGTGACACCTCCCTAATTATATTGAGTGCGGCCCCAATGACTGAATTTTTTTTTTTTCTGTTTTGGAGTAGAAAAATCCGTGAAGATACTAAAAATTTTGACGTAGAAATTAGCGAACTTATAATTAGGAATAAAAAATAATAAATTGATATTTAATAGGAGCTTTTTTTTTATTAAAGTAATTCCTGAAAATTTACAACAATCTCTGGCACTCAGCCATCAGTCCTTGGGGAACAATTTGAATTCTCTTTGGCTTGTATTCGTGTTACTGCAAAATGATCGATCGGCTTGCAGGGACAATTTACACTAAGGTATTGTCCTCGCGATCTTGAGCTAGCTATCGCCATTTGCAGTGCAGTATATTCCACATTGTGTGCGATATCTCTCACAGATTTACCGTCCACTTTGTTACTATCAGCTGGTCTATTATTCTGGAAACTTGATTACCTAGACCATTATTTTATTGAATAGCTGCTCCGATAATTAAACGCTACTATACGCTTAGATCTGATTTTAGACTTGCTATTAAGGGCTTTGAATTTAACGTTGTCGAGGTTTAGTTACGGGAAATTTATGATTTTAAATTGTAAATTTCAAATCCTAAGTTGAATTTTTTATGAACAGAATTTTGTATCTTCTTTCAAGATTTTTTTAAAAAATTTCAAAATTTTTCCGTACACTGATAGAAGGATTTATTAACTATTAATAATTTAATTTATTTGAAGACAATTATTTAATTTATTTAATTTTAATAAATATTTTTTAACATTCAATAAATATTTATTTGTGAGGAAAGTACATTTATTAATAGTTAATAAGTATTTATTAAGAACATGTAGGACAGAGAATATTCAAATTTTGGACAAAATACTGAGACGCTTTTTGACCAAGTAATTTTTTAACATAAAATTATTATACTTGGCAGGAGTATGTTAATAATAGTCCTTCGTAAATTGATTCTTCTATTTTTAAATTTAATCATTGAAAAGAAATAACAAAATGATAAATAAATAGGTAGAGTTCGCGCGTAAAACTGCCTTATCTCCGGGTCCATCATATATTCAAGTAAATAAACTTTACTATAAAGAAATTACTCATAAACTTACAACCAACATAATCTTTACTTAAGATTGATTTAATTTTTTAGTTAATCTTTACTTTAGTTTAGATTACTTATAAGACAGAATTATTAAAATGCAACTAGGTTTGAATAGAAAACTAATTATCAACAAAAAATTTCATTTACTATAGTAAATAAACTATAGTTTAATTTTTTTGAACAGTGTTGGGAGTATTGACAGTCAGCCTGATAATCTTCAGTGAATTTTATGTGTTTCAAATAAACAATCCGATATATTCAATTGGAATTTGTTATCACTAGTCCAAACTGAATTACCGACAACAGACTGTATTACATGCTCTTAATAGTTAACAAATATTTATTAACAGTTAATAAATATTTTGTTGAGTGAATTTGTTTGGCTTGCAATGTCATATGTTATAAAGATTGCTTATAAACAAAAATCGTCTTTATAAATTATTTGCATTAATTATATTACATTATAATAACGTTTATTGTAAAATAGCAAATTCTATCACAGCTCATAATTATCTTTTATATTTTTAAATATTAAAAACGTTAATTTATTTAGTGAATTTAATTATTATCATGAATTCCAGCTATAGAGTTATAAAAAGTGTCAAAAGAAAATTGCTATTTTTGCTTTTTATTTTAAATCAATATTTGTTAACAGTTAACAGAAATTCATTAACCATTAATAAATATTTATTAACAGTTAATAAATTATACTTAATAAATTACTTATTAACTGTTAATAAATATTTATTAAATCCTGATGTTAAAAAATCATTTATTAACAGTTAATGAATCTTATTAAATATAAACAAATCCTTTAATCAGTGTATGTTTATAAGGAAAAGTACAGAAAATCCTCGACAGGTGGCGCATGATCGCTGAATCTTCTCCTTACTAGAGTTAATTTTTACAAAATAAATGTACACTGATAGAAGGATTCATTAACTATTAATAATTTAATTTATTTAAAGACAATTATTTAATGTATTAAATTTTTATAAATATTTTTCAACATTCAATAAATATTTATTTGGGAGAAAAGTTCATTTATTAATAGTTAATAAGTATTTATTAATAGTTAACGAATATTTATTAACAGTTAATAAATATTTTGTTGAGTGAATTTGTTTGGCTTGCAATGTCATATGTTATAAAGATTGCTTATAAACAAAAATCGTCTTTATAAATTATTTGCATTAATTATATTACATTATAATAACGTTTATTGTAAAATAGCGAATTCTATCACAGCTCATAATTATCTTTTATATTTTTAAATATTCAAAACGTTAATTTATTTAGTGAATTTAATTATTATCATGAATTCCAGCTATAGAGTTATAAAAAGTGTCAAAAGAAAATTGCTGTTTTTGCTTTTTTTTTAAATAAATATTTGTTAACAGTTAACAAATATTCATTAACCATTAATAAATATTTATTAACAGTTAATAAACTATACTTAATAAATTACTTATTAACTGTTAATAAATCTTTATTAAATCCCATATTAAAAAATCATTTATTAAGTTAATAAACCTTATTAAATATAAACGAATCCTTCTATCAGTGTATCTTAATAGTTTAGTCACTCAGAAGGAATTAAAGTAACTTTATTCAAATCAAAAATAAATTTTATTTAACCAAGATAACTTTTATTTTTAAAAATATTTTAGTCCTCTTAAAAATCAAAAATTAAATAAAAAAACCTAGCAAATGTAACCTGGCTCGGATAAACCTTGATTATCAAAACATTACACAGAAAGAAAAATTTCTTGACTGGAGAACAAAATTCTTGGCTCAAGAAAATTTGTCGGGTGCCTCAAGGAAGACCGAAGTTGTGTTGGCCAAAGTAAAAATTTTTTTTTAAATTCTATTCTTGGTGGAAGTCATTTTTTCTTAATTCAAATTATCATAAATACTTTATACAATAAATTTTTATATTTGATCAAGATTTTTAGATATTTTAGGAAAGCAGCGCCGGCTACTTCAGCTGAGAAAAAAATTTTCTCACATAGCGAAAATTTTTCTCGAGAATATTTGATACCCATTTTATATTATTTTAGCGTGCAATTATACATATTGAATGAAAAAAAAAAGATGAAATATTATTTGACAAGTTAATCAATAAAAATATTATAGAAAATTAACTTTTATCTTTATATTTAATTTTTTTGAGCAAGAGAGAAATTTTCTCTCGACAAGAAAATTAACTTCTATCAAGAACAAAATTTTTTGGAGCTCGAGGCTGAATTTTCTCTTCACAACATTTTCTTGACTTAAATAAATTTTCTTGGATCAAGATACGTATTTCTAAAAGCAAGAGAATTAATTTTGTTGGAATAAGTGAAATTTCTTGTCAAAAAAAATTTTTTTTCCCCAAAGAAAATAATTAGAAAGAAAAATATTTTCTTGGCTCTAGAACCTTTTTTTCTTTGTGGCTCTAAACCTTGATTAGCAAAACACTATCCTTAAAATTAAGGTAAACCCACAAAGAACCTAATATGACGTCAGCTGACCCAAAATAACTTATTTGTCAACATTGTTATAACCCAGACAGAGCAAAGATTTTTTTTCTTTTATCATGTCTGTTACCAAGCCGCTCCTATATTCACAATTCGACCTCGAGACAGGTCGTGGTATCAAAAGCCAGCTCTAATACAATCAGAAACCAGACATGCTTGGATGCTTGCTTTCATATGTATATTTTCACGTTACACCGCATTATACATTATATATATTATTATTATTATTATTATAATAATAATATCCAGTCCAGTCCGTCGTTTACCCCTCCAGCGTTAACATCCTATCCTCCAGGTTTCATTTTGTTAAAACTTTTTTGCATTAATATACTTGAGTAATTGATAATTCAAATTGCCAATACAAATATTGTACACCCAGACACAACATATTTAGCGATCATGTTTTACATTGGGCATATTAAGTATGTAATATATAATATAAGAGTATCAACGTCATCGCTCATCGCGGACATCAAATTAAATGGTTGTGTTGCTCAAATAGCTGTCTTTAACTACAATATAATATATAAATGTATTCGCAAGTCATGTAATGTGGGATGGAGCATTTTTTAGTAATGACAATCAGATTGAGGAAAACCATACATGGTACATACTAAATTCTTATTATTTATCAGCTACACCTCCTCATTTTTATTTTTTTATTTTATTCTTAATATAAAATATTTTTTTTATATAATTAAATATTAATATTATTAAAAAATGATTATTATTAATGATAGGTATTAAAAAAGTTATTAAAATTTATTGAATTAAATTTAAATATAAAATTTATGGAGAATTTTCTTTTATAAAAAATTATATTTTATAGTATCGATTTTTCTTAAAATTTATTTACTTTTAATTTATATTTTATTTTTATTATCTTAAAAATTAATTAAAAATTGAGATTTAAAATTTTATTAGATTAAAGTCCTTGTTGGATTCGAACCCGGGCACTTTTATTTTTAACTTAAAATATTTTTTTTTAGCTATTGTCGGAATTAGCTAATTGTCGGAAAAAGTTAAAAATAATTATTGTTGATTAAAAACATTATTAAATTAAAATTATTTTTAATAAAAAAATTATTAAATTAAATTCAAAAATAAAATTTATAGAAAATTTTCTTTTATAAAAAATTATATTTTATAATCATCAATTTTTTCTTAAAATTTTTCTATTTTTAATTTATGTTTTTTTTTTTTATATTATCTCAAAAAATTAATTAAAAATTGAGATTTAAAATTTTATGGGATTAAAGTCATTGTTGGATTCGAACCCGGGCACTTTTATTTTTAACTTAAAATATTTTTTTCTAGCTATATTAATTGTCGGAAAAAGTTAAAAATAATTGTAATTGATAAAAAGTTATAAAACAATTATTAAAAATTATTAAATTAATAATTAAATTCAAATATAAAATTTTGATTTATAAAAAATTGTATTTTATAATGACTATTTTTTGTTCATTTTTTTTACTTTTAATTTGTATTTTTTTATAGCTCTAAAAATTAATTAAAAATTGCAATTTAAAATTTTATGAAATTAGAGCGCCTGTTGGATTCGAACCTGGACAGTTTTATTTTTAACATTTAATCTAAATTAAAATACATGAAAGACCTGAAGTTAGTCATAGCTCAAAACTTGCCAAAAACTGACCAAGATTTTTGATTAGTTGAAATTAATTAATTAAATTTCTAATTTTTTAACATAAAATATTTTTTTAAATATATTAATTGATAGAAGAAGTTAAAAATACTTATAATTGATGATAAGTAATAAAACAATTATTAAAAATTAGTAAATTAAATTCAAATATAAAATTTTGATTTATAAAAAATTATATTTTATAATAGACACTTTTTTTATTAATTTTTCTACTTTTAATTTATATCTTTTTTAAATAATCTCAAAAATTAATTAAAAATTGAGATTTTATTTTTTATGAAATTAAAGCGTCTATTGGATTCGAACCCGGGCGCTTTTAATTGTAATCTTCTCCGCTTTCAACTACGCCAAATAAAAAACGTTACTTAACAAAATTACAATATTAGATTCAAATTTTATAATTTTGTAATTTATTAAAATTTAAACAATTTAAATTAAATAATTTTATTATAAACTTTTACGACTAAAAATAGATAGAAAAATTAATTTTATTCAAAAGAAGAAATCTTAAAATAATAAAAATTTTTAAGAATTCAATTTTTTTTAATCAAGTAAAACTTATTCTGTAATATTTATTACTTAATTTTTAAAATTTATTTTTAATCAATATAATTTTTTATCCAAATTTTCAAATAAAAAATTTATATAAAATTTTCCTTAAAAATATTATTTCTTCCCAGAAAAAAATAAAATAAATAATTATTCAATTATTAATAATTAATAAATATGCTGACCATTACACTACCATCGAAACTTCTTTAATAATTAATAATTAATATTAATAATTATTAATAAATTAATTTTTCAAATTTAAATTATTTTACAAAAATAAAATTTTCTAATATTTTTTCGGTTGAAAAAAAAATTATTTCTTTAAAAAAAAATTAATATAATAAATTTCTCACTAATTTTTTTTTTTGACCCAAAAATTAAATTTGTTTAATTAATTTCATCATCAATTAGACCGGACTAATTTTTCCTTATTTCACCAATAAATGACAAATAATTAATTAATTAATTTCTAAATAAATGTTGAGCATTCCATAAGTGAAGTACAAGTACATAATACACAAGTACACGATATAGATGTACGTACATACATATTATGAATATATATGACTGATGTCAACGCCTGGTGGATCGACGCCAGTTTTATTTAATCACGCTTGCCTCCTGGCGGATAGCCGCCAGCGGGACTGTTGCTAAGCGCCCCCTCCTGCGGGCCCGCGACGTGCCCCGCCTCTGTCTGACCCCTTTCTCTTCTCTTTACCCTCAGTTACAATCTCTCTTTTCTCTCTTGTGTACAGATATAAAGTTTACTATCTACAGCTACAACTACACTACCAAGATATCTTCTCTCTCCATTCTTTCACCCCCCTTTCTTCTCTGGGTATCTTTCCCGTTTCATCCGCTACGCAGACCTTACTATTGCGAATTTCAGTATCCCCTTTCCTCGCTCTGCCGATAGTAGGCCTTGAGACGTCCCTCGTGTCCCGGGAATTATTTTAAGATTTGCTACTATATACTATATACCATATACTATATGCCAATGTGATGGGGGTCACTTGCTAATTTTTTTTTAATACATTTTTCGCCAGATATTTTTTTAATATACCGAGACTTTAAGATTTAATAATGTTTCTGGCAAGATTAGATAAAATATTCATTTAAATATGTTTAGTGTCATAATTATTGATTTAATAGTCGAGTCGTGATATTTTTACTTTATTTTTAATCAATTGTCGATTTTTATGTAGTTTTTTTTTTTGCGAAATATTTGTTAAGAGACAGTCGATCTTTTTTTTATTTATTAAAAAAAATTGTATTTTTTAGAATAAAATGATTTTTAAAAAAGCGGAAAAAAATTGAAATTTGGTAATTTGAAAAATTTACAAAAACTAGCAACTTTGCAGTCACTACGTGACTGCCGTGACTTGTGAACTTAGAATAAATAAAATTTTAGTTTATTATATAGTGACTTTTGTTAAATTGCACTGTACTTTCTTTAATATTGATGTTTTTAAAGATATAAGCTCATCTTGATGTTATAAATATCAAGAGCTTTCATTGGAGTACCCACATGGCATTTTTTATATATTTTATATATATGGTATTTGTGGAATATATAAATATATGAAATATATGAAAAATTGATGTGGGTACTCAAATGATAGATCTTGATGAGTATAATCTCAGGGTGGGCTTATATCTTTAAAAATGTCAGTAGTTGACAAGATATAAAGTAATTTAGTAATCAATGATATTTTTAAAGATATAAACTCATTTCGATATTAGACTCATCGAGACCTTTCATTTGAGTACTCACATGGTATTTTTTATATAATTTATATATATGGTATTTGTGAAATATATAAATATATAAAATATATATGAAAAATTGATGTGGGTACTCAAATGAAAGGTCTTGATGAGTGTAATGTCAGGGTGAGCTTATATCTTTATAGATGTTAATGGTTGACAAGATACAAGGTTATTTCTTAATTATTGATATTTTTAAAGACATAAACTCATTTCAACATTACATTCATCGAGACCTTTCATTTGAGTACCCACATGATATTTTTCATATATTTTATATATATAGTATTTGTGAAATATATAAATATATGAAATATATGAAAAATTGATGTGGGTACTCAAATGAAAGGTCTTGATGAGTGTAATGTCAGGGTGAGCTTATATCATTAAAAATATCATTAGTTGACAAGATACAATGTCATTTCTTAATTATTGAGATTTTTTAAGATATAAACTCATTTCGATATTACACTCATCGAGACCTTTCACTTGAGTACCTACATGCCATTTTTTATATATTTTATATATATATAGTATTTGTGAAATATATAAATATATGAAATATATGAAAAATTGATGTGGGTACTCAAATGAAAGTTCTCGATGAGTGTAATCTCAGAGTGAGCTTATATATTTAAAAATGTCAATGGTTGACAAGATACGAGGTCATTTCTTAATTATTGATATATTTTTCACATATACATCTATATAATTTGACTAATTATATATATATAAATTTGACTATTTCCCTTGGACCTCCTTAAGAAGATATAGCGATTATAAGAAGCCGTGATTCAGTTAAAAGGCTGAAGAGTTTAAAACTAGCGGGAAAATCGAACAACTTAAAAAGAGGACCCTAAGATAAAAGTTAAGACAACTTTTCATCATCAAGAGAACATTTGTGTTATTACTAGCAGCTTACAACTCATTTTTTGCCATCCTTTCTTTATCTTCTACATCACTTGTTCTTTATCAAGCTCTCTTGAGTCTTTTGAGTGAACTAGGTCAACAGATTACTCGAGTAGAATAAGAGTATGAGTTCCAGCATCCCTAGAGACAGAAAACTAGAGCTAAAGAACATTTAAACATTTTATTTGAATTTATGACAAGTTTTACTTTACTTTACTTTACTTGTAAAGAGCTAATTATTCGTCATTACCATTAATATTAGCATTGTTAATTAATCCAGAGAAAATTGTTTTATTATTTCTGTTTAACGTGATCTTAATAAACGATTTATTAATTCAATTATATAAACAAAGTTTTAATGTACTCAAATAGTCTAGGCAAACTACCGTAATATTTGGTTTGTCATACGTTAATTTATTTAACAGCTGTTAATTATTACCATATTTAAGAAAATTTATTTGATTAATCAATTTCAATAGCTCATTGTTGGATATTGTCACAAGTGATTTAATATTTATTGAAAATTATCTTCAGATAATGTAAAAAAAAAAAAACATTTTTTTTTCTTTCTTTAATTCATTAACTTTTCTTTTTTTAATAATTATTTAATGAGTTAATTTTTCGGAAATTTCCACAAAAATCTTATTAATTAATTTAAAAATTAATTTCAAGATAACAAAAGTATTTCTACGGATTATTTTTTTATAGACATTATTTACACTAGGAAGGTACTTGGATCTCCTTAATAATTAAAAATAAATTGGATCAAAAAGTTAGTTTAAAAAAATTCCACTAGGTGGCTACGACTCTCATAGTTAGAATTAAAAAATCTAAGTATTTAAGGAGATCCACGCGAAGTAGTAAAATTTTTAAAACTTTCTAAAAATTTGTAAATTCAATCTACGTAGCCTAATAATTAATAAAAAAATTAAAAAACAGTAGGAAGGTACTTGGATCTCCTTAATAATTAAAAATAAATTGGATCAAAAAGTTAGTTTAAAAAAATTCCACTAGGTGGCTACGACTCTCATAGTTAGAATTAAAAAATCTAAGTATTTAAGGAGATCCACGCGAAGTAGTAAAATTTTTAAAACTTTCTAAAAATTTGTAAATTCAATCTACGTAGCCTAATAATTAATAAAAAAATTAAAAAACAGTAGGAAGGTACTTGGATCTCCTTAAACCTTTGACAAATCGACGGGATTTTTTTCCCTGCAAATAAAGAAAAATTTCTTGATTGAAGAACAAAATTCTTGACTCAATAACATTTGTCGGGTGCCTGAAGGAAGAACGAATTTGTATTGGCCGAAGTAAAAATTTTTCTTTAAATTCTATTCTTGATGGAAGTCATTTTTTTTAAATTCAAATTATCATAAATACTTTATACAATAAATTTTTATATTTGATCACGATTTTTAGATACTTTAGGGAAGCAGCGCCACCTACTTCAGCTGAGAAAATTTTTCTCGAGAATATTTGATACTCATTTTATATTATTTTAGCGTGCAATTGTACATATTGAATGAAAAAAAATGATGAAATATTATTTGATCTTCCCATTGGACATGTTAATCAATAAAAATATTAATGAAAATTAACTTCTATCTTTATATTTAATTTTTTGGAGCAAGAGAGAAATTTTCTCTCGACAAGAAAATTAACTTCTATCAAGATCAAAATTTTTTAGAGCTCGAGGCTGAATTTTCTCTTCACAACAAGATTTTCTTGACTTAAATAAATTTTCTTGGATCAAGATACGTAGATCAAGATACAAAAAACATTTTATTTTGCTCAAAAAAATAATTAGAAAGAAAAATATGTGAACCTTTTTTTTTGTGTGGGCTTCTAAATTGTAAAAACTACATCTGTGTAAAAAACCTAATCTTAATTCGCTTTAGTTAATTAATTACAATCAAAAATGCGTTAAAACCGGTGACAAGTATGGCGGCCGTCGATCAGCTGAGCGCGAAGCGCTCAGCTTTAAAACCGGCGGGAACTTTTCAAATTTACAACAAAAATAAATGCGATTTAGGTCGTTCTTTTTGAATAATAATTATTATAACTGAAAGTCTGGAGCTCTGGCGTCAGTTATAATACCGAAGGGTTTCTGGGAAGCCAGAAGATGCATCAAATATACAATAAAAAAAAAATACATCCATACATAAGCGAATAAAGAAAGAAAGAGTTGCATCGAACGTTGCAACGGAAACGCTGATGACGTCAGTACGTTTAAGAACGCACAAAGATGACAAAGAAAGTGCTGAATATTAACCCTTTCACGGTCGATTCGGACTGAGTCGTACTTTTTCTCCCGGAGTGGGGATAGCCAGTCGCGTGAGCGGACTAACTCCCGCCACCAGATTTTCGTGCCCGCCGCGTGCTCACTCAGGACCGTATTTATTGTTTTTATAGCTTTACCGTGTAAATTATTAATGAGGTTATTGTTTTCATTTAAACTCTCGAAGCAAGAAGAAAAATTCTTAAATCGAGAAATTTTTCTTGAACCAAGAATTATATCTTGACTCAAGAAATTCTTTTTCTTCAAAATAGTGTTCTTGGTTTAAGATTCTTGCTCTTGAGTCAAGTTAAATTTTTTATCACTGTACAAAGTTTTATTACATAAAAAAATTAAAGAATATTCATAACAAATAAATTATAATTTCTGTACCAACAAAGTTGATAAGTAAAAAAAAAAAACATTTGTTTAACATTTTCTTGTCAGAGAGTTATTTTTTAAGAACCTTTACTATACGCCCCTGCGCTCCGCTCACTGGATTGCGTGCAGTCCCCTTGCCCCGCGAGTAGGAAAAGAGTGGGAGAAACGCCCAGAACCGTGAAAGGGTTAAGAATAGAATTATAAAAATACTGAGTAAACAGTAAGGACAATTTGCATGCTAATAAAACTTATAAAAATTCACAAAGTACACTCTCAAGAATATTAATACCGGTTTTTTATCCTTGGAGGTTATTTTAAAAAGTAACGCCGTTATTTTTTTTATAATTAATTATTTTTTCGTGTAAAATAAATAATTACTTCTTTATAAATTATTAACACGGGTTTTTTGATACTGAAGACTTCAAGGACACTGGAACCTTGGACTGACCCGACCTTTATTAAAGAGGAAGCGTCTGCCAGACGTCCTGACGGTCTAACTTTAGATCGGGCTTTAAATTATACGTGTAAGCATTATTTTGTCTACGGAAGAATTTATTTTTTTTTTAATAAAATATTTATGAAACCGGATTCAAGTGTGTTGAAAAATATTGCCCTGGATTCAAGTCAAAGTAATGATGATAATAACAGTAACGGCATGTGAATAAGTACATAATAAGGTAAATTTAGCGAGGCTTTCATTTATTATTATGGATATTGGTTATTTCGTAAAACTTTTTTGGGCTTACGGGCCCTTAAATTTTATTTTAACATTTTAATGTAACACACTCTTTTTTACTTTAAGAACGTAAGTCAGCTGCATTGCTTTTGGAATTTGTTAAAATTTTAGGAGGGTGTAAACAAAAAGTATAAAGTGTGATTTTAGGAAAACATTTACGGCAATAGCTTTTGCACAGAAAAAAAAGTAGATAGATAGATTTATTTTTACTTGTATCACTGTTACAATCTGTGTTTTACAAGGAATTTTCTTATACAATGTTGTTTTCTCCATATCCTACTATATAATAAAAAAGTACTAGCTACTATTTATTGCACTCTCTGCATTTAGAATTTTTACATTCTCTATTTTCGCTGATACCTTTATTGTACAGTGCATTCCTTTATTTCATACTTTCCATACTTCCTCACTCATTCTTTCATTTCCATTCATTTCTTTCCACTCCTACTTATCCTTTTTCTATTACATTATCCCATCTCTTTTTCACTTTCTTTTAAAACATTTTCTATTTCCCTCACTACCTTACATATCCTTGCCTCTATTTTTCCCTTGAATATCCCTACAATTCTCTCCCATATCTGTTCCTCCTTCTCAGTTTCATCCCACCACCTCTCCATTTCCACTTTACATTCTTCACTTATCTTTTCTCTTATTTTTGCACATGTTAGTACATGCACTAGCGTTTCTTCTTTTTCCTTGCATTTTCTACACATCCAATTTCTTTCCCCTTTCTTTCCAGCTTTAGTCAGGTTTCCACACCTTACTCTTGCCCATATTTCCTTACAGAAAAAAAAGTACTTGAGCCAAGAAATATTTTTCTTCCTAATTATTTTCTTGAGCAGAACAATTTTTTTTTGACAAGAAATTTCACTTATTCAAACAAAATTAATTCTCTTGCTTTAAGAAATACGTATCTTGATCCAAGAAAATTTATTTAAGTCAAGAAAATCTTATTTTTTTTAGAAAATTCAGCCTCGAGCTCCAAAAAATTTAGTTCTTGATAGAAGTTAATTTTCTTGTCGAGAGAAAATTTCTCTCTTGCTCCAAAAAATTAAATATAAAAATAGAAGTTAATTTTCATTAATATTTTTATTGATTAACTTGTCAAATGGCAAGATCAAATAACATTTCTTCATTTTTTTTTCATTCAACATGTATAATTGCACGCTAAAATAATATAAATTAGGTATTAAATATTCTCGAGAAAAATTTTCTCAAGGTGAGAAAATTTTTTTCTCAGCTGAAGTAGGTGGCGCTGCTTCCCTAAAGTATCTAAAAATCTTGATCAATATAAAATTTTATTTTATCAAGTATTTATGATAATTTGAATTAAGAAAAAATGACTTCCATCAAGAATAGAATTTAAAGAAAAATTTTTACTTCGACCAACACAACTTCGGTCTTCCTTCAGGCACACGATAAATTTTCTTGAGCCAATAATTTTGTTCTCCAGTCAAGAAATTTTCCTTTTTGTGTAGTATTTTGTGTGGATATTTGTTATTTCATAAAACTTTTTTGGGTTTACGGGCCCTTAAATTTTATTTTAACATTTTAATGCAACACATTCTTTTTTTACTTCAAGTACGTAAGTCAGCTGCATTGCTTTTGGAGCTTGTTAAAATTTTAGGAGGGTGTAAATGATAATCAAAAAGTATTAAGGGTGATTTTAGGTTATTATTTTTGAAAAAAACATTTACGGCAATTTTACTCGAGATTTTTGAAGTAATTTTGTTCCTTTTATTTGTTACAGCGGTTTGATTGATTCTGAAAAATTGGGTAAAAATAATTTACTTTTGATTGTTTCTTCTTCGATATTTTGATGAATTTTATTTCCCCGTACTTTTTTTAGAAGTAAATAATGACAATTTTTGGTGCACATGCGTATAAAATAGGATTCGAGTAGCCCTAATTTGACGACACGAGACAAAGATTATGGCGCAGTAGTAATTACAGGGAATTTCTCAGATATGTACATGAGTTTGAAGATTAAAACAGGCATACTAAGTTTTGATACTTTTTTCTACAAGGGTGATTCTCTGTAAGGATGTTTTTTGCTGTCCCAGGCATTTTTTTATTAGAAAAATTGTTATTTTGTAACTAAAAAAAATTTATTATGAAAGTAAAAAAACTTCTCTATTTGGAGCATTGAAAACTAAAATGAAATAAATTTTGGTTTTTTTGATATAAATTCGTAAACCACCGAAATAACAGTCCTCTGGACTGTCCCATTTCCAAAATTAAAACTTTAAGATTAAATTTTAAGTTATTCGTCCATAATATATAATTTGGTCCATAATGTTTATAAACTTAATTAGTTAACTAACAATCTTCTTCAATAAAAAGTACCGAAAATTAATTTGTTTCATTAAATTCATTAAACCAAAGTTTGTCCCAGGCATTTTAAGAACAGTCCCCTGCCAGAAGTTCAAAGCAAAAAAAAAATCCAGCGTGTTATTTTACCTTTTGTAAGGTTTATAAGGACCTAACTAGCCTTGAGTTATTAACCATAGGGGTGTTAGCGCTTTATCGGCATTTTATTTAGTGTCGAAGCACCGTTTGTGCTGGAAATATGTGTCTGGGCCACTTCAAAACTCAGTCCCCTGGCAACTATTTTTATTTATAATTTATTTATAAAATTGAATCCTTAATATTATTCTAATTAATGTAAACATTGATTGAGAACTTGAAAAGTTGAATGCATTGAAATAGTTTGCTTGATTTTTCTCAATTTGATAAAAAAAAAAAAAAACAGTCCCCTGGCAAACAGTCCCCTGTCATGTTATATGAGTGATTCTTTGTAAGGATGTTTTTTGCTGTCCCAGGCATTTTTTTTTATTAGAAAAATTGTTATTTTGTAACTAAAAAAAATTTATTACGAAAGTAAAAAAACATTTCTATTTGGAGCATTGAAAACTAAAATGAAATAAATTTTGGTTTTTTTGCTATAAATTCGTAAACCACCGAAATAAGTCCTCTGAGCTGTCCCATTTCCAAAATTAAAACTTTAAGATTAAATTTTAAGTTATTCGTCCATAATATATAATTTGGTCCATAATGTTTATAAACTTAACTAGTTAACTAACAATCTTCTTCAATAAAAAGTACCGAAAATTAATTTGTTTCATTAAATTCATTAAACCAAAGTTTGTCCCAGGCATTTTAAGAACAGTCCCCTGCCAGAAGTTCAAAGCCAAAAAAAAATCCAGCGTGTTATTTTACCCTTTGTAAGGTTTATAAGGACCTAACTAGCCTTGAGTTATTAACCATAGGGCTGTTAGCGCTTTATCGGCATTTTATTTAGTGTCAAAGCACCGTTTGTGCTGGAAATATGTGTCTGGGCCACTTCAAAACTCAGTCCCCTGGCAACTATTTTTATTTATAATTTATTTATAAAATTGAATCCTTAATATTATTCTAATTAATGTAAACATTGATTGAGAACTTGAAAAGTTGAATGCATTGAAATAGTTTGCTTGATTTTTCTCAATTTGATAAAAAAAAAAAAAAACAGTCCCCTGGCAAACAGTCCCCTGTCATGTTATATGAGTGATTCTTTGTAAGGATGTTTTTTGCTGTCCCAGGCATTTTTTAATTAGAAAAATTGTTATTTTGTAACTAAAAAAAATTTATTATGAAAGTAAAAAAACTTCTCTATTTGGAGCATTGAAAACTAAAATGAAATAAATTTTGGTTTTTTTGGTATAAATTTGTAAACCACCGAAATAACAGTCCTCTGGACTGTCCCATTCCCAAAATTAAAACTTTAAGATTAAATTTTAAGTTATTCGTCCATAATATATAATTTGGTCCATAATGTTTATAAACTTAATTAGTTAACTAACAATCTTCTTCAATAAAAAGTACCGAAAATTAATTTGTTTCATTAAATTCATTAAACCAAAGTTTGTCCCAGGCATTTTAAGAACAGTCCCCGGCCAGAAGTTCAAAGCCAAAAAAAAAATCCAGCGTGTTATTTTACCCTTTGTAAGGTTTATAAGGACCTAACTAGCCTTGAGTTATTAACCATAGGGCTGTTAGCGCTTTATCGGCATTTTATTTAGTGTCAAAGCACCGTTTGTGCTGGAAATATGTGTCTGGGCCACCTAAAAACTCAGTCCCCTGGCAGTTATTTTTATTTATAATTTATTTATAAAATTCGATCCATAAGTCTTAATATTATTCTAATTAATGTAAACATTGATTGAGAACTTGAAAAGTTGAATGCATTGAAACAGTTTGCTTGATTTTTCTCAATTTGATAAAAAAAAAAAACAGTCCCCTGGCAAACAGTCCCCTGTCATGTTATATGGCAAAAGACACACAAATATCGAAAAAGCAAAAATTAAATCGGCTGTTTATTTATTATGATTAAGCTGATAGTTTTGTAGCCCTTGTTAATTTTTTTTTCTAATAAAATCAAAAATAATTTGGTCGGACAATTTTGTACAGATTTAAGACGTCCTTACAGAGAATTACCCATAAATCAATGAATTTTTAGCATACATTATAGACGACTTGTTCCGGTAAAAAAGTCAATGTTACAAATATTTACCCCTTATTTTTCGATAAAATATAAAAAAACAACCGTCCTATCAAAACACTGTTACATTGATATTAAGTGTACAACTTTTCTATTAAAACTCCTTCAGTTTTTACTTTTTTACTAATAAAACTAATTATTCTTAAAATATCTAATTTCATAACGAGCAAAATTAGTCAATCAATTTCTAAATTTTTGAATTTTCTTACTACTGTTTTAAAAAAGACCATTAATTAATTTAATTATCTAATCTTCAGTAAATAATTCCCTTAATTAAAGAGGGTGCATTAATATTTATTATATAATTATAATGATGACATGTGGAAAAAGTTCTTTTTAAAATTAATTACTTCTTTTAAAGTCATTTTTAACAAACGGCTTCCTTAATTAATTATAAACTCATAATATTTTATTTAATTTTAAAAATTACATACAAATTTTTCGTTGATTTTATATACAATTTACAAGTTAAGTAGACTTCTTAAAGTCCTCCGACTTTTTTTTCCCCCTTCAAGTGTTGAATTCTACAATAATCCCCCAGAACTCCCTTATATAACCGTCTACGTCTTCAATAACTTCGACCGTTATAAAATGCTATTGTGCTTGTGCTAAAAACTAACCGATTTTTTTTCACTCTTATAAATTTAATCTATAGATTAGATATTTAATCTATTTTTTATTTTCCACTGAAAATTGAGATTTAAAATTTTTATTGCTTCTTATTGAATAAATTTTATTTAATTTTATTTATATGTTTCATTTCTCTTTTTATCATAAAATACCAAAGGCAAACTCGTAATTTAAACGCCCACAATTATTTCTTCTTAAATATGACTATTAAATTAAAATAACTTTATTTATAAATTTATAAATTTATAAATTATAAAACTAGAGTTCCCAAAATATTTCAAGCTTAATTTTTATAATTTTATTATTATAAATAAAGTAAAAATTTTAAGAAAAAAAAATAGTAATAAAATATATAAACTCATGAAATATTATTTAAAATAATTCGCAATCCGTTGTCTCAAGGTCGCAAGTATCCACGTGTTTATCGCAATCTCAATTTCACCGTTTGCGTCACTCGTTCTTAAAATTCCGTATATTCTTCAATGTATATGTATGTATATATCTATATACATTAATACAATTTATATACCTTTAACAATCAGCAAAAAATTGTTTTAAATTGTTCACATTTTATTAATATAGTTTCATTTATAATTAATTATGTGGAAATAATTTTTTCTTCTTTTTTTTTTTTTTACAAAAATTAAATATTTCTTCCCAATTTAATTTTTGGTACTTAAGAAAATTATTATTAATTAATATTGTTATTATTGCCAATCATTTAAATTGAAGCTAATAAATAATCAGAGCATAATTACAATAACAATCATAACTAATTTAATTTATAGTAATTGTATGTAATCATGAGAGCTTATCTCTCCGCCATTAGTCTAGTATTTTAATGCGTATCACTGTCTATGTATTAGTTGAACTTTATCGTGAGTTATATCAACTACACCACCCACTTTATTATTATTATTATTGTTATTATTATTATTATTATTTTATAATTCTCTACTGTTAATAATAATAGTAATAGTAATTTTAATAAATCAAAGATAGTTAATATTATAAGCCAGCTACCCGATCCAAATTGTTGGAGAATGACTAATTTTTCATTATTAATTGTTCACCATAATATTTTATCGGTATGAAGTCTCAATACCATCAGAGAAAATTTAGGTGACGATAATAATTAAAATTTGTTTAGACAATTATTATTAGAGAAAGATGTAATTTTTTACTCAGTGTAACTTTTTTCAGTGACTGAAAAAATAATTCGGACAGCCCAGACCAGGACTCGAACCTGGATCTTTTGGTTACGCGCCAAATGCTCTACCAGTTAAACTATCCGAGACCTATCCGTAATTACTATTCAGTTACCTATTAAGTTAGACTGAGTAATTCTCATTTGGCCAGGAATTTTTAATGTATATTTAATGTATGAAGATCGGTGTTTTAAATTTAATAAATCAAAGATAGTTAATATTATAAGCCAGCTACCCGATCCAAATTGTTGGAGAATAACTAATTTTTCATTATTAATTGTTCACCATAGTATTTTATCGGTATGAAGTTTCAATGCCATCAGAAAAAATTTAAATATACAATAATAATAATAATATTTAAGGTATTTAATATATCTATATATATATATTTGACTCGAAGATCGGTGTTTATTGATAAAGATAGATAGTTATTATTATTATTCTAAGCCGAATACTCCCGATCCAAATTCTTGAAGAATGACTAATTTTTGATTATTACTTCTTCACCATAATATTTTATCGGTATGAGGAAGGTAGTTACGGACAGTGTTTCAGATAGCTTAACTGGTAGAGCATTTGGCGCGTAACCAAAAGATCCAGGTTCGAGTCCTGGTCTGGGCTGTCTGAATTATTTTTTCAATTTCCAAAAAAGTTACACTGAGTAAAAATTACATCTTTTTCTAACAATAATTGTCAATAAACGAATTTTAATTGTGAATTTCACCTAAATTTTCTCTGATGGTATGAGACCTCATACCGATAAAATATTATGGTGAAGAAGTAATAATCAAAAATTAGTCATTCTTCAAGAATTTGGATCGGGAGTATTCGGCTTAGAATAATAATAATAACTATCTATCTTTAATAATAATAATAATGATAATAATAACTAGCAACCTTGTAGTCACTATGTGACTACCGTGGCTTGTGAACCATAAAAAATTAAAATTTTGCTTCATTAAATAATGACTTTTGTTAAATTGCACTGTACTTTCTTAAATTGTGACGTTTTTGAAGATATAGGCTCATCCCGATGTTACACTCATCGAAAGCTTTCATTTGAATACCCACACGGCATTTTTCATATATTTTATATATATGGTATTTGTGAAATATATATAATATATAAAATATACTAAAAATTCAAGTGGGTATTCAAATGAAAGGTCTTGATGAGTGTAATGTCGAGGTGAGCTTATATCTTTAAAAATATCAATGGTTGACAAGATACAAGGTCATTTCTTAATTATTGACATTTTTAAAGATATAAACTCATCCTGATGTTACAAATATCAAGAGCTTTCATTTGAGTACCCACATGCATTTTTATATATTTTTCATAAATACATATATATAATATATATAAATATATAAAATATATGAAAAATTGATGTGGGTACTCAAATGAAAGGTCTCGATGAGCGTAACATCGGGATGAGCTTATATCTTTAAAATTGTCAATAATTCACAAGATACAGGGTAATTTTTTCATTATTGACATTTTTAAAAATATAAACTCATCTTGATGTTACACTCATCAAGAGCTTCCATTTGAGTACCCACATGCATTTTCATATATTTTTCATGTATACATATATGTATATAATATATATAAATATATAAAATATATGAAAAAATGATGTGGGTACTCAAATGAAAGGTCTCGATGAGTGTAACATCGGGGTGAGCTTATATCATTAAAAATGTCAATATTTCATAAGGTATAATAATTATAATAATTATTGTCATTGTTATTATTACTTTTTTTTTAATTCTAAAGAAATTTCTTAACTTATCTATAAGGTAAAAGCCCCAATATATGATCATGTACCAGTATATGATCACTCCATGTATTTGTATATCTATATTCACAAATATAGGTATACAAATACATGGAGTGATCATATACTGGTACATGATCATATATTGGGGCTTTTACCTTACTAATATTATAAAGAGAAAAGATTCGATTGTTTGTTTGTTTGTTTGTTTGTTTGCATTGAATAGGCTTCGAAACTACCGAACCGATTTGAAAAATTCTTTCACTGTTGGAAAGCTACACTATCCCCGGGTGACATAGGCTATGTTATATTTGAAATTTTTTGTTAAATACCTGTGCGACGCCGGGTTGAACTACTAGTTAAATATATTTCTTCTAATTAACAATCTATTATTTCTTTCAAATATAAAATTAAAAAGAAATAAATTTATTTGCTAACAAAATAAAATAACATATCTTTTTTACTCACATTTATTCTATTATTAAATTGCCGAAGATTTAAGAATAAAATTTGACATTAAACTGCTCATTTTTATCACCACCAATTCCCAATTGTACCTTTTTATTAATAATTCCGACATTCAGAGTCTCCAATCTTAGTATCTAGGTTAAATAAAAATAATTTCTATTAATTATCCCCTAAAAATAACTTTTTACAATTACAATTAAAATTTCACGATAAAACTCTTGTTAAAAATATAAAAAAGTTTCACATTGATGACCCGGAAAGTTTGTTCGCTAAATATAAAAAAAAAAATTAACCCGAACTTTTTGCAGGGGTCACGGACGATAAAGTCAAACCTATATATACCTATATACAACATACAAACTTTATTTTACATTTTTTTTTGGTTCATCAAGCGAAACTCATACATTTTATATCCTGGGAAACATACGGCAAATATCAGATAATCCCTTTGGGATTTATCAATGAATCACCATATAAATAATGTTTCTTTATATTTATTTAGCAATTTATGTTATTTTATGCAGGGAAAAAAGTAAACTGTAATATTTATTTGGATTCCGGTTAATTTTTATAGTTTCAAACAGTAAAGCGGACATCGGGGTGCCAAAAATATAAATATTACAGAACTTAATGTAGAAAGTATAAAAGCCACAATTTATAATTTAATATTCTAAATAAGTGATTAGAAGCTGTCAATGTAGTAAATAACGACTCTTTCATCTTAAAAAATTACAGTTTCAAACAGTAAAAATTGCCATTTCAATATATAGTCGATATTATGAGGAGAAGGGAAACTCAGATGAAAGAGAAGGGGGTCTCACTCTGGGAGAATTTAACATTTGAAACAGTAAAAATTATACTTTTAAAATATACATTTTACCAGTCCAAGCAAGTCAATAATTACAGTTTGATTTTTAGCGTTGCGTTTAAAATTTACCATTTTACTTTGTAAATATTGACGTTGCTTGTATTAGAAATTTACTAACTTTATTTTATACTTTTTACATATCATTGCGATCATTTTTTAGGTACGAAATGATAAATATCAAAATCTGAACTCTTAATTATTATACTTTAACATTTTAGACATTTACATAGCGAATATTACTGTTTGGAATAGTATTTTTTTCCATGTAAAGAGTAAATTGTAACGTTTAAATGGTAAATATTATAAAGTGAATAGTAATATCGCGATTTTACTGTTTAAAATGGTAATTTTTAGCAGTTGATCATTACTTATTATAAATCGACTGTTATTTATTACAGTTTACTTTTATCCCTATAGTAAATATAGTAAACTGACATTAAGGAGGTTCGAGACCTTCATTACTCTAGCCAAGAATCTATAGATGATAATTTATCATCAATTTATAGAGGAATTTGTATACTAAGAGAAAAATATGGTTCTCATCTAAAAATATCTAGTTGAATAGCATCACTACACGGAAAAAAGTAAACTGTAATATTTACTTGGATTCCGGTTAATTTTTATAGTTTCAAACAGTAAAGTGGACATCGGGGTGGCAAAAATATAAATATTACAGAACTTAATGTAGAAAGTATAAAAGCCACAATTTATAATTTAATATTCTAAATAAGTGATTAGTAGTTGTCATTATAGTAAATAACGACTCTTTCATCTTAAAAAATTACAGTTTCAAACAGTAAAAATTGCCATTTCAATATATAGTCCATATTATGCGGAGAAGGGGAACTCAGATGAAAGAGAAGGGGGTCTCACTCTGGGAGAATTTAACATTTGAAACAGTAAAAATTATACTTTTAAAATATACATTTTACCAGTCCAAGCAAGTCAATAATTACAGTTTGATTTTTAGCGTTGCGTTTAAAATTTACCATTTTACTTTGTAAATATTGACGTTGCTTGTATTAGAAATTTACTAACTTTATTTTATACTTTTTACATATCATTGCGATCATTTTTCAGGTACGAAATGATAAATATCAAAGTCTGAACTCTTAATTATTATACTTTAACATTTTAGACATTTACATAGCGAATATTACTGTTTGGAATAGTATTTTCTTCCATGTAAAGAGTAAATTGTAACGTTTAAATGGTAAATATTATAAAGTGAATAGTAATATCACGATTTTACTGTTTAAAATGGTAATTTTTAGCAGTTGATCATTACTTATTATAAATCGACTGTTATTTATTACAGTTTACTTTTATCCGTGTGGAAAATTATTTTATGCGGAGAAATATTGTTTTGGAAAGTTGTTTTTCTCTTAAAATATTTAGAGAATTGAAATGAAATTTTCTAGCTGAAAAATATTTCCTGTTGTGAGAAAATATTTTTCTTAAAATTTTTCTCAATTTTTCTTAATTTGACTGACTGTAGGTCGTAGGTTGCTTCTCCCCCATCCGACATACCTAACAATCCATGATGAGCCGGCTTTTTTTTACTTTCGCTTCCCCTTAATATTCTTTTATAACTTCCTCCGTACCTATGCCCGACTGAGACCTTTTAAATGCCAGTTATGTATCGACTTTCGTAAGTTTAACATCGATATTCATTTTTTCTCCCATTTATATTTTACATATTTTTATTTTTTACATCAATTATTACTAAAGACAATTCTAAGTTTAAAGTGAGAAAGTGTTGGTAATTTATTTATTTATTATTATAAAAAAAAAATCCATTTTTTTTTATTTTTTATAAAATTAGAAAAAAGATTATTAATAATAATATTAAAATTTATTGATAAAAATTTATATTATTGTTATTGAACATTTAGTCTTTAGGATAGTTATATGATAAAATCGGTTTTTTTTTTTTTGTGAAATTTAGTGTCATTATAAAGGTCTTGACTTGAATTTGTGCCTTTTCAAGGTTTCATATTATTCTCACCGACATTTAATTTATTATAATGTATTTAGGCTGTATTCGAATATCTCTAGATACATAATTAAGAAATTACCTTGTATCTTGTAAATTAATGACAATTTTAAAGATATAAGCTCATCCCGACATTACACTCATCAAGACCTTTCATTTGAGTACCCACATCAATTTTTTATATATTTTATATATTTATATATATTAGACATATGTATATATATGAAAAATATATAAAAATGCATGTGGGTACTCAAATGAAAGCTCTTGATGAGTGTAACATCAAGATGAGTTTATATTTTTAAAAATGTCAATAATGAAAAAATTACCCTGTATCTTGTGAGTTATTGACAATTTTAAAGATATAAGCTCATCCCGATGTTACGCTCATCGAGACCTTTCATTTGAGTACCCACATCAATTTTTCATATATTTTATATATTTATATATATTATATATATGTATTTATGAAAAATATATAAAAATGCATGTGGGTACTCAAATGAAAGCTCTTGATATTTGTAACATCAGGATGAGTTTATATCTTAAAAAATGTCAATAATTAAGAAATGACCTTGTATCTTGTCAACTACTGACATTTTTAAAGATATAAGCTCATCTTGACATTACATTTATCAAGACCTTTCATTTGAGTACCCACATCAATTTTTCATATATTTTATATATTCATATATATATTATATATATGTATATATGAAAAATATATAAAAAATACATGTGGGTACTTAAATGAAAGCTCTTGATGAGTGTAACACTAAGATGAGCTTATATCTTAAAAAACTTCAATATTTAAGAAAATACAGTGCAATTTAACTAAAGTCATTATTTAATAAACCAAAATTTTATTTATTTATAGTTCACAAGTCAGAGCAGTCACGTAGTGACTGCTTGGTTGCTAGTTATTATTATTATTATTTAAACGTTCAAAACTACAAAAATTCTTTTTAAAATCTGACTAGAGAAATTTCACATTATAATCTTTAAATTTTCCAAGTTTTTCTGTATAAATTATCAAACAAAAAAATTCAACTTATTTTAAAAAATTTTTCTTCATCAGAAATTTATTAAAAAAAAATAATTCACCGTCTTCCAACTTTAATCTCATAATTTCTTTATTAAAATTAAAATTTTATTTATCAATAAAAAAAAAACCATAACACTTCAATAATAATAATAATAATAATAAATAAAAAACGTTGATTTCTTCACAGGAATCCCAAATCAATCGACGAGAGTGCACCAAAAAAGGCTACTTGTAACGCGCGTTACTCGAGTACTTCCGGCTGTGAATTAATTAAGTAACCAGTCAGGTACCTGAAGTAGCGCGCGCCGCGAGCTAGTTAATGTCTTCTTGTCACACATACCAAGTTACCAACTAAAAGGAGTCTTACATACTAAGTTAATATACTAACTTAACATCGAGTTAGTCAGTGTTAAGAAAGCTCATGAAGAAAAAGATAACCAGAATAAACGAAGAAAAGAAGAAAAAGAAGAAGAAGAAGTAGAAGAAGAAGAAGAAGTAAAAGAGAAAAGAAGCGGAAGTATAAGACCTTGGGTGGTGAAACTAACCGAAGGTGAAAATAACCGACACCGGAAAGCACGGAGCACAATGAAAGCTAATGGTTAAGTATATATAAGTGTAAATATGAATATAAATATGAGAATGAAGTTTTTTTTTATCGCCGAGGAGGCTGCATGTTGATTGTACTTCATCAGGTGCTCTGGTAGATCGTAAACCCGGCACCTGTTGGAGCGCAATTCATATGACTGTGCCATTCCACATTATGTTCTTCATTTTATTATTATTATTAATATTATTATTATACGTGTCAGACCTTACATGTGTGAGTAATTATAGTTAATTTACCCTGTTAATTTTATCAGGTAATTGGAGAATTATATAAAATTAAGTGTACTGAAAAAAGAATTAATTAATTTAAGGATGTTCGAGCGAATTTAATGTAAAAAATAATTTCCAACTTTGTTTGAAATTATTAAATATACGTATAAATAAATACGTAATTTATCTAATCCGAAAATTTAAAAAAGATTCACCGTTTAGTTACTTAGATATTAAATTTTTAAAATCACATATTTTATCTCCTTATACACGGGCTCTTATGGCGGACAAACGTTTTGTCGAGACTTTAATTATTTTTTTCAATATTAACCTCCCAACTTTAACGGATAAAAAACTATACACAAGAAACTTGGATTATTGCAACATATAAAAACAATTTAATAATAATACATTACCGATATAATTTTTGAAATATTTAAAGTCAAATTTTATGTTTGTAACTGGTTTATCGTCAGCCATTTATTCGAATAAAGATTTGACAACATCGCGTCAACAGCTGAGAAAAAACAAAAGGATAGAAATATAGTTACAGAGAGAGAAATGTTTAACTCACACACTCATCCACGTCTCAGGTTATGGGTACAGTCAAGCGCGCTATTGCCAAATCTGTTTATTTATTCCGGCAAGTAATAAATACCAAAGTCATTTTATTACTTTACTTTATGAAATAAGTAAAAATCATCAATTATTAAATTGTTTAAATTATTTTAAATTAAAATAAAGAATTTTGACGAAAGATGGGAAGACTAAAATTAAAAAAAAATTTTAACACTATTTTGATTCATTAGTTACACTCGAACTTCCTGAAGGAGATCCAAAAAATTAATTTTAATAAAATTGAATTATTTTTTTATAGACATTCTTTACACTAGAAAGGTACTTGGATCTCTTTAATAATTAAAAATTAATTGGATCAAAAAGTTAATTTAAAAAAATTCCACTAGGTGGCTACGGCTCTCATAGTTAGAATTTTAAAATCTGAGTATTTAAAGAGATCTACGCGAAGTAGTAAAATTTTTAAAACTTCCTGAAAATTTGTAGATTCAAACTTCGTAAATAATTAATAAAAAAATTATAACAGTAGTTTTTCGGGGTTTAATAAAATAATTAGGTTTTAAAATTGTAATTTTTACATGTAAAATGGAGATTCCACCAGTTGGGTATTTGGTTAAGAATTTAATGCAATTAACGATTTAAAAAAAATTTTATTTCCATTGAATTTGATTGAAAAAATAATAAGCTAAAGATTGAAACAATAAAACAAGTAGCTTTCCGAACGTATTACGGAGATATTTTATATTTTTTATGAAAAATCACTCGGAACTTGCGTTGTTTAAAGTCTTGTATTTGACTTGGCAACACCGCTTGCTTAGTTACCCATGCGCATAAGTAACCGCGATTTTTTAAATGCTAGAAGATCTTAGTCATTTTAGTTAGACAGTAAACATAAATAAATTTTAAAGTTAGGGACGCTCTTTTTGTGTTGTCAAGTGTATACCGGTAATTCAGAGTGCTAGATTTTTTATTAGTTAATTAAATGTTAATAATTATTTAATGAGTAAATTTATCGGAAATTCGCTCAAAAATGTTATTAATTAATTTAAAAATTAATTTTAAGATAAAAGTATTTCTACGTATTATTTTTTTTAGACATTCTTTACACTAGAAGGGTACTTGGATCTCCTTAATAATTAAAAATAAATTGGATCAAAAAGTTAGTTTTAAAAAATTCCACTAGGTGGCTACGGCTCTCATAGTTAGAATTTTAAAATCCGAGTATTTAAAGAGATCCATCGTAAGTAGTAAAATTTTTAAAACTTCCTGAAAATTTGTATATTCAATCTACGTAGCCTAATAATTAATAAAAGAAATTTCTTTTCTTATATAAAATTTAATTATCTAGAAAAAATGTACTTATTAATTTTCTCTTATCTCTAATAGTTAACGATACACGGAAAGAAAATTGAAGGAGTTTTTACTATTTTACTATTGTAATTTTTACTAAATAAAATAGTAACGGTGGACTGTACTTCTCATTTAGTAATTTTTACGATCTACTATTGTAAATTTTATCCAACAAATAAGACTAGCAAGAGTCTTAAAAAGTCGATTACTATAGAGCAAATTATACAATATGTGTTTGTGAACTTTACAATTCAACTATTGTAAAAATTCACCCTTGGTTTTTTTAAAAGAAATATTAGGGAGGGAGAGAGATAGAAGGTTGGACTAATTGGTACCTGTTCAGTAATCGAAAAAAGAAACCGACCTTTTCGTGCTATCTGGGAATCGAACCCAGAACTCTGTGTTGGCAGCCAGAGACTCTCCCTCTACGCTATCCGAGGTAAACTAAGACCTATATCCTTTAACATTTACATAAACTCAGAGTCTAGTGCTGTGCACGGCCATCACTCACTAATTGAGAAACATTCCAATTCAACTATTGTAAAATTTGCTATAGTTCTATTGGAAAGATACAGAGGCAGCACTGGAAATTTTCATCTCTTACTTTTTACAATAGTAATATTGTATTTTTTAATGAATAAATAGTATTTTTTCTTCTAAAATATTTGACAATTAATAGTAATAAAAGTATAGTCCAGCTTTACAATAGTTGTATCGTAAATTTTCCCAGAAATTTATTCCCGTGTATAGAATTTTTTTTATAAAAAAAAATTCAATGAGACTAACAATTTTATAAAACAATATAATAAATTATTAAAAATTTTTTAATATAATTTAATAATTGTTATTATATTAATTAATACGTCACTGTGAAATTAAATTTTCATTTAACTCCTGACCGTGAAAATAGATGCATGGGATAGGTCAACATCCGCCGGCGCTTGTACAGGGTTAGTGTTCTGAAAATCATTGTCTCCGATTGTGCTAATATAATAAGTCGAAGGTTTTTCAATTTATAAAATTTATTTTCAACTCTTTTACTTAAAAAATACTAAGAAGATAAATATATTTTTATATTTTTTTTAAGTGTAAGAACAAAAAAAATTAAGCTGTAAAAAATTAAACATAATAAATGTTTAATAAATTAAAAGACAATTATAAAATTTTTTATAAAAGAATCTTATTTTTTAAATAATTAAGAAGTAAATAATGTTAATTTAGTTAAGAGAAAGTCATTGTAAGTACTTACAATAAAAAAAAAAAATTAATTTGTTCAAAATTTTAAACAATTTTATTTCTTCACTGAAGAAAATTTTTTTCACTGTAATTTTGTTGTTGAAAAAAAATTTGACTGAAAAAAATAATTTTGAATAGAAAATTTGTTCATTTTTTTCCAAAATTTAAAAAATTTTATAAGAAAGTTATTGTGAAAAAAATTTTTATTTCTTCAGCTAAAAAATAAAATTTTAAACAAATTTAATTTTTTATTAAATTGCTCTTTTTTTTTTAAATAAATTTTTTTTTCTCACTGTATTAAATTAAATAAAAAAAACATGGTACTTTAATATTTTATTATTTACGTAATTAATAAGTAATTCATAAGAGGTTTTTTTAAAAATTTTGTTTTGCAGCCTCATTATTTATCCAAATTCGTATAAAACAGTAAAAAATTCTGCGTCAAAAAAATTTGTTTCAAATTTTTTTGTATTAAAGAAATTAACAAAATTTTTAAAAGCAAATTAATAAAAAAAAAAACCAATATATTTGTAAACTACTTGTTTTTAATTTATGTATAAGATATTAAATTAAAAAAAAAAATTATTGTAAAATTTTAAAATAAATTTTTTATAAATAAATAAAAATAATCTTCTATTTATTTGTATTTCTTCTTCTTAAAATTAAATTATGAATTTTATTATTTATAATTGATATTTTGAATTAAAATAAAATCATTTTATTTTAAATAATTCTTAAAAAAGTTAAAACATTATTTTTTATTAAAATAATTATTGATTAAAATTTTGTAAAATAAAAAAATTAAATTGAACTTATTAAAAAATTATTTTTTAGTAAAATAAATTCTTAATTAAAATTTTGTAAAATTAAAAATACAATTAGACTTATTAAAAAATTATTTTTTATTAAAATAAATTATTAACTAAAATTCTGTAAAATTAAAAAAAAAATTATTTTTTAGTAAAATAAATTATTAATTAAAATTTTGTGAAATTAAAAATAAAAATTGAACTTATTAAAAAATTTAATTGGTTTAATAATTATAAAAAAAATATTTATAATTTTTAAGTAGACCATCAGAGTGATTTTTAACTTCCTGAGTCGTGAACAAAGAAATATTTATAAAATAAAAAAAAAAAAACTTAAAAAACGGTAAAAAAATTTTCAATTATTTACTCACATCACGTTATTGCAAAAATTGTCGGTTACATTTTGTCGCTTATTATACATCATGATTCACGACGTACCGTGTATATTTATCAACTTTCCCTTCAAGTTATACGGCATTAAATACATTAATACAAGCCCATCCGTAGTTATACATACTTTTAGATTTATATGTGTATATATATATACTTGATGAGGACAACGAGAATGAAAGAGAAGGACGTGCGAATATGGTCGTTCCGATTTCATTGGTGAATTCCAGTTTACCACCATCAACGTTGACCTAGATTTCATGACCGTCACGAATTAATCGTTAGACCGTAATTTCTGGAAGTCCTTTTTTTGGTTTTAATGTTATGTATAAATACTTAAATATATTCTCTAGTCAAAATTTTATTCGATACGATATTGAACAGCCTTTTTTTTTATTTTAGATTTGTCCTCGTACCATTGCCAGATGTCATGTAAAAGTTGTTCCTAAATATAGAACGCTCCACGCTAAATATACCAGCTTTTGTTTCTTCTTTTGTTCCTGAGATTTATTTGTGATTTTTTTTAAATAGAATTTTAAAATAAATCATTTCTTCTTTTAAATCAATCATTTTTTGTTCTTTTCATCGTTTCTGATAAAGAAATTAATTTTTAAACGAAATTTAAAACTGGTTAAAATGTTGTTCCTGCTGGAACTGATGACGCGCATGCGCAGTATAAATAATAGCGTTATCAACAATATTAGAAACAAAAAAATTTTTTTTATCGACACTACATTAATATTACTATTCTAATACTATTATTGTTCAGTTTTAATGTTATTTTTTATTTATTTATTTTTTTAATTTTTTAATAATAATAATAATTTTTGTAATGAAAATAAATCATTTCTTCTTTTAAATCAATCATTTTTTGTTCTTTTCATCGTTTCTGATCAAGAAATTAATTTTTAAACGAAATTTAAAACTGTATAAAATTTTGTTCCTGCTGGAACTGATAACGCGCATGCGCAGTATAGGTACTAGCGTTATTAACGATATTAGACACAAAAAAATGTTTTTTATAGATTCTACATTAATATTACTATTCTAATACTATGATTGTACACTTTTGATGATAATTTTTTTTTTTAATAATTTTTTTATCAAAAATAAATCATTTCTTCTTTTAAATTGGTAATTTTTATTGTTTCTTATAAAAAAATCAATTTTTAAACTAAATATAAAACTATATGAAATATTGTTCCTGCTGGAACTGTAGGAACAGTTGCCGCACATGCGCAATAGAAGCACTAGCGTTACCAACTGTAATTTAAACAAAAACAAACTTTTGATAGATACTAAATTAATTTTTCAATTTGAACTTTATTATAACACACTTTTAATGTTAATTTATTTTTAAATATTTTTTATAGTAAAAATAAATCACTTCTTCTTATAAGACAGTTATTTTCTTGTTCCTTATGAAAAAATTAGTCAGAGATTAATTTTTCAACAAAATATAAAACTGTATGAAATGTTGTTCCTGCTGGAACAGCAGGAACTGATGCCGCGCATGCGCAATAGAAGCACTAGCTTAACCAACAATATTAGAAACAAAATAAAGTTTTTGACAAATACTACATATTAGTCTTTTAATTATAACACAATTTTACTGTAAAAAAACAATATTAATCAATTTTTATAAACATAATAAATGTTCCAAGTACTATTTTAGTGTCGCAAAAATTTTTCTTTAAAACCTAAAACACTTGCAAACATAATATATAATTGCCAAAGAATCATGAAGACACATTAGTACACATATCTAGTATGTTAATTCATAAGTACTTAATGGAATAATAACGTTATGGAGGGTCTTTTACACATATGTAATATATACATCTAGTAGTGGTCACTGACTAGACATTAGACAGTATTACAAGTAGAATAAAAAAATACAAGTAAAGAGTAAAGAGGGTTGTTACTTCCTAATGCAATTACTATGAGGGCACTCTACGCGTATAATAAAACACCGTCTGGTACACGTGTGTAATAATAATTTTTCTTAATGATATTCATTTATTCTCATATATATATTTTTATTATCTACTAGATTGCTTCAACGGTTTTTAAAACTAACCATACGTGTTATTTAATAATTATTCATATAAAAAATTTTTTTTATTTAATTTTAATAATTATTATTAATTATTAATATATATTACACGTCACATAAGGAATTTTATAACATTAGAAATGTTAATAAAAATAATGTTAAATATTTTGTACATTTTTTTTTAAAATTCAACAATAATAGATCTATTATTTATTACACTTATTATTATTATTTATACTATACTTTTATTTACAATTACGTCTTAACTATTTCTTCTTGAAGAAACTCGTTAAGGCACATATTTATTTTTTAAGTTTAAAATAAAATAATTTTCATGCAAAAAATTTGTTAAAAAAATTATTTTTACTTATTTTAAAAATTTTCTAATTCAATTTGAGGTCGACGACGTCTTTGGTGGCTGGAACGGGTTCCATTTGAGACATTCAGGATCTATTTCTTTGTAGACTGGCCCGCGGCGTTTGACACGTTCTTTGTAGTCGTCAATCACGTCCTGAATACAGTTAATAGCTTATTTTATTTTTTTGAAATTTATAAATTAAGGATATCTGTTAATAAAATCGACGACGAGTCTGCGCGTCGTCTTTGCTGTTACATTGATCGCTATTTTCCAATACAATACAATACTATACTATTACATGTACGTCTATATATAGTTATCGTAGGTATGTAATAAAATATATATGTTGTTACAATGAAGACTATAAATAACTTTGTGGTATTAAATATTTTTTTAAGAGTTAAAAATTTATTTTACTTCACAGAATATTATTAAATTTTTTAGAAAAAAATGATTAAAAATTTGGCAATTTAATTTATATTTTAAAAGAAATACTAATGAATAAATAAAATTTTGCGTTATTAAACAAGGACTTTTGTGAAATTGCACTGTATTTTTTTAAATATTGACGTTTTTGAAGATATAAGCTCATCTTGATGTTACATTTATCGAGAGCTTTCATTTGAGTACCCACATGACATTTTTTTTTATATATATATTTCATATATATAGTATTTGTGGGATATATAATATATATAAAATATACGAAAAATTGATGTGGGTACTCAAATAAAAGGTCTCGATGAGTGTATTATAGAGATGAGCTTATATATTAATAAATGTCAGTAGTTACAAAGATACAACGTCATTCCTTAATTATTGATATTATTAAAGGTATTAGCTCATCTTGATGTTACACTCATTAAGACCTTTCATTTGAGTACCCACATGAAATTTTTTATATATTTCATATATATGGTATTTGTGGGATATATAATATATATAAAATATATGAAAAATTTATGTGGGTACTCGAATGAAAGGTCTCGATGAGTGTATTATAGAGATGAGCTTATATATTAATAAATGTCAGTAGTTACAAAGATACAACGTCATTCCTTAATTATTGATATTATTAAAGGTATTAGCTCATCTTGATGTTACACTCATTAAGACCTGTCATTTGAGTACCCACATGACATTTTTTATATATTTCATATATATGGTATTTGTGGGATATATAATATATATAAAATATATGAAAAATTTATGTGGGTACTCGAATGAAAGGTCTCGATGAGTGTAATATAAAGATGAGCTTATATCTTGACAAATGTCAGTAGTTAGCAAGATACAACATCATTTCTTAATTATGGATATTTATAAAGATATAAGCTCATTCTGATGTTACACTCATCGAGAGCTTTCATTTGAGTACCCACATAGAATTTTTTATATATTTTATATATATGATATTTATGGAATATATAATATATATAAATATATGAAAAATTGATGTGGGTAATCAAATGAAAGGTCTCGATGAGTGTAATGTCGGGGTGAGTTTATAACCTTAAAAATGTGAATATTTGACAAGATACAAGGTTATTTTTTAATTATTGATATTTTTAAAGATATAAGCTCATTCTGATATTACACTCATCAAGAGCTTTCATTAGAGTACTCACATGGCATTTTTTTATATATTTCATATATATGATATTTGTGGAATATATAATATATATAAAATATATGAAAAATTGATGTTGGTACTCAAATGAAAGGTCTTGATGAGTGTAATATAAAGATGAGCTTATATATTGACAAATGTCATTAGTTAGCAAAATACATGGTCATTTCTCAATTAATGATATTTTTAAAGATATGAGCTCATCTTGATGTTACAGTCATCGAAAGCTTTCATTTGAGTACCCACATGCATTTTGATATATTTTTCATATATTTATATATATATATAATATATATAAATATATGAAAAATTGATGTGGGTACTCAAATGAAAGGTCTCGATGAGTGTAATGCCGGGGTGAGCTTATATCTTTAAAAATGTCAATAGTTCACGAGAAACAAGGTCATTTTACTAAATTTGACTAGAAAAAAACTGATTTCATCATATGACTATCCTTGACACAATATTTTTCTTATCTCTTAATAATATAGATTATAAATGTTTTATAAATTTTTTTAATCTATAAAATTATAATAAAAATTTTTCATTATAAAACTTTCTATTTTTCTTACTATTGACTTTTCTCTGTAAGTTTTTATTAAAAAGAAAAAAAAAGTTTAATAATTAAACTTGAGTCAATATGTAAATATATAAAGTGTATAAATATTAGAAAATGTATATATTTTTTAAAAGTTTGTAATAAAAAAAAAAAAAAAATTTTAAATAATATTGTTTAAAAAAAAAAAAAATTTTTTAATTCGATAAGAAAATGTTTTTTAAAAGATTGAAAATGATAAATAATGATCTCACCTGTTTCTTTAGAATGATGTGTTTACCCTTCCAGTACTTCATCATTCCCAGAGCTTGTAATGTACTGACGATATCGTAAGTTTCGATAGCCATCTCCTTGCTAATGTCTACATTTATAAATGTTTAGCATTTTATTAAACTTCTGGTTATTGTTTCTCAATGAAATAAAAATAATAATAATAACAATAAATATGTAAAGGTAAGTAAATAGTAAATGGTAAATGGTAAATGGTAATGGGAATGTAAATGACGATAAGATTGAAACAAACCTTTTACAGATAATTCCTTGCCTCCAAAATGACAAAGATACTGCAATAATACGTCCTTCCAGTAACTTCGATAGGAAATGAGACCTAGATCAGACAATGGTTTTTCCGGTGAGCCTATTTTCTTCTCTACTCGCGTTAGAAGATAACCTGTAATGGAAAAAATTTTTATTTATTTTATTATTTCTTATAAATAAAACATTGATAACAATAATAATCATTCTAGTTAATTCTAAAATGTTCTAGCTCTAGTTACATAATTAAGAAATAACCTTGTAATTTGTGAACTATTGACATTTTTAAAGATATAAGCTCATCTTGACATTACACTCATCGAGACCTTTCATTTGAGTACCCACATCAATTTTTCATATATTTTATATATTTATATATATATTATATATATGCATATATAAAAAATATATAGAATGCATGTAGGTACTCAAATAAAAGCTCTTGATGAGTGTAACATCAGGATGAGCTTATATCTTTAAAAATGTCAGTAATTAAGAAATTACTTGGTATCTTGTGAAATGTTGAAATTTTTTAGAATATAAGTTCATCCTGATGTTACACTCATCGAGACCTTTCATTTGAGTACTCACATAAATTTTTCATATATTTATATATATTATATATATGTATATATGAAAAATATATATCAAAATGCATGTGGATACTCAAATAAAAGCTCTTGATGAGTGTAACATCAGAATGAGCTTATATCTTTAAAAATGTCAGTAATTAAGAATTGACCTTGTATCTTGTTAAATATTGACATTATTAAAGATATAAACTTACTCCGACATTACACTCATCGAGACCTTTCATTTGAGTACCTACATCAATTTTTCATATATTTTATATATTTATATATATATTATATATATGTATATATAAAAAATATATGAAAAATTGATGTAGGTACTCAAATGAAAGGTCTCAATGAGTGTCACATCAGGATGAGCTTATATCTTTAAAAATGTCAGTAATTAAGAAATTATTTGGTATCATGTGAAATATTGAAATTTTTTAGAATATGTTCATCCCGATGTTACACTCATCGAGACCTTTCATTTGAGTACCCACATCAATTCTTCACATATTTCATATATATTATATATATGTATATATAAAAAATATATAAAAATGCATGTGGGTATTCAAATAAAAGTTCTTGATGAGTGTAACATCAGGATGAGCTTATATCTTTAAAAATGTCAGTAATTAAGAAATTACTTGGTATCTTGTGAAATATTGAAATTTTTTAGAATATAAGTTCGTCCTGATGTTACACTCATCGAGACCTTTTATTTGAATACTCACATCAATTTTTCATATATTTTATATATTTATATATATATTATATATATGTATATATGAAACATATATCAAATGAGTTGATATCTTTAAAAATGTCAATAGTTAAGAAAGTACAATGCAATTTAAGAAAAGTCAATATTTAATAAAGCAAAATTTTATTTATTATAGTTCGCAATTACTCGACAGTCACTTAGTGACTGCAGGTTGCTAGTTATTACTATTACTATCATTATTATTATTATTATTATTATTATTATTATTCTGCAGTACGAAAATTTGATAATAATAATAATTGAAAATTTTATTGAGTTATAAATTTAAACAATATAAAAAAATATAACAATACAATTTTCATGATCACAAGTAATTATAATTATATTATATAAAATTAATGGCTATTTTTATGTGATCCATTGTTGATATAATTGTCCGTATTTTACATTTAATGTATTGATCAGTAAGCGGAACAGTGCAATTGTGTAATCCATAAATATATGTCAGTATGCAATTAAATCCACTACATTTATTATCACCACTATATATATTTATATATTTATCTCTATATTAATTATTATTTTATTTTTATTACCGCGTATTTTCGCTAACATTGTTAAAAATTACGTTCAAGATTAAAGATTAAATGTTTGTTTATGTAATCCCAGATTAACCTATTATTTTATTTTATTTTTTTATTTATTGAGTGTTTATGAATAAAGCGACCTTCTGTTAGCTAGTATGTTAAATATATAAAATGCTTTAAAACTTGTACTTTGATTTCTAATATTAAAATTTAATTTTCATTCAAATTTACCGCGCTTTCTTTTAGTTACCCCACGCTACCGCTCAAGCGCTGGTTACGCACAAAGAAGAAATGATATTAATAAAAAATTAGTAATTTATGGATAATTTACAATAAATATATGGTACATTTTTAAGCGTAAGTGCAAAAATTTTTTTTTAAATCGAAATCTTTATTAATTGCCATAAAATTTTGTAATTTTCTAAGAATACTTTAAAAAGATCCACGTAAAGTAATAAAATTTTTTGAAACTTCCTGAAAATTTGTAAATTCAATCTACGTAAATAATTAATAAAAAAATTATAACAGTAGGTTTTCAGGGTTTAATCAAATAATTAAGTTTGAAAATTGTAATTTTTACATGTAAAATGGAGATTCCACCAGTTGGGTATTTGGTTAAGAATTTAATGCAATTAACGATTTTTAAAAAATTTTATTTTCATGGAATTTGATTGAAAAAATAATAAGCTAAAGATTAAAACATTAAAAAAAGTAGCTTTCCGAACGTATTACGGAGATATTTTATATTTTTTATGAAAAATCACTCGGAACTTGCGTTGTTTAAAGTCTTGTATTTGACTTGGCAACACCGCTAGCGCAGTTACCCAAAGCATAAGTAACCGCGGTTTTTTAAATCCTAGAAGATCTTAGTCATTTTAGTTAGACAGTAAACTATGTAGGGTAGAAGTACTTCTACCCAGGGGCTGCTCACTTCTGACCCTCACCATACCCAATTTTGTCATTTGCAAAGACGAAGGACTACAACTTAAGAAAATGAAATTTTCCCTATATTTATTTCTGAAATATGGCAGCACTTCTAATAATAATAATATTCGAAATCCACAACCGGAAAATAACAATCCGCCATTCTTGTGGCCACTATTATTGCGATTACATGTGTTGATTTTGGTTATCTCGAATTTTTTGCGATTTGAAGCGTTATTCTTGACTTTTTATTATTATTCAGCTATCTCTAAACTCTAATTACTATTTGAGCCTATTTCTTAAATCAATAATTAATTTTTTCAAAGTCTTTTTAAATTTATTCTTTAGTAAAGTTTTATAACCTCTAACTTTTGCTATTGTTTACTTTGCGTTTGTTAATATTATTGCTGTCCAATTTTTTATTTAATAATTCACATTTATTTATTTTCTTTTTTAGAAACTTTTTTCTTTTATTTATATTATATTAATTAAATATTAAATCATTATTTTTTTGTATATTGTGAAATCACATTTTTTTATTTCCTTTTGTGAAAAAAAATGTAAATAAATTCCTGATTAAGTCTACACATCATCAAATATATTACTATTATTATTATTATTATTATTATTAATTTATTATAAACAATAAGAATGATTTATTTTTGTTATTTATTAATCAATGACTTATCAACTTATAATAAAAGCCAAAATAATTTATTCCGTAGTTTTTTTTTCTCCTAAGTATAAATTTTGCTCATTTATTTATTATAAAAAAAAAAAAAAAAAAAAAGAAAGAAAACAATTTTGACATTACTTTAATTTTATTATTTATTTTGAAAAAAATAAAAAAAAAAAAAAATTCCACGGTAGCAAAATTCGAACGTGCGCCTGAACGTTGACAAGTCTTTCAGCGTCCCTCAGAGCTATCTCAGCTTACAACCAAATATCACATTAAGTAAATTTTAAGCCTCGAGCGTAAGTGGGTTTGTTTATTATTATTTATTATTTGGTGTATTTACTATTCATTTATTGTTTTATTGATGATTTTTTATTTTTCAACTGACTTCTATTGATATTTTATTATTTGTTATCATAATTCCAATAATAATTTATTATTTCGTTCCAATTTCCGCGCCTAAATTCTCTCCAATCACGTTACTCAATAGAGGGCGCTCTCAATTTCCTAAAAACTGCTGACATTTTTTCTACACTAACAAAAAAAAAACTATAGATACATAGTGATTTCAATTTTGTAGTGGTATGAATGAATCTTTGCAAAGACAAAATTCGGTCCCATCTAAAAGCATTGAGTGAGCAGCCCCTGCTTCTACCCTCCATACAGTAAACATAAATTAATTTGAAAGTTAGGGACACTCTTTTTGTGTTGTCAAGTGTATACCGGTAATTCAGAGTGCTATATTTTTTATTAGTCAATTAAATGTTAATAATTATTTAATGAGTAAATTTTTCGGAAATTTCCTCAAAAATGTTATTAAAGATTTTAAAAATTAATTTTAAGATAACAAGAGGATTTCTACGTATTATTGTTTTATAGACATTCTTTACACTAGGAGGGTACTTGGATCTCCTTAATAATAAAAAATAAATTGGATTAAAAAGTTAGTTTAAAAAAATTCCACTAGGTGGCTACGGCTCTCATAGTTAGAGTTTTAAAATCTGAGTATTTAAGGAGATCCACGCGAAGTAGTCAAATTTTTTAAATTAAAGCTAGAAGGATTTATTTATATTTAATAAGCTTTATTAACTTAATTAATGATTTTTAAACGTAGGATTTAATAAATATTTATTAAGAGTTAATAAATTATTTATTAAATACGATTTATTAAATGTTAATGAATATTTGTTAACAGTTAACAAATATTTATCAACAGTTCATAATTAATTTATTAAATAAAATTTAAAAATTGTTAATAAATATTTAATAATGGTTAATGAATATTTGTTAACTGTTAACAAATATTTATTTAAAATAAAAAGCAAAAATAGCAATTTTCTTCTGACACTTTATAACTCTATAGCTGGAATTCATTATAATAATTAAATTCACTAAATAAATTAACATTTTTAATATTTAAAAATATAAAAGATAATTATGAGCTGTGATAGAATTTGCTATTTTACAATAAACGTTATTATAATGTAATATAATTAATGCAAATAATTTATAAAGATGATTTTTATTTATAAGCAATCTTTATATCATATTTTATTGCAAGCCAAACAAATTCACTCAAAAAAATATTTATTAACTGTTAATAAATATTTGTTAACTATTAATAAATACTTATTAACTATTAATAAATGTACTTTCCTCCCAAATAAATATTTATTCAATGTCAAAAAATATTTATTAAAATTTAATAAATTAAATAATTGTCTTCAAATAAATTAAATTATTAATAGTTAATAAATCCTTCTATCAGTGTAAAGATACCAAATATGAAATGTATGAATATGAATGTACATATAGAATGAAAACAATAAAAGAAACAAAAGATATAACTTTTTGAAGTGGATACAAAGGGTAGAGTTGGTTTGGCATTGTGTCGATAAAATTCGACGGGTTTGATGAATTTGTTGGGATTGTCCGTCGAGTTTAGGGATTAGTTTAAATTAAATTCGATTGAATGAACACACAATTTGTGGATAGAAATGGCTTAAGAGTTAACATAAAGAGGGATAGATAAATAAAGTGTATAAATAACAAGGAGGAGAGAGAAAGAGAGGAGGGAAGATAATCGAATGATAAATTAAACGAACAAGAGCGAGATAGGTAAAAAGAAATTTATTTGACTTTGGGTTTGGACGTAAATAAAAAAGACAAAGAGAAGACAATGAAAAAAAGAGGGAATACAAGAGTTGTGTATAGGGACAGTGATGATGAGTGTGAAGAAGAGATCAGTGACCGGTAGAGGATGAGACGTCTGGCCCTGATGCTTAGTTGAACGATCGTTCCACCTCGTTACACCGAGGAATTGTAATGACGCGAATCCGCGAGGCTCCCTCATTGGCTACTCACTTTTTGAGCCGTGAGGCGAATAAAATACTACCGATACAATCATTACAATCATTGATAATTCTGATTATAATGACTACTACCTCTAACAAGTCATACTAATTTTTGTTTCATTTTTAGACATGAATCATTTTTCGTGAGATTGATTTAAATTATGTAGGTAATTAAAGTATAGCCTTGCTTGGAAAAAATGTTATTATTATTTGACATTTTTCAATTTTTAACAAGAGTAATAATAATAATTAGCAACCTTGCAGTCACTACGTGACTGCAGTGGATTGTGAACTGTGAATAAATAAAATTTTGGTTTATTAATTAATGACTTTCATTGAATTGCACTGTACTTTCTCAATTATTGACGTTTTTAAAGATATAAGCTCATCCCGATATTACGCTCATCAAGAGCTTTTATTTGAGTACCCACATGAATTTTTGATATATTTTTTATATATACATATATATAATATATATAAATATATAAAATATATGAAAAATTGATGTAGGTACTCAAATGAAAGGTCTCGATGAGTGTAAAGTCGGAGTGAGCTTATATCTTTGAAAATGTTATTAGTTGAAAAGATACAAGGTCATTTCTTAATTATTGACATTTTTAAAGACATAAGCTTATCCTGATGTTACGGTCATCAAGAGCTTTCATTTGAGTACCAACATGCATTTCTAAGTATTTTAAATGAGAGATACGAAGTTTTACCAAAGTACCGCCGATATATATAATATATATAAATATATGAAAAATTGATGTGGGTACTCAAATGAAAGGTCTCGATGAGTGAAACATCGGGATGAGCTTATATCTTTAAAAATATAAATAGTTCACAAAATAAAAGATCATTTTTTTCATGATTGTTATTTTTAAAGATGTAAACTCATCCTGATGATACACTCATTAAGAGCTTTCATTTAAGTACCCACATGCAGTTTAATATATTTTTCATATATAAATATATATATGTAATATATATAAATATATGAAAAATTGATGTGGGTTCTCAAATGAAAGGTCTCGATGAGGGTAACATCGGGATGAACTTATATCTTTAAAAATGTCGATAGTTGCCAAGATACAAAGTAATTTCTTAATTATTGACATTTTTAAAGATATAACCTTATCCCGATGTTACACTCATCAAGAGCTTTCATTTGAGTACCCGCATGCATTTTCATATAATTTTCATATATACATATATATAATATATATATAAATATATAAAATATATGAAAAATTGATGTAGGTACTCAAATGAAAGGTCTCCATGAGTGTAATGTCGGGGTGAGCTTTTATCTTTAAAAATGTCAATGTTTCACAATATATTTGTTAAATTGCACTGTACTTTCTTAACTATTGACTTTTTAAAGATATAAGCTTATCCCGATGTTACACTCATCAAGAGCTTTTATTTAAGTACCCACATGCATTTTCATATATTTTTCATATATACATATATATAATATATATAAATATATGAAAAATTGATGTGGGTTCTCAAATGAAAGGTCTCGATGAGGGTAACATCGGGATGAACTTATATCTTTAAAAATGTCGATAGTTGCCAAGATACAAAGTAATTTCTTAATTATTGACATTTTTAAAGATATAACCTTATCCCGATGTTACACTCATCAAGAGCTTTCATTTGAGTACCCGCATGCATTTTCATATAATTTTCATATATACATATATATAATATATATAAATATATAAAATATATGAAAAATTGATGTAGGTACTCAAATGAAAGGTCTCCATGAGTGTAATGTCGGGGTGAGCTTTTATCTTTAAAAATGTCAATGTTTCACAATATATTTGTTAAATTGCACTGTACTTTCTTAACTATTGACTTTTTTAAAGATATAAGCTCATCCCGATGTTGCACTTATCAAGAGCTTTTATTTGAGTACCCACATGCATTTTCATATATTTTTCATATATAAATATATATAATATATATAAATATATGAAAAATTGATGTGGGTACTCAAATGAAAGGTCTCGATGAATGTAACATCAGAGTGAGCTTATATCTTTAAAAATGTGAATGGTTCACAAGATACAAGGGCTTGAGATATAGCATTTTCAAATTTATCATACTAAATTGACTATCGGTGAAAATGATATGAAACCTTGAAAAGACACAAATTCGACCTTTGCAATGATAATAAATTTCACTAAAAAATTACAAGATGATAATAAAATCATCACCTTATTGTTATCCTTAGTCCAATTATTTATTCCCCATAGAGGTCTCCCAAACAATGGCAATAATTAAACGGTGAGCTAATAATCATGGATTGATAAGTCCTTAACGAAATCAATCAGTAATTTGTGAAAACCTCCGGGGATTGTAATTCGTCGGCGGTTTGCAGAGCAGTAGCGTTCAATCTAGAGATGTAACAGAGCTCGGAGGACTCGGATGAGAATGAGGATGAGGATGAGGAATATATAAACCCATCCCTTTATTTAGCCTCCGCCAAATCCCCAAGTTAACAGAGCTCTCTGATAAACCCTGAAAATCCAGAGCTCCCACCACCATCACGTATTCTAGGGCTGGGCTAACCTAGGGTTGCGCCAGACAGACTGCCAGCAGCCAGCAGCCGGCAACCAGCAACTAGCTAGCTAGCTAGCTAGCTGAAGCTATCACTATATACCCTCTGTACAAGTTCAACGACCGTCTCCCAACAAAATTCCGCTGTTCCTCCCTCCGACGCAGCCCCGCTGCTGCATTACCAAACTCCCGCGAGAAAGGATAGACAGACAGGAGGTATATCTATCTATCTGCTATCCTCCACAAAAGCATCATCAGCATCAGCCGTACCTTGGCCTACCCTACAGCACATATTCCTGGCTAGCATCCTTCATCGTACCGTGGAGAATCCTAACTCATAAAGGATCAGCGAGAAACTCTGAATATCAGAGACAGTAGCATAGGCTTTGCTTTGCTCTGCTTTACTTCCCTCTGGACGCTCTCCAGGCTCTATAGATTGCTAAGCATTTATTACGCTTTCCTGGTCAGTTTGTGGACTTTGTTACCAGTGACAGACGGTTTGCTATTGCCATAGTGCAAATGCGAATGCCAACGGGACAATAATGAATAGATACTGTACCACAGAACGGAGCTTACATTGAGGTTCAAGGATTATTCTTTTACTTTATTGTCTGTCTGTACTGATAAAATGATTTTTGTTCATATTTAATAAGCTTTATTAACTGCTAAGGAGGTTTGAGCGAATCTAATGTAAAAAATAATTTCCAACTTTGTTTGAAATTATTAAGTATACATATAAATAAATACGTAATTTATCTAATCCCAAAATTTAAAAAAGATTCACCGTTTAGTTACTTAGATATTAAATTTTTAAAATCACATATTTTATCTCCTTATACACGAGCTCTTATGGCGGACAAACGTTTTGTCGAGACTTTAATTATTTTTTTCAATATTAACCTCCCAACTTTAACGGATAAAAAGCTATACACAAGAAACTTGGATTATTGCAAAATATAAAAACAATTTAATAATAATACATTACCGATATAATTTTTGAAATATTTAGAGTCAAATTTTATGTTTGTAACTGGTTTATCGTCAGCCATTTATTCGAATAAAGATTTGACAACATCACGTCAACAGCTGAGAAAAAACAAAAGGATAGAAATATAGTTACAGAGAGAGAAATGTTTAACTCACACACTCATCCACGTCTCAGGTTATGGGTATAATCAAGCGCGCTATTGCCAAATCTGTTTATTTATTCTGGCAAGTAAAAAATACCAAAGTCATTTTATTACTTTACTTTATGAAATAAGTAAAAATCATCAATTATTAAATTGTTTAAATTATTTTAAATTAAAATAAAGAGTTTTGACGGATATTGGGAAGACTAAAATTTAAAAAACAATCTAACACTATTTTGACTCATTAGTTACGCTCGAACTTCCTTAAGGAGGTTCGAGCAAATCTAATGTTAAAAATAATTTCCAACTTTGAGCTTTGAAATTAAGTATACGTATAAATAAATACGTAATTTATCTAATCCCAAAATTAAAAAAAGATTCACCGTTTAGTTACTTAGATATTCAATTTTAAAAATCACATATTTTATCTCCTTATACACGGGCTCTTATGGCGGGCAAACGTTTTGTCGAGACTTTAATTATTTTTTTCAATATTAACCTCCCAACTTTAACGGATAAAAAACTATACACAAGAAACTTGGATTATTGCAAAATATAAAAACAATTTAATAATAATACATTACCGATATAATTTTTGAAATATTTAAAGTCAAATTTTATGTTTGTAACTGGTTTATCGTCAGCCATTTATTCGAATAAAGATTTGACAACATCGCGTCAACAGCTGAGAAAAAACAAAAGGATAGAAATATAGTTACAGAGAGAGAAATGTTTAACTCACACACTCATGCACGTCTCAGTTATGGGTATAAACAAGCGCGCTATTGCCAAATCTGTTTATTTATTCCGGCAAGTAATAACTACGAAAGTCATTTTATTACTTTACTTTATTAAATAAGTAAAAATCATCAATTATAAAATTGTATAAAATATTTTAAATTAAAATAAAGAATTTTGACGAATATTGAGAAAATTAAAAATTAAAAAAAATTTTAACATTATTTTGACTCATTAGTTACGCTTGAACTTCCTTAATAAATGATTTTTTAACACTATAGAATTTAATAAATATTTATTAACAGTTAATAAATTATTTATTAAATACGATTTATTAAATGTTAATAAATATTTGTTAACAGTTAATAAATATATATTAACAGTTAATAAGTAATTTATTAAGTACAATTAATTAACTGTCAACAAATATTTATTAATGGTTAATGAATATTTGTTAACTGTTAACAAATATTTATTTAAAATAAAAAACTAAAATAGCAATTTTCTTTTGACACTTTTTATAACTCTATAGCTGGAATACATGATAATAATTAAATTCATTAAATAAATTAACGTTTTTAATATTTAAAAATATAAAAGATAATTATGAGCTGTGATAGAATTTGCTATTTTACAATAAACGTTATTGTAATGTAATATAATTAATGCAAATACCTTATAAAGATGATTTTTGTTTATAAGCAATCTTGACATCATATGACATAGCAAGCCAAACAAATTCACTCAACAAAATAATTATTAACTGTTAATAAATATTTGTTAACTATTAATAAATACTTATTAACTATCAATAAATGTACTTTCCTCCCAAATAAATATTTATTAAATGTTAAAAAATATTTATTAAAATTTAATAAATTAAATAATTGTCTTCAAATAAATTAAATTATTAATAGTTAAAAAATCCTTCTATTAGTCTGTAAATAAAATGACTTCCTGACACTTGCTAGTGTATGGAATATTAAATTTTTTTGGACGACACCTTTCATTTTTAATAAGAAAATTTAATTTAAATCAAGAAATTTAGGGAGAAATTTTGAATTCGGTCATTTGAATTCAAATTTGCCGCGCTTTCTTTTAGTTACCCCACGCTACCGTTTGAGCGCTGGTTGCAGCACAAAAAAAACGAAAGAATGTTTAATTTAGTAAAAATTAATAACTTTTTTCTATATTATTTTTACATTGCATTTGTGAATAATAATTAAATAGTTGTAATTAAATCATAAATTGCTCAACGTCCCACGATTAATGTTATCTTCTCGGTAATTTTTAAAAAAATTTCCTTCCGTGTCAAAAATCTGGAAGCGTGTAAAAATTTTCTTTAAGACAGAAAATTTTAATCATTTGCAATTGTAGTTAAATAAAATAGTAAAAAATTTTAAACAAATCAATTTTTTATCACGAAAATGCTCATTTTTTTCCAAAATAAATTTTTTCTCTATAGCATAAAAATTTAACTAAAATGAATAAATAAAATAAAATGAATAAAACAAAGCGATTTACAATTAAAAGATTTTTCTAAACAACCAAACCAAACCCGAAGCTATATCCATAGACAGCAAACAAAACTACAATATGAATAAGGGAGACGGGATACCGCAATCCGCTCATACGTGAATTACAATTGCGTGACCTCACATGACCTCGCTCACCCATCAGGCATGGCATTAGATAAAAAAGGTTAAGGGTGGAAAGGGTTCATCACGACCTGTGCCATTGATGTAAGCCTGGTCTGTCTGTGTAACCGGTAGTTGTTTGAGTCATTGTTGTCCTGGTGGTAGTTGTGGAGCACATTTCCATGATGACAATGCAAACCAGTCTGTTACTAATAAAAAAGTCCACAAAATGACTATAAAAGCGTAATAAATGCGAAGCAATAAAAAAATTACTCAAAATCTTCATAAATTTAAGAATTTTATTGCAACTGATTAAAATTTTCTGTTTTAAAGAAAATTTTTACACGCTTCTAGTGCGAACGCTTCCAAATTTTTAACACGTGGGACGTTGAGCAATTTATGATTTAATTACAATTTTTTAATTATTATTAACAAATGAAATGTAAAAATAATATAGACAAGAATCATTATAGTTTTTACTTTAGTGTACCGTAAAAAAAAGTGAATAATTATTTTTTACTAAGGTAAAAGCCCCAATTATTGACGCTATAAGAGACAAAGTTATGATTTCATTTTTTTTAAGCAATCAAATCCGGAGACACGATAGTGTCTCGCGCCAAGTACACGTCCAATATATGGCGTGAGACAACGTGTCTCTATTCTCTCATCATATGTCAACATAACCTCCTCACATATTTAGCTCTATATTTTTTTATTATTGCTAAGACACTAACACTTGACATCATTGTTAATAACTTTCTTTTTACCAATTATGCATATATTACAAAAAATTATTGGTTCTTAACAATTATTTAATATATATCGCCAGTTTGAAAACTTTTGCTTGCGCCTGTTTTCGATTCTACGAGAGATTTTACAAATTTAGGGCGAATTTTCTTATTTCCAAGTTGGCACCACTTAACCCTGTTATTCTACCATCTAAGTAGTTAATATACTAAGTACTGAACTTAGCGCCGATATAGGTAGTTTTCCAATTACAGCACTAGAGCGCATAATGCGGCATTGTGCGCAGCTTCGAGTGTTCCAATAACAGCAACGCTTCACACAGTTGGACACTCAAAAAACCTTTGCTCGCGGATGTGATGCGTAAGAGTTACCAACGAGTCTACATAAAATTAAAAGTATTTTTTTGTATTGAGTTGGTATAATTAACGTTTATCTTATTATCTATCAAATTTTATTATTTTTGACAGTTGTAAGTGTATTTTATTATTATTGATAAATAATTATTATTGCAATAAAATTAAATATATACAATAAAACAGATTATATTTAACTATTATATTTTTATTTCTAATATTTAATTATGGATGACTAACTTAAACGAATTTATATTCTGTGACGTTGCGGAAGGTTTTAAAGCCTCGTCGTGATGAACACGTCTTCCCCGTGCTCTAGCTCGCCGTGTCCAGGGTCGGGATGGGGATCACGCAACACAGATAAACTTACAACTAACTAATCTTAACCAAATAATAACGCAGATTCCAAATATAAGGTTAATTTATTCATCAAAACTCATAAAAATAATAATCAAATCAAATTCATTATTGCAAACCAAGATACAATTATACAATATTCAATTCACTAAAGAAACAATAAACAATACGTATTATCTTAACTTTTATCTCAAAATATAATATACAAATACTACTGACAAGCCGTAACCTACTTGCAGCCTACTGAGGACTTCGCGTCGCGTCCGCGGATCTATCTAACTCTCCTCAGTTCCCTCTATCAACCAAGAGAGGCTCGGTTGTCCAAATATAGAGATACCGGGATTTGTCAAGTACCTCGACGCCCAGCCGTATCTCCCCCTAGGTGTTCCGACGAGGAGTACCTCCAAGTCCAGGAGTTCACAACCACCTAGCTATTTCCCAATATTCGTTCGAGAACGACAGGTTGTGTACCACAACCTAACCTCTTGCCGTGCAATAGAGGCTATTCGATGACCCGAGTACCTCAGGTCAACCTGGCTCAAAAGATCCACTGTGAGGACAGATTTAATATAGAAGGGGGATATATCCTTCTATTCTGTACAACACAGCACTCAAAACCTCTTCTGTAAGTGTACCACTCGCTTCAGAAGCTCAAGCTGATCTGACAAAAACTGCTCAGAAAATTGCTTATAATACTTCTAGAGCAAGAGTCTGCGGGCGAACCATTTGAGCGACACCGCGCTGCCTCACGGCGAGCGCGCGAACTACGCGTCTCCCCGCTACTGTGATTCCCCGGCTGCTTCCCCTACTACTCCCGGCTTGTCTCCGGCCCCTTTCGCCGTCTCTCTTTCTCTTCTCTTTCGTTCCCGAGTAGGCTGCGCGCGGCTGTCTTTTCTCTCTCGTAATATTTTCTGATTCTTTTCTGAGTTTATTTTTAATAACTAAGAATAATTTTATATAAATTTATATAAAATATCGAGGCGCGTCACAATTCTTTTTATTATTTTATCTTTATAAAATGAAATCGTTTTTTAGATTTTTATATTTGTAAGCATTGTCATGATGTGATTGAGGGTTTTGAATTAGCCGCTTAACATGAATGTTTCCAAAGATTTTAAAGATTTAAATATACAGGTGAACAAATATTTAGATTTTTAGATAGCCAAACTTTCGAATTTTTGTTCAAAACTTGAAGCAATACCAACGCAATCTACTGCTGCATTTCTTAACTAATCTGTTTCAATTAAACATGTGCTAATGCGGCACCGTGCGGCAATGAGTCGCACTGTGCTCTCGTAATTGGAAAACTACCATAAGTAGTTGGTCTTTAGTTTAACTTTTCAATATATGACAGTAGGTGGAGCCACAAAATCATTACCGCTATATTTTAGATGTCACATTGGTTAGTCACGCGCGTCATTTAAAGTATTGTAGTAATTTTGTTTGTAATTAAATTATTACAAAAATTCATGCATAAAGAATCAGCTGAATTACTTGAGAAGTACATATTTGGAATTTTAAAATATTTATAAAATATTTGATTATGTCACTTAATATACTCTTTACAAAAAAAAGATATATCCCACAAAAAACAGTTTCACTGTAAACCGCCGCGCCAAGTACACGTCCAACTATTGTTACAAACTATAATAATTCAATTTTTACAAAAAACTATTGAATCGAAAAAAAAAAACGAAGTACAAAAAATTTTTTAGATTAAAAAAACATTAAAGACAGTAAATACTAAGGAAAAAAATTTAGTGTACTTGGTGTGCTATACAATTCACACTACAAGTATCAATTTTAAAAACTGTGGATAATGAAAATATTCGAATGATGCTCACCAAATACATTAAATTTTTTTCCTTAGTATTTACTGTCTTTAACAGCCGAGACCAGTGATTGCAGTTTCAATCGGCTTAGCGAAACGAATGGAAATTTTGAAAAAACGTTTTTAGAGATAATAGATAATTTAATAAACTATTTCACCACAAAGCGTTTTTTTCAAAAATTTCATTCGTTTCGTGAAACCAATCGAAACTGCAATTGCTCTGCTGTAGGGAGTGCGACAGAGATATTTCCGTTGAACTCCGTGAGAGCAAAGCGAGAAAAAGATGGTCTCGCCTGTTAATGTTTTTTTAATCTAAAAAATTTTTTGTACTTCGTTTTTTTTTTTTTTTCGATTCAATAGTTTTTTGTAAAAATTGAATTATTATAGTTTGTAACAATAGTTGGAAGTGTACTCGGCGCGGCGGTTTACAGTAAACTGTTTTTTGTGGGATATAAATATCGATGAATTTTGTTTGCGGTAATGTCTTCAGTAATGTTTTAACTAATCAATTTCTTTTTTTAAAATGATAATCAGTGATATTTACTAATTAATTTTAAATAATTAAATATATGATCTGGATACACCAATTATTGACGGGTTAAAAAACTGATTGATCTAATTATTGACGTACCGTAACTCCAATTATTGACGCCCCTACTGCACATGCGTCGAATCATTTGGTTATATTGTTATTTATCAAAAACTTGGTATAAAGTAATCAATATTATTAAAGTTAATTAATAATAATTTCTATGAATGAATAATTATTATGAAAAATATAACAATTTATTTAAAAACTTATTTAACACTAAAACACGCCGAGTTATTTGACAGTTAAAAGCCTTGAATATAATCGCGTATATAACGTATTTTATACTTAAAAAAAAGGCGTCATAGCGCTGTCGACTGGCTGTCAATATGGGATTCACCATAAAAATTATGAACTAGTTATTGACTCCCATTATTTAAATATCGTAGAGCATAAAATTAATTTCGATTATTTAATTTTATAAATATTTCATATATTGTTAATTAAAAAAAATAGATCATATAATTACATGAAAAATTAATTTAAACTCGGCAGTTAAAAAAATGCTTTTCTAACCAAAGTTGTTAAGAAAATAGACGCTCGTAAGCTGATTTGATGAACTGGTGCTAACTTTATTTTTTTTTAATAATTAATATTTAATATTTTGAACTGAATGTGATTTTTTTCAATTTTTTAATTAATTAGAATTTAATAAAAATTTATTTGATCGTTATTCTTATTACAGATAATTTAATATATTTAAAAATAATTTAGGGCGTCAATATTTAGACCCCCGTCAATAATTGGGGCTTTTACCTTATATTAATATTGAAAATTACAGTAAAATAAAATGTTTTTTACTGAAATTACTAAAAAGTTTACCGAAGTCTCCAGTAAAAATAAATCTAAGTAACAGTATTATCCATCAAGTTTGAGGAGGCGCTGCAATCGCTAGACTTATCAGTTGTATAAAAAATTACACATTTTTGTAATCAGTTGCCGCTCAATACAGTTAAGGTACCATACAAAGACTATTAGATGTACGCAGTTGATTTTCCTATACGAAGTTACATTACAGAAAGAGAGACAGTGATAACTTTTTAAAGTTTTTTATTAATTATAACTATCTAATCCTCTGAGTCTCTACTTTTTTCACTTAAATTTTTATTTAAATCTGAACGTTTTTTTGTAAAATAAAATAAAAACTGTAATTTTTTATAAGACCTGTTAACCCTAAAAGACTCTTTCAAAAGTAAAGCTTTTGAATTTTTTGTAAAACTAGAACTAGACAGTGTACTATAAACATCAAACAGGCCATTTGAAATTTAAAATTAAAAAATTAAAAATTTAAGATTTGCGTACAGAATTTTATGTCTACACGGGAAAAATTTCTGGGAAAATTTAAGATACAAGTATTGTAAAGGTCGACTATACTTTTATTACTATTAATTGTCAAATATTTTAGAAGAAAAAATACTATTTATTCATGATAAAATACGATATTACTATTGTAAAAAGTAAGAGATGAAAATTTCCAGTGCTACCTCTGTATCTTTCCAATAGAACTATAGCAAATTTTACAATAGTTGAATTGGAATGTTTCTCAATTAGTGTGAGTGATGGCCGTGCACAGCGCTAGACTCCGAGTTTATGTAAATGTTAAAGGACATGGGTCTTAGTTTACCTCGGATAGCGTAGAGGGAGAGTCTCTGGCTGCCAACACAGAGTTCTGGGTTCGATTCCCAGATAGCACGAAAATGTCGGTTTCTTTTTTTTCGATTACTGTACAGGTACCAATTAGTCCAACCTTCTATCTCTCTCTCTCCCTATTATTTCTTTTAAAAAAACCAACTGTGAATTTTTACAATAGTTGAATTGTAAAGTTCACAAACACATATTGTATAATTTGCTCTATAGTATTCGACTTTTTAAGACTCTTGCTAGTCTTATTTGTTGGATAAAATTTACAATAGTAGATCGTAAAAATTACTAAATGAGAAGTATAGTCCACGGTTACTATTTTATTTAGTAAAAATTACAATAGTAAAATAGTAAAACTCCTTCAATTTTCTTTCCGTCTATATTATTAAATCATTTAAAATCATAAAGTTCCTTAAAATTGATGATGTCGGTCTTCTATTTTTAATACTGTTATACGTGTACTTTATTATAAACTTATCTATATTTTATTTATCTATTAAACCAGAAAATATTACAGATAATCAAATATAATATAATACAATAAATGACATATCTGTCCTATAGAGATGCATAACATCTGTTCATAGGACTGGTATAAATTAAAATACAAATCAAGAAAGCTAGTTTACATATATAATTAATTTATAATAGTAGTTTAGAGAAAAATCATAAGTCACATTGCTTTATCCATCGAATTAGACTTATTTTCAGTAATTTGGTTGTTCCGGCAAAATATTTTAATTCGTTCGGTAATAAATTAAAATATTTAAAGGCCGTGTATTTTGCACTTTGACTTGTGATCTTTTTATTAATTTTAGGAAGTGAGATTGACTTATTTCTAGTATTGAAAAAGTATTTGAAAGTTTGTGCCTGCAATCATTGAAATAGAAGATGAGTGAGTTTACAATGAAAGTTTTTTGTATATTTAGAACATTACAATTTTCATCTATAATAATTTTTTGAATCAGTCTATTTTGAGTTGATACTGTAGAATTTCTAGTGGTACTATAAGCACCACCCCAGGCAATTAATCCATAGTTAATAATACTTTCAATCATTGCATGGTAAATTATTTTTAAAGTCCTTCTATTCATAAGTCATAACTAAGTTTATAGAAAACATATGTAAAAAATTTTAACTTAGTTAATAAATCTTTGGTATGATAGTCCCATTTTAGTCTACTATCAATGCTCAATCCCAGATATTTGTAGGATTGAACTCTTTTTAGCTCCTTATTGACTAGATATAATTTAAATTCAGTTGGGACACGATCAACATAACATCCAAAAGTAATAAACGAGCTCTTATCTATATTTAGAGATATTTAGAGATATTTATCTATATTATCAATGATAATTTATCATCATTTGGTTATTTTGCCTTGGCATAAAAATTAAATAAATAAGACAAAAAAAAATAAAACTTTGAAAGGTAAATATTCATTTACTGGTTCGCTCAAGCTTTAAAAATTTAGTGGGCTTATCTTTTTATAATTTATTAATATTTCAAATTTCATTGAATTCTAAAGGTAAATCTTTAACTGAGAGTACTACCTTAAAATTTCTTCTCTAATAAAAACCAATTTCTTCTAAAGAATCAATTTTGTTCAAAATTTCGTCTCTTAACCACCCATACGTAGAAAGAAAAATTTCTTGATGGGAGAACAAAATTCTTGGCTCAAGAAAATTTGTCGGGTGCCTGCAGGAAGACTGAAATTGTGTTGGCCGAAGTTAAAATTTTTCTTTAAATTCTATTCTTGGTGGAAGATTTTTTCTTAATTCAAATTATCATAAATACTTGATACAATAAATTTTTATATTTGATAAAGATTTTTAGATACTTAGGGAAACAGCGCCTATTTCAGCTGAGAAAAAAATTTTCTCACCTTGAGAAAATTTTTCTCGAGAATATTTGATACCCATTTTATATTATTTTACCGTGCAATTATACATATTGAATGAAAAAAAATGATGAAATATTATTCGATCTTGCCATTTGACATGTTAATCAATAAAAATATTAATGAAAATTTACTTCTATCTTTATATTTAATTTTTTGGAGCAAGAGAGAAATTTTCTCAAGAAAATTAACTTCTATCAAGAACTAAATTTTTTGGAGCTCGAGGCTAAATTTTCTCTTCACAACAAGATTTTCTTGACTTAAATAAATTTTCTTGGATCAAGATACGTATTTCTTAAAGCAAGAGAATTAATTTTGTTGGCATAAGTGAAATTTCTTGTGTTAAAAAAAATTTTTTTTTTCGCTCAAGAAAATAATTAGGAAGAAAAATCTTTTTTTGGCTCAAGTGAACCTTTTTTCTGCACGGAAAAAAATAAACTGTAATATTCACTCGGATTCCGGTTAATTTTTATAGTTTTAAACAGTAAAGCGGACATCGGGGTGGCCAAAATATAAATATTACAGAACTTAATGTAGAAAGTATAAAAGCCACAATTTATAATTTAATATTCTAAATAAGTGATTAGAAGCTGTCAATGTAGTAAATAACGACTCTTTCATCTTAAAAAATTACAGTTTCAAACAGTAAAAATTGCCATTTCAATATATAGTCGATATTATGAGGAGAAGGGGAACTTAGATGAAAGAGAAGGGGGTCTCACTCTGGGAGAATTTAACATTTGAAACAGTAAAAATTATACTTTTAAAATATACATTTTACGAGTCCAAGCAAGTCAATAATTACAGTTTGATTTTTAGCATTGCGTTTAAAATTTACCATTTTACTTTGTAAATATTGACGTTGCTTGTACTAGAAATTTACTAACTTTATTTTATACTTTTTACATATCATAAGATCATTTTTCAGGTAAGAAATGATAAATATCAAAGTCTGAACTCTTAATTATTAAACTTTAACATTTTAGACATTTATATAGCGAATATTACTGTTTGGAATAGTATTTTCTTCCATGTAAAGAGTAAATTGTAACGTTTAAATGGTAAATATTATAAAGTGAATAGTAAGATCACGATTTTACTGTTTGAAATGGTAATTTTTAGCAGTTGATCATTACTTATTATAAATCGGCTGTTATTTATTACAGTTTACTTTTTTCCGTGTGTGTATTATTTTGAATTGTTTTATTGAAAAATTCAATTATTTGAGATATTTTGTCTGGGGATCAAGAATCATGGAAACATCAATCGTTCTTAATAAAAAACAATTTCTTCAAAAGAATCATCTTTATTCAAAATTTCTTCTCTTGACCACGCATAACTTTTTAATCTCCTCAAATCATCGAATTTTAATAAAAAGAACCATTAAAAATTTTCACCTAAAACAATCTAATACTAATTACTAATGACTATTTTGACCCACCACCCAAATTACTAAATTATCCCACAATTTTTCTCTAAAAGAATCTAAAAGTCAACGAACTCTTGACGTATCCAGGGATTTTGGTACATGCGCATTAGCCATTTACTTATTTTTCCTTTAAATTTATCTTCTGTACTATACTCAACTCCTTTTCTTCATCTACGTCCACATATATACGTGTAAAAGCAGACACTGGTTTCCAGGATCGGCATCAGTAGTAACCAGGGACACAGTAGTTGCCAGTTGCGAGTTGCCAGTGTGTGCGTAGAAGGTACCGGCTGGATGGGTGGGTGTGGGTGGTAATGCTAGTAGTACTAGAGTAGTATGATGGTGTTGGCGATGGTGGTGGGTGTGGATCGATGCGGCGAGACATCGACTATCTCGCTTTTCTGCGGCAGGATTTCTCTCTTGAACAAGCTATCACTGTCTTTATCTTCCTTTATAATTTTCTTGTGTTCTCTTTCTCGCTCGTACTAATACTAATAGTAATATATAGACCTAACCCAACCCGACCACTTGACAACATTGATACGAAGCCCGTACCGTTGCTCACCCTCATCCTCATCATCAGCATCACACCACGGTCACACCAGACGTCTACCCACCAGCACACCACCGCATCACCACCAAGGCTCTGTCTGGGCTTTACAAATGCGTACGCAGAGCATTGAACACATAACACACAGAGGAGGATTCATAACCAAAGTTTATCCGTCTCTTTCGCAAAGTAATCCATCTTTCTCTCCTTCTCTTTCATCCCCGTGGGGAACATCACTCATACCACCTGAACATCACTCCCACTACCTAGTAGTAGAGTACGGTGTTACTAACTCCACGACTCCACCACTTGACGTCAGCATCAATGAAAATGACGTCACTGGTAAAAACGCCAGAGGTTTCCATTTTCACCGTCATCAGACGTTTTATATTTATTTTCCCCTTCCCCTAGTAAGTGGAAGCTTACTATGTCACGGTAATGATGTGTGACAAGGATATAAATTGGAAAATTACCTGGATCAGTTAATTATTTATTTTGTGGCCAGTGTATTTATATGATAAAATGGGTTTTTAGGGTTAAATTTGTGTTTTATATTATTTTCATCAATGCCTTCGAAAATAATTTCTAGATACATAATTGAGAAATTAACTTGTATCTTGAGAACTATTGATATTTTTAAAGATATAAGCTCATCTTGATGTTATACTCATTGAGACCTTTCATTTGAGTACCCACATCAATTTTTCATATATTTTATATATTTTATATATATTATATATGTAAAATATATAAGAAATGCCTTGTGGGTGCTTAAATGAAAGGTCTCGATGAGTGTAACATCGAAATGAGGTTATATCTTAAAACATGTAAATAATTAAGAAATTACCTGGTATCTTGTGAACTATTGACATTTTTAAAGATATAAGTTCATACTGATGTTATACTTATTGAGAACTTTCATTTGAGTACCCACATCAATTTTTCATATATTTTATATATCTATATATTTCACAAATATCATATATGTAAAATATATAAAAAATGTCTTGTGGGTACTTAAATTAAAGCTCTTGATGAGGGTACCATTAAAATGAGTTTATATCTTTAAAAATGTCAAGAATTGATAAATAATCACGTATCTTTTCAACTACTGACATTTTTAAAGATATAAGCTCATCATGATGTTACACTTATCAAGACCTTTCATTTGAGTACCCACATTGATTTTTCATATTTTTTATATATTTATATATTTCACAAATATCATATATATAAAATCTATAAGAAATGCCTTGTGGGTACTTAAATGAAGGGTCTCGAAAAGTGTAACATCGGGATGAGCTTATATCTTTAAAAATGTCAATAATTAAAAAATGACCTTGTATCTTGTGAACTATTGACATTTTTAAAGATATAAGCTCATTCTGATGTTATACTCATTGAGACCTTTCATTTGAGTACCCACATGCATTATTTTATATATTTCACAAATATCATATATATCAAATACATAAAATATATGAAAAAATCATGTGGGTACTCAAATGAAAGGTCTTAATGAGTGTAACATCGGAATGAGCTTATATCCTTAAAAATGTCAATAATTAAGAAATTACATTGTATTTTATCAATTGATGATTTTTTTAAGGATACAAGCTCTTCTTGGTGATGCAGTCATCGAGACATTTCATTTGAGTACCCACATCAATTTTTTATACACTTTATATATTTCATAAATATCATATATATCAAATATAACAAATATATGAAAAAATCATGTGGGTACTAAAATGAAAGGTCTTAATGAGTGTAACATCGGGATGAGCTTATATCTTTAAAAACGTCAATAGTTAAGAAAGTACAGTGCAATTTAACAAAAACATTATTTAATAAAGAAAAATTTTATTTATTTACGGTTCAAAAGTCACGGCAGTCACATAGTGACTGCAAGATTGCCATTGTATTTATTTGAGAACTTTATTTTTTATAACTTAGTTTGATGTTCAATTGATAGATTTTAGTTTTTTAGAAATTAGTTCTTGGTTTTGCCGATAGGTGGCTACGATCTCTCGCTAGTAGAAAAAGTTTACCAGAGTATATATAAACGTCGCAATTTTTTTTTCCTAAAAATATATTATAAAAGAACTATTTATAATAAATATTGTTATCTGACATTATTAAAATTGAATTTTAATTTAATTTAAAATTTATTTTATACATTTTATCTAGTGAAAATTAATTAAAAATAACTATTAGAATTTTAAATTTTGTCTTTAAATTTTTTTATAGTAAGAATAATACGTAAGAGCAATAAAAATAGTCCATCTTAAAATTTAAAGCGAATTTCGAGCTGACAAAAGCGTTGTTTTAAATTTTTTTCGCGTTCGTAAAAAATAAATTCAAAACTTTTTGTGAATGAGTTCTATAAAGTTGAGGTAAAAGCCGAACGAGTTCGGAATCGCTCGTTGTCTCTCTGGCCTTTAATTTTTAAAGTTCATAAAAAGTTTCAAGTCATCTCGAATTTTATAGTTTTTTATTATAGAGGTTTTCTAAACTTGTTTTTTATAGGTTCGCACTATCAAGGACAAAGAAAAGTTTATAAAACAGCATAACTCAAACTAAAATCGGCTAAAATTTAAATATTAGTCTGTATCAAATTTTTTAATAGTTAAAAAATTTTTATTTTTAATTAAAAATTTAAGTTATTAATATAAAAATTGTAAGAAATTTATTTATATATTTTTTGAATTAAAAAAAAATCTTTTATAAGATTTGAATTATTTTCTAAATTTTAACAAAATTTTTTATAGGATTTAAATTTTTAAAGAATTTAAAAAAAAAAGAAAAATAATTAATTTTACTCACTAAAATCGATTAAAAGTCTCCCATAGCCCTGACGTTGGTACGGTGGTAAGGTCAAGATACATGAGACGTTGTAATTTAAAAATGAATTTTTTTCCTGCAATTCAAAATTACAAAAATTAATATTATCAAAAAAAAAAAAAAAAAAATACACTTTTCTTTATTTCAATTATTATCATTAAAAAATTTTTCTTTTTCCAGTTTGAGTTAAGAATAAAAAGTGCTCGTCGGAACAATGAGTCATACTTGACGTCTGACTTGGTGTAATGCGATAATTTGTAAGTAAAAAAGTAAACTTGAGAAATGTAAAAACTATATAAATAATAAAAATAAAAAATGCCATTAAAAATTTTTTTAACAACCATTAGTTCACTAAAAATATTTAATAATTTAATTACATGTATTAATTGTTAATTAATTTTTAAATTATTAATTTAATCTTTAAATCAAGGGTCGAAAAGATTTTTTATCAATAATTAATGAATAATTATTAACAGTTAAATTTTATTGTATCTTAAATTTAAATCTCTGAAATTTAATGATAAAAAATTGAACTATTAATAAAAAGTTTATTTAATGTTGCATGATAAATTTCTTCACAAGATCTTTGATGCACTGTACAACTTACTATAAGAGAATAAATTTAATATAAACAATTTTGTACTTGATTAAATTTGGTACACACAAAAAAGGTTCTTTGAAGCGTACACCTAAAGTCAATAGTTCAGACAAAAGAAGTCAAACGTTTGAACTATGAACTTTGTTATTGAAACCTCTTCTATTAGAATTTCATTAATATTTTTTGTTTTTATATTTATATCTTTTAGAAAAAAAAAAGTTATAACAACTCTTTACAATTTTTTATAATAATTTCATCTTATGTGTGGGACATAAAAAAATTTTTTATATAAGATAAATAAGCAAATTTTTGTCTAAAAAATAAACTCTTTAGTATTACAAGGATAGAAGGATTTAGTACGAAGTACTAAACTGATTTAGTAACAAAATTTTTAGTCATTTATTTGGGAGAAAATAATATTTTTTACCCATCAATATTATTTGTTGCAGTTTAATAAATCATTTTTAACTTCCCGCTAAGAAAATTGAAAATTTTCAAAAATCGGGAAGTTATTGGTTTTACCCCGTTTTTCGAAAATCAAGTTTTCATCAGATCTCGACGTTTTGAGGTCCTAGGAAGCTTCCCTGACTATCCCCGCGAGGTTGTCACGGTGTCTGTATGTGTGTGTGTGTGTGTGTGTGTGTGTGTGTAAGTATGTAAACCTTTTATAACTTTTGAACGGTTGAACCGATTTCATCGCGGTTGGTGCTATTCGAAAGGGCTTCGCCAAACTTAGATTTCCTGTCAATTTGAACCGATTCGGACCGATAGATTTTGAGAAATTTGGAGAAATCTAAAAAAAAGTAGGAAAAAAAATTTTTTCTGAAGTGGTTTTTTTTGGGATAACCTTTAAACGGCTCAACCGATCGATTCCAAAAACTAATCAGCTCTCAACCTTGAAAAACCACGTCGATCGCCGCCAGTCCGGTCAAAATCGGTTGATTCGTTCGAGAGATATCTTGAACGAAAGAAAACCGAAAAAAGTGTTTTTTCAGAGTTACTCCGAAATTGCTAGTTTGACCAATTGAAACTTAAAAATTATTTATAAGGCTTAAAAAACTACGTAGAATGCCGCCAACCGCGTAAAAATCGGTTCATTCATTCAAAAGTTATTGCGGTATGAACATTCAAAAAATAGTGTTCCATGAAACTTCTATCAGACTTTTGAGCTCAAAGAGCTCAAAAGCATAGAAAAGGTATCTTTTTGAGCTCGGAGAGCTTAAAACAACACACAGATTGTACTTTTGAGCTCGAAGAGCTCAAAAAAGCGGCCAGGTATTAACGGAATTAGCGGGAAGTTGCAGGGATGGCCTTTAGGGTCAACCGTTTTCCTAATTTTTTTTATTCTAAATAAATTATATTAATATAACAAAGCCTTATTATATCAAAATAAACATTTGTTTCCATCAAATAATATTTAGTAGTAGGTACTAAATATTTGTTTGGTAAGTATTGTCGGTAGATGGCTATGCTTTAATTCTAATGTGATACATAACTTATTAACTGACTTAGATTATTTTATTCAGCTCGATTTTGGGAGATTTATCTTCCCTTTGAAAACACACATACTCCCAAATGGCTTGTATGTCATTTCTCAGTAGAGTTTAGTTTAATTTTTCAATTAGTCTATTATTGATATGTTAAAAACTTGTTTAATTTTAAATTTTATAAATGTCTCAAATAAAAAATTATTATTTAATGAGATTATTTTCTTTATAATACCTTATATTTTTACTTAAAATTATTTATTTTAATTATTTTGATTTATTTTGAGTAAAAAAGTTAGGTTGTACGCTAAAATTAGTTAAAAAATGAATTTCTTTAATACCAATAAACGATTTATTGAGTAGCAATAAATAATTTGTTGAATACTACTAAATATTTATTGAGTGGAAATAAATGGGCTGTAATAAATGATTTAGAAACTATTACTAAATATTTGGTAATTTAAGGCTTGTTACTAAATCATTTAGTAACTATTACTCAATCTTGTTAAAAACACTAATAGAAGGATTTATTTATATTTAATAAGTGCTATTAACTTTTAATAAATAATTTTTTACATCATAGGATTTAATAAATATTTATTAACACTTAATAAATTATTTATTAAATATGATTTATTAAATGTTAATAAATATTTGTTAACAGTTAACAAATATTTATTAAAAGTTAATAAGTATAATTTATTAAGTATAATTTATTAACTGTTAATAAATATTTATTAATGGTTAATGAATATTTGTTAACTGATAACAAATATTTATTCAAAATAAAAAGCAAAAATAGCAATTTTCTTTTGAGACTTTTAAAATATATAAATTTAATTTAATATAATATAATTAAATATATATTTAAATTCACTCAACACAATATTTATTAACTGTTAATAAATATTTTTTAACTATTAATAAATACTCATTGGCTATTAATAAATGTTCTTTTCTCCTAAATGAATATTTATTGAATGTTAAAAAATATTTATTAAAATTTAATAAATTAAATAATTGCCTTCAAATAAATTAAATTATTTTTTTTTTTTTATTTTAACCCCGCTTTTCAGACTTCTGTCTCAATGGGGGTCCGGCCGAGAAAAAAAAAAAAAAAAAAAAAAAAAAAAAAAAAATAAAAATAAAAAAAAAAAAAAATAAATTAAATTATTAATAGTTAATATATCCTTCTATCAGTGTACAGTAAAAGAAGGATTTGTTTATATTTAATAAGCTTCATTAACTGTTAATAAATGATTTTTTAACAATGAGATTTAATAAATATTTATTAAATGTTAATAAATATTTGTTAACAGTTAACAAATATTTATTAAAAGTTAATAAGTAATTTATTAAGTACAATTTATTAACTATTAATAAATATTAATTAATGGTTAATGAATATTTGTTAACTGTTAAAAAATATTTATTCAAAATAAAAAGCAAAAATAGCAATTTTCTTTTGACACTTTTTATAACTCTATAGCTGGAATTCATGATAATAATTAAATTCACTAAATAAATTAACCTTTTTAATATTTAAAAATATAAAAGATAATTATGAGCTGTGATAGAATTTGCTATTTTACAATAAACGTTATTATAATGTAATATAATTAATGCAAATAATTTATAAAGAAGATTTTTGTTTATAAGCAATCTTTATATCATATGACATTGCAAGCCAACCAAATTCTCTCAACAAAATATTTATTAACTGTTAATAAATATTTGTTAACTATTAATAAATATTTATTGGCTTTTAATAAATGTTCTTTTCTCCCAAATGAATATTTATCGAATGTTAAAAAATATTTATTAAAATTCAATAAATTGAATAATTGTCTTCAAATAAATTAAATTATTAATAGTTAATATATCCTTCTATCAGTGTACAGTAAAAGAAGGATTTGTTTATATTTAATAAGCTTCATTAACTGTTAATAAATTATTTATTTAATACCATTCATTAAATGTTAACAAATATTTTTTAACAGTTAAAAAGTAATTTATTAAGTACAATTTATAAACTGCTAATAAATATTTATTAATGGTTAATGAATATTTGTTAACTGTTAAAAAATATTTATTCAAAATAAAAAGCAAAAATAGCAATTTTCTTTTGACACTTTTTATAACTCTATAACTGGAATACATGATAATAATTAAATTCACTAAATAAATTAACGTTTTTAATATTTAAAAATATAAAAGATAATTATGAGCTGTGATCGAATTTTCTATTTTACAATAAACGTTATTATAATGTAATTTAATTAATTAATTCAAATAATTTATGAAGATGATTTTTGTTTATAAGCAATCTTTATATCATATGACATTGCAAGCCAACCAAAGTCTCTCATCAAAATATTTATTAACTGTTAATAAATATTTGTTAACTATTAATAAATACTTATTGGCTTTTAATAAATGTTCTTTTCTCCCAAATGAATATTTATTGAATGTTAAAAAATATTTATTAAAATTCAATAAATTAAATAATTGTCTTCAAATAAATGAAATTATTAATAGTTAATAAATCCTTCTATTAGCTATAATTAGCTTAAAAGTGTGTCAAAATTTTTAAATAATTTTTTTCAGCGGCCGGATCCGCGAATTCGCGAGTCAAAAATGGACTCGGTGTTCAGCAGGCAAGACGTCGGAATCTGCGGGGAAAAAACTGGAGGGAAAGGGGCTTGGATCCACATAGCGAAACGGATAGACTTGTACAAACTAGGAGAGACGACCCTGAAGTTCAGCGGGTCTGGGAAGGCCCAAGGACGTCTTGGGCCCCAGATTCTCCAGTCGTTCCGTTTCGTCCTCGGCTGATTCCCTCCCACATATTTTATTTATACTTTCTCCCGCTCTAGCCCAAGATTTTAGCCAGTATTTTCTCTCACTTTGCCGCAAAATCTCTTCAGAACATAACATATCCATACCCATAAAATAAAAGAAGCGCAGACTATCGAGTATTACTCGTTCACAATGATTCGCCCATTTTCGTACGTCCTTATCCCCCTTATTTACTCGTTAGCTTTTAGCAGTTGGCCTACAACCACATTCTACTAAATTACTCTTATATCTTGTATCTTGTATCTACTCAGAATTGAGAACCACACTAGTATATTGTATATAGTTGTCAACATTTTATTCAAACTTTGTCCTTCAAATTACAGATTTATTTTTACCGTTTAGTTTAAGAGCTATTTTAAATTTTAGCTGACTTTTGTGAGCATGAGTAGGAGACCCAGACTAAGGACTAACTGGACAGGAGGCAGGAGCCAGTTAGCAACAGTCTGCCAATTCCAACTAATTAAATTTCAGTTGATTCATTTTATTGCGATGGATTATTTAGAATTTTTTTCTGTACTTACATTGCAATAAATATATTTGCCAGAAATTGAGATAAAATCTTAAAAAATTTTGAAGGAATTTCACAAGAAGACTTGATAGTAAATATATAAATTTTGGAAAATCCAAAAGCGCACGAAAGCGACTTAATGCTCATTTAATTATGAAATAATAATAAAATAAAATAAAAAATATATATTTTTTTAAATTTTATTTTAAATATTTCTTTACTTTTTTTCTGAACATTACTATTGTACTTTGCTATTTTTTTTTCTTTTTTATTACTTTTACAATACTATTTTCATATATTTTGTATATTTCACAAATATCAAATATATAAAATATATGAAAAATTGATGCGGGTACTTAAATGAAAGGTCTCGATGAGTGTAATGTCGGGGTGATCTTATATCTTAAAAATGTCAATAGTTGATTAAATACAAGGTCATTTCTTAATTATTGACATTTTTTAAAATATAAGCTCATTTCGATGTTACACTCATTGAGACCTTTCATTTAAGTACCCACATGGCATTTTGATATATTTTTCATATATACATATATATATAATATATATAAATATATAAAATATATGAAAAATTGATGTGGGTACTCAAAGGAAAGGTCTCGATGACTGGAACATCGTTATGAGCTTATATCTTTAAAAATGTCAACAGTTCACAAGATATAAGGTCATTTCTTCATTATTGACATTTTTTAAAATATAAACTCATTTCGATGTTACACTCATTGAGACCTTTTATTTGAGTACCCACATGGCATTTTGATATATTTTTCATATATTCATATATATATATATATATATATATATATATATATATATATATATATATATATATATATATATATAATATGTATAAATATATGAAAAATTGATGTGGGTATTCAAAGGAAAGGTCTCGATGAGTGTTATGTCAGGATGAGCTTATATATTTGAAAATATCATTAATTTACAAGATACAATATCATTTCTTAATTATAATTGACATTTTTTAAGATATAAGCTCGTTCTGATGTTACGCTCATCAAGAGCTTTCATTTGAGTACCCACATGCATTTTAGTATATTTTTCATATATACATATATATAAATATATAAAATATATGAAAAATTGATGTGGGTACTCAAATGAAAAGTCTCGATGAGTGCAACGTCGGGGTGAGCTTATATCTTTAAAAATATCATTAGTTGACGAGTTAATGAACTTTCGGATGCATTTTCCAAAATTTTGATAAGCTGTCATCATGTTAAGGTTTCAAATATAAGGTTAAAAAAATACAAAGATTATTTCTTAACGAAAAAATTTTTGATAATTCAAAAAATTTATTTAAAGTATTTTTTGAAAATTCATTTGTATATAACTATAAAAATTTTTTCATTCCAAAAAAACGAATGTATCTTTGCGTACTTTGCACGTTTATCCTTTAATCAGATAGAAGCAATTGAGTGTATATAAGATACATTAGAGGTAAAATGTTGGAAGGTTCAGTGATAAAAACATACTACATACTGCTTGGCAGATAAAAATGTGTGAAGTAGAAATTAATGAAGAACGTGATGAACATAAATTTTTATGCTGAAACATTCGAACGCATAAACTTGCACAAGAAATAAAATGGATGTGTAACATAGATCTAGGTTACAAGTTACACAAATTTATGTCGAAATTTTTTTGCAAACTAAAATTTAACACATTTATAAGTACATTGGTAGTTTGGATAAAATGTTTGTAACATTTAAAAAAAAAAAAATTCTATTTTTTTTTAATAGTTTAATTTTTTTTTTTTTTTATTAATTATTGTAGTATAAATCTTTGTCAAAAAATAGCTCCTCGAATGGCAAAATAATTTTAGCTTTATATTACAGTAATCGAAAAATTATACAATTTTACAATAAACTTAACAGAAAACGAGCAAAATAAAATGAAACTTTTCCATTGTTTTTGCAGAGCAGTTTCCGTCGTGAAGTGCCAGGCAAAATAGTTACTTCAATTGAATTATTATCATTTAAACAAAAAACTTCATAACTCTTGTTAATTAGGTCATTTCACGGATTTATCTATTTTTGAATTTATAAAATAATAAATTTTATTTTTTATTGAATGATGATAGAAATTTGAAATAAAAATTATTATTCGTGATAACTATTTTATTATTATTATTAAAATTTGGAACTGTTAAATAATTTTAAATATAATAATTAAAAATTTTAATAATAATAATGAGTAGCAACCTTGCAGTCACTATGTGACTGCAGTGAATTGGAAAATATAAATAAATAAAATATTGGTTTATTAAATAATGAATTTTGTTAAATTGCACTGCACTTGCTTAAATATTGAAGTTTTTAAAGATATAAGCTCATCCTGATGTTACACTTATCGAGACCTTTCATTTGAGTACCCACATGCGTATGTGATATATTTTTCATATATATATATATATATATATATATATATATATATATATATATATATATATATATATATATATATATATATCTATGAAGAATTGATGTGGGTACTCAAATAAAAGGTCTGGATGAGTGTAATGTCGTGGTGAGCTTATATCTTCAAAAATGTCAATAGTTCACAAGATATTTGTTAAAATGCCCTGTACTTTCTTAAATATTGATGTTTTTAAAGATACAAGCTCATCCTGATGTTACACTCATCAAGAGCTTTCATTTGAGTACCCACATGCATTTTAATATATTTTTCATATATACATATATATAATATATATAAATATATGAAAAATTGATGCGGGTACTCAAATGAAAGGTCTCAATGAGTGTAATGTCGGGATGAGCTCATACCTTTAAAAATGTCAGTAGTTGACAAGATACACGGTCATTTCTTAATTATTGACATTTTTAAAGATATAAGCTCATCCCGATGTTACATTCATCGAGACCTTTCATTTGAGTACCCACATGGCATTTTTTATATATTTTACATATATAGTATTTGTGAAATATATATAATATATCAAATATACAAAAAATTGATGTGGGTACTCAAATGAAAGGTTTCGATGAGTGTAACATCAGGATGAGTTTATATCTTTAAAAATGTACATAGTTCACAAGATACAAGGTCATTTCTTAATTACATATCTAGAAATCGAGTATTTTGAATAAAAAGTATTTATATATCATATAAAACATTCTTAACTTATAAAATTTTTTTATTTAAAAGACAAACTTATACTTTAAATAAAGAAAAAGAAAATTCTATTAAAATCCAGATAACTTTTGACTTTACAAGATTAAATCAAAGAGTTTTCCCAGCTTTTTTCGAGCTTACTCCATAAAGTTTCCGAGCTAATCGCGTCTGGAATGCGGTCGTTGAACTTACGAAGCATTTACTCATTGAAGGTTCACTATAATGTCTAATGTCTGTACAAACTTTCATAGTCAATAAATTCTACGGAATTGTTTGTTTTTATAGAACAATTAATAAAGCAATAAAATGACCATCAATTAAATGAAATTGTATATATTAGCAATATATGCAGGATATATTGCACCACTACTCCCACAGGATTGCAATCACGTGTGATTTAACGTAGGCAGGAGCCGGGAGTTAATAAATTTGCAATGGCTCAAAAATAAAAATTAAAAATTCTTTGGCTGATAATTTATAATGATAATGAAATGAAGAAAAAAAATAAGCTGGTTGTTGTATAGATCCGCATGCCTTATTACGCCTCAACACTCACTGATAGAAGGATTTAATTATATTTAATAAACTTTATTTACTGTTAATAAATGATTTTTTAACATCATAGAATTTAATAAATATTCATTAACAGTTAATAAATTATTCATTAAATACCATTTATTATATGTTAATAAATATTTGTTAACAGTTAACAAATATTTATTAACAGTTAATAAGTAATTTATTAAGTACAATTTATTAACTGTTAATAAATATTTATTAATGGTTAATGAATATTTGTTAACTGTTAACAAATATTTATTTAAAATAAAAAGCAAAAATAGCAATTTTCTTTTGACACTTTTTATAACTCTACAGCCGGAAGATATGATAATAATTAAATTCACTAAATAAATTAACCTTTGTAATATTTAAAAATATAAAAGATAATTATGAGCTGTGATAGAATTTGCTATTTTACAATAAACATTATTATAATGTAATATAATTAATGCAAATAATTTATAAAGATGATTTTTGTTTATAAGCAATCTTGATATCTTATGACATAGCAAGCCAAACAAATTCACTCAACAAAATATTTATTAACTGTTAATAAATATTCGTTAACTATTAATAATACTTATTAACTATTAATAAATGAATTTTTCTCCCAAATAAATATTTATTAAATGTTAAAAAATATTTATAAAAATTTAATGCATTAAATAATTGTCTTTAAATAAATTAAATTATTAATAGTTAATGAATCCTTCTATCAGTGTACATTTATTTTGTAAAAATTAACTCTAGTAAGGAGAAGATTCAGCGATTATGCGCCACCTGTCGAGGATTTTCTGTACTTTTCCTTATAAAAATACACTGATTAAAGGATTTGTTTATATTTAATAAGATTCATTAACTGTTAATAAATGATTTTTTAACATCATAGGATTTAATAAATATTTATTAACAGTTAATAAATTATTTATTAAACACGATTTATTAAATGTTAATAAATATTTATCAATGGTTAATGAATATTTGTTAACTGTTAACAAATATTCATTTAAAATAAAAAGCAAAAATAGCAATTTTCTTTTGACACTTTTTATAACTCTACAGCCGGAATATATGATAGTAATTAAATTCACTAAATAAATTAACCTTTGTAATATTTAAAAATATAAAAGATAATTATGAGCTGTGATAGAATTTGCTATTTTACAATAAACATTATTATAATGTAATATAATTAATGCAAATAATTTATAAAGATGATTTTTGTTTATAAGCAATCTTGATATCTTATGACATAGCAAGCCTAACAAATTCACTCAACAAAATATTTATTAACTGTTAATAAATATTTTTAACTATTAATAAATGAACTTTTCTCCCAAATAAACATTTATTGAATGTTGAAAAATATTTATTGAAATTTAATAAATTAAATAATTGTCTTCAAATAAATTAAATTATTAATAGTTAATAAATCCTTCTATCAATGTAGAAGCTGGATGTTGTATAGATCCGCATGCCTTATTACGCCTCAACACTCCTTGGAGTTGAACACTCTCGAGCCAATCGTCTTGGATAGTATAGTATCTTTTTGTCTCACTTGTTCTTCTTCTTCAGCAAGTAGATGTTTTATTTTTTACATCAGTGTCTTTCTCTTTTGATCTTGTGTAAAGAGACAATCACAATCAAGGGTCTTTTTCTTTGTATACATACAATCAGTCAGTTGCATGTTGGATGTAGCATGTAGACTGTTACTCTTACTCTGGCTTCTCAACTGTTAACTCGCGCATGTGCCAGACTCAGGAGCTGCAATGACTTCTGCTGCATTCCAATATCTGCAACACACCACGCATGCACTTACTGCGGTCGACGTCGCAGTCTTTTACATCCATCCTATCCTACCCATTTTATTTAATATCTCTTCTGACCTGTAACTTTTACGTCAGATGAAAAATTCACATTGCTTTGCTGGTACTGCTGCATAGCTTACACATGTATTTTTTATTAGTACATGTGTGATGTGCATCCAAACAATACAGGTTGGCTCTATGCTTTGCCAATTTTTTTTTAATGAAGAAGTCAACATCCGATAGACGCTTTTGGCTCCAAAATTACAGATTGTATAGACTTTTTCTTCTTTTTGTTTTTGTTTTATAGATGGAAACTTATTTCTCTGTGTGTCGAAGAGAAATAAATTGTAAATAAGACCGACATGATTATTATTTCATTCTTTTATTTTATTTTTTTGAAACTATTGCCAAATTACAAATTCTTGTGATTATATCGGTTTTTTTTAGTGAAATTTATATATTTTTAGTGAATTTGTGCATTTTCAAGGTTTTATATCATTCTCACCGATAGTCAATTTATTATAAGTAGGCTGCATTTCAAAATGCTCTATCTCTAGATACATAATTAAGAAATTACCTTGTATCTTGTGAACTACTGATATTTTTAAAGATATAAGCTCACTTCAGCATTACACTGATCGAGACCTTTTATTTGAGTACCCACATCAATTTTTTATATATTTATATATATTACATATATGTATATATGAAAAATATATCAAAATGCCATGTGGGTACTCAAATGAAAGATTTTGATGAACGTAACATCGGGATCAGCTTATATCTTTAAAAATGTCAATAATTAAGAAATTACATTGTATTTTGTCAACTAATGATATTTTTAAAGATATTAGCTCACCCTGACATTACACTCATCGAGACCTTTCATTTGAGTACCCACATCAATTTTTCATATATTTATATATATTATATATATAAATATATGAAAATGCATGTGGGTACTCAAATGAAAGCTCTTGATGAGTGGAACATCGGGATGAGCTTATATCTTTAAAAATGTCAATAATTAAGAAATTATATTGTATCTTGTCAACTACTGACATTTTTGAAAATATAAGCTCATTCTGAAGTTACACACATCGAGACCTTTCATTTGAGTACCCACATCAATTTTTCATATATTTGATATATTTATATATCTATCATAAATATCATATATGTAAAATATATAAAAAATGCCATGTGGGTACTCAAATGAAAGTTCTTAAAGAGTATAACATTGGGATGAGCTTATATCTTTAAAAATGTCAATAATGAAGAAATTACTTTGTATCTTATCAACTAATGATATTTTTAAGGATATAAGCTCATCTCGATATGAGACTCATCGAGACCTTTCATTTGAGTACCCACATCAATTTTTCATATATTTATATATATTATATATATAAATATATGAAAATGCATGTGGGTACTCATATAACTTCTTGATGAGTGTAACATCGGGATGAGCTTATATCTTTAAAAATGTCAATAATTAAGAAATTATATTGTATCTTGTCAACTACTGACATTTTTGAAAATATAAGCTCATTCTGAAGTTACACACATCGAGACCTTTTATTTGAGTACCCATATCAATTTTTCATATATTTTATATATTTATATATATGTATATATGAAAATTATATGAAAATGCATGTGGGTACTCAAATGAAAGCTCTTAAAGAGTATAACATTGGGATGAGCTTATATCTTTAAAAATGTCAATAATGAAGAAATTACTTTGTATCTTATCAACTAATGATATTTTTAAGGATATAAGCTCATCTCGATATGAGACTCATCGAGACCTTTCATTTGAGTACCCACATCAATTTTTCATATATTTATATATATTATATATATAAATATATGAAAATGCATGTGGGTACTCATATGAAAGCTCTTGATGAGTGTAACATCGGGATGAGCTTATATCTTTAAAAATGTCAATAATTAAGAAATTATATTGTATCTTGTCAACTACTGACATTTTTGAAAATATAAGCTCATTCTGAAGTTACACACATCGAGACCTTTTATTTGAGTACCCATATCAATTTTTCATATATTTTATATATTTATATATATGTATATATGAAAATTATATGAAAATGCATGTGGGTACTCAAATGAAAGCTCTTAAAGAGTATAACATTGGGATGAGCTTATATCTTTAAAAATGTCAATAATGAAGAAATTACTTTGTATCTTTGATGATCAACTAATGATATTTTTAAGGATATAAGCTCATCTCGATATTAGACTCATCGAGACCTTTCGTTTGAGTACTTTCATCAATTTTTCATATATACATACATATAAATATATAAAATATATGAAAAATTGATGAAAGTACTCAAACGAAAGGTCTCGATGAGTGTAATGTCAGGGTGAGCTAATATCTTTAAAAATATCATTAGTTGACAAAATACAATGTAATTTCTTAATTATTGACATTTTTAAAGATATAAGCTGATCCCGATGTTACGTTCATCAAAATCTTTCATTTGAGTACCCACATGCATTATGATATATTTTTCATATATACATATTTATAAATATATAAAATATATGAAAAATTGATGTGGGTACTCAAATGAAAGGTCTTAATAAGTGTAACATCAGGATGAGTTTATTATATTTTTAAAAACGTCAATATTCAAGAAAGTACAGTGTAATTTAACAAAAGTCATTATTTAATAAACCAAAATTTTATTCATTTACAATTCACAATTCATTGCAGTCACGTAGTGACTGCAAGGTTGCTAATTAAGATAATAATAATAGTAATAATAATTATTATTAATGGTTTATCAAAAAAATAAAAAATTGAAAATCAATTTACTGAAATTCTGTAAATTTTATCGGACGTAATTAATTTATGAAATGAGCAAATAAAATTTAATATTTTAATTTTACAATTTTAAATTCGCATTTATGACTTAAAAACGCTTCAATTTATAAAGTACTTTACAAATTAGCAAATAATAAAATAATTTAATGTGGAAAATTACAATGAAATATTTTACAATAATTTCCAGTGATCGCGCAAATAAGAATATTTTTAACTAAAAATAGCTCTTTTACAGTTAATTAAACTACTTGGGATTAAAAATTAAAGCTTTACTCGTTTATAGGAATTATTCGGATTAAAAATTAAAAATTAATGGCTAATGAAAACGCTGGTACATTAAAGAGCACTGCATTATTTACAGCTCTGGTTAAACAAGCTCAGCGCAATTTAATATCATCCCATGTAAAACCTTTACAGGCTCATTATTCAATCATACGTCATGATTAAAATATTGAAAAACAACGCACTGGTATTTGTTATTGCTGTTTATTAATGTTTAATATTCAAAATTAAAATATGCATCTCTGTAATTCATTTTAGTGCTCATATTTTCATTTATTTCAGTGTTTGACATTCAAATTAAAATTTAATTGATGTAATTTATTTAATTTTTAATCGTGTAATGGATAATTAAAATTCCATAAAATATTACCAAATAGTAATTTTTTTTTTATAGTTTTAATTTTTATTGTATAAAATTAAATGTATAAAATTGTATAAAATTAAAAGTTTAATAAATTAAATCAAATCAAAACGCGAAATAAAATAACAAAGGCAATTTGCAATTGTCTTCCATTGACATTAACTTACTAATTTTATTTTTTTTCCATATATATACAACAATTACTTAGTCATACAAGTGTGCAAAACACTTAATAGCAATGTGTTCTTAATCCAACAAGTCATTTCTATATTTAAATTTATATAGTACTGTTAAAAATTTCTTTTTCTTTTGTTAAATTTTCATTATTCATGCCCAAAAAATGTGAATAATTGTTTAGCTTCAAGGTTATAATTTTTTTTTTTTTTTTTTGTTAAAAAAATTGAAAAATTAACAATTTAAAATATTAAAATTTTTTTTTATATTAATCATAAAAATTTTTGAATAATTCTTTAGTAAATTTAAAAGCTTTTAATTTAAGTAAAATATTTTTTTTTTAGTACAAAAATATTTTATCAAACAATAGAAAAAATTTTTTTTTAATTGAAATTTTTTTGATTGAAATATTGCAACAAAAAATTGAATTTGAAATTTGAAAATTTACTGCTTTTTTTTTTTAAATAAAATTGATTTATTTCAATTTATAATAAACTGATTTATTTAAGGAGATCTTCGCAACGTTAATAATTATTTAATGAGTAAATTTTTCGGAAATTTCCTCAAAAAAGTTATTAATTAATTTTAAGATTCATAACAAAAGTATTGCTACGCATTATTTTTTTGTAGACATTCTTTACACTAGAAGGGTACTTGGATCTCCTTAATAATTAAAAATAAATTGGATCAAAAAGTTAGTTTGAAAAAATTCCACTAGATGGCTACGGCTCTCATAGTTAGAATTTTAAAATCTGAGTATTTAAGGGAGATCCACGCGAAGTAGTCAAATTTTTAAAACTTCCTGAAAATTTGTAAATTCAATCTACGTAGCCTAATAATTAATAAAAAAATTAAAAAACAGTAGGTTTCCGGGATATTTAATCAAATAATTAGGTTTGAAAATAGTAATTTTTACATGTAAAATAGAGATTCCACCAGCCGGTATTTGGTTAAGAATTTAATGCAATTAACGATTTTAAAAAAATTTTATTTTCATTGAATTTGATTGAAAAATAATAAGCTAAAGATTAAAACAATAAAAAAGTAACTTTCCGAACGTATTACAGATATATTTTATATTTATTATGAAAAATCACTCGAAATTTGCGTTCTTTAAAGTCTTGTATTTGACTTGGCAACATCGCTTGCGCAGTTACCCAAAGCATAAGTACCCGCGGTTTTTAAAATGCTAGAAGATCTTAGTCATTTTAGTTAACCAGTAAACATAAATAAATTTGAAGGTTAGGGACACTGTTTGTGTTGTCAAGTGTATACCGGTAATTCAGGGTGCTAGATTTTTTATTAATCAATTAAATGTTAATAATTATTTAACGAGTAAATTTATCGGAAATTTCCTCAAAAATGTTATTATTTAATTTAAAAATTAATTTTAAGATGCATAACAAAAGTATTTCTACTTATTATTTTCTTATAGACATTCCTTATTCTAAAAGGGTACTTGGATCTCCTTAAGGAAGTTCGAGCTTAACTAATGAGTCAAAATAATGTTAAAATTTTTTTTAAATTTTGGTCTTCCCAATATTCGTCAACATTCTTTATTTTAATTTAAAATAATTTAAACAATTTAATAATTGATGATTTTTACTTATTTAATAAAGTAAAGTAATAAAATGACTTTGGTATTTATTACTTGCCGGAATAAATAAACAGATTTGGCAATAGCGCGCTTGATTATACCCATAACCTGAGACGTGGATGAGTGTGTGAGTTAAACATTTCTCTCTCTGTAACTATATTTCTATCCTTTTGTTTTTTCTCAGCTGTTGACGCGATGTTGTCAAATCTTTATTCGAATAAATGGCTGACGATAAACCAGTTACAAACATAAAATTTGACTTTAAATATTTCAAAAATTATATCGGTAAGGTATTATTATTAAATTGTTTTTATATTTTGCAATAATCCAAGTTTCTTGTGTATAGTTTTTTATCCGTTAAAGTTGGGAGGTTAATATTGAAAAAAATAATTAAAGTCTCGACAAAACGTTTGTCCGCCATAAGAGCCCGTGTATAAGGAGATAAAATATGTGATTTTTAAAATTTAATATCTAAGTAACTAAACGATGAATCTTTTTTAAATTTTGGGTAGCTAACTCGTAGCAATGCACCACCCTTTTACCTTTTCACACGCGATTTAACCTTGTCAGTATATCAATTCTTATCTCCATTGTGAATATAACTATATTCTTCTCTCCGCTAATGTACGGATTGCAGAAACTTGGTTTAAAATAAGTTATTTTTTTTATTTTAACGTTTGGCTGAAATAATACGATTTATTAGTACTGCAATGACAATGAAGGAAGGCATTTAAACCGCATTTATCTTGTAGCAGCATAAAGAAGTTAAAAGAAAACTTGCAACTTAAAATACTGCAGAGGCGATAATTAGTGGGGAAAAAAAAAATATTTTCTTACTCTTTAGACTTTTTTTATTTCATTCCTGTATTGTACACTCACAAACTAAACCCGAGGACTTGCATTCCTGGTTGGGCTCTGAGTCAGGACTTGACTCAGGTAAACAATTCTCTTAAGGGACAAGAATTAAGAATTGTCGGTGCAGGTGAACAAAGAGTGACAGAAGAGAGACCGGGTGACAATGACTAATGACTTAACTTTAAGCTTAAATTTGTTAAAGATATTATTCATTGACTTTCGTCTTATACTTAGCTCGGCTCTGAATATTTTTTTTTCTAAATTCTTGGAATAAAATTTAATAGAATATTTCTGAAGTTACGAGGGAAAATGAATTATTGACTTGACTTGCTGCACTGATAGAAGGATTTATTAACTATTAATAATTTTATTAATTTGAAGACAATTATTTGATTTATTAATAGTTAATAAGTATTTATTAATAGTTAACAAATATTTATTAACAGTTAATGAATATTTTGATGAGTGAATTTGTTTCGCTTGCAATTTCATATGATATAAAGATTGCTTATAAACAAAAATCATCTTTATAAATTATTTGCATTAATTATATATCACTATAATAACGTTTATTTTAAAATAGCAAATTCTATCACAGCTCATAATTATCTTTTATACTTTTAAATATTAAAAAGGTTAATTTATTTAGTGAATTTAATTATTATCATGTATTCCAGCTATAGGGTTATAAAAAGTGTCAAAAGAAAATTGCTATTTTTGCTTTTTATTTTAAATAAATATTTGTTAACAGTTAACAAATATTCATTAACAATTAATAAATATTTATTAAATCCTATGATGTTAAAAAATCATTTATTAACAGTTAATAAAACTTATTAAATATAAACAAATCCCTCTATTAGTGTATTTAATAAGATTTAGTAATAGTTACTAAATGATTTAATAACAAACCTTTAATTATCAAATATTTAGTAATAGTTACTAAATCATTTATTAAAGCCCATTTATTTCCAACAAATAAATATTTAGGAGTATTTAACAAATTATTTATTGCTACTCAATAAATCGTTTATTGGTATTAAACAAATTCATTTTTTAACTAATTTTAGCGTACAATCTAACTTTTTTACTCAAAATAAATCAAAATAATTAAAGTAAATAATTTTAAGTAAAAATATAAGGTATTATAAAGAAAATAATCTCATTAAATTATAATTTTTTATTTGAAACATTTATAAAATTTGAAATTAAACAAGTTTTTAACATATCAACAATAGACATATTGAAAAATTTAAACTAAACTCCACTGAGAAATCACATATAAGCCATTTGGGAGTATGTGTGTTTGAGAAATCAAACTGTTTCATTTTTAAATTTTTGAGAATTAATATTGCGTCAAAAAATTTTGAGTTTAATATTTAACACTTCTTCGTGTTAATTCTTTTAATTCAACACAAATGTGTTAAGTATTGAACGCAAATTTTTTTTGGGTAGTTATAGAGCGCCGACCGCTAGGTGGCGCATGGAAAAATTCCTTCTCGCTGGCAGAGCGGGCTACTTTACTGATAAAAAGATTTATTTCTATTTAATAAGATTTAGTAATAGTTACTCAATTATTTAGGAACGAACCTTTAATTGCCAAATATTTAGTAATAGTTACTAAATCATTTATTAAAGCCCATTTATTTTCACCAAATAAATATTTAGTAGTATTTAACAAATTATTTATTGCTACTCAATAAATCGTTCATTAGTATTAAAGAAATACATTTTTTAACTAATTTTAGCGTACAATCTAACTTTTTTACTTAAAATAAATCGAAATAATTAAAGTAAATAATTTTAAGTAAAAGTATAAGGTATTATAAAGAAAATAATCTCATTAAATTATAATTTTTTATATGAGACATTTATAAAATTTGAAATTAAACAAGTTTTTAACATATCAATTATATAGAAATATAGAAAAATTTAAATTGAACTCCACTGAGAAATGACATACAAGCCATTTGGGAGTATGTGTGTTTTCAAAGGGAAGATAAATCTCCCAAAATCGAGCTGAATAAAATAATCTGAGTCAGTGAATAGGTTATGTATCACATTGGAATTAAAGCATAGCCATCTACCGACAATACTTATCAAACAAATATTTAGTACCTACTACTAAATATTATTTGGTGGAAACAAATATTTATTTAGATATAATAAGGCTTTGTTTATATTAATATAATTTATTTAGAATAAAAAAATGATTTATTAAACTGTACCAAATAATATTGATGGGTAAAAAATATTTTTTTCTCCCAAATAAATGACTACAAAATTTTATTACTAAATCAGTTTAGTACTCCGTACTAAATTCTTCTAGTAAAGTATAATAAAAAATTTATAATTACATACTGAATATAAAATAAAATTACTAGATATTTTAAAAATTAAATCGTTACGCTTTTTGGTCTATATTTGCTTCCTTTACTTTAGTATAATTTACTTTATAAAAAAACAAAGCTAATTACTCTATATAATATTACAAATATAACTATTTTCTTTTGTCCGTATTTTTTCTTCCTTACATTTAAAAAAAAGTATTTACCTTAATCATTAGTACCATCAATTTATATTAAAATAAAATTGTGATCATTCGTCCGTATAATCTCTTCTAAGTCTCTATTTTTATTTTTATTACACTTCTGTTTCACTTCAGGTTATTTTTTCATTATTTGGTAAGCTTTGAACAACCTTTCTTGTGGAAAAAACATTCGGCTCGTAAGAAGCTTCAGAGCTTTTATCAAAGAAAGCTGTCGTTCTTAGTCGGGTTCCATTTTGTATATTGAGTTTAAAGATTCAGTATGAGGAATAAAATATTATATTATAAAAAAATGTGAGATATTTTTATATTAAAATTGTACATCAGTTCACTGAGTATTCTTGCTAACAAACAGTTAAGATGATCAAAGTTATGACTCAGGCAATATCGAGATGATTAATCTTGAGTAGTTTCAATACACCCACCAAACTTATTCACTAAATTATAATTGGACTGAATCAATAGAGAGTATTTCATAAACACGGATATATTACGTTTATATTTTGTATAAATCTTGCTTTTGCAAATCTATAAGATTTTAAAGTTAGTTAAATTCATGCCAATTAATTACTGGTTTGAATTACTTGATACTTTGTTTAAGTTTATACCTTGAGCGCGTACACTGATAAAAGGATTTAATAACAGAATTTTTAGTTATTTATTTGGAAGAAAAAAATATTTTTTACCCATCAATATTATTTGTTACAGTTTAATAAATCATTTTTTTATTCTAAATAAATTATATTAATATAAACAAAGCCTTATTATATCTAAATAAATATTTGTTTCCACCAAATAATATTTAGTAGTAGGTACTAAATATTTGTTTGGTAAGTATTGTCGGTAGATGGCTATGCTTTAATTCCAATGTGATACATAACCTATTCACTGACTTAAATTATTTTATTCAGCTCGATTTTGGGAGATTTATCTTCCCTTTGAAAACACACATACTCCCAAATGGCTTGTATGTCATTTCTCAATGGAGTTTAATTTAAATTTTTCAATATGTCTATTATTGATATGTTGAAAACTTGTTTAATTTTAAATTTTATAAATGTCTCAAATAAAAAATTATAATTTAATGAGATTATTTTCTTTATTATACCTTATACTTTTACTCAAAATTATTTATTTTAATTATTTTGATTTATTTTGAGTAAAAAAGTTAGGTTGTACGCTAAAATTAGTTAAAAAATGAATTTCTTTAATACTAATGAACGATTTATTGAGTAGCAATAAATAATTTGTTAAATACTACTAAATATTTATTTGGTGGAAATAAATGGGCTTTAATAAATGATTTAGTTACTATTACTAAATATTTGGTAATTAAAAATTTGTTACTAAATCTTATTAAATAGAAATAAATCTTTTTATCAGTGAAATAGTCCGCTCTGCCAGCGAGAAGGAATCTTTCCATGCGCCACCTAGCGGTCGGCGCTCTATAACTACCCAAAAAAAAATTTGCGTTAAATCCTTAACACATTTGTGTTGAATTTAGAGAATTAACACGAAAAAGTTTTAAATAATGAATTCAAAATTTTTTGACGTAATAATAATTCTCAAAAATTGTAAAATGAAACAGTTTTATTTCTCAAACACACATACTCCCGAATGGCTTGTATGTCATTTCTCACTAGAGTTTAGTTTAAATTTATCAATTTGTCTATTATTGATATATTAAAAACTTGTTTAATTTTAAATTTTATAAATGTCTCAAATAAAAAATTATAATTTAATGAGATTAATTTCTTTATAATACCTTATATTTTTACTTAAAATTATTTATTTTAATTATTTTGATTTATTTTGAGTAAGAAAGTTAGGTTGTACGCTAAAATTAGAAAAAAAAATGAATTTCTTTAATACCAATAAACGATTTATTGAGCAATAATTTAAGTAGCAATAATTTGTTAAATACTACTAAATATTTATTTGGTGGAAATAAATGAGCTTTAATAAATTATTTAGTAACTATTACTAGATCTTATTAAATAGAACTAAATCCTTCTATCAGTGCATTTTCTGCATCTTTCATTACATTAATGCGTATGTGGTTAAAGTATTGAAAAGATAATTGTTTAACGAACAAATTTTATAAATTTCAGAGTTTAATTCTGTTTTTTCTATAAAAATTTTTTACACTAAAAAAAAAACTTGAAACCAACATTTGTTTGTTCCATATTAAAATCGTTGCGGATTGTACACCCGAGTGCATTTAATTTTTTATTAGAATTAAAACTCAAAATAAAATAGCACCAGGTGATTTTTCAAGTATAGTAACCTATATTTTACGTTACTCATGCAAACTAATGCAGTGTCACCAGCATAAAGTACACGAGTAGAGCGTACGGAGAGTTTACCGAGCAGAACCTGGAAATTTCACGGAACGCTAGAACAATTTAAATTAAAAATTCCACCGGTAAAAAAAAGAACGTAAAATTTTAACCGCAAAAAAGCTATAAATTTTACAACATCGTTATTTCCAAACTATAGAATCCTTTTAGTCAACTAGAGTAATAAACTATTCTTTTTATAAATAATTTAAATCCTTAAATTGCCTAGAGTAATTTTCCTGTAAAAATATTCCTTAGAAAATCGTAAAATAATTCAACTAAGCCCTTTAATTTTAAATTCTGATAAAAACTCGTATGTACTTCAGGAAATTGCATGCGAAAAATTCTAGAGCTTATTATAAAGTACTGCAAAAAAAAGCATCATAACCTACTTCCTATTTCTTAAAATCAATACATTTAACTGACGAGCACAAAATTAGCTCTATTGAAATAATTAAATTTATCTCCTCACCCAAATTGTTCACCCTTTAATCAATTAAACGAATATTAATAAATAACCTTTATTTAAATTAATTTATATGATACACTCCAGGTATCAATTTAATTTATTAATTAAATTTTTATTATTGAAAATAAATCCGCAAAATTAAGATTTTATTTATCTTCTCTTGGATATAAAAATATGATTTAATTTTTTTAAGATAGTAAACTTCAGGCTTTAATTTATTTTTTAACACAAAAATTGAATAAGTGTTCAAGTAATTTCATATTTGTATAGAATAATTTGAATAAAATTGAATTTATAAAAATCAAATCTATTTTAATCTTTAGTTTATAGAAGAGTAAAAAAAAAATCGTTAATATCTTTACTATTAACCTTGCAGTCAGTATGTACTTGTAAACTATAAATAAATAAAATTTTGGTTTATTAAATAATGACTGTTGTTAAATTGCACTGTACTTTTTTAAATATTGACATTTTTGAAGATATAAGCTCGTTCCGATTTTATATTCATCAAGAGCTTTCATTTGAGTACCCACATGCATTTTGATATATTTTTCATATATACATATATATAATATATAAAATATATGAAAAATTGATATGGGTACTCAAATGAAAGGTCTTGATGAGTATAACATCGGGGTGAGCTTATATCTTTGAAAATGTCAGAAGTTGACGATATACAAGATCATTTCTTAATTATTGACATTTTTAAAGATATAAACTCATCTCGATATTACACTCATCGAGACCTTTCATTTAAGTACCCACATGACATTTTTGATATATTTTTCATATATTCATATATATAAATATATAAATATATAAAATATATGAAAAATTAATGTGGGTACTCAAATGAAAGGTCTTGATCAGTATAACATCGGGGTGAGCTTATATCTTTGAAAATGTCAGAAGTTGACGATATACAAGATCATTTCTTAATTATTGACATTTTTAAAGATATAAACTCATCTCGATATTACACTCATCGAGACCTTTCATTTAAGTACCCACATGACATTTTTGATATATTTTTCATATGTTCATATATATAAATATATAAATATATAAAATATATGAAAAATTGATGTGGGTACTCAAATTAAAGGTCTCGATGAGTGTAATATCGGGATGAGTTTATATCTTTAAAAATGTCAATATTTCACAAGATAAAAGGTTATTTCTTAATTATGTGTCTAAAGATAGAGAATTTTAGAATACAGCCCAAATACTTATCATCGTAAATACCTATTGGTGAGAATGATGTGAAACTTGGAAAAGGCACAAATTCAAGCCTAGACCTTTGTAATGACACTAAATTTCACTAAAAAAACCGATTTTATCATATGACTATCCTGAAAACAAAATTTTTCGTATTCTCTTAATAATTTAAATTATTAAATTTCCTATACACAGAAAACGACCAAAATCTTGATTGAAGAATATTTTGCTCTTGATTTAAAAAACTTCGATCAAAAAATGCTCAATTATAAATGAAAGCACAATTATTTTTTAATAAAAAATTTTTTATTCCAATTTATCAATTTCAAAATAATTTTTTATCATCAAAAATGTATGTTACAAAAGTCTCACAATTTTTCCGTAGAATATTACCAAAGTAAGTAATTTTCTTCCTGCAACACTATAACTCCCAATGATTTTTCTCATCTTGATATTGCTCTACCACTCTACCAACCAAGAAAAAGCTCGTCCATTAACAGTGACCTTGACACGTAGATTTTGAATCCCAAACCTTTGAAGCCCTCAGGGGAATACTTTCATAAAAAAATTATCCTAGATATTTCAATTTATATTGGGCATTTCTTTCCAGACTCAATAAAATAAATCTAGTCCAGTAAATTTTGTCTTATTAAATTAAATAAAGTAACCAGCATAAATATTAAACTTAGTAAACCAAAGTATGAAAAAGCAGGTTTATCTATCAATCTCTAATCTCTAATCTAGAATCTAAAATCTAGATTTATGCAATGTAATCCATAAAATAAGAGTAATGCAGTGTAATAGAATAGGGCGTTGTATTCGGTAGGATTTGGCAGTGTGAACAGGTCTGTCTGGCATCGATCGTACCCAGTCGTCGGTCGGGTTGGTTGTACGCAGCCAGGAGTTAGGGAAAGAGGGTTGGGGTTGAGAACTGGCTGGCATGGCGAGCCTACCCCAACCTCTCGCCGCTAGTGCACAGCCGTATCGTATCGACGACCTAGACGACTATTTCTTTCTTTCTCTTTTACTCTATCCAGTTATCCTGGGATTGTACTCTGTACCAACACCCAGCACCAGCCGACCAACCAACCAACCAGCCAACTATGTACAATAAAGGATGGATGGATGGATGGATGGATGGATGGATAGACGGATGGATCCAGCAATAATTCTCTTCTAGCTTTCTCTTGGTAGCCTCAATTCCTCCTTTCACCGTCTGGAGGGTGAATTGGGAGACGTAGTCTCAGTCTGAGGGTATTTTTTATAAGAAATTGCCCGACCCTGATGTGTCTCACCCAGTCTCCAGCATCCAGTCTTTCTTTTACAGATGTATATGTAGGCTCAGACGGAGATCTAGAGTTAGAAATGTTCTCTTCGTCTTCAAGAATATGTAAGATAGAGAAAGATTGTGTGTCTTACTTGTCCTTGAGGATGAGGATGAGGGTCCAACGGGACGTATTACGTAATACTGTATTTATTATTTCTAGGACGCTTTATGTCCTTCAGTTCTTGATTCTTGCTTCTTGATTCTTGCTTCTGGGTGCTTTCATGACAAAAGAGCTGGCTTATAACTTTAATCACTGAGGCGGTATTCATTTTTAAAATCTTCAGAGGAGCTGTTGGGTTCTTGGGTAATTTTATGAAGAAATTTGAAGTGTTTATAATTTTTAGGTGTTTTATAATTAATTAGACAGAAATAATAATTTAATCAAGGAAATAATTTTGAAGAAATTGATCTTGATTTGAACAGAAAGATTTTTACGTGAGTCAAGATAATTAAATTTTTCGAAATTATTTTCTTGATTTAGGATGCTTCTCATCCTAAATGTAAGCTCGTCTTGATAATATACTACTGTACTCATCGAGAGTTTTCATTTGAGTACACACATGCATTTTTGATATATTTTATATATATTATATTTGTGGAATATATAAATATATAAAATATATGAAAAATTGATGTGGGTACTCAAATGAAAGGTCTTGATGAGTGTAATGTCAGGATGAGCTTATATCTTTAAAAATATCATTAGGTGACAAGACACAACGTAATTTCTTAATTATTGATATTTTTAAAGATATAAGCTCATTGCGGTGTTGCACTCATCGAGAGCTTTCATTTGAGTACACACATGCATTTTTGATATATTTTATATATATTATATTTGTGGAATATATAAATATATAAAATATATGAAAAATTGATGTGGGTACTCAAATGAAAGGTCTTGATGAGTGTAATGTCAGGATGAGCTTGTATCCTTAAAAATATCATTAGGTGACAAGATACAACGTAATTTTCTAATTATTGATATTTTTAAAGATATAAGCTCATTGCGATGTTACACTTATCAAGACCTTTTAATTGAGTACCCACATGCATTTTTTATACATTTTATATATTTCACAAATATCATATATATCAAATATATAAAAAAGTTTCTACTTACAAAAAAATCAACTATTTTAATTTTCATTTTTTTAAACTTTCTATTTGAGTTTATTGATATATTTTTTTTTTTACATACATAAAAAAATGGAAAATTAAAAAAAAAAGTTGATAATCACAATTTTAACAAATTTTTTAGAAAATTGTGATATTCAACCTTTTTTTTTAGATTATTCGTTTTTTTATGTACTTTTCAACAAAAATATATCAAAAACCTTGAAAAAAAAAGATAAAACAGAAATTTTCTTCAAAAACATGAAAGCCAAAATTTTTTCCAACTTTTAAACGCAAAAAAGTTATGAAAATTTTTATTTATCATAAATTCCGCAAAAACAAGCAAAATAAAAAAAAATTATTTAAATATTAATTTTTTATTTAATTATTGCCCAAAATATATTATAATTCAAAATCTCACCAGATTTTTAAATAAATTAAAAAAAAAACATCCACGTGTCTTCTAGTAAGTCTCAAAAAATCTACTAAATAATTTTCCTAAATAAAAATTCAATTAAACTCCAATATAAAAACAGAATCAATAATTCAAAAAATTTCTATTGGATTTGACAAAAGAAAAGGTGCGAAAAGTGTAGGATCGGGTCTGGGATTGAAGTTATCCAGGGAAAAAGGCGGCGTTGACTAGGATTTAAGCTACCCTCACTACAGACATAAAATCTATCTATATAGAGTAAAAATACCGATCCATTTAGCGTTAGTATGCTGTAGTGTATGTAGATAAAAAGGAGAGAGAAAGAGGAGGTGAGGAGGAAATAATAACGACCCCGACGTCGCAGTGCTGCAGAGAGGTTGACGACCTGACGCGCGGCGACGCCCTCTCTTCGTCCTTTGGCTGGTAGGGACACCCAACCACTTCAATACCAGCACCAGCAGTACTACCATAACCATCCGCAGTACCCTAAACCCAGCGCCCAACACCCAACACCCAGCGCCCTGTTCTATCCTTCAATGTTATACCCAGTACGTCCTTTATCCTCAACCCTAGACTCGGAGAATCCAGAAGCCGCGCCGGCGTGAGAGCATACGGGCCAACGCAATCCAGTCATCGTTGTCCTTGTCTCTCGTTTACTCTTCAACTACATACTACATACTACTACCAATTGTACACACTCTACACTAAACTCTAGCGGTACATAGTACCACTAATACTGGTGGATGCGTATATCCTGAACCCGGCCACCCTCAATGCTTGGCTCGACCGTCTAGCCAGGGTCGGGGTCGTTGAACGTCGATAAAGATTTTGATGCTGCTACTGCTGCTGCTACGGCTATTGTAGCTCCATTTTTACTCTACGTACGCTGGATGGCAATGCTGTAACTGCTACTAGTTAGTGGATTTCATTAAAATCTAACTATTTGGAAAAATTTTGATACACTGATAGGATTTAATAAATACTAGAAAGTCACTGTGTGAAATTTTATTAAATAATGAATTTTGTGAAATTGCACTGTACTTTCTTAATTATTGATGTTATTAAAGATATAAGCTCATCTCGAGGTTACACTCGTCAAGAGCTTTCATTTGAGTACCCACATGCATTTTTGATATATTTTTCATATATACATATATATTAGGGTGTGCCAAAATATAACTTCCGTGGAGAACCTTTTAAAATTGGAATTTTAAGTTCCGCTTTTAACAGGGGCTGCGTTTGGGCATTTCCTGAGATATTTTGGTGTGAGACGATGTATTTGATTTTCATAGAATTTTTTAACAGAAGCTTAGTTTGGGCATTTCCGGTGAAAATTCAAAATTTGGCCGGAAGTACCCAATTAAATCTCCTGTTAAAAAATTCTATGAAAATCAAATACATCGTCTCACACCAAAATATCTCAGGAAATGCCCAAACGCAGCCCCTGTTAAAAGCGGAACTCAAAATTCCAATTTTAAAAGGTTCTCCACGGAAGTTACATTTTGGCACACCCTAATATATATATAGTATACATAAATATATAAAATATATGAAAAATTGATGTGGGTACTCAAATGAAAGGTCTTGATAATTGTAAAGTCGGGGTGAGCTTATATCTTTAAAAATGTCAGTAGTTGACAAGATATAAGGTCATTTCTTATTTATTGATATTTTAAAAGATGTAAGCTCGTTTTGATGTTACGCTCATCAAGAGCTTTCATTTGAGTACCCACAAGCACTTTTATATATATTTTTCATATATACATATATATAATATATATAAATATATAAAATATATGAAAAATTAATGTGGGTACTCAAATGAAAGGTCTTGATGAGTGTAATGTCGGGGTGAGCTTATATCTTTAAAAATGTCAGTAGTTGACAAGATATAAGGTCATTTCTTATTTATTGATATTTTAAAAGATGTAAGCTCATTTTGATGTTACGCTCATCAAGAGCTTTCATTTGAGTACCCACAAGCACTTTTATATATATTTTTCATATATACATATATATATATATATATATATATATAATATATATAAATATATAAAATATATGAAAAATTGATGTGGGTACTCAAATGAAAGGTCTTGATGAGTGTAATGTCGGGGTGAGCTTGTATCTTTAAAAATGTCAGTAGTTGACAAGATACAAGGTCATTTCTTATTTATTGATATTTTTAAAGATGTAAGCTCATCCTTATATTACACTCATCAAGAGCTTTCATTTGAGTACCCACATGCATTTTTATATATTTTTGATAAATGGGTGATTCTCTGTAAGGATGTTTTTTGCTGTCCCAAGCATTTTTTTAATTAGAAAAATTGTTATTTTGTTACTAAAAGAAATTTAATATGAAAGTAAAAAAACATTTCTATTTGGAGCGTTGAAAACTAAAATGAAATAAATTTTGTTTTTTTTGCTATAAATTCGTAAACCACCTTAATAACAGTCCCCTGGGCTGTCCCATTCCCAAAATTAAAACTTTAAGATTAAATTTTAAGTTATTCGTCCGTAATATATAATTTGGTCCATAATGTTTATAAACTTAATTAGTTAACTAACAATCTTCTTCAATAAAAAGTACCGAAAATTAATTTGTTTCATTAAATTCATTAAACCAAAGTTTGTCCCAGGCATTTTAAGAACAGTCCCCTGTCAGAAGTTCAAAGCCAAAAAAAAATCCAGCGTGTTATTTTACCTTTTGTAAGGTTTATAAGGACCTAACTAGCCTTGAGTTAATAACCATAGGGTTGTTAGCGCTTTATCGGCATTTTATTTAGTGTCAAAGCACCGTTTGTGCTGGAAATATGTGTCTGGGCCACTTGAAAACTCAGTCCCCTGGCTACTATTTTTATTTATAATTTATTTATAAAATTCAATCTATAAGTCTTAATATTATTCTAATTAATGTAAACATTCATTGAGAACTTGAAAAGTTGAAAGAATTGAAATAGTTTGCTTGATTTTTCTCAGTCCCCTGTGATGTTATATGGCAAAAGACACACATAGATCGGAAAAACAAAAATTAATTTGGCTGTTTATTTATTATGATTAAGCTGATAGTTTTGTAGCCCTTGTTAATTTTTTTTCTAATAAAATCAAAAATAATTTGGTCGGATAATTTTGTACATATTTAAGACGTTCTTTCAGAGAATCACCTATATATACATATATAATAAATTAACGATTGATCTTGTGATAGCAATATTATTTTTAAAATTTATTTAAAAAGTACCCAATCTACTAGTGTGATTATAAATATCAAAAAATCATTAAGCCAAAATTTTCTTATTCATAATTCGTAAATCTTGGCAGTCATATAGTGACTGTAGGTTACTAGTCAATATTAAATTTGTTACATGATTTTCAATTAAAAAAAAAAATTTAATGAAATACTTATTGATTTAAAAAAAAATCATTGTTCTAAATTGATAAGTATTCAAAAAATTCCTAATGATATAACAAAAAAAAAATAGTGAAAATCAAATGATCAAAAGATGGCAAATAAAATTTTTTTCTTCAAACAGTTGTCTATTAAATTTTGTTGAGCTTGTTTGTTTATAAACCCCAAAGAAGATTTATTAATTTAGTAAAAAATTTCTCTGGTTTTTTGTCAGTAAATAAAATCATAACTCTGATTTGAAATTCCGGAGAAAGAAATAATGAAATACTTTCATAGATAATAAATTATCTATGACGATTAAAAAAAAAAAAACAGCATCAACTAAACTTGGTATGGAGTATTTGAATATAAATGAATAATAGAGATCTCGATAATGCATAAATTGTCATGTGTGATTTTGATCTAGTGATCAAAAGGCGCATGCACCCGGGAAATATCAGCACCGGCAGCATCCACTTGCAGAGACACTAGAAAACCGCATAGCCACTCCCTGGAAATCTCGATTCGCCAATACGACATCAAGTATATATATACATATATATATATAAAGCTAGTAGACATATCTATATATACACAAGTACGAGTACATATGTATTTTTTATATTTACCGGCATGACGACAATGACGACAATGAAATGAGGGTAAACTTATAGACAATGTAACGAATAACCACCGATAAATAAGCTTACAAAGTACAAAATCGATAGTGTAACTTTACGCTACCGGTTATATAATATATATATAAATATAAATATATATATATACTGAATATGTAACAATTTATGTTGCAGTATTATATATAATATGCTGTCTATTAATGATTTATTGAAGGTATTGAAAGCATATTTAGTTCTATGTTAGTACTGGTAATAATATTAATAACTGTACTTACTTTGCTGAAGTATCCAACAGTGTGACAGCCCTCTGAGTCGTTGATTGTCATTACATAAAATAAAAACGGCTCGACGTCATAGTAGAGGGTTTTATGGTCCAGAAAAAACTTTGCGAGTAGACACAGATTTTGACAATATTGTTTGTAGCGCTTGCCGTCCACTTCCCAAACTCCTATTTTGTCTTTTCTGTAAGAAATAAAAATTATTTTGATGTAGTTCAAGATATTTTTTTATTATTATTCTCTCTAATATTTATATATATAGATTAGTTGATTGAAATTTTATTAAATTAATGAAAGAGGAAAATTCTCTATATAATTGAGAAATTACCTTATATCTTGTGGAATACTAATATTTTTAAAGATATAAGCTCATCCTGATGTTAGAATTGTCGAGACCTTTTATTTGAGTACCCACATCAATTTTTCATATGTTTTATATATTTATATATATTATATATATGTATATATGAAAAATATATGAAAAATTCATGTGGGTACTCAAATGAAAGCTCTTAATGAGTGTAACATCAGAATGAGCTTATATCTTTAAAAATGTCAATAATTAAGAAATGACCTGGTACTTCGTCAACTATTGACATTTTTAAAGATATAAGGTCATTCTGATGTTACACTCATCGAGACCTTTCATTTGAGTACCCACATTAATTTTTCATATATTCATATATTTAACAAATATAATATATATGAAATATATAAAAAAAATGCCATACTCAAATGAAAGGTCTCAGTGAATTTAACATCGAAATGTGCTAATATCTTTGAAAATATCAATAATTATGAAATGACCTTGTATCTGGTGAACTATTGACATTTTTTAAGATATAAGCTCATTCTGATGTTACACTTATCGAGACCTTTCATTTGAGTACCCACATCAATTTTCCATATATTTTATATATTTATATATTTTACAAATATAATATATATAAAATATATAAAAAATGCCATGTGGGTACTCAAATGAAAGGTCTTGGAAAGTGTAACTTTGGGATGAACTTATATCGTTAAAAATATAAATAATTAAAAAATGACTTTGTATTTCGTCAAACTATTGACATTTTTAAAGATATAAGCTCATCCCGATGTTACACTCATCGAGACCTTTCATTTGAGTACCCACATCAATTTTTTATATATTTTATATATATTCATGTATATTATATATATGTATATATGAAAAATTTATGTGGGTACTTGAATGAAAGGTCTCGATGAATGCAACATCTAAATAAGCTTATATCTTTAAAAATATCAATGATTATGAAATGACCTTGTATCTTGTGAACTATTGACATTTTTAAAGATATAAGCTCATTCTGATGTTAAACTTATCGAGACCTTTCATTTGAGTACCCGCATCAATTTTTCATATATTTTATATATTTATATATTTCACAAATACAATATATATAAAATATATGAAAAATTGATGTGGATACTCAAATGAAAGGTCTTGGTAAGTGTAACATCCGGATGAGCTTATATCTTTTAAAATATCAATAGATAAGAAAGTACAGTGCAATTTGACAAAATCCATTATTTAATAAAGCAAAATTCTATTTATAGTTCACGGCAGTCACATAGTGACTGCAAGGTTGTTAGTTCTTATCATATTTATTAAAATTTTTTTTTAATCTTTTTTAGTTTTATAACTCATTTTATTAATTCAATATCATATTATTGTTCTGACTAATACTAGACTCTGCGTTTTATCACTAAGAAAGTTTACATAAATTTAAATATTGTTTAAATAATAATTAATTTTAAAGTTATAAAAATTGTAACTGCTAAATAGTAATATCTAAATTCTATTGTAAATTATAAATTAACTCTAAAGATATTTGAATACTTTTTCCTATAAAATAAAAACAAGCTAAAGTAATAAAACTTGAAAGTTAGATTACTAATAAAATTTAAAAACGGCTATTTCTGTAAATTTATAACCGTTGTCATAAAATTTTAATGCCTTGAAAAACAACTTACATAAATAAAATTTCTAAGAAAATGCATTTACCTGTAAACTTCATGTCCCGGTGGATGTCTCCACACACATTTTTCTCTGTGTCTCCTCAACACTTGTTTACTTTTAGCGTAACGCAAACAATATTCACACAAATAAAGCTTTGGTGCTCGTGTAAATTCTTCAGGATACGGACTTTGATACCAAACTTCCATTTCCCATTTTCCCATTTCCACACACTTAGTACCACCATTACTTTTTCCTTCCACATCGTAGTCTAAGTCCTTGAGTTCTTTTTCCTATTTACATAATAAATTTATACAAATTAAATTTTACAATAAAAAAATAAATAAATTAATAAAAACTAGCAACCTTCCAGTTACTATGTGACTTCCGTGACTTATAAACTATAAATAAATAAAATTTTGCTTTATTAAATAATAACTTTTGTTAAATTGCACTGTACTTTATTAAATATTGATATATTTAAAGATATAAGTCATCCTGATATTACACTCATTAAGAGCTTTCATTTGAGTACCCACATGCATTTTTGATATATTTTTCATGTATACATATAAATATATGAAAGGTCTCAATGAGTGTAATGTCGGGGTGAGCTTATATCTTTAAAAATGTCAGTAGTTCACAAGATATAAGGTAATTTCTTAATTATTGACATTTTTTAAGATGTAAACTGTTTTCGATGATATGCTCATCAAGACCTTTCATTTGAGTACCAACATGGCGTTTTTGCTATATTTTAAATATATGGTATTTGTGAAATATATAAATATATGAAATATATGAAAAACTGATGTGGGTACTCAAATGAACGGTCTCGATGAGTGTAATATCGGGATGAACTTATATCTTCAAAAATGTCAGTAGTTGACAAAATACTAGGTAATTTCTTAATCATTCATATTTTTGAAGATGTAAGCTCGTCCTGATTTAACACTCATCAAGAGCTTTCATTTGAGTACCCACATGAATTTTTCATATATTTTATATATTCATATATTTCACAAATACTATGTATATAAAATATATAAAAAATCGTATGTGGGTACTCAAATGAAAGCTCTTGATGAGTGTAATGTCACGGTGAGCTTATATCTTTAAAAATGTCAGTAGTTCACAAGATATAAGGTAATTTCTTAATTATTGACATTTTTTAAGATGTAAACTGTTTTCGATGTTACACTCATCGAGACCTTTAATTTGAGTACCCACATGGCATCTTTATATATATATATATATATATATATATATATATATATATATATATATATATAAAATGCCATGTGGGTACTCAAATGAAAGGTCTCGATGAGTGTAACATCTGAATGAGCCTATATCTTTAAAAATGTCAATAGTTTACAAGATACAATGTAATTTCTTAATTATTGACATTTTTAACGATATAAGCTCATTCTGATGTTACACTCATTACGAGCTTTCATTTGAGTACCCATATGCGTTTTTATAAATTTTTCATATATATATATATATGAATACATATATATGAAAAAACGATGTGGGTACTCAAATGAAAGGTCTCGATGAGTGTAACATCGGAATGAGCTTATATCTTTAAAAATGTCAATAATTCACAAGATACAAGGTCATTTCTTAATTATCGATCTAGAAATAGAGAATTTTTGAATTTCCTTATTCTCTTAATAATATAAATAACTTACAATTTTTTCACTCGCAAGAGCTTGCGCCTCCATGAAAAGTTTCAAATCATAGTCAGAAGTTAGCCCAGTTAACCGTGGCTCGCGATCTTTCTCGATACTTAATCGGCCACCAACTTTGTCACCATCATTGGAAACAATATCAGTCGGACGTTTCCATTTGCTGCGTAATTCTTTAATTTTAAGCTGGTAATTACGATGCTCAGTTGTCTGATGAACGCCTTTAGGTGATTTTTTTCCAATATTTACTAGCGCTTTTTTACGCTCTTCTTCTCGTTTTTTCCGCTCTTTATGAAATTCTCTGTAATTTTATTTACAATTGAATAAAAATATTCTAATAGGTAATTAACAAATTAAAGTTATAATTAAAGTTAAAATAAAATAAAACTTACACGCAAGCTTGCGGTGTGGTGTTGTGATACAAAGGACAAGCTTCTAGTGTAAAATGAGTGTCAAATTTCCCAGAAAGATGTCCTTTGGAGTCACATGACGCCGCTAAAGGACACTCACGTTCCTTGACACTACGAGATCGTGATACTGAATTTGAACCACCTCGTCCACTTGTACTACTACCTCCGCTTGCAGATCCTTGGTTTACCCTTGATAATGTTGAAGATTGTCTTGCAGGTGCCCGTTTTACTGGAGATTTACTGAGGCTTCTCTTTATTTCAACACCTAAAGGATTATTAATTTTGATGATAATAAAAGTAATACTTTTTAACCCGTTGAGGACACATGGGGTCCACTGGACCCCAGGCGAACTTTGAGGCAATTTTAAATTTAGAAGGAGATTTATAAATGAGTCTAAGTGTGCCATCTGCTATCGGTTGAAATCTACGCAATAAGTTGTGATACGTCACAAAGGTCTCCATGCTGCTAGCCTCATTTTAAGCGACTGAAATTCGTAACTTCAAACTTCAGAATAAATATATTTCTTTCAAACTTAATTAAATATTGATTTTTTTCTTTAAAATATATTGTTTTCCGAATAAAATGGCGTCGGTTTTTTTTCGTAAAAATCAAAATTTATGTGACTTTTTTTATAAAAAAAGTTTAGTTTTTTTTTTCTAAACGATTTTTTAATATTTTTAAATTATTAGAAATTAAAAATAGCTAGTAGATATTTAGAGGGAATGTTATATTAAAGTTTGGTGCCAATTATTTAACCCGTCGAGGTCCTCAACGGGTTAAATAATTTAAAAAAATAATAATTTTATCGTAGGATCAATCGTCAGTTTATTATCTATGGAATTATTTCATTATTTCTTTCTCTGGAATTTCAAATGAGGTCATTTCAAAATGCTCTATTTCTAGATACATAATTTAGAAATTACCTTATATCTTGTGAACTATTGACATTTTTAAAGATATAAGCTCATCGCGATGTTACACTTTTCGAGACCTTTCATTTGAGTACCCACATCAATTTTTCATATATTTTATATATTTATATATTTCACAAATACCATATATGTAAAATATATAAAAAATACCATGTGAGTACTCGAATGAAAGGTCTCGATGAGTGTAACATTGAAATGAGTTTATATCTTGAAAAATGTCAATAATTAAGAAATTACAATGTATCTTCTTAACTAATGACATTTTTAAAGATGTAAGCTCTCCCCGACATTATACTCGTCGAGACCTTTCATTTGAGTACCTACATCAATTTTTCATATATTTTATATATTTATATATTTCGCAAATACCATATATATGAAATATATTAAAAATGCCATGTGGGTACTCAAATGAAAGGTCTCGATGAGAGTAACATTAAAATGAATTTATGTCTTTAAAAATACCAATAATTAAGAAATTACCTTATATTTTGACAACTACTGACATTTTTAAAGATATAAGCTCACCCCGACATTACACTCATTGAGACCTTTCATTTGAGTACCCAAATCAATTTTTCATATATTTTATATATTTATATATTTCACAAATACCATATATATAAAATATATAAAAAATACCATGTGAGTACTCGAATGAAAGGTCTCGATGAGTGTAACATTGAAATGAGTTTATATCTTGAAAAATGTCAATAATTAAGAAATTACAATGTATCTTCTTAACTAATGACATTTTTAAAGATGTAAGCTCTCCCCGACATTATACTCGTCGAGACCTTTCATTTGAGTACCTACATCAATTTTTCATATATTTTATATATTTATATATTTCGCAAATACCATATATATGAAATATATTAAAAATGCCATGTGGGTACTCAAATGAAAGGTCTCGATGAGAGTAACATTAAAATGAACTTATATCTTTAAAAATAGCAATAATTAAGAAATTACCTTATATTTTGACAACTACTGACATTTTTAAAGATATAAGCTCACCCCGACATTACACTCATTGAGACCTTTCATTTGAGTACCCAAATCAATTTTTCATATATTTTATATATTTATATGTATATATGAAAAATATATCAAAAATGCATGTGGGTACTCAAATGAAAGCTCTTGATGAGTATAATATCAGGATGAGTTGAACTCGATGACTAAGATGACGGACATGAGACTATTGGAGTTGTCAACAGAATTATTTATTTTTGTTGTAAGCTAATTTGTGCTCATTTCAATTAATTAAAGCGTGACCAACGCTGAGATGTACATTATGATAGCCTGAGGAAGTGCAAAGAAAGTGCACAAAACATCGCTAAATAATAAAGTTTCTTAGCGTTTTATTAATATCCTGCACCCTCTCAACTTGGATTAATTATGGTTTACAAGGATCTCAAAGCATTGGGGAAAAAAAAATTTAATAATAATAGTCCTTATTATTCACAGGATCTTAGAATAAATAAATAAATAAATAAATAAATAAATAAATAATAATAACTCCACTCACCGCCATCAGAATCCGAATCGCTATTTATTTTAATTTGCGATTGAAATAATTTGCTGCCTTTCCGCTGCTGAACTTTTTTCTTTCCTTTAGGTGAAGTAGTTGATGAAGTTCGCCCAGCAGGCTCATCATCGTCCTTTTCACTATCTGAAGCATCTTCTTCACTTTTTATTACTGTGGTAATTAAAACAAATAAGTAAGTGAGTGCCCGAGTTGATGAATAAAAAAAAAAAATAAAAATTTTTTCTTTATTTTAACAGGTCTTACCAGGTCGCTTTGATGTCTTTTGAGGTTTCACAGCAGCAATAACTGCTGACGGTCGCTTGGAAGCAATGCTTGTGTTTGTTGCTGAGCTCGATGAATGCGATTCTTTCTTTTTAACAGGAGGTGCTGGGCTTGGAGCGCTGTCAGATGAATCTGAATCTGAAGAACTTCCAGATGAGCCAGAAGACTCGGAATTACCAGACCCACCAGAACTTTTTGAACTTGCTGAACTTTCTGACTTTGGCTGGTGTCTTGCTACTAAATCTTTTAAAATTAAAATAATTATTTAATTTTTAATTTTATTTCAGTACTTCAATAATTAAAAAAAAAAAAAATTAATTTTAATTAAATAATTAAAACTAAAAAATAATGTTTCTATAACTGTCCACTAACAATTTATATTATTATAAAATTCTAAAAAAATTTCCAATGTCTGTTAACTTCAGATTCATGAATAATAGCTTGAATTGAAAGAAATTATGTGGACTTTACGATAAATTTAATAGTTTTCATCTATTCGGAGAATTTCCATAAAATTGACGAAATTTAAAATTTTGTTAAAATTTTCAAACACCCACAACTCGTTAACCAGCTGATGATCTGAGGAAGCTTAAAAATATCAATAATTAAGAAATGATATTGTATCTTGTCAACTAATGATATTTTTAAAGATATAAGCTCATCCCGATGTTACACTTATCAAGAGCTTTCATTTGAGTACCCACATCAATTTTTCATATATTTTATATATTTATATATATTATATATATGTACATATGAAAAATATATCAAAAATGCATGTGGGTACTCAAATCATAGCTCTTGATGAGTGTAACATCAGGAGGAGCTTATATCTTTATAAATATCAATTATTAAGAAAAGATCTTGTATCTTGTGAAATATTGATATTTTTAAAGATATAAACTCATCCTAAGATTACACTCATCGAGACCTTTCATTTGAGTACCCACATCAATTTTTCATATATATATATATATATATATATATATCTATGAAAAATATATCAAAAATGCATGTGGGTACTCAAATGATAGCTCTTGATGAGTGTAACACCGGGACGAGCTTATATCTTTATAAATATCAATTATTAAGAAAAGATCTTGTATCTTGTGAAATATTGATATTTTTAAAGATATAAACTCATCTTAAGATTACACTCATCGAGGCCTTTCATTTGAGTACCCACATCAATTTTTCATATATATATATATATATATATCTATAAAAAAAATATATCAAAATGCATGTGGGTACTCAAATGAAAGCTCTTGATGAATGTAACATTGGGATGAGTTTATATTTTTAAAAATATCAATAATTAAGAAATGACCTTGTATCTTATTAACCACTCATATTTTTAAAGATATAAGCTCATCTCGTCATTACACTCATCGAGACCTTTCATTTGAGTACCCACATGCATTTTTATACATTTTTAATATATACATATATATAATATATAAAATATATGAAAAATTGATGTGGGTACTCAAATGAAAGCTCTTGATAAATGTAACATCAGGATAAGCTTATATCCTTAAAAATATCATTAGTTCACGAGATACAAGGTAATTTCACAATTATGTATCTAGAGATCATTATCCTCAAACTTGATCTTTAATTCATAAAAGTCCACAAAACATAAAGATCTGTGGCCGAAATCCTGCTGAAATATACATATAGCTGTTAGAAAAATAAAATAAATAACTTACTAGGTCTATTAACAGGCGGTCTTGGTTTACTTTCCGTATTAACCTTAGTCTTAGGTGGTGGTTTGGACCTAGCGACACTATTACCAGCCTTAACATTGGTCTTAGCAGGAGGACTGTCACTCTCACTGCTATTTTCCGGACTGAATATACTTTTCTTCTTGTCCTTCTTCTGACCAGTATCACCACTCTTATTACCTTTATCATTAGCCTTACCCGAGCCAGGATTATTACTCCCACTACTACTAGCAGCTGCTTTTTGCTTGCAACTGAGTAACTTAGCAGCTAGAGCAGAATTTTTACTTTGTACTGTTTTAGCCAGCTGCTTCTGAGCTTTTATAACCGGAGCAACAGTAGCAGTAGCTTTAGGCTTCGCAGGTGGCTTTCTCTTCACCGGAGCTTTTGACTTAGCTGGCGACTCCTCGGATTCTGATGAATAAATAGCACGAGCTGATGATTTCTGGGGAGTCTTATCCTTGTCCTTGCTCTTATTATCCGTCGAGGCTGCTTCAGTCTTGCCTTTAACATGTCTGCTGTTGCTGGAACCAGACCCAGCAGCTGGTGCTGGCTTTTTCTTATTTTTATTCTCCGAATCAGATACTTTTTGGCTACGCGCTGAGCTGCTGGAATTTTCCGAGTCTGATGAACTCGATTCACTACCAGAGCTCGACGAGCTGCTTGATGATGATCCAGAGCTGCTGGATGACGTTGATTCTGAACTCGTCGTCTATTTATTGGAAAAAAAATAATGACATTAAGGAAGTTCGAGCGTAACTAATGAGTCAAAATAATGTTAAAATTTTTTTTTAATTTTGGTCTTCCCAATATTTGTCAAAATTCTTTATTTTAATTTAAAATAATTTAAACAATTTAATAATTGATGATTTTTACTTATTTAATAAAGTAAAGTAATAAAATGACTGGTATTTATTACTTGCCGGAATAAATGAACAGATTTGGCAATAGCGCGCTTGATTATACCCATAACTGAGACGCGGATGATTGTGTGAGTTAAACATTTCTCTCTCTGTAACTATATTTTTATCCTTTTGTTTTTTCTCAGCTGTTGACGCGATGTTGTCAAATCTTTATTCGAATAAATGGCTGACGATAAACCAGTTACAAACATAAAATTTGACTTTAAATATTTCAAAAATTATATCGGTAATGTATTATTATTAAATTGTTTTTATATTTTGCAATAATCCAAGTTTCTTGTGTATAGTTTTTTATCCGTTAAAGTTGGGAGGTTAATATTGAAAAAAATAATTAAAGTCTCGACAAAACGTTTGTCCGCCATAAGAGCCCGTGTATAAGGAGATAAAATATGTGATTTGTAAAATTTAATATCTAAGTAACTAAACGGTGAATCTTTTTTTAATTTTGGGATTAGATTAATTACTTATTTATTTATACGTATACTTAATTTCAAAGCTGAAAGTTGGAAATTATTTTTAACATTAGATTCGCTCGAACCTCCTTAAGGAAGTAATGAGTCAAAATAGTGTTAAATTATTTTTAAATTTTAGTCTTCCCAATATCCGTCAAAATTCTTTATTTTAATTTAAAATAATTTAAACAATTTAATAATTGATAATTCTTACTTATTTAATAAAGTAAAGTAATAAAATGACTTTGGTATTTATTACTTGCCGGAATAAATGAACAGATTTGGCAATAGCGCGCTTGATTATACCCATAACCTGAGACGTGGATGAGTGTGTGAGTTAAACATTTCTCTCTCTGTAACTATATTTCTATCCTTTTGTTTTTTCTCAGCTATTGACGCGATGTTGTCAAATCTTTATTCGAATAAATGGCTGACGATAAACCAGTTACAAACATAAAATTTGACTTTACATATTTCAAAAATTATATCGGTAATGTATTATTATTAAATTGTTTTTATATTTTGCAATAATCCAAGTTTCTTGTGTATAGTTTTTTATCCGTTAAAGTTGGGAGGTTAATATTGAAAAAAATAATTAAAGTCTCGACAAAACGTTTGTCCGCCATAAGAGCCCGTGTATAAGGAGATAAAATATGTGATTTGTAAAATTTAATATCTAAGTAACTAAACGGTGAATCTTTTTTTAATTTTGGGATTAGATAAATTACGTATTTATTTATACGGATACTTAATTTCAAAGCTCAAAGTAGGAAATTATTTTCTACATTAGACTCACTCGAACCTCCTTAAGAAGATTCACGCAAAGTAGTAAAATTTTTAAAACTTCCTAATGTTAAAATTTTTTTTTAATTTTAGCCTTCCCAATATTCGTCAAAATTCTTTATTTTAATTTAAAATAATTTAAACAATTTAATAATTGATGATTTTTACTTATTTAATAAAGTAGAGTAATAAAATGACTTTGGTATTTATTACTTGCCGGAATAAATAAACAGATTTGGCAATAGCGCGCTTGATTGTACCCATAACCTGAGACGTGGATGAGTGTGTGAGTTAAACATTTATCTCTCTGTAACTATATTTCTATCCTTTTGTTTTTTCTCAGCTGTTGACGCGATGTTGTCAAATCTTTATTCGAATAAATGGCTGACGATAAACCAGTTACAAACATAAAATTTGACTTTAAATATTTCAAAAATTATATCGGTAATGTATTATTATTAAATTGTTTTTATATTTTGCAATAATCCAAGTTTCTTGTGTAAAGTTTTTTATCCGTTAAAGTTGGGAGGTTAATATTGAAAAAAATAATTAAAGTCTCGACAAAACGTTTGTCCGCCATAAGAGCCCGTGTATAAGGAGATAAAATATGTGATTTTTAAAATTTAATATCTAAGTAACTAAACGATGAATCTTTTTTAAATTTTGGGATTAGATTAATTACGTATTTATTTATACGTATACTTAATTTCAAAGCTCAAAGTTGGAAATTATTTTTTACATTAGATTCGCTCGAATCTCCTTAAATTAAAATTAAAAAGATATTTCTAAAAAATTGCACTTATAGTTTATCAAGTTTTTTGCATGTGCAATTTTTTTTTTAATCATTTAATTGAAATTTTTTCAAAAAAAAATTTATAAAAATTTTGAAATGTCAGCTAACGATAATAATAAAGTTAGCCGACGATTTTAATTTTTTGATTTTTTTTTTTAATAATTAAATTAGAAGAAAAAAATATTTTTTAAAAATTGCACTTACAGTTTTTAAAGTATTTTACAAGTGAAATTTTTTTTTTAAGCTTTATTAATCATTTTATCAATAAAAAAAAATTCTAAAAATTTTTAAATGTCGGCTAACTTAATTTTCATCAGCTAACGTCATTTTCATAAATTTTTGACACTGAACTTAGCAAACGTCTAAAAATTTTTGATAGTTTTTATTAATTAAATTAAAATTAAAAAGATATTTATAAAAAATTGCACTTATAGTTTTTCAAGTTTTTTTGCATGTGAAATTTTTTTTTTAATTATTTAATTGAAATTTTTTCAATAAAAAATTTCTAAAAATTTTGAAATGTCAGCTAACTTCATTTTCATAAAAATTTGTTTGGAAAAATGATTTAAAAAAAAATTGCATAAAATTTCTGAATGTCATTTTTTTTCGGCAAAATTTACTTGTTAAAAAAATTCTTAAAATTATTTAATATTTGCTAAATTAATTTTTGTAAAATATAAAATATTTATAATAAACATAAACATAACCTAGTTTGTAATTATTTACCTTGCGTCTAGGTGTCATTTTTCTTGATACTTTTAAATCAGTAAATTTATCAATACATTTCATACATTATACTCATTTAATTCACTCCAACTTCATTGTTATAAATAGTCTAAAATTATTTAGATTATTTTTAATTGTATATTGTAAACATTACAATTGATATTTGTTTAGTCTTTGACTTACACTTGCGAAAACTAGACATTTAGCTAAATAGAAAAAAACAATTGCAATGTTAGTACGAAAAGTCAATACTGACAACTGAGGGCGCTGTTGTTGCAGTTCACTTAAATTCAAAATTTAAACAAAGTTATTTTTTTATTTTAGTATTTTTAATAAATATTTTGATATAAAAACTTTAGAAATTTATTTATTTAATTAATTTAATTATTTACTCACTATTTTTATTATTTTTTGTATTATTTATTGTTTATATAAAACAACACAGTTATTATTGTTGTGGAACGTCAGTTCCATTGGTAGGTTTCTGCGTTACTAACGAATACTGACAAAGATGGCTGCCGCTTTATCGAATCAGCTGTCAGAATAGTTAAGAATAATTCCAGCAGAAAATTTAAGGAAAATAATTAATAATGCTAAAGTTAGCCGACGATTTTAATTTTTTGATTTTTTTTTTAATAATTAAATTACAACAAAAAAATATTTTTTAAAAATTGCACTTACGGTTTTTAAAGTTTTTTACAAGTGAAATTTTTTTTTTATTTTTTTGTCATCATTTTTTCAATAAAAAAGAATTCTAAAAATTATTAAATGTCGGCTAACTTAATTTTCATAAATAATTATAATAATCTAAAAAAAATAAAAGGTAAAAAATAAATTATTATATATGATTATAATTAATGATATTAAAATTAGCAGATATTTTTAAATTTTTTAATTTTATTTAACAAAAAAATTTTTTTTTAAAATTGCATTTTTTATTTATGAAAATAAAGTTAGCCGACATTTAAAAAGTTTTATGATTTTTTTTTACTGAAGAATTATTACAAAATAATTAAAAAAAAATTTTTTCATTTGTTAAAAACTTCAAAAACTAAAAGTGCAATTTTTTAAAAATATTTTTTAATTATAATTTAATAAATTAAGCAAAATTATGACATTAAAGTTAGCAAACACTACAATTTTTTAATTTTATTTAACAAAAAAATTTATTCTAAAAAATTATTTTTAAAAAATTGCATTTATAATTTTTCAAAATTTCCATATGTAAATTTTTTTTCTCATTTTTTTTTGCAATGATTTATTTAATAAACAAAAGTCTAAAAATGATTAAATATCTGCTAAATTAATTCTTATTAATTTATTTGTTAAAAAAATTCTTAAAATCATTAAAAATCTGCTAAATTAAATTTTACTTATGATTATCATTATAAAAAAAATTTCCACTAGTATATTTTTAGGGTACTAAATTTCAAAGACATGTATTAATTTTTTAGATTTTTATAACTAATTTATTATGAAAAAATTTTAATAAGAAAATTTCACATCTAGAAATTAAAATGAAATTAAGTACAAATTTGTTTGTTAAAAAAAATTTTTAAAATGGTCTAACTTTAATGTCATAAATTTTTTCATAACTTAATATAAATAAAATTATTAATGAAAATAAAATTAGCAGACAGCTGACAATTTTCAGAATTTTTTTTATGAATAAAATTGTTCTGCAGAACCATAAGGGCGTATATTTTGAATTACGCCCTTATGGTTTTAGTAACGCGATATATGTACATTAAGAAAATAAAATTAATAAATAATAGTTTAAAAAAACTAAAAACACGCTTTTTATAGAAAACCAAACTAAAAAATAGAAAATAAATTTAAATTAAGAATAGTGTTAAAAATTTCAATAAATATAAATTAATAATAGTGTAAATAAAAAAAATGTATTTTATTTTAAAAAAAGCGTGAGGTGCATGGTGTCAATAGTTATAAATATTTTATTGACAGATATGAGTATAGTGATTATCATTTTGATAATATCTTAAAAAGCACCCCACGCTTTTTTTAAAATAAAATACATTTTTTTATTTACACTATTATTAATTTATATTTATTGAAATTTTTAACACTATTCTTAATTTAAATTTATTTTCTATTTTTAGTTTGGTTTTCTATAAAAGCGTGTTTTTAGTTTTTAAACTATTATTTATTTTGCACGCCTCACAGCGCGAAGCGCGTGAGGTTGTGCTTTATACTCGACTCGTCAAGATCAAGCAATTTTGTGATCTTTAAATGCCTCTATCACAACCATATTACACTAATTCAATAATATAAGTCGATGTACACCGAAAAACACTTAAATTAAACCATCTTTTACTTTCTAAAATCATTTCATGTTGCTATTTTGAAAAAACGTTTTGAAAAAATTTTACGTGGACGTCCGGATGTCACCCCATTTTGGATGTACCAACGATTACTCCCGAACAAATTGATATTTCAAGACCGGACCTTTTTATTAGTTTAAGAATTCGATGAACTGGGTCCGTATTTCATATCAGTGGACTAGCTTCTGCGCTTTTTTTTAACTTGATTTTTTATTAAAATTTAAGAATACAACCGTACAAAGCCAAACGAACTTTTCTTATTTGTCACGTGAAAAATATGGCGCCACTTGATCAAGCTAGATTTTTAGACTGCGTGCGCATATGACAAGAAAAAGGGCGCCGATATTTAGAAAAAAAATAAAAAATACTCTGTAAGAAATTACTTAATTATAATTTTTTTTTTTTAATCAATTACACAATTAATTTTTTTCTTAAAAAATGATTGAGCGTTATGAGGCGTGCACTTTTGGATTTTCCAAACTTTTTTACTTTTTAGTTTGGTTTATTTATAAAAGCGTGATTTTTTAGTTTTTTTTTTTAAACTATTATTTGTTGATTATCAAAAATATTCAGGTGCGCAAATTACCCACGGAGAGTTACATACTGACATACTGACATACTGACATACAAGTGAAGCTAATAAAAAATAATTATTTATAAATATTATAAATACGGGGAATCAGAGTTCGATTTCGGAGAGCGAGCCTGAGAAACGGCTACCAGAACCAAGGAAGGCCGCAGGCGCGCAGATTACCCACGGAGAGTTACTGACATACTGACAAACTGACAAACAAACTGACATACAGTGAAGCTAATATAAAGCGTGTAAAAAAAAATCGATTTTTTCAGAATTCTAACTATATAACCCCTTAAATAAAATTATTAGTGGAAATTTTTTAAAGCATTTTTTTTAGTATAATTAATTTATTATAACAATTTAAAAATTTACAGGTGTCAGATAAGTTCAGTATAAGTGTATGTATTTAAAATATTATTTTCCACCATTTTTAAATTTTAGTTATCCAAACATCTGTAAAGGCGCGACTTGTAAATTTTGTTGTGAAAGTATCTTTTCACTACTAAAAATAAAAAATAATATTCAGGCATAGTATAGAGTGGTTAGAGGTGTTAGGCTGTATATTTATTAATAAATAATCTATTTTCAAGAACATTTTATAAAAAATAAATAAAATTGTGAATTGTGTCCTAATGGATACGGCCAATGGCCAGAAGCCTCACGGTAAATAAAATTTTTTATTCAAATAATAAAAATTGCCGTAAAAAAAAAAAAAAACTGTCGATAATTATAACGTAATAAAGGTTAAGTAACACATATAATTTATGTACTAATTAATAAACTAATTTTTATGAATGACTAAATCAGGTGGACTATTGTCCACTGGAGGAGGCCCTGGCATCGACAAAAATAAAGAGTGGCAAATGGAATTATTGATGGAGAAATTAAGATCTAAGTCATCAGCATTTAAAAGTCTTGTTGAGACAGCTAAAAATCTACGTATGGCAATGCTGGTAAGTCATCTTCTATATTATTAAGAGAATAAGAGAAAAATTTCGTGTCCAGGATATTCATATGATAATATCGGTTTTTTTTTAGTTAAATTTAGTGTCATTGCAAAGGTCTTGATTTGAATTTGTGCCTTCTGAAAGGTTTTATATCATTCTCACAGATTGTCAATTTATGATGACATGTATTTAGGCTGCATTCGAAAATTTTCCATCTCGAGATACATAATTAAGAAATTACCTTGTATCTTGAGAACTATTGACATTTTTAAAGATATAAGCTCATCCTGATGTTACACTCATCGAAACCTTTGATTTGAGTACCCACATCAATTTTTCATATATTTTATATATTTATATATTTCACAAATATCATATATATAAAATATATAAAAAATTGCATGTGGGTACTCAAATGAAAGCTCTTAATAAGTGTAGTATCAGGATGAGCTAATATCTTTAAAAATGTCAATAAATAAGAAATGCCCTTCTATCTTGTGAAATATTGAAATTTTTAAAGATATAAGCTCATCCCGATGTTACATTCATCGAGACCTTTCGATTGAGTATCCACATCAATTTTTCATATATTTATATATTTCACAAATATCATAAATATAAAATATATATAAAATGTCATGTAGGTACTTAAATGAAAGCTCTTGATGAGTGTAACATTGGTTTGAGCTTATATCTTTAAAAATGTCAATAATTAAGAACTGACATTGCTATGTTGTCAACTAATGATACTTTTAAAAATATAAGCTCATCCTGATGTTACACTAATCGAGACCTTTCATTTGAGTACCCACATCATTTTTTCATATATTTTATATATATTATATATATGTATGTATGAAAAATATATCAAAATGCATGTGGGTACTCAAATAAAAGCTCTTGATGAGTGTAACATCAAGATGAGCTTACATCTTCAAAAATATCAAGAATTAAGAAATGACCTTGTATCTTGTCAACTACTGACATTTTTAAAAATATAAGCTCATTTCGTTGTTCCACTCATCAAGACCTTTCATTTGAGTACCCACATCAATTTTTCATATATTTATATATATTATATATATTTATATATGAAAAATATATCAAAATGCATGTGGGTACTCAAATGAAAGCTCTTGATGACCATAACCTCAGGATGAGCTTACATCTTTAAAAATGTCAATAATCAAGAAATGACCTTGTATCTTGTCAACTATTGACATTTTTAAAGATATAAGCTCACCCTGACTTTTTACTTATCGAAATCTTTCATTTAAGTACCCTCATCAATTTTTCATATATTTATATATATTATATAAATGTATATATGAAAAATATATCAAAATGCATGTGGGTACTCAAATGAAAGCTCTTAATGAGTGTAACATCGGGATGAGCTTATATTTTCAAAATTATCAATATTTTAGAAAGTACAGTGCAATTTAATAATAGTCATTATTTAATAAATCCAAATTTTATTTATTCATAGTTCACAAGTCACGGCAGTCACATAGTGACTGCAAGATTGCTAGTTATTTTTATTTTCTAAAACTTTCTTCTAAATATTAATTATTTTTAGGACAAAAGATTCGCAATAGACAGTGTTGAAAAAAGCCAGCTGCAAAAATGTCTGGACACCTTACAACATTCAATCAAGGTCACATCACTCCAGTCAATGGTAGAAAGACTGGAGAGTCTGTCAAGGCAACTAAAGTAAGTAATAATTCTTTATTTTATACTTAAAAAACTATTCCTCAATCTATAACTACAAATTTTTTAAATTCAGTCTAAAATTTATGCTCGGGCCATCGGGAACGGAACTATTTATCTCATCCGACATGTTTTACCTGGAAGTTCTGATAGAGCCATCAGGAGTGGTAAAAGACGTCAAAATCCACCACGAAGGTAAAACCGAGCAGCAAAGTTGCGAGGAATTAGTATCTTGTCTCTCCCGAGGTGACTTTGTAGATTTCACCGCGCAATTACAAGGTTTGATGTCAATTTATCAAATTCAGGCTGAAAAGAAACAGAAATGTAAAGCGTTTAGCGCTTTGCAGTCCCTGGAAGCGGACTTGGGTGGCTTAGCACAATTGCAAACTTTCATAAAAGAGTCTTTTAATATCGTCCATAAAAGCCCAGTAGGCATTCTCGAGCGTCGTAAAGGTGGCCATCCAATGAAACTAACTTACTTCGTGTCCCCCTATGATCTAATAGACCCCGAGACCCGCACAATTGAACCCCTAAGCCCTGAAACAGTGATATCGCGCAAAATAGGCCATTACGTAACAGTTTGCCTCCAAAGTTCCTCCAAAGGTTCCCACAAATTACCCACAACTAGCATACTTACCGTAAACCGTACAGCTTCGGGAAAAAACACTCCCTCTTACGCCCCCTTAACTAGCTTAAATTCCTCCTCTTTGCCGGCATGTTTCGTCTTAAGACTCCCCAGTAAAATGCCAGTTTGCATGGAACTGATCAACCGGATCCAAAAAATAACAGAGCAGAAAATAAATGATCTGGATGGTAGCGAATCTCCGCCACCGCAGCCTCAACCCTTGCTAAACTTGATAGTCCAGCACGCTAGCGAAGGACAATTAGACTGTCGGAATAATAGAGGTCTATATGTGACCCTACCCGACCAACAGCACTGCTACTTCATGACTGAGACTAAAAGTATGAAGGGAATTCTGGTGAATAGCATTCCATTTACTCACCCAGCTCATGTTCCGCAAATACTATCCAGCTTACGTCAGCAAGCGCTGTTTAATACCTTGATAACAAGCTGCGTACGTGCGATGGCACGAAATGATCTAGAGCAAACCACAATAATAGAAGTAAGCGCTTTATCCTGGCAACATGTCTCAATAAGCTTAGAGCATCCCTTTGAAGAGACACTAGCTACTGCTGAGTTAGATTTGACGGATATATCAGCCCTTAAGTGTAAACTTTATGGAGTTAGTATAACTAATACAGAACAGACGTCTGAAATAGTTAGTAAAGTATTGCAGAGGTGCCTTAGTATTCCAGTGACAATGCGTGCGTTGATTAAGATATGGGAAGGTCGTAATACATTGCCAAAAGGTATTAGCACCAGTGGTAACAATAGTAATGGTAATAGTGGTAGTAATCCTGGAAATGGTATGACTAATGGTAATTACAGTGTTAACTTATCACGGGAAAATGGGCATGATGGTCCAGCGTGTATTTCTGATTTTACTAACGGTGAAACTAAGATAAAAACAGAGCCGGGATGTAATGGTAACGGTAGTAATGGATTAAATAGACAAACTACTACCGGAGGATTATGCTCGGCTTCTTCAGCCTCTTCTACATCATCCCAATCATCATCAACATCACAGCAGCAGTCTTTTTTAGATGCCGGAACGGAGAATAGTATCGGGTTCCCGTCGTTTTCCGGCCAATCCGATACATCGGTTATGCTAAATCCCTTGCAACTTAGCGCGTTATTGAATCAGCAAACTAAAACAACTATAACGTCTCCTAGTACGGCTACTACAACCCCTACTACAGCAGTTGCTACTGTTTCAGCAACTACTTCCCCAGTTGAGCGGACTAAAAAGTCCCGCAAAAGAAAAACTGCAGACGGCCTTTGGCGCAGTCCGAAGAATAAAAATGATAATAATGAGAATGAAATACTGTTAGAGAGTTCTAGTTCGGACTCTACGCCGTTAGGAACGCCAACTGGTCGTGATAATACTAATGGCACCCGGACACCTACCCCTACATCAACTCCCGTAAATTTAGTTGCTGGTCTTGATCTATCGGGTTTAGATGCTGTTGACATTGCCGCAGTGTCTGGCGATACTCGCAGCTCAACGGATTATGATGTTGAAAACGAGACAGATGTTATGGAGGTAGTTCATGACTTACCTGATGATTACAATGAAATAATGAAGCGCGAGCGGAAGTCTCGTAAGAATCGCGAGGACAAGAAAAGTCCGATTTTTGTTGATGAAAACACTAAAAGCAGCTTAGTACCGCCTTCTGTTAGCATTACACCGATAACGAGTGGCAGCACTAGTAGTTTAACTGGCAGCAGCAGTAGTTTGACTGGCAGCAGTTCTAGTAGTAATATTGTCCAACAGACACCCAATTACAATTCTGTGCTAACAGGAATGGGCCTAGATCGTAGACCTGGTATTGAAATCATCCCTATATCAACAACTACCCCGACTAATTTGCCCAGCTCGGTGACAATAACGCCAATTACTGGCGCTACTATAAAACCAGTGAGCTTAGACGAGCGGCGTGACCGCAAGAGCAACAAGACCTCTGATGATAAAACGAGGCTTGAAAAGAAAAGGAACAAGCGGAAAAGAGCGGATAGCCCGATGCAGCCGATGGGTCCACCTGGGTCGTTGCCTGAAAAATTGCTGAAGCAATCTCAAGATCCGCTTTCTAAACCTATTTCCGTTAGCATAAAACCTACCGATAATCAGCCGACTAGCAGCGGTAATGGTAATGGTAGTGGAAGTGGCTCGCGTCCATCTTCTCCAGCTACAACTTTGCGTAAGCTGAATCCTTCCCCAACTCACAGCCCGTTGGCATTGGTTGGTAAATCATCACCAACTTTACGACAATCCTTGTCTATTTCCGCGACTACGTCGACTGCCAGTACGACAACTAGCAAATCAATGCCAAGTCCTAAACATTCGCCTGTTTACAATAGTCCTAAACACTCTTCCACTGGGATATCAGCAAGTGTTAGTCCTAAACACGGTACTTCTTCTCCAAAACATGGTAGCACTGCCAGTGCGGGTAAACCTAGTATTTCCGCTATTAAATCAGCTGCTAACAACTCACCCACTTGTGGGAAAAACGAGTCCAGTTCCTCTAAACCCAAATCGAGCAAAGAAACTCGGGATAAAGATAAAGACCGTAAAAATCCGTCATCTACTTCCTCCACATCATCAACTTCTTCTTCAACTGGACTTGCATTTAGCAATTCAGGACAAAGCCCCAAAACAAAGTCCAGTAAGTTGAAATCCGTAGACTTGCTACCGAATGCTGGAGAACCACCTCCTAGCACATCAGGTGGAAGCACACCTCCATCCAGCGGTGGAGGTGGCGCAGGAAGTAGTGGAGCTGGCAGTTCAGATATCAGCAAAGCGCAACAAGCTAGAAATCGCAAAGGTTCTCTTAGTGCTGTGATTGATAAACTGTCCAAGAATGCGCTGCATGTTACCGATGATCCGGGTAACAATGGCAGTAGTAGCAGTGGCAAGACACCCGAATCGGGACAGAAGGAACGTCCTGCCACATCGACTAAAGGTGAAAAGAGCGCTGGAAAGAGCAGCCCAGTAGATGGCAAAAATTCTACGGAGTATATGGTGAAGCACAGCTCTGATATGAAAATAACGATTAACAAAACTCGTGCTAAAGATTCCAAAGCGGGAAATATGAAAGTGTCTTCAAGCATTGGAATCAGTTCTTCAGTAAGTTCTTCAACGGTGTCTTCATCATCGTCTTCATCATCCGGCAACGGGTCACCCAAAACGCACACTGGATTAAAACCCGGAGTTAATTCAGGCCCCGCTTCCAAAAAACCGCAATCTCAATCCTCCTCAAAAGCATCCGGACAGCAAATGAGTGTCGGGAACAAACTAAGCACAGTAGGTCAGAAAACGTCCCTAAAATCTGGATCCAGTTCCAGTGGAAGTGTCTTAACAAAAAGCGCCACTAAAGCTTCTACCGGCTCGCCTAAAATGTCCAGTTCCGGAGCTACGGACCTAAGCAGACGTGATAAGCCCCGAATTCCTAAATCCGGTGATAAAAGTACTAGCTCTGGAACTGGGGCGACTTCTAGCAACCCAAGTAGCAATTTATTTGGCGTTAAATCTGATGTAAGAAAAGCCAGTCCTTCGCCATTGCGCGAAGAGAGTGAAAGCGAGCGTGCTTTTAAGATTCTAGCTGCTCATACTTCCATGTCAAGTGTTTCAAACTACCCTCCGCTTGTTGAAGGATTGATGAAGCAGCTTGACACTAAATTTCAAATTCCTAAGCTATCCGCGAGAGTTAACGCAACTGCTGATAATAATTCGGATAAGAAATCGGGGGATAAATCGGGAACGGGGATCAGTTCGGATCAAGTGGGTAACAATAAGGACACTTTATCATCCAAAGACCAAAAGACATTACCGACGGCCGGTAACCTTAATCAGAAATCCGATATTTTGGATTCTAATTCGATATCTCGAAGGGATATCGCTCAAACAAAGCCGGATAATTTATCAACTGCGTTGCCGATGTTAAACTTGACCGCTTCATTGGATCCCTCATTAATTCTACCCTCGTCATCAGCGGCTGCTATTTCTAGTTCACATGAGGACGTTCCCACTAATTTATCAATGCAATCGTCGGATAACGAGACTCGCGAGTGCAAAGATTTGTCAATCTCAAGGTCGTCTTCTCAGTTCATAAAACTGCCGCTAGCTGGCGCTACTGAGGATTCTGGGTCGATACTAGGAGTCGATACTACAGATTCAAAACCTTTTTCCGCGATAAATTCTACCACTGCTAGCTCCGAAAGCTTGAATTTATGTACAAAGCCGGCTGACGTTGCGTTGAATAAGTACAACAAAATGGAGGAACGAAAAGTCATGGAGAAGACTTCTTCTACACCGCCATTGGCTTCTAGTGAAGTTTCTAGTAAGGCTCAAGGACAAATCGAAGTCGGGGAAATGCTACTGGATTTTTCGACGCCAAAAGACATCAAGATGGCCGCCGTGGGAGGGATTACCGACCGGGGGATTAATCTACAGTCGGTACCTGTGTGTAGGAACACTCCGCCCCCGCCACCTCCACCTCCGCCGCCACCTCCGCCTGCCTTTCCTCCCAGTCCGTCGGTAAGTGTTCATATTGTTAAGAGTCCCGCTCCTTCGCCGAGAGTTATTCCCTCGCCTCACTCGGTAGCGTCGCCCTGCATTACCGACGACGAGCTTATGGATGAGGCGCTAGTGGGATTGGGCAAATGAAGATTACTCAATGCGCTGCGTAAGTCTTTTGTTTTTAAAATAATCGACACGCAGGCAGTAGGCAGATTATTTATATGATATTGTCGGTTAAATGGTAAAAGGACGCATTTTTTTTTATTGCCAATTTAGATTTATTCTACGCGTAAAATTAATATTGATTTTTCAAAGCTAAAAGAGCGGGAATTTTTAAATTTTATCATAATTAATAATTAAAAATTTTTTTTTGTCTAATTAATTATGGAACAAAATATTGACACGTTAATAATTGAAAAATGATATTATATTTTCTTAAATTTTTATATTTTTAAAGAAATAAACTCATCCTAATGTTACGCTCATCGAGACCTTCCATTTGAGTACCCACATAGTATTTTTTATATTTTTATATAAACGGTATTTGTGAAATATATAAATATATAAAATATATGAAAAATTGATGTGGGTACTCAAATGAAAGGACTCGATGAGTGTAACGTCGGGGTGAGCTCATATCTTTAAAAATCTCGTTAGCTAACAGGATACGTGGTAATTTCTTAATTATTGATATTTTTAAAGATGTAAGCTCATTCTGATGTTACACATATAAAGAGTTTTTATTGAGTACCCACATGGTATTTATTACATATTTTATATATAAGGTATTTGTGAAATATATAAATATATAAAATATATGAAAAATTGATGTGGGTACTCAAATGAAAGGTCTCGATGAGTGTAATGTCGGGGTGAGCTTATATCTTTAAAAATGTCAGTAGTTGACAAGATACAAGACCTTTTCTTAATTATTGATATTTTTAAAGATATAAACTCATCCTGACGTTACACTCATCAAGAGTTTTCATTTGAGTTCTCACATGCATTTTGATATATTTTTTATGTATACATATATATAAATATATGAAATATATGAAAAATTGATGTAGGTACTCAAATGAAAGGTCTCGATGAGTGTAACATCGGGATGAGCTTATATCTTTAAAAATGTCAATAGTTTAAACGATACAAGGTAATTTATTAATTATTAATATTGTTGAAGATGTAAGCTCATCCTGATGTTACGCTTATCGAGACCTTTCATTTGAGTACCCACATGGTATTTTTTATATATTTTATATATATGGTATTTGTGAAATATATAAATATATAATATATATATATATGAAAAATTGATGTGGGTACTCAAATGAAAGGTGTCGATGAGTGTAACATTGGGATGAGCTTATATCTTTTAAATTGTCAATAGTTCTCAAGATACAAGGTCATTTCTTAATTATTGACATTTTTAAAGATATAAGCTCATCTTGATGTTACATTTATCAAGAGCTTTCATTTGAGTACCCACATGGTATTTTTTATATATTTTATGTATATGGTATTTGTGAAATATATAAATATATAAAATATATGAAAAATTGATGTGGGTACTCAAATGAAAGGTCTCAATGAATGTAACATCGAGATGAGCTTATATCTTAAAAAATGTCAATAGTTTTCAAAATACAAGGTCATTTCTTAATTATCTATCTACAGACAGAGTATTTTCATATGCATTCTTTTAATAATATAGATTAAAACTTAAATTTTCTTTATACGCCCTTATAGCTTCTCTCTCAATTTTTTTTTCCTCAAATCTTTGTGTCTTAAATAATTTAAAAACAAATAGCAAAAAAAAAAATTTTGCGCTCTTTTACCTTTTCACACGCGATGTTATTACTATTAATTAACAATAAAATAGATAATTATTTTTTATTCCATCTAAAATTAAATATTAATTAATCTTTGTATACGTGACAAGCGTTGTCTGTTTTAAGACTAATCCATGACGTTATGTACTTTTAATGCTCGTGGATTGTAATGTACATGATCTAATTGTATTGTATATTAAATTTATTTATTTTTTTTTTTTTTGCGACTCTCGGAATTAATTTATTATTATTTTTTTCAATTTTTAATTAATTCAATATTTTCATTATTTTATTTTAATTAACTTAATTTCAATTTTTCAAAACGCGCTTCCTTTTTTTTTTAGTAATTATTAATTATTAATTATTGATCTAACATAAACTGCCTTACAATTTATACGTAGTTTAATTTTTGTAAATTTAAGTAATTTTTTTTGTGAAAATTTTTTGTGTACTAAATTTTGTGATTTGCAGTACAATTGTCGTAATCTCTTTTTTTTTAAGTATAAGTTTTAATTACCCGAAAATTAAATTTTTTTTTTTTATAAAATAATTTAAATATTTAAAAAAAAAATACTAAAGTTAATTAACACTAATAATTTTTAAATTATTTTATAGCCATAAAATTATTATAAAAAAAATTCCACATGTAAAAAAAATTAGTGGAAATTTTTTAAATAATTTTTTTTAAATATTTTATTTGTTTAAAAAATTAAAAAAAATTGTTAACTAACTTTAGTACCATTCAAAAAAAAAAAAAATAATTTGATAGTACTTGACGTAAAAAAAAAAAAAAATTGTTTATAATATAAATAAAAAAAAATTTCGTGGGTTCTTGCCAATAGAGCTTGTACAAAAAAAATGAAAATAATTATTAATAATTAAAAAAAAACTGCCTAGTTAATTAGGATCTGATTGACGAATTAATTAGTTATTAAAAAAATAAAAATAAAATTAATTAAAGTGTTATAAATGTAAATTAAACTTATATCTTCTAATTAAGAATAATATTAATTATAATAATAATAAATTATATTGTAAAAAAAAATTGGTTTATGTATACAATGTATATATGCATAATCCTGTTGTCTTATCATTAAATTAATGAATTATGACTTATGATTTATATAAAAATATATTAAATATTATATTTATCAAAAAATCGCTATAATAAATCTATATAAACTTGTTTTAAAAATAACATTATTTTTTTATTTAGCATAACAATTATAAATAAATTTTCTTTTTAATTACAAAAATTCTCGCGACTTAAACACATCACAAATAATTAAATTATGATTAAATAAACACAAAAAAAAATTAACCGAATTTTTTATACAACAATGTAAATAAAGTCAAAAAAGACAAAGTACTTATATACAAAACTAGATGATTTTCACCGTTTCCGCCGGAAAATCGGTCATAGCAAAGCCAACTTCTGGGCACGAAGGAATCCAAAAATTCGTCTTTTAATCCTGGACAATTAAGCCGAGCAAAATATTCCATGGTGTAGAAACTGACCATCATACCGGAGCCGGTTATCAGAGAGAACCACAGAAAAATGTTGCCGATTGCGCTCGACTCTTTTTTTGTTATCAAGACAAGAACGAATCCGAAGACTCCGAAAAATAAAAACATCACTGGGTAGAAAAATCGGAATACACATGCTAGTATGTACTCATGGACGACTGCCGATGTGAAAAACACGGAAAATGTCGCTATTAACTTGTTACCTGGAAACAATTTTTCGTAAAAGTCTCTGTAGATGTAAGTGTAGAGCCAGTCGTACACCACGATGTTCCAAGTTCGATAGTATTTGCCGTATGATACTGAAGTCCACCAGTCCTGAAAGTTTGAAAAAATTAGTTTTTATTTAATGTTGTACATTTTTGAAGATACAAGCTCATCTCGAAGTTGTACTCATCGAGACCTTTCATTTGAGTACTCACATGAATTTTTTTTATATTTGTGATATGGGTGATTCTCTGTAAGGACGTCTTAAATCTGTACAAAATTGTCCGACCAAATTATTTTTGATTATATTAGAAAAAAAATTAACAAGGGCTACAAAACTATCAGCTTAATCATAATAAATAAACAGCCGATTTAATTTTTGCTTTTTCGATATTTGTGTATATTTTGCCGTATAACATCACAGGGGACTGTTTACCAGAGGACTATTTTTTTTTATCAAATTGAGAAAAATCAAGCAACTATTTCAATGCATTCAACTTTTCAAGTTCTCAATCAATGTTTACATTAATTAGAATAATATTAAGACTTATGGATTCAATTTTATAAATAAATTATAAATAAAAATAGTTGCCAGGGAACTGAGTTTTGAAGTGGCCCAGACACATATTTCCAGCATAAGCGGTGCTGACACTAAATAAAATGCCGATAATCGCTAACAGCCCTATGGTTATTAACTCAAGGCTAGTTAGATCCTTATAAAGCTTACAAAAGGTAAAATAACACGCTGGATTTTTTTTTTGGCTTTGAACTTCTGGCAAGGGACTGATCTTTAAATGCCTGGGACAAACTTTGGTTTAATGAATTTAATGAAACAAATTAATTTTCGGTACTTTTTATTGAAGAAGATTGTTAGCTAACTAATTAAGTTTATAAACATTATCGACAAAATTTTATATTATGGACGAATAACTTAAAATTTAATCTTAAAGTTTTAATTTTGGGAATGGGACAGCCCAGAGGACTGTTATTTCGGTGGTTTACGAATTTATAGCAAAAAAACAAAAATTTATTTCATTTTAGTTTTCAATGCTCCAAATAGAAATGTTTTTTTACTTTCGTAATAAATTTTTTTTAGTAACAAAATAACAATTTTTCTAATAAAAAAATGCCTGGGACAGCAAAAAACATCCTTACAGAAAATCACCCATATATATAAAATATATGAAAAATTGATGTGGGTACTCAAATGAAAGGTCTTGATAAGAGGAATATCGGGATGAGCTTATATCTTTGAAAATGCCAATAATTAAGAAATTACATTGTATCCTGTAAACTAATGATATTTTTAAAAATATAAGCTCATCCCGATGTTACCCTTATTGAGACCTTTCATTTGAGTACCCACATGAATTTTTCATATATTTTACAAATATTATATATATCAAATATATAAAATATATGAAAAATTGATGTGGGTACTCAAATGAAAGGTCTTGATAAGAGGAATATCGGGATGAGCTTATATCTTTGAAAATGCCAATAATTAAGGAATTACATTGCATCTTGTAAACTAATGATATTTTTAAAAATATAAGCTCATCCCGATGTTACCCTTATTGAGACCTTTCATTTGAGTACCCATATGAATTTTTCATATATTTTACAAATATTATATATATCAAATATATAAAATATATGAGAAATTGATGTGGGTACTCAAATGAAAGGTCTTGATAAGAGGAATATCGGGATGAGCTTATATCTTTGAAAATGCCAATAATTAAGAAATTACATTGCATCTTGTAAACTAATGATATTTTTAAAAATATAAGCTCATCCCGATGTTACCCTTATTGAGACCTTTCATTTGAGTACCCATATGAATTTTTCATATATTTTACAAATATTATATATATCAAATATATAAAATATATGAAAAATTGATGTGGGTACTCAAATGAAAGGTCTTGATAAGAGGAATATCGGGATGAGCTTATATCTTTGAAAATGCCAATAATTAAGGAATTACATTGCATCTTGTAATCTAATGATATTTTTAAAAATATAAGCTCATCCCGATGTTACCCTTATTGAGACCTTTCATTTGAGTACCCATATGAATTTTTCATATATTTTACAAATATTATATATATCAAATGTATAAAATATATGAAAAATTGATGTAGGTACTCAAATGAAAGGTCTCAATGACTGTGACATCAGGATGAGCTTATATCTTTAAAAATGTTAATAATTAAGAAATTACATTGTATTTTGTCAACTGATGATATTTTTAAAGATATAAGCTCATCCCGATGTTATACTTATCGAGACCTTTCATCTGAGTACCCACATGAATTTTATGTATATTTTATATATTTCACAAATATCATATATATATATATATATATATCAAATATATAAAATATATGAAAAATTGATGTAGGTACTCAAATGAAAGGTCTCAATGACTGTAACATCAGGATGAGCTTATATCTTTAAAAATGTTAATAATTAAGAAATTACATTGTATTTTGTCAACTGATGATATTTTTAAAGATATAAGCTCATCCCAATGTTATACTTATCGAGACCTTTCATTTGAGTACCCACATGAATTTTATGTATATTTTATATATTTCACAAATATCATATATATATATCAAATATATAAAATATATGAAAAAATCATATAGGTACTCAAATAAAAGGTCTCAGTGAGTGTAACATCAGGATGAGCTTATATCTTTAAAAATATTAATAATTAAGAAATTACATTGTATTTTGTAAACTATCTATGATATTTTTAAAGATATAAGCTCATCTCGATGTTACATTTATCAAGACCTTTCATTTGAGTACCCACATGATTTTTTTCATATATGTTGTATATTTCACAAATATCATATATATTAAATATATAAAAAATGCATGCGAAATGCAGGTACTCAAATGAACGGTCTCGATGAGTATAACATTGTCGCGTGGTTTCTTTAAATTTTACCTGGTAAAACAATCTGTCCCCAAAGCGCGTCAACTCAGCGCATCCATTCATCCAAGCATGGAGCAAACAGTAAAATCCACAGAGGTATATTATTGTTCCTGGTAATGTAGTGCTTATTATCCGTGATGAAAATGTGTGCAAATTAAATGGTTCACGACCAAAGTCTTTGTAAGCTGGAAGAACGTAGCGCTCGAACATCAATGATACAAATAATATTGCAAAGACAGCTTCTAGAAAATATTTTGTAGCTACACGCCATCTGATTTTTTCAGTTCTGTAATTTTAAAAGCAATTGTTGAGTTTCAAGATTAACATGATCGAATGTTGAAAATTCAGGTTTTAGATGCGCTAGAACGGTTCTGCGCATACGTTGTCCGGGAACTTTGGTCATTTACTTTGAGGGAAAATCCTTAATTATGAATAATTTTGATGAAAAACAGGAGAAATTTTCTCATGATTATTAAGATTCTTATTATAATAAGTATTATAATGATAAAACGAAAACTTCGTTAAATAAAAATGTGCACGTCTAGAGTATAGCAAAGATCAATCATGAATTTTTTATTAATTTTATTTGATATTCAATTATTATTTTGTCGGGTATTGTGCTGCTTTTGCTTTTGTTGTTTTTGTGATTGAAATTATACTTGCTCGATATTTTGGACGTCTTAGACAGTTATTAGTGCAAAGAGGTTACTAATTATACTTCGTTTGGATGTTGATTGTTGTTAATTATTGACTAGTGTGTTTTCAAATTTACAGTGAATCTTTTTTACAATAGAATAAATTTATTAAAGTGAAACTTTTATTCTATCGCCCCAAAATTTTTCGTCCATCTATCGCATGTCGCATTACCCGGCCGTGGAGTGGGGATAAAGTGAAAGGCTCACGGCAGAGCAGCCAAGGCCAATATGGCGGCACCCATAGCTCGTATCAGCTAACCGTGTAGCATTTATATTCAAATGCAATGTAAGACGTTCTTTACTCCCTAAAAAAACAAAAGGATCAAAAATGATTCTTCATGTACTGAACTTTCATAAGAGGTAGAATTTGAGAAAATTTTAAATATTAATAGTTCAATACTTTAAATACTTTTTAATCCTTTTGTTTAATCAAGGCTTATTTTCATTACTACAGAATATTAGTTACATTTATAAACTACGAGACTCATGGCGAAAATAAAGTCATTGATAGAATAATTGAATTGAAAGGTAGATCTCGATAAAATTCATAGTTAAAAAAATTATATCAAACAATAAATTATCAGTGAAAAATCACAATTAATTTTCAATCAAACCACCGTTAGTTTTATTACACAGACTAATAAAACCGGTCTACCAAAAACTGGCAGAAATTGAAATTCTTATAATCTTAATAAGATCATCATTCGGTAAAAATTTGATAGATCAAATTAAAGACGCAATTTTATCAATCATAAGATAAGTTTTGAAGAAATAATAAGATATCTTATTTCAATTAAATGTTCTTCAAAAATGACAAGACAGAAAATGCAACTTTCACTATTTTCAGAAAAATTCAAATGGCTACACGGAAAAAACAACATTTAACTGGTTTCCATGTTAGATGGAACCTAGTTCCATCTATAGTGAAAAAATGTACAGATGGTAACTACTTCTATGTAGATTGTGGTGGAGACAATCTTCGTTTAACTCAGTTCAATCCGAGATGGGACTCAACGTAAAAATGCTTACCGTAAGATGGACGGTGTGGCTTAATGTATATAGAATAAGCGAAAGGAAATTTAGTATAGACCGGATAGCTCAAATGGTAGAGTAGCCGACATGTCTTCGGAAGGTTCTGGGTTCGAATCCTAGTCCGAGCTATCTAATAATCCGAACAAAAACAGTTTCACTGTAAAAAAATCGCGCCAAGTCCACGCTCATAAGACTATTAAAAAAAAAAAATTTGTTTTTTTCTTTACAAAAATATATAAAATAAAAAAATTAAAAAATCCAAGTAACCGATATGATTGTTTATGATTTTCGGAAATTAAAAAAAATTTTGTTATAAATTTAAAAATTAAAAAAAAAATTTGGAACGTATTTAGTGTGCGCAGTTGCAAAATATTTTACTTTTAATAAAATTCGTAAAATCTATTTACTAGGACTTAAAAAAAATTGAAATACACAATGACGCACACCAAGTACGTTCCAAAATTTTTTTCTTAATTTTTAAATTTATAACACAATTTTTTTTAATTTCCAAAAATCATAAACAATCATATCGGTTACTTGGATTTTTTTATTTTATATATTTTTGTAAAGAAAAAAACAAATTTTTTTTTCTTAATAGTCTTATGAACGTGGACTTGGCGCGATTTTTTTACAGTGAAACTGTTTTTGTTCGGATTTTAGTATTTTTTGTAATTATAATAAAAATTTACTACAGTTTATGTAAAAATAATTCCAGCGCACCCTGGCGGGTGTAGATGCAAGCTGTGAAATATCTTTTTTTAACTGTAGTTTCTCATCTAATAAAGGATTACTATGCATTCTCGAATTATTTAGTCTGTGGCAGATCACTTTGCTCATCGAAAAAAAGTCAGGATCGAAATTTTTGCGTTGCTATAGTTTGTGCGGATTAAATTTAATAATTTCAAGTAGATTAATTGTTATAAGTGAATATAATTAATTAATAACAGTCAAATAAAGTATGAATTACTGTTATAATATACAATTTAGGAATAAAAAGTACCGTAGAATTAAATAAAATTTTGCAACCTCAAAATACCGTTCTGCTTACAGTAAACACAGTCGGTAGTCTGGCGCTCCGTTTACAGCAGATTTGAACGGAACTTGGCGCCAGATTCTACCGAATCTGTGGATTTTTTCTCGCATATTCTATAAACTCACATTAAGATGATCCTCTCCACATTCCTTTCTCAATCCTTTCCTACCAATATCCTGTTACGTGAATGTGGAACGCTTCATGTAATAATTACCGTAACTCCTATTCTTTCCCGCTTCACAGCATTATTTATATTTGTATAATCTCAGTTCAACGATGATTGTCCCTACTACAATCTACATAGAAGTAGTGACCATCTGTACATTTTTTCACTATAGATGGAACTAGGTTCCATCCGACATGGAAACCAGTTAAATGTTGTTTTTTCCGTGTATTATTTCTAAACTTATTGACCAACTTAACTCATCTTTGAACTTATTTGAGATAATCGTCTGAGAAATATGTGTACTAAATTTCATTAAGATTCATTAATAACTATAAGCACAATCGCGGCAACATCCCCTGGGCTGACATGACCCTTTTCATTTACCAATTACCAAGTTAGGATTAAAAACGCAATTTTAATACCCTAAATTGATTAATTTTCTGAAAATTTTGAGTTGAATGTCAACAATCCAAAAAAAGTTTCACTTGCATCGTGGTTTCATAAAACCACACAATATTTTTTTGTTAATCTGTCTATTTTTATTTTAATCTTATTGGAAATTATTTTATACTTTTAAGTTTGTTTTTTTATTAAAACTCTGTTCTATTATCCTGACCAGGATCTTCAGGATTACAGAGTTTTTATATTCAAAGACACGGTAGTGCCTTGTGCCAAGTACTAAGGCGTGTACTAAGTTATGCATAGCTCAATCCATGAATCAAGAATATAACTAAGGTTAAGTTAAGATCTACTAGAGAGTATTGTTCGTTTTTCAATTTAAAACAATTATGATTTAAAAAAACTGAATACACGCTTTAATAAATAATCAAACTTACATGCAGAAAATAATTTTTAAAAAGTTTAAAATAAAAATAGAGGGCTTAACAAAAAAAAAAATTTACTTTATTGTTCAAAAGCGTAATGTGCTTTTTGAGGTATTTTCACAATGGCTCCACTTTAACAAATAAATAAGATATGTTGTATATTTTTTTTAAATGTACTATAAATAATTCTGTGATAAATTAGAAGTCCAACTTTAGAGTTAAATAAAAGAAAATGCAATTGTTGAAATTTTTTGTGATTAAAAATTTTTAAATATATTATTATAAATAGAAATTGGTTGATTTTAATTGAAGCTCGAATTTCTGATAAATTGAAGGGTAGAATTTCATTGGAATAAAAGTAATTTAGTAATGAGAGTAAAAATAGGGCAAGAATTTATTTTGCGACAAGAAGATTCTTCGGAACGTCTCCAGCGTTATTCGGTAAGTCTAATTGTTTATTTAATTCAAGAAAATAACATTGATTTTGAATAATAATTTTTCTCACCTCCGGGCGGAAAACGTCAATTTTCCTCCCGCTGCGCTAAACGAAAATGCCGCTTTCCGCCTCCGTCGAGGAGAAAAATAGTATACACACCACGGGCAGTAAATAAGAAAGCCTCAGATCACATGTTTATTGACCTCGGCTTCGCCTCGGACAACAATTACATGTGATCTGAGACATTTCTTATTTTACTGCCCTAGGTGTGTAATATACTATTTTGTGCTTGTGCAAAGCTTCTCGTGTATAAGTTTTTCAATGTTAAATTTCAAAAAATGATTCATTTAACATGTTTTTATAATGAATTAAATAGTATATTACACTACAAGGGCCGAAAGTTGAATTTTCGGCCCTGCGTGTCATTATGCCCGAGGCGAAGCCGAGTATAGTGTATACGATTTTTCTTCATAGCGGGTCGAAAGTACGTTATTAATTTTATTTTTTTTAACTTTAAATGTTGATGAGTATGTTTTGATGCTTACCACGACATTTGCGGCACGAGCGAAGCGAGTGCTGCTGGTCGTGGGGGCAGGCATCAAATACATTTAAAGAGAAAAAAAAAATACTTTTTCTCACCTCCGGGCGGAAAGCGTCAATTTTCCTCCCGCTGCGCTAAACGAAAATGCCGCTTTCCGCCTCCGTCGAGGAGAAAAATAGTATACACACCACGGGCAGTAAATAAGAAAGCCTCAGATCACATGTTTATTGACCTCGGCTTCGCCTCGGACAACAATTACATGTGATCTGAGACATTTCTTATTTGACTGCCCTAGATGTGTAATATACTATTTTTCTATAATAATTCTTTAAAAAACGGTTAGTAATTTTACGCAATAAATAATCTTAATAATTACCTTGGATAATTATCTTGATAAATCAAAGTCGGTGCAAACATAAAGTACGAAAATTTATTGAATTTTGGAATAAGATCTCCACTTCCGTCATTTAATTTACGATTCAATACTGATGGAACAGTGCTTCGAACAAAGGCATGAATTTTCATAATCATGCGGACCTGAAATTCAATTGTTACATTTTCAATCAATTCCCAGGCAAAAAGAAAGAATTTTAATTACTCACCTGTTCCATTAAAACGATGGTAGCAGAAGGAGGCGGAAGCTGGGATTTTAAGGTTATGTGTGCCGGCAGAACTAAGAACGTTAGTTGATATGCAACAAATAGCAAGAACCACGTGTAATCCCAAATTTTTAACTGAAATGCTGTAAAAAAATAATTGAATTTAATAAATTACGTATATAATTAAGAGAACAAGGAAAATTTTGTTTCCGGCATATTGATATGATAAAAAAAAAAACAGACTTACATTTTGGTGATAATTTAATTCGTTGATGAGCATAAAAATTGTAGAAATAATACACACTATAAGATGAAGCCTCCATAAAACACCACATTTTTATAACAGTTGTCATTTTTCCGAATCCCAATTTTATCGTAAAGAATCCGAGGCTTAGACTGAAGAAAAATAATTAATGATAACCCTGATTCAGAAAGATGATTTGAAATGATTACTTTCATTTTAATTGTATATCTATATGGGTGATTCTCTGTAAGGATGTCTTAAATCTATACAAAATTATCTGACCAAATTATTTTTGATTTTATTAGAAAAAAAATTAACAAGGGCTACAAAACTATCAGCTTAATCATAATAAATAAACAGCCAAATTAATTTTTCTTCCTAATTATTTTCTTGACACAAGAAATTTCACTTATTCCAACAAAATTAATTCCCTTGCTTCAAGAAATACGTGTCTTGATCCAAGACAATTTATTTAAATCAAGAAAATTTTCTTGTTTTGAGAAAATTTCTCTCTTGTTCCAAAAAATTAAGTTCTTGACAGAAGTAAATTTTCTTGTCTTGAGAAAATTTTTCTTTTGCTTCAAAAAATTAAATATCTTAATAATAAATAATCATTAATATTTTTATTGAGGAACATGTCAAATGGGAAGATCAAATAATATTGAATCATTTTTTTTCATTCATTATTAATAATTTTTATAATTCTTATAGTTCATGTACTGGTAATAGTTGTGATGAAAAAGAAAATATGCAATAATTAATTAAAAATAGTTGACAAATTACTCGAAATAATTAAAATTTTGATAAAATTAATGATTTTAATGTATTTGAGTAATCAAAAATTAATAAAAATAAGACTATTCAATTGAATTAATTTAATTTTAAAAAGTTACTATTATTTTTGTCTATTTAGATGAAGTCGATGCCCGCCCCCGACCAGCCGCACTCGCTTCGCTCGTGCCGCAAATGTCGGGCGGGCATCGACAACGTACTAAGAACATTTAACTGTAACGTTAATTGATTTGTAAGTCAGCGTACTTTCGGCCGAAAATAAAGAAAAATAGTATACACCACACGGGCAGAAAGTTTGAGAGCCCTGAACTGCGCGCCATGATGCCCTCGGCTTCGCCTCGGGCATCATGGCGCACAGTGCAGGAATCTCAAACTTTCTGCCCTTGTAGTGTAATATACTATTTCTGCCCTCCGGCCGGAAAGTGGCAACTTTCTGGCCGCTGCGCTAAACAAAGTTGCCACATTCCGGCTACGTCGAGCAGAAAAATAGTATACACACCTTGGCCAGTAAATAAGAAAGCCTCAGATCACATGTTTGTCAACCTCGGCTTCGCCTCGGCCAACAATTACATGTGATCTGAGACTTTTCTTATTTTACTGGCCTAGGTATGTAATATACTATTTGTTTTTCCGATCTATGTGTTTCTTTTGCCATATAACATCACCATTAATATTCCCAGTGTTTGATTATTGTTGTGCGGCTTACTGCAATATTACTAATGACTCGCAAATGCGATTACAGCGCAAAATGAATTGCTGTGTTCGCTATATCTATAAAATTGCGAGGGCTGAACACATTACTCCGTACTTTAAGAGGCTGGGTTGGTTAAAGCTGAGTGACAGAAGAAACTACTTTATAGCATGCCTCTTTTACAAAGAAATATATTTAAATTATCGTCAGCTATTTAAATGTCACTTAGAATCTTTGCCTAATTGTTGTATGTATGATAACTCGTTTCTTATTCGTGGTATACGTATCTAGAATGCGCTGCCAGCTGAAATTACAAAAGCCGAAAGTTTCGAAATATTCCGTAGACTGTGCTATGATTATTATTTCCAAAATTATTGATCTGCTATATTGAACGTTTATTACTGCTATTGAAGGTTGTTGAGCTTTGTATAACACAAGTATTATTTATAAGCATGATTAACATGTTATTACTGTTAATTACTATATTTATTTTGATTTTATTTTTATGTATCTAAAACTCTGTACATCATACACTAATTATAAATGTATATTTGATGATGGTTCTGAGGGAGCCTAGGCTCCAGAATCCAATAAAATTATTATCTATCTATCTATCTATCACAAGGGACTGTTTACCAGGGGACTGTTTTTTTTAACTTCCCGCTAAGAAAATTGAAAATTTTTAAAAATCGGGAAGTTATTGGTTTTACCCCGTTTTTCGAAAATCGAGTTTTCATCAGATCTCGACGTTTTGAGGTCCTAGGAAGCTTTCCTGACTATTCCCGCGAGGATGTCACTATGTCTGTATGTATGTGTGTGTGTGTACGTATGTAAACCTCTTATAACTTTTGAACGGTTGAACCGATTTTATCGCGGTTGGTGCCATTCGAAAGGGCTTCGCCAAACTTAGATTTCCTGTTAATTTGAACCGATTCGGACCGATAGATTTTGAGAAATTTGGAGAAATCTAAAAAAAAGTAGGAAAAAAAATTTTTTCTGAAGTGGTTTTTTTGGGATAACTTTTAAACGGCTCAACCGATCGATTCCAAAAACTAATCAGCTCTCAACCTTGAAAAACCACGTCGATCGCCACCAATTCGGTCAAAATCGGTTGATTCGTTCGAGAGATATCGTGAACGAAAGAAAACCGAAAAAAGTGTTTTTTCAGAGTTACTCCTAAATTTCTAGTTTGACCAATTAAAACTTAGAAATTATTTATAAGGCTTAAAAAACTACGTAGAATGCCGCCAACCGCGTAAAAATCGGTTCATTCATTTAAAAGTTATTGCGGTATGAACATTCAAAAAATAGTGTTCTATGAAACTTCTATCAGACTTTTGAGCTCAAAGAGCTCAAAAGCATAGAAAAGGTATCTTTTTGAGCTCGGAGCGCTTAAAACAACACACAGATTGTACTTTTGAGCTCGAAGAGTTCAAAAAAGCGGCCAAGTATTAACGGAATTAGCGGGAAGTTGCAGGGATGGCCTTTAGGGTCAACCGTTTTCCTAATTTTTTTTTATCAAATTGAGAAAAATCAAGCAAACTATTTCAATTCATTCAACTTTTCAAGTTCTCAATGAATGTTTACATTAATTAGAATAATATTAAGACTTATAGATCGAATTTTATAAATAAATTATAAATAAAAATAGTTGCCAGGGGACTGAGTTTTCAAGTGGCCCAGACATATATTTCCAGCACAAACGGTGCTTTGACACTAAATAAAATGCCGATAAAGCGCTAACAGCCCTATGGTTATTAACTCAAGGCTAGTTAGGTCCTTATAAACCTTACAAAAGGTAAAATAACACGCTGGATTTTTTTTTGGCTTTGAACTTCTGGCAGGGGACTGTTCTTAAAATGCCTGGGACAAACCTTGGTTTAATGAATTTAATGGAACAAATTAATTTTCGGTACTTTTTATTGAAGAAGATTGTTAGTTATCTAATTAAGTTTATGAACATTATGGACCAAATTATATCGCGTGCCTAAAGGTAAAATGACTTATAAGAATTTATGCGTCCTTTTATCTTTAAGCACGCGATATATTATGGACGAATAACTTAAAATTTAATCTTAAAGTTTTAATTTTGGAAATGAGACAGCCCAAGGGACCGTTATTTCGGTGGTTTACGAATTTATAGCAAAAAAACCAAAATTTATTTCATTTTAGTTTTCAATGCTCCGAATAGAAATGTTTTTTTACTTTCGTAATAAATTTTTTTTAGTAACAAAATAACAATTTTTCTAATAAAAAAAAGCCTGGGACAGCGAAAAACATCCTTACAGAGAATCACCCATATATAGTATTCAAATCCGATGCTTTTAAATCATTTCAAATTAGATTTCTCAATCAGGAAAATTGAAAATTTTTTTTATACTGTACTTACGATCCATTTTGAAGAATGTCATAAACAGCTGTGTTCAAAAACGCAATCAAGAACAATGCTACGAAAAAATTGTAAATTGTTTTGACATGCTTAATTTCATTAAAGAGATCAGTGAGTGTCGAGTTACGCGTTTCGAAAACTTTTTTTCTCAAAACATGCTTCAATTTTCTGCAAAAAAAAATATATATTACAAAAAAGCATTCACGCTAGAACCCTCGCGGTTTTGATAATGCCGTAAAAATACCGTAATTTTTCGGCATTTATGCTCATGCCGTATATTTACCGTTATAATTCGGTAATAATGCGGTTAAACTATAGTTGTTTTGGCCAGTTTTTATACTGTAGTTATCCAGTATATATACTGCACTTATGCTGTACAGTTACCAAAAATATACTATACAATTACCGCATCAATGCCCAAATTTTACCCAAAAAATTCCAAATAATTACCGTAATAATATAGTAATTTTGCCGAATATTTTCTGACATAATGGACAATTATTAAAGATTTAGTTTTATTTTTAGTTCACTTCTATGTTAGAAATGAATAAAATGAAAAATTTCAAATTTTGCTTTTTATTCTCCATCGCTACTTTGCAAAAACAAATACTATTTTTGAATAAAAAATATGTAGAATATTATTTTTTAATTAGGTATTTAGCGATAATTAATATAAAATAATACATATGTTAAGTAAATATATTCTAATTTTAATTTCAATTTTTAATTTCTCACTTAGAAAATTGCAAATTTTCTAAAATCGAAAAGTTATATTGTTTCACATCTATAATTATATTATTTAATTTTAAATGTGCTTATCGTAAGATGGACCGTGTGGCTTAATGTATATAGAATAAGCAAAAAAACAATATGGTATAGACCGGGTAGCTCAAATGGTAGAGTAGCCGACATGTCCCCAGGAGGTTCTGGGTTCGAATCCCAGTCCGAGCGTTATTTAATTTGACACCATTTTTTAAATATGGTTTTAATACAGTCATTTTACTGCCTTATTACCGTAAATATGCCGCATTTTCAGCGTAAATGTATCGCATTTTTACGGTAAATGTTCCGTAATTTTTCGATAAAAAAACTGACCAAAACAACCGAAAAAATGCTGAAAAAATACCGCAATAATACTGTATAATTGCAACATTTTTTCGGCATTTACAAAACCGCTAGGGAAGCGTGTAAGTATAGAAGATTGTTATTTAACATACTTGTGATCGTTGGGAGAATTATTTGTTCCATTTTTGTGGTTCTTCGTGTCATCTTTTTCAATATTTTCTATTTTTTGGAACTCTGACATTTTGAGATCAGTTGAATTTCCGTATTTTAAATGTTTTCTCTGTAAAATTAAATATTATTAGAAATTAATTAAAAATAATACCTTAAAAACTAATAATTCAAGTTGAAGAATATTTTGGTGCTTTAATTAGTTAATTTAAAGACTTTCATTCGTAAAATTTAATGGTAAAGATAAATTACTACCCCGCATGAAAAAGCTATATATCCTTCATCATATACAAAAAATTATATTTTACATATATAAAAATATATGTGATTATATAAGGACCCATATGCAAAATTTTGCCGTTTCATATATACAATAATGATATATGTAGTATTATGTATTGATGTTATACTCATAACATATATTTCAATTATATTTTCAGCAATATATGATTAAATATATCGTACATATTATAATCAACACTATATTATAAATAGTATAAGAACAATGTATTTTTCAGTATAATTTAAAATATACTTTAAATTATATGTTCAATATAATTTTAATATTGGCATTGGTACCAAAATTACAATAGATAGATAGATAGATAGATAGATAGATATATTTATTTATGCCAAAGCCTTAACTGGCCAGATGGCAAAAGAAAAGTTTACATTATATTAAAATATTTTACATATTTGATGCTTAATTTAACGATATTTTATAACTTAATAAATACTTAACTTAATGTATATTTTGACAGAGTAAAAAGAAGAATATAATTTAACAATACAGATTGAAGAATAACTTAAGATTTAAGTAACATTTTTGTTTGATTACATAGTTTTTGATGATTTAACTGAATTTAACAGACAATTTTTAAATATCAAGTTCGAAGAGGTAATGAAAGATTTTATTCTTAAAAATATCAATACTAGGCGCTTTGACTAGATCCTCTGACAACTCTTCCCAAAGACGAATGCAGCTAACAACAAAAGAAGATTCATAAACAGTCGAGGTAAAATTTGGTACTTTAAAATTTATAAAATTTCTTTTTGCTGCCAGTCTTTCAGAGCGTCTAGTATCTAAGTCTTCAATAAATAACTCACGCAAGTAAAGAGGTTTGCCTATGCTTAACAGTTTATAAAAGTAACATGCTAAGAAATAGATTCGACGTTTACTTATGGATAGCCATCCAAGCTCACGCCTAAATGGTGTAATATGCTCGTCCCGCTTTAGGTTGTAAATAAAACGAATTGCTGAGTTTAGTGCACGCTGCAGCTTAGAATTGTCCTTGGCAGTTGTGTTTGTTAAAACAATAGAGCAATAATCAATAAGTGGTAATATCGTTGCTGAGATAAATAACCTCCTAATATCTTTAGTGTAAATATTTTTCTTTACTTTAAGGGTATATAAAGCAGAGTTTATTTTGCTTACAGTTTTCGAGACGTGTAAATTCCAAGATAAATTATTAAATAAATAAAGACCCAGACACTTGGTTGATTCGATATAAGGTAGCGATATTCCGTCGGTTACTATTTGAGGTATGATATCACTCTGTAGATTTTTCAATTTACAATAGAATGCTGAGGCCAAATAATTCTCTGAAAAAAAGTTATAAAAAAAAAGAAAATATTTCGTGATGTGTTACTAATTTACTGAAATTCAGATTTGCTTCGACCGTAAACTCGATTGACCAAGTTACTCTTGAAACTTAAGATATACGACAAACTATTAATTTTTTTTTTTTTTATTAATCTTTCCGTTTTGACCTATTTCGACATATCATAAATATCTGGTATTATGTATGGTATTTTATAATACAATAATATATATTGCCATATAAAAGCGGCATGATGGCCGAGCGGACAAAGTCATTATCCCGTTAGTTCGTTCGTGCATCATGTCGTGAGGCGAGGGTTCGAGCCCCGACGGTTGTTCGAATAGTTCCAACACCAACCGTCGGAGATCGCTCCGGTAGCCGACTGTACTGACATGGGTTTTCTCTGTAGTTTCCCCATCGCCACTATTCCAAAAACCGATAGAAAGGGGTGAGTAATAGGGTAATTACAGTACAGAAGCACAAGTCGGTCCACAGCCGCATTGAGAATAGAATTATGTGCGAAATGATATGTTGATTATAAAAAGCGGAGAACATGTTGATAATAAAAAGTGGAGAACATGTTGATTATAAAAAGAGCGGAGAACATATTGATAATAAAAGAGTTGAAAGATTGTGTTGATAATATAGAGCGGAGCGTATGTTAATAATAAAGAGTTGAAAAAGACTATATGCGGAGAAGCTGAGACAATTAGCCTTGTAAAAACCAGAAAACGGTATACAAGTAAAACTCATAATAATAATATATATTGCCATATAATTGAAATTTTATAAACGAAAGTATACAGTAATAATCTATCTCAACATATATTTTACGAAAAATATATTTATCTATTATATAGTTTTCTATATAAGTAATTTTTATATAATAATAGTATATTTTATAACATATACTAAGTAATATACGGCACTAATATATTTGAACTTATATTGAATCAAATATATCTTCATTATATTAACAAAACATTTATTATTTCATATATATAATTTTGCCGCTATATATGATCACATATTCCCCCTATAACTTTCCATATATGTTCAGCCATATATAGTTTTTTCATGCGGGACCACTAAAAATTTTTAGTCTGATAAGTTTAATTATATAGTGATCTTTATTTTATAAATTTTATTATATTTTATACACCGAATTACATCGCAATTCGCAATAAGAGACTTACTATTCCTTTAAAGAATTAAATAAAAAAAAATTTGACTGAATTAATAGATTTTTTGGCAAGTTACAATGTTTACAAGCTTCATACTTGACAGACGGGCAAATTTTTTAAGTTATTTTGATGTTTTGACTCTATGAATTTCCTTAATTAGAATAATTATAATAATCGCATTGAAGAAAAAAAAAAATTAAATGGTTTTAAATTATTTTACTGAGCTCTTATAATTATTGCTAATAATCTGGGTAATTTTCATTCATCAATAGAATTTTTAAATATTTATTGTTATCATTTCTTCAATGAAATATCTTTGACCCGACCGTTAGATGTTAGATAACATTATCATCAACTAAAGACGGGAAATAATATTTTGCTGAGCTTAGCAATTAAATAACTATTTTTATTGATGATGATTCTCATCTTTTGAAGTATTTATAAATTTATCGATTTATTGAAAGTTACTTTTTTAAATTTTACCTTTTTAGAATAGTTGCTCTGTTCCGTAGTCATTTTTGATAATTTGTCTGTTTTACCTGAAACATTATAAAATAAATAATAATTATAATTATAAAATAAATGCAATGATTTCGCTGTAAGTTATTGAGCCGCTGATGAATAATAATTGTAAACATAAACAGAGATTTTATATTTATAATCTTCAACACAAAGAATTGACTTGTTAATCCGAAGTTTAAACTTACATTTATTTTTATTAACTTATAATTTGCTAAGTAAATATTTTAATAAAGACTCACTTTGGCAAAATGTACTAGATATATGATAATAATCTCTTTATCAATAATCATTCTGTTAAGTGTTACGTCCGAATTTCGGAACGTAAATTATTTATAATTTATTTTTGGTCCAAGCCGAAGCCTCTAGACCGGGACTCAGAAGGGATGTAAAGATAATACTGTCGTAATAATTATATAAATTTAATATTTAAACTACACGGAGAAAAAAGTATTGCTATTGTACACAGAAAGAATGGTTCACTTGAACCAAGAAAATATTTTTCTTGCTAATTATTTTCTTGGGCGAAAAAAAATTTTTTTTTGACACAAGAAATTTCACTTATCCCAACAAAATTAATTCTCTTGCTTCAAGAAATACGTATCTTGATCCAAGACAATTTATTTAAATCAAGAAAATTTTCTTGTTTTGAGAAAATTTTTCTCTTGCTCCAAAAAATTAAGTTCTTGACAGAAGTAAATTTTCTTGTCTTGAGAAAATTTTTCTCTTGCTCCAAAAAATTAAATATCTCGATAATAAATTTTCATTAATATTTTTATTGACGAACATGTCAAATGGGAAGATCAAATAATATTGAACCATTTTCTTTCATTCAATATGTATAATTGCGTGCTAAAATAATCTAAAATGAATATCAATTATTCAAGAGAAAAATTTTCTCAAGGTGAGAAAATTTTTTTCTCAGCTGAAGTAGGTGGCGCTGCTTCCCTAAAGTATCTAAAAATCTTGATCCAATATAAAAATTTATTGTATCAAGTATTTATGAAAATTTGAATTAAGAAAAATTACTTCCACCAAGAATAGAATTTCAAGAAAAGTTTTTACTTCGGCCAAGACAACTTCGGTCTTCCTTCGGGCACCCGAAAATTTACTTGAGCCAAGAATTTTATTCTCCAGTCAAGAAATTTTTTTTTCTGTGTAGCGATCCAGCGGATCGTGAACGTAGTATTGTGATTAGCTCAAAACAGTATTGTCATTTTCAAAATATTATAACCTGATATACTCTATACTTCCGATTCTTATATTAACTTTTCATGGTATGTGAATATGTCAAAACTTATTGCGATCATAAAGAAACGTTTCCTTACTACGGCGAAACGGATCGTAATTATCACGATCCACGGCGCCTTCAGCGCCACCACGCATAACCAACTCCGAAACTTCCCTCGCGGTTTTTGAAATACCGTAAATTTTCGGTATTAATGCGTTTACCATAAATTAACCATTATAATTCTGAAATAATAGGGGAAGGACGGGCAAAATGGATATGTTAATTTGAAAATGAAATAACAAATACACAGTAAAAAATTTTTCGTCATTGTGTAAAGTGTAAAAATGTTTGTGTAGAATTTAACATTTTAGTGTGTAGAAATTAACATTTTAGTATGTTGATTCAATACAATAGAGTGTTGATTCAACACAAATTGTGTAAAAAAAATCATCAACACAAATTTTTGTGTTAAATTTGACGAAAAATTTTTTACTGTGTATATATTACAATCATATCCATTCTTAACTTTGGCTAATAATTTTTTGGGTAATTGAAGTTTATAATTAAAGTAAAATAAAAATAATAACAAAGAAATTCTTCTTCGAAATTAAAAAAAAAAAAAAAGTCAACATTATCCGTTTTGCCCTACCAGGGCGGGCAAAATGAATACTCAGGTCGCGTAAAACGAATACTGATTGGAAAATACATTTCAATCAAAACAATCGTCGCAAAAATATCAACCGCGTCCTGAATATGAAGAAAAAAAATCAAATCTGCATCGTCCTTAACAACATTAAACTAAGTACTGTATACTTACGATTTAAAATTTTTTTTTTTTCCTAAATTTCAATATTTATAAAAAAAATTCCCACAAGTATGCAAAACCAATGCTTTATCGATAACGGTAAGTGTAGTTACATAATAGATTGATAGATTGCTGTCTAAAATGTTTCTATCGACCGACCAGCGATTTAAAACGATTATTCATTTTACCCGCCCTCTCCGTCTTGCCCGATCGTCCCCTACGGTATTTCTGTGGTTATTTTGGCCAGTTTTTTTACTATAGTTATACAGCATTTCTACCGTACTTTTGCTGCAAAGTTCAGAAATAATACGATAAAATTACCGTAAAACTCTAGAACTTTTACCGTAAAAAAATGTCAACTCTGTGTTGGCAGCCAGAGACTCTCCCTCTACGCTATCCGAGGTAAACTAAGACCCATATCCTTTAACATTTACATAAACTCGGAGTCTAGCGCTGCACTGACAGAAGGATTTATTTGTATTAAATAATATTTGTTAATAGTTAACAAATCATTTATTAGAGACCACCTTTTAGTTTTAAACAAATATTTCTTTGTATTTAAAATGATTTGTTTATATTTAATAAATCTGATACTCATTTATTAAATATTAATAAATCTTTTTAAATACTAAAAAATATTTGTTAAGGACTAACAAATGGCTTCTATTAAATGATTTGTTAAATATTAACAAATCTTTTTAACTATAAACAAATCCTTCTATCAGTGTGTGCATGGCCATCACACACTAATTGAGAAACATTCCAATTCAACTATTGTAAAATTTGCTATAGTTCTATTGGAAAGATACAGAGGCAGCACTGGAAATTTTCATCTCTTACTTTTTACAATAGTAATATCGTATTTTTTCATGAATAAATAGTATTTTTTCTTCTAAAATATTTGACAATTAATAGTAATAAAAGTATAGTCCAGTTTTACAATAGTTGTATCGTAAATTTTCCCAGAAATTTTTTCCCGTGTATAATTTTAAATAAATAAACTCTCAAACCTTGAATTCCGCTTAACGTGACCGCAGAATTTGACTGGCTGATATTATTTATCTTTCAAACTACTTCGGTAAAACTATTATTGTCAAACACTGATTCTATTTTTAAATATACCTTAAATTCAAGTGAACAATCCACCGAATTTTACAAGAAATTTCGGCGATCCGCACTTGACGAGTTTTGGAGGACAAAGAGGATGAGTTCATGCGAGGATCTCCGGGCCTCGAAAGTTTGAGCGTTTAAAAATTACAATTTGGGGGAAAACAGTAACCAATTAGTGGCCTATTTTCCTCGGCTTCTATCCTCTCTTTCGGGTTTTCCGAAGATGTTCGTCTAAACTCCCCTCTTTAGGCCCAGAGGGTACACTATCCCTCTCTCTCTAACTTATAGACTATATGTGTACCTATGTATCGGTGTACGTGTAAGCACATTTACCTGCACACAAGTACATGTTCCTTATTTAACTAAATCTCTTATTTTATTTATAACTATTACTTATTTATTTATTAATTAATTTATTTATTTTAATATTTATTGATAATAATATTCATTATCAATAATTAATTATTAATCTTTTATATTTATTTAAAATTTTCTAATGTTTAATTATTATTATTCCTTAACGAATTATTTAAATTAATTTTTGAACATTATTTTATTAATTATTATTTGAACATTATTTTATTAATTTATGCCAATTGTTCATTATTATTTAAAATATTATTTTATCTTAAGAATTATTTTCCCAAAAGTATTTCATTATTTATTATAATTGGAGCATTTTTTTATCAGTTAAAATATTATTTAATCTTTTATTTTATTTTTCATGAATACTCCATTGTTATTTAATATTTAGAGTTTTATTTTATTTATTTTTTTCCTAAGTTTATCTTATTTAAAAATTATTTTAAAACTTTCCCAAGCCTGGTCTGTGACGCTATTTAAGGAAGTTCGAGCGAATCTAATATAAAAAAATTAGGAAAACGGTTGACCCTGAAGCCATCCCTGCAACTTCCCGCTAATTCCATACTTAGGCGCTTAAAATTGCACCAATGACGTTTTTGAGCTCTTCGAGCTCAAAAATACAATTTATGGGTTATTTAGAGCTCTCCAAGCTCAAAGAGATTGTTTTCCTATGCTTTTGAGCTCTTCGAGCTCAAAAGTCTGATAGGGATTTGATGACACTATTTTTTGAATTTTTAAACCGCAATAACTTTTGAATAAATAAACCGATTTTCACGTGGTTGGTAGCATTCGACGCAGTTTTTCAAGCCTCACGAAGAATCTCAAATTTTGAATTGATCGCGCTAGAAATTTTGGAGTTATTCTGAAAAAACACTTTTTTCGGTTTTCTTTCGTTCACGATATCTCTCGAACGAATCAACCGATTTTGACCGGACTGGTGGCGATCGACATGGTTTTTTGAGGTTAAGAGCTGATTAGTTTTTGGAATTGAACCATCAAGCCGTTTAAAAGTTATTCCAAAAAAATCATATTTGAAAAAATTTTTTTTTTCAGTTTTTTTAAGATTTCTCTAAATCTATTGATCTGAATCGGTCCAAATAGTTTTACAAATCTAAGTTTGGCCAAGCCCTTTCGAATGGCACCAACCGCGATGCAATCGGTCAAGCCGTTCAAAAGTTATAAGCGGTTCACATACTTTCACACACACACACACATACAGACACCGTGACAACCTCGCAGGGATAGTCAGGGAAGCTTCCTGTGACCTTCAAACGTCGAGATCTGATGAAAACTCGGTTTTTGCAAAACGGGGTGAAAACAATAACTTCCCGATTTTTGAAAATCTTCGATTTTCGTAGCGGGAAGTTAAAATAATTTCCAACTTTGAGCTTTGAAATTAAATATACGTATAAATAAATACGTCATTTATCTAATCCAAAAATTTAAAAAAGATTCACCGTTTAGTTACTTAGATATTAAATTTTTAAAATCACATATTTTATCTCCTCATACACGGGCTCTTATGGCGGACAAACGTTTTGTCGAGACTTTAATTATTTTTTCAATATTAACCTCCCAACTTTAACGGATAAAAAACTATACACAAGAAACTTGGATTATTGCAAAATATAAAAACAATTTAATAATAATACATTACCGATATAATTTTTGAAATATTTAAAGTCAAATTTTATGTTTGTAACTGGTTTATCGTCAGCCATTTATTCGAATAAAGATTTGACAACATCGCGTCAACAGCTGAGAAAAAACAAAAGGATAGAAATATCGTTACAGAGAGAGAAATGTTTAACTCACACACTCATCCACGTCTCAGTTATGGGTATAATCAAGCGCGCTATTGCCAAATCTGTTTATTTATTCCGGCAAGTAATAAATACCAAAGTCATTTTATTACTTTACTTTATTGAATAAGTGAAAATTATCAATTATTAAATTGTTTAAATTATTTTAAATTAAAATAAAGAATTTTGACGGATATTGGGAAAACTAAAATTTAACAAAAATTTTAACACTATTTTGACTCATTAGTTACGCTCGAACTTCCTTAACTGAGGGCAATAGTACTCCCTTTATATTTGTGTACTTGGGATTTTTTTTATCTCTAAACACACTAGGATCAGGTCATGTTCGGGAAAATTTTCGAGAGACCGGACGATACGAGATACTTAATGCGTTTCTCGTTTAATGTTTCTTGAATTTTATGCTTTAAATAAACTAAAATTAAAAAAAAAATGTATTTTAAAAATGCATTTAAAAAAACGTTCATTGTAAGCCACGACATAACATAAGTTATATTTTTAATGTAAAAGATATGAAGATAAATATTTATGTTGTTGGTATTAAAATAGTCTAAATAAGAAATAACCCGTGAGAATTTGAATATAAAGAATGCGAAAATATTTATCGATTTGTTAAAAATTTCGCAGAAATTTTTAAACTAATAAATTAAAAAAAAAACAAATTACTTCATTTAAAAAAAAAACATTATATATTTAAGAATTCAAGAATTTAAAAAAAAAATAGTTTTTTCATTAAAAATAAAAAAATTATTTATACAAAATTAAAATCAAAATTTTTAGTTAATTTTTACAGATACGATAAAATTAATAAGGAATTTTTTTTATAGAAAATTAAATTTCCTAAAATAAATTGTTAAATAAAATCACACTAAAAAAAAAAAAATTAATTTAAATCAATACAAAAAATTTTTGCATTAAATAAAATTTATTTAAAACAAAAAAAAATTTCTTAGTTTCAAAATTTTTCAATTTAAATCAACAAAATAAAATTTTTTTCGCGATTCAAGTTAATTTTTTTTTCTATGCATAAAATTCTTAAAAAAAAAAATTTTTTTCTTAATCTTCAAATTTTATTCTTTAAAATAAATTCTAATTAAAATATTCCTTTTTTTACCTTCATTTTTATACTTAATAAATAAAGCTAAAAATAATTAATCCTACCAAAAAAATTTCTTAGTTTCAAAATTTTTCAATTCAAATCTAATAAATAAAATTTTTTCCTGATTCAAGTTAATTTTTTTTCTATGCATAAAATTCATTAGAAAAAAAATTTTTTTTTAATCCTCAAATTTTATTTTTTAAAATAAATTCCAATTGAAACATTCCTTTTTTACGTTTATTATTAAACTTACTAAATAATTTAAAAAAATTTCTTACCAAAAGCCAAAAATTCCTGGAACTGAATCTCCTCTCGGTGGCAATCTTCCACTTCTTCCATAACAATAAAAATAACAAATAAAATAACTCGGAGCTAAATAGATCAAGCGGCTCATTCAACACTCGATAGAATAAAACTCAGCGAGCTCTGTCAATCACCAAGCTAAAGCCAACAATCATTATCGCAAAACGAGGACACAATTTTCACTGACCTCATCCTGCACCTTCCCCTCGAGATATTTATCGCCCACTAAATCCCCAGATCATAATAACAAAAAAAAAAACCAAATAAACATCGAAACCTCGAAGCTAAAATATCTTCTTCCGCACTAAAATTTCCTCAACTAATTAAATTATTAACAGAAAATCTAGTCAGCTAATCATCAATTATTAAATAGATTACACTTCAAAGTTCAGAATAAATTATACATAGCAAATATTTATCGGTACACTTGCACTCAAGTTATCTCTAGGATTAGCGTCTTAAATTTAAGTACAAGTACGCACGAACTTAAAATTTACTTATCGCTAATTCAATGTCAAATTATATAATTATCTTGCAATTGATTATAATTATTAATAATAATTATTAATACTTAATAAATAAAAATTATAAATTTTAAGTGTAATTATTTTTAAACTGCACAGTTTTAACTTTGGGGACTAATATTGGACTAGTACGATTAACGATAACTAAAACTCACTTGATGCTTTATTTCCCTCTCTTCGCTTCCTTATCTTCTTATATTTCTTCTATACCTTCTTCGTTTTTATTCATTTTTAGAGAACTTAACTTAGCGCTATTAACACTTGGTTTATGAATGACTGTACGCAAAGAATCGATTATGTGTGCATTAGGGTGGCGCAAAAAAACCGACAATTTTTTTTTTTTTTGAGTCTCGAGTGAAAAAATGTTAGTTTTTGATGTTTTAAAAGCCCTCACCAAAGGACAGCTTAAAAAAAAATTTTTAAGAGGTCACTCAAAATTTTTTAAAATTTCAAAAATCGTCAAAAATCGAATTTTTTTGTTTTTATTTTTTTTCTCGTTACGGTATAATTTTATAGACCAAAAAAAAATAAGTTTCTGAAAGTTTCAGTTCAAAATTTAAATTTTGAAAGGTCGCTCATAATTTTTTTTTTTTTTTCTTCTTTAATTAGTCATATCGCCGACTTTAAGTGTTGGGAGTGGTACGTTGGGGTCTTTTTGGTTTGAAAAAATCTTAACCTACGCGGCAAGGTCAAATCTCAACCAAGCTGGTTTCTAAGACCAGCTTGGGATTCGAACCCACGCCTGGCAGTTGATTAAATAAAATTATTAAATTAAAAAAAAATTATATTTTCTATGTTGTGCTTGATTTTTAGTTCATCTCGTGATGTATTTTTATCGATTATGGTACTAAATAAAAAAAAAAAAATGCATGGAATTTTAATTTGAATAGTAAAAGGTCGCTCGAAAAAATCTAAACTAATGCACTAATAAATTGAAAAAAATTATGAGCGACCTTTCAAAATTCAAATTTTGAACTGAAATTTTCAGAAACTTATTTTTTTTTAGTCTATAAAATCATACCGTGACGAAAATAAAAATAAAAAAAAAAAAAATTCGATTTTTGACGATTTTTGAAATTTAAAAAAAATTGGAGCGACATCTTAAAAATTTTTTTTTAAGCTGTCCTTTGGAGAGAGCTTTTAAAACATCAAAAACTAACATTTTTTCACTCGAGACTTAAAAAAAAAAATAGTCGGTTTTTTTGCGCCACCCTAATGTGCATGTATGTATAGTTTTGCACTCGAGTAAAGTTATTTCTTTGTAATAATTCTACACTTTGTGCTTATTGTAAATTGTATTGAATTAAAGTATCAACTGACTGGTTAGCTATCTACTGCTTATGTTTGTATTGTGGTTTCGGTGATTGGATACTTTGGTAAACATTCCGGAGAATGGGAACCAGGTAGTTTGATTGAGAAAAATATTCTTTAGTTAGCTATGTGTAGTGTATATGTAAGGAAAAATATCAAGGTGTTTTGATATTATTGACCAGAATTGGGAAATTGATAGATTTTATGACGCAATTTTTTCCGGTATTTATAGGTACACTGATAGAAGGATTTATTTGTATTAAAAAAATATTTGTTAATAGTTAACAAATCATTTATTAGAGACCATTTTTTAGTATCAAACAAATATTTCTTAATATTTAAAATGATTTGTTTGTATTTAATAAATCAGATATTCATTTATTAAATATTAATAAATCTTTTTAAATACTAAGAAATATTTGTTAAGGACTAAAAAGTGGTCTCTAATAAATGATTTGTTAAATATTAACAAATATTTTTAACTATAAACAAATCCTTCTATCAGTGTAGTTTGCCGGCAAAAGAGAAAGAATGGTGGGGCTGAGGATCGAGTGTAACATCAGTGATTGAGAAATGATATTGTATCTTGTGAAATATTGAAATTTTTTAAAATATAAGTTCATCTCGATGTTACACTCATCGAGACCTTTCATTTGAGTACCCACATCAATATTTCATATATATATATATATATATATATATATATATATATGAAAAATACATAAAAATGCATGCGGGTACTCAAATGAAAGCTCTTGATGAGTGTAACGTCGGAATGAGCTTATATCGTAAAAAATGTCAATAATTAAGAAATTACATTGTATCTTGTCATCTAATGATATTTTGAAAGATATAAGCTCATCTCAGTATTACGCTCATCGAGACCTTTCATTTGAGTACCCACATCAATATTTCATATATTTATATGTATATATATATATATATATGAAAAATACATAAAAATGCATGCGGGTACTCAAATGAAAGCTCTTGATGAGTGTAACGTCGGAATGAACTTATATTCTAAAAAATTTCAATAATTAAGAAATTACATTGTATCTTGTCATCTAATGATATTTTGAAAGATATAAGCTCATCTCAGTATTACGCTCATCGAGACCTTTCATATGAGTACCCACATCGATTTTTCATATATTTTATATATTATAAATGGGTGATTCTCTGTAAGGACGTCTTAAATCTGTACAAAATTGTCCGACCAAATTATTTTTGATTTTATTAGAAAAAAAATTAACAAGGGCTACAAAACTATCAGCTTAATCATAATAAATAAAAAGCCGATTTATTTTTTGCTTTTTCGATATTTGTGTATCTTTTGCCATATAACATCACAGGGGACAGTTTGCCAGGGGACTGTTTTTTTTATCAAATTGAGAAAAATCAAGCAAATTATTTCAATGTATTCAACTTTTCAAGTTCTCAATCAATGTTTACATTAATTAGAATAATATTAAGACTTATGGATCGAATTTTATAAATAAATTATAAATAAAAATAGTTGCCAGGGGACTGAGTTTTGAAGTGGCCCAGACACATATTTCCAGCACAAACGGTGCTTTGACACTAAATAAAATGCCGATAAAGCGCTAACAGCCCTATGGTTAATAACTCAAGGCTATTTAGGTCCTTATAAACCTTACAAAAGGTAAAATAACACGCTAGATTTTTTTTTTGGCTTTGAACTTCTGGCAAGGGACTGTTCTTAAAATGCCTGGGACAAACTTTGGTTTAATGAATTTAATGAAACAAATTAATTTTCGGTATTTTTTATTGAAGATGATTGTTAGTTAACTAATTAAGTTTATGAACATTACGGACCAAATTTTATATTATGCACGAATAACTTAATATTTAATCTTAAAGTTTTAATTTTGGGAATGGGACAGCCCAGGGGATTGTTATATCGGTGGTTTACGAATTTATAGCAAAAAAACCATAATTTATTTCATTTTAGTTTTCAATACTCCAAATAGAAATGTTTTTTTACTTTCGTGATAAATTTTTTTTAGTAACAAAATAACAATTTTTCTAATAAAAAAATGCCTGGGACAGCAAAAAACATCCTTACAGAGAATCACCCATATATATAAAATATATAAAAATGCATGTGGGTACTCAAATAAAAGCTCTTGATGAGTGTAAAATGGAAATGAGCTTATATCTTTAAAAATGTCAAAAATTAAGAAAAGACCTTGTATCTTGTCAACTACTGACAATTTTAAAGATTCAAGCTCACTCCCATATTATACTTATCGAGACCTTTCATTAGGTGACTGAATGGTAGTTATGGACAATGTCTCAGATAGCTTAACTGGTAGAGCCTTTGTCGCGTAACCAAACGATCAGGGTTCGAGTCCCGGTCTGGGCTGTCTGAATTATTTTTTCGGTTACCGAAAAATTCCTACTGAGTAAGGTCTCCCCTCCCCCGTTTATTCTTTATTTCCCCAGTTCCCAAATTTATCTTTAATGACAAATTTAGCTATAAATTATTTTATTACTTTACTTTATTAAATAAGTAAAAATAATCAATTATTAAATTGTTTAAATTATTTTAAATTAAAATAAAGAATTTTGACGAATATTGGGAAAACTTAAATTAAAAAAAAATTTTAACACTATTTTGACTCATTAGTTACGCTCGAATTTCCTTAATCTGTTTTGAAATAGGACAATTGTGGAATTAATATACAGAATAATAAAAACTCTATTAATTTACAACATTTTTTTTTTTATTAACAATTAAATTATTAATTAATACCATCAATTTATATAACAATGTCTTATACAAAACATAACTACTTTCCCTTCCTTCTACTCTTTAGCAACGCCCCTAACTGTTGCCTAGCAACCTTTAGCTAACCTAGAAATTATTGCCTAGCAACAAGACTTTACAAATCCTTCACCAACGTTTCGTATAGAAGAATAAAAATATATTTTAATTTTTAATGCATTTTATCTAATACAGACTAAATTATCATAATCATAATTGTACATAAAATATAAATGGTCCATTATTTTCGCGTATATACATAGCAGCATAAGGTAAAAGACCCAATACCGGAATGATTTGACAATTATTATTTTATATTTTATCTCGTACTCAATCAAATTAAACAAACTTTTCTTTATTAGAAACCTCAATCTTTTTTTTACATAATAAAATATGAATGAAACTTTAAATTATATTGGAAATATTAAAAAAAAATGTTAATGATGTCAATAGTCTTAGATTTCTGACTTATCAAGGTCTCTTAATGGTTTTGCTAAGAAATCACTCGATGATCTTAAGCTCATAGAAACCTAATGGAAATACTTTTCACTAAAATTTTTTTTTTATGTATTAAGGGGTTATACGCAGTTGCAAAGCTAAAAAAACAACATTTTTTTATGAATTTTTTTCTAGACACAGTTTTTAACTATCAATTACAAGTGATGGTTATTTAAATAGAGCCTACTTTCAAGAATACAATAGCGCGTCAATCATGTAAAAATATAAATGTGCACCGCTCCTGTAGAAGATGTTCTGAACGACCTCTAAAAAAAAGGCGCTTGGCGGTGATCTCCATTTCAGTGGTTTGGATTATCTGAAATTAAAAAATATGGTGAATTCTTTTACAGGATAGATTAATGCAGGTATTGGACGAAGAAATAAGAAAAATTTTGATTTTTGACAAAATGGCGTCTATTTGTAAAAAATTTTTCGTTTTTGTTGAAAAACAATTTTCCAAATTGTTAAAAAAAAAATAGCAATAATTTTTTTGAATCTTATTCCTTCGTCCAATACCTGCATTAATCTATCCTGTAAAAGAATTCACCATATTTTTTGATTTCAGATAATCCAAACCACCGAAATGGAGATCACCGCCAAGCGCCTTTTTTAACTTCCCGCTAAGAAAATCGAAGATTTTCAAAAATCGGGAAGTTATTGTTTTCACCCCGTTTTACAAAAATCGAGTTTTCATCAGATCTCGACGTTTGAAGATCACAGGAAGCTTCCCTGACTATCCCCGTGAGGTTGTCACGGTGTCTGTATGTATGTATGTATGTATGTATGTGTGTGTGTGTGTGTGTGTGTGTGTGTGTGTGTGTGTGTGTGTGTGTGTGTGTGTGTGTGTGTGTGTGTGTGTGTGTGTGTGTGTGAAAGTATGTGAACCGCTTATAACTTTTGAACGGCTTGACCGATTTCATCGTGGTTGGTGCCATTCGAAAGGGCTTGACCAAACTTAGATTTGGAAAACTATTTGGACCGATTCAGATCAATAGATTTTGAGAAATCTTCAAAAAACTGAAAAAAAAATTTTTTTCAAATGTGGTTTTTTTGGAATAACTTTTAAACGGCTTTATGGTTCAATTCCAAGAACTAATCAGCTCTTAACCCCAAAAAACCACGTCGATCGCCACCAGTCCGGTCAAAATCGGTTGATTCGTTCGAGAGATATCGTGAACGAAAGAAAACCGAAAAAAGTGTTTTTTCGAAATAACTCCGAAATTCCTAGCGCGATCAATTCAAAATTTAAGATTCTTTGTGAGGCTTGAAAAACTGCGTCGAATGCTGCCAACCGCGTGAAAATCGGTTTATTCATTCAAAAGTTATTGCGGTTTAAAAATTCAAAAAATAGTGTCTTATCAAATCTCTATCAGGCTTTTGAGCTCGAAGAGCTCAAAAGCATAGGAAAGCAATCTCTTTGAGCTCGGAGAGCTCAAAATAACCCATAAATTGTATTTTTAAGCTCGAAGAGCTCAAAAACATCATTGGTGCAATTTTAAGCGCCTAAGTATGGAATTAGCGGGAAGTTGCAGGGATGGCCTTCAGGGTCAACCGTTTTCCTAATTTTTTTAGAGGTCGTTCAGAACATCTTCTACAGGAGCGGTGCACATTTATATTTTTACATAATTGACGCGCTATTGTATTCTTGAAAGTAGGCTCTATTTAAATAACCATCATTTGTAATTGATAATTAAAAACTGTGCCTAGAAAAAATTCATAAAAAAATGTTGTTTTTTTAGCTTTGCAACTGCGTATAACCCCTTAATACAAATACTAAGAATTCGATGCAATTAATTGATAATACAAAATAGACCCTATTGTTATTTAAAATTTACTGTTCGTCTATTGGTACACCCGAAATGAGCTAATACCCAGTATCGGAACAGTCAGCAATATTGATATTATTTATTGACATTTACGATATATACTGTGTTGATTGCTTACATCAAGCACAACAACAAAAGTTTTTGTGAAATAACATTTAATACAGAAAGTAATTTTATTATAAAAATTGTTTCAAATATTCGTAAATTTTAACTTGAAGAATAAAAGCAAATTTCTGTTTTGAAATTTTCTTCTTTACATAAGTGTCATCAAGTATAATCTTGAATCGTTTATTTTTTTTTTTTTTTTTGATTTTTAGTAAAAATTTATTTGATTTTTTAATATTAAATAATTATTGTTAGTTTCACTATGCATACATGTCATTTGAGTTCTGAATTAACTGCTTAATTTTTTATAGGTAGTAGTAGGATGCCGAAAGTTAAGTCGAAGATAACATTTTATAAATTAGTTTTATAAATTCAGAAAAATTCACATAAAGTATTATGATTTGTTTATTAATTATTTAATTAATCCAGGTTACGAAAAGCGGACTCTTTAGATTAAAAAAATTAGTTTTATTTATCGTTCCGATACTGGGTCTTTTAGACTTTTTCAAAAAACATGTTTTTTTTTAATATTAAATTCGACAAAATTGATAAATTTAATTATTTTCGTGTAACTACATGTTTATTCTATATGATTGGATAAAATATTATTACTAATGAACCGTTTGAATATTTTCTAAGTAATAAAAACCAGTCATGTACCCTTCGTCGTTCCGGTACTGGGTCTTTTACCTTATGTTATTTAAAAAGCGCACTTGCTCAATGAATATTTTTGTTTATATTACATAATGTTTTAATTCTTTAAAAAAAATCACTTTTAAAATACTGTTATTTCTTTATCAGTTGATACATTGTAATATCTAATCAATTGAAGATCTAAACGATACTTCTATAGTAATATAAAATTAGAATTACTATCTATGATATCATTCAAAAGATAAATGAAATTATAATTACATAATAAAATTCGTTAATCTAATCAAGTAATGTTTAAATTATATAAAAATATTTTAAATCTCCACGGAAAAAATATTTGAAAAATTTATGTGTTTTATAAATATATATGTATAAATAAATATATATGTTTTATAAATATATTTTTTCAACGGGAATATTTATTTTTGGTTCATGAATTTTTTTTTTTTTTTTTTTTTTTCGTACATGGAATTTAATGAAGTAAATTAAGTAACTTATTTAAATTTAAGTACTTATTTTTTCACGATGGAACCAGTTCAAAGAACCAAATTTTTCTCTCAGTGTAGTGAGATTTCATTAAAAAATAAGTTTATGAGTTTAAAAATTTGCAATTATAAATTTTTAAAATTTTTAAACTAGAAATTCCCTTATTATTTTTTTTTTAATAATCAAAAGGCTCATCGAGACTTTTCAATTGAGTACCCACACGAATTTTGATATATTTTTCATTATACATATGTATAATATATATAAATATATTAAAAAATTGATGTGGGTACTAAAATTAAAGGTCCTGATGAGGGAAACATCGAAATGAGTTGATATCTCTAAGAAAGTCAATAATTAAGAAATTGCATTGTATTTTGTCAACTGACGATATTTTTAACGATACAAGCTCATCCTGATGTTACTCTCATCGAGATCTTTCATTTGAGTACCCACATGAATTTTTTACATATTTTACATATTTGATATATATAATATTTATGGAATATATAATATATATGAAAAATTGATGTGGGTACTCAAATGAAAAGTCTCGATGAGTGTAACATCGGAATGAGCTTATATCTTTAAAAATGTCAATAATTAAGAAATTACATTGTATCTTGTCATCTAATGATATTTAATATCTATATATCTAATGATCTAATGATATTTTAAAGAATCTAAACTCATCTCGATGTTACACTCATCGAGACCTTTCATTTGAGTACCCCCATGAATTTTTCATATATTTATATATATTATATATATGTATATATGAAAAATATATAAAAATGCATGTGGGTACTCAAATGAAAGCTCTTGATGAGTGTAACATCGGAATGAGCTTATATCTTCATAAATGTCAATAATTAAGAAATTACATTGTATTTTGTCATCTAATGATATGTTGAAAGATCTAAACTCATCTCGATGTTACAGTCATCGAGACCTTTCATTTATGTACCCACATCAATTTTATATATATATATATATATATATATATATATATATATATATATATATATATATATATATATATATATATATATATATATATATATGTATATATGAAAAATATATAAAAATGCATGTGGGTACTCAAATAAGAGGTCTTGATGAGTGTAACATCGGGATGAGCTTATACCTTTAAAATTGTCAATAATTAAGAAATGACCTTGTATTTTGTCAACTAATGATATTTTTAAAGATATAAGCTCATTCCGATGTTACACTCATCGAGACCTTTCATTTGAGTACCCACATCAATTTTTCATATATTTGATATATTTATATATTTCATAAATACCATATATATCAAATATATAAAAAAATACTATCTGGGTACTCAAATGAAAGGTCTCGATGAGTGTAACATCGAAATGATTTTATATCATAAAAAATGTCTCTAATTAAAAAATTACATTGTATCTTGTCAACTACTGATATTTTAAAAGATATAAGCTCGCTCTAACATTATACTCATCGAGACCTTTAATTTGAGTACCCACATCAATTTTTCATATATTTTATATATTTATATATTTATATATATTATATGCATGAATATGTGAAAAATATATCAAAAATGCAAGTGGGTACTTTAATGAAAGGTCTCGATGATTGTAACATCAGAATGAGCTTATATCTTCATAAATGTCAATAATTAATAAATTACATTGTATTTTATAATCTAATGATATGTTGAAAGATCTAAACTCATCTCGATGTTACACTCATCGAGACCTTTCATTTGAGTACCCATATCAATTTTTTTGTATATTTCTCATATTTGATACATATGATATTTATGGAATATATAAAATATATAAAAAATTGATGTGGGTACTCAAATGAAAGGTCTCGATGAATAGAACATCGGAATGAGCTTATATCTTTGAAAATTTCTATAATAAAGAAATTACATTGTATTTTGTCAACTGATCGTATTTTTAACAATGCAAGCTCATCCTGATGTTACACTCATTGAGACCTTTCATTTTAGTACCCACATAAATTTTTTATATATTTTATATATTTCTTTAATATCATATACATATAAATTTCTTTAATTTCCAAATTAGAAATTCTTCTATTTTTTTTCATAATAATTTGTCATAAAAATCCAAAAAATTGTTAGATATCAACTTCAGTTTTATATTATTTCTAAATTATGTAAAATTTACTAATTATTGTCATTAATAATCAGTATTGTCATATTTTCTCTGTACTTATACTTCTTATTTCAGAACTTAAAATTAACGCGACTTTTTTAAATTAGAAACTAATGCTTATTTCCAAAAATAAAAAATTTGAGCACCCTAAAAATTAAAATAACATTAAGTACATAATGATTCTTGAGTTTTGGCATCAGCCACATCATCTCTTACTTGGTACTTTTTTAAATTAACTTCACGTGACTCTTCTCCGCAATTATTTCTCTGTCTACTGCGAATGCGCCGTGCAATGCATGGAAAAAATAAATCAGGATCAAGATTTTTCTTGACCTGGTCCAGTCCCAAAGATTGCAACACATTGCTGGTGATCCAACCGACTACGATGGTCATAACGACACCTATTGGCGCGTACCATAAGTAAGAAATGCGGTAGAGATAAAAGAATTCTTTTTTTGGATTAAAATTATTTTGAAAATTCAACGTTCCATTGAATTTTGCGAGTAAATCACTATCACAGCCTTCAATAGACATCGGCAAAGCCTGGGGGAATGGTCTTGGGCCTCCGAATGAAATCCATATCAAAAATATCAACGATAATGTTGTTCCAAAAATAGCGCCGCGCTGAGTTGATGACTCGAATAACATCCCAAGGGTGAACAAACCTACTAAAGGACCTCCAACTACTCCAAAAATCGTCAAGCTCATCTGCAATAATTGAAAAATGTCATTTTAAACTGCACTGAGAGAACAAATTTATTTTTGAAGAAATGAGAAATGTTGTGAGAAAATTGAATTTAATAATTAAAAAATGATTTCATTGTATTTTCTTAATTATTGATATTTTTGAAGATATAAGCTCATCTTGATGTTAGACTCATCGAGACCTTTCATTTGAGTACCCACATCAATTTGTTATATATTTTATATACATGTGATATTTATAAAATATATAAATTTATGAAAATTCTTGTAGGTACTCAAATGAAAGGTCTTGAAGAATGTAACATCGAGATGAGTTTATATCTTTGGAACTATCAATAGTTAAGAAAATAAAATGTCATTTCTTAATTATGAAAATTTTTAAAGATATAAGGTCATTGCGATGTTACACTCGTCGTGATCTTTCATTTGAGTACCCACAAGCATTTTGATATATTTTTCATATATACATATATACATATATATAAAATATAAAATATATGAAAAATTGATGTAGGTATTCAAATTGAAGGTCTCGATGAGTGTAACTTCAAGATGAGCTTATATCTTAAGAAATATCAATAGTTAAGAAAATACAATGTAATTATTTAATTATTGACATTTTTAAAGATGTAAGCTCATCTCGGTAATATACTCATCGAGACCTTTCATTTGAGTACCCACATGCATTTTGATATATTTTTCATATATACATATATATATATATATATATATATATATATATATATATATATATATATATATATATATATATATATATATATATATATAATATAAAAATATATATATAATATAAAATATATAAAATAAAGATATATATATACATATATATATACATATATATATATATATATATATATATATATATATATATAAAATATAAAATATATGAAAAATTGATGTAGGTATTCAAATTGAAGGTCTCGATGAGTGTCACTTCAAGATGAGCTTATATCTTAAGAAATATCAATAGTTAAGAAAATACAATGTAATTACTTAATTATTGACATTTTTAAAGATGTAAGCTCATCTCGGTAATATACTCATCGAGACCTTTCATTTGAGTACCCACATACATTTTTCATACATTTGATATATTTAACAAATATCATATATATAAAATATATGAAAAATTGATGTGGGTACTCAAATGAAAGGTCTTGATAAGTGTATTACCGAGATGAGCTTATATCTTTAAAAATGTCAATAATTAATTAAATAGAATTTCATTTCTTAATTATTAACATTTTTAAAGATATAAGGTCATTCCGATGTTACACTCGTTAAGACCTTTCATTAAAGTACCCACATGCATTTTTTATATATTTTATATATTTTATATATTTGATATATATGATATTTATGAAATATACAAAATATATGAAAAATTGATGTGGGTACTTAAATGAAAGGTCTCGGTGAGTGTAACATCAAGATGAGCTTGTATCTTAAAAAATATCAATATTTAAGAAAATACAATGTAATTACTTAATTATTGACTTTTTTAAAGATGTAAGTTCATCTCGGTAATATTCCACAAATATCATATATATAAAATATATGAAAAACTGATGTGGGTACTCAAATGAAAGGTCTCGATATTGCCGAGATGAGCTTATATCTTCAAAAATGTCAATAAAAGTTTCCCAGATTTTGAAAAAAAAAGAATTTTGCCCTTTTTTTCAAAATAAATTTTTTTTTTTAGGGTATAAAAAATTGAGTAATTCTAAAAAAGTAATGGATAAATGTAATTCTACCTGAAGAATACTGTTCAAATATTGAGCGAGAATCGCCAAAAGTATGCAGAAAATTCCCAAGATGAAAGCTAAAACTTTGCTACATATCAGTGATTTTTTTGGAGAAAATTCCTTCCCAGTGCAAATAAAATACAGCGGCTTTATGTAATCTTCTAAGCTAATTGCCGCAAGAGCGTTCAAGGCCGCAGATATAGTGCTTAATCCAGCGCTAAAAATACCTGCGATATAAGAGTGCTATTATTAGAATTTGATAAGAAAAAAATAATATATAGTGTTTTTAGCTCAATTAAGATTAAGATTGACAAACCTGCGACAAATAATCCAGGTAAACCGGGAAGCGATGATGTCATGTCCATGATGTACAGTGGCATCAACATATCGTTTTTTTTTATTGTTGTAATTGTTACTGGGTCGCAATTGAAGTATTTACTATAAATTGCTAGGCCACTGAAACATGTCATTACTGAAAGTAATGTTAAGATTGGCCAACTTAACCATAGTGCCTTTTGAGCTGATTTTAAACTCCTGTGAACAATTAAATAATTATTTATTACATGGATACATTCAAAATAATCCGGCTTATTAATACTAATTATTTTTTCCCAAATCTAGAAAATTTTTATTGACATTTTTTTAAGAAATAAGCTCATTTCGATGTTATGCTCATCGGGACCTTTCATTTGAGTACCCACATGATTTTTTTACATATTTTGTATATTTCTCAAATATGGGATATATATATATATATATATATATATATATATATATATATATATATATATATATATATATATGAAAAATTGATGTGGGTACTCAAATGAAAGGTCTCGATGAGTATAACATCAAGATGAGTTTAGATCTTTGAAAATATCATTAGTTGACGAGATACAATATCATTTCTAAATTATTTACATTTTTAAATATATAAGCTTATTCTGATGTTACACTCATCGAGACCTTTTATTTAAGTACCCACATGACATTTTTTATATATTTTATATATATGGTATTTGTGAAATACATAAATATATAAAATATATGAAAAATTCATGTGGGTACTCAAATGAAAGCTCTTGATAAGTGTTAAATCAGGATGAGCTTACATCTTCAAAAATATGAATGATTAAGAAATGACCTAGTATTTTATCAACTACTGACATTTTTGAAGATATAAGCTCATTTTGATCTCACCTTCATCGAGACCTTTCATTTGAGTACCCACATGATTTTTTTACATATTTTATATATTTCTCAAATATGGGATATATATATATATATATATATATATATATATATATATATATATATATGTATATAATATATAAAATATATGAAAAATTGATGTGGGTACTCAAATGAAAGGTCTCGATGAGTATAACATCAAGATGAGTTTAGATCTTTGAAAATATAATTAGTTGACAAGAAAAAATGTAATTTCATTATTACTAATATTCTTTAAGATATAAGCTCATTTCGCTGTTACTCTCATCGAGACCTTTCATTTGAGTACCTACATGCATTTTTTATATATTTCATATATTTAATATATAGGATATTTACGAAATATATAAAATATATGAAAAATACATGTGGGTACTCAAACAAAAGGTCTTGAAGAGTGTAATAACGAGATGAGCTTATATCTTTAAAAATATCTTTAGTTGACAAAATAAAATGTAATTTCATAATTACTGACATTTTTTAAGATATAAGCTCATTTTGATCTTACTTTCATCGAGACCTTTTATTTGAGTACCCGCATGCATTTTTTATATATTTTATATATTTAATATATGTGATATTTATAAAATATATGAAATATATGAAAAATAGATGTGGGTACTCAAATAAAAGGTCTTGAAGAGTGTAATATCAAGATGGGCTTATATCCTTGAAAATACCATTACTTGACAAGAAAAAATGTAATTTCATCATTACTAATATTCTTTAAGATATAAGCTCATTTTGATCTTACTTTTATCGAGACCTTTCATTTGAATACCCACATGCATTTTTATATATTTCATATATTTAATATATATGATATTTACAAAATATATAAAATATATGAAAAATACATGTGGGTACTCAAACGAAAGGTCTTGAAGCGTGTAACATCGAGATGAGCTTATCTCTTTGAAAATCTCATTAGTTGACAAGATACAATATTTTTTCTCAATTATTGACTACTATACAATTATCATATCTACTTACTTAACAGTCAGCATTCGTTGTACTTGAATTTGATTGATTCCATAGAGTGACAAAAAAGTACACATTCCACCAATTATAAGACCCCAGCAAGTATGTCGCTCAGTTGGATCCAATGAAAAGCTGTGATTCCGTAAAAACGTACAATATAGCGTAAAAAAAATCAAACTATAAAAAATTGATTACAAACTTGTTAAAGTTCAATCGGCCACCCTCTCTCGCAATTTCCCAAATTTTATCAAGCCCACCAACTGAAGAAGCTGCAGTGGCTATGATAATTATCAACGAAGCGAACATTAAAAAAGCCTGGAAGATGTCAGTAATCAAAACAGCTTTTATCCCTCCGATGCTTGAATAAAAAGCGCAGGCCAAACCAACTGATAGAATACTAGTGAGTTTTTCCATTCCAGTTGTGGTTTTAAATGCTAATGCTGGAGCGTAAAGCACTATTCCAGAGTACAGCAACATTTGCAACCATACTATGGAGCTTGCTAATATTCTTGCTGATACGCCGAATCTTTTTTCTAAATACTGAAAAATTATTCATTTATTTATTTTTTATTTTTTATTTTATTTATTATTAATTTTATTTTTTTATTTTTAGTTTTTATTAATTTTATTTTTTTATTTTTTTTTATTTTTAGTTTTTATTAATTTTTTATTTATTTATTTTATTTATTAATTTTTTATTTATTTATTTTATTTATTAATTATTTTTTTTATTAATTTTTTATTTATTTATTTATTTTTGTTTTATTTATTTTATTTATTTATTATTTTTTTTATTAATTTTTTATTTTTTTTTATTAATTTATTAATTGATATTTTATTTTTATATTTAATTAAATACCTCATAAGTACTTGTAGCTTGTAATTTATAAAAAACTGGTAAGTATCCGTAGCAGACTATTGGTGTTCCAATTAAATAGGAAAAATTAATTACGACAAATATCGCGCCGTAAGTATAATTTTCAGCTGAGACGCCTAGTAATGTTATTGCTGACATAAATGATACCATCAAGCAAATACTGATAGATATTGGGCCCATAGATTTATTTGCTGAAAAATATTCCTGTAGACAGAGAAGAAAAATTATTTTTATGATGAAAATGATTTAATTTAGAGTTAATATATATGATTAAGAAAATTATAAAGGACTTGTACGTTGGATATAATGATAAAGTATTATAAAGAGGCTAAAAAAATTTTTTTTGAAAAAAAAAAAAAGTCAATTTATTATAAGTATTTAGGCTGCATTTGAAAATGATCTATCTCTACATACATACACTGATAAAAGGATTTGTTTTTAATTAAAAATATTTGTTAATATTTAACAAATCATTTAGTAGAGACCACTTTTTAGTATTAAACAAATATTTCTTAGTATTTAAAATAATTTTTTTGTATTTAATAAATCTGATATTCATTTATTAAATTTTAATAAATCTTTCTAAATACTAAACAATATTTATGAAGGACCAAAAAGTGGTCTCAAATAAATGCTTTGTTAAATATTAACAAATATTTTTAACTATAAACAAATTCTTTTATCAGTGTTATTAAGAAATTACCTTATATCTTGTGAACTATTGACATTTTTAAAGATATAAGCTCATCCCGATATTACACTCATCGAGAGCTTTCATTTGAGTACCTACATCAATTTTTCATATATTTTATATATTTATATATTTCACAAATACCATATATATAAAATATATCAAAAATGCCATGTAGGTATTTGAATGGAAGGTCTCGATGAGTGTAACATCAAAATGACTTTATATCTTGAAAAATGACAATAATTAAGAAATGACAGTGTACTTTGTTATCTAATGGCATTTTTAAAGATATAAGCTCACCTTGGCATTACACTCATCGAGACCTTTCATTTAAGTACCCACATCAATTTTTCATATATTTCATATATTTATATATTTCACAAATACTATAGATATAAAATATATAAAAAAAGGCATGTGGGTACTTAAATGAAAGGTCTCGATGAGTGTAACATCGAAATGAGTTTATAACTTTAAAAATATCAATAATTAAAAAATTACTTTGAATTTTGTCAACTGTTGACAATTTTAAAGATATGAGCTCATCTCGACATTACACTCATCGAGACCTTTCATATGAGTACCCACATAAATTTCTCATATATTTTATATATTTATATATTTCACAAATACCATATATATAAAATATATCAAAAATGCCATGTAGGTATTTAAATGAAAGGTCTCGATGAGTGTAACATCAAAATGACTTTATATCTTGAAAAATGACAATAATTAAGAAATGACAGTGTACTTTGTTATCTAATGGCATTTTTAAAGATATAAGCTCATCCCGATGTTACACTCATCGAGACCTTTCATATGAGTACCCACATCAATTTTTCATATATTTTATATATTCATATATCTCACAAATACCATATATATAAAATATATCAAAAATGCCATGTAGGTATTTAAATGAAAGGTCTCCATGAGTGTAACATCAAAATGACTTTATATCTTGAAAAATGACAATAATTAAGAAATGACAGTGTACTTTGTTATCTAATGGCATTTTTAAAGATATAAGCTCACCTTGGCATTACACTCATCGAGACCTTTCATTTAAGTACCCACATCAATTTTTCATATATTTCATATATTTATATATTTCACAAATACTATATATATAAAATATATAAAAAATGGCATGTGGGTACTTAAATGAAAGGTCTCGATGAGTGTAACATCAAAATGAGTTTATATCTTGAAAAATGGCAATAATTAAGAAATGACAGCGCATTTCGTTATCTAATGGCATTTTTAAAGATATAAGTTCACCCTGACATTACACTCATCGAGACCTTTCATTTGAGTACCCACATCAATTTTTCATATATTTTTATATTAATATATATATGTATATATGAAAAATATATAAAAATGCATGTGGGTACTCAAATGAAAACTCTTGATGAGTGTAACATCAGGATGAGCTTATATCTTCAAAAACGTTAATAGTTAAGAAAGTACAGCGCGATTTAACAAAAGTTATTATTCAATAAAGCAAAATTTTATTATTGCAAGGTTGCTAGTTAATCTTTTTAATTAAATAAGTAAGGATTTTTTTATCCCTCAAATTCTTTCCCTTGAATCTTAAAAGAAATTAATTAATTAATTAATTAATAATTGTTTAAAATGATCAAATATTAATCAAGCTTAACTTAATTCTAATTTATTTTAATAAGCATAAAAAAATTTATCACCATTAATAAAAAGTAAGTAAACAAACAGATAAAAAATAACAAATCTATCTAATTAACTATCGACCATCGTGTCACTAGATAACGAGTAATAATAAAAAAAATTTTCCACTATCCTTGTTATCAGTTTAATTAAGAAGCTAAGCTCATATTATATTCTCTCTCTCATTTATCACAGATTATTCATGCGAAGAATTGAATTACCATGCAAGAATATTCTCAATAGAGTTATATATATTAATAGATATATAGATATATCAAGCAGTTTATAACTTAATTGTTTAAATTACCTCGACTGTTTTCTGTTTGCCTCCAGTTAATCTGTAATACAAACCAATTGCGATACTTATAGCTAAAGTCACAGCAATCACGCTGTAATCTGCTAATCCCAGAACTTTTGTTTCTTCCATTTTGTATTTATTAATTATTATTTATGAATAAAAATTTTTTTTGATCCTGAAATCAGTCGAAATTTTATTGTTGAAAATTAATTACTGAAATAAACAAACTTAATAATTTTTTTATCAAATAAATTATTGAAAAAAAAACTTATTTAAAAAATTTTATAATTAGAAACTTTAAAAAATTATAAATAAAATTTTTTAGACTTAATCAAAAATATAAAGTTTTTTGGGACCTCAAAATGTGATCGTCCGATGAAAACCAAATTAAAAAAAATATTTTATAGTTGTTATAATTATTAATAATTACAACTTTAAATTTTTGATTATTTTAATAAAAAAAATAATACACATGAATTTAGCAAAATATCGAGCTTTTATTTTTGAGAGATGTATCGCCTGAAAATTTAACGATATAAAGAAGTTCTATTGTAATCGATTGTTTCCTGAGAGATTTTAAAAGAAGGATTTTTTAAATTAATTTGTTTTTATTGTAGAGTTTTATACTGAGAGTTTTTTAAAATAAAGATTTCTCCTGAGGGATTATAAAATGTAGAGAAATTCTCTGTAGAGATGCTTCCCACCCATTACACTGATAGAAGGATTTATTAACTATTAATAATTTAATTTAATTGAAGACAATTATTTAATTTATTAAATTTTAATAAATATTTTTTAACATTCAATAAATATTTAATTGGGAGGAAAGTACATTTATTAATAGTTAATAAGTATTTATTAATAGTTAATAAGTATTTATTAATAGTTAATAAGTATTTATTAATAGTTAACAAATATTTATCAACAGTTAATAAATATTTTATTGAGTGAATTTGTTTGGCTTGCAATGTCATATGATATAAAGATTGCTTATAAACAAAAATCATCTTTATAAATTATTTTCATTAATTATATTACATTATAATAACGTTTATTGTAAAATAGCAAATTCTATCACAGTTCATAATTATCTTTTGTATTTTTAAATATTAAAAACGTTAATTTATTTAGTAAATTTAATTATTATCATGTATTCCAGCTATAGAGTTATAAAAAGTGTCAAAAGAAAATTACTATTTTTGCTTTTTATTTCAAATAAATATTTGTTAACAGTTAACAAATATTCATTAACCATTAATTAATATTTATTAAAAGTTAATAAATTGTACTTAATGAATTACTTATTAACTGTTAATAAATATTTCTTAACAGTTAATAAATATTTATTAACATTTAATAAATCGTATTTAATAAATAATTTATTAACTGTTAATAAATATTTATTAAATCCTATGTTAAAAAATCATTTATTAACAGTCAATAAAGCTTATTGAATATAAACAAATCTTCCTATCAGTGTACACTGATAGAAGGATTTATTAACTATTAATAATTTAATTTATTTGAAGACAATTATTTAATTTATTAAATTTTAATAAATATTTTTTAACATTCAATAAATATTTAATTGGGAGGAAAGTACATTTATTAATAGTTAATAAGTATTTATTAATAGTTAATAAGTATTTATTAATAGTTAATAAGTATTTATTAATAGTTAATAAGTATTTATTAATAGTTAATAAATATTTTGTTGAGTGAATTTGTTTGGCTTGCAATGTCATATGATATAAAGATTGCTTATAAACAAAAATCATCTTTATAAATTATTTTCATTAATTATATTACATTATAATAACGTTTATGGTAAAATACCAAATTCTATCACAGCTCATAATTATCTTTTGTATTTTTAAATATTAAAAACGTTAATTTATTTAGTAAATTTAATTATTATCATGTATTCCAGCTATAGAGTTATAAAAAGTGTCAAAAGAAAATTGCTATTTTTACTTTTTATTTTAAATAAATATTTGTTAACTGTTAACAAATATTTATTAACATTTAATAAATCGTATTTAATAAATAATTTATTAACTATTAATAATTTAATTTATTTGAAAACAATTATTTAATTTATTAAATTTTAATAAATATTTTTTAACATTTAATAAATATTTATTTGGGAGAAAAATTCATTTATTAATAGTTAATAAGTATTTATTAATAGTTAACAAATATTTATTAACAGTTAATAAATATTTTATTGAGTGAATTTGTTTGGCTTGCAATGTCATATGATATAAAGATTGCTTATAAACAAAAATCATCTTTATAAATTATTTGCATTAATTATATTACATTATAATAACGTTTATTGTAAAATAGCAAATTCTATCACAGCTCATAATTATCTTTTGTATTTTTAAATATTAAAAACGTTAATTTATTTAGTGAATTTAATTTTTATCATGTATTCCAGCTATAGAGTTATAAAAAGTGTCAAATGAAAATTGCTTTTTTTACTTTTTATTTTAAATAAATATTTGTTAACTGTTAACGAATATTTATTAACATTTAATAAATCGTATTTAATAAATAATTTATCAACTGTTAATAAACATTTATTAAATCCTATATTAAAAAATCATTTATTAACAGTCAATAAAGCTTATTGAATATAAACAAATCTTCCTATCAGTGTACACTGATAGAAGGATTTATTAACTATTAATAATTTAATTTATTTGAAGACAATTATTTAATTTATTAAATTTTAATAAATATTTTTTAACATTTAATAAATATTTATTTGGGAGGAAAGTTCATTTATTAATAGTTAATAAGTATTTATTAATAGTTAACAAATATTTATTAACAGTTAATAAATATTTTATTGAGTGAATTTGTTTGGCTTGCAATGTCATATGATATAAAGATTGCTTATAAACAAAAATCATCTTTATAAATTATTTGCATTAATTATATTACATTATAATAACGTTTATTGTAAAATAGCAAATTCTATCACAGCTCATAATTATCTTTTGTATTTTTAAATATTAAAAACGTTAATTTATTTAGTGAATTTAATTTTTATCATGTATTCCAGCTATGAGTTATAAAAAGTGTCAAAAGAAAATTGCTATTTTTGCTTTTTATTTTAAATAAATATTTGTTAACAGTTAATAAATTACTTAATAAATATTTGTCAACTGTTAAAAAATATTTATTAACATTTAATAAATCGTATTTGATAAATAATCTATTGTTAATAAATATTTATTAAATCCTTCGTTAAAAAATGATTAATTTAGTTAATAAATCTTATTAAATACAAACAAATCCTTCGATGAGTTTCACTCTAAAAAATTAAATAAAATATTTTGGAACTAATTTTTTTTTTTGAAGAAAAAAAAAGAATTGTTTAATAATGATTTAATTATTGTAAAAAAAATCAGCTGTCTCTTGACCATTTTTTTTAAATTTTATTTAAAAAATTTGTTCAAAAAAATTATTTTAAAAAATTTCATTTTTAATTTATTAAAATTTTCAAAAGTAAATTTTTTTTTGCAGAAATTTATTTTTAAAAAAAAATTATCAAATATATGCTACTTTAATTTTTATATAAAAAATTAGCTATCACTTGACCATTTTTTTCAAATTTTATTTAAAAAATTTGTTCCGAAAAATGATTTTTAAAAAATTTCATTTTTAGTTTATTAAAATTTTTAAATGTCAATTTTTATTTCCAAAAATTTATTTCTTAAAAAAAAATTATTAAATATCTAATACTTTAATTTTTATAAAAAAATTATACACTAAAGGAAGAATATAAGTAGATATTCATTAACTGATAAATTAATTGACTTCAAAAACAAGTTATCGCTGAACTCACGTGTCAATATTGCTCAACAAACTTATTACATAAAATATAAAATTTAAAACTTTAAAAATTATTTATTAAATAATAATTAATTATTTCTTCTCGCAGAAATTTTTTTTACCGATCACAAAATTGAATTTTTAACGTAATAAATAAATTATAAACAAATTATGAGCCGATATTTAAATTGACGTAAAAAAAAGTAAGAAAAAAAACAAGACTTACCTTAAAACACACTAATTAAAAGCCGGTAACAATTGAGTTAACCAGCAGAATGTTTCCATGCATATGTATGTTCGTATTTCATAATAAGAATCTATAGACTGTTGTCCCCACTCATTGTCAGTAAAATCGGTGGAATAGTTTGTCGGATATAAATTAAATGAAGAGCGAATATAGCGAAGACATGTTAGTCACGCGTAACTTTATTAAATTCCTTTCAAATAATAGACATGCTCATGCGCAATCAAATCAGCTGTTCTTACAAATCATGCGCAGTGATATAATGACAGCTTGGTTCGGTACTGACACGAAAATCGCCGATCGTAAGCGAATATTGAGCGCTAGCTTTAAATTGGTAGAATTACAGTCGGTTATTTGTTTAGGACTTGGATTCAGAAGCACCGGAATATATCTCGTGAAGTGATATGTTGTTATACTCATCGAGACCTTTAATTTGAGTACCAACTTGTATTTTTCATATATTTTACATATATCACATATATAATATATAAGAAATATATAAAAAATTAATGTGGGTACTTAAATGAAAGATCTCGATGAGTATAATATCAGGATGAGTTTATATCTGCGAAAATATCAATAATTAAGAAATCACATTATATCTTGTCAACTAATGATATTTCTAAGGATATAAGCTCATCTCGATATTATACTCTTCAAGACCTTTCATTTGAGTACCCACATCAATTTTTCATATATTTGATATATTTTACATATATCATATATATCAAATATATGAAAAATTGATGTGGATACTCAAATGAAAGGTCTCGGTGAGTATAACATCAGAATGAGCTTATATTTACAAAAATGTCAGTAATTAAGAAATTAGATTGTATCTTGTCAACTAATGATTTTTTTAAAGATATAAGCTCATCTTGATATTATACTCTTCAAAACCTTTCATTTGAGTACCCACATGCATTTTTCATATATTTTACATATATCACATATATAATATATAAGAAATATATAAAAAATTAATGTGGGTACTTAAATGAAAGATCTCGATGAGTATAATATCAGGATGAGTTCATATCTGCGAAAATATCAATAATTAAGAAATCACATTATATCTTGTCAACTAATGATATTTCTAAGGATATAAGCTCATCTTGATATTATACTCTTCAAGACCTTTCATTTGAGTACCCACATCAATTTTTCATATATTTGATATATTTTACATATATCATATATATCAAATATATGAAAAATTGATGTGGGTACTCAAATGAAAGATCTCGGTGAGTATAACATCAGAATGAGCTTATATTTACGAAAATGTCAGTAATTAAGAAATTAGAGTGTATCTTGTCAACTAATGATTTTTTTAAAGATATAAGCTCATCTCGATATTATACTCTTCAAAACCTTTCATTTGAGTACCCACATGCATTTTTCATATATTTTACATATATCACATATAAGAAATATATAAAAAATTAATGTGGGTACTTAAATGAAAGATCTCGATGAGTATAATATCAGGATGAGTTTATATCTGCGAAAATATCAATAATTAAGAAATCACATTATATCTTGTCAACTAATGATATTTCTAAGGATATAAGCTCATCTTGATATTATACTCTTCAAGACCTTTCATTTGAGTACCCACATCAATTTTTCATATATTTGATATATTTTACATATATCATATATATCAAATATATGAAAAATTGATGTGGGTACTCAAATGAAAGGTCTCGGTGAGTATAACATCAGAATGAGCTTATATTTACGAAAATGTCAGTAATTAAGAAATTAGATTGTATCTTGTCAACTAATGATTCTTTTAAAGATATAAGCTCATCTCGATATTATACTCTTCAAAACCTTTCATTTGAGTACCCACATGCATTTTTCATATATTTTACATATATCACATATATAATATATAAGAAATATATAAAAAATTAATGTGGGTACTTAAATGAAAGATCTCGATGAGTATAATATCAGGATGAGTTTATATCTGCGAAAATATCAATAATTAAGAAATCACATTATATCTTGTCAACTAATGATATTTCTAAGGATATAAGCTCATCTCGATATTATACTCTTCAAGACCTTTCATTTGAGTACCCACATCAATTTTTCATATATTTGATATATTTTACATATATCATATATATCAAATATATGAAAAATTGATGTGGATACTCAAATGAAAGGTCTCGGTGAGTATAACATCAGAATGAGCTTATATTTTCGAAAATGTCAGTAATTAAGAAATTAGATTGTATCTTGTCAACTAATGATTTTTTTAAAGATATAAGCTCATCTCGATATTATACTCTTCAAAACCTTTCATTTGAGTACCCACTTGTATTTTTCATATATTTTACATATATCACATATATAATATATAAGAAATATATAAAAAATTAATGTGGGTACTTAAATGAAAGATCTCGATGAGTATAATATCAGGATGAGTTTATATCTGCGAAAATATCAATAATTAAGAAATCACATTATATCTTGTCAACTAATGATATTTCTAAGGATATAAGCTCATCTCGATATTATACTCTTCAAGACCTTTCATTTGAGTACCCACATCAATTTTTCATATATTTGATATATTTTACATATATCATATATATCAAATATATGAAAAATTGATGTGGATACTCAAATGAAAGGTCTCGGTGAGTATAACATCAGAATGAGCTTATATTTACAAAAATGTCAGTAATTAAGAAATTAGATTGTATCTTGTCAACTAATGATTTTTTTAAAGATATAAGCTCATCTTGATATTATACTCTTCAAAACCTTTCATTTGAGTACCCACATGCATTTTTCATATATTTTACATATATCACATATATAATATATAAGAAATATATAAAAAATTAATGTGGGTACTTAAATGAAAGATCTCGATGAGTATAATATCAGGATGAGTTTATATCTGCGAAAATATCAATAATTAAGAAATCACATTATATCTTGTCAACTAATGATATTTCTAAGGATATAAGCTCATCTCGATATTATACTCTTCAAGACCTTTCATTTGAGTACCCACATCAATTTTTCATATATTTGATATATTTTACATATATCATATATATCAAATATATGAAAAATTGATGTGGGTACTCAAATGAAAGGTCTCGGTGAGTATAACATCAGAATGAGCTTATATTTACGAAAATGTCAGTAATTAAGAAATTAGATTGTATCTTGTCAACTAATGATTTTTTTAAAGATATAAGCTCATCTCGATATTATACTCTTCAAAACCTTTCATTTGAGTACCCACATGCATTTTTCATATATTTTACATATATCACATATATAATATATAAGAAATATATAAAAAATTAATGTGGGTACTTAAATGAAAGATCTCGATGAGTATAATATCAGGATGAGTTCATATCTGCGAAAATATCAATAATTAAGAAATCACATTATATCTTGTCAACTAATGATATTTCTAAGGATATAAGCTCATCTTGATATTATACTCTTCAAGACCTTTCATTTGAGTACCCACATCAATTTTTCATATATTTGATATATTTTACATATATCATATATATCAAATATATGAAAAATTGATGTGGGTACTCAAATGAAAGGTCTCGGTGAGTATAACATCAGAATGAGGTTATATTTTCGAAAATGTCAGTAAATAAGAAATTAGATTGTATCTTGTCAACTAATGATTTTTTTAAAGATATAAGCTCATCTTGATATTATACTCTTCAAAACCTTTCATTTGAGTACCCACATGCATTTTTCATATATTTTACATATATCACATATATAATATATAAGAAATATATAAAAAAATTAATGTGGGTACTTAAATGAAAGATCTCGATGAGTATAATATCAGGATGAGTTCATATCTGCGAAAATATCAATAATTAAGAAATCACATTATATCTTGTCAACTAATGATATTTCTAAGGATATAAGCTCATCTTGATATTATACTCTTCAAGACCTTTCATTTGAGTACCCACATGTATTTTTCACATATTTTATATATTCTATATACTCTAAATATGTTATAAATAACGTATATATAAAATATATAAAAAAAATGCATGTGGGTATTCAAATGAAAGGTCTTGATGAGTGTAACTTAAAGATGAGCTTATATCTTCAAAAATGTCAATAATTAAGAAATTACATTATATATTGTCAACTAATGATATTTTTAAGGATATAAGCTGATCTCGATATTACACTCATCAAGACCTTTCATTTGAGTACCCACATCAACTTTTCATATATTTTATATATTATATATATTTCACAAATACTAAATATATAAAATATATAAAAAAAATGCATGTGGGTACTCTAATTAAAGGTCTTGATGAGTGTAACTCGAAAATGAGCTTATATCTTCAAAAATGTCAATAATGAAGAAATTACATTATATCTCGTCAAATAATAATAGTCCGAAGATAAGCTCACCTCACATATGACACATTTAAATTAACTTATCCAGATATTAAAACCAAACTTTCAATTAAAAATATTTTTTCATTATAATCTTGTCTTTTTATCCTATTGAAAAAAAATTTTTTCTAAAAATTTAATCTAAGTAATTAATATTTTTCCTCAGAGGAACTATTCAAAATAATTGAATTAAACGGAGTTACATCTCCATTACATAAAAAATTTCTAAAAAAAAAGCTTTTAAATCTGCCGTAAATTAAATATTAAATAAATGTCTATGTCGAGTTTTCTTCGCAGAGGCTATTTGAGAACGATCGATATTCCAATAAAGGAATAGTAGAGCTTTCAGTGTTACACCATTCTTTGCTTTTTTTTTCTTTTCGTATTTCCATTAACTAGAGTTTACGTTATACTTAAGTCCTAATAAAAGATAGAAGCCAGAAGATTGTGTGTGCTACATTAATTACCGGTATAATTGAATCATAAGTTGTAATTTTTTATCAATGAATCATTAATGTCCAATTTAGAAAAAAAAAATGATATTCATTTTTTTTATTTATCTTTTAATCATAATTTATAATTTTAATATCGATAAAAGTATAAAACTGTCAACACAAAACGATAAAGTTGTTAACTTTTTTTTTCGCTTTTATAATCCGCCGACGATAAAATTAAAATGAAACTAGTTTTCTTTTATAAACGTTAACCAACCAACCACCTGTTCGAACAAAGGCTTCGCTGTTCATTAAATGGAAAAAAAAACTGCTTGAGATAGAATGAATAGCACAAAAAGTGTGTCATCAATTGTAATTTGAATATCAATACTATACTATTCAACTTTCAATTCGTAACTTTCCATCTATCAATGGATATTTTTTATCAATAAATAATAAAATAGCATGAGAAATGTTTTTCATTTTCTGTAAAAAAATATTAAATTAAATTAAGAGAATAAGCAAAAAAAAAAAAAAAGTTTGGAGAATCCAAAAGTGCACGCCTCATAACGCTCAATCATTTTTTAAGAAAAAAATTAATTGTGTAATTGATTAAAAAAAAAAAATTATAATTAAATAATTTCTTACAGAGTATTTTTTATTTTTTTTTTTTAAATTTCGGCGCCCTTTTTCTTGTCATATACGCAGTCTAAAAAATCTAGCTTGATCAAGTGGCGCCATAGTTTTCACGTGACAAATAAGAAAAGTTCGTTTGGCTTTGTACGTTTGTATCCGTGAATTTTAATAAAAATTCAATTAAAAAAAAATACATAAGCTAGGCCACTGATATGAAATACGGACCCAGTTCATCGAATTCTTAAACTAATAAAAAAGGTCCGGTCTTGAAATATCAATTTGTTCGGGAGTAATCGTTGGTACATCCAAAATGGGGTGACATCCGGACGTCCACGTAAAATTTTTTTCAAAATAGCAACATGAAATGATTTTAGAAAGTAAAAGATGGTTTAATTTAAGTGTTTTTCAATGTACATCTACTTATATTATTGAATAAGTGTAATATGGTTGCGATAGAGGCATTTAAAGATCACAAAATTTCTTGATCTTGACGAGTCGAGTATAAAGCACAACCTCACGCGCTTCGCGCTATGAGGCGTGCAAATGGGTTCGGTATCGTTGGAAAAGTCTTGACTTGGAGTTGTACCTTTTCATGGTTTCATATCAGTCTCACCAATAGTTAATTTATGATGATAAATATTTAGGCTGCATTCGAAAATGATCTATCTCTAGATACATAATTAAGAAATGACCTTGTATCTCGTGAACTATTGACATTGTTAAAGATATAAGCTCATCCCGATGTTACACTCAACAAGACCTTTCAATTGAGTACCCACATCAATTTTTTATATATTTATATATTATATATGGGTGATTCTCTGTAAGGATGTTTTTTGCTGTCCCAGGCATTTTTTTTATTAGAAAAATTGTTATTTTGTTACTAAAAAAAATTTATTACGAAAGTAAAAAAATATTTCTATTTGGAGCATTGAAAATTAAAATGAAATAAATTTTGGTTTTTTTGCTATAAATTCGTAAACCACCGAAATAACAGTCCCCTGGGCTGTCCCATTCCCAAAATTAAAACTTTGACATTAAATTAAAGTTATTCGTCCATAATATATAATTTGGTCCATAATGTTTATAAACTTAATTAGTTAACTAACAATCTTCTTCAATAAAAAGTACCGAAAATTAATTTGTTTCATTAAATTCATTAAACCAAAGTTTGTCCCGGGCATTTTAAGATCAGTCCACTGCCAGAAGTTCAAAGCAAAAAAAAAATCCAGCGTGTTATTTTACCTTTTGTAAGGTTTATAAGGATCTAACTAGCCTGGAGTTATTAATCATAGGGCTGTTAGAGCTTTATCGGCATTTTATTTAGTATCAAAGCACCGTTTGTGCTGGAAATATGTGTCTGGGCCACTTTAAAACTCAGTCCCCTGGCAGCTATTTTTTTATTACACGCTTTATATTAGCTTCACTTGTATGTCAGTTTGTCAGTAACTCTCCGTGGGTAATCTGCGCGCCTGCGGCCTTCCTTGGTTCTGGTAGCCGTTTCTCAGGCTCGCTCTCCGAAATCGAACTCTGATTCCCCGTATTTATAATATTTATAAATAATTATTTTTTATTAGCTTCACTTGTATGTCAGTATGTCAGTATGTCAGTATGTAACTCTCCGTGGGTAATTTGCGCGCCTGAATATTTTTGATAATCAACAAATAATAGTTTAAAAAAACTAAAAAATCACGCTTTTACAAATAAACCAAACTAAAAAGTAAAAAATAAATAATAGTTTAAAAAAACTAAAAACACGCTTTTTATAGAAAACCAAACTAAAAAATAGATAATAAATTTAAATTAAGAATAGTGTTAAAAATTTCAATAAATATAAATTAATAATAGTGTAAATAAAAAAAATGTATTTTATTTTAAAAAAAGCGTGGGGTGCTTTTTAAGATATTATCAAAATGATAATAACTCTACTCATATCTGTCAATAAAATATTTATAACTATTGACACCATGCACCTCACGCTTTTTTTAAAATAAAATACATTTTTTTTATTTACACTATTATTAATTTATATTTATTGAAATTTTTAACACTATTCTTAATTTAAATTTATTTTCTATTTTTTAGTTTGGTTTTCTATAAAAAGCGTGTTTTTAGTTTTTTTAAACTATTATTTTTCTATCTAAGAGTCTGTTACTCCAATGATTAACAATCTTTTAATATATAGTATTTTTCGGATGAAATAATAGGAATTAAAAAAAAATTTTATTTCACAAAAATTATTAGTTTTGTCAAGTTCAAAAATTATTAGCCAGGCACTCCAGCAATATATAGATACCATTATTATATATAAATATTGACAGTTAATAATTAATAAATTAGATAAAAAATTTTGTTTACTACGAATCGATCATGTATACGATTTGCATTACTTGTAGTTATAATAAACTCTGTTCTCCAAGTAAGTCTCTTAGGTAAACGAGTAGTGAATTAGTCTTTCAAGCGGTAGGTCCCCGGTTCGATTCCCACTCGCGCCGGTTTTTTTTTCCTATGGAAATAATTATATATAATTATACATAATTATATAGGGCCATTTTTCATTTATAATTATGTAATATAATGATATATAATTTTTTTTACCGGGGCGGGTACATAGTCTGATATACTTATATCAAGGCATATATAGTCTGATATGGCCAATTTCCATATCAGGCCTGATATGGACGATTTATATCAGGCCTGATATAGTCTGATCAGAAAATTTTTTCACGAAAAAATCAGAAAACCGAAAAAAGTGTTTCATCATAATTACTTCGGAATTCCTAATTCAATCAATTTAAACTCAAAGATTTCAAGATTTCAATAGATCACAAGATACAAGGTCATTTTTTAATTATTGACATTTTTAAAGATATAAACTCATCCCGATGTTACACTCATCAAGAGCTTTCATTTGAGTTCCCACATGCATTTTGACATATTTTTCATACATACATATATGTATAATATATATATAAATATATGAAAAATTGGTGTGGGTACTCAAATGAAAGGTCTCGATGAGTGCAATATCGTGGTGAGCTTATATCTTTAAAAATGTCAGTAGTTGACAAGATACAAGGTCATTTCTTAATTATTGACATTTTTTAAGATATAAACTCGTTTCAATGTTACTCTCATCGAGACCTTTTATTTAAGTACCTGCATGCTATTTTTTATATATTTTATATATATGGTATTTGTGAAATATATAAATATATAAAATATATGAAAAATTGATGTGGATACTCAAATGAAAGGTCTCGATGAGTGTAACATCGGGATGAGCTTATATCTTTAAAAATGTCAATAGGTCACAAGATACAAGGTCATTTCTTAATTATATATCTAAAAATACAGCATTTTTGAATGCAGCCTAAATACTTATCATTATTCACTATTGGTAAAAATAATATGAAACCATGAAAAGGTACAACTTCAGATCAAGACTTATCCAATGATACCAAATTTAACCATATAAAACCCGTTTTATTATATAAATACACTGTTCACAAAATTTTTTTTTATTCTCTCGATAATATAGATAATAAAGAAAATTTCTGATAATTTGCAGAATAATAAAAAAAAACAATAATAATTTTCAAGCTAAATTTTTGTTTTAATTAATTAATGTGAAAATAAATATTATTCTTTAGAAAATAAAATCCGACTAATTTTCAAGCTCACAATTTATTATTAATTTTACCCTAGAAAAAAATGACTGTAAAAATAATATCATCTTCTTCCCTTATCAATTTTTCACCTAAAAAAATAATTAAACTTGTCAGCACTCAGCGTGGATCGTCTTTGTCTCAAATAGGGGAAAATTTCGGCTCCTGTAATTTAATTTATACGATCGATATCTATAAAAATTATCCTCGGACAATCCAAATCGTAAATAACCTTGTCAATAATGACACATAATGCCGACAAAAATAATTCCAACTATCAATATTAATTTTATTTATTATTATTTATTATATGGGTCATTCTCTGTAAGGACGTTTTGAATCTGTACAAAATTATCCGACCAAATTATTTTTGATTTTGTTAGAAAAAAAATTAACAAGGGCTACAAAACTATCAGCTTAATCATAATTAAATAAACAGCCGATTTAATTTTTGTTTTTTCGATATTTGTGTATCTTTTGCCATATAACATCACACACTCATAAAAACGATTTTTTTGCTCGACGGGCAGAAAGCGTCAACTTTCGGCCCGCTACGCTAAACAAAGTTGCCCCTTTCTGCCTTCGTCGAGCAAAAAAATAGTATACACTCCACGGGAAGTAAATAAGAAAGCCTCAGATCACATGTTTGTTGACCTCGGCTTCGCCTCGGCCAACAATTACATGTGATCTGAGACATTTCTTACTTTACTTCCCTAGGTGTGTAATATACTATTGTTGAAATAACAAAAGACGGGATAACTGAAAAATATGTTCTGGTAACAAATAAGTGTAGTTATAGTAACAAATCCATTAGTAGCATTAACAAAATGTTTCAAGTTGTACTAACAAACCAGTCTGTTAAATCACCAAATCAATTTGTTGTCCTAACGAAATTATTTTATTGCTATAACAAAACTAATTTGTTGCTAAAATATTTTCCAAATCAGATATCGCTGATTATAACATACTTTTAAATTATAGATTCTTATAAAATGTACTGTAACAAATTTATTTGTTATTTTAATAGAATAATTTTGCTGTTTCAACAAAAAAATTTGCTATACTAACTAAATTATTTTGTCGAATCTACTTAAAAATTTTACTATAGTAACCAAATTGTTTCGTTGTTATAACATATCAATAACTTGCTATAACCTAAATTTTGTTATTTTAACATATGGTTTGTTATCCCTATGTTAACAAATGCATTTGTTACTAGAACATATCTTGGGTTATTTTAACAAAATTTTTTTCTGCGTGCAGGGGACTGTTTGCCAGGGGACTGTTTTTTTTTTTTTATCAAATTGAGAAAAATCAAGCAAACTATTTCAATGCATTCAACTTTTCAAGTTCTCAATGAATGTTTACATTAATTAGAATAATAATAAGACTTATGGATCCAATTTTATAAATAAATTATAAATAAAAATAGTTGCCAGGGGACTGAGTTTTCAAGTGGCCCAGACACATATTTCCAGCACAAACGGGGCTTCGACACTAAATAAAATGCCGATAAAGCGCTAATAGCCCTATGGTTATTAACTCAAGGCTATTTAGGTCCTTATAAACCTTACAAAAGGTAAAATAACACGCTGGATTTTTTTTTTGGCTTTGAACTTCTGGCAGTAGACTGGTCTTAAAATGCCCGGGACAAACTTTGGTTTAATGAATTTAATGAAACAAATTAATTTTCGGTACTTTTTATTGAAGAAGATTGTTAGTTAACTAATTAAGTTTATAAACATTATGGACCAAATTATATATTATGGACGAATAACTTACAATTTAATCTTAAAGTTTCAATTTTGGGAATGGGACAGTCCAGGGGACTGTTATTTCGGTGGTTTACGAATTTATAGCAAAAAAACCAAAATTTATTTCATTTTAGTTTGCAATGCTCCCAATAGAAATGTTTTTTTACTTGCGCAATAAATTTTTTTTAGTGAAAAAATAACAATTTTTCTAATAAAAACATGCCCGGGACAGCGAAAAAACATCCTTATAGAGAATCACCTATATAAATATAATCATGATATAAGACAAAAATAAACGGATCAACTGTTACATAAGCGATATAATCCTTGACATGTTTATTTATTTTTGTTTATTTCTCGGAAGAAAATTCTAACACGCAAGCTATTACCGGCAACACCAAAATCATAAATATAAAATAAAAAAAAATAAATAAAATGGAATAAAATAAATCAGCGGGAATCGGCGAGTTGTGAAGCAGAAAAATAAAAATAGTGGGTATATATTTTTCTAGGGAAACGTGTAGTAGATCCACCTTGATTTATCAAAAGCGCAGGCGTGATATCGACCTGAAGGAGCAGATACCGGGGGTTGTTTTCCCCCACGTACATAGCCTTGTTGTGTACTTATACATCAAAGATAGAGCTATCTAGCTAGATTTTTCCGTGTACTGAGCTGCTGGAGGACAAGTAATAATAGTGATTGTAGGTCGTCGAATTGTCTAGTACGCATTTATTATTTTTTTTACTTATTTAAGTATAGATGTTATTTTTTTTTGTTTTGTTTTTAACGGTAAAGTATGGTATTAATTTTTAGTAAAAAAAATAAAATTGAAGCGTACTGAAAAAAAAATATTTTGAAAAATTCTGGGGCTAAGAAATTTTTTTTAGTAATTTATACTAGCAACCATGGCAGTCACTACGTGACTGCCGTAACTTGTGAACTATAAATAAATAAAATTTGGGTTTTTAAATAATGAATTTGATTAAATTGCACTGTACTTTCTTAAATATTGACGGTTTTAAAGATATAAGCTTATCCTGATATTAGGCTCATTAAGAGCTTTCATTTGAGTACCCACATGCTTTTTCATATATTTTTCATATATACATACATATATATATAATATAAAATATATGAAAAATTGATGTAGATACGAAAATGAAAGGTCTCGATGAGTGTAATGTCGGAGTGAGCTTATATCGCTAAAAATGTCAGTAGTTTACTAAATACAAGGTCATTTCTTAATTATTGATGTTTTTGAAGATGTAAGCTCATATTGATGTTACACTCTTTAAGAGCTTTAATTTGAGTACCCACTGACATTTTTCATATATTTTTCATATATACATATATATAATATATAAAATATATGAAAAATTGATGTGGGTACTCAAATGAAAGATTTCGATGAGTGTAATATCAGGGTGAGCTTATATCGTTAAAAATGTTATCAGCTGATTAAATACAAAGCCATTTCTTAATTATTGACATTTTTGATCTAAGCTCATCCGGATGTTACACTTTTTAAGAGCTTTCATTTGAGTACCCACTTGCATTTTTGATATATTTTTTATATATACATATATATATAATATATATAGATGTATAAAATATATGAAAAATTGATGTGGGTACTCAAATGAAAGGTCTCAATGAGTGTAATGTCGGAGTGAGCTTATATTTTTAAGAATGTCATTAGTTGACAAGATACAATGTCATTTTTTAACTATTGACATTTTTAAAGATATAAACTCATCCTGATGTTACACTCATCGAGACCTTTCATTAGAGTACCCACTTGCATTTTTGATATATTTTTCACATATTCATATATATAATATATATAAATATATAAAATATATGAAAAATTGATGTGGGTACTCAAATTAAAGGTCTCGATGAGTGTAACCTTAAAGTGAGCTTATATCTTTAAAAATGTCAATAGTTGACTAAATACAAGGTCATTTCTTAATTATTGACATTTTTAAAGATATAAGCTCATCCCGATGTTACACTCATCAAGATCTTTCATTTGAGTACCCACATGCATTTTTATATATTTTTCATTTATACATATATACATATATGAAAAATTGATGTGGGTACTCAAATGAAAGGTCTTGATGAGTGTATCATCGGGATGAGCTTATATCTTTAAAAATGTCAATAGTTTCCAAGATAAAGGTTAATTTTTTAATTATGCATTTTCGAATGCAGCCTAAATACTTATCATAATAAATTGACTATCTATAAGAATGATATGAAACCTTAAAAAGGCACAAATTAAAATCAAGACCTTTGCAATGACACTATATTTCACTAAAAAAGCCGATTTTATTATATGCTTATTCTGGACACAAAATTTTTCTTATTCTCTTAATAATAGAGATTATAAAAAAAAAATTTTTTTTTTGAGTGAAGCCAAAAATTCTTTTTAAAAATTCGAATTTTTAATTATAAAAAAAAATTGAGAATTCAATATTAATTATAAAAAAAAAATAAAAATATTATTACACGGGGAGATCTGTTTACAGTATTAAATAAATGTAAATAGAAGAAAGTTGCGCGCGTATTAAAGTAAAGCTATTGCTATTTCCCGCCTCCACCACCTTTTATGTTATATTATATCTGCCCAAGCGCTCTGTAACCGCTTTGCCATTTCTCTCCCTTTAGTCTGGCACCGACCGCCGCTGTCGTTATTTCATTCAATCTCACGTCGGTTTATTATTAACATTTTATCATCATTATTATTAAAAAAAATTTTCAATTAACATTACAAAATTTTTAATAGAATATTTTTTATTTTTTTTTCACTAAACTTTAAATTTGATGAGGTACCTTTTCATCGATAAGGTTGATAGGATGCATACGGTAAAATTTTGTGGTAATTTTGAATTCGTAAAATTTCATTGGGAAAAAATTGATAGTATCAATTTAAACTGAATTATAAATTTTTTATTTTTTATTTAGTGCGAATTTTTGCATCGAAGATTTTGCCGCGTAAATATTTTGCCTCGTGGCACAATCAACAGTTAAATTATTTTTTTCAGTCGGATTTTTTTGAGTAAAAAATTATTTGAGGTGTTAGTTAAGAGTTTTAATTATTATTTTTATTTTAGTTGCAAGTTTAATGATGAGTATATAAAATACATGTTGGACTTTTTATAAAATGTGATTAATTTTGTGAAATTTTATTTTACAAACTGATAATTAATAAAAGGTAATTATTTAATTATTAAATTTATTTTTGACCCTTTAATAATGTAAAATATTAATATTGTACACTAAAAAAAATAAATATTTCCTTTAAAAATTTATTTTTTTAATACTGTTACGTCGAACGTAACTGATTATTTATTTAATTGTATAAATTTTTTTATTTTTTTAAACCCTGGTTATAACCAATAGGTTTGGGATCTTAAACTGTGGGGAAAGGGTATTTTAACGAAATGAAAAAAATTAGGAAAACGGTTGACCCTGAAGGCCATCCCTGCAACTTCCCGCTACTTCCATACTTAGGCGCTTAAAATTGCACCAATGACGTTTTTGAGCTCGAAGAGCTCAAAAATACAATTTATGGGTTATTTTGAGCTCTCCACACTGATAGAAGGATTTATTTGTATTAAAAAAATATTTGTTAATAATTAACAAATCATTTATTAGAGACCATTTTTTAGTATCAAACAAATATTTCTTAGTATTTAAAATGATTTGTTTGTATTTAATAAATCAGATGTCCATTTATTAAATATTAATAAATCTTTTTAAATACTAAGAAATATTTGTTAAGGACTAAAAAGTGGTCTCTAATAAATGATTTGTTAAATATTAACAAATATTTTTAACTATAAACAAATCCTTCTATCAGTGCAAGCTCAAAGAGATTGTTTTCCTATGCTTTTGAGCTCTTCGAGCTCAAAAGTCTGATAGGGATTTGATGTCACTATTTTTTAAATTTTTTAACCGCAATAACTTTTGAATGAATAAACCGATTTTCACGCGGTTGGCAGCATTCGACGCAGTTTTTTAAGCCTCACAAAGAATCTTAAATTTTGAATTGATCGCGCTAAAAATTTCGGAGTTATTCCAAAAAAACACTTTTCGGTTTTCTTTCGTTCACGATATCTCTCGAACGAATCAACCGATTTTGACCGGACTGGTGGCGATCGACGTAGTTTTTTAAGGTTAAGAGCTGATTAGTTTTTGGAATTGAACCATCAAGCCGTTTAAAAGTTATTCCAAAAAAACCACATTTGAAAAAATTTTTTTTTTTTCAGTTTTTTGAAGATTTCTCAAAATCTATTGATCTGAATCGGTCCAAATAGTTTTCCAAATCTAAGTTTGGTCAAGCCCTTTCGAATGGCACCAACCGCGATGAAATCGGTCAAGCCGTTCAAAAGTTATAAGCGGTTCACATACTTTCACACACACACACACACACATACATACATACAGACACACACACACACACATACAGACACCGTGACAACCCCGCTAATTCCATACTTAGGCGCTTAAAATTGCACCAATGACGTTTTTGAGCTTTTCGAGCTCAAAAATACAATTTATGGGTTATTTTGAGCTCTCCAAGCTCAAAGAGATTGTTTTCCTATGCTTTTGAGCTCTTCGAGCTCAAAAGTCTGATAGGGATTTGATGACACTATTTTTTGAATTTTTAAACCGCAATAACTTTTGAATGGCGATCGACATGGTTTTTTGAGGTTAAGAGCTGATTAGTTTTTGGAATTGAACCATCAAGCCGTTTAAAAGTTATTCCAAAAAAACCACATTTGAAAAAATTTTTTTTTTCAGTTTTTTGAAGATTTCTCAAAATCTATTAATCTGAATCGGTCCAAATAGTTTTCCAAATCTAAGTTTGGTCAAGCCCTTTCGAATGGCACCAACCGCGATGAAATCGGTCAAGCCGTTCAAAAGTTATAAGCGGTTCACATACTTTCACACACACACTCACACACACACACACACACATACACACAGACACCGTGACAACCTCGCGGGGATAGTCAGGGAAGCTTCCTGTGACCTTCAAACGTCGAGATCTGATGAAAACTCGGTTTTTGCAAAACGGGGTGAAAACAATAACTTCCCGATTTTTGAAAATCTTCGATTTTCGTAGCGGGAAGTTAAAAATCTTTATTTTAAGTAAAATCATTTTAGTTATATTGAATAAAGCAATGAACAATGAACAAGTAAAAATTTACGGTCAATCAAATAAAGAAGAAAATTTAAAAAATATAATTAACATACTTGAGTTTGAACGTCATGGCTTCCTCGAGAGGTTACTTCACCCGAAGAAGAAACAAAAGGGAAATTACTATTACTGGGAGGGTAGAACACTCACTTCCAATGTTTCAAAACGACTGACTTTTTAATTTTCTTTCTTTGACTCTGTTAGGTCCTTTCGGAAAAACCTGGGCGTGACTTCCTTGTTTCACTTCCCTAAGTCGGGGGAAACTCTAACCAATTAGCCTTCGTTTAGTTTAGAATTTTGACCTTCTCATGAGTCTCTTCGTTTCAGGAGTCGCACCATTCCCTCCACGTAGGTCCCGTACTTATAATAATTTTTTTTGTTAACATTTTATTTTGTTTAAGTATTTAATTTTTTATTTCTTCAAACATTTAGTTATTTAAGGTAGTACCTCCGCGACAATCCAGATCAAAAATTTTGACTCGCTATCCATGTTATACGTATCGACAGAGCTAAGGTTGTAGGTTAAGATTTTTTAACGTTACTGTACTCGTCACTACTATATTCTCTATACATATACACACACACTACGGTTTCAGTGACTAGCGGCTGTTTTTTGTACCCCCTCTCTTAAAAATAATCCTCTAAAAGTGAAATTGATTTTAATTAATCTCGAAAACTACATGGTAAAAAATTTTCATTTTTTTTTTAATTGTTCGAAATATCATATTCTTCAATCTACTAGTTTTTTGATAAAGTCTTGAAATTCTTTCGATGGAAAAAATTAAAAATACTGTCATTTTCCCACGCTTCTCCTATGTTACATGTACAAAAATGTCATTTTCAATTGCAATTATCTCGAGCTTGGTGTGGTAAATCGTCTTCAAATTTTAACAGCATATGTATTATGTATTTAATGACTTATATTCAAAGTTTCGAGGATTTCTTGAAATATTGCTTTCATAACCGTACTACCTTAAGTTATTTATTTGCCGTTAATTTTTGAATTCGTTGATTTTTTTTTTTTTGTGTTAATTCTTTGATTTAAAAATTATTTTAACATTATTTTTGTTTCCTGAGATTTAGAATAGTTATTAGTGATTATTATAATTACTGTTAAGTTTATTGACCTTCTAAATTTAACTCTAGAATTTATAGTTGAAGTTTCCGAATTTTATAAATAATATTTAAGTTCTGAATATAACATGTTAAAAATCCTTCTTTTAAAATAATACTATTATATAAAAAAAAGTGTGTTGAAATTTAACCGTTAGAATTTTAAATCTAATATTTCTCTTTTAAAATTTTTCTTTAGTTTCTATTTCAAATTTTTTCTAGTTTATTACTAAAGAAATATGCTTTAACGTGTATCTGAGGTTGAAACGTTGCACTCTTATCTGGTTCTCAGCGCGAGATAATTTTTATTACTCCAGTTTGTGCACTTAGGGTACTTTCAAATTCGTTAAAATATATATATAAAAAAAACTTGTCAGAACTATAAAATTTGAAATTTGAAACCTTTGAGAATATCGTTTCAATTTCAGATAAACGTTGAACTGACTAATACAAAAATAAAAAAAAAAAAGAGATAAAATAAAGTAATAATAAAAAAAAATATAAACTTATTTTACTTGGACTCGGTCCGATATAACAATACAATTTAATTTTTGTTTGATAATTATTAAAATTTATTAAAATAATTATTATTTAATTTAATTAAAAAAATTAATTTATATTATTTAATTAATAAATTAATATTTTAAATTATTGAATCAATAAATTGTCTGAAAAAATTATTTTTTAAATAAAAACAATTTTTTTTTTATATTTAATAATAATATTTATTATTTATTGTATTGAAAAAAATTTAGTTTTAATAATAAAGTTTTTTTTTAGAAATTAATTTGAATTAAATTTTATTTTAATCTATTTAAATTAAACAAAAATTTTTAATATTTTTTAAATTAAAGCACGCGCCTGTAAAAAAATTATGTACTTTTTTTAAACACAATTTGTAAAAGTTAGTGAAAAATAAATTTCATAAAAAAACTGAGGAGTTATGAATAATAATAATAACAATTTTTATTAGTATAAATAATAAAGTGCTTGACGCAATTTTTCGTTACATTGAAAAGTAATGTGTTAGAATTGTAGTCGCGTACCCGGAAACGGTGCATAAAGTTTTGGTGAAACTTGTTTCTTGAATAACCAATTGTAGTAAAATTTTGTTGAAAAATTTTATGTTATTTAACGAAAAATTTGATATTATTTTTAATAAATTATTGATATTTAACAATATTCACTTTTGATTTAATTAACGATATAATTTCACAATCGAAATTTGGATATCACAAAGAAATTACTAAATTTTCAATGACTCCATTGCAATTTCTATTACAAGAATAGTATTTGTAGCAAACCATTTCTAGCAAACCAAATTATAAATAGTGTTTATAAATCTCAAAGTTTTTTAATGAAATTAGACAAACAGTTCCGTAAAATTACAATACAAGTAAGATTTTTACATAAAGATCATAAAATTACAATACATACTACTGAGTTTACTGAAATCTTTTGAAAAATTACTACACAGAAAAAAAGGTTCACTTGAACCAAGAAAATATTTTTCTTCCTAATTATTTTCTTGAGCGAAAAAAAAATTTTTTTTGACAAGAAATTTCACTTATTCCAACAAAATTAATTCTCTCGCTTCAAGAAATACGTATCTTGATCCAAGAAAATTTATTTGTCAAGAAAATCTTGTTGTTTTTGAGAAAATTCAGCCTCGAGCTCCAAAAAATTTAGTTCTTGATAGAAGTTAATTTTCTTGTCTTGAGAAAATTTCTCTCTTGCTCCAAAAAATTAAATATAAAGATAGAAGTAAATTTTCATTAATATTTTTATTGATTAACATGTCAAATGGCAAGATCAAATAATATTTCATCATTTTTTTTTTCATTCAATATGTATAATTGCACGCTAAAATAATATAAAATGAGTATCAAATATTCTCGAGAAAAATTTTCTCAAGGTGAGAAAATTTTTTTCTTAGCTGAAGTAGGTGGCGCTGCTTCCCTAAAGTATCTAAAAATCTTGATCAAATACAAAAATTCATTGCATTAAGGAGGTTCGAGCGAATCTAATGTAAAAAATAATTTCCAACTTTGAGCTTTGAAATTAAGTATACGCATAAATAAATATGTCATTCATCTAATCCCAAAATTTAAAAAAGATTCACCGTTTAGTTACTTAGATATTAAATTTTTAAAATCACATATTTTATCTCCTTATACACGGGCTCTTATGGCGGACAAACGTTTTGTCGAGACTTTAATTATTTTTTTCAATATTAACCTCCCAACTTTAACGGATAAAAAACTATACACAAGAAACTTGGATTATTGCAAAATATAAAAACAATTTAATAATAATACATTACCGATATAATTTTTGAAATATTTAAAGTCAAATTTTATGTTTGTAACTGGTTTATCGTCAGCCATTTATTCGAATAAAGATTTGACAACATCGCGTCAACAGCTGAGAAAAAACAAAAGGATAGAAATATAGTTACAGAGAGATAAATGTTTAACTCACACACTCATCCACGTCTCAGGTTATGGGTATAATCAAGCGCGCTATTGCCAAATCTGTTTATTTATTCCGGCAAGTAATAAATACCAAAGTCATTTTATTACTTTACTTTATTAAATAAGTAAAAATCATCAATTATTAAATTGTTTAAATTATTTTAAATTAAAATAAAGAATTTTGACGAATATTGGGAAGACCAAAATTTAAAAAAATTTTAACATTATTTTGACTCATTAGTTACGCTCGAACTTCCTCAAGTATTTATAATAATTTTAATTAAGAAAAAATGACTTCCACCAAGAATAAAATTTAAAGAAAAATTTTAACTTCGGCCAACACAACTTCGGTCTTCCTTCAAGCTGCCGAAAATTTTCTTGAGCCAAGAATTTTATTCTCCAGTCAAGAAATTTTTCTTTCTGTGTAGAATTGTTTCAAAATTTTGCAGTGGTAAACATCAATTTGTACACGGAAAAAAGTAAACTGTAATAAATAACAGTCGATTTATAATAAGTAATGATCAACTGCTAAAAATTACCATTTCAAACAGTAAAATCGTGATTTTACTATTCACTTTATAATATTTACCATTTACACGTGACAATTTACTCTTTACATGGAAGAAAATACTATTTCAAACAGTAATATTCGCTATGTAAATGTCTAAAATGTTTAAGTATAATAATTAAGAATTCAGACTGATATTTATCATTTAGTACCTAAAAAATGATCTTATGATATGTAAAAAGTATAAAATAAAGTCAGTAAATTTCTAATACAAGCAACGTCAATATTTACAAAGTAAAATGGTAAATTTTAAACGCGACCCTAAAAATCAAACTGTAATTATTAACTTGCTTGAACTGGTAAAATGTATATTTTAAAACTATAATTATTACTACAAATCTGAATTTTTTTATTGGCTGTCCAGTCTATTGCACGAATTTTTTTAACTAATTATTTATCTAATAATTTATAATATCGTTCGCCGGTATTCCCTACAGACATAAACGATTTTAAAATTCGTTTATAAATTTGTCATTAAAGGTAAATTTGACTGAAAAAATAATTCGGACGGCCCAGACCAGGAATCGAACCTGGATCTTTTGGTATCGCGCCAACTGCTCTTCCCTTAAGCTATCCGAGACACTTTTTAGAATTACCATTCAGTCACCTCTTAATGACGAACTACGAACTTTAATTCTATTTACTTGACTCCTGTCAATACATCTTTAACGCTATCGATATTTTTATACAATATATTTTCTGTAGACTGGTTAATACTATAAATCTGAATTTTTTTATTGGCTGTCCAGTCTATTGCACGAATTTTTTTAACTAATTATTTATCTAATAATTTATAATATCTAATAATTATTTATCTATAATTATTTATCTAATAATTTATAATATAATTTATAATATTCCGAATTATTTTTTAAGTCAAATTTACTTTTAATGACAAATTTATATACGAATTTTAAAATCGTTTATGCCTGTAGGGAATACAGGCGAACGATATTATAAATTATTAGATAAAGAATTATTTAAAAAAATTCGTGCAATAGACTGGACAGCCAATAAAAAATTTCAGATTTATAGTATTAACCAGTCTACAGAAAATATATTGCATAATTTTTACTGTTTCAAATGTTAAATTCTCCCAGAGTGGGACCCCCATCTCTTTCATCTGAGTTTCCCTTCTCCTCATAATATCGACTGTATATTGAAATGGCAATTTTTACTGTTTGAAACTGTAATTTTTTAAGATGAAAGAGTCGTTATTTACTATAGTGACAGCTACTAATCACTTATTTTGGATATTAAATTATAAATTGTGGCTTCCCTAGTAGAAATGAAATCAAGTTTTTAGCCAGTAACTGGCCAGTTTTACTAGACTTAAACTAGTAACTGGCCAGTGTAATATCAAGTTTCTGTCTAGTAACTGGCCAGTTTTACTAGAGATCTAACAAAACATTATGGCGGCTTTAGTGAAACTGTCAGTTTCGAATTCTGAGGTTATTAGGCATTATTAAAATTGTCAAATAAATTCAAAATAATGTTTAATAAACGATATGATATAAAAAAGTTTCATTTATGTGTATTATAAAATAGATAACATCATTAGACTGATAGACTAATAATAAATCTAACAATAGAATAAGAAAATAATTATTTTGAATTGGAGATTTGTTTTTAATACCCACAGTCGCAATTTATATATTGTGGCATTTTTTTTCACTGCATCCATTTTGAAATATATACTGGAAATTATTTACACGTTAATAAACACTAATTTTGATTGATTTATACTGTTTTTTAATAATAATAATTACAATAATGATGCGTACAGGTTAACAAAAATAGTATATTACACACCTAGGGAAGTAAAGTAAGAAATGTCTCAGATCACATGTAATTGTTGGCCGAGGCGAAGCCGAGGTCAACAAACATGTGATCTGAGGCTTTCTTATTTACTTCCCGTGGAGTGTATACTATTTTTTTGTCCGACGAAGGCGGAAAGCGGCAACTTTGTTTAGTGCAGCGGGACGAAAGTTGCCACTTTCCGCCCGGAGGGCAAAAAAAAATAAACAAACATACACACACTAGTAAAGATACACTGTCGGTATAACTAATGTTTATGACTTAGTTGTAGGTGGCGCGATTTCAAGTTTTTACTCGGAATCACTGGCCAGTTACTGGTTTATATCCAGTGAAAACTCGATTATTTCTACTAGGGTTATATACTTTCTACATTAAGTTTTGTAATATTAATATTTTTGCCACCCCGATGTCCGCTTTACTGTTCGAAACTGTAAAAACTAACCGGAATCCGATCGAATATTACAGTTTACTTTTTTCCGTGTATTTTCACCCAACCTTTGTTTTTTCAAATGATTGTAATTTTACAAATATTTTTAACTGTGAGACATTTTTTGCTTTACTGCACTAGTTATGTAATATACTATTAAAAAATATTGAGATCAACCAACCCAAATTAATTAAAAAATTTTCATAATTATAATTGTAACTTAATATTCTTTGATTTTCTATGCTAAAAAAAAAACAGGTGACCGTAAGAGTAAGCAATTACCTAAAAAGCACCTAATTAGGTTACCAAAGACGTAAGACACGAATTAAAGCGATGAAGTCAGAAAGCAATAACGGGTACTTACGATCTGGGGTAATTACCGAAGAGAGCGAATTCATGCCCGCAGCGGCTCGGGAGATTCAACATACCGGAATGCCACTTCAGGTAAACTTCAAAGACGGTGCATTAAGATATGTATACATTAATAATCATAATAATCATAATAATAATATGTACGGCTGATTAAGCAAAGTGGTTGATTGGTTGACTGATGGTAATTAATTCCCGTGTGCATGGTTGATTTTGATAACATTGTGCTAAAGCACTCTACTCATGCTCGATCAATTTCTCTAAACTCGAATTCGTGTATTGGGTCCAATCAGGTGACTTGCAGTACAAGAGGCAATACAGGAACAACAACGACAGTAATTCACAGGCCGGGGAATTCCTCAAGGATGCCTGGGATTACAAGAGCCACTTCAATAACCCGCCGGCGTGGAGGACCTACCAATCGTCAACAATTAATCGGCGTTCTCACTGTTACTCTCTTAGTCACCAGTTTATTTACTCTTATGCTATTGGCTTTACATCGGAACCGCGAGTGCGCCAAAGAAACTCGTAAGTTACAATTATTATTATTATTATTATTATTATTAATAACAACCTACAGTCAATGTATGTGACTGCCGAGAATTAAGAATTATGAATTGAAAAACTTTTAATAATTTTGCGATATTTTTTTATTGCAAAATAGATAATTTAGGTAAGGTAAAAGCCCCAATAGATGATCACGTACCAGTATATGATCATATATTGGGGCTTTTACCTTACTTTTTAAATAAATTTTAATAATTCTAGTCAGCCTGCCAAAAATTGACCGCTTATTCCCTATAAATTGTAGATGGTCCGACGAAAACGAATTTTTTTTTTAAGATGTAGGTAAATGAGTTAGTTGAGAAAGTTTCCCAATAATTAGACTGGACAATTAATTTGTTTAAGAACATATCGCGTTACTGATGCCATAAGGGCGTATCCCGAAAAAAATAACCTTGAAAAGGCATAAGGGCGTATAAAAATTTTTTTTCCGGGAATCGACGTAGTTATGTCTGAAACGGGCAGAAATGCAAAAAAAAATTTTGGTACGCCCTTATGGCACCCAGGGTACCTACCGGGAACCATAAGGGCGTACCAAAAAATTTTTTTTTCGGGAAACAACGTATTTTTACTTGAAACGCGTAGAAATGACAAAAAAAAATTTTTTTCAAATTTGAAATTTTTTTTGGTACGCCCTTATGGCACCCAGGGTACCTACCGGTCGCCATAAGGGCGTACCAAAAAAATTTTTTTTCGGGAAACAACGTATTTTTACTTGAAACGCGTAGAAATGACGAAAAAAAATTTTTTTCAAATTTGAAATTTTTTTTGGTACGCCCTTATGGCACTCAGTGGGTACCCCCGGTGCCATAAGGGCGTACCAAAAAATTTCAAATTTGAAAAAAATTTTTTTTCGTCATTTCTACGCGTTTCAAGTAAAAATACGTTATTTCCCGAAAAAAAATTTTTTGGTACGCCCTTATGGCTTCCGGTAGGTACCCTGGGTGCCATAAGGGCGTACCAAAATTTTTTTTTGCATTTCTGCTCGTTTTAGGCATAACTACATCGATTCCCGAAAAAAATATTTTGGTACGCCTTTATGGCACCCGGGTGCCATAAGGGCGTATAATAGGCTGATACGCCCTTATGGCATTTGTAACGCGATATAGTACAGTCTGATGTCGGTAATTCAGTTTGGACCAGTGACAACAAATGCCAATTTAATATATCGGTTTGTTTATTTGAAACACATCTAAAATGCATTGAAAAAGGTTATCAGACTGACTGTAAATACTCCAAACACTGCTTAAAAAAATTAAACTAGATAATTTACCTTTGGCACTCTTTTGCGGCCTACATCAAAGTATAGTAAATGAAATTTTTTGTTGATAATTAGTTTTATACCCTAACCTAGCTGCATTTTAATAATTCTGTCTTATAAGAAATCTAAACTAAAATAAAGAATAACCAAAAAATTAAATCAATCTCTTCGATTATATTGGTTGTACGTTTATTAATAATTTCTTTATAGTAAAGTTTATTTAGTTGAATATGTGAGGAGTCCTGAGATAACGCAGTTTAATGCACGAACACTACCTATTTATTTATCATTTAGTTATTTTTTTTCAATGATTAAATTTAAAAATAGAATCAATTTACGAAGGACTATTATTTACATACTCCTGCCAAGTTTAATGATTTTTTATTCAATATTTACTTGGTTAAAAAGCATCCCAGTATCTTGTTCAAAATTTAAATATTCATCTATCCTACATGTTCTTAAAAGATAGCAACTTTTGTAACTACCTTTACATTTAAATATCTTGAAAATTATTGAAAATGAATTTTTGATGAATTTTCGATTAAATTATTGATAAAATTTTTTTTTTCAACTAAAGCTGTCATTGTCTACTATAAGAAAAAAATTTAGCTACGCTCAATAAAATTTTTTTAATATATTACAGCAAAATTAATCAACTTTTCGCGGAATTGATTCAATCAGTTAATTATAATAAATTTTGTTCACTTATGTTCTAATGAATTTACTCGAGGACAACAAAATTTTTTCTTCAAGCAATTGTTAACTTAATCGAATAACTTTTTTAGATTCTTCTTAAGGAATAGTTGATAGTAGTTGTTAGTTTTAAAGTACTTGAGAGTTTTTGATGAAACAAATAAGTAATGAAAAGCTTAAGAGTATTAAAGTTTTCTTCTTTCTTTCTTGGGTATATTTTTTTTTTTGAAAAATGGAGTAACTAGATGACAAGAGCTTCATTTAAATTTGAATGGAAAAAAATCTTGAACTAAGAAGTTTTTCTTGGCGTAAATAAATTTAATTTGATTCAAGAATTTTTTTAGTTTTAATTCTAGTCAATAAAATTCTTAAAAATAATTTTTCTATTAAATTAACTTTAATAACAAAAAATTAAGACAATTGTCAATTAGTTTTTATGTAAAAAATTTTTTAAAAAATTAAACAAATCTTGAAAATTTTTTTACTGAAGAAAAAAAAATTCTCTTTAAATTAAATAAAAAAATCGAATTAGTTTTAGAAAATTTTACTTAGTTACAAAATTTATTTATTGGTTTAAATATTCAATTTTTTTGGAAAAAGTAAAAAAAAATAGTTTCAAAAAAATAAAAAAATAATTTTGTTTTTTAAAATTCATTAAAGAAAATTTTGAAATAAATAAAATATAAAAATTTTTTTTTTAATAAAAAAATATAATTTATATTAAAGTTAAACGCGGGAAAAAAAGATTTTTCAGCGTCAACATTTGAAATAAAAAAAAAAAACGTAAAATTTATTTACCTCTACTGTTATTCATTTTTGAAAATTGGATCAAATTAAAGAAGATACGTTTCTTCGCCGTTAAATTGAATTTAAAGTTTAATAGAAGCTTTTCCGAGTCTATATTTTTAAAGAAGGTTTTAGTGCTGCACATATATTTTATAGACTATTTTCTATCGATAAAATTTTTATTTAATCTTGTATCGGAGCTTAGATAGTCGTTAAAAATTTATTTTTAAATTAAACTTGTCCGCAGAATATACAGAAGAAAAAGTAGTAAGAAATTTTATTTTTATTTCAAAATTAAGTTATAAGTAAAGTTAATAAAAGTTAGCGGTATCATAAAAAAAATTTATATTTTAGCAAGAAAACTACTGCGGACAATTTTTTTAGAAAAATGAAGAATTTATTCGGGGTGAATATATCGACATTTTCATTAGCAAATTTTCTGAATTCGTTTTAAAAAAATCCTTCATTTATGCAAAAAAAAAAGTAAATTAAAAAATCAAAATTTAATTAAAAATATAAAATATCTAGAATATTTATAGTATTTTTATCTAAAATATGAAATTATTCAAAACTAGCAACCTTTAAGTCACTATATGACTGCCGTGACTTGTGAACTATAAATAAATAAAATTTTTCTTCATTAAATAATAACTTTTGTTAAATTGCACTGTACTGTCTTAAATATTGACGTTTTTAAAGACATAAGCTCATCCCGATGTTACACTCATCAAGAGCTTTCATTTGAGTACCTACATGCAATTTTACATATTTTTCATATATACATATGGGTGATTCGCTGTAAGGATGTTTTTTGTTGTCCCAGGCATTTTTTCATTAGAAAAATTGTTATTTTGTTACTAAAAAAAATTTATTACGAAAGTAAAAAAACATTTCTATTTGGAGCATTGGAAACTGAAATGAAATAAATTTTGGTTTATTTAAAATTAAAACTTTAAGATTAAATTTTAAGTTATTCGTCAATAATATATAATTTGGTCCATAATGTTTATAAACTTAATTAGTTAACTAACAATCTTCTTCAATAAAAAGTACCGAAAATTAATTTGCTTCATTAAATTCATTAAACCAAAGTTTGTCCCAGGCATTTTAAGAACAGTCCCCTGCCAGAAGTTCAAAGCCAAAAAAAAAATCCAGCGTGTTATTTTACCTTTTGTAAGGTTTATAAGGACCTAACTAGCCTTGAGATAATAACTATAGGGCTGTTAGCGCTTTATCGGCATTTTATTTAGTGTCGAAGCACCGTTTGTGCTGGAAATATGTGTCTGGGCCACTTCAAAACTCAGTCCCCTGGCAACTATTTTTATTTATAATTTATTTATAAAATTGGATCCATAAGTCTTAATATTATTCTAATTAATGTAAACATTCATTGAGAACTTGAAAAATTGAATGCATTGAAATAGTTTGCTTGATTTTTCTCAATTTGATAAAAAAAACAGTCCCCTGGTAAACAGTTCCCTGTGATGTTATATGGCAAAAGATATACAAATATCGAAAAAACAAAAATTATTTTGGCTGTTTATTTATTATGATTAAGCTGACAGTTATGTAGCCCTTGTTAATTTTTTTTCTAATAAAATCAAAAATAATTTGGTCGGACAATTTTGTACAGATTTAAGACGTTCTTACAGAGAATTACCCGTATATATATATATATATATATATATATATATATATATATATATATATATATATATATATATATATATATACAGGGTGTCCCAAAAGTCACGGATGCCATTGGCAGCATCTGATGAAAAAATAATTCTGAGACGAAAAGTCCTTAGCCATTTTCAATTAACCGCATAGATAATTAATTATTAATTAAAAATAACGTCTCTTTATTTGTTAGAGAGAGAGCGCCAGTGTCCAGTAAAGTATGTGCCAAACAAAGACACAACTAACTGTATGACTAACTAGTTTCTATAGCTAACGTAGTCACACATATTTACTTACACATTCACACGTGCAAGCGTCTTCTTTGGAACGCACTTGACTTGACACTAGTGCTCTCTCTCTAACGCATAAAAGGACGTTATTTTAATTAATAATTAATTATCTATGCGTCTGATTAAAAAATGGCTAAGGACTTTTCGTCTCAGAATTATTTTGTTTATCAGATGCTACAATGTCGTCCGTTACTTCTGGGACACTATATATATATATATATATATATATATATATATATATATATATATATATATATATATATATATATATATATATATATATATATAAATATATGAAAAATTGATGTGGGTACTCAAATGAAAGGTCTTGACGAGTGTAATGTCGGGGTGAACTTATATCTTTAAAAATATCACTAATTCACAAGATACAATATAATTTATTGTTTATGTATCTAGAGATAGAGCATTTTTAAATGCAGCCTAAATACTTATCATAATAAATTGACTATCAGTGAGAATAATATGAAACCTTAAAAAGGCACAAATTCAAGTCAAGTCACTAAATTTCACTAGAAAAACATGATTTTATTTTATGTCTATCTTGGTGACAAAATTTTTTTTATTCTCTTAATATTATAGCTGATATTCTTGAAGCAATTTATAAAATCAAACAAGAAAATTTTCTTAATTAAAGCACCAATCTCCAGATGTAAAGAAATATAACATAATTTCCGTGGGAAAATAATAAAATTCCTCTTAAATTATAACAGAAGAGAACAATTAAATCCTTTAATAGGACACTAAATTTTAAAATAATTAAAACTATAAATCTTGAGCTGCTAAATTAACCATTTATTGTACATTAAAAGTAAAACATTCCAGTCTTATATATATTCGGAAAAGGTGAAGGGATATTTTCTTAATAGTTGACTCTCGAGAGCACGCAACTTTATTAAAACGTGATTTGCCTTTGACTTCTCCACTTAATCTTAATTATCACAGTTAAGTTTATTTACTGGACCTACGCCGGTTCGACGAGACAAGATTTATTCGAGTCGAGGCTATCAACTCAACTCATTTGGCTCACCTTAACCAGGTCAACTTCGTTACCTTGCAAATTTCTTGCAGAAAAATGTAATTGCAAAGATTAAAAAAAATCTTTTACTTATTTTTTTTTTTTTTTTATTTAAAATAATGTTGTTGATTTTCCTCAAAAATAAGGAGCGAGTAATTTAAAGAATTTATTCAAAGAAATGAAATTCTTTTGAAAACCAAGATTTTGAAATTTAACAAAAGTTACAAAGTCAAATTGCATTTTATGTAGCTTGTTTTTTTTTTTTATTTATTTCAGGTCTCAACGTTTGTTTGACTGAGGAGTGCGTCAGAACGGGTAAGTGCTGTACCGAGCTTTCTGTTAAAAATTCACTGTATTATATGTACTATGTACTTTAACGAATGCGCTGGAAAAACATACTGAGACTGAGAGTAATTGTTTAGTCATGAGAATAAAAAATTTATAAGTGCACTCACTTCATGGGTAACAATCTTTGTCAAGCATGGAAATATTTTTATGGTTAACTGCTTTATAAGATTTATTACTGCAATTTTTTTAATGGACTTTCTGAAAGGTTTAAATTATTATGGACTTTTTTAATATTTTTCTGGCGTGTTTTTACACGGAAAAAAAATCTTTTCTTAAAACTGCTGTAAAAACGAAAATAATTTTGGGGTTTTCCGCAATTACTGATATAATTAAATTAATAAGATTAAGTTTTTTAATTTATATCTTCTATTATATGAAATTAAAATTAGAATATATTTACTTAACATATGTATTATTTTATATTAATTATCGCTAAATACCTAATTAAAAAATAATATTCTACATATTTTTTTATTCAAAAACAGTATTTGTTTTTGCAAAGTAGCGATGGAGAATAAAAAACAAAATTTGAAATTTTTCATTTTATTCATTTCTAACATAGAAGTGAACTAAAAATAAAACTAAATCTTTAATAATTGTCCATTATGTCAGAAAATATTCGGCGAAATTACTGTATTATTACGGTAATTATTTGGAATTTTTTGGGTAAAATTTGGGCATTAATGCGGTAATTGTATAGTATATTTTTGGTAACTGTACAGAATAAGTGCAGTATATATACTGGATAACTACAGTATAAAAACTGGCCAAAACAACTATAGTTTAACCGCATTATTACCGAATTATAACGGTAAATATACGGCATGAGCATAAATGCCGAAAAATTACGGTATTTTTACGGCATTATCAAAACCGCGAGGGTAACGAGCCTCATTTCATTTAAATGAATTGTTTTCTCAGTGTGCACAAAATTAAAACAAAAACTCATTCTTCTATATTTAAATGACAGATTAAACCTAATTACTTATTTAATTTAACAATTAAAACAATTCTTAGCTTCAAGCTTACTAGCAGCGATGGATCGCACAGCATCTCCATGCGTTGATTTCTTCCAATACGCGTGTGGAACCTGGAACCGGTTGCACATAATTCCGGAGGACAGAAGTTCCATCAATACTTTTGAAGTGCTTTCAGATCAATTGAAAGTAATATTAAAGCGAGTTCTGGAGGAGCCTCCAAATAAACAAGACAACAGCGCGACTTTAAAAGCGAAGACATTCTACAAGTCCTGCATGGACATCCGTGGGTACAATCAGCGTCATTGTTACCGACCTCTCTTTGGTTCGTGCTAAAAGAAGCCATTTTGTTTAACATTGCAGCTCAGATACGACATATTGGCGACGCACCGCTCAAAGAAACTCTGAGGAACCTCGGCGGGTGGCCAGTTGTCGAAGGAACCAATTGGGAACCTCCGAAAAATTTGTCGATTGAAATTTTACTTGGACGCATACGCGGTGAATTTAATGAAGGCGTTTTAGTTGAACATTGGGTGGGACCTGATGATAAAAATTCTTCGGCCAACATCCTCCAGGTGCGACGGCAAAGTAAGACCGTAGTGGGTGACTTAAGGTTTTCCTCACAACGAGCTTTTTTAATAATATATTCAATTTTTTTCGTTAGAAATTTGGGTAGATTGTTGATTTTTATTGCACACCTTTACTCAGTTTTTTTTTTTGTAGATTTTTTGGTAAGAGAAAATTAATGAGATGGATAAGATGTCTGAGATATTAAGAAGATAACGCGTGCCTAAAGGTAAAAGGGCGTATAACAATTTATGCGTCCTTTTACCTTTGCAAAGGTAAAAGGGCGCATATTTTTTTTTATTGCCAATCGAATAGTAGACACATTCTACGCTTAAAATTGAAAAAAAAAATTAGGAAAACGGTTGACCCTAAAGGCCATACCTAAGTGCTCAACAATTCACTTATTTTTTAAGCTCTTCCAGCTCAAAAATACAATTTTTGTGTAATTTTGAGCTCTCCAAGCTCAAATAAATCGCTGTTCTGTGCTTTTGAGCTCTTCGAGCTCAAAAGGCTAATGCAAGTTTTATAGAACACTGTTTTTTGAATGTTCAAACCGCAGTAACTTTTGAATGAATTAACCGATTTTCTCGCGGTTTACGGCATTCAACGCAGTTTTTTGAGTTATTTAACAAATCTTCAAGCGTAAACTAGTCAGACTAAAAATTTTTTAGAAATTCTGAAAAAAACCTTTTTTTTCAATTTTTTTCAACAACGATATCTCACGAACAAATCAACCGATTTTGACCGGGCTGATGGCAATCGACGTGCTTTTTTGAGGTTAAGAGCTCATTAGTTTTTGGAATTGAACGGTTAAGCCGTTTGAAAGATATTTAAAAAAAACGAATTTTTGGAAATTTTATTTTTGAGATTTCTCAAAATTGATCGACTCAAATTCTCTAAATAATTACCGCAGAAATAGTCGAGATCAACAAAACGTCGAGATCTGATGAAAACTCGATTTTCGAAAGACGGGATGAAAACAATAACTTCCCGATTTTTGAAAATTTTCAATTTTCTTAGCGGGAAGTTAAAAATTGCAAGGGTAAAAGGGCGTCTGTCTTTAATTATACGCCCTTTTACTTTTAAGAATTCGAAATTTTGGTGATCTAAAGGTGAAAGGGCGTATAATTTTTTTTCGGCTAGTTTACAAAAGAACGTATTCGTAGTTTAAAAATGTGAAAAAAAAACTTTCTGTGGTAGGAGCGGCGTAAAACCTCAATTATACAATTTTTGAAAATTAAAAAAGAAAATATATCCAAAAAACAATAAATTACGCGTGATTATTTTTTCGCTTTTTATTTTAAGAAATAGTTATTATAAAATTTGGATTCTGGATTGTTAATCATGATAAAACAGCTGTTGTGTGAACGGCGCCACACTGATAAAAGGATTTCTTAGCATTTAAGAAGATTTCTTTGTATTTAAGAAATCATTTCTTAAACATCATTTATTAGCATTTAAAAAATATTTATTAGTATTTAAGAAATATTTCTTTGTATTTAAGAAATATTTCTTAATATTTAAGAAATATTTCTTTGTATTTAAGAAATATTTTTTGAATACTAAGAAATGATGTTTAAGAAATGATTTCTTAAATACAAAGAAATCTTTTTAAATACTAAGAAATCCTTCTATCAGTGAAGTAGTTATATTTAATAGAGGGATTAAGGCGAGAAATTTTAAAATATTTCAATGTTATCTGTCATTGTGATTTTTTTTATTACTTAATTTTTACGTTATTTGTTTTTGATTGATTTATTTTCTATTTGTTTATATCTTCACTTTGTATATGAGGCTGTTATTTTAGTATAACTTATCTTGTGAAACTATTATTTAACATTTGGTATCAAAACTACAATTTTTTTTATGCTCCCTTTTACCTTTAAGTAGTACTTTCTTTTCTTAAAGCTGAAAGAGCGTATGTCTTGAGATACGCTTTTGTAGCTTTAGGATACCAACTTTTTTTTTTCACAGATTTTTACGTTTCAGAGAATTTCAAACTGAATGGCAAAAATAAATTTTTTATACGCCCTTTCAGCACAAATCCCTATTAACCCGTAGATATACGCCCTTTTATCTTTAGGCACGTGATAAATTAGTGTAGAAAATTACCTGTAGACTGCTCTATTTTAAAATATAGTTACTAATATTCTTTAGATTTTTTCAAGTTTGCCAATTAAGGAAATCTACGCGAAGTAGTCAAATTTTTTAAACTTCCTGAAAATTTGTAAATTCAGTCTATGTAGCCTAATAATTAATAAATAATTGAGGTTATAATTGAGGATGGTTTTACTTGTATCACTGTAGAGTGTTTTACAAGGGAGGGTGGGGAATTATTGTCACTCCACTTTTTTCTCCGCAATATAATCTCTCAACCCCGTCATTATAACTCTCAACCACTTTTTCGTCCCCACCCCCCTGCATGTCGGGATTTTTTCTTTCATGCCCGACACACATGTGCTGCGACTGTGGCCGACTTACGCGTTATAATCAGTACCTGCATTTGCATTACGGTCTTAAATAGTATGGAGGTACTTCTATAATGACATTTTACCTCCATAACTATATGGGAAAACCACAGAAAACCCGACCGGTACAGAGGCTGGCAATGAAACGCACATATTCTTAGTTTATATAATCATTGAAAAATATTGGTGCGCGCCGGAATCGAACCCTGGTCCCACTCTTTCGAAATGCAGGTACCGAGCCGATTAGGCTATTGCCAACCTTTAATAATTAATAAAAAAATTAAAAAACAGTAGATTTTCGGGATATTTAATCAAATAATTAGATTTGAAATTTGTAGTTTATACATGTAAAATGGAGATTCCGCCAGCCGTGTATTTGGTTAAGAATTTAATGCAATTAACGATTTTAAAAAAATTTTATTTTCATTGAATTTGATTGAAAAAATAATAAGCTAAAGATTAAAACAATAAAAAAAAAGCTTTCCGAACGTATTACGGAGATATTTTATATTTTTTATGAAAAATCACTTGGAACTTGCGTTCTTTAAAGTTTTGTATTTGACTTGGCAACACCGCTTGCGCATTTACCCAAAGCATAAGTAACCGCGGTTTTTTAAATGCTAGAACATCTTAGTCATTTCAGTTAGACAGTAAACATAAATAAATTAGAAGATTAGGGACACTCTTTTTGTGTTGTCAAGTGTATACCGGTAATTCAGAGTGCTAGATTTTTTTTTAATCAATTAAATGTTAATAATTATTCAATGAGTAAATTTATCGAAAATTTCCTCAAAAATGTTATTAATTAATTTAAAAATTAATTTTAAGATAACAAAAGTATTTATACGTATTATTTTTTTATAGACATTCTTTACACTAAAAGAGTACTTGGATCTCCTTAAGGAAGTTCGAGAGTAACTAATGAATCAAAATAGTGTTAAAATTTTTTTTTAATTTTAGTTTTCCCAATATTCATCAAAATTCTTTATTTTAATTTAAAGTAATTTAAACAATTTAATAATTGATGATTTTTACTTATTTAATAAAGTAAAGTAATAAAATGAATTTGGTATTTATTACGATTTTACTGTTTGAAATGGTAATTTTTAGCAGTTAATCATTACTTATTATAAATCGACTGTTATTTATTACAGTTTACTTTTTTCCGTGTACAAATCGATGTTTACCACTGCAAAATTTTGAAACAATTCTACACAGAAAGAAAAATTTCTTGACTGGAGAATAAAATTCTTGGCTCAAGAAAATTTTCGGCAGCCTGAAGGAAGACCGAAGTTGTGTTGGCCGAAGTTAAAATTTTTCTTTAAATTTTATTCTTGGTGGAAGTCATTTTTTCTTAATTAAAATTATCATAAATACTTAAGGAAGTTCGAGCGTAACTAATGAGTCAAAATAATGTTAAAATTTTTTTAAATTTTGGTCTTCCCAATATTCGTCAAAATTCTTTATTTTAATTTAAAATAATTTAAACAATTTAATAATTGATGATTTTTACTTATTTAATAAAGTAAAGTAATAAAATGACTTTGGTATTTATTACTTGCCGGAATAAATAAACAGATTTGGCAATAGCGTGCTTGATTATACCCATAACAGAGACGTGGATGAGTGTGTGAGTTAAATATTTCTCTCTCTGTAACTATATTTCTATCCTTTTGTTTTTTCTTAGCTGTTGACGCGATGTTGTCAAATCTTTATTCGAATAAATGGCTGACGATAAACCAGTTACAAACATAAAATTTGACTTTAAATATTTCAAAAATTATATCGGTAATGTATTATTATTAAATTGTTTTTATATTTTGCAATAATCCAAGTTTCTTGTGTAAAGTTTTTTATCCGTTAAAGTTGGGAGGTTAATATTGAAAAAAATAATTAAAGTCTCGACAAAACGTTTGTCCGCCATAAGAGCCCGTGTATAAGGAGATAAAATATGTGATTTTTAAAATTTAATATCTAAGTAACTAAACGGTGAATCTTTTTTAAATTTTGGGATTAGATAAATTACTTATTTATTTATACGTATACTTAATTTCAAAGCTGAAAGTTGGAAATTATTTTTAATATTAGATTCGCTCGAACCTCCTTAAGGAAGTAATGAGTCAAAATAGTATTAAATTGTTTTTTAAACTTTAGTCTTCCCAATATCCGTCAAAATTCTTTATTTTAATTTAAAATAATTTAAACAATTTAATAATTGATGATTTTTACTTATTTAATAAAGTAAAGTAATAAAATGACTTTGGTATTTATTACTTGCCGGAATAAATGAACAGATTTGGCAATAGCGCACTTGATTATACCCATAACTGAGACGTGGATGATTGTGTGAGTTAAACATTTCTCTCTCTGTAACTATATTTCTATCCTTTTGTTTTTTCTCAGCTGTTGACGCGATGTTGTCAAATCTTTATTCAAATAAATGGCTGACGATAAACCAGTTACAAACATAAAATTTGACTTTAAATATTTCAAAAATTATATCGGTAATGTATTATTATTAAATTGTTTTTATATTTTGCAATAATCCAAGTTTCTTGTGTAAAGTTTTTTATCCGTTAAAGTTGGGAGGTTAATATTGAAAAAAATAATTAAAGTCTCGACAAAACGTTTGTCCGCCATAAGAGCCCGTGTATAAGGAGATAAAATATGTGATTTTAAAAATTTAATATCTAAGTAACTAAACGGTGAATCTTTTTTAAAATTTGGGATTAGATAAATTACTATTTATTTATACGTATACTTAATTTCAAAGCTCAAAGTTGGAAATTATTTTTAACATTAGATTCGCTCGAACCTCCTTAAGGAAGTAATGAGTCAAAATAGTGTTAAATTGTTTTTTAAACTTTAGTCTTCCCAATATCCGTCAAAATTCTTTATTTTAATTTAAAATAATTTAAACAATTTAATAATTGATAATTTTCACTTATTCAATAAAGTAAAGTAATAAAATGACTTTGGTAGTTATCACTTGCCGGAATAAATAAACAGATTTGGCAATAGCGCGCTTGATTACACCCATAACTGAGACGTGGATGAGTGTGTGAGAAACATTTGTCTCTCTGTAACTATATTTCTATCCTTTTGTTTTTTCTTATCTGTTGACGCGATGTTGTCAAATCTTTATTCGAATAAATGGCTGACGATAAACCAGTTACAAACATAAAATTTGACTTTAAATATTTCAAAAATTATATCGATAATGTATTATTATTAAATTGTTTTTATATTTTGCAATAATCCAAGTTTCTTGTGTATAGTTTTTTATCCGTTAAAGTTGGGAGGTTAATATTGAAAAAAATAATTAAAGTCTCGACAAACCGTTTGTCCGCCATAAGAGCCCGTGTATAAGGATATAAAATATGTGATTTTTAAAATTTAATATCTAAGTAACTAAACGGTGAATCTTTTTTAAAATTTGGGATTAGATAAATTACTATTTATTTATACGTATACTTAATTTCAAAGCTCAAAGTGGGAAATTATTTTTTACATTAGATTCGCTCGAACTTCCTTAAGACGTCCTTACAGAGAATCCCATGTTTATCAAATATACAAAATATATAAAAAATTCATGTAGGTACTCAAATTAAAGGCCTTGGCGAGGGTATGAAAATGTCAATAATTAATAAATAAATAAATAATTAAATAAATGACACCGTATCTTGTTAACTAATGATATTTTCAAAGTTATAAATTCATCTCGATAACACACTTATCAAGACCTTTCGTTTGAGTACTCACATGAATTTTTTATATATTTGATATATATCTCAATTATCATATACTGTATATATAAAATTTTACACTAAAAAAAAAAAAAAAAAATAAACAAGTTAAAATTGATTTAAAAGGATTTTTATTTAAATTTCAAGTCATCAGTAAGTTTCATATTCGGCCGTGGAAACAACGGACTATATTTACAAATTTAGACTTCTAGACAAAAATTTCAAAATCACACTAGTCGATAATAATCAAAGTTGGAAATTATTTTTTACATTAGATTTGCTCGAACCTTCTTACAAAAGAAATTTAAATTTTAGAATTTAAATTTCAAAGTTTTCTAGTTGTTTTTTTTTTTCAAGGTTTGGTAAAATGTTTTCTTTTTTTGAATTTAGTAGATATTTTTTAGTGTCCTTATTTAAAGATTTATTCATTGAAGGTAGAGGTGTGCATTTTTAGATTTTGAATTTTATTATTTAAAATAATTGGTAGTATTTTTAATAAAATATTATTAATAAATATAATTAATAATTAAAATAAAATTCTAAAATAATTTACAGTTGGATCAAATGCAATTGGCCTTGCCAAGCCGAGATTACTACTTGAAATCAAATAGTAAATCAGAATTACGAGCGTATCACCGTTATATGACAAATGTGTCAGTTTTACTGGGAGCGGATCCAGAAAAAGCGGCTGAAGAGTTTGAAAGAGTTATTCTTTTTGAAAAGCAGCTTGCCAACGTATGCATTTAATACTATTTAATATTTAATATTTAATTATTATTATTATTACTTGTATTAATTAATATTAGTCGGAGCGATACTGTAAATTGAATAGCAAATACAGAGTTAAATTGAAGCGATATGCGAGTGATTTAATGGATATCAACGATATTTAATACTTGAGTAAGCCGAATGAAACTAATTGAATTTTAATTAAATTTCAGGCGTCACTGCCAGAAGCAGATAGACATGACACATCCGCAATTTATCGGAAATTAACGTTGCGTGAGTTACAACGTGAGGTCCCTCAGTTAAACTGGAGAGATTATCTTCAGACATTTTTGAGTACCTCAATTACTGAAGATGAACCGGTTGTTGTTTATGCATTGCCATATTTCATTAAAATGGGTCGAATTATTGAACAGACTGATAAAAGGTTTTTTGATTTTTTTATAAAACTATTTTTAACTTGGGGCGAAAATAAAACTTACTATTGATTTAAAATTTAAGGCATCATGAGTGTAATGTCAAAATGAGCTTATATCTTTGATAATATCAGTTTTATTCGTTAATTATTGACATTTTTGAAGATATAAGCTCATTCTGATGTTACAATTATCAAGACCTTTCATTTGAGTACCCACATGCATTTTTGATATATTTCATATATTTGATATATATGATATTAATGAAATATATAAAATATATGAAAAATTGATGTGGGTACTCAAATGAAAGGTCTTGATGAGTGTAGTAGTGAGATGAGCTTATATCTCAAAAAATATCATCTGTTGACGAAATACAATGTAATTTCTTAATTCTTGACATTTTTTAAGATTTAAGCTCATTTTAGTGTTACTCTCATCAAGACTTCTCATTTGAATACCCACATCAATTTTTTATATATTATATATATTTGATATATATGATATTTGTAAAATATATAAAATATATGAAAAATTCATGTGGGTACTCAAATAAAAGGTCTCGATGAGTGTAACATCAGGATGAGCTTGTATCTTAAAAAATGTCATCAGCTAACGAAATATAATGTAATTTCTTAATTATTGACACTTTCAAAGATATAAGCTCATTTTGATGTAATTCTCATCAAGACTTCTCATTTGAATACCCACATCAATTTTTTATATATTTGACATATATGATATATGTAAAATATATAAAATATATGAAAAATTCATGTGGGTACTCAAATAAAAGGTCTTCATGAGTGTAGTAGCCAGACGAGTTTATATCTTTAAAAATATTATCAGTTGACAAAATACAATGTAATTTCTCAATTATTAATATTTTTAAAGATATAAGCTCATTTTAATCTTACTCTCGTCGAGACCTTTCATTTGAATACCCACATCAATTTTTTATATATTACATATATTTGATGTATATGATATTTGTAAAATATATAAAATATATGAAAAATTCATGTGGGTACTCAAATGAAAGGTCTTGATGAGAGTAATAACAAGATGAGCTTATATCTCAAAAAATACCATCAGTTAACAAAATACAATGTAATTTCTTAATTCTTGATATTTTTGAGTATATAAGCTCATTCCGATGTTACTCTCATGGAGAGCTTTCATTTGAGTACCTACATCAATTTTTTGCATATTTCATATCTTTGATATATATGATATATGTGAAATATATGAAAAACTGATGTGGGTACTTAAATGAAAGGTCTCGATGAGTGTAACATCGAAATGAGCTTATACCTCAAAAAATATCATCAGTTGACAAAATACAATGCTATTTCTTAATTCTTGACATTTTTTAAGATATAAGTTCATTCCGATGTTACATTTATCAAGACCTTTCATTTGAGTACCCACATGATTTTTTCATATATTTCATATATTTGATATATATGATATTTATAAAATATATAAAATATATGAAAAATTCATGTGGGTACTCAAATGAAAGGTCTCGATGAGTGTAACATCGAAATGAGCTTATACCTCAAAAAATATCATCAGTTGACAAAATACAATGTTATTTCTTAATTCTTGACATTTTTTAAGATATAAGTTCATTCCGATGTTACATTTATCAAGACCTTTCATTTGAGTACCCACATGCATTTTTTCATATATTTCATATATTTGATATATATGATATTTATGAAATATATAAAATATATGAAAAATTCATGTGGGTACTCAAATGAAAGGTCTCGATGAGTGTAACATCGAAATGAGCTTATACCTCAAAAAATATCATCAGTTGACAAAATACAATGTTATTTCTTAATTCTTGACATTTTTTAAGATATAAGTTCATTCCGATGTTACATTTATCAAGACCTTTCATTTGAGTACCCACATGCATTTTTTCATATATTTCATATATTTGATATATATGATATTTATGAAATATATAAAATATATGAAAAATTCATGTGGGTACTCAAATGAAAGGTCTCGATGAGTGTAACATCGAAATGAGCTTATACCTCAAAAAATATCATCAGTTGACAAAATACAATGTTATTTCTTAATTCTTGACATTTTTTAAGATATAAGTTCATTCCGATGTTACATTTATCAAGACCTTTCATTTGAGTACCCACATGCATTTTTTCATATATTTCATATATTTGATATATATGATATTTATGAAATATATAAAATATATGAAAAATTCATGTGGGTACTCAAATGAAAGGTCTCGATGAGTGTAACATCAAGATGAGCTTATATCTTAAAAAACATTATTAGATAACAAGATGTAATGCTATTTCTCAATTATTGAAATTTTTAAAGATATTAGTTTATTTTGATGGTGAAATATATTTAATATAAAATAAATTTATGTGAGTACGCTTATAAGAAAAATAGACTAGTAGGTTACGATACGATTCGATAAACCATTTGATTGTTTATAGCAAATTCAAGGCAGCTGAGTTATAAAAGTTAAAAAATAAAAGCAATTTAAGTTAGAAAAAGTCGAGATCTAAAGCAAAATCATCGATATAACTTCAAAGGAAAGTTAGACAGAAATTTTCAATGTCTTTGCAAACTTCTCAATAGATCTTTATCAAGTTGATAGTTTCGACATGTAAAACAGTTTCAGAATACGCGATAAATTTAGTAATTTGAAATGCTTCCTTGATGTACAAGTTCACCAACAAGAGAAATATAGTGAACTTTGACGGTTCGCTTAGTTGAATCTCCAAAAAGGGACACTATCGGAGAAATCAATAATTTTCTAAATTTCTTAATCGATTTGATTCAAAGAAAAGTTAGACAAATCAAGTCAAAACTAAGTTTTATTTCCGATTCAGGAATTATAAGATACAATTTTTCAATCTATTATTATTATTATTTATTTATTTATTTATCTATCTAAAATAATTAATTTAGTAATTATAATTATCATTTTTTTAGAATTATCCATAATTATATCATATGGCGATTTGTAATGTCAATAATGCCACATATGATTGATGAATATCAACAAAAGCGAGTTGAATTTCGGAAAATACTTTTGGGAATATTAAGCGAAAGGAATCGTTGGTCACAATGCGTTGAATGGACTAATAAGAAACTTGGAATGGCAGTAGGCGCACTTTTTATTCGTGATAATTTTAATCACGAAAGTAAGGTGACTATTAAACGAAAATATCGTGTTTTAATGAAAAAAAATTTTTTTCCTTATTTTTTGAGTAAATTTCTAAATTTTCATTTTTTTCTGAATTGATTGAAGCAAAAAAATAAAAATTTAATTTAATTTGTTAAATTGTACAATAAGAATAAGAAGAAACAAAATTGAGGAGTACTTTGATTTAGGAGACTGCATTGGAGATGATACGCACTATTAGAGAAGCATTCAACGAACTTCTCAATGAAAATCACTGGATGAATGAAGAAACAAGGGCTGTTGCTAAAAGCAAAGCTGATTCCATGAATGAACGGATTGGCTATCCGGAATTTCTGAAAGACCCTGTTGAACTTTCTAAGGAATATATTTCGGTAATTTTATAATAATAATTATTATTGTTGTTATTATTTTTTTAATAGTATTTTCAATTGAAATTAAACTTTAATAATTTGCACCAAATCATACTCTTCAAAATTAGAGCTTTTAAATTTTTATTTAAAAATTTGAAATTTTTGTAAGAACTTTAAATTTTTGTAAAAATTTGAATTTTTTAAATAAAACTTGAAATTTTTGTAAAAGTTTGAAATTTTGAAATTTTTAAATAAAATGTCAGACTTTTAAATAAAGTTTGAAATTTTTGTAAAAATTCTGAAATTTTTGTAAAAGTTTGAAGTTTTTGTAAAAATTCTGATAATTTTGTAAGAATTCTGAAATTTTTGCCCAATTTTAAAATTTTTAAATAAAATTTCAGATTTTTAAATAAAATTTAAAATTTTTGTAAAAATTCTGAAAATTTTGTAAAAATTTGAAATTTTTGTAAAAATTCTGAAATTTTTGTAAAAGTTTGAAATTTTTGTAAAAATTCTGAAATTTTTGTAAAAATTCTGAAATTCTTGTAAGAATTTCAAATTTTTGTCCAAATTTGAAATTTTTAAATCAAATTTTAAATTTTTAAATCAAATTTAAAATTTTTGTAAAAATTCTGAAATTTTTGTAAAAATTCTGAAAATTTTGTACGAATTCTGAAATTTTTGCCCAATTTTGAAATTTTTAAATAAAATTTCAGATTTTTAAATAAAGTTTGAAATTTTTGTAAAAATTCTGCAATTTTTGTAAAAATTCTGATAATTTTGTAAGAATTCTGAAATTTTTGCCCAATTTTGAAATTTTTAAATAAAATTTGAAATTTTTGTAAAAATTCTGAAATTTTTGTAAAAGTTTGAAATTTTTGTAAAAGTTTGAAATTTTTGTAAAAATTCTGAAATTCTTCTAAGAATTTCAAATTTTTAAATAAAATTTAAAATTTTCGTAAAAATTCTGAAAATTTTGTAAAAATTCTGAAAATATTGTAAAAATTTGAAAATTTTGTAAAAGTTTCAAATTTTTGTAAAAATTTTGAAAATTCCATAGTTTTAAATTTCAAATTTTAGCTAAAATAAATAATTTTTTTAAATAAAAAATTTTCATGCTAAAAAATAATATCCAATAAATGAAATTTTTCAGTTAAACATAACAGAAGATCGTTTTTTGGAAAACATATTATCAGTATTAAAACACGACGCCCGGCACAATTTGGAGCAACTTCGAAAGCCAGTTGACAAAGACAGGTGGTCGACAGAACCCGCTGTTGTTAATGCATTTTACAACCCAAATAAGAATGATATCGGTAATAATTAAACCACATATCTTCAAAACTTTAGTATGGTATATTACGTATCTAGACTAGTAAAATAAGAAAAATCTCAAATGACATGTAATTGTTGGCCAAAGCTGACAAGCATGTGATTTTAGACATTTCTTACTTTACTGTCTTACACTGAAAAAAAAAATTCTTGACTGGAGGGTTAATTTTCTTGGCTCAAAAAAATATTAAGCAAGATTGAAAATTTCTTGAATTAAGTCAAAATTTCTTGAGCCAAGAAAATTTTTTTTGCTCCAAAATAACTTTTGTCTTCCTTAAAATTTTCTTGGTGCAAGAAGTTTTTTTTCTGTGTAGGTATGTAATATACTATTTCTATAATAATAATCATTGAACCAAAAATTGATCATAAAATTGAATTTATTGTAATAAATTGAACCTTTTACAGTTTTTCCGGCGGGTATCCTTCAGCCATTATTCTACTCCCAACACTTTCCAAAATCATTGAATTACGGCGGGATCGGAGTTGTAATTGGCCATGAAATTACACATGGGTTTGACGACAAAGGTCGCCAATATGACAAAGATGGTAATATGATGCAATGGTGGAATAACGCAACTATAAAAGCTTTTAGGGAAAGAGCCCAATGTATAATTGACCAGTACGACCGCTACAAACTCAGAGATGTTAATCTCTTCGTTAATGGACGAATGACTCAGGGTGAAAATATTGCTGATAATGGCGGACTCAAGCAGTCATTTCGGGTATTAATTATTTCTTCTTTAAAAAAAAAATATGTTTCTTCTTTAAAAAAAAATTAAATTAATAAATTTTTCTATTTTTAGGCGTATAAAAAATGGGTTGCTACCCACGGCGAAGAGCCTCTTCTCCCGGGGATAGATTTGACGCATGATCAGTTATTTTTTCTGAACTATGCACAAATTTGGTGCGGATCTATGACACCAGAAGACGCTCTCACTAAAATACGCAGCAGTGTGCACTCACCTGGTCCATTCCGAGTCCTGGGTCCGCTTTCTAATAGCCAGGATTTCGCTAAGGCGTATAAATGTCCTCCAGGATCTCCAATGAATCCGACGCATAAGTGCAGCGTATGGTAAATATTAAGGCGTAATAAAAAATTTAACAAATTTGTTTTTTTTTTTTTTTTGTATATTTTATATATATGATAGTTATAAAATATGAAAAATACATGTAGGTATTCAAATGAAATATATCAATAAGTGTATCATCGGAATGAGCTTATATACTCAAAAATATGAATAATTAAGAAAAAACGTTATATCTTGTCACCTAATGATATTATTAAAAATATAAGCTCTTCTCGATAATATGCTCATCGAGACCTTTCATTGGAGTACTCACATCAATTTTTCATATATTTTATATATTTTACAAATATCATATACATAAAATATATAGAATATATGAAAAACTCATGTGGATACTCAAATAAGAGATCTTGATGAGTGTAACATCAGAATGAGCTTATATACTCAAAATTATAAAAAATTTAGAAATTACATCATGTTTTATCAACGGACGATATTTTTTAAGATGTAAGCTCATATTGGTACTACGCTCATTGAGACCTTTCATTTGAGTACCCACATCAATTTTTCATATATTTATATATTTCACAAATATCATATATATAAAATATATAAAAAAATTGATGTGGGTACTTAAATGAAAGGTCTCGATGAGTGTAACATCAGGATGAGCTTATATCTTTAAAATTGACAATAATTAAGAAATTACATTGTATTTTTTCGACTGATGATATTTTTAAAGATACAAGCTCATCTCAGTACTACGCTCATCGAGACCTTTCATTTGAGTACCTACATCAATTTTTCATATATTTCATATATTTATATATTTCACAAATATCATATATATATATATATATATATATATATATATATATAAAAATCCATGTGGGTACTCAAATGAAAGCTCTTGATGAGAGTAACATCAGAATAAACTTATATCTTTAAAATTGTCAATAATTAAGAAATTACTGTAAGACTCGAGGTTTATATTTTATATACCACTCATATTTATTAATACATCTACAAGTAATAACCCGACAATAACTACGGAATGAGACAGCTAATTAAAGCCAATATAATTAAGGGATGACAATGACTGGGTGGCGTTGTACTAGGACCCATCGCGTGAGGTCCTCATGAAGGGTGGCGTCGGAATGCCCCTAACAATCTCTCTCGTAGTCCTCTTAACCCTCGTTGAGTGGGGGCGAGTCTTGTCACGGGCTGGGGGTAAGACCTTACGTCACAGATCTCGGGCCTCACGATACTCGACAGCCTTCAGCCTCGGCAATAAGAATAGCGTTGCTTACATTACATTGTATTATTTCGACTGATGATATTTTTAAAGATACAAGCTCATTTCAGTACTAGGCTCATCGAGACCTTTCATTTGAGTACCCACATCAATTTTTCATATATTTATATATTTTTCACAAATATCATATATATATATATATATATATATATATATATACATATATATATACATATACATATATATATATATATACATATATATATATATATATATATATATATATATATATATATATATATATATATATATATATATATATAAAATATAAAAAAATTGATGTGGGTACTCAAATGAAAGGTCTCGTTGAATATAACATTTAAATGAGCTTATATCTTTAAAAATGTCAATAATTAAGAAATTACATTGTATTTTGTCAACTGATGATATTTTTAAAGATACAAGCTCATCTCAGTATTATGCCTATTGAGACCTTTAATTTGAGTACCCACATCAATTTTTCATATATTTATATATTTTTCACAAATATCATATATATATATATATATATATATATATATATATACATATATATACATATACATATATATATATATATATATATACATATATATATATATATATATATATATATATATATATATATATATATATATATATATATATAAAATATATAAAAAAATTGATGTGGGTACTCAAATGAAAGGTCTCGTTGAATATAACATTTAGATGAGCTTATATCTTTAAAAATGTCAATAATTAAGAAATTACATTGTATTTTGTCAAGTGATGATATTTTTAAAGATACAAGCTCATCTCAGTATTATGCCTATTGAGACCTTTAATTTGAGTACCCACATCAAATTTTCATATATTTATATATTTCACAAATATCATGTATGTAAAATATATAAAAAAATTGATGTAAGTACTCTAATGAAAGGTCTGTTTATTTTTCAGGTAATATAATTAAACAATCTATATATATTATAAAAAAAAAAAATATCAACATATCAAGAAGTTAAGGCGGTAACCATCAAGACAAAATAAAGAACCGACCTCTACATAAAATATACAAACTTATTATGGCTTTGTTTTGTTTTATATATTCAAAATCGTTATAGTTAAATAAATTAATGGCTTTAATCATCGTTACACTAAATAAAATATTAACTTATACGATAAGAAGAAATTAAATTAAAGTATGGTCCAAGATCGCGTGCTTCAACACAATCATGAAAAAAATAAAAAATATAAAAAAAAAAAAAAATTAAAAATACTATGTAAGTATAAAACTTGAGAGGGCGATTTTTATCGTGTTCATACGACACGAACGTTCTCTATAAAATGAATTCATATCAATACATATAAAAAATCTAGATAATGATTAAGAAAATTTATTAATTATTTATATATATACAAAATGTATGAAGAAGTTAGACCTAAAAAAGTGCAAGCAGTAACAAAATAAATTTTTCTATTGTCGCTTCAATATTTTCCTCAAAAAAAAAAAGATATTTTGTTGCGCTTGAAAGACTTTAGGTTTGACTTTTTCATATATATCAACAATTTTTGAAAATAACTAATGCAGAGTATATGTATACGTGTTGATGAAAATATAAATAAGATATATATATATATGTATAAATATAAGTTATATGTAATTTAATATATTAAAAACGATTTTGTTTGATTTGAAATTGATTATTTTTTATTTATAAGCTAGCACCCTTTATATAATGGGTGATTCTCTGTAAGGATATTTTTTGCTGTCCCAGGCATTTTTTTATTAGAAAAATTGTTATTATGAAACTAAAAAAAATTTATTACGAAACTAAAAAAACATTTCTATTTGGAGCATTGAAAACTAAAATGAAATAAATTTTGGTTTTTTTGCTATAAATTCGTAAACCACCGAAATAACAGTCCTCTGGGCTGTCCCATTTCCAAAATTAAAACTTTAAGATTAAATTTTAAGTTATTCGTCCATAATATATAATTTGGTCCATAATGTTTATAAACTTAATTAGTTAACTAACAATCTTCTTCAATAAAAAGTACCGAAAATTAATTTGCTTCATTAAATTCATTAAACCAAAGTTTGTCCCAGGCATTTTAAGAACAGTCCCCTGCCAGAAGTTCAAAGCCAAAAAAAAAATCCAGCGTGTTATTTTACCTTTTGTAAGGTTTATAAGGACCTAACTAGCCTTGAGATAATAACTATAGGGCTGTTAGCGCTTTATCGGCATTTTATTTAGTGTCGAAGCACCGTTTGTGCTGGAAATATGTGTCTGGGCCACTTCAAAACTCAGTCCCCTGGCAACTATTTTTATTTATAATTTATTTATAAAATTGGATCCATAAGTCTTAATATTATTCTAATTAATGTAAACATTCATTGAGAACTTGAAAAATTGAATGCATTGAAATAGTTTGCTTGATTTTTCTCAATTTGATAAAAAAAACAGTCCCCTGCGATGTTATATGGCAAAAGATACACAAATATCGAAAAAGCAAAAATTAAATCGGCTGTTTATTTATTATGATTAAACTGATAGTTTTGTAGACCTTGTTAATTTTTAACTTCCCGCTACGAAAATCGAAGATTTTCAAAAATCGGGAAGTTATTGTTTTCACCCCGTTTTGCAAAAATCGAGTTTTCATCAGATCTCGACGTTTGAAGGTCACAGGAAGCTTCCCTGACTATCCCCGCGAGGTTGTCACGGTGTCTGTATGTGTGTGTGTGTGTGTGTGTGTGAAAGTATGTGAACCGCTTATAACTTTTGAACGGCTTGACCGATTTCATCGCGGTTGGTGCCATTCGAAAGGGCTTGACCAAACTTAGATTTTTAAAACTATTTGGACCGATTCAAATCAATAGATTTTGAGAAATCTTCAAAAAACTGAAAAAAAAAATTTTTTCAAATGATGTTTTTTTGGAATAACTTTTAAACGGCTTGATGGTTCAATTCCAAAAACTAATCAGCTCTTAACCTTAAAAAACCACGTCGATCGCCACCAGTCCGGTCAAAGTCGGTTGATTCGTTCGAGAGATATCGTGAACGAAAGAAAACCGAAAAAAGTGTTTTTTCGGAATAACTCCGAAATTCCTAGCGCGGTCAATTCAAAATTTAAGATTCTTTGTGAGGCTTGAAAAACTGCGTCGAATGCTGCCAACCGCGTAAAAATCGGTTTATTCATTCAAAAGTTATTGCAGTTTAAAAATTCAAAAAATAGTGTCATCACATCCCTATCAGACTTTTGAGCTCGAAGAGCTCAAAAGCATAGGAAAACAATCTCTTTGAGCTTGGAGAGCTCAAAATAACCCATAAATTGTATTTTTGAGCTCGAAGAGCTCAAAAACGTCATTGGTGCAATTTTAAGCGCCTAAGTATGGAATTAGCGGGAAGTTGCAGGGATGGCCTTCAGGGTCAACCGTTTTCCTAATTTTTTTTCTAATAAAATCAAAAATAATTTGGTCGGACATTAATTCGGTCACCGAAAAAATAATAACTCAGAAAATGCTCAGACCAGGAATCGAACCTGGATCTTTTGGTGTCGCGCCAACTGCTCTACCCTTAAGCTATCCGAGACACTGTCCGTAACTATCATTCATTCACTCACTGAGTAAAAAATTAACTTTCACTGAGTAAAAAATTAATCATTCATTCACTGAGTAAAAAATTAACTTCTTTGCTTAATCTTAATTAAAAATAAAAAATTTTTAATTATTAGATATATTCACCCGAAGATGGTATTGAGTGCTCATACCAACAATAAAAGTGGTGAAAATAAATTTAATAAATAAAAATTTAATGTAAAATTTAAAATTAGTCTAACATCAATTTGGATCGGGGATAATGGCTTTGAAATATAGAACTCTTTAATTATTATTATTATTATTATGGTTGTTGTTGTTGTTATTATCATTATTGAAATTGAATCAGCTAATTAATAATAAAAATATTATTATTAATAATAATAATAATAATAATAAATAATAAAAATGAATAAATATACTCTCAAAAACTCGCTAATTATTAAAGAGTTTAATCATTCAATTTATTTCTTTTTTTTTATGTATATAATTCAATGAATATTAATCATAATTAATTAATTAATATAATCTCTCAACTATTATGCCACTTAAATACAATTTAAACTTAATATATATATTTATAATCAATATTTATAATTAATATGTATAATAAAAATTGTTATTTAAAAACAATCTGTATTGTAATTAATCATGCATTAATCATTAATCATATTACAATATTATTAATAATATAATAATTATTTTATTTATAATTTATAATAATACAACTAGAGCCACATAATGCTCCTGTACATCGATTCGAACTTTGTTTAGATTTAAAACGGTTTTTTTTTATTTGTCATTATTAATTAATTAATTAATTAATTAATTAACTTTTCATCCTACCAACCGACATGATACGCTTCTTCTTCGTTATTAATCATTAATTAATTGCTTCTTAGATACCTCCGGGTATTTAATTTTTTAAATAAAAATTAAAAATAATTCTAAAGAGCGCTTAACCTTAAAATTTTAACATTTAAAGTCGCGGTTAATTTTTTTAACCTCAAATTTTTATTAATTATAAATTTTTAGAATTTTTCAACGTGATATAGAATTTATTTTCTCGAAAATATAATGTTTATTTACATTTTTTTTATGTATTACTATTAATAGTATCACAAAAAATTGATGACTTTTTATTTTTAACCTCCACATATTCCAGTAAACAATTGAATGCTTAACGCTATTTCTTCTCAAATATTTTTGTTCGCTGATAGAAGGATTTTTTTATATTAAATAAGCTTTATTAACTAAATTAATGATTTTTTAACGTAGGATTTAATAAATATTTATTAACAGTTAATAAATTATTTATTAAATACGATTAATTAAATGTCAATAAATATTTGTTAACAGTTAACAAATATTTATTAACAGTTAATAAGTAATTTATTAAGTACAATTTATTAACTGTTAATAAATATTTATAATGCAAATAATTTATGAAGATGATTTTTGTTTATAAGCAATCTTTATATCATATGACATTGCAAGCCAAACAAATTCACTCAACAAAATAATTATTAACTGTTAATAAATATTTGTTAACTATTAATAAATGTACTTTCTTCCCAAATAAATATTTATTGAATATTTAAAAATACTAGCAACCTTGCAGTGACTATGTATAAATAAATAAAATTTTGCTTTATTATATAAAGGCATTGGTAAAATTGCTCTGTACTTTCTAAAATATTGAAGTTTTTAAAGATATAAGCTCATCCTGATGTTACACTGATCAAGAGCTTTCATTTGAGTACCCACATGCATTTTTGATATATTTTTCATATATACACATATATATATAAATATACAAAATATATGAAAAATTGATGTGGGTACTCAAATGAAAGGTCTTGATGAGTGAAATATCGGGATGAGTTTATAACTTTAAAAATATCATTAGTTGACAAGATACGTCATTTCTTAATTATTGACATTTTTAAAAATATAAGCTCATCCTGATGTTATACTCATCAAGACCTTTCATTTGAGTACCCACATGCTATTTTTCATATATTTTATATATATGATATTTGTCAAATATATAAATATATAAAATATATGAAAAATTGATGTGGGTACTCAAATGAAAGGTCTCGATGAGTGTAACATCGGGATGAGCTTATATCTTTAAAAAAGTCAATTGTGCATGAGACACAAGGTAATTTCTTCATTATTGATATTTTTAAAGATATAAGCTCATCTTAATAATACAGTCATCAAGACCTTTTATTTGAGTACCCACGACATTTTTCATATATTATATATATATATATGTATATGATATTTGAGAAATATATAAAATATATGAAAAATTGATGTGGGTACTCAAATGAAAGGTCTCTATGAGTGCAACATCGGGATGAGCTTATATCTTTAAAAAAGTCAATTGTGCATAAGACACAAGGTAATTTCTTAATCATTGATATTTTTAAAGATATAAGCTCATCTTAATAATACACTCATCAAGACCTTTTATTTGATTACCCACATCAATTTTTCATATATTATATATATATATGATATTTGTGAAATATATAAATATATAAAATATATGAAAAATTGATGTGGGTACTCAAATGAAAGGTCTTGATGAGAGTAACATCGAGATGAGCTTATATCTTAAAAAATTTTAATAGTTCACAAGATACAAGGTCATTTCTTGTATATTGAAAACTGTGATAGAATTTGGTATTTTACAATAAACGTTATCATAATGTAATATAATTAATGCAAATAATTTATAAAGATATCATATGACATTGCAAGCCAAACAAAATTTATTAACTGTTAATAAATATTTGTTAACTATTAATAAATACGTATTAACTATTAATAAATGTACTTTCCTCCCAATTAAATATTTATTGAAATTTAATAAATTAAATAATTGTTTTCAAATAAATAAAATTATTAATATTTAATAAATCCTTCTATCAGTGTATATTTAAATATTTTTGTTCTGTTCTTCAAATAAAAATTTTAAAAATAAATTGTTTACCTGAAATATTACTTTTTAAATTTCCCGCGACTTTATTACAAAAATAACTGTATAATTTTAAAAGGCTAGCGCGCTTTGTCAGCCATTTTGAATTTCTAGTCGTCCATCTTGTGGTGAAACAAGGAAGAAATAATAAATTTTATTAAAAAGTATATTAAAGTATATTGAATTAAAAAAAAAAAGAAAATAAGTAAAGCCCATTATTAATCATTACCGTTTTTTTTCAAAAACTTAATTAAATTTCTACTCTATGTACACAAATATCAACACTATAATTATTAATTATAAAATAATTAATGACTATTACATACATATCATCCTCCAATAACAATCCTTCCAAATTGATAATTAAAAAAGAGCTCATTATAAGTCCCACGGTTAATTATTTACAATTAACATCTCAATTTACTCTTATTAATTATTTAATAAATTAATTTTTTAAAATTAAAGAAAAATTATTTTATTCAGCTTAATTAATAAATGGTCTTTTACATAAATTGTTTACATTAATATTTACAATTAAACATAATAAATTATATTTATTTTAATTAACAAAATTGTTTCTTCTTTTTCTTTTTTTTTCTATTTTATTAATGTAATAATTAATAAGAGTAACGATATTTAGTGACAATGCAGTACACAAAACATGAACTAAGTGCAGCACGAGTACCACTTTCATATCAGTCAGTGTCTCGTCGTATTTAAAAGGAGACTATTTCCAATTATTTACTGTTACACCCCGTTTATTATTTATTATTAATAATTTATTATTAATTAATTAATAATTTTTTTTTAATCATTTTTTATTTGCCAATTTGATGACCGCTGATTTAATAATGACAATTTTATATTTGATAATTTTTTTTACAAACAAATTATATAAAAAAAAATTCTTTTATATTTTTTTTACACAATTTTATAAATTTTCTATGTGTAATTTTTTAATTAATTTTTGATAATTAATTTTTTTTAAATTAATATCAATTAATTTTTTTAAATTAATTTCAATTAATTTTTTAAAAATAATTCTTATTAATTTTTTAAAATTAATTCTTCTTAAATTTTTAAAATTAATTTTAACTAATTTTTTATAGTAAATTTTTTAAAATTAATTTTTTATGATTAATTTTAACTATTTTTTAAAAATTAATTGTAATTAATTTTCCAGAATTAATTTAAACTCATTTTTTATAATTAATTTCTTAAAATTAATTTTTTGAAATTAATTAACAAAAAATGTATCTTTAAAAATTAATTACTTTTCCATAATTAATTTTTTTAAATTAATTGTAACTAATTTTTTAAAAAATTAACTGTAACTAATTTTTTAAAAAATTAATTTTAACTAATTAAAAAAAAATTAATTTCAATTAATTTTTTGTTTGTTTAACCTAAAAATTATCAATCGGCCATTTTAATTTCAAACGGCCATCTTTGCGGCATTTGAGCGCTCAAATTTAAATAAAAAATGAGCGTTTTTTTTACAAATAAATTCTAGTGTGTGTATTCATGTGTTTTTTGTGTGCACTAGCGCATATAAAATATTGTACAATTTAGTTTTTTTAATCTTTAAATAATTATCGAATTATAATTTATTTATTTAATTTGAACCATCGATATTATTTTTTTAATTAAAAAACATACAACAATAATTCAGTCTAATACATTCCGAAGCACCAATTTCGCGACCCCCGTTTCATTCCCAAAAATTTATTTTTTAATAATAAATATTAATATCGAGTAAATACTCATTACAATAACTAATTGTTGCAACTTTCCCATAATAATAATTATTATAACTTTAATTTTCTAATACTTATCGAATTTAGTTTTTACTTTTAATTTGTTATAACCTTTTTTTTTTTAGTATTTAAATAGTAATTATAATTACAATTAGAAATTTTACTATGAAATATTATGCGCTGCATAAGTAAGCCCACAGTGTGCCGACTGTATGTAATTTTTTTATAAATTATTATTTTTTTTTCTAATTTCACACTTTTGTTTTAACTTTGAAACTCTGTCAGTGTAAAACTGTAAAAATTATTTTAGTAATTTTATGATTATTTTATGCGGAGCGGTGAGAATTTTTGAGTTTATATAATATTTTTATTCATTTATTTAATTTATTGATTTTTTATTAAATTTTTTTATTAAAAAATTTATTTTATTTATTTTTTACTAGAAAATTTAATTAATTATTTTTTCACTGAATTTTTTATCAAAAAAATGTGATTAATTTTTTACAAATTTTTTAATAAAAAAAATTTATTAAATTGATTTTTAGCCGAATTTCTTATCAAAAAATTAATTAAATTAACTTTTTAATAAAAAATTAATTAATTTTTCACTAAAATATTCAATTAATTAATTTTTTACCAAATTAATTATGAAAATAATTAATTAAACTGATATCTCACCAAATTTATTAAAAAATTTTTTTTGTCATTTTTTTACTGAAAAATAATTAATTAATTAATTTTTCACCAAATTATTCATTAAAAGAATTAATTTAACTACTGAATTCTCAATTTTTCAATCAAAAAATTAATCAAATTAATTTTTTACTAAGAAATTAATTAATTTTTCACGAAATATTGAATTAATTAACTTTTTACCAAATTAATTAATTAAACTGCTTTTTTACCAAATTTATTATTAAAAATTTTTTTTGTCAATTTTTCACTAAAAAATAATTAATTAATTAATTTTTCATCAAATTATACATCAAAAGAATTAATTTAACAACTAACTTCTCAATTTTTCTATCAAAAAATTAATTAAATTAATTTCATAAAAAAAATTAATTCAATTAATTTTATAAAAAAAATTAATTTAATTAATTTTATAAAAAAAATCAATTTAATTAATTTTATAAAAAAAATCAATTTAATTAATTTTATAAAAAAAAAATAATTCAATTAATTTTTTAATATTTCTTCTTTAGTTTCAATTTAATAAACAAAATTAATTCCCAATTTTTAACCTCAAAATAAAAACTTAGACCCTCAAAAATTTACCTCACCAAACTCCGCATAATTCAACACTATTTCCTACAAAAAAAAAAAAAAAAAAAAAATCTATATAAAAAAACAAGTACATTGCGCATAAATTGCTGTATTACACGACATAAAAATTAATTTTCTACCTCAAATTGCTATAATATAAAGAAGATATATAAGATAGTCGAATGCGCGGAATCGAAGAGGGCGGGTCGATCGACAAATATTAAAACGCGTTGGGGTGATTATTTGTTTAAGCAACAGTAAAATTGTTAAACAAATAACAATAGAACAATATCATTACAATTAATAATTAATAATTATAATTAATAATTAATAATTATACTGAATGATTAAAATCAGACAACAGACAAACGGATAGACAAAGATAGTCAGTCAAACGTTTCCAGGCAGACATTTTGTTTGTTATTTTTTAAGAGTATTTAACCATTTTTTTTATTTTTTTTTCAATTAATTAATTGAATTTAATAGAATTAATTATGTTTTTTTTTTTTAAACACTGAGACTCGACGCTTGGCAGTATAATGAACAATCACCCACGCGTTTACAATAAAACCGTAATTAGTCAAAAAGAATTTGACGAATTTTAAGGTTATGCGGTAACGCGCGAGGCCGAAAATACGACAACGAAATAAATTGACGTCAACAGTAACGTCTTGGCAGTGATTGTAGAATTGCAAGTAGTTTTTTTTTATTTTTAATTAATGTAAACTATCATTACTAATTTTTTGTTTATTGTATACGCGAACAACTGCGTGCTAAAGAAGAAAAGATTTTTATAAATATTGTATATTTTTGGTACACTGATAAAAAAAATGACTTGATTAAAGAAAAAGTTTTTCTTTAAAATTTCATTGTTGTTTTAAGTAATTCAATTCTAATTTAAGGAGATCCTAGTGTAAAGAATGTCTAAAAAAATAATACGTAGAAATACTTTTTTTATCTTAAAATTAATTTCAAAATTAATTAATAACATTTTTGAGTCAAATACAAGACTTTAAAGAACGCAAGTTCCGAGTGATTTTTCATAAAAAATATAAAATATCTCCGTAATACGTTCGGAAAGCTACTTTTTCATTGTTTTAATCTTTAGCTTATTATTTTTTTGAATCAAATTCAATGAAAATAAAATTTTTTTAAAATCGTTAATTCCATTAAATTCTTAACCAAATACACGGCTGGTGGAATCTCCATTTTACATGTAAAAATTACAATTTTCAAACCTAATTATTTGATTAAATATCCCGGAAATCTACTGTTTTTTTAATTTTTTTTGTTAATTATTAAGCAATGTAGATTAAATTTACAAATTTTCAGGAAGATTTAAAAATTTAACTACTTCGCGTGGATCTCCTTAAATACCCAGATTTTAAAATTCTAACTATGAGAGCCGTAGCCACCTAGTGGAATTTTTTTAAACTAACTTTTTGATCCAATTTATTTTCAATTATTAAGGAGATCCCAGTACCCTCCTAAAGTCAAGAATGACTATAAAAAAATAATACGTAGAAATACTTTTATTATACATTGTAAAATTAATTTTCAAATTAATTAATAACATTTTTAAAAAATTTAAGAAAAATATTTTCTTGGCTCAAGTCAACCTTTTTTTCTGTGTAAGATATTTTTTTTATCAGTGTAAGACCGTGTTTTTTTTTTCAACAATTAAATAAATTTTTCATACCCGCCGTCTACATTCCTGCGTGTTGCATAATAATTAATAATTTATTGAACAAATTAATATAACCGGCAGAACCACGAGGTTAGTTTTTTTTTTTTTTTTTTTTTTTTTTTACTATTTAACGTAAAAATTAGCTTTTAAAATAAAACCCCGTAGTCCAAGCGAGATGGAGCTCTAGGCGTGATCGATTTTATTTTTAATATAATTTATAAATTCTTTTAATAATTAGTATGGCATTTTATAGACGTGTGCGATGGAAAATTAATGCGCGTTATTACGGTCTATTTAGTCTACTGTCTACAATGAGGTACGACGGTGAAATTTTTATGATCTTGATTGTTTATGATGTTTCAGTTTAGTTATTTATAATTATTTATATATCATGGTATTTTTTTTTTATATATTTATAAGTTTATATGTTTCTTCATGCATTCAGTTTTTTTTTGCTGTTAAATTGTGTTAAATATTTCTTCCTCAACCTTTCGCATTGACAGCGTTATCGTGGTGTTCTCGCGTTCTGATTTGTGGCAGTGTGCCTTTACGGCGTTACGTAGTAAAAATTATAAACCACAAGTTAATTTATTGTTATATAAATTATTAATTATAGTTATTACCAATCTACTCTTTAAAGAAACTCAATTTCGCGTCTTTTGAGGATAAAAAGACATTGTTCGTTTTTTTTTTAAGTTATGATGGCTTTAATTAATGCTTGTAATTTTTTTTTAGCAGTATAAATATTTAAAATTGTAAATAAGAATTTTTTTTAACTATTTCTTCTATTTTCTTTTAATTTACGAAGAAATTTTAGTTAGATTGTTCCTTTAGAGGAATTTTAAAAGTGGCGCCATCTATGAGCCACGTTCCAAACTTTAAATAATTGTTCGGAACCAAAAAAATTTAATTGTAAATTTTTTTTAAGAAAAAAATTTATTTCTTCAATTTTTTTTAAAGTTTAAGAAGAAATGGTTGCTTAATTGTTCTTTTTTTGGATTTTTAAGAGTGGCGTCATCTATGTGTCATGTTCCAAACTTTACATTATTGTTCCTAACCAAAAAATCTTGAATAAAAAAATTTTTTTAGGAAAATAATTTACTTCTTTTTAACTGTTTCTTCAATTTTTTTTTTAATTTAATAAGAAATTGTAATGTAATTGTTCCTTTATTGGAATTTTAAAAGTGGCGCCATCTATGAGCCACGTTCCAAACTTCAAATAGTTGCCTTTAACCAAAAAATCTTCAATTAAAAATTTTTTAAGACAAAAATTTACTTTTTTAACTATTTCTTCAATTTTTTTTAAAGTTTAAGAAGAAATTTCAATCTAATTGCTCCTGTATAGGAATTTTAAATGTCGCGTCATATATGAGCCGTGTTACAAATTTTAAATTGTTGTTCCTAACTAAAAAAAATTGAATTAAAAATTTTTCAAGAAAAAAATTGACTTTCTTGAATTTTTTTTAAAGTTTAACAAGAAATTTTAGTCTGATTGTTCCTTCATGAGAGTTTGTAACGTTGCGCCATCTATGAGTCATGTTCCGAACTTAACATTATTGTTCCTAACCAAAAAAATTAAATTGATCAAGAAAAAAAATTTTTTTCAACTATTTCTTCAATATTTTCAAAGGTTTAAGAAGAAATGGTTCCTTTATAGGAATATTAGATGTGGCGCCATCTATGAGCCGTGTTCCAAATTTCACATTATTGTTCCTAACCAAAAAGCTCAAATTAAAGATTTTTCTTCATAAAAAAATTTTTTTTTTTACAATTTTAAATATTACAATTCAAAATTAAAATGCCTTTTATATAAAAGACGCGAAATTTAAATTTTATTTCCAGTAACGTGGCTTTTAATTAACATCGAACATTAGAGACGTATTCTACTGGAACTACACATAGTAATTTTTCGAAAATTTTATGCCACATTTTATTAATTAATGTTTTCTTTTTTTAAATATTGAATAATAAAATGAGTAACGCACTTATTTCACACGTTCAAAATTACCACGAACAGTAAACACAATTTTTAATAGATGACTTAATATTGCGTATGATTATCTACGAATTACAATTTGCATTTGTATTGTTAGCATACAAGTATTACAATTATTAATAATTTCTAAATTGTTTTTTTTAATATTAAATACGATAATGAGGTTTCATTTTTATAAATTTCTCCTGATTAAAAGTTAATCGATATATTTAACAAACGCTGTTAAGAATATTTTTTTTTATTTTTTATATTCTTCAGTAGTATTATTATTTATTTTGTTAATAATAATTACAATTATTTTTTAGCGTATCATGTTACGATTTTTAAAATGAAGAATAAAACTGTCGCATCAAATACTTTCAAACTTTATTTTAAATTACGAATATTAAATTATAAAATTTTATTTTAAATTGCAATCCGTCAAATCTTAACCGCTTACGCTCGCTGACAATCTTATCCATCACTCCACGTCCTTTTTTTTTAGATTTTTAACCAATCGGTACTAATCGAGTTGTCAATTAAAATTGACATTCAATCATACACACAAAAATGACAAGACTACACGGGACATCATCCAATATTATACCGAGCATAATCTTGAATTACACTGAGCATAATCTTGGATTATACTGAGTATAATCTTGGATTATACTGAGTATAATCTTGGATTACACTGAGTATAATTTTAGATTACACTGAGTATAATCTTGGATTATACTGAGTATGATCTTGGATTATACTGAGTATGATCTTGGATTATACTGAGTATGATCTTGGATTATACTGAGTATAATCTTGGATTATACTGAGTATGATCTTGGATGATTTTAGAAATTAGAATAGTCAAATATTGTTTTAAATATTATCTGAAATTTTTTTTACCACAGATATCACTGAGTATAATCTGGGATGATATCCAGTGTAATCTTGTTTTTTCCGTGCAGGTGTTATTTATTTTATTATTATAATAATAATATTAATAAAAATTATTATTATTATTATTTTTTCTACGCGAATTATGAATTTAAATAATCTCTTTTCTCTCTCTCGTTCTTTCTAATAATAAACATTAATATGAATCTTTGAAATTTACAATTTATTGATTTAATTTTATTAAATTAGTTTATTTTTTATCATTAAAAAATTAAAACGGACGGTTAAATTTCATGTATTCGTTTTTTGGTGAGCCGATGTCCGCTGCTGAAGGCACAGGGCTTTGCACTTGACACGGTCACCTAGTCTAACTTGACTTTAGTTTAGTTTTTCTACAATCTACGTTTGTTTTATTTATTTTTTTTTTTACCATCTAGCCTCGCTTATTATACTTATCTATTACAAACTCTTTTTTTACACTCTATTACGCTTTTTTAGTCATTACTCGTATCATTATCCTTCTTTTATCTACAACATCTACATTTTTTTGTGGAATTCAAAATTTTAGATTTTTTTTTTTAATTTTCAATGAAAAAAATTTTTTTTTTCACAATTTTTAATTAAAAAAAAATTTTTTTTTGTTCGAAAAAAATCACACAAATAATTCATTCTTAAAAGTAAAATACTTTGTCATATTTCAGTATTAAAAAAATCAATTTTTTTACCCACCAGAATTTTTTTAAAAAATTCAGTCAAAATTCATCTTAAAAAATATCAATAATTATGAAATGGCATTGTATCTTGTCAACGGATGATGTTTCTTAAGATATAAGCTCATATCGATATTATACTCATTGAGATCTTTCATTTGAGTACCCACATCAATTTTTTATATATTTTGTATATTATATATATATATCATGAATGCCATATATATAAAGTATATGAAAAATGTCATGTGGGTACTCAAATGAAAGGTCTCGATGAGTATAACATCAAGATGAGCTTATATTTAAAAAAATGTCAATAATTAGCAAATGACATTGTATTTTAACAAGTAATGATATTTCTTGAGATATAAGCTCATATCGATATTGTATTCATTGAGACCTTTCATTTGAGTACCCACATGCATTTCTCATATATTTTATATATTTCATATATATCATATATATCAAATATACAAAATATATGAAAAATGTCATGTGGGTACTCAAATGAAAGGGCTTGATGAGTGTAACATCAGAATGAGCTTATACTCATGAAAATGTCAATAATTAACAAATTACATTGTATCTTCTCAACTAATTATATTTTTTAAGATATAAGCTCATCTTGATACTATACGCATTGAGACCTTTCATTTGAGTACACACTTGAATTTTCCATATATTTCATATATGTATACATATTATATATTCTATATATATATATAAATATATATCAAAAAGTCATGTGGGTACTCAAATGAAAGGTATCGATTAGTAGAACATCGGAATGAGCTTATATCTTAGAAATTGTTAATAATTAACAAATGATATTGTATTTTATCATCTAATGATGTTTGGTAAGATACAAGCTCATCCTAATATTATACTCATTAAGACCTTTCATTTGAGTACCCACATCAATTTTTTTACCCCCTAAAATTTTTTTAAAAAATTCAGTCAAAATTTCTTTAAAAAAGAAAAATAATTTTAAAAAAATCTAAAAATTTGAATTCCCATCACCAACAATATATCATCATCCATTAAAACATTCATCCAAAAATTAAATCTTATACATATTAACATGATAGACACTTAACCATTTTCTTACTTAAGAAAATGAATCGGTGAATTATAATATTTCCCCTTAATATCCTATGAATTATAAATATAATCCATGAACCGTGATTGCGTTTAAAACGTACACATGCTGGCAATAATATATATATTATTATGCAATATATGTGTAATATATATTTATATATTTATATATATAGACTCTATCATCATATTATGTATATGTATATTATTTATTAATAAAAATCGTGAACTTAACAACCACTGCTCAACAGTGACCACTGTCGCGATTAAATCCACCTTTTTTTTTCGTCAATTAAAAAACATTTATTATATCTTTTCCGTAACTTTTAAAAACTTCCAACCGAAGTTTTTTTTGTTCTTTCTTTCCTATTATTTTTTTTTTTTTATTTTTTTATTAATCAGTACGCTAATCATAATTATAATCAATAATCATTTACAATTATTTATCGATATAGTAACGGATAGCCGAGTAGGAGATATAGTAATATATATAGATATATAGATATATATTTATATATATTTATATTTTTATTTATATTATATAAGTGTAGTTTTATTATTATATTTTTTTATATAGTCTCTGTAACTGTCTCTATGTATCACAGCCTGGGTGCCTGAGTCACTGTCTCAATATTTAAATTATTGTTAATTATATATAACAAAATAATCATGTTTTTTTTATTATTACTATTATAATTATTATTATTATTTAGCTGCTTCAATTTTAATAATAATATTTTTTTTTTTTTTCATTATTATGGTTGTCATTATTTTTTATTATTATTAATTAATAATTCCCAATTTTTATTATAAAATAATAATAATAATAATAATAATAATAATAATAATAATAATATTTCGAACATATTGTCAAAAAGTATTATTATTATAATTATTACAATTATATAATTATTATTAATAATTATAATTATCATATAATTATTATTATAATTATAATTATGATAATAATAATGATAATTTATTTTTCATTATTATGGTTGTCTTTATTTTTCATTAATATTAATTAATAATTCTCAATTTTTACTATAAAATAATAATAATAATAATAATAATAATAATAATAATAATAATAATAATAATTCTAACATATTGTCAAAAAGTATCATTATTATAATTATTACAATTATATAATTATTATTTAGAATTATAATTATCATATAATTATTATAGTAATTATGATTGTAATTGTGATTATGATAATAATTTTTTTTCATTTATTTTTCATTATTATAGTTGTCATTATTTTTTAAATAATTATTATTTAAATTATTATTAATTATTTTTTTATAATTATTTTTATTATAATTATTCAAATTGAAGCAGCTAAATAATAATAACAATAATAATAATGATAATAATAATTTTTTTTTATTTATTTTTCATTATTATGGTTGTCATTATTTTTTATTATTATCAATTAATAATTTCCCCTTTAAATTATTATTAATTATTTTATTATAAAATAATAATAATAATAATAATAATAATAATAATAATTATTATTATTATTATTATTGTTGTTGTTTTTGTTGTTGTTGTTGTTATAATTGTAATTATTCAAATTGAAGCAGCTAAACAATAATAATAATAATGATAATAATAATAATAATAATAATAATATTTTTTTAAAGAATTATTTTTTTTTTTTAATATTAATGTTTAACATGATTAAAGTATGTAAAAAAAAAAAAATAATTAATTTAATACGTTGAGACAGTGACACAGTGGTGCACTAGTAAAAGAGTCACTCACGCCGCCGTCTATTGAATATTAATAATAATTATTGTAATTATAGTAGTATTTTTAATAATAGTAATAATAATAATAATAATAGTAAAATTAATAGTAGTGATATTAATAAATTGCAAAGCAAATTTGTGTATGATTTGCTGAGCCGACGACTCTAGGTATAGCAGCATTGGCTGACGATGAGTTGAAATAAACTAGGGCATCACGTCCCAGATCTCAGCAAGGAAGGGAGGTAGCTTTTTGTTCTTCAGCTTCAAACTGAAGCACATTTCGCTGTTCTGGTTACCGAGTGTCCTCAACTCGGTTAGAACTGACAGCAGCTTGGCGAATATCATCGTTGAGTTTGGCCTGCGTCGGTTGTCCACGTAGGCTTTCAATGCGTTTAGGTACACTTCTTGGATTTGTTCTACCTTCCAGGCTTCTAGTAAGTTTGGCCGATCTGTTTTTAATTAAAAAATTTTTATTAGTAACTTTATTTTTTTTTTTAATTTTTATCTATAAAAAAATTCTAAAAATTATTTTTATAAAGAAGAGAAAAATGTTTGAACCAAGAAAATATTTTTTAAAAGTTCCTTTTTTAACTTCCCGCTAAGAAAATTAAAGATTTTCAAAAATCGGGAAGTTATTGTTTTCACCCCGTTTTGCAAAAATCGAGTTTTCATCAGATCTCGACGCTTGAAAATCACAGGAAGCTTCCCTGACTATCCCCGCGAGGTTGTCACTGTCTGTATGTATGTGTGTGTGTGTGTGTGTGTGTGTGACTATGAGACTCGCTTATAACTTTTGAACGACTGAACCGATCGGAACGTACCAAACGGCGTTCTAAAGAGTTCCCTCAAACTTAGATTTCCTGAGAATTTGAACCGATTCGGACCGATAGATTTTGAGAAATTTTGAAAAATCTCAAAAAAAATAAGAAAAAAAATCATTTTTGAAAGTGGTTTTTTTGGAATAACTTTTAAACGGCTTTATCGATCAACTTCAAAAACTAATCCGCCTTTAAGCTTGAAAAACCACGCCGATCGTCGCTAATCCGGTCAAAATCGGTTGATTCGTTCGAGAGATATCGTGAACGAAAGAAAACCGAAAAAAGTGTTTTTTTGAAATAACTTCGTCATTTCTTCTCGGATCGTTTTTGATGATATAGAATAATTTCAGAGCTTAAAAAACCGCGTCGATCGCCGCCAAAAACGTGGAAATCGGTTCATTGGTTCGAGAGATATCCTCGATAAAATATTTGGAAACAAGTGTTTTTTTTTTAACATAACTCCGACATTTTTACACGCTTTATATTAGCTTCACTTATATGTCAGTTTGTATGTCAGTTTGTCAGTATGTCAGTAACTCTCCGTGGGTAATCTGCGCGCCTGCGGCCTTCCTTGGTTCTGGTAGCCGTTTCTCAGGCTCGCTCTCCGAAATCGAACTCTGATTCCCCGTATTTATAATATTTATAAATAATTATTTTTTATTAGCTTCACTTGTATGTCAGTATGTCAGTATGTCAGTATGTAACTCTCCGTGGGTAATTTGCGCGCCTGAATATTTTTGATAATCAACAAATAATAGTTTAAAAAAACTAAAAAATCACGCTTTTATAAATAAACCAAACTAAAAAGTAAAAAATAAATAATAGTTTAAAAAAACTAAAAACACGCTTTTTATAGAAAACCAAACTAAAAAATAGAAAATAAATTTAAATTAAGAATAGTGTTAAAAATTTCAATAAATATAAATTAATAATAGTGTAAATAAAAAAAATGTATTTTATTTTAAAAAAAGCGTGGGGTGCTTTTTAAGATATTATCAAAATGATAATCACTCTACTCATATCTGTCAATAAAATATTTATAACTATTGACACCATGCACCCCACGCTTTTTTTAAAATAAAATACATTTTTTTTATTTACACTATTATTAATTTATATTTATTGAAATTTTTAACACTATTCTTAATTTAAATTTATTTTCTATTTTTTAGTTTGGTTTTCTATAAAAAGCGTGTTTTTAGTTTTTTTAAACTATTATTTATTTGGAATAACTTTTAAACGGGTGCACTGATCGATTTCAAAAACTAATCAGCTATTAGCATGAAAAAATTACGTCGATCGCCGTCAAGCCGGTCAAAATTGGTCAATTCGTTCAAGAAATATCATGAATGAAAAAAAACCAAAAAAAGTGTTTTTTTTGGAATTACTCCAAATTTCCTAGTTTTATCAATTCAAACTTGAAGATTCTTCATGAAACTAAAAAAATTGCGTCAAATACTGCCAACTGCGTGAAAATCGGTTGATTCATTTAAAAGTTAGTGCGGTTTGAAAATTTAAAAAATATTGTTCTATGATACTTCTATCAGACTTTTGAGCTCGAAGAGCTCAAAATAACACATAAATTGTATTTTTGAGCTCGATTAGCTCAAAAACGTCATTAGTGCAGTTCTATGCACCTAGGTATGGAATTAGCGGGAAGTTGCACGGATGGCCTTCAGGGTCTACCGTTTTTCTAATTTTTTTTTTTTTAATAAAGTGAAATTTATTTAAATTAAAAAAAATTTTTTTAAGCTAAGAATTTTTCAAAAATTAAGAAAATCAAGCTGTTCAAAATTATTCAAGAATGGTTAATGCACCAGTTGTTGACCGATCACAAATTAGTTGACCAATGTATATAAAAATTAATTAATTATTATTTTACAAGGATTTTTTTTTCTAAGTGTTTTAAAAAAACAAAATATGCCATTTAGTCATCATGATAAAAAATTGTGCAAATTATTGTGCAGTGATTACAGCTTTGAAAAAATATTTTTAGACCAGTCAACTATTGGATCCGTCAAAAGCTAATACGGTCAATAATTGGTGATTTTAGTATTTTGACACTTGAATAACAAAATTAATATAATTATCAATTAAGTATTTAACTTTAATAAAATCCATTACAAATTGTTTTTAATAAGTTAATAAATTTTTTATAGCTTAGCACAAAAAAAGAAAACCTTAATGGGTCAATAATTGGTGCATTTACCTTAATTATAAAATTAAGATTTATAATTAAAGGATAAAATTTTTTTATAGTTATATGAATCTTATTTTTAAAATTACAGCGAAAATATTGATTTAAAAAAAAAAAATCATAAAAAACATTTTTTTTTTTTTTATTAAAAGATTATACTTAAATATTTTTTTATTTTAAATAATAAATAATAAGACGTAATAATTACCAGAAAAAATAACGATGGCCGTGAGTAAAGCATACTCGGCATTATTAACTTTCATATTATACATATGCCGACAGAAACGTAGCAAATCTTCGACAGTTTCACCCATACCAGCGAGACTGTAGCTCTCACGTGTGTAGGGTTGATTGTTCGCGAACACGATACTGTCTGTTTCAACGTCATACTTCCTCGCCATTCTCAACATCATAACTTCACTGGAACATGCTTTTAATAGCGCAATCTGATCTTCTCGAAGAAGTTTATCAAACCCGGTTAACCTCTTGGCGAACTCAACAATCAGTTGTACTGTTAATATTGTGATTTCTGTTATATGCCTGAACCTCAAGTCACTGGGATCTTCGCTTTCTGTTGGATGATACTGCAAGTACAGAAAAATATTAATTAATATAAACAATCAGATTGAGAAAAAAATGAGCAATGTTGTGACAATAAATTAATTTGTTTAAAAATTTAAACAATTTTATTTCTTGGTTGAATTAACAACTGACATTGTATATTGTCCACTAATGATATTTTGTAAGATATAAGCTCACCTTGATATTATACTCATTGAGACCTTTCATTTGAGTACCCACATCAATTTTTCATATATTTTATATATTTGATATATATGATATATATAAAATACATGAAAAATGCCATGTGGGTATTCAAATGAAAGGTCTTGATGAGTATAATATCAAGATGAGCTTATATCTTGAAAAATGTCAATAATTAACAAATGACATTGTACCTTGTCAACTAATGAAATTTTTTAAGATACAAGCTCATCTCGATGTTACATTCATTAAGACCTTTCATTTGAGTACCCACTTGAATTATTCATATATTTTATATATTAATATATATTATATATTCTATATATATAAATATATATCAAAATGCATGTGGGTACTCAAATGAAAGGTCTTGATGAATGTAGTATCGTAATGAGCTTATATCTTAAAAAATGTCAATATTTAACAAATGACATTGTATTTCATCAGCTACTGATGTTTTTTAAAATATAAGCTCATCTCGATATTACACTAATCAAGACCTTTTATTTGAGTACCCACATGCATTTTTCATATATTTTATATATATCATAAATATCATATATATCAAATATATAAAATATATGAAAAAATCATGTGGGTACTCAAATGAAAGGTCTTGATGAGTATAACATCAGAATGGACTTATATTTACGAAAATGTTAATAATTAACAAATTACATTGTATTTTGTTAACTAATGATGTTTTTTAAAATATAAACTCATCTTTATATCATACTCATTAAGACCTTTCATTTAAGTACCCACTTGACTTTTTAGTATATTTGATATATTATATATATTTCACAAATACCATGTATATAAAATATATGAAAAATGTCATGTGGGTACTCAAATGAAAGGTCTCGATGAATGTAACATCATAATGAGCTTAGAGTCATGTGGGGCAAATGTGCGCAGCGGGTAAGAGTGCGCAATCCCATGTATTAGGAACTCAAATGAATGGGTTTGCGTACTCTTACCCACTGCGCACTCTTGCCCCACATGACCCTATATCTTAAAAAATTTTAATAATTAACAAATAACATTGTATTTTGTCAACTAATGATATTTTATAAGATATAAGCTCATCTCGATATTACACTAATCAAGACCTTTCATTTGAGTACCCACACGAATTTTTTATATATTTTATATATATCACAAATATCATATATATCAAATATATAAAATATATGAAAAAATCATGTGGGTACTCAAATAAAAGGTCTCGATGAGTACAATCTCGAGATGAGCTTATATCTCAAAAAATATCAATAATTAACAAATGACTTTATATCTTGTCAACTAATGATGTTCTTTAAAATATAAGCTCATCTCGATATTACACTCATTGAGACCTTTCATTTGAGTACCCACACGAATTTTTCATATATTTTATATACATCACAAATATTATATATATCAAATATATAAAATATATGAAAAAGTCATGTGGGTACTCAAATGAAAGGTCTCGATGAGTATAATACCAAGATGAGCTTACATTAAAAAATTACTCATCTTTTTTCATAGTAATTTTCTTTCAAGGCAATAAATATAATATGTAAATAGCTAATTAGTAAACTAATGATAAAACTAACCGTGATCTTTTTAATCTCTTCCTCATTAGGATGCTCAAATTCTCCTTGGAAGAAAACAAGGCTGCTTATTAATTCTTCTTGCTCAGGACTAGGTGCTTTCACATCGTTCGGCCAACTCGATGACAATCCAATGGTGCTACCAGGCATTGTCAAACATTCTGTTTCCGTAGGTTCTATTTTAACGCCCATTTGATCGATATTTAAATTACCTGGCGAGCCATTCATCGTTGTACTATTTGGTTTATCTTTTTCCTGGAATAAAAAATTCAAAAATTAATTTATCAATTACTAAATTTTTTTTACAAAGTGTTAATTTACACAGAAATAATTTTTTTTTTTAATTTTTTCTAAAACTCTAGATTAATTTTAACTGGTTTTTACTGCGTGGCATCACTCGACTTTAAATACTTAACCAAAAAATGATAACTGTCATATAAAATATTATTACCATTTTTGTCTAGTAAGCTGTTAACTGTTGACTTAATAGATAATAATGAGATAATAATGATTAATAAACGCCACGACCGGCATTTTTTATAACTACTGTAGTTATTTTTTTTTTTTATCGGTTATCATTCATTATTTGGTAATTAATAATTATTAAACTACAATTGATTTTATTAATTACTGTTGTCATTAATTTTGTGTTGAAATTAGTTTCTGATTAAAAATTTTATAGGAAATAATTAATATGACGTTCGAAATATTTTTAAAAAATTATTTTGGTTGATAAAAAATTTTTTTAAAATTAAGGTGATTTTTTTTGGATAATTTTTGAGACTCTTAATTAAAATTTGGATAAATTTTTAAATAACAGGAAAAATAAAAATAAATTTTTTTTTATTTCTTACTTAATTTTTGAAATAATGATACAAGAGTTTATAAAAAAAAATAAAAATTATGAATGAAAATTGAGCCGAAATTTAAAAATAAAAAAAATTTTTTTTATTAAAGAAATTATTACAAAAAAATATTTTGATTGGAAAAAATTAACAAAGAAATTTTTTCTTAATAAAAAAATTATTAGAAAAAAATAAAAAAAAAAATTTCGTTTGTAAAAATTAAAAAAAAAAAATTTTTTTTTGTCATATTTTGTAAAAAAATAAATAAATAAAATTTTATTTTTGGGATTTTTTAAGGCTTATTTGATTCAAGTGTAAAAATTGACTTCAAGGTTAAATTTAGAAAAAAAATTTTTAATTTTATCTAAATTGACAAATTTTTTGAATCATATTTTGAAACACATAATTTATTTATTTAAATTGTAAAAATTTTTTTTCAAATTTGTATTTAAGAAAAAAGAAGACAATAATAATTGAAAAATTTGCAATAAATGTATTGTATGTTTACATTGTGAAAGAATTTTAAGTGCATATTGATATAGCAAACAAACTCTAATTTAAACTGTTATTTTTGATTGTTGTAAGTTAATAATTGCGACATTTGGTTCAAAATAATAGATAATTTTCTAAAAGCTTACTTTTTGTTCCACCGACATTTTTTACTTCTCACAGAAAAAACATTTGAGATGAAACGTAATAATTAAAAAAAACAAATGGAGTAACGTACAATCTGTTTAGAAGCAATGTGCGTTCTATTTTATTTTTTATTTCTGTTTCACTCCTACTTTCGGAAAAACAGTGTATAGTGTAGTTTAGGTTATATTAGGCATTAGAGGGAGAAAAGCGACCTTTCAAATAATAAACTTATAACCAGTTTTTATAGACTATAGAATTTAGAATAGAATGACGCTTATTTTTTAATAAACGGTAAAAAAAAGTACCTGGAGTTACTTTAATACACAAATGTTTATTTAATAATATACATTTGTATATTAATTGAATTATTATTATTATATTTTTATAATTTTAATATTATATTATTATATTTTTAAAGGTAAAAATTAAATAGCAAATTGCTAATAAATAAAGATTATTATTATTATAGTTATAAAAGTTCCAAATTGTTAAATAATAATGATGATAATGATAATTTTTGAGAATAAGTTCGGAGCTTTATTATTATTATTATTATTATTATTATTATTATTTCTATTAAAATTTAAAATTCTATAATAATAATAATAATAATAATAATAATAATCGATATTTATTCTCAAACATTATTATTATTATTATTATTATTATTATTATTATTATTATTATTATTATTATTATTATTATTATTATTATTATTTCTATTAAAATTTAAAATGCTCTAATAATAATAATAAAAATAATAATAATAATAATAATAATGATGCTTGAGAATAAATATCGATTATTATTATTATTATTATTATTATTATTATTATTATTATTATTATTATTATTATTTCTATTAAAATTTAAAATGCTCTAATAATAATAATAATAATAATAATAATAATAATAATAATAATAATAATGATGCTTGAGAATAAATATCGATTATTATTATTATTATTATTATTATGTGCTCGAAATTATTCGTCTTAAAAATTCAAGGGCGTAGAACTAATCCCCACTTTGTGTTTATTTTCCGTTAGGGTCTAAAAAAAAACACCACTGTTTTCTATTGGGGAAACAATAAACAAAGAATATCTCAATAAAAAATACAAAAGTCTTTCTTTTTTGTTTTTTTCCAATTTCAAGTCAAAATATTGAATTTACTAAAAATTTATGCAAAATTAATACCATAAAAAATTAACACGAAGAAATTTTAAACTTAGAAAAATTCTGAAAAATTTATTTTTCTTTAATTTTTATGTTACGATCATTAAGGACGTCAATGATTTGATTGGAATATTATATTATATTAGATTATTGACATAATATACTAATTTAGAAATACATAAATAGTTTGAGTGTTCCTACGAGTACAATAGCTCGAAAAAAATACCGGAACGATTACTTTCTTCTACAGTCAACGCTCTCTGTATTGGACCTCTCTGTATTTGACCGCTCTCTGTATTTGACCACATTCTTTCTCTGTATTTGACGATTTTACACAGCTCTTATGGACAAGGACGAGTCAAATACAGAGGATGGTCCTGTACGGGCGAGTCAAATACAGAAAGCGTTGACTGTATTCTATTCGTGACTCATGAACCTTATGACTGATGGCGCTTTTACTTTTATACAATATTTGTATATCATAGATTATTTTCAAGTATCAGTTTCCGTGAACACAGATAAAGTTAATGGTAGGAAAAATTTTTAAATAGAACGCAGGCTTTCAGTTTTTTTGGTTTAATTTTGAAATATGTAATTTATAAATTTTTCCGTAAAAAACTATATTGAAAAAAATAAGCAATGTTGTAGTAACAAATTAATTTATTGAGAATTTCAAACAATTTTAAATCCAGAAGACTTTTATTGAAATTTTTGGAGATATAAGCTCATTCTGATATTACTCTCATTGAAACCTTTCATTTGAGTACCCACATGAATTTTCATATATTTTATATTTATCTCAGATATCATATATCGATACTGCCATTCTGATACGTCGTATCCCACATTTAGTAAATTTTACAACAGACGGTGAAAACAGTTCATTTTTAACATTGATTAAATGGGATTCAGCGGATGAAAATATTTATTTAAAAATAGTTATCAAACTATTTTACTTCTAAATTTTTAATATGACTTGCATAATATTGTTGTAATTCTATTTTTCAAAAAAAGTCAATATGTCAAATTTTGCGGGATACTACGTATTAGAATGGCAGTATCGATTTATCAAATATATAAAATATATGGAAAATTCATGTGGGTACTCAAATGAAAGGTTTCGATGAGTGTAACATCGGAATGAGATTATCTTCAAAAATGTCAATAATTAAGCAATTAGATTATATTTTGTCAACTAATGATGTTTTTAAAGATTTAAGCTCATTCTGATGTTATACTCATCAAGACCTTTCATTTGAGTACCCACATGAATTTTCATATATTATATATATATATATATATATATATATATATATATATATATATATGTATATATATATATATATATATATATATATATATATATATATATATATATATATATATAATATATGAAAATTCATGTGGGTACTCAAATGAAAAGTCTCGATGAGTGTATTACCGAAATGAACTTATATTTTCAAAAATGTCATTAATTACGCAATTACATTATATCTTGTCAACTAATGATATATTTTGAGATATAAGCTCATTCTGATGTTACTCTCATCGAGACCTTTCATTTGAGTCCCCACATGAATTTTCATATATTTTATATATATCATAAATATCATATATATCAAATATATAAAATATATGAAAAATTGATGTGGGTACTCAAATAAAAGATCTCGATAAGTGTAACATCGGAATGAGCTTATATCTCCAAAAATGTTAATAATTAAACAATTACATTGTATCTCGTCAACTAATGATATTTTTTTAGATTTAAGCTCATTTTGATTTTTCATTGAGACCTTTCATTTGAGTACCCACATGAATTTTCATATATTTTATATATATCATAAATATCATATATATCAAATATATCAAATATATGAAAAATTGATGTGGGTACTCAAATGAAAGGTCTCGATAAGTGTAACGTCGGAATGAGCTTATATCTTCAAAAATGTCAACAATTAAACAATTACATTGTATCTCGTCAACTAATATTTTTTTAGATTTAAGCTCATTTTGATTTTTCATTTGAGTACCCACATGAATTTTCATATATTTTATATATATCACAAATATCATATATATCAAATATATAAAATATATGAAAAATTGATGTGGGTACTCAAATGAAAGGTCTCGAAGAGTGTATTACGGAAATTAGCTTATATCTTTAAAAATTACAATAGAAGTATTTTAGATTAGAAAAAAAAAATTTAAATTTAAAAAACTCGTTCATTTTTTTTTTCTTTTAAACATTCAAAGTAAAAAAATTGATCGAAGAAATAAAAGATTCATAAAGTGTCGAAACAGTTTCAATTTCAAGTTAATAATTAAATCTAGCTTTCAATGAAATGAAAAAAAAAAAAATCAAATGGGCGATCCCCTAACGAATTGAATAATAACATAAATAATACAGTATAAATATATTATAACCCCACTGAAACCCTACGGCTCAAATAGATGCAAGTCATTAATAAATGTCTGATCCTCCATTATTAGAAAAAAAAAATATATTCTTCTCTTGTAAGAAAATGTACATTAAATTTTATTTAAAAAATAACCATGAAAAAATTGATGTTGTTCATTATAGGTATTTATAATTTATACCTGTCAGCTCTTGATGAAACTTATCTATAAAAAAGTAACCAACTGGCTTTAAACCTGTTCTGATCGGTGCATACTATACGGTGATACGAATCTCAACAAAATATTTGTTGGCTGTTACCAACATAGATTTTCCTCTACTTAAATTTTGTTTTTTTTTTATCTTGAATCAATTAAGCTATTAAGGAAGATATACTTCTAATGGAATGGGGTCTTTTTGTAAGTAACTTATCTATGAGAAGTATAAAATGAATGTAGACAAAATAAGCTCGAGAAAATCTTAAATAAATTTTCTTTGAAATTTTTAATCTTTGGGGCATTCCATGCGAAATGGGAAAATGACTGAAATTTAAAAATTACTCTAATTCATTATAATTTAGTCCTAATTTATTATTAAAAGTCTATATTTTACTAATTTGTAAAGAAAATTTTTTTATCAATAAGAAAATCGATTTTTCTCTCCTAGTAACTTTTCAGCTGTATTAACTTGTATCCGAGTCAAATGTTGTTTTAATAGTTTTAAGAACAAATTTATTTTATGTTTGTTATTAACTAACATATTTATTATTATAGTTTCAAGAACAAATTTTGTTTATGTTCGTTATTAATTAACACCTAAGTTTATCAAGATCGTGTTGTCAGCATACTAAATCCTTTATTTGTCTTTTTTAATTAGTTTTTTTTTAATTATCCTAAATAATTTATAGTTAAATATATAAACAATAATGTTTCTAAGGTTGAAATGATATAACAGTCTTTTTAATAAACAACTTGATGTAGACATTTAATTTTGTACTTGTCCCACCAGTCACAAATGCCTGTCCCACCAGTCACAATAAAAACAAATTTTTTTTAATTGTTTCTTCGTAGGTAATCAGTCTAATTCTTCATAATATTCCATTTTTAGTAGATTTCATAGAAATCTAACTATTGCATTGGTCCTCATGACGGAACTTTTGAAAAATTTTGCTATATTTCGACTCAGCTCGTCAAGCGAATTCAGAAAATGCATATGGTTCAAAAGTTTATATATGTATGTATTTATATATATATATATATATATATATATATATATATATATATATATATATATATATATATATATATATTTTTATATATATGGGATATAACGCGGCTTGTCAGGACGATAGCGTCGCCAATTTACAACGGATCTCTACCAAACTCAACATACTTATTCTACAGATAAATACCAAAGTCAAGTTCGAAGATGAGCTTAATCGGTCAAGTAATTTAGAAATACCAGGATTTCAAAATTTTGAAAATCATAAAAATTCATATTTCTTCACTTTCGAACTCGAATAACTTTTGAATGGGATAACTTATTGCAATTCTGTAAATTGCATCCGAAAGCTCTTTAAATAAGCTTCAATGTGAGTACCATGTCATATGTGTAGTCTCAAAATTATGCCCCATTCCCCTATGCCAATTATGAAATTTGCTATTGCACTGGTTTTAGTATTTGTCCGTCGATATATATTTTTGTCGATTGCATATAAGTTAAAAGCCCTAGTTCTGTATACAATCTTTGTTATATTTTTTTCTATTCATGATGAAATCTACTTCCATTTCGGCTGCCGAATGGTCTTTTTTGTAGGATTAATTTTGTATTGAGAGGGAAGTATTTTTTAAAAGTTTAGTGGTCGAACTGAAATTGGACTTTAAGTATACCTTTGGTAAGAGAGAAGGATTTGTTCTTAGTCCCACCAGTCACACTCAGTCAAATGATAATTACGAGAAACTTAAAAAGTAATGGAGGTTTTTGACGAAGAGATGTTGTTAATTAGTTATTCTTCTATATTGTAAGATAAATTTGACTATAGTATAAGTTTCAGTCACATAATTATAGCTTATTATTGATGAAATTATAGAGTCAAATGTCCCACCAGTCGCTATGGAATGCCTCTTTTACAATTTTTTGATATCTCTAATATTTACTTCAAAATTTTAAGTTCAAATTTTTGATAATGATTTTTTACGAAATTCTTAATGATTTTTTACGAAATTTAAGCCACAATTCCAATGATAAGATAATTTCTTAAAGATTTTCTCGAACTGAATTGATAATGAAAAAAAAAAAAAAAACGATATATTCTTACCCCTACCTTTTGGGCCTTTTTCTCTTTACGTTTAATAACACATTGATTTTCTGGTACAACACATTCAGGTCGCATACCAACGGCCAAACACTTTTTCAGTCGACACTCCTGGCATTTACGTCGCATATACATGTCAATTTCACAATTATTACCATACTTGCACTGATAAACGGCATTTTTAGTAATACTTCTTCTGAAAAATCCTTTACAACCTTCACATGTAAGTGCATTATAATGATAACCAGACGCCCTGTCACCACAAACTAAACAAAGTTCTTCTTGTTGTCGTGGAGTCGGGCCTTTTTTCTTTTTCGCATCACAACTGTCTGCGCTGTACCCGTTCAACGAACTGGGGGGTGATAGATCATCCCTGCCTGTAACAGAAAATTGGAAAAATTTGTAAGATTTTGTTCTTAAAAAACAAAAAATTTTTAACCTTTAAAAATAAATAATTTTGAATTTTTTTTAATAAGCTCATCCCGATGTTACACTTATCAAGAGCTTTCATTTGAATACCCACATGCTATTTTTTATATATTTTATATATATAGTATTTGTGAAATATATAAATATATAAAATATATAAAAAATTGATGTGGGTACTCAAATAAAAGGTCCCGATGAGTGTAATGTCGGAGTGAGTTTATATCTTTAAAAATATCGTTAGTTGACTAAATACCAGGTAATTTCTTAATTATTGTTATTTTTAAAGATATAAGCTTATTCTGATGTTACACTCATCCAGAGCTTTCATTTGAGTACCCACATGCCATTTTTTATATATTTTATATATATGGTATTTGTGATATATATAAATATATAAGATTTATGAAAAATTGATGTGGGTACTCAAATGAAAGCTCTTGATGAATATAACATCGAGATGAGCTTATATCTTTAAAAATATCAATAGTTGACAAAATACAAGGTCATTCCTTAATTATTGATATTTTTAAAGATATAAGCTTATTCTGATGTTACACTCATCCAGAGCTTTCATTTGGGTACCCACATGCCATTTTTTATATATTTCATATATATGGTATTTTTGATATATATAAATATATAAAATATATGAAAAATTGATGTGGGTACTCAAATGAAAGGTCTTGATGAGTGTAATGTCAGGATGAGCTTATATCATTAAAAATGTCAATATTTCACAAGATACAAGGTAATTTTTTATTTATGTACCTAGAGATAAATTTTCGAATGTAGCCTAAATATCATAATAAATTGACCATCGCTAAGAATGAAATGAAACCTTGAAAAGGCGCAGATTCGAGACGTTTGAAATGACACTAAATTTCACTAAAAAAAACCAATTTAATCATGTGACTTTCCCAAGAACAAAACATTTCTTATTTTTTTTCATAATATAAATTTTCTTGAAAGTATTATTAAGAATTCAGAAAAGTAAATTTAATATTTTTTCACCTGTTCTCTTGAATAATTATTTACAATGCATTAATTAAATTAAAATAAAAACTCGATGTGTGTGTAGATGAATGTAGCAAATAGCATAAATATTAATAAGGATGAATAATAATAAAAAAGGTAAAGGTATGTATGTATGTATAGAGATATGTTGTTTGGAATAAAAGGCAGTGATGCCGTAGCTCTTGTACTTTCACCGACCGTGACTTCTACGTTCCACCCAACGAGTTTCCACAGATGAAAGAGTTAATAGAGACACACGTGACGACGTTGCCACGTATAGGTTACTAGAACCTGTGTAACGTGGCCGACACGCTAAGTAATATCGGTAATAGCTGGGAAATTCCCTCAAGCAACAGCGACTAGCAAAAGTTGCCAACAATTGCTTGCTTATATATATTTTTATTAATAATATTTAATATTAATGTAATAACTCGAGGTTACATTTTATAATTTACATTTACAGCTTTTATATTACTAATTGTTAACATTTTTTTTTCTCAATTTTTCGTTAACTTTTTTAAATTATTTTTAAAGAAATTTTACATCAAGATTAATTAATCAATTTATATTTTAGATTTTTTTTTCTTAACTTGAAATTAATATTATTTAAAATATTTTCTTTCAATTTTTTATAAAAATGTTTTTTTTCTTAATCTTGTTAAAATTTTCAAGAAATTTTATTAAAAATTTTTTGAGCTTTTGTAAAAATTTTCGTAATTTGGCGCGTTAATACCTTGAAATTTTGGGACCTCGTCGCTAGATGGCGCTCAAAGCGGCCTCTCTCGAAGGTACTTTGTTATTCTAAAGATTTATATAGATTAATATTGATGAAAAATTAGTTATCTGTACAAGAGGATTTTTTTAGAAAAAAATCCATGAAATTTGGATGCAAATTATGACTTAAATATTGAAGACAATTTTGCTTTATTAAATAATAACTTTCGTTAAATTGCACTGTACTTTCTTAAATATTGACGTTTTTAAAAATATAAGCTCATCTCGATGTTACACTCATCAAGAGCTTTCATTTGAGTACCCACATGCATTTTCATATATTTTTCATATATACATATATATAATATATATAAATATATGAGAAAATGATTTGGGTATTCAAATGAAAGGTCTCGATGAATATAACATCGGGATGAGCTTATTTCTTTAAAAATGTCAATATTTCACAAGATACAAGGTCATTTCTTAATAATTGCCATTTTTGAAGATATAAACTCATTTCGATGTTACACTCATTGAGATCTTTTATTTGAGTACCCACATGCATTTTTATATACTTTTCATGTATACATATATATAATATATATAAATATATGAAAAATTGATGTGGGTACTCAAATGAAAGCTCTTGATGAGTGTAACTTCAAGATGAGCTTATATCTTTAAAAATGTCAATATTTCACAAGATACAAGGTCATTTCTTAATAATTGCCATTTTTGAAGATATAAACTCATTTCGATGTTATACTCATTGAGATCTTTTATTTGAGTACCCATATCAATTTTTCATATATTTATATATATTATATATATATATATGTATATATGAAAAATATATTAAAATGCATGTGGGTACTCAAATGAAAGGTCTTGATGAGTGTAACATCAGGATGAGCTTATATCTTTAAAAATGTCAATATTTCACAAGATACATGGTCATTTCTTAATAATTGCCATTTTTGAAGATATAAACTCATTTCGATGTTATACTCATTGAGATCTTTTATTTGAGTACCCATATCAATTTTTCATATATTTATATATATTATATATATATATATATATATATATATATATATATGTATATATGAAAAATATATTAAAATGCATGTGGGTACTCAAATGAAAGGTCTTGATGAGTGTAACATCAGGATGAGCTTATATCTTTAAAAATGTCAATATTTCACAAGATACAAGGTCATTTCTTAATTATGTACCTAGAGTGAAAATTTTCGAATGCAGCCTAAATACATCATAATAAATTTACTATTGGTGAGAATGATATGAAACCATGTAAATTCACAACTCCAGGTCAAGACTTTTCCAACGATACCAAATTTAACCATAAAAACTCATTTTATCATATAAATACACTGGCTACAAAATTTCGCTTACTCTCTTAATAATATAAATAATCCAGGCACCTTTCAAAGATATTCATCTATATATGCATTTAAAAAATTTTCCCACACTATTTATAACCAACAATAAGCAATAAAAAAAAATCTCACTGCTATTTGTTTCCTCTACCCATATAATCCAGTCGCTTTTAAAATGTACCATTTATGGGAATGGAGGCCAGTGTTTCTCAATATAATCCATCGATTAAGCTTTAATTTTATTTATATTTAAGTTTCACTCGTCAGATAATCAAGATACTTATTTCACAACACACGATAAAAAATTTTTATTTTCATAAAAAAAAAAAAAAATAAAAATTCTGATTGTCATCATAATGATTATGATCATTAATATTAATAATTATTAATAATAACGTATGGTTAAATATTTAGTGACCTCACTTACAATGACGTGGACCAAAATGGCTGAAGGCTGTCCAGTCACCGATTGGCTTGCTAGATGTGGGACAAATTACTATACAGCCAAAAGATTTTATAAGTTTATTGCCACATAAGGTCAATCATAAAACGAATACAAGCGTAAAAAAATAAATCAACATATTAACCTCAACTTAAGGAAGGAAGTACGTGTCATATCTTAGAAGCGTGACGTGAAAAATCAATGGGAATTTAAGCAAAATCATTACTCATATTATGATTGGTTTGTATTTTAAAAATTAAAATTATATTGTATAGAATTTTTAATAATATATTTTATTATTATTATTATTATTATTATTGCTTCCTACGATGCATTGAAATATTCCGTAGGCGTTGCAAGGTAACTTAACTGATCAATGCAGATATATTACAACCTACACACTGTACTAATGACACAATAAACTACGCAACAAGAGAAACAAAGTACGGCCTTGATTGATTTAACCTAATTTACTTAACAATAATTAGATACATTGTTTTTTATTCATATCTATATCTGTTTATATTATCAGCTACCTGTTTGCTGGTTGTTATATAATATGCGATGTATGTACGGGAAGTACAAACACGGTAATAATACAAACTATCAACCTGCAATCACTGTGTAGCTAAAGATAATTGTGAATTATTAATAAAATAGCTTTTGAAGATTTATCGATATTTTTAATTATAATGAAGGAAAAGAATTTATTTTTAAAAATTAGGACAAAACAATTTTCAACAAAAATTGTTTTTTCTTGAATCTAGAAAACTTTTATTGACATTCTTGAAGATATAAGCTCATCTTGATGTTGTACTCATTAAGAGCTTTCATTTGAGTACCCACATGACTTTTTGGTATATTTTGTATATTTGATATATATGATATTTGTGAAATATATAAAATATATAAAAAATACATGTTGGTATTCATATGAAAGGTCTCGACGAGTATAACATCGGAATGAGCTTGTATTTTTGAAAATATCGTTATTTGATAAGATACAACGTCATTTGTTAATTATTGACATTTTTAAAGACATAAGTTCATCTAGATGTTATATTTATCGAGACCTTTCATTTGAGTACCCACATGGCATTTTTTATATATTATATATATATGATATTTGAGAAATATATAAATATATAAAATATATGAAAAATTGATGTGGGTACTCTAATGAAAGATCTCAATGAGTGTAACATCAGAATGAGCTTAAATCTTTGAAAACATCATTGGTTGATAAGATACAATGTAATTTCTCAATTATTGACATTTTTAAAGATATAAGCTCATCTAGACGTTATATTCATCGAGATCTTTCATTTGAGTACCCACATGAATTTTTGAATTCTTTATATATTTGATATATATGATATTTGTAATATATATAAAATATATAAAAAATCTATGTGGGTATTCAAATGAAAGATCTCGATGAGTGTAACATCTAGATGAGCTTATATCTTAAAAAATATCATTAATTGACAAAATACACTGAAATTTCTTAATTATTGACATTTTTAAGGATATAAGCTCATCCTGATGTTACACTCATCGAGACCTTTCATTTGAGTACCCACATGACTTTTTTTTATATATTTTGTATATTTGATATATATGATATTTGTGAAATGTATAAAATATATGAAAAATACATGTGGGTACTCAAATGAAAGGTCTCGATGAGAGTAAAACCAGAATGAACTTATATCTTAAAAAATATCATTAGTTCACAAAATACAATTAAATTTCTTAATTATTGACATTTTTAAGGATATAAGCTCGTCTCGACTTTGTACTCATCAAGACCTTTCATTTGAGTACCCACATGAATTATTGATATATTTTATATATATCACAAATATTATATATATCAAATATATGAAAAATGCATGTGGGTACTCAAATGAAAAGTCTCAATGAGTATAATATCAAGATGAGCTTATATCTTAAAAAACCTCATTAGTTGACAAAATACAATGTAATTTCTTAATTATATACATTTTTAAAGATATAAGCTCATTCCGGTGTTACACTCAGTAAGACCTTTTATTTGAATACCCACATGAATTTTTCATATATTTTATATATTTGATATATATGATATTTGTAAAATATATAAAATATATGAAAAATCCATGTGGGTACTCAAATGAAAGGTCTCGATGAGTGTAACATCAAAATGAGCTTATATCTTAAAAAATATCATCCGTTTACAAGATACAATATAATTTCTCAATTCTTGATATGTTTGAGTACCATAAAAAAATTGTTCAAAAATGTATTTAAAAAATTATAAAATTTTAAATCAAAGTTAATAATACAGAAACAATGTGACCCTAATTAAATCCTTGGTGAATGGAATAAAAGCAGCGGAGGTTAATCCCTTGGTGTCTTTTGGTCCAGTGTAACAACACTGTTGGTCAGTGTCTCAGTGTGTTGCTGTGTTGTGAGCTGATGTTTTCACTCAGGTGAATATTAACTTGGTATTTTACCTCGTTGCATGCAACAAAACGATCCACACACAGACAGACACATGGAAGATTAAACACGTGAATATCCTGAAGACATGAGAGTCCAGAGTTAAATGTATCCTCGGGATGGCTCGTGTACCAACATATATATACATATATACATATATATATACTTATATACATATATATACATATATATATATATATGAAGGTGCAGAATTGTTGAGTTTGGTTGAGGCAGCAGTTGCTGGCCGAGGGTTTCCGTGTTGGTTAGTAGTTCTCTTGGAGAGCAGTGAGCGGCCTTGACTCTGGCTTGTTCCCTACCTCTTTTCCCACTGGCTTTTACCATCACCATCACTACACCATCACCATCGCCAGAGCGACTTCCTTTGGATCCTCCTGTCTCTTTTTAACTCTAGTTCATCCACATCCACATAAATGCTTTCTGTATTTCTGTTTCATGCTGTAGTTTACTATAGTATGTAGGTATATACCGTGGTCTCGTACTAAACAACCTCAACCGCATCTAAGTTTTTCCTCGGTTTATAAAACAGGCCACCAAACTCACTCTTCAACAACAACAACCAGCAACATTTGCTCGGTTAGTCTTCTTATATCTCTCTTATTTTTTATTGTATCCTTCATTCTTTACTTAAATCTACCGCCGCACCATCTCTGATAAAGATTTCATCTATACATAGATGGATTTATTTATGGAATCTCGGAATAATCTTCTCTCTGGTAATCTTATACTAAGGAACGGAGAAATAAAACAGATTTATTGAAACTTGAAGATTATTTCGACAAACTGATAAATTAATCATTTGTTGACTTTAAATTAATTTGTTTTATTTCGACAAGATATAAATCTTGGTATTAATAATAATAATTTTATTGATAAGTTTTTAATAAAATTTATTAATAATAAAAAATTTTAAGAATAGGTGTAGATTATTATTATTATTAAGATAATAGAAAAAATTTGGTGTCAAAGATAGTCATATGATAAAATCGGTTTTTTTTGTGGAATTTAGTGTCATTGCAAAGGTCTTGACTTGAATTTGTGTCTTTTCAAGTTTTCATATAATTCTTATCGATAGTAAATTTATTATGATGCATAAAGGCTGCATTTGAAAATTATCTCTAGACACATCATTAAGAAATGACCTTGTATCTTGTGAACTATCGACATTTTTTAAGATATCAGCTCATCCTGATATAACACTCATCGAGACCTTTCATTTGAGTACCCACATCAATTTTTCATATATTTTATATATTTATATATTTCACGAATACCATATATATTAAATATATAAAAAATGACATGTGGGTATTTAAATAAAAGGTCTCGATGAGTGTAACATCGAAATGAGTTTATATCTTGAATAATGTCAATAATTAAGAAATGACATTGCATTTTGTTATCTATTGACATTTTTAAAGATATAAGATCATCCTGACATTACTTTCATCAAGACCTTTCACTTGAGTACCCACATCAATTTTTCATATATTTATATATTTTATATATACCTATATATGAAAAACATATGAAAATGCCATGTGGGTACTTAAATGAAAGGTCTCGATGAGTGTAACATCAGGATGAGCTTATATCTTTAAAAATGTCAATAGTTAAGACATGACCTTGTATCTTGAGAACTATTGACATTTTTGAAGATATAAGCTCATCCCGATGTTACACTCATCAAGGCTTTTCGTTTGAGTACCCACATCAATTTTTCATATATTTTATATATTTATATATATTATATACATGTATATATGAAAAATATATCAAAAACACATGTGGGTACTCAAATGAAAGCTCTTGATGAGTGTAGCATCAGGATGAGCTTATATTTTGAAAAATATCAATAATTAAAAAATGACCTTGTATCTTATCAACCATTGACATTTTTAAAGATATAAGCTCATTCCGATGTTACACTCATCGAGACCTTTCATTTGAGTACCTACATCAATTTTTCATACATTCATATATATTATATATATGTATATATGAAAAATATTTGAAAATGTATGTGGGTACTCAAATGAAAGCTCTGGATGAGTGTAACATCGGGACGAGCTTATATTTTTAAAAACGTCAATAGTTGAAAAAATACAGTTAAATTTAACAAAAGTCATTATTCAATTAAGCAAAATTTTTATTTATTTGTAGTTCACAAGTCACAGTAGTCACATAGTGACTGCAAAGTTGCTAGTTATTATTATTATTATTATTATTAGTCAGGAATTTTACATTAAAAAAAGTGTTTCTAGTTTCTTATTTTATTTTAAAGTTTTAGTACAAAAAATTTTCAAAATTTGTCATTTTGAATTCCTCTTTACAATAATTGAAAATTTTTTTCGTTCAAAAAATGGTTGCAATAAAATTTTTTTAACAATTTAAAATAATTATCTAATTCAAAATATGTTACATCATTTAAAAATAAAAAAAGGCCATTCGGCAGCCGAAATGGAAGTAGATTTCACATAAAGCAAATTTTAATTATCAGACGAATTAACAGACGAATAGGTTATTTTAAGTTTAGGTAAATAAAATGACATGAAAATTGAAGCTTCTTTAATGGGCTTTAAAATGAAATTCACAAAAATTCGATAAGTTATTTCATTCAAAAGTTATGCGCGAAAGAATCTGCCAAAAAATGAATTTTTAGGATTTTGAAAATTTTGAAACTCTGTAATTTCTGAACTACTTGACCGATTAAGCTCATCTTTGAACTTGGCCTTGGTTATCGTCTAAAAATGAAGTATGTTGAGTTTGAAACGGATCCATTATGAATTAGAGACGCTATCGTCCGGATAAGCCGCGTTATATTGTGTATATATATATATATATATATATATAAATACATACATATATAAACTTTTGAACTAATGGCATTTTCTGAACCAGCTTGACGAACTGAGTCAGGAAATAGCAAAATTTTTCAAAAGTTGCGTCATGAGGACAAATGCAATAGTTAGATTTCTATGAAATCTACTAAAAATACTTTAAAAATAATCAAATCTATAAACTTGAAATAAAAATAAACCCTTCTATCATTACTGAGTGAATTCAATGATAGCTCATTGCTTCTGCAAGTAAAATGGCATCGAACTCACTTGAAAGCTCTCCAATAAAATCTATACTCACTTTAATTCTTTTCTTACAAAAAAAGCAATGGTGTAATTAGTAATCAGGTTACTTTACTTTGTGCAAAATTCTTTGCATCAAATTTCCTCCTTATTATATTTACTGAATTTATACTTGCTAAATTTATGTTTATAAATAAATACACGGAATAAAATAGATAAAAATCTTAATTTCAGTCAAAGGAAAGGAGAGAAGATAATTACTGAATAAAAAAAATAAAAAATCAAGTAAATAGATAATAATTATCATTAAGAAGAGGGTGTTCCAGTTAAACACATAAATATAAGACACCCATGACCCGACGTCACGATATCTGCACTACATTCGTGGGAAATAACATATTTATAACTTTAGTTAATTTATTAAATAATATCCAGCAAGTTAGATCTTAAGATTAGTCGGTAAGTTTTTAGTTTATTTCTTTAAGCCACTAATTACGCTTACTCTTTATAAAGAGTGCGAAGGTTTTTTTTTTTATATAATTTAATTAGCTAACAAAAATATTTATTGTTTTTGAGTCAATTTAATAGCAGTTATGACGAAGCTCACTTTTTATTGATATGTTTTTTATAGTTAATTTGGTAATTAACGGAACCGTTAATGGATTTTTTAGAATAAAATGATTTACGATAAAAAATTTAATAATAGGACTTTTATATAACTCAGTGAGATAATTTTATTTCAATAGAAAAAAACAAAAAAAAAAAATTAATATAAGCTATAAATTTAAAAATTACATTTATAATTTTATTTTTTTTTTTAATTTTTGTAATTTTTTATGAGAAAAAAATTTTTTTTGTAATTATTTTTAAGGCTACATTGTTCAGAATTAACAAAAAAAAAAATTTAAGCGCGTTGCTATTGAATAAATAATCGCTAGCGCCACCAAGCGAGAGCGTCAGTGAACTAAAAGTTGGTCCGCTCGAAACTTTGACCATTAGACCTTGCTAGTGCAACAAAATTGAACTTTTAAGGAGATCAACCCTAAGTAAAATTTTTAAAACTTCTTGAAAATTTGTAAATTCAATCTACGTGAATAATTAATGAAAAAATTATAACAGTAGCTTTTCGGGGTTTAATCAAATAATTAGGTTTAAAAATTGTAATTTTAACATGTAAAATGGATATTTCACCAGCCGTGTATTTGGTTAAGAATTTAGTGCAATTAACGATTTAAAAAAAAATTTATTTTCAATGAATTTGATTGAAAAAATAATAAGCTAGATTAAAACAATAAAAAAAGTAGCTTTCCGAACATATTACGGAGATATTTTATATTTTTTATGAAAAATCACTCGGAACTTGCGTTGTTTAAAGTCTTGTATTTGACTTGGCAACACCGCTTGTGCAGTTACCCAAAGCATAAGTACCCGCGGTTTTTAAAATGCTAGAAAATCTTAGTCATTTTAGTTAACCAGCAAACATAAATAAATTTGAAGGTTAGGGACACTTTTTTTGTGTTGTCAAGTGTATACCGGTAATTCAGAGTGCTAGATATTTTATCATTCAATTAAATGTTAATAATTATTTAATGAGTAAATTTTTCGGAAATTCCCTCAAAAATGTTATTAATTGATTTAAAAATTAATTTTAAGATAACAAAAGTATTTCTACGTATTATTTTTTTATAGACATTCTTTACACTAGGAGGGTACTTGAATCTCTTTAATAATTAAAAATAAATTGGATCAAAAAGTTAGTTTAAAAAAATTCCACTAGGTGACTGCGGCTCTCATAGTTAGAACTTTAAAATTTGAGTATATAAGGAGATCCACGCGAAGTAGTAAAATTTTTAAAACTTCCTGAAAGTTTGTAAATTCAATCTACGTAAATAACTAATAAAAAAATTATAACAGTAGGTTTTCGGGGTTTAATCAAATAATTAGGTTTAAAAATTGTAATTATAACATGTGAAATGGATATTTCACCAGCCGTGTATTTGGTTAAGAATTTAGTGCAATTAACGATTTAAAAAAATTTTATTTTTAATTAATTTAATTGAAAAAATAATAAGCTAGATTAAAACAATAAAAAAAAGTAGCTTTCCGAACATATTACGAAGATATTTTATATTTTTTATGAAAAATCACTCGGAACTTGCGTTCTTTAAAGTCTTGTATTTGACTTGGCAACACCGCTTGTGCAGTTACCCAAAGCATAAGTACCCGCGGTTTTTAAAATGCTAGAAAATCTTAGTCATTTTAGTTAACCAGCAAACATAAATAAATTTGAAGGTTAGGGACACTTTTTTTGTGTTGTCAAGTGTATACCGGTAATTCAGAGTGCTAGATATTTTATCATTCAATTAAATGTTAATAATTATTTAATGAGTAAATTTTTCGGAAATTCCCTCAAAAATGTTATTAATTAATTTTAAGATAACAAAAGTATTTCTACGTATTATTTTTTTATAGACATTCTTTACACTAGGAGGGTAAATCAGAGTTTTACACACCCAAAAAAATCCGTTTTAAATTTATCTATGTAATATATATTATTCACGTATGAAATAAATAAAACTGATGATGGTCTATAGTACGGTATGCAATAGTAGTTGCGCAAGAAAATTGCCAGTCAGCCATGGCCTTGTCCGCCAGCATTAAGTAGAGAGGGAAGTTAAATAGAATAAGTATAAAAAAATTACAAGTCAGCTTCTTCTTATTTTTATTATTATTATTATTATTATTATTATTATTATTATTATTATCTTGTTCTTCTTTTTGGTCTTCAATGTATTAAGCTTGACTTTACTTACATAAACTTATTTTTCATTTCGTTCCATTCTGTTCTTGTTCCATACCTTTACTCCTTTTTATTTAGTTAAACTATAGAGTAGAGTACAGCACAGTACAACCCGTAATTCTCTCTCACTTCATTCTTTTAACTTCTTGCTCCTTCAGTACGATGAGAAAATCAAGTCCTTCTTTATACTTCTGTCCTTGTTATCTTCAATCCGTTTTATTTATTATTTTTACACGCTCTCAACCTCCAAGACGTCGTTTCTCTCATATATGTACAAGTTACTGTCTACATACACATGTTATCTACATTTATATATACATTTATAAACAACCAATACATATATAAGTTGACTTATATAGTCGACCGCGTGATTCACATTCAAGTCACGAGAGTGTTCAGCAGCAAAAGCGAAACGCCCGACCTTATACTTTAACTCTATGTACGTGATACACGTGCGAGAAGAACATTTTATAGTGTAGGTATGTAAGGTAACATAAGTATAGATTTTATATTTTAATCCTATACTACGCTTATTATTATTATTATTACAATAATAATTATTATTATTATCATCCAGCAAATTCAAATTTTTCAATATTAATAGTAATAATAATAAAACTCCAAACTTATTCTCAAAATTTATTATTTAATAATTTTGAATTTTTAAAATAATAATAATAATAATAACAAATTATATCAAATTTTTCACATTTTTGAAGATATAAGCTCACCCCGACATTACACTCATCAAGATCTTTTATTTGAGTACCCACATCAATTTTTCATATATTTTATATATTTATATATTTCACAAATACTATATATGTAAAATATATAAAAAATGTCATGTGAGTACTCAAATGAAAGCTTTCGATAAGCGTAACATCAGGATGAGCTTACATTTTTAAAAATATCAATAATGGAGAAATTATCTTGTGAATTATTGACATTTTTAAAGATATAAGCTCACTTCTACATTACAGTCATCGAGACCTTTCATTTGAATACCCACATCAATTTTTCATATATTTCATATATTTATATATATATGAATATATGAAAAATATATCAAAATGCATGTGGGTACTCAAATGAAAGGTCTTGATGAGTGTAACATCAGGATGAGCTTATATCTTGTCAATAATTAAAAAATGACCTTGTATCTTGTCAACCATTGACATTTGTGAAGATATAAGCTCATCCCGATGTTACACTCATCGAGACCTTTCATTTGAGTACCCACATCAATTTTTCATATATTTATATATATCACAAATACTATATATGTTAAATATATAAAAAATGTCATGTGAGTACTCAAATGAAAGGTCTCGATGAATAGAACATCATAATGAGTTTATATCTTTAAAAATGTCAATAATTACGAAATTACCTTGTATCTTGTCAACTATTGACATTTTTGAAGATATAAGCTCATCTTGATATTATACTCATTGAGATCTTTTATTTGAGTACCCACATCAATTTTTCATATATTTTATATATTTATATACTTCGCAAATACCATACATATAAAATATATAAAAAATGCCATGTGGGTACTCAAATGAAAGGTCTCGATGAGTGTAACATCAGGATGAGCTTATACCTTTAAAAATATCAATAATTAAGAAAGTACAGAGCAATTTTACAAAAGTCATTATTTAATGAAACAATTTTATTGATTTATAGTTCACAAGTTACAAGTTGCTAATTATTATTGTTATTTAGCTACTTTAATTTAAATAATAATAATAATAATAATAATAATAATAATCCAAAAATATTTTTAAAAATTATTATTATTATTATTATTATTATTATTATTATTACGCTCACTTAATAGCTATCCTTGACCTCAAAGATTTCATTTTTATAACAGTAATAGCAATTTATTTCGTCGAGGATTTTGATTCCCATTTTAAGACTGGGGGAAGAGATCCTGATCTTATACTGGGGATTCCCAAATTGAATCACTAGTCCAATGACTCTTGTTCATCTCTCTTAGATTCTTACACTCTTATATTTATATATTGGTGAGTTAAGTATAAGGATTGCGATATGATACGATGCCGGGTAAGAGAAAATCGTCATCGCGTAACGCGGCCACGTTGACCTACTTATAAATAAAAGTCAGTTGGAATTTCTCGTTAATGATTACGAGAGATTGCTTTTTAAGTTTTTAATACCGGGGTTCGTTCGGTAATTTATTACGGAATTAATGAAAATTGGGAAAGAGAAAGTATGGGAAGATTAGTTTTTTTTAATGAAAAGACTAATATAAACTGAAAATTTCAAAGAATATTTGAAATAAATTTTGAAAATGTAAATTTGAATTTTTTTTGTTATTTTAAACAAGAAATTTAAAAAAAAAAAATTTTAATTTTTTTCTTTTTTTTAATATTGATAATTTTTTTTTTTTTATTAAAAAATTATTATTAAAAAAAAATGATTAAAAAAATGATTATTAAAAAAAATTATTAAAAAAATTATAATTAAAACAAATTATTAAAAAAATTTTATTAAAAAAAATCTTAAACCAAGAAATTTATAATTCAAGAAAATTTTTTAAGAAATTTTTATCTTAAATATTTTATCAAAAAAAAAAAAAAAAATATTTATAAAGAGTAGTAATTAATAATTTTTTTAATTTAAAATAAACTAAAATAAATAATAAATTATTATAAACGTCTGATAAATTAATGCTAAATTAAGAAAAATGATCTCGGAGACATAAAGTCAAACATTAACTTCACTCATCATCAAGTCCAAGTTTAATCGGGCACAATACACTCTTAAGAGTATATAAGTGTGCTTGTAAGAGTACATAAACACACTAGCAACATATAACCACCGGGTGTATGTATTATATGTCTCTATTTGTACTAATGTATGTGTATTTGAACGTTGGCAATGAATGAATTCACGTCCAACGTCAGAGCAGTCTGGACTTGAACGCGGTGGGTCGATCAACGATGCGGCAACCAGTATTATATATACATATCTATACATGAGCAAGGAATCAACGACATCGTCGACGCGTCGTCTATGTACATCGCTAAACTCAGTTCGATATCAATTCCGTCACATTAATTACTAAAATATAAATATAACCATTAGTAGATATATTTTATAAAAATAATGATAATAGTAATTTATCATTATTATTTAACAATGTTAATTAAATTGAAGCAGCTAAATAACAATAATAATTAGGAACTTGTGAACTTGTGAATTATAAATAAATAAAATTTTGTTTTATTAAATAATGAATTTTGTTGAATCGCACTGTACTTTCTTAAATATTTACGTTTTTGAAGATATAAGCTCATCCTGATGTTACACTCATCAAGAACTTTCATTTGAGTACCCACATGGCATTTTTTATATAATTTATATATATGGTAGTTGTGAAATATATAAATATATGAAATATATGAAAAATTGATGTGGGTACTCAAATGAAAGGTCTCGATAAGTATAATGTCGGGGTGAGCTTCTTTCTTTAAAAATGTCAATAGTTGACACAATACAATGTAATTTCTTAATTATTGACATTTTTAAAGATATAAGCTCATCCTGATGTTACACTCATCAATACCTTTCATTTGAGTACCCACATGGCATTTTTTATATATTTTATATATATATATGGTATTTGTGAAATATATAAATATATAAAATATATGAAAAATTGATGTGGGTACTTAAATGAAAGGTCTTGATGGTTGTAATCTTGGAGTGAGCTTATATCTGTAAAAATGTTAATAGTTGATAAGATACAAGGTAATTTCTTAATTATTGACATTTTTAAAGATACAAGCTCATCCTGATTTTACGCTCATCAAGAGCTTTCATTTGAGTACTCACATGGCATTTTTTATATATTTTATATATGTGGTATTTGTGAAATATATAAATATATGAAATATATGAAAAATTTATGTGGGTACTCAAATGAAAGGTATCGATGAATGCAATGTTGGGGTGAGCTTATATCTTTAAAAATATCATTAGTTAACAAGATAACAATGTCAGTTCTTAATTATTGACATTTTTAAAGATATAAACTCATCCTGATGTCACACTCATCGAGACTTTTAATTTGAGTACCCACATGGCATTTTTTATATATTTTTCATATATACATTTATATAATATATATAAATATATGAAAAATTGATGAGGGTACTTAAATGAAAGGCCTCGATAAGTAAAATGTCAGGGTGAGCTTATATCTTTAAAAATGTCAATAGTTCACAAGATACAAGCTCATTTCTTAATTATTGACATTTTTAAAGATATAAGCTCATCCTGATGTTACACTCATCAAGACCTTTCATTTGAGTACCCACATGGCATTTTTTATATATTTTACATATATGGTATTTGTGAAATATATAAATATATAAAATATATGAAAAATTGATGTGGGTACTCAAATGAAAGGTCTTGATGATTGTAATCTTGGAGTGAGCTTATATCTTAAAAAATGTCAATATTTCACAAGATACAAAGTAATTTCTTAATTATTGACATTTTTAAAGATCTAAGCTCATCCCGATGTTACACTCATGAAAAGCTTTCATTTGAGCACCCGCATGCATTTTGATATATTTTTCATATATACATATATATAAAATATATAAATATATGAAAAATTGATGTGGGTACTTAAATGAAAAGTCCTGATGAGTGTATCATCAGGTTGAGCTTATATCTTTAAAAATGTCATATAAATTGATATAATTCATTATTATTATTATTATTATTATCATAGTTATAAAAATTTATAATTGGCTAATAATAATAATAAAGCTCCAAAATTAAAGTTATTATTTAACAATAATAAAATACACAGAAAAATATTATTAGTTGATATCTGAGCATTGAGCCGCTGCCGCCACCTGTTCGCCCGCGGAATCATCTACAGATGAACTCTTTCTTCTTATTCTTTTCAATATAATCTCTCCTTTTCTCTTAATTTTATTTCTCTGTTGAATCCAGAGAACCTTCTATCCCATCTTAACTCGTCTGAAGCAAACACTCATCAACAAGCGTTCGAGTTACTCGCGAGTGAGAGTGACCTACTGACCTCTCTACTCTTGACGACGTATCCTCCCTACTTTTTTTTACAACCATTACATCCAAAGTTAAGCCCAAGCTATTACAAGTGTTTGAAAGCTATTAAATGACACATTCTTTAATTTATTTTATATAAATACTTTATTTTTATTTTTATTTTTAGAGAGAATTTATAGATATTTTTTTTAGATTTAAAAATAATTCGGATCGATGGTAAAAAATTCTTCATTACTTTCTTTTTTATTTTTTATTTCAATTTTTTTAATTTCCGTGAAAGTTTTTTGAAGAATTTGAATTAAAGTTAAATTTTGTTTAATTTTTAATTCAAGTGATGCACTGATTTCATTTCTCCACAATCTACAGCACAGCAGTAGATTAATTTCACTTGGCTCGTCTTTTTCACACTTCACACTCGACATACTTTTTATTTCATTCCATTTTGTTATTATGATTATTATTCGCGTGAGATATCAACTTTTGGCCGTGAAAGTTTGCGTTGATAAGCCGAGTTTAACAAAAAAAAAGTGCTCTATTTATATTTATAATATTTGTTTTTTATTTTTAGTGTTATTTTTACGGTTTATTTTTGTCGAGTTACAAGCTCGTATTTGAGGAATCTCAGACTTTTTTTTTGCGGCTTTACTTCTAAGTAACATCTTCAATTTTTATCATAATAAAAATTTATTTATCAATTGCCTAATGATCTACTTGATGCATCGCTTAATTCGCGGTAATATTGAGAACAGTCAAAAATATATTTTATCTTTCAGTGACTCTCAATCATTTTTTTTTTATATTTTATTTATTATTTATTACTGATAATTTTTTTTTTATTATCAGTTATCAATTTAAAATTTAAAAAAATTCATTGAATTTTTATTTTAATAAAATTTTATTTATTTTTTATTTTAATAAAAATTTTATTAAATTTTTTAATTAATAAAAATTCATAGAAATTTTATCTTAATAAAATTTTCATTGAATTTTTATTTTAATAAAATTTTATTAAATTTTTAAATTAATAAAAATTCATAGAATTTTTATTTTAATAAAATTTTATTAAATTTTTAAATTAATAAAAATTCATAGAATTTTTATTTTAATAAAATTTTATTAAATTTTTATTTTAATAAAATTTTATTGAATTTTTTAAAACTTATTTTGTAAAAAAAATTTTTTTAAATTCAATTAAAATTAAAAATACTATTTTTAAAATTAAAAAAAAATTTTTTTTTAATTAAATTAAAATTAAAAATAATTTTTTTAATCTTAAAAAAAAATTTTTTGGAGTACAATAATTAAATAATAATAATAATAATAATAATAATTAAATTAAATTCATTAAATTTTATTTTAATAAAATTTCATTAAATTTTTATTTTCATAAAAGTCTATTGAATTTCTTAAAACTTATTTTGTAAAAAAAAAAAATTTTTTTTAATTAAATTAAAATTAAAAATAATTTTTTTAAACTTATAAAAAAATTTTTTAGAGTACAAAAAGAATAATAAAAAAAACTTTTGACATATTTACTAATAGTTCAACAACTTTTTCTGAAGACTTAAAAATTACCAAATATACTTTTATGAACAAGCTCAAAAAAAGTTTTGATTAACTCAATAACAGTTTCACAAGATTACCTAATATGGCCTCGTTTTTTTTTTTATAAAGTTTTAACAAAGAAAACGTTCTTTTTAAAATTAAATTTTAAAAGTAAAACTTTTTTAAGATTTTCATCATTAAATTCATAAATTATGTATTAAATTTAATTATCTTATAATTTTATTATATTATAGTTTTTTATATCTTTCATCAAACATTTAAAGAAAAGAAAAAAAAAATTTAATCAAGCTTTAGACATACTTTTTCAAATGAATAATTTATAACACTGAAGTTTTATTTTGAATAAATAAATGAAGTATTCATGGAATAAAAATGTCAAGAAAAGTTATAATTTAAGAAGATTAAATTTAACAGATATGGAAATTTTTTAATAAAAAAATTAACTTGATTCAAAAGAAAGAATTTTGAACCAAAAAAATTTTTTTTTTCCAAATTTCATTATTTTTAATCAAACAAAAAATTTCTTACAATTTTTTTACTTAAATTAAGACAAAGAAATTCAAAATAATTTTCTAGGTTCAAAATTGTTTTCTTTTTAAAAAAATTAATTTTTTTAAATTAAATTTTTCAATACAATTTTTTTATTAATACTAAATTTAACAGAAATCAAAAAATTTTTTAGATTTTTTTAATAATTGAATTATAATAAATAAAATTTGTAAAAAAAATTTCTCAATTAAAAATTTTAAAAAATTTCAAGATTTTCTCAAATTTAAAAATTTTTTTTTGATTTAGCTTGGTTTTACGGCCCATTTATGATAAAAAATGTCGTGAAAGAAAAAAATAAAGATTTTTTAAAAGTACATAAAAAAATGAACAATTAAAAAAAAATAATTAAATATACCTCAATTTTCTAAATAATTTATAATTTTTTTGAAAATTTGTTAAAATTGTGATGATCAATTTTTTTTTAATTGTTCATTTTTTTATGTATATTTAAAAAAAAAAATTTTCAATAAAATTAAATAAAAATTTCGTTAAAAAAAATAAAAATGAAAATGTTTGACCCTTGTAGATATTTACCGAAAATTTTTAAATAAAAATTATAAAAAATTAACTTGATTCAAAAAAAAAGAAAATTTGAATCAAGAAATTTTTTTTTTGAAAAATTTCAATATTTTTAATCAAACAAAAATTTTCCTAAAATTTTTTTACTTAATTTAATGAAATGCAAAATAATTTTCTATGTTTAAAATTTGTTTCTCTTTAATAAAATTAATTTTTTTAAATCATTATTTTAGAATTTAAACACTTAAATAACTAAATTAATATAATTTTGTTAATTTTTATTATAAATAGTTGTTAATTATAATTAATTAAGTATTTAACTTTAATAAAATCCATTCTAAATTGTTATTAATAAGTTAATAGTTTTTTTTTTTATAGCTTAGTACAAAAAAAAAATTTAATCAGTCAATAATTGGTGCATTTACCCTAAAAATATAAATTAAAAAAAAATTTTTTTTTGTAAAATAAAATTACAAAATATTAAAAAAATTTTATTTTCCCAGATTCAAAAAATTCAAATATTATTAATTAATTAATTATAATAATTGTGCTATTGGATGAGTTTTTTTAAATAAAATAAAATAAAAAAATAACAGGAATTGCGAACCGCTGATTCAAGGCCAGGGTCTGAGTAAAGACCACTGATTATTCCTCACAAAAATAAAACGCATCATCATCAATAACAGTAACAATAATAAAAAAAAAAAAAAAAATGATCATATCAATAAAATACCTTCAATAGTAAGAACATTAGGCGAGGAAGATTCGCTGATTGGTAAAATAGTAGAAGCCGCAGGTAAGTGGTCATTATTATTTTGATTGCTATTCTGGAGTCCTCTGTGCAGGTCCAGGTCCCAGAGTTGTAACTCCTCGTTCCTCATGGCGCTGTCAGGGGTCGCCGGATTGAACTGCGGGGGTGGCGACAGGACCCCGCTGCTCGTTACTTCGGGACTGGACTCCTGGAGCCCGACGAGCCGGCCACCCCACCGGCGCTTTACACCCGCCATTGGCACCCTCGGCACCGTTTGTAACATCATCACTACACCCTTACCCTCGTCTTCTTCACTTTTTCGCTCCACTTTGTACGCTTTTTATTATTTTTATCACACGTATTTTTTTCCACTCACTCCCAGAATTTTTTTTTCAATTAAAAATTATAATTTATCCAAAATTGAATTATTTTATAAATTATAATTATTTAACATATAATTTTGTAAATAAATAAATAAATATATAATTAACGCACTTTAAGTCGGTGATAAACATTGCGTAATCACTTGAATTAACTCCTCGTAAATTAGCACAGTCAAGTGAATAAAAGGTCCTTGACCACATGTATACTCATTACCAACTGTCAAATTAACATTTTTTTTTTCTGGAAAAAAAATTTTTTTTTTATTCTCATGTGTTATATTGATGATTTATTTTGTGATACTGAAATTATCTGACGGCTAATAATTTTAAATAAATATATTTTTTTTTAATTTTTTAATATGAAATTTTATTTAGCAGATATTTAATAATTTTTAAAAACTAACTTTTTAACAAAAGACCCAGTTATGGACACTGGCCTAATTGTTAGACACTTGCAATTTTATTCTAACTAAAAAAATAAAATGTTCTCAAAAAATCAATTTTGTTAAAATGTATTATTCAAAAATTATATTCATTAATTTATTAGAGTTTATTTGTTTTATTTTAATTAAAGCAAAATTGCAAATGTCAATAATTAGGCCAGTGTCAACAACTTAACAACTAGGTCTTTTACTTTAAAATATGACAAAAAAAAAATTGACATTTAAAAAATTTTTAAAATGAATAATGCAATTTTTTTGTTAAATAAAATTAAAGAATTGGCGAGTGACTGCTAATTTTAATGTCATTTTTTAATCTCTTTAAATTTTTCAGAATAATTTTTAAAATTTTGTTTATTAATTTTCTTTAAAAAAGAATCACATAAAATTTAAATGACATTAAACTTAGCTGTTACTTAACAATTTAAAAAAAATTTTTTTTAACAAACAAATTTGTTCCAAAAATTTATTTATATAAGAAATTGCTTTTGTAATTTTTTTAAATTTCTACATGGCAATTTAAAAAAAAAATTTTTTTTGCCATAATTTATTTGTTACAAAAATTATAAAAATTATTAAATATCTGCTAAATTAATTTTCATAAAATTTCTGAAGAATTCCTTTCTAATTTTTCTCTTCAATTAAAAAAAAATTTTTTTTTAATTTTTAAACTATTTTTTAATTAAAAAAAAATCACAATATAAAATTATAACACTAAAGTGAGCCAACGTTCTTTATTTTTTGATTTTTTTTAATTATTTAATTAGAACTAAAAACTATTTTTTTAAAATTGCCTTACAGTTTATTAAACTTTTTACAAATGAAAATATTTTTATTATTATTTTATAATCATTTTATCAATAAAAAAAATTCTAAAAATTTTCAGATGTCTAACTTAATTTTCATTATAAAATTAAAAAATTCAACTTAATTTACTTAAAAAAAATATTCTGGAATTTATAAAAAAGTTACACTCATTTTCTTAAGACACTAAAATAAAATTAGCGTCACTTAGCCATTTTTTAATTGTTTTTAACAAATAGATTTTTTTCAAAAAATTATTATTAAAAAATTGCATTTTTAATTTTTTAAACTCTACATGTCAATTTTTTATCTAATTATTTTTTATTTATAATTCATTTTTTATAAAATTTTTAAAAGTATTAAATATATGGATAATTAATTTCCATAAAATCAGCTGAAATTAGAAATTTATTTAAGAATTTAATAGCAATAAAATAACAATAAAAAAAAATTTAATAAAATATTTCCAGATGTCAAAATAAAAAAAAAAAAAATGAAACTAAAATCAGCCGACAGCGAAAAATTGTTATTTTTTTTTTATTAATTGAATTAGCAATAAAAAAATATTTGAAAAAATTGCACGTATAGTTTTTCAAATTTTTGACGTGCAATTTTTTAAAAATAATTTTATTAATAAAACAAATTCTAAAAATTGTCAGCTGTCTGCTGATTTTATTTATGATATTAAAGTTAGCTGTCAATTGAGCATTTTTTAATTTTATTTAACAAAAAAATTTATACCGAAAAATGATTTTTAAAAAATTGCATTTTTAATTTATTAAAATTTCTAAATGCCCATTTTATTTTTTAACTTTTTTTATGCAGCAATTTATTTATTAGAAACATTATTAAAATGATTAAAAATCGGCTAATTTTATTTCCATAAAAAAAAATTATTGTAATTTTAAAAAATTGTAATTGTTAAAAAAGTAAAAAAAATTTGACAGTTAGCTAACTTCAGTATGATAAATTATTTTAAAATTATTCTTTATAAAAAAAAGAATTAATTTCAGTACCACACAAATATAATATATATAAATATAAATATTAGTTACATTAGTTGGAAGTTAAAAAATAATAACTTTTCTTCTTTTTATTTCTTGTTCCTCTTTCTATTTTCTCGTTCCCGCCGTAACTTATTTAGTTAATTTTATTCTTAAACTTTTTGAATTCACAGATCGAAATAAAATAAAAATAAAAAAACAAGTAGCGAGTATCACATACACCCACAAATATATACCACAGCATGTATGTAATGTAACTCTCCTAATGGCGCCCGCGCTGTGTTGGTCATCGAGGAAACGGGGTCACGATCGCGTTAAAGAGAACGCATACACACGTCGCCTAATCTCTCGCCGTGAAAGTGTCACTTTTAAATAAAATACTTTTAAAACAAAATGGACGTTTTAGTTGAACACAATTTATAATTTAAATAAAAAAATATCTTTTTTTTATCTCACTGTTATTTTTAATATTATTGTTATTATTATTTTAAATAATAATAATAGAGTAAATAATCAGGGTATATATAATTTATAATATAGAACACAATAAACGTTATCACGACGACGCTCCGCCACTGACTGAAGCACTGGGTCCGCACACCGCAGAGCCTTGAGCAGACGCTCCTACTCTCAACAACACACTCCTTCTCTTTTTTTATCGTTCTCACTTGCAAGCTACAAGCTACAAGCCATGCCACCACTCCACCTATCGTTTGTGTCGGGCTCTCGTTTCTCCTATCGATGCTCAGATTCGACACTCAACACACTAACACCACTCAGAGTTTACTTTCACTGTCAACGTTGTAAATAATAAGTAACACTTTTTTATTAATTGTTTTTTTAATAAATAATTATTTTCTTTTTTTTTTTCAAAGTAAAAAAAAACGCGCCGGTTTTTTTTTTATGACAAAATGGCGGACAAATTTGAACAATACTGAAGTTAGCTGACAGCTGTCAATTTTTTATAAACATTAAGTTAGCCATGTAAAAATTTTTAGAATTTTTTTTATTGAAATAATTATTACAAAAAAAAAATTAACTTGTAAAAATATGAAAAATTGTAAGTACAATTATTGAAAAATTTTTTTTAGTTTTAATAAATTAAGTAAAATAAAAAAAATTAAAAATGTCGGCTAACATTATTATTATCAATTTTTTTAATTTTTATAACTAATTAATTACAGGAAAAAAAATTTTTACTGATTATTTTTTTTAATTACATGTGCTTTTTTTATTAAAATTTTTTTATAATTATTTTATTGTTATAAAATTATAAAAAAATTTCTAATGTTAGTTAACTAACTTCAGTTTATAATACTAAAGCCGACGTTTTAATTATTTTTCAATAATTAAATTAGAACAAAAAAATACTTTTTAAAAATTGTAGTTTCAGTTTTTCGAGTTTTTTACAAATGAAATTTTTTTTTTATTTTTTTATATTGATTTTTTCAATAAAAAAAAATTCTAAAAATTTTTAAATGTCAGCTAATTTAATTTTTATTAATACATAACAATTTTTTTATTAATTGTTTTTTTAACAAATAATTATTCTTTTTTTTTCTTAAATTAAAGAAAAACGCGCCGGTTTTTTTTTTTATGACAAAATGGCGGACAAATTTTAATAATACTGAAGTGTGACAAAAGTTGAAATTTTTTTAGAACTTTATAACAATTAAATTATTATAAAAAAAATTTAATTAAAAAATTCCAAGTATGAAAATTAATAAAAATCACAAGTGAAAATTTTTAGAATAATTTTTTTATTATTATTGATTTGTTAGAAAAAATTTTTAAAATTAACAGCTGACGGCTAATATAACTTCAGTATTACTACTGAAGTTAGCTCACAGCTGATGAAAATTGAGTTAACTGAAATTAAAAAATTAAAAAAAATTTTTTTTATTAAAAAAATCATTACAAAAAAATTTTTATTTGTAAAAAACTGTCAGTGCAATTTTTAAAAAATATTTTTTTGTTTCTAATTTAATTAATGATATTAAAGTTAGCTGTCACTTGACCATTTTTTAATTTTTTTTAATAAATAAATTTGCTCGAAAAAATTATTTCTAAAAAATTGTATTTTTTATTTTTTTAATTTTTTAAATGTCAATTTTTTTTTCTAGTTTTTTTGCCATAATTTATTTGTTAAAAAAAATTTTAAAATTATAAAATATCTGCTAAATTTATTTTCATTTTAATTAATGAAAAAAAAAATTAGAAAATTAAAAATGTCGGCTTACTTTAGTATTATTCACAGTTGTCAATTTTTTTAATTTTTATAACAAATTAATTACAAAAAAATTTTTAATGATAATTTTTTTTAATTTTCACGAGTGTTATTTTTGTGATTTTAAAGTTAGCTGTCATTTGACCATTTTTTAATTTTATTTAATTAAGTTAACAAAAAAATTTTTCTTAAAAAATTGCATTTTTAATTTATTAAATTTTTTAAATGTCAATTTTTTTTTCTTATTTTTTTTATCCAGTAATTTATTAATAAGAAAAATTCTTAAAATTAATAAATATCTGCTAAATTAATTTTCATGCTATTTTTTTATTAAATTTTTTTAATAATAATTTAATTGTTATAAAAAAATTTCTAGTATGTATAAGTTAACGTCAGTGTCATCAAATTTAAATATAATGTTAACTAGTAAAATTTTAAATTGTTATTTAAGAGAGATAGCGAGTGTTTTTATTGGAAATTCAAGTTATTTATGAACAATGTGAGTATTTTAAGATAATATTTTTTTTTATTGTTGTATATTTAATAAATTCTTTTGTTTTTTTAGCTTCAACTTGGAAAACATCAGTGGAGATTTATGACAGGCTTGGATATTTTTCAGGTGATTGATATTTATGTTTATTAATATTTAATTATATATTTTGATAATTAAGTCGTAAGTTTTGGGATTGATTTTATAATTCATAAGCCTTTTTATGTGATAAGAAAAACAGGTGTGGAGTTTTAAAGATAAATTTAGTTAGTGATAATTAAATCAGCTGATGGCTGGAAATTTTTTTATTTTGTTTAAATAATAAACCAATACATATGCAAAAAAAAAAATGAGATGCTCTGTGAGGAAATAAAGGAAATAAGCTAAAAAAGACAGCAACCAAGAAACAAATGGGTAAATGACCTAGAGGGTGGGGAATTAATAAATGAAAAATTAATAGTTAAAATAGTTGTAATATAAGATGTCAGAAAAATTCTGACATTGAAATACAATTATAGATACAATGTAAATATAAGTATGAAAGGGTATAATAATTATTAGGGTATAAAAATTATTGCAACGTAACTGTGATATTTCAAATAATTTAATCTCGGGAATTTCGGACAATAATTCAAGATGTTACATTATAAAATTAGCAACGTTTAGCTGATTTATTTCAGCTTCATCAGGTGAACCAAAAATCAAAAAAAATTTTTTGGTAATTATTTACAAGTGGGGTCAACCTCGTTTTGGGCCAAAGCAAAAGAAATTTTTGCTTAATTAAAAATAATGAAATTTTTCAAAAAAAAAAAACAAATCGTAATTATTAAAAAATAGGGTTAAACCTATTTTTGGCAATATCTAGGAGAAAAATGAACATTTTCAAATTTTTTTCAATTCTGCTTTACAGCGCATTTATGATAAAAAATGTCTTGAAAGAAAAAAATAAAAATTTCGATAGCTTTAAATTTTTGCCTTTAAAATTTGGAAAAAAATTTGGCTCATGTTTTTGGATAAAATTTCTATTTCATCATTTTTTGATATTTTTGATACATTTTTTTTGAAAAGTACATAAAAAAATGAACAATTTAAAAAAAAAAAGTTGAATATCACAATTTTCTAAAAAATTTATAAATTTTTTTGAAAATTTGTTAAGAATGTAATCAACTTTTTTTTTTAATTGTTTATTTTTTTATGTATTAAAAAAAAAAAATAAAATAGAAATTTTGTTCAAAAAAATGAAAATGAAAATGGTTGACCCCACTTATAAATATTTACCAAATTTTGAATCAAAAATACCATTTTGAAGAAAATAGTTTTTTTGAGTCAAGAGAAAAAATTCTTGAATTGAAAATAATTTCTTGACTTAAAAATGTTTTCTTTTGATTCAAGAAAATTATTTTCTTCAAAATGATACTCTTGGTTCAAGATATTTTTTTTTTTTAATTAAGTTAAATTTTTTATCAGTGTACAAATAAAAACGCTATTCTAATCGATTTTAGTAGACTAATATTAAGAAAATATTTTTTAAAATTTCATCAAAAATTTTTTTATAATTTTAACATGAAATTTTTTTTAATTTTTAATTAATTCAGCCAAAAGCCATTAACAGGGTCACAATTTTACAATTAATATACAATCTATAAATTTTAACATTATTATAAATAAATCCTTATTAGATAAAAAATATTTTGTGCACTAGCATACAATGATTTTGATTATATCAAAATTTATTAATGCTAATTTATTTGTTTTTTACTGGGAAAAATTAATAAAAGTTTGTTAAAAAATTATTAAACAAAAAAAAATGACTGGAAAAGTATTCCAGCAGCCAAAAATTAAAATAATAGTAATTACATAAAATATGTCGGTCAGGAAGAAATAGGTTAAAAGGTGAGAGGGGTAAGGTGACGTCACACCTGTTACACCCCATGCATGCGGTCTGTGCAATTTCCCCTGTACTGATAGTTGGTTGCTCTACATCTATCCGGCGTCTAGCCTGGTACTCAACAGAACAGAACTCTATTCGACGGCTTAGTAGACAAAGACAGCGACGGGGACGAGGACGGGCTGGGTTCCAATCCGGAGAATGTTAAATCAGAGAAGTGGGGACAGAAGACGTCGACGTTAAGGAGGTAAAGCATGGGGACCAGCCGGGAATAGGAAGACTCGAGAGGGTTGTGCGCGAGCGTTTGGTTTACGTTTGTGTACCCAAGTATATATTCTGGGCTGGTAGCTCTCGGGTGGGTCATGGCCAGGAAAACCAGGTCAACAGTGGTGGCACCCAGTGTACTACGAGCCTCCAATAGTGTCACGATTCTGGGTCGGGCTCTCTCACCAAATAGGTCACGCTGAGGCTCACTTTCGGTTCCAAACTATCCTGGATTTTATTCTCGATCTGCCGGGTAGTAATTTCATCACTTACTTATGCTATATTATTATTATCAGATTAATCAATGATAATAATTGTTTGCTAAGGTAGAATAAAACTAGCCAAGGTCTAGGTGGCTAAGGAGTGCCACTGACGTAACTTTTCCGATATTATAAATGTATTTATTTCTCCGCTGGGTCTAATGTAGGTGTGAATTTTAATTCTACCGAAGAAACTCTTTGGAAAATTAAAAGATATATTTTTAAATATTTTTCTGAAGAAGAAGGAACGTAATAAATTGTTTTTTGAGGTGATAATAATAATGTAGTGTAACCTCGAACTTGACCGGAGATATCGAGAATTTTTTACTATTAAAAAATGTCAGTAATTAACAAATGACATTGTATTTGGTCAATTATTGATATTTCTAGAGATATAAGCTCATCCTGACATTACACTCATCGAGACTTTTCATTTGAGTACCCACATCAATTTTTTATATATTTTATATATATTACATGTATCGTAAATATAAAATATGTAAAATATATGAAAAATTTATGTGGGTACTCAAATGAGAGGTCTCGATGATATGAGGGTAACATCAGAATTAACATATCTCAAAAAATATCATTAGGTGACAAAATACAAAAAATATCATCTATTGACGATATAATGTCATTTCTTAAATATTGAAATTTTTGAAGATATAAGCCCACCATGATGTTAAACTCATCGAGACCTTTCATTTGAGTACCCACATCAATTTTTCATATATTTTATATATATGATATTTGTGAAATATACAAAATATATGAAAAATACATGTGGGTACTCAAATGAAAGGTTTCGATGAGTGTAACATTGAGATGAGCTTATATCTCAAAAAATATCATTAGTTGACAAAATACAATGTAATTTCTTAATTATAGACATTTTTAAAGATATAAGCTCATCCTGATGTTACACTCATCGAGACTTTCCATTTGAGCACCCACATGAATTTTTTATATATTTTACATATATCACAAATATCATATATATCAAATATATGAAAAATTCATGTGGGTACTCAAATGAGAGGTCTCGATGAGAGTAACATCAGAATTAACTTATATCTCAAAAAATATCATTAGTTGACAAAATACAATGTCGTTTGTTAATTATTGACATTTTTAAAGATATAAGCCCATCCTGTTGTTAAACTCATCGAGACCTTTCATTTGAGTACCCACATAAATTTTTCATATAATTTATATATATGATATTTGTGAAATATACAAAATATATGAAAAATACATGTGGGTACTCAAATGAAAGGTTTCGATGAGTGTAACATTGAGATGAGCTTATATCTCAAAAAATATCATTTGTTGACAAAATACAATGTAATTTCTTAATTATAGACATTTTTAAAGATATAAGCTCATCCTGATGTTACACTCATCGAGACCTTCCATTTGAGCACCCACATGAATTTTTTATTTATTTTACATATATTACATATATCATAAATATAAAATATGTCAAATATACAAAAAAATGCATGTGGGTACTCAAACGAATGGTCTCGATGAGCTTGTAACTTCATAAATCACTCATATATTTGTTTTGATAAATTTATAAAATAGAACTAGTTACAATCATATAACTTTCAATTATATAAATGTATTTAAAAAAAAAAAAAATTACACAATAAAAATTTTTATCTATCTATAGAAAGTTAGATAAAAACCGACCAGACATTTTATATAAATTTTCCATTATTTCAAAAAAAGTTTATTGTAACATTTTAATGCGCAACACTAAATTTTTATGTTTTTCCATTTCATCGAATTCTACAGAATTCTTACATGAATTTAACAGTCTTATTTTCGTAATTCAACCTATTGGAATCGTATACACAATTTGGAAACTACAGAAAATATTCCCTACTTTGATGACCGTCTTTATATTCTTTATTTTTTGGGCAATAAAAATAAATTCCCGAAATCTGGAACCCCTAGCAGCTGATTTCCACCGTATTTTCGTGGAATAAAAATAAACGTTGAGAAAAATTTCGTAACTGAACCTAATGCTGAATAACTAGGTGCAATAAAAAAAAAATATTAAATTTTTTCAATAAGTTTTAAGGAGATCAACACGCTAATTCCATATCTAAGCGCTTAAAATTGCACTTATGACCTTTTTGAGCTCTTTGAGCTCAAAAGTGATGAAAGTTTAATAAAACACTATTTTTTGAATTTTCGAACACTTTAATAAATTATACTTTGATAAATACAATAATGTAAGTTGAAAAAAATTACATGATCGAAAAAACTTTTAAATCTTGTAATTATGAATCATATGGAATAAATTGCCAAGTGTAATGCAATGTGTATATACGTCGGTTGTTCGTAGAAATGTAAGGTCTGATCAGTGTTCTTCACGCTGCAAAAACAATCTCAGGGACACGCGGTGGTCGTTCGCGTACGACGTGCACATTTTATTTTTTTTTTTACAACAATAATAATAATCATTATTATTACTATGCGGTTATTTTTCACTTTTTTCTGTCCACGGTTTAGTTTTTTAAAAAAATAAATTAAAATCAAAATTACGGGTCAAATATCAAATTGATAAAATCCTTTTTTGTAAGAAATTTCTCTACAAAAAAAGGTCCTCATAAATTTTTTTGTATTTCTAATATTTTTTTCACAAATATTTTTTTTAGTCTCTTGTACAGAATATAGCTTCTGTAAAATTTTAAATTACTCATTTGAATGCAATCTTTTTAATCGAATCGTGTTATAAATTTTCCTATCATAAAATATAATAAATAAATAAGTATAATAACTAAAGTTTTCTTAAGTTAAAGTCGAGAATCTAATGCATAAATTTCTCACTTTTGCCACTGATCCCAAGAAAAAACGATTTTAAATAAAATTAAGTCGAAAGTTTTAAAAGTTTAACTTATAAAAAGGAAAAATATTTTTCCGTCTACCTCCCGGATTTTTCAGTGTCGACCCATGTTACAAATAAAAATAAAATTGACTGTAGACCGGACAAAGCCGGGTCAGACATATGTCGAATTATTGAGGAGGACATGTATGATACACATATGTAGTTATTATGTAGGGTCTTAAGCTGTAGAATTTTGAATGAACATTCTGGGTCTATGAATCACTAAACGGTACATAAGAATACATACTTTCACATGTTCAAGTGAAAGCAACGATATTCGAAAAAATTTTCATTTTCTCAACACACCATTAGTTATTTTAATCAGAACAATTTGTTTTTAATTAAGGAGATCCAAGTACCCTCCTAGTGTAAAGAATGTCTACAAAAAAATAATACGTAGAAATACTTTTATCTTAAAATTAATTAATAACATTTTTGAGGGAATTTCCGAAAAATTTACTCATTAAATAATTATTAACATTTAATTGACTAATAAAAAATATAGCACTCTGAATTACCGGTATACACTTGACAACACAAAAAGAGCTCAAAAGCACAGAACGGCGATTCATTTCAGCTCGGAGAGCTCAAAATTACATAAAAATTATATTTTTGAGCTCGAAGAGCTTAAAAAATAAGTGAATTGTTGAGCACTTAGGTATGGAGGTAGCGGGAAGTTGCAGGGATGGCCTTTAGGGTCAACCGTTTTCCTAATTTTTTTATTAATTATTTACGTAAATTGAACTTACAAATTTTCATGAAGTTTTAAAAATTTGACTACTTGGTGGATCTCCTTAAATACTCAGATTTAAAAATTCTAACCATGAGAGCCGTAGCCACCTAGTGGAATTTTTTTAAACTAACTTTTTGGTCTAGTTTATTTTTAATTATTAAAGAGATCCAAGTACCCTTCTAGTGTAAAGAATGTCTACAAAAAAATAATACGTAGAAATACTATTGTTATGCACCTTAAAATTAATTTTTAAATTAATAAATAACATTTTTGAGGAAATTCCCGAAAAATTTACTCATTAAATAATTATTAACATTTAATTGACTAATAAAAAATATAGCACTCTGAATTACCGGTATACACTTGTCAACACAAAAAAGTGTCCCTAACCTTCAAATTTATTTATGTTTACTGTCTAACTAAAATGACTAAGATCTTCTAGCATTTAAAAAACCGCGGTTACTTATGCTTTGGGTAAATGCGCAAGCGGTGTTGCCAAGTCAAATACAAGACTTTAAAGAACGAAAGTTCCGAGTGATTTTTCATAAAAAATATAAAATATCTCCGTAATACCTTCGGAAAGCTACTTTTTTTACCGTTTTAATCTAGCTTATTATTTTTTCAATCAAATTCAATGAAAATAAATTTTTTTTAAAATCGTTAATTGCATTAAATTCTTAACCAAATACACGGCTGGAATCTCCATTCATGTAAAAATTACAATTTTCAAATCTAATTATTTGATTAAACCCCGAAAACCTACTGTTATAATTTTTCTATTAATTATTTACGTAGATTGAATTTACAAATTTTCAGAAAGTTTTCGCATAGATCTCCTTAAAAATAATTTTTTTCCACAGTAATTAGTATTAAAATTACCATAAAATATCTATACCAACTACATTTACTCTCAAGTATTAATATCTACTCCATACACACAATTATTCAGATTATGATGAATGATAAATAGTAAAACGATTTTAAGTGATAGTGATAATGGCGTTAGAATGTACTAGCTAGACCGGACATGATTACAGAGCAACGTGAAGCTTCGTTGAACATCCCGAGGACTCGGGCACACATCAAGGCCTTGTCTACATCAACATACATTCTATATTTTATTTAATATTTTCCAATTACACATATGTGAGTCTGTGTATCAGTAGACTCTAATTTATTCATCTAAAGAAAAATATACAAGAGAACACACTGACCTGTCGACTTTGTTCGAATTGACGATTATAATTTTATTTTTATTCAAAGCTGTAAATGTATGATCATATAACTTACTCGTATGCAGTATAAGTACTCGGACAAGTGCACTACTCACCTGAAAAACAAAAAAGATTTATTATAAATACATACACACGCTCATCGGGATAAATTAAATATTGTTCGAATGTTACGTAAGATTATTGCTAAAGAATTTAAATTATAATAACGTTTTTTTTTTTGTGTCAGTTAATTTAACCAGCGTGAATATTTATTTTATTATTAATGTGTGTATTTATTATTGGGTGTGTAATTAAAATTTATTTCAATTGTGATAAAGACTGGATGAAATATGAAAGCAGCATTATCTTTGACACTTCTTATCAATTCTCTAAATTAGATACTAATTAACGACCTACTTTTTTTTTATTGTGCTTAATTTATCAAGAAAATCTTTGTTGCTTTTTTTTATGATTAATTTTTGAAATTTTATAATTTTTCTTCTTAAAGGCGTTAAATTATGATGAGCAGAAAATTAAGAATTTTTAATTTTAAACGGAGTTTTTTCTAGTTTTTAAACGGCATATACAGTTCTGTTGAGAAAATCTTTTACGGGTCGACAGTCGGTAACGTCGGTTCAGACAATAGCGACTTTAGCGTGCCATGGCTCTGGAAAGTCGACGCGGAAAAGAAAATAGTAATATTCAGCACTTTAAATCGTTAATGATACAATGTAGAATAGGATTAATTACTATTTTTATCGTAATAATTGCTAAAAATATTTTTTTAAAGGTTTTTTGCTCAAATAAAATATTTTTAAAATTTAACAGATTCTAAAGTAACTTATTCTTATTTGAAAATCGTTAAATTATGATTACCAGAAAATTTGACAAGAATTTTACGTTTAAACGGAGATTTTTCTGGTTTTTAAACGGCGCATACAATTAATCGAATAAAATGTTGTACGGGTCGAGAGTCGGTAACGTCGATTCAGACAATAGCGATTTTGACGTGCCGTGTCTCTGGAAAGATACACAGAGAAAACAAAATAGTATTATTTAGTATTTTACATAGTAACCAGCCGCATTTTCTATTAAATGGTAAACGATACAATGATACTACGTCGAATATAATTTATTACTATTCTTCTGGTATTAATTACTATCTAACATTTCAACTAATTAAAGAGTAAATTTCACTGTAAAGTATAGGAAATAAAGCTCTGTAGAATGTTTGTTGCTTTTTTTTTTTAATTTTTATTATTAATTCTTGAAATTTTATAACTTTTCTTCTTTGAAAGGCGTTAAATTATGATGAGCTGAGAATTTAGCAAGAATTTTAATTTAGAACGGAGTTTTTTCTACTTTATAAACGGCATATACAGTTCTGTTGAGAAAATTTTTTACGGGTCGAGAGTCGGTAACGTCGGTTCAGGCAATAGCGACTTTAGCGTGCCGTGGCTCTGGAAAGTCAACGCGGAAAAAAAAATAGTAATATTCAGCACTTTACTTAGAAACTAGCCTAATTTTTTAAATAATCGTTGATGATACAATGTAGAATAGGATTAATTACTATTTTTATAGTAATAATTGCTAAAAATATTTTTTTAAAGGTCTTTTGTTCAAATAAATTATTTTTAAAATTTAACAGATTCTAAAGTAACTTATTCTTATTTGAAAATCGTTAAATTATGATTACCAGAAAATTTGACAAGAATTTTACGTTTAAACGGAGATTTTTCTGGTTTTTAAACGGCGCATACAATTAATCGAATAAAATGTTGTACGGGTCGAGAGTCGGTAACGTCGATTCAGACAATAGCGATTTTGACGTGCCGTGTCTCTGGAAAGATACACAGAGAAAACAAAATAGTATTATTTAGTATTTTACATAGTAACCAGCCGCATTTTCTATTAAATGGTAAATAATTTATTACTATTCTTCTGGTATTAATTACTATTTAACATTTCAATTAACTAAAGAGTTAATTTCACTGTGATGTATAGGAATTAAAGCTCTGTAGAATGTTTCTCAGTCTATTCTTATATACATTTAATTTCTATAAATAAATTAGCAACAAAATAAACATTGAATGTTGATTATTATAAAATATTGGTTTTTCAAAGTGACACCAACATAAAAATCAATAATATTCTAATTAATATTTGAACATACTTTGAAAATTGCAATAAAAAAAATTATTTTACTTTGAATAAAATATAAATTTTTAAAAAAGGAGGTCACAATTTTCCCCCAAGAACCACCCAGATTTTTCTGACAAACTTTTAGTATCGAAAATTGAAAGTACAGAAGTTAATAAAAAGAACTTATTTAGAAAATGAACAAAAAATCACTTCAACTTCGTGACTGGATCACAATGTCGATGCTCGTAAATAGAAAGTGGTTAGCCAATGGTTTCCGTTTCAATAGAGCGCTCTGAAATTTTTGAAGCAACTCTTCATTTACAAAAAAAAAAAAATTTTTTTTCTCCATTATTGTGCACAAATATAAAGTATTACATTGAAAACATCTGTTCTTGTATTTGGACGTTGAAAATATTCTGTTTTAATAATGGCAGGAAGGAATTCTCAGAGAGGGGGGGGGGGGGGCTTCGCGTACACGCTCTAAAAAATACTCTAGTTTCCTCTTTACAGACGATATTATTTGTATATATGAGAAAGTATAAGAATTTTTGTTTTTATGAAATATTTATTTTTGAAGATTTGTGACGTAAATTTGTAATAAAACAGATACTTTTACGTTTAGAGACTTTGAATTTAGGTTTTTAGAAGTTTGGAGTCGTCTGAAATTTATTTGGTTAACGAAATTGAATTAAAAGTAAAAGTCACTATTTTTTTAAAAATAAAAAATACATACTGAGTCATCTAATTAGAGCTACATTTAATTGCAGGATTAAAAAAAATTCAAAATCTGACAGTTTAAAATATTTAAATAAGAAGACATAAATCCTGATGAAATTTCAAATCATTCTTATTTTTAGTTTTTAAAATAACAATAATAATGATAGCTAAAATCGTATTTGATGGTAATAATATGCATATAAATAATATAAAAAGCATATTTTTAGAAAAAAAATTATCGCTGAACTTACAAAAATTTTTTTAAATCGATTATTTGCTATATGTACAGAAAAAAGTGCTATTAATGGCTTATATTATGGATTTTTAAAGTATTTATGGAGAGACAAACATGATAACTTTTGAAAAAATCAATTTTTTAACTCTATTTATTTTTTAATCTCCTGATCTGCCTTATGGGAAATTTCGTAATGAAAATTGCAGCTTAATATTGTTTTGTTTAATTATAATTAATTTTTTTCGGCTGGCAGTTGGAGAAATTTTCAGTCCTTTGAGCAGCCATATAGAAAAATTTATTTGTAAATACAGCTTGAAGACAGCTGATACTATAATCAATTGTGTTCACTCGCTGACCAAAGGCAATACACTCTTTAATTGGTTCTTTTTTTATAATTCACTTATCGGAACGAAAGAGGGCGTTCAATTCGTATGAAAAAATTCTAACCGCGGGAAAATTCAAACGAGCTTTAAAATTCGATTGTAAATAAAATAAATTTCTTGTAATTTATTTGTAATTAACTTATTGTTAAAATTATTTTTCTAATTTATTCTTGTATTGTACTGTGGATTATTATTTTTTTTTCTATCGACGTTTGATATAAAATTATAAAAAAATTGAAAATAGTATTTAAACTTTACTTCGATCAATTTACTTATGATAATATTGCTTCAGACACACAATAATAATAATCATCATTTTTAATAATAACTTCAGTATATTATTATTATTATTATTATTATTATTATTATTATTATTATTATTATTATTATTATTATTATTATTATTATTATTATTATTATTATTATTATTATTATTATTATTATTATTATTATACAATATATTTTCTGAAGACTGGTTTTTATAATACTATAAATCTGAATTTTTTTGTTGGCTATCCAGTCTATTGCACGTTTTTTTATCTAATTATTTAGTCAAATTTTTTCAGTCAAATTTACCTTTAATGACAAATTTATATACGAATTTTAAAATCGTTTATGCCTGAAGGGAATACAGGCGAGCGATATTATAAATTATTAGATAAATAATTAGATAAAAAAACGTGCAATAGACTGGATAGCCAACAAAAAAATTCAAATTTATATTATTATTATTATTATTATTATTATTATTATTGTTATTGTTATTATCATTATTTAGAAATTTTGAATTTTTATAAAAATAAAAATAACAATAATAATTATAATTCGAAGATTAAAAAATTATTTGTTTAAAAATAAAGTTTAAAATTTTAATTAAAGATTAAAAATTAAAATTTTTAAATTTTAAATATCAAATTTAAAGATTGAAAAATTATAATAATAATAATAATAATAATAATATTAAAAGATGAACTTGATAAATGAGAAAAATAACGTAAAAGGATTTGACGAAAAAGTAACACTGAAAAGTTTTTTCATTCAAGCATAACAAAACTTTAAAAAGCAAAAGGTCAAGGTACGAAAGCAAATCTTAAGGTTCACTCTAAAAATAAACAGACGCATCAGGTGGATATGGGCGTTGCTGATGTGAACGTCCATCTGCACGTCTTAGTCTACTATACTCACTGTGCTGTGCGCCTTCTGTCTATACTACCATACACTGTTTTCTAAAGAGATATTCGAAAAAAAAAAAAAAAAAAAAAAAAGAATAAGAAAAAAAAAACGTTTCTAACGTTCTGAAAGTTTAAAGGCACACAGACACAATGCATAGTTGTATACAGAAGTATATGTTTATAAATTGGTCCATTGGTCCCTTCCTCAAGATTTCGTAGAAAGGCCTCATTATTTCGTATACCTGAATACTGGTATCCTGCATCACAGATGAGACTTGGCATTCTTTCACAGATTAAGGTTACTAACCTTTTATTTATTTCGGTGTTTTTTTTTTTTTTTTTCTATAACTTTCGAAAGTTTCAAACGGTCAATATTTCATCATTTTTTTTATGAATTTTATTTTTGTTTCTTTAGTTTTTACTATTTTATAACATAATTTTTTTTTCTTTATTAGAATTTGATGAAAATCAATAGCTGGAAAAAAAGTGAAACTTAAAAGTCAATAAAAGTTTGCTTTATTAAATAATGACTTTTGTTAAGTTGCTCTGTACTTTCTTAGCTATTGGCGTTTTTAAAGATATAAGCTCATCCCGATGTAACACTCATCAAGAGCTTTCATTAGAGTACCCACATGCATTTTGATATATTTTTCATATATGGATGATTCTCTGTAAGGACGTCTTAAATCTGTACAAAGTTGTCCGACAAAATTATTTTTGATTTTATTAGAAAAAAATTAACAAGAGCTACAAAACTATCAGCTTAATGATAATAAATAAACAGCCGATTTAATTTTTGTTTTTTCGATATTTGTGTGTCTTTTACCATCTAACATTACAGGGGACTGTTTACCAGGAGACTGTTTTTTTTTTACACGGAAAAAAGTAAACTATAGTAAATAACGACTCTTTCATCTTAAAAAATTACAGTTTCAAACAGTAAAAATTGCCATTTCAATATAAAGTCGATATTATGAGGAGAAGGGGAACTCAGATGAAAGAGAAGGGGGTCTCACTCTGGGAGAATTTAACAATTCAAACAGTAAAAATTATACTTTTAAAATATACATTTTACCAGTCCAAGCAAGTCAATAATTACAGTTTGATTTTTAGCGTTGCGTTTAAAATTTACCATTTTACTTTGTAATTATTGACGTTGCTTGTATTAGAAATTTACTAACTTTATTTTATACTTTTTACATATTATAAGATCATTTTTTAGGTACGAAATGATAAATATCAAAGTTTGAATTGTTAATTATTATACTTTAACATTTTAGACATTTACATAGCGAATATTACTGTTTGAAATAGTATTTTCTTCCATGTAATGAGTAAATTGTAACGTTTAAATGGTAAATATTATAAAGTGAATAGTAAAATCACGATTTGACTGTTTGAAATGGTAATTTTTAGCAGTTGATCATTACTTATTATAAATCGACTGTTATTTATTACAGTTTACTTTTTTCCGTGTATCAAATTGACAAAAATCAAGCAAACTATTTCAATGCATTTAACTTTTCAAGTTCTCAATGAATGTTTACATTAATTAGAATAATATTAAGACTTATGGATCTAATTTTATAAATAAATTATAAATAAAAATAGTTGCCAGGGGACTGAGTTTTTAAGTGGCCCAGACACATATTTCCAGCAAAAACGGTGCTTTGACACTAAATAAAATGCCGATAAAGCGCTAACAGCCCTATGGTTATTAAATAAAGGCTAATTAGATCCTTATAAACCTTACAAAGGGTAAAATAACACGCTGGATTTTTTTTTTTGGCTTTGAACTTCTGGCAGGGGACTGTTCTTAAAATGCCTGGGACAAACTTTGGTTTAATGAATTTAATGAAACAAATTAATTTTCGGTACTTTTTATTGAAGAAGATTGTTAGTTAACTAATTAAGTTTATAAACATTATGGACCAAATTATATATTATGGACGAATAACTTAAAATTTAATCTTAAAGTTTTAATTTTGGAAATGGGACAGCCCAGAGGACTGTTATTCCGGTGGTTTACCAATTTATAGCAAAAAAACCAAAATTTATTTCATTTTAGTTTTCAATGCTCCAAATAGAAATGTTTTTTTACTTTCGTAACAAATTTTTTTTAGTAACAAAATAACAATTTTTCCAATAAAAAAATGCCTGGGACAGCAAAAAACATCCTTACAGAGAATCAAATATATAATATATATAAATATGTTATGTAGAGTGAGATTATATTTTTAAAAATGTCAATAATTCACAAGATGCAAGGTTATTTTTTAATTATGGATATTTTTAAAGATATAAGCTCATCTTGATGTTACACTCATCAAGATCTTTTATTTGGGTACCCACTTGAATTTTTGATATATTTTTCATATATACATCTATATAATATATATAAATATATGAAAAATTGATGTGGGTACTCAAATGAAAGGTCTTGATGACTGTAACATCGGGATGAGCTTATATCTTTAAAAGCATCAATAGTTTTCAAGATACAAGGTCATTTCTTAGCAGTAGAGTTTTCTAAGCAACAGTTAAAAAAAAATTGAAACAATAATTTAATACCAGAAAAAAAAAATTCATTCTTGCTTTAAAATATTCTGTTTTTTTAAAGAATTATGCAAAGGTTTATTGGAGGTTTTCTCAAACCGCTGCATCGTCTAAAGTCTAGGTCGTAAATGACTGCCTCGGGATTCTCTAAGCACATCTTATACACAGGAATGCCATAAATCCGTCTGTAATCTGTAGTATAGTTATAACTTATAACCATAAGTTTCACTCTCTCTCACACTTCACACATCTACCTGCTTCTCACTATCTAATTTTTTATAGAATAAATAATTTTATTGAAAAGAAACCTCAGACAGTCGTATAAATATAAATCGTATAATAGACACGAATATTTTTATGGAGGCTTTCAAAAAACTCAATGCATATTTTCCTTCTTTATTACTATGACTATTATAGAAATATTCTTTTTTGTATAACTATTTTTTATTTTATTTAAGATATGACTTGCATCACTCAAATGCAAGTTTTAATATTATTATTATACGTTAAAGAAAAATTAATTTTATATGTATTTTAAAGATTTATGTAAATTGATCAAAGTAAAGTTTAAATACTATTTTCAATTTTTTTATAATTTTATATCAAACGTCGACAGAAAAAAAAATAATAATCTACAGTACAGCACAAGAATAAATTTAAAAAATAATTTTAACAATAACTTAATTACAAATAAATTACTAGAAATTTATTTTATTTACAATTGAATTTTAAAGCTCGTTTGAATTTTCCCGCGGTTAGAATTTTTTCATACGAATTGAACGCCCTCTTTCGTTCCGATAAGTGAATTATAAAAAAAGAACCAATTAAAGAGTGTATTGCCTTTGGTCAGCGAGTGAACACAATTGAGTATAGTATCAGCTGTCTTCAAGCTGTATTTACAAATAAATTTTTCTATATGGCTGCTCAAAGGACTGAAAATTTCTCTAACTGCCAGCCGAAAAAAATTAATTATAATTAAACAAAACAATATTAAGCTGCAATTTTCATTGCGAAACTTCCCATAAGGCAGATCAGGAGATTAAAAAATAAATAGAGTTGAAAAATTGATTTTTTCAAAAGTTATCGTGTTTGTCCCTCCATAAATACTTTAAAAATCCATAATATAAGCCATTAATAGCACTTTTTTCTGTAAATATAGCAATTAATCGATTTCAAAAAATTTTTATAAGTTCAGTGATCATTATTTTTTAATAATATGCTTTTTATATTATTTATATGCATATTATTACTGTCAAGTACGATTTTGGGTTTTATTATTGTTATTTTATAGTATATAATACTTAAAAAATAATTTAAATCCTCTAGTATGAAATGTGTAACAAGATTAATCCTTAATATTAAACCGGAGATTAATATCGCCCTTTTTCAGTGCATGTGTATAGTAAATGTAAACGCCAATCTGGTGCATAGTAAGACGTACAAAACATCAATAGCATGTAAAGCCAATCAGTTTGGCATAATACAATTTCCGTAAATGTCATCGTCATACATGTTGGAATTTATCAAAAGCCAATACGAATTTTCATTCGATTAAATTATCATAATATCACAGTCAACAACTTCAATATATTATTTTTTATTATATTATGTATATATTTATATTTATATTATAATGCAACCTTGGTCTAAATCCTTCGGCGGCTAAAAAACTCAGTAAATAAATAAATAAATAAATCAATAAATGAATAAATGCAAAAACGCGTAGCTCCATACTGTAATCAATGAAAAATTTCTAGTTATTTATAACATCATTTATTATATGCCTTTTGAGGTGTGCAATATTTTAATTAGCTTAGTTTGATATTCTTGACGAAGAAATCTTTTTTTTTTTTAAATTGCAGTGAAATATTTTCGTTCCAAGTACAGTTTAAAATTAAGAAATTACCTCGTATCTTGTGAACTATTGACATTTTTAAAGATATAAGCTCATCCCGATGTTACACTCATCGAGACCTTTCATTTGAGTACCTACATCAATTTTTCATATATTTATATATATTATATATATATATGTATATATGAAAAATATATCAAAATGCATGTGGGTACTCAAATAAAAGCTCTTGATGATTGTAACATCAGGATAAGCTTATATCTTTAAAAATATCAATAATTAAGAAATGACATTGTATTTCATCAACTACTGACATTTTTAAAGATATAAGCTCATCCCGATGTTACACTCATGGAGACCTTTCATTTGAATACACACATCAATTTTTCATATATTTTATATATTTATATATAATACATATTATATATATGTATATATGAAAAATATATAAAAATACATGTGGGTACTCAAATGAAAGCTCTTGATAAGCGTAACATCGGGATGAGATTATATCTCTAAAAACTTCAATAGTTAAAAAAGTACAGTACAATTTAACAAAAGTCATTAATTTAATAAAGCAAAATTTTATTCATTTATAGTTTACAAGACACGGCAGTCACACAGTGACTGCAAGGTTGCTAGTATTTTCTCACATCACTTTTTTACCCAGCGTGGGACTTATTTAAATTCCGTCCCCGTAAAATTTTCAATTTTTCATAAAAATTTCCTCAGCATCCATTCATGCTAGCGCACAAAGAAATTGTTTCCGTCAGTGGATGATAAATGGATCAGATTATTCCTTATCCTTTATCCTGCATCAGAATTTAACGTCATCACCACTGATAATCAATTTTCTATAATATGTATAAGTTTATGTCTACGTAAATAACATAACATGAGCGCAATAGCAAGCTTTTTGATGGAAATTGACTGAGATCAGATCAGAAATGACGTATATAGTGGCCTGATTTGAACTCAGTCTACCCCTTCCATTGCTTCATCAGAGTATTATGGTACTATATATAATAATAAACGATACATAAATATATAACACGTACAGCGTATTACGGATAAAGAGAGAGTAAGTAAATAAGAGAGTGTAACGTGGCCCTGACCTGCGACCTATAGTGTGACGTTTTAATACTTATCCTCCTCTCTTTCATTTCTTTTCTTCAACCGTTGCGCAGGTCAGGGTTTTATGGCTTTTGCGTTCATCTTCCCAATATGCTAACTTTTTTTTATTATTCACCAGAAATTATTGAGCTTTCACACTGAGAGAAAAATGTGGTTCTTTGAGCTAGGAAAATCTAGTTAAATAGCATCACTACTATTTAATTTAAGTCTGATGTCGGTAATTCAGTCTGGACTTGTGACAACGAATGCCAATTTAATATATCGGTTTGTTTATTTGAAACACATGTAAAATCCACTGAAGGATGTTATCAGACTGACTGTAAATACTCCAAACTCTGTTTAAAAAAATTATCCTATTGTTTATTTACATAACAAATGATTCCTGTGTAGAACGAGGATTTTTATGGCTTAAAACAATATCTATAAAGTAAATGAACTTGGTCTAATAATTAAATTGTACAGGCCCTGCAAAAAGCTTATTTTTATTGTACTTTGTCAAGATAATTAAGAAATTTTCTTGTATTTTAAAGAGATAATCTGGATCCAAAAAAATTATTTTAAAGACAGCTAGTTGTTTTGTTTCAACAATTTTTTGCCTTGAATTTTATCATCTTGACTTAAGAACATGTAGTACAGTCTGATGTCGGTAATTCAGTCTGGACCAGTGACAACAAATGCCAATTTAATATATCGGTTTGTTTATTTGAAACACATGTAAAATCCACTGAAGGATGTTATCAGACTGACTGTAAATACTCCAAACTCTGTTTAAAAAAATTATCCTATTGTTTATTTACATAACAAATGATTCCTGTGTAGAACGAGGATTTTTATGGCTTAAAACAATATCTATACACTGATAGAAGGATTTGTTTATAGTTAAAAATATTTGTTAATATTTAACAAATCATTTATTAGAGACCACTTTTTAGTCCTTAACAAATATTTCTTAGTATTTAAAAAGATTTATTAATATTTAATAAATGAATATCTGATTTATTAAATACAAACAAATCATTTTAAATACTAAGAAATATTTGTTTGATACTAAAAAATGGTCTCTAATAAATGATTTGTTAACTATTAACAAATATTTTTTTAATACAAATAAATCCTTCTATCAGTGTAAAGTAAATGAACTTGGTCTAATAATTAAATTGTACAGGCCCTGCAAAAAGCTTATTTTTATTGTACTTTGTCAAGATAATTAAGAAATTTTCTTGTATTTTAAAGAGATAATCTGGATCCAAGAAAATTATTTTAAAGACAGCTAGTTGTTTTGTTTCAACAATTTTTTGCCTTGAATTTTATCATCTTGACTTAAGAACATGTAGTACAGTCTGATGTCGGTAATTCAGTCTGGACCAGTGACAACAAATGCCAATTTAATATATCGGTTTGTTTATTTGAAACACATGTAAAATCCACTGAAGGAGGTTATCAGACTGATTTTAAATACTCTAAAGACTGCTTAAAAAAATTAAACTAGATAATTTACTTTTGGCACTCTCTTGCGGCCTACATCAAAGTATAGTAAATGAAATTTTTTGTTGATAATTAGTTTTCTACCCTAACCTAGCTGCACTTTAATAATTCTGTCTTATAAGTCATCTAAACTAAAATAAAGAATAACCAAAAAATTAAATCAATCTCTCCGATTATATTGGTTGTACGTTTATTAGTAATTTTTTTATAGTAAAGTTTATTTAGTTGAATATGTGATGAGTCCTGAGATAAGGCAGTTTTATGCGAACACTACCTATTTATTTATCATTTAGTTATTTTTTTTCAATGATTAAATTTGAAAATAAAAGAATCAATTTCCGAAGGACTATTATTTACATACTCCTGCCAAGTTTAATGATTTTTTATTCAATAATTACTTGATCAAAAAGCGTCCCAGTTTGTATCAGCAAACTATATTTTTATACATATGACGTTATAATTCAGCTAACTATGCACTTTTTTCTCGGTGCAGTTACATAAACTTGGAATAAGAAATAATATGATTGTTGTTCTTAAAGTTTTTATAGAAGCTAATTGCTCGAGGACAGTAACGTGGGTGTGACGAAATTTTCTTTAACGACATGTTAATTCAGACAGACGAGATGTCGGCCTTGTAACCACGCGGAAGTATTAGATGTCCGTTGCAAAAATTATTTTATCATTCACTTTATTGGTAATATTTATTTATGAGGACATTCGAAGTTAGCTAAATTTATACTGAAGTTAGAAGGTACTTGATAAATTATTTTTCATCTTTTTTTATTGTCTCAACAATATTTTTCTTCAATCAAATATTTTTTTTAATTTACTGTAGAAAAATAAAAAGCTTGATTTTTTAATAAATTAATTAAAATTCTCGATGAGTATAAAATTTTATATGAATAATTTTAATTTAAAAATTTAAAACCAACATATATATTTCTTCCAAAAAATCTATTTCTATAAAATTTTTGATTGCCACGTGTAGTCTTAAATTTTAATGTTAACTTTATCAAAGTTTACTCAATGACAATTAAATTTCTACGTTAAAAGTATAACAAAAATAGATATATTGAAAACGGAAATTGTTTTTAGTGTAATTATTTTGAGTATTATTGAAAATTCTTCAGGAAACAACAGACGGACTAAAATAAGTTTATATATGTATCGTAAAGAATAAATTTTATTAATTCGATACAATAAAAAATTTTTTTTCTGGTTTTGCTATTAAATAAAAAAAAATTAATAATTATTTTTTACAAAAAAATTTAGATATTAATATCTATGATATAAAAATAAATTGAAAAAGATAAAATTGATTAAAATTTATAATGAATATAAATAGATGAGATGTTTAATCGATTCATTGAGTACCGTAAGAATTACATAAAATATTTGAATAAGTACCACAGAAGAACTGTTGAAAAGTTTAATTTTTATTTGCTTAAATAATTCATATATCAATACATTATCTTAATTAAATACTCAAGTATTAAATTATGCATACATGTATAATGTATGTAATAACGTGGCCTAAAAATCATTATCTCAAAATATCTAAATAATTAAGAACTTTAGTACAGTACAAAGAGGTAAAATAAATAACACGAACGCGAGTAAATTTTCTACAGAAATAACTGAAAAGTAATAAACTTTTTAACTGCAATCTGCCGCATTTCCTGTCGTATGACGTACCAGAGAAATAAAACTTCTATTTGACGAAGTCGCCAAGTTAGTGCCTCGAATTGGCGCCAGAAAATGTAAAAAGGGCGGTGAATGTTAACCTGGTTTTAATTTACGCTCTTTGCGCTATTTAGTAACCTTAAAAATAGATAACATAGTATTTTACACAACGAAGAAAATAAAAAAAAATTTTTATTTTAATCAAAGTAAAGTTTAAATACTATTTTCAATTTTTTTATAATTTTATATCAAACGTCGATAGAAAAAAAATAATAATCTACAGTACAGTACAAGAATAAATGAAAAAAAATAATTTTAACAATAAGTTAATTACAAATAAATTACAAGAAATTTATTTTATTTACAATTGAATTTTAAAGCTCGTTTGAATTTTCCCGCGGTTAGAATTTTTTTCATACGAATTGAACGCCCTCTTTCGTTCCGATAAGTGAATCATAAAAAAAGAACCAATTAAAGAGTGTATTGCCTTTGGTAAGCGAGCGACACACAATTGAGTATAGTATCAGCTGTCTTCAAGCTGTATTTACAAATAAATTTTTCTATATGGCTGCTCAAAGGACTAAAAATTTCTCCAACTGCCAGCCGAAAAAAATTAATTATAATTAGACAAAACAATATTAAGCTGCAATTTTCATTACGAAACTTCCCATAAGGCAGATCAGGAGATTAAAAAATAAATAGAGTTGAAAAATTGATTTTTTCAAAAGTTATCGTGTTTGTCCCTCCATAAATACTTTAAAAATCCATAATATAAGCCATTAATAGCACTTTTTACTGTAAATATAGCGAATAATCGATTTAAAAACATTTTTATAAGTTCAGTGATCATTTTTTTTTAACAATATATTTTTTATATTATTTATATGCATATAATTACTGTCAAATATGATTTTAGGTTTTGTTATTATTATTATCAACATTAATATTATCATCATTCTTGAATTTTGTTACACCAATTACAAAAATTATAATATAATAGCAACTATGTGACACTATGTGACTGCCATGACTTGTGAACTATAAATAAATAAAATTTTGCTTTATTAAATAATTACTTTCATTAAATTGCACTGTACTTTCTTAAATATTGACGTTTTTTAAGATATAAGCTCATCCCGATGTTACACTCATCAAGACTTTTCATTTGAGTACCCACATCAATTTTTTATATAATTATATATATTATATATATGTATGAAAAATATATCAAAATTCATGTGGGTACACAAATGAAAGGTCTCGATGAGTGTAACATCGGGATGAGCTTATATCTTTAAAAATATCAATAATTAAAAAATGACCTTGTATCTTGTTAACTATTGACATTTTTAAAGATATGAGCTCACCCTGTCATTGCACTCATTAAGACCTTTCATTTGAGTACCCACATCAATTTTTCACATATTTCATATATTTTTATATATTACATATATGTATATATGAAAAATATATAAAAAATGACATGTGGGTACTCAAACGAAAGGTCTTGATGGGTGTAACATTGGGATGATCTTATATCTTTAAAAATGTCAATATTTAACAAGATACAAGGCCATTTCTTAATTATTGACATTTTTGAAGATATAAGCTCATCCTGATGTTACGCTCATCAAGAGCTTTTATTTGAGTACCCACATGCATTTTCATATATTTTTCATACCTACATATATATAATATATATAAATATATGAAAAATTGATGTGGGTACTCAAATGAAAGGTCTTTATGAGTGTAACATCGGGATGAGCTTATATCTTTAAAAAAGTCAATATTTTACAACATACAAGGTCATTTCTTAATTATGTATAATAATTATTATTTTATATCATTAATCATAATAAAAGTTTTTTTGTTTTTTGACCGTCGTATATATTAATGATTAAAGTTTTTTCTTGCCTATGGTCAATTGACTAGTGGATCTAATTCAAGTCACCAGATGGACATACCATCTTCCCTTATGGTCGAGAGTTTCCTTTCTTTGCCTAAGTTCGATGGAAATCCATCAAACTTGAATACTAGTTAAGCTGGAAGCTTGTAGTATCTGTTCGAGTTATGAAGATGTTAATTAAGTGAAAGATAGTGAAAGAAAATTTGAATGAGAGTAAAGATAAACTTTGAAAAATAAATGGGGCTGGTTGCCAAGCCAGGAATCGAACCTGGATCTCCCTGATAACATGTCAGGAGCTCTACCAGTCAATTGACCATAGGCAAGAAAAAACTTTAATCATTAATCATAATATTCTTTTTAAAATAATTATCTACCCTCTGATTTTTTTTTTCAAACATCAAATCGCAAAAAAACCACAAAATCTAAAAATGAAATTATTATTAATAATAATTATCTTCAATATTTACATTTTTTATTTTTTATCCTACATATTAAAATGCATACTTAGATTCTAATATTAATAACATTTAAAAATTTTACATAAAAAATGACTATAATTATTAAAAGTACTACATTAAAATTTTCTAACATTTTTACAGTTAAAAATCTATAAAAATAACCACCTCCTACATATAAAATTTTAAAAACAATAATTACAAAGCTCTGATTATACATGCAAATTTCTGTAAATTGAACTTGTACTTGTTTCACATAGTAACTCACGATCTTGAAAATAGTATAGGTAGACTCGTTAGGATTTTTATTTAAATATTTAATTTAGCAAATTTTTTCTCCTCTTATTTTCTCGTGAGTAGAGCCGGTCTAGTGGAGTAAGAAAAAGGTTGAGGTCTGAGTTCGAGGCCAATTCCCTCACTTTCCCACACTATACACTACACAACAGCTCTCGAATGACTCCACGTATTATTATAGTCATAGTTATATGAATTGCGCAAGCGTTACGCACTATGCATGAAAGCGCATTAGTCTTTTTGCTTATAATAGTTAAATATTTTTTCCTAGGACTTTTACGATATTAAACGTATATTTTCATAAAAAAGGTCATTAAATGTTAAATGACGCTTATATATTATTCCAGAATTTATTTATAAATAAATTTTTTCACCTTCGCAATAATTATTATTTTATAATTCATTTATTTATTATTTTTCTGTTGATTTAATTTTTTTTTTTTAAGTTTCAACTGAAAAAAATTAAAAATTTTATGTCAGTATAAAATAAAATAATCTATTAAATTACGAAAAAAGTTATTGGAATTACGGAATTTACTTTTTGTCGAAAAAAATAATTTAATTATTATAATTGCACTTTTAATTTGGTCATGAGATCTGTAATGAGTCAATTAAAGATTTGATAAAAACATTTTTTATCTTTTTCAAGGAAAAATAATTTTTATTGTTTAAAATTTTGTGAATAAATTTTATTTTAAAAAATTATTTTTAATTTTCAATTTTAATAATAATTATAAAATATTTATAGTCTTTATTTTTGATAAAAAGAAAAAAATTAAAAATTATTATCAAAATTTGTGAATTTATAAAAAAATTATTAAAAATAAATTTCTTTAGACTAAAATTAAAAAAAAAAAAATTAGTAAAGAAAAAAATTATTTAAGAATTCAAAGCGGGATTCGAACCCGCGACCTGCTGTTTGTGTTATATGTTACGCATTTTTTTCTTGTCAAATTTTTTTTTTAGAAAAAAATTGTCAAAAAATTCTAAATTGGTTTTAAGATTAATTTTTTTCTTTTTTTTTTTTAACGGGTTAATATTTTAAATTCCCAAAGATAAGATATATAATTATTTTTTATTTAGTAACCAAGAGAAGAGCGGGTTATTTTTTCAATAAAAAATTAGCCAACAAATAGACCAATTAACGATAAATTGAAGGTAATTAAAAGTTATCTTTCATGGCAGCGTAAAAATAATTTCAAGGTCCTTCGATTTTATTTTATAGAAACTGTACAATTGACAACAAATTTATGTGATAAAATCCATACGGAGAAAATATGTACGTGGACAAAAAGATGTGAACTGACACTGGGAGAAAAAAATTATAAAGAAGAAATGAGCATTTTTGTGACTTAAAAATGTCAATAATTAAGAAATGACGTTGTATCCTGTCAACTAATGATATTTTTTAAGATTTAAGCTCATTCCGATGATACACTCATGGAGACCTTTTATTTGAGTACCCACATCAATTTTTTATATACTTTATGTATTTCACATGTATCACATATATGAAATATATAAAATATATAAAAAATGCATGTGGGTACTCAAATGAAAGGTCTTGATGAGAGTAACATCAACATGAGCTAATATCTTAAAAAATGTCAATAATTAACAAATGACACTAACTTGTCAACTAATGATATTTCTTAAGATATAAGCTCACCTCGATATTCTACTCATTGAGACCTTTCATTTGAGTACCCACACGAAGTTTTCATATATTTTATATATTTCACATATATAATATATATCAAATATATGAAATATATCAGAAATACATGTGGGTACTCAAATGAAAGATCTCGATGAGAGTAGCATCAAAATAAGCTTATATCTTAAAAAATGTCAATAATTAACAAATGACCCTGTATCTTGTCAACTAATGATATTTCTTAAGATATAAGCTCATCTCGATATTCCACTCATTGAGACCTTTCATTTGAGTACCCACACGAATTTTTTATATATTTGATATATTTCACAAATATCATATATATCAAATATATAAAAAATACATGTGGATACTCAAATGAAAGGTCTCGATGAGAGTAACATCAAAATGAGCTTATATCTTAAAAAATGTCAATAATTCACAAATGACCCTACATCTTGTCAACTAATAATATTTTAAAACATAAGCTCATCTCGATATTACACTAATCAAGACCTTTCATTTGAGTATCTACATGAATTTTTCATATATTTTATATATTTCACATATATAATATGTATCAAATATATAAAATATATAAAAAATACATGTGGGTACTCAAACGAAAGATCTCTATGAGTGTAACATCGGAAAGAGCTTAATTAATAATATCGAAACAATTTCAATATCCAAATAGCCCTTTATAATATTTTTTTCTTTTTGGGAAAAAAGTAAAATTTCGTCGAGCATCAGGTGTGCCTAAAAAGTAATTTAAAAATTTCCACCGGTGACCAACGAACCGGAGAAAAGAAATAGTGTTATCTATATTCCAGACCCCGACTTAAAAATGTCAATTTTTGAGGCTAATTACTCTAAAACCTTTCCACGATCTTATCTCAGATAAGGCACTACCAGAAATGATGAATGGTTGAGTCATTTTCCGCTTAGCGCTCTACTAATACAAAATTCATGTAAAAAACTGAACACATTTTCACAAGTTCAATTTCTTTAACGTAAACTTCTTATTCACAAAATAAATAAATTAAAAAAAAATATATTTTTCTCTGACACACTGACTGTCGCTCGCTGTAGCAACGCACAAAAAATTAATTATAATATTAAAAAAATTTGAACTGACAAGAGAAAATATCAATGTCAGTAGACTTGCTCTCTGAAGCGAAAGATGATAAAAAGTGATGTTAAAATATATTTTAGTATATAGCAGATACATAAAAATAAATATGTAATAGTAAGACTGGCACAGAGAACATAAACACACATGACAGTATAACGTAAGCCAATGCTCTCCCCAAGGATAGCCAGTCTAGTCTGCATGACGAACATTTAAAGAAACTTATTCGAGTGAAATACGTCCGCTCGCTTCAAGAGCAAATGAGATAGCGTCAAACAAGACGACAAGGACGTCTTAGTTAATTAGCCCCTTTCATGCCCGATTTCTATTTTTTTTTTTTTTTTCAAGAGCTTATTTTATTGTTTATATTTATCAGTTTATTTTTATTGACGCATCACACATCTGTCAATTAAATTCTTGCAGATACTCAATTTTTTCGCTATAATTGATATTTTTCGAAAAAGATAAATGTTTTTTATTATTAAAAAAATATATTGACTGAGAAAAAAATTTATTTTGAAAAATATGAGCAATTAGATTGTTAAAAATTTCAAATAATTTCATTTCTAAGCTGAAAAATTTATCTCATAGTAACTTTTTTGTTGAAAAAAAATTATTTTAGATAGAAAACTTGCAAATTTTAATCAAAAATTGATTTTTTCTCGAATCTAGAAAACTTTTCTTGACATTTTTGAAAAATAAGCTCATCTTGATGATATACTCATCGAGACCTTTCATTTGGGTACCCACATGTATTTTTTATATATTTGATATATATGATATTTTTGATATATATAAAATATATAAAGAATTCATGTGGGTACTCAAATGAAAGGTCTCGGCGAGTATAACATCGTAATGAGCTTATATCCTTAAAAATATCAATAATTAAGAAATGACATTGTATCTTGTCAACTAATGATATTTTTTCAGATATAAGCTCATTTCAGTATTACACTCATCGAGACCTTTCATTTAAGTACCCACATCAAATTTCCATATATTTTATATATTTATATATTTCACATATACCATATATGTAAAATATATAAAAAATGTCATGTGGGTATTTAAATAAAAGGTCTCGATGAGTATGATATCGAGATAAGCTTATATCTTTAAAAATATCAATAATTAAGGGATGACATTGTATCCTTTCAACTAATGATATTTTTAAAGATATAAGCTCGTCTCGCTATTACACTAATCAAGACCTTTCATTTGAGTACCCACATAAAATATATGAAAAATTAATGTGGGTACTCAAATGAAAGGTCTCTATGAGTATAATATCGAGATAAGCTTATACCTGAAAAAATATCAATAATTAGGAAATGACCTTGTATCTTGTCAATTATTGACATTTTTAAAGATATAAGCTTATCCTGATGTTACACTCACCGAGACCTTTCATTTGAGTACCCACATCAATTTTTCATATATTTTATATATTTATATATTTCACAAATACTATATATGTAAAATATATAAAAAATGCCGTGTGGGTACTCAAATGAAAGATCTCGATGAGTGTAACATCAGGATGAGCTTATATCTTTAGAAATGTCAATGATTAAGAAATGACCTTGTATCTTGTCAACTATTGACATTTTTAAAGTTATAAGCTTATCCCGATGTTACACTCACCGAGACCTTTCATTTGAGTACCCACATCAATTTTTCATATATTTTATACATTTATATATTTCACAAATACCATATATATAAAATATATAAAAAATGTCATGTGGGTACTCAAATGAAAGGTCTCGATGAGTATAATATCGAGATGAGCTTATATCTTTAAAAATATCAATAATTAAAAAATTACATTGTATCTTGTCAACTATTGATATTTTTAAAGATATACCCACTCATTAAGACCTTTCATTTGAGTACCCAAATCAATTTTTCATGTATTTTATATATTTCACAAATATCATATATATCGAATATATAAAATATATGAAAAATTGATGTGGGTACTCAAATGAAAGGTCTCAATGAGTATGATATCGTAATGAGCTTATATCTAAAAAAATATCGTTAGTTTTCGAGATACAATGTTATTTCTTAATTATTGACATTTTTTCAAATCTAAGCTCATTCCGATTTTACACTTATCAAGACTTTTTACTTGAGTATACACATGCGTTTTTTATATTTTTAATTCAAAATCTTGCAAATTTTAATAAAATTACAAGAATATATAAAACGCAGCGATTACCAACAAATTAATAATTAATCCTTGTATTGAACCCCAATACATACTTCGTATATATTTATGACTGTCTAACATGACAGCTAACAAGAAAAAGTGATGGAAAAAAGGTAAAAGAACAGGACGAGACCAAAGAGGCTAGAGGCTGTCCAACCTGATTGGACGCTCCACTTGTTTCGTTGGCACCAATAATAATGAGTCCGCCTTTTCCTTTTTTATCCCACAGTTCTTTTGTCCTCGACAAAGTCTGCAATTATTAATATAAATACATCCGAAAAAAAAAAATGTCATATTCAAATGATTTGCGGTAGAAAAATTCAATTGGAATTTTATTGAAGCAATCTTAACGCGGCCTCGAAAATTTAAATCTCCTTTTTATTTAAAGGGCTTTTTTAAAGGTAAAATTAAATGGACGGCTGCACCAAAAGACGCCGTTAAGTGAGAGGACACCATGTGCGTGGCGCCACCTTTGTAAGATATTTCAAGGCTTTAATGCCTGTTAAGAGACCCTACAGGTGGCAGTGCTAATATAACTCGTGCCTAACCGATCAATACGCACGATTGCGATTTGATATGTATGATGGGACGAGATATGTTGTGATGCGGCTTGTTAATAAATATTTTTAATTAATGCAATTGTCCTTCATAATTATCTCGTTAAGTTTTATCGATAAATCTTGAAATTTAAGAATCTTTAAAAATATTACACAAAAATAAAAAATTAAAGAATTAAGAAAATAATTTTAAAGAACTTGATTTTTTTTTTAACAGAAAAATTCTTAAATTAAGAAATTTTTTCTTGGTTTAAATTAATTTTTCTTTTTAAAATTTTTCGTCTTGATTCAAGATAATTATTTTTTTCTCTGGTGCCAAAAATTTAAAATAATAATTCAAATTTTTTATATTAAGGCGAAAATATTGGTCCTATGAAAAATTTTTTAAACAAAAATTGTTCAACATTTAATTTTATAAAATAAATGATTTTTTTTTTTGTAAAATCAATATTTGCGCTGTAATTTTAAAAATAAGAATTGTAATTATCAAAAAATTTGAATCTTTTATTATAAAGTTTAATTTTGGAATTATTGCGAAAATTTTGGTCCGATAAAAAATTTTTTAAACAAAAATTGTTCAAAATTTAATTTTATAAAAAAAATGATTTTTTCGTAGAATCGATATTTTCGCTGTAATTTTAAAAATAAGGTTTATAATTATCAAAAAATTTGAATTTTTTATTATAAATCTTAATAATGATATTACGGCGAAAATATTGGTTCTACAGAGAAAAAAAGGTTCACTTGAGCCAAGAAAATATTTTTCTTTCTAATTATTTTCTTGAGCAAAAAAAATTTTTTTTTAACAAGAAATTTCATTTATTCTAACAAAATTAATTCTCTTGCTTTAAGAAATACTTATCTTGATCCAAGAAAATTTATTTAAGTCAAGAAAATCTTGTTGTGAAGAGAAAATTCAGCCTCGAGCTCCAAAAAATTAAGTTCTTGATAGAAGTTAATTTTCTTGTCTTGAGAAATTTCTCTCTTGATCCAAAAAATTAAATATGATGATAGAAGTTAATTTTCATTAATATTTTTATTGATTAACATGTCAAATGGGAAGATCAAATAATATTTCATAATTTTTTTCCATTCAATATGTATAATTGCACGCTAAAATAATATAAAATGGGTATCAAATATTCTCGAGAAAAATTTTCTCAAGGTGAGAAAATTTTTTTCTCAGCTGAAGTAGGTGGCGCTGCTTCCCTAAAGTATCTAAAAATCTTGATCAAATATAAAAATTTATTGTATCAAGTATTTATGATCTGAATTAAGAAAAAATGACTTCCACCAAGAATAGAATTTCAAGAAAAATTTTTACTTCGGCCAACACAACTTCGGTCTTCCTTCAGGCACCCGACAAATTTTCTTGAGCCACGAATTTTGTTCTCCATTCAAGAAATTTTTCTTTCTGTGCAGCGAAAATATTGATTTTTAAGAAAAATTTTAAGAAACATTTATTTTTAAATAGGGGTGTGCGAATATTCGAGTTTACGAATAATTCGCCTCGAATTCGAATCGAATTATTCGATTCGAATTTCGAATCGAATATTCGAATAATTCGAATCGTTCGAATAATTCGAATAATTCGAATCGTTCGAATAGCTCAAATAATTCAAACAGTCGTTTTATGTTAATAAACTGATTAATTTTTGTGTAAAAATTAATTTGTTTTATTTTATTTGACTAAATAAAGTCTTCATAATTATTCGATAGTAAAGTCTGCTTATTATTTGTAATAAATATCTCTTGGTGTATTCGGACTCCCCGCCTCGGGGCACCTCGCTATTTTGAAATTTTTCCGGAAAAATTCGATTTCTTTAATAAATGAGATCTACAGGCACGATAGATCAGATATTGAAAAAGTGTAAATATAGACTATGGAAATTCTATAGCTTTATCTCTAGCTAAGATTATTTAAATTAATTTATTTTTCTCTTAACTGAAATAAATTACGTCTATAGCTATATTACATTATATTAATATTTACATAGCCCACATGAATTTTTTATGAATTTTATATATTCCACAAATATGGGAAATATCATATAGGTTTATAAAATATATGAAAAAATCGTGTGCGTACTCAAATGAAAGGTCTCGATGAGCGTAACATCAGGATGAGCTTATGTCTTAAAAAATGTCAAGAATTGAAGAATGACTTTGTATTTTGTCTACTGATGATATGTTTAACGATACAAGCTCATCCTCGAGTTACACTTATCGAGATCTATCATTTAAATACCCACACGAATTTTTTATATATTTTATATATTTCACAAATATGATACACAGTAAAAAATTTTGCGTCATTGCGTCAAAAAATTATGTGTTAAAAATTTTTGTGTTAAATATTTAACACTTTTATGTGTAAATTTAACATTAATTGTGTTAAATTAACACAGAAAAATGTTAAATTAACACAAAAAAGTGTAAAATATTTAACATAAAATTTTTAACACAAAATTTTTTGACGCAATGACGCAAAATTTTTTACTGTGTAAATATCATATCTATAAAATCTTTTATTAAAAAGCTTATGCGACGTATTCATTGTTGTCGCTTTTCATTGCTACCTTTACACTCTTTCAATGTCTGAACCATCGTGTCGTAGATCTTATTTAAAATAAAATCGAATTTTCCCGGAGAAATGTCAAAATGACGAGGTGCCCCGAAACAGGGGGTCCGAATTCACCAAGAAATATTTATTACAAATATAATAAGCAGCCTTTACTATCAAATAATTATGAAGACTCCTTTAGTCAAATAAAATCAAACGAATTAATTTTTACATAAAAATTAGTTGGTTTATCGACAGAAAACGACTGTTTCAATTATTTAAAATATTCGAACTATTCGAATTATTTGAACTATTCGAATCATTCAAACTATTCGAATTATTCGAACTATTCGAATTATTCAAACTATTCGAATATTCGATTCGAATTTCGAATCGAATAGTACTATTCGATTCGATTCGATTCGAACACTATTCGCACACCCCTATTTTTAAACAATTTAACTTCGAAAAACTTTCATTCGATAAATTATTTTAAAAAATCAATTAATGTTTTTTTTTATATTTATAAAAAAAAAATATTTTAGATAAGAAACTTGGAAATTTTCATTTAAAATTATTTTTTCCAACAAAAAAATTAAAATTAAAACTTTGTCAAAGATAGATATAGATTTTAGATGTTTTAAATAATTACTGGGAAGTTTATAGAGTCTTAATGCAGGGATGATTGGATAATGGATAATGGACATAAATTTCATTGGTACACTATGTGTCAAGCAGTCGGCTGCGGGAATAATTTGCAAGTCAAGTAGCGTGGTATATCGATCGTCCTTTAATTTCTAACTTCAACAGACTATCATTGCCCTCCATCTTACGAGCGTTATTGTTGATGAAATTTAATCAAATAATATCAAGTATCTAATGTATATTTATTTATTCAAATCTCCGTGAGTTTAAGGAGTTAAATGCGGAATAACTTTGGTGGAAGTTGCGGTCTTTTACACGCACGCAGAATTTCATGGTAGAATAAATTTTTTTTACGCAAAAAAAAAAAAAAAGAAATTGTCTGTAGCAAATAAATTTTAACTTCAGTCTTGCTTAAAATTTTTTTTTACAAAAAATTTAATCTTTAAATTATATACTTAAACTATCTTTAATACAATTCCAACTATTTTTATCAATTAACCCGCTAATTAATTTCATAATTAGAGCATTGATTACGTAAATGTAGAAATTGATCAGCTTTTAATTATTTGTGCTGATAATTATACACCATCGGTATTTCGAAATGTTATAAATACTCTATACAACAAATATTACTCAATTTTCTTTGGAATTGAAACGAAACAATTACATTAACTTTTATTTTTAGAAAAGAATTTCCGTTAAAATATTTCCTAATAAAGCCACATATTGTCAAATTTTATATACGACTTAATATTGCCTTCTTAATCAATAATTAAGTATACGTATAGATAAATCCGTAATTTATCTTATCCCAAAATTTAAAAAAGATTCACCGTTTAGTTACTTAGATATTAAATTTTAAAAATCACATATTTTATCTCCTTATACACGGGCTCTTATGGCGGACAAACGTTTTGTCGAGACTTTAATTATTTTTTTCAATATTAACCTCCCAACTTCAACGGATAAAAAACTATACACAAGAAACTTGGATTATTGCAAAATATAAAAACAATTTAATAATAATACATTACCGATATAATTTTTGAAATATTTAAAGTCAAATTTTATGTTTGTAACTGGTTTATCGTCAGCCATATATTCGAATAAAGATTTGACAACATCGCGTCAACAGCTGAGAAAAAACAAAATGATAGAAATATAGTTACAGAGAGAGAAATGTTAAACTCACACACTCATCCACGTCTTAGTTATGGGTATAATCAAGCACGCTATTGCCAAATCTGTTTATTTATTCCGGCAAGTAATAAATACCAGTCATTTTATTACTTTACTTTATTAAATAAGTAAAAATCATCAATTATTCAATTGTTTAAATTATTTCAAATTAAAATAAAGAATTTTGACGAATATTGGGAAAACTAAAATTTAAAAAAAATTCAAACACTATTTTGACTCATTAGTTACGCTCGAACTTCCTTAAAAAAGTAAAAAAACAAGAAATTTTTATTTTAAAACTTAATCTATAGAAATCAACTCTCTGATACCGAGACAATTCCGCGATCATGCGCCACCTATTGGGGCTTTTTAATACTAAAGTTGTCTAAAAAATTATGTATGGATGTAATATTACCATTTTGGGCCTGTCAAGTTATATTAGGACATATTAAGCCATATATGCCCAGATATGGGTCGATATGCCCATATATATGGCCCATTTCCTTATCAGGCTATATATAGACATATTTAAACACGTTGAAAATTATTTATGTACATATCAGACCTTATAGAAACATATACAATTTTTTTGTATGTACATTAGAGTTAAATAAAAATAAAAATTATATAAAATCATATATAATTAAATATATGGCAAAATATAATTAAATACATAGCCATATATGATTAAATAAAATTAAAAATCATACTTAGCAAAAAAGTTTCTGCATCATTACGTCAAAAAAATTTGTGTTCAATATTTAATACTTTTTTTTGGGTTAATTTAAAAGAATTTACATAAAAAAGTATTAAATTTTCTCATAAAAGTATCAAATTTTTAAAATAAAAATTTTTAACACAAAATTATTATACACTAAAAATTTTTTACCGTGTATATGGACGTATTAGATCATATATGGGTAGGTAAAATGTTCTTATATTACCTTAGAATATTTATTTTAAAAATTAAACTCTCTTGTAGCGAGAAAATTCTGCGACTATACGCCATCTATCGGATTTTTTAAGAACTAACTTTAATAAAAAATGATATAAGAACATTTTAAATCATAGAAAATTTTTTTTCAATATTTAATACCGTTTTTTCGTTAATTTAAAATAATTTACATAAAAAGTATTAAATCTTCTCCTAAAAATATCAAATTTTTAACATAAAAATTTTTAACAAAAAATTTTAGACATACTAGATCATATATGGGCATGTAAAATTTTTATTTTAAAAATTAAACTCTCTTGTAGCGAGAAAATTATGCGACTATGCGCCACCTATTGGATTTTTTAAAAAACTAACTTTAATAAAAAATGATATAAGAACATTTTAAGTCATAAAAAATTTTTTTCAATGAGTTTCTTTACTTTTAAATTTATATAAAAATTATTTTTGGTTAAAAATATGATTTTATTGAATGTAGATAATATTATTCAAGTAGATATATTAATTACCGACAATTGATACAGAAACCTCGATTCAAGAATTCGAAAGCAAGAACAGAATAATTTTCTTAATGCAAAAATTCTTTAATCATGTGTTTTTAATTAAAAAAAAAAAAATATTAAAAAATATATTGTAAGATTATAAGTATAATAATATATAAAAAAAATCCATATGTGACTAACAATTGGATTTATTACGAAATGTAGGTCAAATACTGAGAGACCGATAGCGACTGATAAAACGTACGACGACCTACATCAATGTGCTGTTGTACTGTCGTCAGGTATTCGCTCTCATAATTCTAACAGTTTAACTTGAAGTTGTTAACTCGAGAACATTGTCGAGATTGTGTGTGCAAAAGTACACACACACATATTGTGAATCTAAATGTCGTTGTTGGTGTGAGTAAGTAACTAAGTGGATTGTAGATAGTTGTATAAGGTTCGATGTGTGTGTGTTGTAGATGAAAGATACACACGCGAAAATAGCCAAGTTATGTAACGACAGTTTTACTTTTCCCGCGAGAAGCTACGATATAATGCTGAATATAATAGCGAGGGCGGTGTTATTGGACGAGATGATAATTTATGATAAGACACAGACGGTGTTGAAATATATATATATTATTTATTTGTAAGAGTTACCGTTTTTTATGTATTAGTTAGATCATTGTTACAACATATGTTTACTTTGGAGGATTAAGAGGTCCAATTACTGCAGATGACTAACTTTTATTTTGGTAATTTACGCGGATTCTGCTATTTTAAAATCGTATTTTTTGAAGATTTTAAATTAAGAGTTTCTTTACTAGATATGTTGAGAGAAAAAATTTATTTTGAAATAAATGAGCAATGTTATTATAATGAGGAGTTGTAAAAAATCTTCGCTTGAGAAATTAAAATATTTCTCTCAGTAACTTTTTTGTTGAAAAAAGTTTATTTCTTTTGGAAAAAGACAATTTTAGATGGAAAGCTTACAAATTTTTATTCAAAATTCTTTTTTGTCAGATTTAGATAAATTTTATTGGCATTTTTGATGATTTAAGCTCATTTCGATGTTACACTCATCGAGATCTTTCATTTGAGTACCCACATCAATTTTTTTATATATTTTATATATTCGATATATATGATATATATCAAATATATAAAATATATGAAAAATTCATGTGGGTACTCAAATGAAAGGTCTCGAGGAGTGTAATTTCGAGATGAGCTTATATCTTGAAAAATATCATTAGTTGACAAGATACAATGTCATTCCTTAATAATTGATATTTTTAAGGATATAAGCTCATAACTACGTTACACTCGTCGAGACCTTTCATTTGAGTACCCACATGCATTTTTTTTATATATTTCATATATTTGATATATATGATATTTGTGAAATATAGAAAATATATGAATAATTGATGTGGGTACTCAAATGAAAGGTATCGATGAGTGTAACATCGGAATGAGCTTAAATCTCAAAGAATATCATTAGTTGAAAAAATACATCATTTCTTAATTATTGACATTTTCAAAGATGCACTGATAAAAGAATTTCTTAGCATTTAAGAAGATTTCTTTGTATTTAAGAAATAATTTCTTAAACATTATTTCTTAGCATTTAAAAAATATTTCTTAGCATTTAAGAAATATTTCTTTGTATTTAAGAAATATTTCCTAAATACTAAGAAATATTTTTTAAATACTAAGAAATTATTAAAGGTGTTTTCACGACCGAATTGTATATATATATATATAGCATATATATATATATATATATATATATATATATATATATATATATATATATATATATATATACATATATAATGAAGTGTTTTCATGCCAGTCAAATAACTAGTAGATGTTGTTGTCAAGATGGATACTCTTTCTGTAGCAGCTTCGATGGAAATCCATCAAACTTGAATACTAGTAAAGTAGCTGAGTATCCAGTGCCACTACTGAAATATTTTGAATGAAGTTATGCCAAGCCAGGAATCGAACCTGGATCTCCCTGATTCCTGATCCCCGATTCCTGGCTTGGCAACCAACCCCATTTATTTTTTCGAAAGTCTATCTTTACTCTCATTCAAAATAATTTCTTTCATTTCTTTCAATTAATTAACATTTTTAGTACTCGAATGGATACTACAAGCTTACAGCTTTACTAGTATTCAAGTTTGATGGATTTCCATCGAACTTATGTACAGAGAGGATATCTCTCAACCAATAAGAGAAGATGGAAGTATCCATCTCTTGACTTGAACAACATCTACTAGTTATTTGACCTAGACGGCATGAAAAAACACTCACTAAGAAATTATGTTTAAGAAATGATTTCTTAAGTACAAAAAAATCTTTTTTAATACTAAGAAATCCTTCTATCACTGTGTAAGCTCTTAACTACGTTACACTCGTCGAGACCTTTCATTTGAGTACTCACTTGCATTTTTTTATATGAGCTTATATCTTAAAAAATATCATTAGTTGACAAAATACACTGAAATTTCTTAATTATTGACATTTTTAAAGATATAAGCTCATCCTGATGTTAAACTCATCGAGACCTTTCATTTGAGTACCCACATCAATTTTTCATATATTTTATATATATGATATTTGTGAAATATATAAAATATATGAATAATTGATGTGGGTACTTAAATGAAAGGTCTCAATGAGTGTAACATCAGAATGAGCTTATATCTTAAAAAATATCATGAGTTGAGAAGATACAATATAATTTCTTAATTATTGACATTTTTAAAGATATAAGCTCATTTTGATGTTACACTCGTCGAGACCTTTCATTTGAATACCCACATACATTTTTTATGTATTTTATATATTTGATATATATATATATAATATTTATGGAATATATAAAATATATGAAAAATTCATGTAGGTACTCAAATGAAAGGTCTCGATGAGTGTTACATCGGAATGAGCTCAAATGTTACAAAATATCATTAGTTCACAAGATACAACGTCATTTCTCAATTATTGGCATTTTTTATGATATAAGCTTCCTATCTCGATATAATATTCATCGAAACCTTTCATTCGAGTATCCACATGAATTTTTTATATACTTCACATATTTGATACATATGATATTTATGGAATATGTAAAATATATGAAAAATTGATGTGGGTACTTAAATGAAAGATCTCGAATAAATAAATAAGCAAATTTTATCTAGCGCAGAATTAAAATCTATTCATGACTATCTGAAAATTTACGTAATAAATTAATCTAAAAAATTAAAATATATCATTAAAATTTAGAAAAATTTAGAAAGTTCAAAAGTTGTATAGTTTTATAGATTTATCTTTGTAAGCAATAAAATTTTTTACACAACTGGAAAGTCCTTGACTATAACCTGGAACCGGAAATTGCTAGTCTTATGTTTCCGGTGCGCTGGAGGTTAAGTTTACTGAAATTTCAGAGCCGTGAAATTTTTATGTAACACTTGAAAACATTTCAAATAAATTATCTTTTTTAGCCAACACTCCAAGCTACCGTAACGTTCAAAGATTTCAACAAAAGTTGAATTTAATTATATGTGACCATCTTAAATTATTTTTAAATGGAATTGAATCATTTTACTAATCGTATTACATTACATTTTTGCATAATATCTTTTACGATATAATTTTTTAACTGCAAACATTAATACAGACTAAATTAATACAGAGCTAAATTTCGTTTAGCTCATCCATTTTTAGCTGATTGATTTTAGGTAAGATTTTTTTTTTTTTTTTTAAAAAAACTTTAAACTTGTTTATCTAAGAATTATTATTTTTGTCACATTTTATTCGGCATTATTAAGGAGGTTCGAGCGAATGTAATGTAAAAAATAATTTCCAACTTTGCGCTTTGAAATTAAGTATACGTATAAATAAATACGTAATTTATCTAATACCAAAATTTAAAAAAGATTCACCGTTTAGTTACTTAGATATTAAATTTTAAAAATCACATATTTTATCTCCTTATACACGGGCTCTTATGGCGGACAAACGTTTTGTCGAGACTTTAATTATTTTTTTCAATATTAACCTCCCAACTTTAACGGATAAAAAACTATACACAAGAAACTTGGATTATTGCAAAATTTAAAAACAATTTAATAATAATACATTACCGATATAATTTTTGAAATATTTAAAGTCAAATTTTATGTTTGTAACTGGTTTATCGTCAGCCATATATTCGAATAAAGATTTGACAACATCGCGTCAACAGCTAAGAAAAAACAAAAGGATAGAAATATAGTTACAGAGAGAGAAATGTTTGACTCACACACTCATCCACGTCTCAGCAATGGGTATAATCAAGCGCACTATTTCCAAATCTGTTTATTTATTCCGGCAAGTAATAAATACCAAAGTCATTTTATTACTTTACACTGATAGAAGGATTTCTTAGTGTTTTAAAAGGATTTCTTAGTGTTTAAAAAGATTTCTTTGTATTTAAGAAATCATTTTTTAAACATCATTTCTTAGTATTTAAAAAATATTTCTTAGTATTTAAAAAATATTTCTTAAATACTAAGAAATATTTCTTAAATACAAAGAAATATTTCTTAAATACTAAGAAATATTTTTTAAATGTTAAGAAACGATGTTTAAGAAATGATTTCTTAAATACAAAGAAATCTTCTTAAATGCTAAGAAATCCTTCTATCAGTGTACTTTATTAAATAAGTAAAAATTATCAATTATTAAATTGTTTAAATTATTTTAAATTAAAATAAAGAATTTTGACGAATATTGGGAAGACTAAAATTAAAAAAAAATTTAACTTTATTTTGACTCATTAGTTACGCTCGAACTTCCTTAAGCAAAGATTAAAAAATCTTCCATGAATGAGTAATTTTTTCAGTGTGTTCTTAGAAACATAGAACTGGAACACAGCAAGAACTTTCTCATAGATGTCGCTGGAAGTTAAAGTCTTTTAGGCGGGATATTTTAAAATCTACTTTAAAAAATTCCTTTTATAAAACGTCAGTTGTTATTCAGAGTAATCATTGAGTAAATAAATAAAATCTATATCGCAGTTTTAAATACAATTGAATAAATATACGACTAGTAATATAGACTTGACCTGAAAAGGAGTAATAAATTTTTTATTCTAATTTAAATAATTAAATTCCGTATGAAAAAGTCTGTCTACTACGTAATTCCTCAGAGACCAAAGATAAATTCAGTAATTTAGAATAACAGGTCTTAATTTTAAAAAATTCAAATGTCATAATTTATAATTGAATTAAAAAAGGAAAAAAAGAATTGTAATAGCAAAGATGTCGCTGGTGTCTGAGTCTGGGTAATATACCAATTGACGTTAAAATGTTGTGTAGCCTTGAGTGTTCATGTTCACTAAAGCATGCAGTCTATTTCATGCGCACTCGACCCTGCTAGGCCTTTGCTCTTCATGACAACTGTCATCACCAGTTGTACGTCTCACATTTCATTTTACTCGTTCCATTAACATTAATACTAACTTATTTCATTGTAATAAATACTCGGTTACTCTCAATTGTTATTATTATACTATTTATGTTATGTTATTAACTTGGAATCAAAATCGACGCATAAATATCTTCACGAATTAATCATAATTACACAGAAAGAAAAATTGATTGACTGGAGTACAAAATTCTTGGCTCAAGAAAATTTGTCGGGTGCCTGAAGGAAGACCGAAGTTGTGTTGGCCGAAGTAAAAATTTTTCTTGAAATTCTATTCTTGGTGGAAGTCATTTTTTCTTAATTCAGATCATAAATACTTGATACAATACATTTTTATATTTGATCAAGATTTTTAGATACTTTAGAGAAGCAGCGCCACCTACTTTACAGCTGAGAAAAAAATTTTCTCACCTTGAGAAAATTTTTCTTGAGAATATTTGATACCTATTTTATATTATTTTAGCGTGCAATTATACATATTGAATGAAAAAAAATGATGAAATATTATTTGATCTTCCCATTTGACATGTTAATCAACAAAAAAAATAATGGAAATTTACTTCTATCTTTATATTTAATTTTTTGGAGCAAGAGAGAAATTTTCTCAAGACAAGAAAATTAACTTCTATCAAGAACTAAATTTTTTGGAGCTCGAGGCTGAATTTTCTCAAAACAACAAGATTTTCTTGTCTTAAATAAATTTTCTTGGATCAAGATACGTATTTCTTAAAGCAAGAGAATTAATTTTGTTAGAATAAATGAAATTTCTTGTCGAATAAATTTTTTTTTGCTCGAGAAAATAATTAGGAAGAAAAAAATTTTCTTGGCTCAACTGAACCTTTTCGGTAAATTTTGTAGAAATCTATCTATTGCACTGTCTCTTGTGTCGGAATTCACACGGAATTTTGTCATTTTATCTCTTATGTAGTCGAGTAAGGCTCAAAATTAGCATTGGTTCAAAATTATATATATTTATGTATGTAATATAACGCGGCTTGTGGACACGATAGCGTCTACAATTCTCAACGGATTTAGATGAAACTCGGTACACATATTCTTTGGGTAATTACCTTGAACGAGTTCGAAGATGAGCAAAATCGATTAATTAGTTTAGAAATGGCGGCCATTTAAAATTTTAAAAATAGTGAAAATCACGTTTTTGGTCACTTCATTGATGTATAACTTTTGATTAAACAAAGATAGCTAATTATTGAAAAATTTATGTAATAGCTCATGAAATTACCTTTAATTTGACGTAAATAACATTGACATTTTGACCATTTTTAGTTATTTTATCGAATTTGAGTGTAATTGAACCATTTTCAGGCAATGTGTAGTACAACCGAATTATAAATGTTATTCTATCGAGAATTCTTAACAGATCCTAATGAAATTTAGTATATAGATTCCTTGGACAATTCGCCTGCATGAGCCCTAAAATGAGCGAAATTAGTCAATAAATTTAAAAATGGTAGCTCTTCAAAATTATCAAAAGTGAAAATCACGTTTTCGATGATTTCATTGATGTATAACTTTCGATTGAAAAAAGATTGCTAATTTTTGAAAAATTCATGTGAAAACTCATGAAATCATCTTCAATTTGACGTTTATAACATTGACATTTTTAGTTATTTTTTCAAAGTTAAGATTGCAATTGCACCATTTTTAGGCAATATGTAGTACAACCGACTTATATACGTTATTCTATTAAGAATTTCATTCAGTGAAATCTACCTTCCATTTCGGGTGTGGCCGAATGGCGTTTTTTTTTCTGTGCAATTTTTGTCAGAATTTTGATTCCAAATATTAATATCTTTGTTTTCCAAAAAAACTAAATTTATTTTCTCCGTTTTTATTATTTTGTTTTATAAATTTACAATTAAATATCTCAAAACAAGAGTGAAATTTCATCTAATATTTTTCTTTAACCAAGTAGATTTTTTTTTACCGCATATATAATGCGCTATGCACATTATTCATCCTCGGACGATGATGCGACAAAGAGAATAGCTGGATGAGCTGAAATAGCTTTGACTTTTATAACGGATGTGACGTCAGATCAACCAGTTAATTATCCCGTTTTGTTATTTCTCTCTCTATCTCTGTCAGATTCTCCACTTGCAACAGTGCAACAGAGCAATACTGCAACAGTGCATACAACAGTTAGTAGTGTCGTCTAAATCTTACTTTTCTTTGATCTACAGTTCCCACTCATTTCCGCCGTATCAATCGTTTGCACTACTGCCACACTGCACTTTTATCTCAACTCTCCTCATTATATGTTTACTGTCATTATCATCATTATTATCATTTTCTCGTTTTTATTCACGCTTGAAAATTTTCTCACATCATACTTCTCTCACTTTATTATCACCGTCATTATTATTATTATTATTATCATCATCATACGATTCCGTAAACTTATTTATATTTTTAAACTCATTTTTTTCGCTAATAATAACTTTTAAATCGCGTGTATTGTTCAGCGATTCGATGCGGGTGAAAAGATATATACAACTGAGCAAATAAAAGTACCCACATTTCGTTTTAAAATCCGACCCACATACGAGTTTAAAATTCATTATGTCCTAGACCTAGCCCGTATGAACATGACCTTAACTATTTTTTTTTCTTTTCATATTCTCGATAAAAACTAATTCGTGACTGTTTTTTAATCTATTTTATACAATTATATATTTTAGAAGGAATTTTTAAGCCTTTTTTTTTTCTATTACATAAATTCTATAAAATTCTATAAATTTTTACTTATAAGTAACAAAACTCATTGTAAATAGTTCTTTTACAATGAATTATCAATAAAAAAAAAGTTCAGCTTATATATACCCTGGAAAGATATTTCTAGTAGCGAGAAAGCGTAGCCACCTAGCGGTGAAACCAAGAACTAGTAATAAAAAAAATTCCACACTGAAAAAAAAGTTTTTTTATACCAGGAATACTGAGTTTTTTTTAGTCGAGTTTTCTTGTACGAAGTAAAAGTCAAGTTAAATATTTTAGATTTAAGAAAACTGGTATTTTAAATCTGAGAATACCAAGTTTTTTAACAGGACTAAAACTAAATTCTATGTTACCATAGCAACCGTGACGGTGGCGCCACTATTTTGTCATTTCCCTCCAATCTACAGTGTACGCGTGTTTTTTGTTTACCTCGTGTCTGAGTCTATTTATCTCAATATTTATTTATGTTAATTAAATAATTTATAAATATAAGTATTAATCATTATTATTACTGCCCCTTACTCCATTACTTACATGGATTCTTGGGTACAAGAGAAGTTGTCAGAGTGGAATTTATCATCTCTCCAACAAATCTTTGAAGGTAATTATTTTCTAAATATTGTTTAATTAATCGTTCAATTAATTATTGATTGTATAGTTATAATAATTATTTAATTTTTTTACAATAGCAAATCCATGATTTTATTTATAACTATCATAATTATAAATATTAAATTTATTATTTTTCATACTTATTGTGTATCGTTTAACCTCTTTTTCTCATTTTTTAATAATATTATAATTCTGTGTGAAATTAGGCGGTTGATAAAAAATTTATAATTATTGACATTTAGGTGAAAAAATAAGGATAGTTTTTTTTCTATTGTAGATGAAGAAGTGGATGAAATTGCATTTAAAAATCTCAACGAAGAAATAATTCAAAAACTAATTAAAAAAACAGGTCCTCAGATTAAATTTTTAACTAGATGGAAGAGAGAATTTGGAGTAATAATAGAACCTGTAGGATTATTTATTAATTTTTTTTTATAACAATTATTTGCGTGTTTTAAACGGAATCACAAATTTTCTTTCTTTTTATTTATTCTGTAGGTTGTGGTTGAGAATGTTGATAGACGTCAAAGCACTTCAGAAGTTGACATTGCTAATTTTGATTTGACAGGTACTCACTCGTTTTATCGACTTTTCATAATTTAGTTAATTATAAAAAGCTACTTGTTTCATTACTTTTTAATTATGCATTGTTTTTTAATTCTCGTGTATTTTTCTTTCCTTTTTTTTTTTTTTTACTATTCTAGTTGACGATGACTCAAGCTTTCCATTATCTCTTGAAATTGAGAAATCTTTCGCCATCGAATCTCAAAATTTTGATTTTAGTAAAATCGACAATGCAGATCTGAGTGTTGATCTTAGGAATCCCATCACAGATCTTGTTTCTGTGTTGAGAACTTCGGCGACTGGATTATCAATTCTAAGTCATTATAAATCGCATAGAAATTTACCGGAAGATTTTAGAAACGACTTGGTAGATTTTATAATTAGCATTGAAATATGTACATCTCCTGAATTAGTGTAAGATTTATTGTTTTTCAGCAATTTTAATTTAATTTTTTTTTTTTGTTTAGAAATCCCTCTTTATTTTATTGCAAATTTCATTTTTTTTTTCACAGACTTGAGTCGTTAATTTGTTCTTTTATTTAATATTTGTTTTAATAACACATTTAATTATTTACAGGATATCTCCAGCTCGTTTTGTGGAACTAAGCCAATTGATCGTCGATCTTTTTCCTACGGAAGTTAAGGAAACTTATTACATTCCCTATAGTTACGACAAAGCTACTAAATCAAAAATATTGCCAAAGGGAAAGTTTCACTCTAAATACAATAATGGGTATCGCGCTAATTTGTTGGCTAGTGGAGCTATTGTGAAAAAAACTGCTACGAAACGAAAACGGAATGAAATTTCTGGGTCTGTGCATTTAGGTTTCACAAGTGACTTAAAGTCAGAGTTAACAGATGAAGAGTATGCAGAGAAAGTCAAGTGGCTGAAGGAAAACATAGACTCTTGGGCTGAAGTGAAAAAGTTGTGGGCTGATACATCTAAGAAAAGGATTTCACACTTACTCGCTGATACCTCTATGAATCATTACATTGAGTCCTTTACAGTCCTCAAACACGTGACCAATGGTCCCCAATTGGTAAGATTTATACAATTGTATTTATTACTACTTTTTTATATATTTTTAATTTATTAATTTTATTACTAGATTGATATTGATTTCTTAACCATCCATCCGAAGAAAACCTTGAATTTATCTCTAAATTTCGATTTATTTGCAAAACAACTAGTTTCTTATTCAAGTAATAAAAAGAGAAAATCGGAAGTAATACAGCTTCTCTTAAAAAAAATTTCATCATTAAGCCAGAGTGAGGATTTAAATTCTACAGGTAAAAATCTATTAAACTCATATTTTATTGTTGATAATAATAATTAATTTTTTGTGTATTATTTATTTAGAGCTTAAAAAAGTTTCTATTTTGAAACTCTTGCCACTTTTACTTCCTGCACCTGGGCCTTTTCAAAGTATAACTGGTACTTTGTCACCATGGCGACCGAGTAAAGACGAAGTTCAAAAAGGATTTATACTGCACGTTAAAGATGAATTAGATTTAAGAGCTGAATTAAAAAATCGTAGAGATAATTTAAAAAACTATGGTTTAACGGAACAACCGATTGTTTCAGTTGTTGGTATGAGTAAAATAGAATCATATAACGTCCACGTTAACAACATTACTTATCAGCTTGCGTCAGTTCTTGAAGCTGTAGATATTGCTTTCAAAAGTTTTTACGCTTTTCAATTATCATACCCAAAAGAATCAGAGTATTCTTGGATGGTTCTTCAACAAAAAATTTATGGCATTAAAGGAGAGAAAGACGGACCAGTATTGCCGTGTATCCGTACTTTTATAACAGATTTGAATAACTGTAAAGTTTAGTCTTATTTATTATTAATTTAAATTATTTTTAATTGTCCTTATCTTCTCATTTGTTTTAAAGTTTTTTTAATAAAAATGCCAGTTTGTTTTTTGTGTCAGCAAAATTTTGCAATAAATATTTTAAAGCATCATTTTGATTCTGTTCATTATATTAATAACGAAGATAAAAAATATACTTGTGGTGAAAATTCTTGCAATAGATCTTACAACAACTACTGTTCATTCCAACGGCACTGGACTAAGGAGCACAATCATGTTTTGGAACTCAAAAAATTTGAAACTAGAGCTTCTTCAATTCCTGTTAATAAGTCAAAAGTGTGCCTTTCTGGATCAGCTAGTAAACAAGAAAAATTAATTAAAAATTCAACACAGAGTCTGTCGTTAAATAAAAATCAAAACATAAATACAAAACTACAAGTTTTTAAAAGTTTGCAAGAAGATATCTTAAATACTAGCCTTAAAATGTACAAAACTCCTACAGTGTCACGCAAACAAGTTCAGGAGTTTGTTACGTCATCGAAATCATTAGTTACCACTGGTCTAAACACAATCAAAGAGCAATTGATTAATATAAATTCAGAATCTTCAGGGATGGTAAATTTAAAATCTGTCACGGATCTTTTTGATTCATTTACTAATGCTTTTACTGACCTCGATACAGAACATAAACGCATAAAAATATTGAAACAAAAAAATTTGTACTTTGAGGCAGAAAAATTTTTAATCGGTCAAAAGTCTCAAGATTGTAAACGTAACTTAGACGGTACCAAAAAAAAGTCTTCTTTGGAGGCATATGGTTATCAATTTCCACTCAAAACCATGCTCAAAAAAATTTTTGAACTGCCTGAGGTATATGATACAGTTCTAACGTATGTACAGCACCTGGAAGAAGAAACATCGGTAATATCAAACTTTATGCAATCTAAACTATGGAAACGGAAGATACAGAATTTTGAATCAAAAAAAGTTTTTCCTATTATGTTATTTTGCGATGACTATGAAACAGGTAATGCACTTGGTAGCCACTCAGGATGCAACAAGTTGTGTGGATGTTACATAACATTGCCTTGTTTTCCACCACATTATCAGTCTTCATTAGAAACGATCTTCTACGCGCTTCTTTTTTACTCCAAAGACAGAGAGAAGTTTGGAAATGCTGCTGTTTTTAGACTTCTTATCGATGAATTGAATGACTTGGAAATAAATGGATTGGAGCTTGATTTACCTCACGGCAAACCCAAATTTATTTCAAATTGGGCTTAATTGTGGTGACAATTTGGGCCTTCACTCAATACTCGGTTTCGTTGAAAGCTTCAATGCTCATTATGCGTGTAGATTTTGTACAATGGACAAGGACCAACGATCAATGGCTTCTCTTGAAGACCCTGTCTACATGAGGACTAAAATTTCATACGCTAAAGATATACTTCTAAATGACGTTTCTGCAACTGGTATCAAAGAAGAAAGTGCTTTTCACCGTTTGAACGATTTTCATGTCACTGAAAACTATTCAACTGACATAATGCACGATGTCTTTGAAGGCATTTGTGTGTTTGATATGGCAGCTATGATAAAATATTATATATCAGAAAAAAAATATTTTACATTGCAGCAATTAAATCAGTTGATGAATAATCATAGTTGGGGCGAAACAGAGTCAAGTATACCTTTGCCAATAAATGAAAATGACTACAAAATGAGCATCTACGAATGTCAGCTGCTGAAATGCTTACATTTGTTCGACATTTTGGTCTATTAGTAGGGGATTTGGTGCCTGAGGATGATCCAGTTTGGAAGATTTACTCTCTCCTTCGACAAATCATTGATATAATTACTTCTCCATCAGTACAGGTTGAATGTTACTTGATGTTACGAGTTCTATTGAAAGAACATTCTTTCTTAGTTCGTCATGTACTCAAAAGGTCACTCAAACCGAAAGACCATATTTCTACTCATTTGCCAACAATTTTGAGAGAATGTGGACCTCCAATTAATTTTTGGTGCATGCGGTTTGAAGGAAAACATAGAGAATCGACAGTGCCAGCTTCTGTGAGTAACTGTAAAAAAAATGTTGCTCAAACAATTGTTACTAAACATCAATTGAAATTTGCCAGCCAACTTTATGCAATGAATATTGCTCCTATTTTTGAAGAAGGGCCTTCGTCATCTTGTAAATTGAGTGATTTGCCAATAATATTCAACGACAGCTTGAATCAACAACCGAATTTTATAAATACTACTATACACACGGTTAATTGGGTAACCAAAAATGGTAGTACTTATAAGCCGAACATGGTGCTATGTACGAATGAAAATAATAATGAACCAGTTTTTGGACTTATTAAATTTATTTTTACTAGAAATGATACGCCATTTTTTATTTATCAAAGACTTAGAACGATATTCCGAGAACATGGACATGTTTATGAAGTTACAGCTATGATGCCAGTTTGTTCTATTATGAGCTATGATAATTTATTAAATTTTAAACCACTAAGTCTTACATCAAAAGCTGATAAAAATTATATAATATTGCGTCATTGTTTTTAGAAGTAACCACCGCATTTTAATTAAAGTTTTTTATCTTTACTATTTATAATATGAATAACAATTAAAACTAATAAAGAAATAAAAAATTAAATTAAATAGAAAATATATTAAATTACTTGTTGTTATTTCAAATTTATAACTCATTTTAGTAATACATTCTTTCCTCATAATCAATTTTTATAATAGTAATATTATTAATAACTCATTAGTAAAATAATGCTATTAGCAAGAAATTGCAATTTTTTGACAACAATAAGAATTGAAAATAAGGAAAGAAAGGCTTAATATACTATTGTCCGTGTTTATTAATTTTAGTGTGATAGATTATTTATAAATAAAGAATTATATAAGTAAGTTATTTCATAATTATCTATCGTGAAGATTCGTGTCGACCAAGCGAGGTTAAGTCGGCCATATTGATTTTAGTATTTTAATATCAAGAATACCAAGTTTTTTTATATCCAGTAAACTTATTCCTATGGGTAGTAAACTTTGGTATTCTTATTTTAAGAATACTTTTTTTTTAACCTCAGGGAAAAGTTTACTAGGAGGAAAAAAACTTTTTTTTCAGTGCACGCTTATATATAATTAGTTAAGCAGATCTAAGTACCCTCCTAGTGTAAAGAATGTCTATAAAATAATAATACGTAGAAATAATTTTGTTATCTTAAAATTAATTTTTAAATTAATTAATAACATTAACATTTAATTGACTAATTTAATCGAAAGCTTATTATTTTTTCAATCAAATTCAATGAAAATAAAATTTTTTTAAAATTGTTAATTGCATTAAATTCTTAACCAAATACACGAATGGTGAAATCTCCATTTTACATGTAAAAATTACAATTTTCAAACCTAATTATTTTATTAAATATCCCGGAAACCTACTGTTTTTAAATTTTTTTATTAATTATTAGGCTACGTAGATTGAATTTACAAATTTTCAGGAAGTTTTAAAAATTTTACTACTTCGCGTGGATCTTCTCAAGACATTTCTAGTTGCGAGAAAGCATAGCCACCTAGTGGTAGAACCAAGAACTACTAATAAAAAAAGTTCGGCGCTTATATATACTCCGGTAAGATATTTCTGGTAGCGAGAAAGCGTAGCCACCTATCGGTGGAACCAAAAACTAGTAACAAAAATCCCCAATTTGACATTATTCGATAGTTTTTACATGAAAACGACTTTCAAGACAAAAATTCCTGAATTAAGACACCTTTTTTCCTAAAAAAAAATTTTTTTTTCCAAATCAAGTATTTCTTCTATCTCAAAATCTTCATTTATATGACCCAATTTTACATAACGAGTGGCGCAATATAATTCCTACCTAATTAAACTCTGGAATTCAGAGTCTAGAAGTGCAACAGATATTTAAGGATTATCCCCAGCTAATACGGTCGCTATTAATTTCCGTTCAAATCAAGAGCTTGTTATCACTAATTAATCACCAATCACCATTACATAATGTCTCGTAAATCTATAATCAAAACAAAAGAGCAATTCAGCTTAACAATTGATACTATGATTCAAGGAGATTCGAGCGAATCTAATGTAAAAAATAATTTCCAACTTTTGAGCTTTGAAATTAAGTATACGTATAAGTAAATACGTAATTTATTTAATCTCAAAATTTAAAAAAGATTCACCGTTTAGTTACTTAGATATTAAATTTTAAAAATCACATATTTTATCTCCTTATACACGGGCTCTTATGGCGGACAAACGTTTTGTCGAGACTTTAATTATTTTTTTCAATATTAACCTCCCAACTTTAACGGATAAAAAACTATACACAAGAAACTTGGATTATTGCAAAATATAAAAACAATTTAATAATAATACATTACCGATATAATTTTTGAAATATTTAAAGTCAAATTTTATGTTTGTAACTGGTTTATCGTCAGCCATTTATTCGAATAAAGATTTGACAACATCGCGTCAACAGCTGAGAAAAAACAAAAGGATAGAAATATAGTTACAGAGAGAGAAATGTTTAACTCACACACTTATCCACGTTTCTGTTATGGGTATAATCAAGCGCGCTATTGCCAAATCTGTTTATTTATTCCGGCAAGTAATAAATACCAAAGTCATTTTATTACTTTACTTTATTAGATAAGTAAAAGTCATCAATTATTAAATTGTTTAAATTATTTTGAATTAAAATAAAGAATTTTGACGAATATTGGGAAGACTAAAATTTAAAAAATTTTAAAATTATTTTGACTCATTAGTTATGACTAAATTCTTTAGCAACAATCAAATTTATGTATAAGTACCAAAAAAGACTTACCTATTTTGCCGTTAGGACTATAAGGGTCGTAGCTTCCAGAGCTCATGGGACTGACGTATCCATTATTATTAGGCTGTTGTCCAGTCTGGTTGATGGTCATATTGGGTTGTTGCTGCAACACCTGCTGTTTTTGAGGCGGAGGTGTTGGCTGTTGTTGTTGAGGTGTTTGCTGTTGCTGTTGCTGTTGCTGTTGCTGTTGTAGCGTAGGCGTGTGACAAATCTGCTGCTGAGGCGTCGTATAAACCAGGTGTCTCACAGGGATATTCTGAGGGGAATTGGGACTGCTGGGTGCTAACCAGTCATCGGGTCTGGGTCGCTTATTACTGTTGGCGATTCCCGCAAAAAGTGAACCCCCAGGACCAACGACAGAGTGTCCTGTAGCAGTCGAGGAGGCCGTCGAACCGACTGAGGTTCCCGCAGCTATGTCAGGACTTTCTGCCTTGACCATCGGAGCCACCATTGTAGGTTCTCCGGTGGTTATCAAGGTCGTGCCTTCAGAGGTGTCCATGCTCGTTGGAGGACTCATCCTGGTTGTTGGTGCTAATGCGATGTCACCAGTGCCCATTCCGTTTGTTGTGCTGTTGGTTATGATCGTATGGCTGTTTTCGTTGATGATGTTGTTGCTAGAATTGTTATTGTTGTTGTTGTTGTTGTTATTGGCGACAGAATCATGATACCGCGAGGCGGCCACGTTACTGCTCGCTAAACTGGTCACCGTAACCCTTGTACGATCAATTTTTGTGGTAACTGATGTCGAGCCAGAGCCACTAGCAGCGCCATGCATATTGACCGATACTTCGTAAATGGTATCATGTAATTTACCTAGACACATACAATTGGTGGCTTCAATTATGCGGACTTGGTGATCCGCCTCCTAGCTTAAGGGTTAGGGTAAGACTTACTTTACGCGGCTTCGGTGTGAATACTAAGGACTAGAATAGTAGAGACGCGTAAAAAACATGACGCTGGCTAGCGATAACACCTCGTATTTTTCCATTATTCGTAAGTGAGTTAGTTAATTGTGGCCAGGTTTCTGACCACTCGCAGTGATTTTTAGACGACTTGCGGAATAATGTAATCTTGTACTTTCAAGGTGTTTTTGGAGCCACGGTTGCAGATTGGGAATTGAGTCGAGAGTAGTGTTCTGAAAATAGAAAGATTAACGAAGGTTAATTTAGTGATTACAATTAGGCAGAAGATATGGGTCTAGTTTTGAAACTTTATTTTGGTTAGTTTGTTTTGACTCATAATATTTAGTAGTATTTAGTTTGAATTAGGGAAATTTACGTGAAAATAAAGAAAATTCAACGAGAATAAAAAAGTTTTTGAAGAATTCTTTGAATTTAACAACTCTAATTTTATGAAAATAAGATAAGATATTTTTAAAAGTTAATTCTGAATTAAATATAGCAGATACGAAAAGTTTATGAGATACTTTTTCTAGAAGAAATTCAATTATCCTAAATTCTACAAATTGTTACTCATAAGTTACAAAATTAATTGTAAATAAGTTCTTTTACAATGTATGATCAATAAAAAAAAGAAAAAAAAAGTTTGGCTTATATATACTCTGGTAAGATATTTTTGGTAGCGAGAAAGCGTAGCCACCTAGCGGTGGGAGCAAGAACTACAAATAAAAAAAATTCCACGCTTATGTATACCTAGTTAAGGAGATACAAGTAGCCTCCTAGTGTAAAGAATGTCTATTAAAAAATGATACGCAGAAATACTTTTGTTATCTTAAAATTAATTTTTAAATAAACTAATAACATTTTTGAGAAAATTTCCGATAAATTTACTCATTAAATAATTATTAACATTTAATTGACTAATAAAAAATCTAGCACTCTGAATTACCGGTATACACTTGACAACACAAAAAGAGTTCCCTAACCTTAAAATTTATTTATGTTTACTGTCTAACTAAAATGACTAAGATCTTCTAGCATTTAAAAAACCGCGGTTACTTATGCTTTGGGTAACTGCGCAAGCGGCGTTGCCAAGTCAAATACAAAACTTTAAAGAACGCAAGTTCCGAGTGATTTTTCATAAAAAATATAAAATATCTCCGTAATACGTTCGGAAAGCTACTTTTTTATTGTTTTAATCGAAAGCTTATTATTTTTTCAATCAAATTCAATGGAAATAAAAATTTTTTTAAATCGTTTGTTGCATTAAATTCTTAATCAAATACACGGCTGATGGAATCTCTATTTTAGATGTACACGGAAAAAAGTAAACTGTAATATTCACTCAGATTCTGTTTAATTTTTATAGTTTCAAACAGTAAAGCGGACATCGGGGTGGCAAAAATATAAATATTACAGAACTTAATGTAGAAAGTATAAAAGCAACAATTTATAATTTAATATCCAAAATAAGTGATTAGTAGCTGTCACTATAGTAAATAATGACTCTTTCATCTTAAAAAATTACAGTTTCAAACAGTAAAAATTGCCATTTCAATATATAGTCGATATTATGAGGAGAAGGGGAACTCAGATGATAGAAAAGGGGGTTCCACTCTGTGAGAATTTAACATTTGAAACAGTAAAAATTATACTTTTAAAATATACATTTTACCAGTCCAAGCAAGTCAATAATTACAGTTTGATTTTTAGCGTTGCGTTTAAAATTTACCATTTTACTTTGTAAATATTGACGTTGCTTGTATTAGAAATTTACTAACTTTATTTTATACTTTTTACATATCATTAGATCATTTTTTAGGTATAAAATGATAAATATCAAAGTCTGAATTGTTAATTATTATACTTTAATATTTTAGATATTGACATAGCGAATATTACTGTTTGAAATAGTATTTTCTTCCATGTAAAGAGTAAATTGTAACGTTTAAATGGTAAATATTATAAAATAAATAGTAAAATCACGATTTTACTGTTTAAAATGATAAATTTAGCAGTTGACCATTACTTATTATAAATCGACTGTTATTTATTACAGTTTACTTTTTTCCGTGTAAAAATTACAATTTTCAAACCTATCTATTTGATTAAATATCTCGGAAACTTACTGTTTTTTAATTTTTTTATTAATTATTAGGCTACGTAGATTGAATTTACAAATTTTCAGGAAATTTTAAAAATTTTACTACTTCGCATGGATCTCCTTAAAACTTCTAAAACTTGTTTCTTAAAGAAAACTAATTTCACAGTTTTGTTAATTGTTGCTACACAGAATGACAGAATAAAGGTATCAGAATAAAATAACAAGAAAAAACCACCTTTTTTTTTAGACAGTAAAACTAGGATTGCAAATAATTGGTTTTCTGTCGGCAGCTGTGGTTAATATTTAGTAACTTTGAAAGTCTTACGTTGGTAAACTTTTTGCTGACTGCCAAAGCGACTCAACTTGAATTCTCAATTTCACCCATTCCGATGTAATCCGTCACTGACAATTATTGCGATGTCTTTGTGATAATTATCGTTGCTTGACGGCGAGTGTCCGCAATCTTAACTGACGCAACATTTTAAATTGTCTTCTGTTCTATCTGAAACAAATAAGTAGAATTTCTATTGTTAATTAAACATTCAGTTAACGCAATAATTATTAGCTTTTCACGGTAAAAATGTTATTTAAGCATTTATAGCTGTTATCGAGGTAATTATGTTACGTTGGGTGAGGGTAATACAATTAAACGACCGGTGAAGTTTGTTGATACAGTAATTTACAACACGAGCCGCAAATGCGGTTGACAAAGTTCCATATGCCTGTGAAAGGTATACCACCGGGTCATAGTGATAATTGATACTCAACTGAGTGGGACAAATGGACTTGTCAACTAAACTCGAGTGACGTACTCACACTTGCATTTAATACAGCGAATTAGTTATGAAATTGGAAATTCCTTTTTTTTTTTAAGATATTTTTAATAAATAATTGTTTGTAAAAAAATAAAAATAAAATTGTGAGTTAAGGAGATCCATGTGAAGTAGTAAAATTTTTAAAACTTCCTGAAAATTTGTAAATTCAATCAACACAGAAAAAAAAGTCATCTTGAGTCAAGTAATATTTACTTGATCCAAGTATATTCAACTGAAGATAAAATATATTCTTGAGTTAAGTAAATTTTTAACTTCCCGCTACGAAAATCAAAGATTTTCAAAAATCGGGAAGTTATTGTTTTCACCCCGTTTTGCAAAAACCGAGTTTTCATCAGATCTCGACGTTTGAAGGTCACAGGAAGCTTCCCTGACTATCCCCGCGAGGTTGTCACGGTGTCTGTATGAATGTATGTGTGTGTGTGTGTGTGTGCGTGTGTGTGAAAGTATGGGAACCGCTTATAACTTTTGAACGGCTTGACCGATTTCATCGCGGTTGGTGCCATTCGAAAGGGCTTGACCAAACTTAGATTTTGAAAACTAGATTTGAAAAATATTTTTTAAATACAAAGAAATATTTCTTAAATATTAAGAAATATAACTACTAAGAAATATTTCTTAAATACAAAGAAATATTTCTTAAATACTAAGAAATATTTTTTAAATGCTAAGAAATGATGTTTAAGAAATGATTTCTTAAATACAAAGAAATCTTCTTAAATACTAAGAAATCCTTCTATCAGTGTAGGTTTCCGAGATATTTATTCAAATAATTAGGTTTGGAAATTGTAATTTTTACATGTAAAATGGAGATTCCACCAGCCGTGTATTTGGTTAAGAATTTAATGCAATTAACGATTTTAAAAGAATTTTATTCTCATTGAATTTGATTGAAAAAATAATAAGCTAAAGATTAAAACAATAAAAAAGTAGCTTTCCGAACGTATTACGGAGATATTTTATATTTTTTATGAAAAATCACTCGGAACTTGCGTTCCCCGTGAAAAAATATTCTGATCAGGCTTGATATGAGCTGATAAGGCCATATAAAAATTTTTGATATGTTCATATCTGGCCTGATATGATCTGATATGTCCATATTTAATTTTTGATATGTCCTGATATGGCCTGATATGAAAATTGACCATATCAGGCCTGATCAAGCCTTATCAATTTGATATGTCTATATCAGACTTGATATAGCTTGATATGCTCATATCTAATTTTACATTATTTTTTAATAGGTCCTGATATGCCCTGATATAACCTTATAAAGTTATATATACTTTGATAAACTTGAAAAAAAAATCCCTGATCAGGGTTGATATAACTTGATATGGATTCATATGGTCTGATATACTCATACCCTTACCAGTACATAAGTAGTCTTATGTACTCATATAAGGGCATACCCGAGTAAAAAACACTATATATCATTTATATATGATTCATATCTAATTATATAGAAGCATATGTAATTCATTTATAATTATATAGCTGGATATATAATTCATATACAATTCTATATGAATCATATAGAATTCTATATAATTTTTTTTACTCCAGTGGGTATTTTGTGATTACCATAAAACATTCTCTTTTTCTATCTAAGAGTATGTTACTCCAATGATTAACAATCTTTTAATATATAGTATTTTTCGGATGAAATAATAGGAACTTGAAAAAAAATTTAATTTCACAAAAATTATTAGTTTTGTCAAGTTCAAAAATTGTTAGCCAGGCCCTTCAGCAATATATAGTTCCATATACTAAACAAATAATTCCATCAAAATTTAAGCTTTCAATTCTGATTTTACCTCGATTATTTTTTTAATTTCAAAGAAATTATAAATTCTAAAGCAACGAAGTACCTTAACAATATATCGTAGAATCATTTTTGTGATTTCATGTATACATAGATAATTTTATAAATCTACATATAGATACCATTATTATATATAAATATTGACAGTTAATAATTAATAAATTAGATAAAAAATTTTGTTCACTACGAATCGATCATGTATACGATTTGCATTACTTGTAGTTATAATAAACTTTGTTTTCCAAGTAAGTCTCTTAGGTAAACGGGTAGTAAATTAGTCTTTCAAGCGGTAGGTCCACGGTTCGATTCCCACTCGCGCCGATTTTTTTTTTCCTATGCAAATAATTATATATAATTATACCTAATTATACATAATTATATAGGGCCATTTTTCATTTATAATTATGTAATATAATGATATATAATTTTTTTTACCCGGGCGGATACATAGTCTGATATACTTATATCAAGGCATATATAGTCTGATATGGCCAATTTCCCCTTGGAAATTGGGCCTGAAATGGACGGATTATATCAGGCCTGATATAGTCTGATTAGAAAATTTTTTCACGGGTCTTTAAAGTCTTGTATTTGACTTGGCAACACTGCTTGCGCAGTTACCCAAAGCATAAGTAACCGCGGTTTTTTAAATGCTAGAAGATCTTAGTCATTTTAGTTAGACAGTAAACGTAAATAAATTTTAAGGTTAGAAAACTCTTTTTGTGTTGTCAAGTATATACCGGTAATTCAGAGTGCTAGATTTTTTATTAGTCAATTAAATGATAATAATTATTTAATGAGTAAATTTATCGGAAAATTTCTCAAAAATGTTATTAATTAATTTAAAAATTAATTTTGAGATGTATAACAAAAGTATTTCTACGGATTATTTTTTTATAGACATTCTTTACACTAGGAGGGTACTTGGATTTTCTTAAAGAAGAAATTTAAATTATCAATTAATGAAAATTAAAATTAAAATTGTGAGTAAACTACTAGAAAAACGGAAAAATTTATAACGATCTTTTTTTTAGAGGACTTAACTTCCTACAAAAAAGGTACCCATAAATAAAATGCTTCGTATATTCCTTAAGCCAGAATTAGGTCTCTTTCATAACTCTCAGCTAATCAATTATAATCAAAAGGTTTTGAGTGTTCTCAATTCATATTCTAGTGGCCTCTTAAGTTGAGCACGTGAGCAATAGAGTGCTTAGTGACCAGTCCGATGTTTATGAATACTACCACCGAAAGTTTGGTTTAACCACTTCAATATAGTTCTTCTAATACAATAATACAATACCAATACAATTTAAAAAATCAATGAGCCTTGTGAGGCGTGCACTTTAGATTTTCCAAACTTTTTCTTTGCTTGATTCAAAATTTTATTTTTCCACTGATGGAAGGATTTGTTTATATTTAATAAGCTTTATTAGCTGTTAATATCTAATTTTTTAACATCATAGGATTTAATAAATATTTATTAACAATAAATTATTTATTAAATACGATTTATTAAATGTTAATAAATATTTGTTAACAGTTAACAAATATTTATTAACAGTTAATAAGTAATTTATTAAGTACAATTTATTAACTGTTAATAAATATTTATTAATGGTTAATGAATATTTGTTAACTGTTAAAAAATATTTATTTAAAATAAAAAGAAAAAATAGCAATTTTCTTTTGACACTTTTTTATAACTCTATAGCTGGAATACATGATAATAATTAAATTCAATAAATAAATTAACGTTTTTAATATTTAAAAATATAAAAGATAATTATGAGCTGTGATAAAATTTTCTATTTTACAATAAACGTTATTATAATGTAATATAATTAATGGAAATAATTTATAAAGATAATTTTTGATTATAAGCAATCTTGATATCAAATGACATTGCAAGCCAAACAAATTCACTCAACAAAATATTTATTAACTGTTAATAAATATTTGTTAACTATTAATAAATACTTATTAACTATTAATAAATGTACTTTCCTCCCAAATAAATATTTATTGAATGTTAAAAAATATTTATTAAAATTGAATAAATTTAATAATTGTCTTCAAATAAATTAAATTATTAATAGTTAATAAATCCTTCTATTAGTATACACTGATAAAAAGATTTGTTTATATTCAATAAACTTTATTGACCGCTAATAAATGATTTTTTAACATAGGATTTAGTAAATATTTATTAATAGTTAATAAATGATTTATTAAATGCGATTTATCAAATTTTAATAAATATTTGTTAACAGTTAACAAATATTTATTAACAGTTAATAAGTAATTTATTAAGTACAATTCATTAACTGTTAATAAATATTTATTAATGGTTAATGAATATTTGTTAACTGTTAACAAATATTTATTTAAAATAAAAAGCAAAAATAGTAATTTTCTTTTGACACTCTTTATCTCTATAGCTGGAATACATGATAATAATTAAATTTACTAAATAAATTAACGTTTTTAATATTTAAAAATATAAAAAATAATTATGAGCTGTGATCAAATTTTCTATTTTACAATAAACGTTATTATAATGTAATATAATTAATGGAAATAATTTATAAAGATAATTTTTGATTATAAGCAATCTTTATATCAAATGACATTGCAAGCCAAACAAATTCACTCAACAAAATATTTATTAACTGTTAATAAATATTTGTTAACTATTAATAAATGAACTTTCCTCCCAAATAAATATTTATTGAATGTTAAAAAATATTTATTAAAATTGAATAAATTTAATAATTGTCTTCAAATAAATTAAATTATTAATAGTTTATAAATTTTCCAGAAAAAAAGTATCGTTATTGATCGTGTGTTTTTAACAATTTTTTTTACCCATTTGAGCCTAACCTCCGACACCGCCTAACCCTGACCCATCCCACAGACTTTGCCCTCAAGTCTCTTTACCCCTTTATGTAGCTTCCCTCGTGAGACTTTTTATCTCGAAAGTCTAGGTCTCGGGAAGTCAATACTCTCGCTTAAATTCTAAACAAGCTTAAAAAAATCTTTTTATTCTGTTCATTATTTTTCAATTTTTTTTTTTTTTTTTTTTTTTTTTTTTCAAGTCCTTTTACATAAAAATAATTATTGAAGAAATATTATTGAACTAAAACTAGGTAATGTCTATCCTCGGTCTGAAAATCCGCAATTTTACCGCATGTTCACGAGGGTATATGCGGTTGCGCGTTTGAAAAGTCGGCCCCTCTACTTTTATATGACGCATACGTTTGACCTAGAAGTTTATTTTACAAGATTAAGATTTTATACTAAGAAAACAAAGTTGATATTTATAAAATTTATTATTTAATTATTATTTCAATATTTAAGAACTTGAAAAAGAAAAAAAAATCGCCCACGCATTCTCAAGCAGACAAAAAAAATTAATTTATGTCGACTTTATATTTTAATTTACGTTCTGTTCACATTCGTGTTACAATGGTAGAGTGAATATATAAAATTAAATTCTCACGCGCGAAGAAACAGCTATAAATGTGAATTCGCATTATTCGCGAAACGTTTTACCATAAAGATAAAGTTTTCAACATTTCACGTTTATTCTCAAGATCGATTGAGACACAGCAATACATTCCTTACTATTTTTTAGTGCACTATCTTTATCTATCCTCATGAATTTATCTGTTAAATTAGAGACGTCTCTCAATTTACGCAATAGTAATAGTTACGATGTGTTTTACGTTCGTAAAAATATGTTATTTTTATTGAGGGAAATTCTGGTGGAGAATTTGATAAAAGTAATAATTAAAAAATTTAGTTTTTAAAATGATAATAAATGTATTTAAATTAATCAAAAAAAATACAAAAAAGGAAAATTTCTTGACTGAAGAACAAAATTCTTGGCTTAAGAAAATTTTCGGTTGACTGAAGGAAGACTGAAGTTGTGTTGGCCGAAGTAAAAATTTTTCGAGAAATTCTATTCTTGGTGGAAGTCATTTTTTCTTAATTCAGATCATAAATACTTGATACAATAAATTTTTATATTTGATCAAGATTTTTAGATACTTTAGGGAAGCAGCGCCACCTACTTCAGCTGAGAAAAAAATTTTCTCACCTTGAGAAAATTTTTCTCGAGAATATTTGATACCCATTTTATATTATTTTAGCGTGCAATTATACATATTGAATGAAAAAAAATGATGAAATATTATTTGATCTTCCCATTTGACATGTTGATCAATAAAAATATTAATGAAAATTAACTTCTATCATCATATTTAATTTTTTGGAGCAAGAGAGAAATTTCTCAAGACAAGAAAATTAACTTCTATCAAGAACTTAATTTTTTGGAGCTCGAGGCTGAATTTTCTCTTCACAACAAGATTTTCTTGACTTAAATAAATTTTCTTGGATCAAGATATGTATTTCTTAAAGCAAAAGAATTACTTTTATTATAATAAGTGAAATTTCTTGTGTCAAAAAAAAATTTTTTTTTCGCTCAAGAAAATAATTAGGAAGAAAAATATTTTCTTGGCTCAAGTGAACTTTTTTTTCTGTGTAAATATAGATTACTCTATCACTGATAGAAGGATTCAGTACGGAGTACTAAACTGATTTAGTAACAAAATTTTTAGTCATTTATTTGGGAGAAAAAAATATTTTTTACCCATCAATATTATTTGTTACAGTTTAATATGTGTTGAATTAAGAGAATTTTCTACGGAGTACTAAAGTGATTTAGTAACAAAATTTCTAGTCATTTATTTGAGAGAAATACTATTTGTTACAGTTTAAAAAATCATTTTTTTATTCTAAATAAATTATATTAATATAAACAAAGCCTTATTACATCAAAATAAATATTTGTTTCCACTAAATAATATTTAGTAGTAGTTACTAAATATTTGGTTGGTAAGTATTGTCGGTAGATGGCTATGCTTTAATTCCAATGTAATACATAACCTATTCACTGACTTAAATTATTTTATTCAGCTCGATTTTGGGAGATTTATCTTCCCTTTGAAAACACACTTACTCCCAAATTGCTTATATGTTATTTCTCAGTGGAGTTTAGTTTAAATTTTTCAATTAGTCTATTATTGATATGTTAAAAACTTGTTTAATTTTAAATTTTATAAATGTCTCAAATAAAAAATTATAATTTAATGAGATTATTTTCTTTATAATACCTTATATTTTTACTTAAAATTATTTATTTTAATTATTTTGATTTATTTTGAGTAAAAAAGTTAGGTTGTACGCTAAAATTAGTTAAAAAATGAATTTCTTTAATACCAACAAACGATTTATTGCGTAGCAATAAATCATTCGTTAAATACTACTAAATATTTATTTGGTGGAAATAAATGGGCTTTAATAAATTATTTAGTAACTATTACTAAATATTTGTTAATTAGAGGTTTGTTACTAAATAATTTAGTAACTATTACTAAATCTTATTAATTAGAACTAAATCCTTTCTATAAATATTGTCTATTTTTTTTAAAATTAATTAAAGAAAATACATATATGAAAATTACTATATTCAACACAGTACGTCCAGAATAACACGAAACTTTCATATAATACTATACCGTAAGAACGCAGACACGATCAATAAACTCGAGGGTTCGTTAAATTTTTCCATTCTTTAGAAGCAAAAAAGCTTCTGTCGTAAAAAAATATTGAGGTATATAATTTTAAAAAGTTATTCAACAGAAAAATATTCTAAATGTAAATATAAACAGAGAAAGAAAGTGGATAGTTTGAAACAATTCTTATCCTTTTAAATGGGTTTATTTAAATGCCCAAACCGGGATTCGTTGGGTCGGCAATAGGAGTAGCCGTGAAAGGATAAAACTCCTCTGTACCATATATATAATATATATATTTCCCAGGGACAGCGTCTGGGATAAGGCAAGCGCCGACGTCAGGGCCAGGGTTTCACTCTCGTTCTCTCTTACTCGTAATCTCTTACTCTTACTCGAAATTCTGTTGGCTCCTGGAGCATCCAGCTCTTGGGCTCAAGAGAGGGGACAGAATCTAGGTCAATGCCTGCCCTCGTCTCTATCCCGGGGTTTACATCGTTCGAACCCACCAAAACCTGAACTAGCTTACCCACAAATACAATCTTTACAAGTTTCCCCTAAATCTCCTTTTATATTTTTGGCACTAGCACATTTTTCATTTGTGTGTGTGTTTATGTTTCTGTGTGCGGCTACTGACTTTGCTCTTAACATTCTGCAGTAACTAGAACTTCCGATCGATCTTCCAACCGCAATATAAGATCAACGGAGTTTCCACGTGGTTTCACACCGCAACACCAGTCAAATGAATTTTGTAAACATTTTAGCAATTAAGTCATATTTTATAATTATCAATATTCAATGGTTATTTTGTTGCTAATTTATTTATAGAAATGAAATGTATATAAGAATAGACTGAGAAACATTCTACAGAGCTTTAATTCCTATACATTACAGTAAAATTTACTTTTTATTTAGTTGAAATATTAGATAGTAATTAATACCAGAAGAATAGTAATAAATTATATTCGACGTAGTATCATTGTATCGTTTACCATTTAATAGAAAATGCGGCTGGTTACTATGTAAAATACTAAATAATACTATTTTGTTTTCTCTGTGTATCTTTCCAGAGACACGGCACGTCAAAATCGCTATTGTCTGAATCGACGTTACCGACTCTCGACCCGTACAAGATTTTATTCAATTAATTGTAAGCGCCGTTTAAAAACCAGAAAAAACTCCATTCAAACGTAAAATTCTTGTCAAATTTTCTGGTAATCATAATTTAACGATTTTCAAATAAGAATAAGTTACTTTAGAATCTGTTAAATTTTAAAAATATTTTATTTGAACAAAAGACATTTAAAAAAATATTTTTAGCAATTATTACTATAAAAATAGCAATTAATCCTATTCTACATTGTATCATTAACGATTTTTTTAAAAATTAGGCTAGTTACTATGTAAAGTGCTGAATATTACTGTTTTCTGTTCCGCGTGGACTTTCCAGAGCCACGGCACGCTAAAGTCGCTATTGTCTGAACCGACGTTACCGACTCTCGACCCGTAAAAGATTTTCTCAACAGAACTGTATATGCCGTTTAAAAACTAGAAAAACCTCCGTTTTAAATTAAAATTCTTGATAAATTCTCAGCTCATCATAATTTTAGACTTTTCAAAGAAAAACAATTATAAAATTTCAAGAATTAATAATAAAAATAAAAAAAAAGCAACAAACATTCTACAGAGCTTTATTTCCTACACTTTACAGTGAAATTAACTCTTTAGTTAGTTGAAATGTTATATAGTGATTAATACCAAAAGAATAGTAATAAACTATATTCGTCGTATCATTGTACCGTTTACCATTTAATAGAAAATGCGGCTGGTTACTATGTAAAATACTAAATAATTCTATTTTGTTTTCTCTGTGTATCTTTCCAGAGGCATGGCACGTCAAAATCGCTATTGTCTGAACCGACGTTACCGACTCTCGACCCGTACAACATTTTATTCAATTAATTGTAAGCGCCGTTTAAAAACCAGAAAAAACTCCATTTAAACGTAAAATTCTTGTCAAATTTTCTGGTAATCATAATTTAACGATGTTCAAATAAGAATAAGTTACTTTAGAATCTGTTAAATTTTAAAAATACTTTATTTGAGCAAAAGACCTTTAAAAAAATATTTTTAGCAATTATTACTATAAAAATAGCAATTAATCCTATTCTACATTGTATCATAAACGATTGTTTAAAAAATTAGGCTAGTTACTATGTAAAGTGCTGAATATTACTGTTTTCTGTTCCGCGTAGACTTTTCAGAGCCACGGCACGCTAAAGTCGCTATTGCCTGAACCGACGTTACCGACTGTCGACCCGTAAAAGATTTTCTCAACAGAACTGTATATGCCATTTAAAAACTAGAAAAAACTCCGCTTTAAATTAAAATTCTTAATTTTCTGCTCATCATAATTTAACACCTTTCAAACAAGAAAAAACAACTTTATACTCCACAAAATTTTGGATATACTTTATTTGAACAACAGATCTTTAAAAAATATTTTTAACAAGTCTTTGATAATATTATTTACACTTATATTAAAAATAAGCTAGTTACTATGCAGAATATGCACTGTTATTTTCTTTTCTCTGCGTGAAACCTCCAAGTTTTATCTACAAAAAAAAAGGAGGTTAACGAGGCAGTACGATTTTATTTCACTAAATTACGATCTTTTTCGTGACGCAGGTTTTTTGCCGGGCAATTAATGAAACACGAACTATTAACAAGCTGGCATAAAAAAAAAGGGAAATTAGTTTAAGTTAACTTTCAGATAAAAGTATTGAAGTAGAGTTTTACGATCTGAAGCATGAATTTTATCTTTTTCTCAATAGAAAACGAAGTTAACCTTTCCATGTTGTGTATTTTTTTATACTTATAGAAAACACAACTCACAACTGATAATTTGTTGCTTGATATCATTCTCCAGAAGAATTGCTTATTCAAATTGGTGCCAGTATCTGTAATTCCTTGATAGACATATCAAATTTCAGGGTAATAATTATTTTGAAAGTTTTAAAAATCTTCCGATAAATTTGTAATTCAATGATCTGTTTGGCATGCCAAAGTACTTATCGAAGACTCGTGAATCGACATGATCGTACATAATCGTAGACTTTAAACTCATGATCTGGCTGTCGTGAGACACGAATGTAACAGAGATGAAGAAGAAGAAGAAGGGCGTGCACGCAGAATTTCTCATCCGCATTCTATCGAATAATTTTGCTGACGCCAAGTATCAATTCTCTGCTGAGAAATCGGCTCAATATTTCTCATATTCACCGTCAGAGCATCATCGATTTCATAAATTCATCTTTTTTAACGGAACAAGTATAAGAATACAGTAAACATAAATAAATTTGAAGGTTAGGGACACTCTTTTTGTGTTGTCAAGTGTATACCGGTAATTCAGAGTGCTATATTTTTGATTAGTCAATTAAATGTTAATAATTATTTAATGAGTAAATTTTTCGGTAATTTCCTCAAAAATGTTATTAGTTAATTTAAAAATTAATTTTAAGATAACAAAAGTATTTATACGTATTATTTTTTTATAGACATTCTTTACACTAGGAGGGTGCTTGGATCTCCTTAATTATCTCTAATTTAAGCTATCATATGTCCACTTTTGATAATTTTTTAAATTTATTTTTCGTAACTCAAAAAATTTATAAAAATTCCTCAAAAAACATGTTTTCAGCTTTTATTTTTTTACAATTTGTAAGTTGTAGAAAATAGCTAAAATCTATCACATTAATGCAATTATCTTTAATTTGAGCTATAATTCATTGACTTTTAAACCTTTTTTTCAATTTATTTTTTTTTCTTGGATTTAATATTCAAACAGCGTACTCAATGTCACGTGTACATAGAAGCGCTTTTTGTTAGAATATTATAATCTCCATTCTTCATTGTATCATCTTCGTATATGCATGTGTAAATAACAATAGCATTGCTTTAGTAATGGCATCTTATATTTAACACAATACGAAATACGAAATACAAAATACAAAATATATCAGAATCGAGACGTGGATGAATTTTACATTGGGGTCAAAACTGACACGTGGCACTTGCCGAGTTCTCAATATTCTTACTGAAAGTTACCGGGCACTGTATACATTAATGATTTCACTTTATCAACATACTAAAGTCCGCTCGTCAATATAAATTTTATACAAAAGGATCTATCGAGTCTTTATCTGCAGAACATCTGTAAAGTGCTCTCATCTCGGATGGAATATCAATGTATACCAATAATAACGAAGAATGATGTTGGATTTAGTGAAGGAATTTGTATTTTTTCAAAGAGATAAATTTTTTATAATGCTTTTGGTTATTTCCTAGCAATGTTTTGATAATTTTATATCAAACGTTGATAGAAAAAAAAAATAATCTACAGTACAGTACAAGAATAAATTAAAAAAATAATTTTAACAATAAGTTAATTACAAATAAATTACAAGAAATTTATTTTATTTACAATTGAATTTTAAAGCTAGTTTGAATTTTCCCGCGGTTAGAATTTTTTTTATACGAATTGAACGCCCTCTTTCGTTCCGATAAGTGAATCATAAAAAAAGAACCAATTAAAGAGTGTATTGCCTTTGGTAAGCGAGCGACACACAATTGAGTATAGTATCAGCTGTCTTTAAGCTGTATTTACAAATAAATTTTTCTATATGGCTGCTCAAAGGACTGAAAATTTCTCCGCCAGCCGAAAAAAATTAATTATAATTAAACAAAACAATATTAAGCTGCAATTTTCATTACGAAACTTTCCATAAGGCAGATAAGGAGATTAAAAAATAAATAGAGTTGAAAAATTGATTTTTTCAAAAGTTATCGTGTTTGTCCCTCCATAAACACTTTAAAAATCCATAATATAAGCCATTAGTAGCACTTTTTTCTGTAAATATAGCAATTAATTGATTTAAAAAAATTTTTATAAGTTCAGTGATCATTTTTTTCTAATAATATGCTTTTTATATTATTTATATGCATATTATTACTGTCAAATACGATTTTGGGATATTATTATTATTATTATTATTATTATTATTATTATTATTATTATTATTATTATGGTTGTTTTAAAAATGTGGAATTGACTAATAATAGTGATAATAATAATAATAATAATAATAATAATAATAATAATAATAATAATAATAATAATAATAATATCAAAAAATTCTTAGAAATCATAACTAATTAATTAATTAATTAATTTAAAAAAATTTTTTTTAATCTTGCTAATAATAAAAAACTCCTTGACTTAAAAAAACTTTAGCCATGTAATTACATTGAAATTGATAAAATATTCACCGAGGTTTGAACGAATAATCCAGAATTTAAATTTAAGGATTATAAATGTAAATATCACTCTGCGCTCATCTAAAATAAACGAACACGACGTGAATCTAGTCAAAAGGAATGGCGCGAAATTTATAAATATTTTACCGATTATAAGGACAGAATATTCATAAGTTCGCATAAATATTACAGCTTAACTGCAAAAATACACGATTTCATATTTCGTAAGAATAATCCTTAAGATCCATGAATTGATGCAATTAATATCAAATTTTTTTTTTTTTCTTAAAAAAGGATTTAATGATTATTGATTGATTATTTTATAAAATAAAATTACAATGTTACATATTACATCTATTTTAGAAGGATGGCGTGCAAGTTGAAACGCGGGACCAGGCGCGGTGAAATCGATTGTTCTTTTAGTATTTTCAGTGCATGCGCATTGCAACTGGGCCAGAGGAAAAACCACCCCCGCGTAGGTTCTATGTAGTCAGAGGGAGAATTGCCGGCGAGGGTAAGACCATAAAGGGGATGAATGTATGAAGGTATATACATACCTATGTTATGTGTATTGAATGTAGATACTCGACAAAACTACTACAGAGTAGATCTTAGCAGTGTGTGTGCTTATTTGTGAATGCCTTGCCTCGGATAAAGGGGAAGATTGTGTACAGAGAGTAGAGGGGCTGAACTAGACGCGAGTTACGTGGGGTAGCTACCCTGTCAATGCACCACGACCTAATTCACGAGGCAAGGTTATAAAGTCAGACAATAGAATAATATTTGCTTTTTGGTTTATTTTTGGCATTTTTTATTTAGATGGACACTCAATGAAATTTGATTGATTTGAAATTTAAGGAAGTTGCTTTGTTGATGGAAGAATTGTTTTGTTTTTTTTATAAAAAGAATTGAAAGAGTTAGTTGAAAGGACAAAAGTTGATATTGAATTATAAAATTTTGAGAAATTTGGAAAGTTATGAAAATTCAGAAGTTAAATTTTGATTAAATTTGGGATACGAAAAATTTATAAGAGAAAATTTTTTTGTAGAAAATTTAATTGTTTATCGAAAAAGTTCTAAATTATTTAAAAATGTATCTCCAATATCTTATTAATAAGTTGGATTTTTTAAAAAATATAAAGTTATTTTTAATACATAGGAAAAATTGAAAAGAGAATTATGGATGAAATATTGAAAATTAGAACAAATGATAAGGAAGTTTTTTTGTAGTAAATTTTATTTCTTACAAAAAAGGTTCTTATCAATTTTTATACTTCGAATATTTAATTCGTAATTTTGATTTTAATTCTAGATAAATAATATTCCACGCAGCTTCTTAATAAAGACTAGCAACCAAGCAGTCACAATGTGACTGCTGTGACTTATGAACTATAAATAAATAAAATTTTGCTTTATTAAATTAATGACTTTTGTCAAATTGCACTGTACTTTTTGAAATATTGGCGTTTTTTAAGATATAAGCTCATCCTGATGTTACACTCATTAAGAGCTTTCATTTGAGTACCCACATGTATTTTGATATATTTTTCATATATTCATATATATAAATATATAAAATATATGAAAAATTTAAGTGGGTACTCAAATAAAAGGTTTCGATGAGTGTAACATCAAGATGAGCTTATATCTTTAAAAATGTCAATAGTTCACAAGATATAAGGTCATTCCTTAATTATTGACATTTTTAAAGAAATAAGCTCATCCTGATGTTACATTCATCAAGAACTTTCATTTGAGTACTCACATGGCATTTTTTATATATTTTATATTTATGGTATTTGTGAAATATATAAATATATAAAATATATGAAAAATTGATATGGGTACTCAAATGAAAGGTCTCGATGAGTTTAATATCGTGATGAGCTTATATCTTTAAAAATATCATTAGTTGACAAGATACAAGGTCATTTCTTAATTATTGATATTTTTAAAGAAATAAGCTCATCCTGATGTTACACTCATCAAGAGCTTTCATTTAAGTACCCTTATGCATTTTCATATATTTTTCATATATACAAATATATAATAGATATAAATATATGAAAAATTGATGTAGGTACTCAAATGAAAGGTCTCGATAAAAGTGATATCGGGATGAGCTTATATTTTAGAAAATGTCATTAGTTGACAAAATACAAGGTAATGGCTTAATTATTGATATTTTTAAAAATATAAGCTCATCCCGATGTTATACTCATCAAGAGCTTTCATTTGAGTACCCACATGCATTTTTGATATATTTTTCATATGTACATATATATAATATATATAAATATATAAATTATATGAAAAACTGATGTGAGTACTCAAATGAAAGGTCTTAATAAGTGTCACATCGCAATGAGCTTATACACTCAAAAATATCAAGAATTAAGAAATTACATGGTATCTTGTTGACTGTTGATATTTTTTAAGATATAAGCTCATCCTAGTACTACACTCATCAAGACGTTTCATTTGAGTACCCACAAGGATTTTTCATATATTTTATATATTTTTTATATATCATATATATAAAATATATGAAAAATTGATGTGGGTACTCAAATGAAAGGTCTTGATGAGTATATCATCGGAATGAGCTTATATCTTTAAAAATGTCAATAGTTCACGGGATACAAGGTTATTTCTTAATTATGTATCTAGAAATAGAAAATTTTCAACTGCAGCTTAAATACTGATCATCATAAACTGACTATTGGTGAGAATGATATGAAACCCTAAAAAGGCACAACTTCAGGTCAAGACTTTTTCAACGATACCAAATTTAGCCATAAAAACCCATTTTATCATATAAATCTGGCCACTAAATCTTGCTTATTCTCTTAATAATATAGATTATTCACAGCAAGATTCATGGTAAAAAATAAAAATAAAAATTGGGAGTGAAATATTGAAAATACATTCTCGTTTAGCTTCGGATAAATAGTTATATTATAGTACGTCAGAAAAAAATTAAATCACGGCTAGAATATGAAAAAATTGATGAAACTTTATTTGTCGGAAATTGAATTCTCTACAAAAAAAAATTCTTGTCAATTTTATCGCATCTACTCTCCTTCTGGCGAAATTTAGCTCAGAAAATATTGAAAAAGTTGAAAATGATAAATTTGGCATTAATTTGATTGTAAATGTCATAAAAACCCGAATTTATCGTTTGTAATAAATTCAAATTATTTTTTACTACCCAAAAAATGAATATTAATAACAATAATTCTCATCCAAAAAACATGATAAATATATTTAAGAGACATGAATAAATTAAACGGCATTAATTTTGCTGTAAAAGATGGCAAGTGCAATGAAGAAAGAATAAAGACTAAAGACTTAAGGAATGGAGAGGAGAAAAATGACTACCAACCGCTGACTTATAAACGTTAAATCACTTCGAAGCCTTATAAACATGCCAGGAATACTTATATACGATCCAACAAGCGAACATGGATAAATTTTTAAAAAATCTTTCCTGTCCGAAAAAAATTATTTATTAATAAATAAAAAATGACCTTGTATTTTAGTTAAAAATGAATTTAAGTGTGTTTGGTCTTTTAAATTTTTTCATAGCTTTTTTTTTTATTTTATTTTGCTATCAGTATGTGTATGCTCGACCAATGAAAGGTTAACGAGTAATAATAGAACGTTAGATATTAAAATAACTCAGCATGCAACAAAGCGTCGCTTATTGAACTTGATTGCGTGGCCAAGGATATCCACGTAATTGATCAACTACTACTCGCTAATGATTAAAGATAGTACCCTCTGTAGTTTGTACATCCTTAATAGAGTCATAAAGATAAAAAGTCTACCTCGGTTATTTTTATTTATTTTAAAGAAAATCTCTGTCATCAAATCAATCTCGTCAAATTAAATTGATTGAATAAATTCTTGAAGAGCAAAATAAAATTTTTTTTAAAGTACATATTTATGAAAGTATTGTGTTAAAATTTTTATAGATAGAAGGATTTATTAACTATAAATAATTTAATTTATTTGAAGACAATTATTTAATTCATTAAATTTTATTAAATGTTTTTTAACATTCAATAAATATTTATTTGGGAGGAAAGTACATTTATAGAGTTATAAAAAGTGTCAAAAAGAAATTGCTATTTTTGCTTTTTATTTTAAATAAATATTTGTTAACAGTTAACAAATATTCATTAACTATTAATAAATATTCATTAACAGTTAATAAATTGTACATAATAAATTACTTATTAACTGTTAATAAATATTTGTTAACTGTTACATTGTAAAAAAAACGGTGTTAAAATGGACTCATTTTAACACCGCTATGTAACACCTGTGTATTAACACCGGTGTCGCGGTGCTCTTTTGCGGTGTTAAAAATCCGGTGTAATATCGGTGTAACCGGTGTAATACCGGTGTAACAGTAGAACAAATTTACACCGTATCGGAGTATGAATATTACATGATCCATGAAACACAATTAATATTCAATACTTATCAAAATGAGACAAGTAACATTTATTTAAGAATTTTCAATTTATAAAATTACGCAGAAATTGATTTAATGAATTTTATACAACAAGTTCAATAATATTTACAATATTAAATGTTTAGGAACAATATAATAATGATTTTTATCGTAACCATAATGTTTCTCATAATATAATGGATGTTTTAAATATGTTAAAATAAATAATTTGATAACTTTGTTTTTTTTTTCAGATATTTCATTTGCACATAAACTCATATTGTAACACATAATTCTCCCATAGCTTACACAACAGCATTATATTATCATTATAAAAGAAAATTCTTTGAATTTCACCGTAAATGGGTAATTCATGAATTCTTAAATTGTCCCAAAAACGCCCTAAAATTGTCCAAAAAATTTTTCATCCATTAATTTCGGGACAAATCTACAGCTGTGCAAAAATAAATTATCTCTATGAAAATCGTTTGAAAAACGTTCAAAATTGTCGTAAAATTGTTCTAAAAATGATTCAAATTTGTTGTAAAAACACTCTAAAACTGTCCAAAAAATGTTCCAAAATTGTCTCAAAAGTATTCAAAATTTGTTCTCAAGTAGTTAAAAAAATGTTTTAAGATTATTCAAAAAAGGTTCCACATAAGTTTTAAGGACAAAATTTCAACTAAATTGCTTCAAATAAATTGCATTGATTCTAAAATTATATTAGAAGTATTCCGAAAATCTTAAAAAAAATACTTAAAGTTATGAAATTATTACTAAAATGCACTATTTTTAAGTTTCCGATTATTTATATAATGTCCCAAAATGCTCCGGGTCCATTTTTACATCGAAATTTTTTACAGTGTATTTATTTTAATTAAAAATGTTTATCTACTTAATATTTTATTATTTTAAACTTTCTAAATTAAATATTAACTTTTTTTGATTATTTATTTTTAATTATTAAACATAAAAAGTTTAATTATAAAAATTGTGTTAATTAAAATATTATCAGCACTGGAAAATTTATAACACCGATTTAACACCGAAAAAAAAAATTTACACCGCGAACGGTGTTACTGCTACACCGATTTCGGTGTTGAATTTAACACCGGAATTTTTAACACCGTACACTGCATGGACTCACACCGGTTTTTTTTTACAGTGTAACAAATATTTATTAACATTTAATAAATCGTATTTAATAAATAATTTATTAACTGTTGATAAATATTTATTAAATCCTATGATTTTTTAAAATTATTTATTAACAGTTAATAAAGCTTATTAAATGTAAACAAATCCTTCTATCAGTGTACACTGATGGAAGGATTTATTAACTATTAATAATTAAATTTATGTGAAAACAATTATTTAATATATTAAATTTCAATAAATATTTTTAACATTCAATAAATATTTATTTGGGAGGAAAGTACATTTATTAATAGTTAGTAAGAATTTATTAATAGTTAACAAATATTTATTAACAGTTAATAAATATTTTGTTGAGTGAATTTGTTTGGCTTGCAATGTCATATGATATCAAGATTGCTTATAAACAAATATCATCTTTATAAATTATTTGCATTAATTATATTACATTATAATAACGTTTATTGTAAAATAGCAAATTCTATCACAGCTTATAATTATCTTTTATATTTTTAAATATTAAAAAGGTTAATTTATTTAGTGAATTTAATTATTATCATGTATTCCAGCTATAGAGATAAAGAGTGTCAAAAGAAAATTACTATTTTTGCTTTTTATTTTAAATAAATATTTGTTAACAGTTAACAAATATTCATTAACTATTAATAAATATTCATTAACAGTTAATAAATTGTACATAATAAATTACTTATTAACTGTTAATAAATATTTGTTAACTGTTAACAAATATTTATTAACATTTAATAAATCGTATTTAATAAATAATTTATTAACTTTTAATAAATATTTAATAAATAGTATGATGTTAAAAAATCCTTTATTAACAGTTAATAAAGCTTATTAAATAGAAACAAATCCTTTTATCAGTGTAAGTGATCGAACTGTAACTAGATTATCTTACGATGCTTTTGTGGATTTTCGAGTGAAAGAAAATAAAATTTTTGAAAAGGCTCAAGGGATTTTGTATGGTCCCGGCATCGCTGATTGACTTTAGGTAAGATTTTTTTTTTAATTAAAAAAACTTTAAACTTGTTTATCGCAGAAGTATGTTTTTCTGGTTAAGGTACATGATATCTCCGGAACCACTGACCCGATCTTAATGAAATTTAAACTACATATTCTACACAGTAGTAGCTATTGCATCAGCTCCAACCAAATCAAAATTTTTGTTTTTACTATTTTTTTAGGACTAAAAACTGTGAAAAAAAGCCTCGATTTTCAGTTTATTTTTTTTAAATGTCCGCCACTTTGTTATTTATCAATAAATATTAATCTTCTTCGCTGGTGCAATAGATACTTATATATTGAAGGTAAATAATTTTGGTTTAGTGCTTTAGATGAGTCGTTATCAAGTTATCATGTACGTGAGCTTTATACCAACGTTTTGTCAGAGCTCCGTTCGCCCGTTGTTTATTCATATAAAAAATATCAAAAAATATAAATTTAGATATTTTTGTGTTATTCAAGAATGTATTTGTGGAGCTGAATAAATTTTATTTTAATATCTACAATAGTTTCTGTGTAAAAAAATAATTAATGGACCATTTGATTTTTTTTCAACATACACAGTAAAAAATTTTGCGTCATTGCGTCAAAAAATTTTGTGTTAAAAATTTTTATATTAAATATTTAACACTTTTTTGTGTTAATTCAACATTTTTCTGTATTAATTTAACACAATAAATGTTTAATTTACGCAAAAAAGTGTGAAATTTTTAACACAAAAATTTTTAACACAAAATTTTTTGACGCAAAATTTTTTACTGTGTACTGATCATGAACAAATCAGCTTAGAATATATATTTTATATAATTTATCATTATTTGCATATATTTGCAGCATGTTTACTGTTTTGTGAGTAGATAGGAAGAGAGTTCATTCTATAATCAATGAATTGAATGTCTTGAATAGCAGAATTTATAGTTTGGTCAGTTCAAGCGTGAATATTAAGGAAATATTAAGGGAAAAAATTTTTTTACAAGCATCTCATTACATTATTTATTTTGTACCCATAAATAGATTCATACAATTTATTTTGTTCAAAATAATTGCTTCATATTAAAATTTCAGAGATTCGCTACGAGAGTTTATTGTTTTAAATTTCGGCTTTCATAATTATTATTAATTATTATAATTGTTATTGTTAATTTCATTTCAGTATTGAGTTTCTGTGTTGCCGATTATGATGAGCTTAATTAAAACTGGAAACTGGAATGTATTGTTAATTATTAAAGTAGTGAATAATTAATTTGAAGATAAAACCTTGGTGAATTTTCTACGCGGCGTTTTAATTTAAATAATTAATTTTTTCCGAACGGGTAATTAAAAATATTATTAATTAATATTTTAAAAGGTACTTTAAACTAGACGCAAGCCATTAAAAGAAATATTTTAGTCAAAATTTGAATTTAAAATTTTTATGTGAATTTTTTTTACTTTATTTTCTTTTTTGTTTTCATTTTTAGTTCACAAATAATTTTTTTAATTAAATATTTCGAAGCAAAAATCTAAATTTAAAAGAATATATTTTTTTAAATTAGATTTTTCTCAGTGTATAAATCTGCAGGGTTTTAAATTACAATTTCAAGTCTCCAATTTTGTTGACAATAATCACCAGAGTCGAATTTATATAAAAAAAGTTTTAACAGTTAAAAAAAAGAATTTATCTGATAAAAATGGAGCATAAGCATAAAATTTAATCGCACTTAAAATGACAAATATCAACAGAACTCTCTCGGGGTTTGATGAATATCCGTTTACTTCTCTTCTCCACTTCTAGCAGCGTCTCATGTATCACTTTTCGCAACCGTGGATCAAATTTCACTGACGTGATACTAAATGCGCACTGGCATACAGTGTTAAGTATAAGCGTCTGTTTATGCTACTGTTCCGTGTAAGAATCAACTCTTACATGTGTAAAATGAAGACGCGGTAAAAAATTAATTAGATTAAGATGTTCAGATATTAAATTAAATCATTATGATTACACTCTGTCTTATCTGAAAATATTATGCTTATATTGATGTTTGAAACCACGTTACTAAACTTTATTTTATGGACTCACACTCACAAATTTACATCTGGTGATTTTAAAAAACATTAAATCTAAAAATAGTAAGAAAAAAAAATTTTTTCTAAATTTTTGAGAATTAATATTGTGTCAAAAAATTTTGAGTTCAATTTAAGAGTTTTTAGTGTTGATTCTCTTAATTTAACACAAATAAGTGTTAAATATTTAACGCAAATTTTTTTAAGTAGTTATAGAGCCGACCGCTAGGTGGCGCATGGAAAGATTCCTTCTCGCTAGCAGAGCGGGCTACTTCACTGATAAAAGAACTTAGTTGTATTTAATAAGATTTAGTAATAGTTACTAAATGATTTAGTAAAAAATCTTTAATTACCAAATATTTAGTAATAGTTACTAAATAATTTATTAAAGCCCATTTATTTCCACCAAATAAATATTTAGTAGTATTTAACAAATGATTTATTGCTACGCAATAAATCGTTTATTGGTATTAAAGAAATTCATTTTTTAACTAATTTTAGCGTACAACCTAACTTTTTTACTCAAAATAAATCAAAATAATTAAAATAAATAATTTTAAGTAAAAATATAAGGTATTATAAAGAAAATAATCTCATTAAATTATAATTTTTTATTTGAGACATTTATGAAATTTAAAATTAAACAAGTTTTTAACATATCAATAATAGACAAATTGAAAAATTCAAACTAAACTCATTAATATTGCGTCAAAAAATTTTGGGTTCAATATTTAACACTGATATATGTAAATTTAACACTTTTTCGTGTTAATTCTCTTAATTCAACACAAATAAGTGTTAAGTATTTAGCGCAAATTTTTTTCGGTGTAGTTTTAGAGCGCTGACCGCTAGGTGGCACATGGAAAAATTCCTTCTTGCTGGTAGAGCGGGCTACTTCACTGATAGAAGAATTTAGTTCTATTTAATAAAATTTAGTTAAAGTTACTGAATGATTTAGTAACAAACCTTTAATTACCAAATATTTAGTAATAGTTACTAAATCATTTATTAAAGCCCATTTATTTCCACCAAATAAATATTTAGTAGTATTTAATAAATAATTTATTGCTACGCAATAAATTGTTTATTGGTATTAAAGAAATTCATTTTTTTAGTAATTTTAGCGTACAACCTAACTTTTTTACTCAAAATAAATCAAAATAATTAAAATAAATAATTTTAAGTAAAAATATAAGGTATTATAAAGAAAATAATCTCATTAAATTATAATTTTTTATTTGAGACATTTATGAAATTTAAAATTAAACAAGTTTTTAACATATCAATAATAGACTAATTGAAAAATTTAAACTAAACTCCACTGAGAAATAACATATAAGCAATTTGGGATTAAGTGTGTTTTCAAAGGGAAGATAAATCTCCCAAAATCGAGCTGAATAAAATAATTTAAGTCAGTGAATAGGTTATGTATCACATTGGAATTAAAGCATAGCCATCTACCGACAATACTTACCAAACAAATATTTAATACCTACTACTAAATATTATTTGGTAGAAACAAATATTTATTTTGATGTAATAAGGCTTTGTTTACATTAATATAATTTATTTAGATTAAAATAATGATTTTTTAAACTGTAACAAATAATATTGATGGGCAAAAAATATTTTTTTCTTTCAAATAAATGACGAGAAATTTTGTTACTAAATCACTTTAGTACTCCGTAGAAAATTCTCTTAATTCAACACAAATAAGTGGAAAATATCAAACGCAAATTTTTTCTGCGTAGTTATAGAGCTGACCGCTAGGTGGCGCAAGGAAAAATTCCTTCTCGCTGGCAGAGCGGGCTACTTGAAGTTTAATAATTCCCAAAAAATGTCATCCATAAAATGAACATATAACAATATTTGTAAAAAAAAAAATATATTTATCCTTGATGCAGTTTTTATGCATCAATTTCTTCTCATTGAACTAGTTTTAAGTACTCTGTATTACAAACCAGTAAAGAGAATATCTAATTATAATTCTACATTTAAACGTTCATATTATAAATGAAAATTACTGTGATTCTTACATCAATTATACGATATTTTCCTTCTGGAAAAAATTATACGCTTTCTCTGAAAGAAAGTATTGATTTTTTTCTATTTATTTATTTATTTATTAATTTATTATTTTCAATTATAAACTTTAAATTTTTTTCTATGACGCGTCAATCATTCTAAAAACTTTTTCTTAATGAAGGGATTTTTTTTGAGAAAGTATTATTGAAACTTTAAAGCAAAAAAAAAAATAAAAATATCACAAATACATGTCCAGGTATTCAGCAACCTCGACTGTTTATTGTACCGTCAGACAATGACAAACTAGAATCCCCTTCCAGAATCTCTTACGTTTCAGTACTCTCCATTTATACTCTCTTATTTCTTTTCGCATATAAATACATGCTTTATTTTTTAAACTTGCTAGCCTCAAGCACTTTATCTCGTTCATCTTATATAACATCTTAATATAAATACTCTTATATGTTGTACACACGCTTTACAAAAACTCTATTCATCATTTCTATTTTTTTGCTAATTAAAAAAAAAAATTATTCTTTTGCAGATATTTTTAATGTTGCTAAATTTATGTTCACATTTATCAAACTAGTATTTTTAATTTATCGTAAAAATAATTATAACAAAATTTAATGTTTATTCTTACAAACTATAATAAATAATTTTTTTAATTGTTATTCTGACTAAATGGTAAGCGATACGAAAAAATTTATGAAACCTTTTTGTAGAGAATTAAATTGTATACAAAAAAGGTCTCATCATTTTTTTGTGCCTTCAATATTTTACCCGTAATTTTGATTTCAATTAATATTAATTTGAGGAAAATGGCTAAAATTTAAAAATTTCTTTAGTTCATTCTAATTTAGTCCTAATTTATTATTAAAAGTCTATATTTTACTAAATTGTAAAGAAAAATTTTTTTTAATCAATAAGAAAATCGATTTTTCTCTCCTAGTAACTTTTCAGCCGCACTAACTTGTATCCGAATCAAATGTTCTTTTAATAGTTTTAACAACAAATTCATTTTATATTTGTTATTAACTAACATATTTATTATTATAGTTTTAAGAACAAATTTTGTTTATGTTCGTTCTTAATTAACACCTAAGTTTATCAAGATCGTGTTGTCAGCATGCTAAATCCTTTATTTGTGTTTTTTAATTAGTTTTTCTTAATTATCCTAAATAATTTATAGTTAAATATATAAACAATAATGCTTCTAAGGTTGAAATAATATAAAAGTCTTTTTAATAAACAACTTAATGTAGACATTTTGTACTTGTCCCACCAGTCACAAATGCCTGTCCCACCAGTCACAATAAAAACAAATTTTTTTAATTGTTTCTACGTAGGTAATCAGTCTAATTCTTCATAATATTGAATGTTTGTAGGATAAATTTAGTATTGAGAGGGAAGTATTTTTTAAAAGCTTAGCGGTCGAACTGAAATTGGACTTTAGGTATACCTTGGTAAGAGAGGATTTGTTCTTAGTCCCACCAGTCACACTCAGTCAAATGATAATTACGAGAAACTTAAAAAGTAATGGAGGTTTTTGACAAATGGATGTTGTTAATTAGTTATTCTTCTATATTATAAAATGAATTTAACTATAGTATAAATTTCAGTCACATAATTATAGCTTATAATTTATGGAATTTCAGAGTCAAATGTCCCACCAGTTACTATGGAATGCCCCAGTTATGAATAAATAAAATCAAAATTTTCACAATTTTAAATTAAAAGCTTCTCAATTTTTCTATTAAAAACTCCTCATCAATTATTTTCACAGTAAATATTTTTTAATCTGGCAAAAACATTTTTAAATGCTAAAAAATTTATGTTAACATTTATCAAAAATAATATTAGATTTTTTTTTATAAAATAAATAAATTTTTTCTTAAAAAAAAACGTTATTATAAATAAACATAAAAATTGTTTGATCTTACACGTCCTCTGAAAGATAAATTACTGTAGGAGGATCGATGACTTGACATGAAAAAGACAGATATATATATATATATATATATATGCAGCATATATATATATATATGCTATATATATATATATATATATATATATATATATATAAAAGTGTATACACATAGATGCGCATGTGTATAAATAATGAAAAAAATAAGAAGAGACGAGAGAAAAAAGTGCGATGAGATAAATGAGATTGGTGGTTCAAGGGAAGACTCCTGTGCTCTCCTTCTCCTAACTATCACCCGGGCATCTTTGAGAGGATTGATACTACACACTCGGGAGAGTAGAGGAAGAACGTGAGTGGGTGCGCCGGAGAGTATCCTGGAGGAATGTCGTTGGCCATGAAGGCGAAAAGAAGGATCCTCAGGCGAAATCGAGGCAAAAAATAGGATAAAAAAATAATAAAAATAACTGAGGAGAGAAAGAATTTAAAAAATATACGAATAATAAAAAAAATTTATTTTAAGGAACAGGATCTGAAGGTGAATAAGACTCTGCTCTCTAGAAGACTATTTCGTGGATTCATTCCAACAATTAACCTTGAGACAACTCTTAATGTTGATTAATGAATACTCATAATTTTGCTCTAATGTCTAAATATTAAATAGATAATTATTATTAATTATATTTTTCATGGATTAATCCTTAGTACACTGATCGAAGGCTTTATTAACTATTAATAATTTAATTTAATTGAAGACAATTATTTAATTTATTACATTTTCATAAATATTTTTTAACGTTCAATAAATATTTATTTTGGAGGAAAGTACATTTATTAACAAGTAATAAGTTTTATTAATGGTTAACAAATATTTATTAACAGTTAATAAATATTTTGTTGAGTGAATTTGTTTCGTTTGAAATGTCATATGACATCAAGATTGCTTATAAACAAAAATCATCTTTATAAATTATTTGCATTAATTATATAACATTATAATAACGTTTATTGTAAAATAGCGAATTCTATCACAGCTCATAATTATCTTTTATATTTTTAAATATTAAAAACGTTAATTTATTTAGTGAATTTAATTATTATCATGTATTCCAGCTATAGAGTTATAAAAAGTGTCAAAAGAAAATTGCCATTTTTTCTTCATATTTTAAATAAATATTTGTTAACAGTTAACAAATATTCATTAACCATTAATAAATATTTATAAACAGTTAATAAATTGTACTTAATAAATTACTTATTAACTGTTAATAAATATTTGTTAACTTTCAACAAATATTCATTAACATTTAATAAATCGTATTTAATAAATAATTTATTAACTGTTAACAAATATTTATTAAATCCAGATGTTAAAAATCATTTATTAACAGTTAATAAAGCTTATTGAATATATGCAAATCCTTTTAAAAATTTATACTTAAAAATTAAACTCTCTTGTAGCGAGAAAATTCTGCGACTATGCGCCACCAATCGGCTCTTTTAAGTACTAACTTTCATAAAAATTATATAAGAACATTTGAAGGAGATCCAAGTACCCTTCTAGTATAAAGAATGTCTATACAAAAATAACACGTAGAAATACTTTTGTTAACTTAAAATTAATTTTTAAATTAATTAATAACATTTTTGAGGAAATTTCCAAAAAATTTACTCATCAAATAATTATTAACATTTAATTGACTAATAAAAAATCTAGCACTCTGAATTACTGGTATACACTTGACAACACAAAAAGAGTGTCCCTAACCTTCAAATTTATTTATGTTCACTGTCTAACTAAAATGACTAAGATCTTCTAGCATTTAAAAAACCGCGGTTACTTATGCTTTGGATAATTGCGCAAGCGGTGTTGCCAAGTCAAATACAAGACTTTAAACAACGCAAGTTCCGAGTGATTTTTCATAAAAAATATAAAATATCTCCGTAATACGTTCGGAAAGCTTCTTTTTTATTGTTTTAATCTTTAGCTTATTATTTTTTCAATCAAATTCAATGACAATAAAATTTTTTTTAAATCGTTAATTGCATTAAATTCTTAACCAAATATACAGCTGGTGGAATCTCCATTTACCTACATGTAAAAATTATAATTTTCAAACTTAATTAATTGATTAAATATCCCGGAAACCTACTGTTTTTTAATTTTTTTATTAATTATTAAGCTACGTAGATTGAATTTACAAATATTCAGGAAGTTTTAAAAATTTGACTACTTCACGTGGATCTCCTTAATTATATTTTTCATGGATTAACCCTGAGTATTGAGAATTTTGTTAACGGAGGTAAAAAAAAACGAAAAAAAAAATAGTTATTAGTGATTATCATTATATTATTATATACCTTCGGCTTAAAATGGAAGAAATTATTAGATTTAATACGATGGCGTGTTTACAACCGAGGCCATTGCACGTGCGTCGAGAGGAAGGGTAATACACTACACCGCGAGTTTGTAACCAAAAAGAGAGAAGAAGAGTGAAAATAATATAAGCGGTGTGGCAATTTCAACGACCACTATTTTAGCACAAGGCCTTCCTCAGCAACATTTCGGTCATACGCGACCCACTTCTCAGGATAGAAATCAACCGGTTAAATACCCGGTTCTTCAATTACTAACTCATTCAGGACAGAGGTATATTTTTTTAAAGATCTCTTGCTCAAATAAAGTATATTCGAAATTTTTTAGAGTATAAAGTTAATTTTTCTTCTCTGAAAGGCGTTAAATTATGATGAGCAGAAAATTTAGCAAGAATTTTAATTTAAAACGGAGTTTTTTCTAGTTTTTAAACGGCATATATAGTTCTGTTGAGAAAATCTTTTACGGGTCGAGAGTCGGTAACGTCGGTTCAGACAATAGCGACTTTAGCGTGCCGTGGCTCTGGAAAGTCCACGCGGAAAAGAAAATACTAATATTTAGCACTTTTCATAGTAACTAGCCTAATTTTTTAAAAAATCGTTAATGATACAATGTAAAATAGGATTAATTACTATTTGTATAGTAATAATTTCTAAAAATATTTTTTTAAAGGTCTTTTGTTCAAATAAAATATTTTTAAAATTTAACAGATTCTAAAGTAACTTATTCTTATTTGAAAATCGTTAAATTATGATTACCAGAAAATTTGACAAGAATTTTACATTTAAACGGAGTTTTTTTTTTTGGTTTTTAAACGGCGCATACAATTAATCGAATAAAATGTTGTACGGGTCGACAGTCGGTAACGTCGATTTAGACAATAGCGATTTTGACGTGCCGTGTCTCTGGAAAGATATACAGAGAAAACAAAATAGTATTATTTAGTATTTTACATAGTAACCAGCCGCATTTTCTATTAAATGATAAACGATACAATGATACTACGAATATAATTTATTACTATTCTTCTGGTATTAATTACTATCTAATATTTCAACTAACTAAAGAGTTAATTTTACTGTAAAGTGTAGGAAATAAAGCTCTGTAGAATGTTTGTTGCTTTCATTTTTATTTTTATTATTAATTCTTGAAATTTTATAATTTTTTTTCTTTGAAAGGTGTAAATTATGATGAGCTGAGAATTTAGCAAAAATTTTAATTTCAAACGGAGTTTCTTCTAGTTTTTAAACGGCATATATAGTTCTGTTGAGAAAATCTTTTACGGGTCGAGAGTCGGTAACGCCGGTTCAGACAATAGCGACTTTAGCGTGCCGTGGCTCTGGAAAGTCCACGCGGAAAAGAAAATAGTAATATTCAGCACTTTTCATAGTAACTAGCCTAATTTTTTAAAAAATCGTTAATGATACAATGTAGAATAGGATTAATTACTATTTGTATAGTAATAATTTCTAAAAATATTTTTTTAAAGGTCTTTTGCTCAAATAAAGTATTTTTAAATTTTAACAGATTCTAAAGTAACTTATTCTTATTTGAAAATCGTTAAATTATGATTACCAGAAAATTTGACAAGAATTTTACATTTAAACGGAGTTTTTTTTTGGTTTTTAAACGGCGCATACAATTAATCGAATAAAATGTTGTACGGGTCGACAGTCGGTAACGTCGATTCAGACAATAGCGATTTTGACGTGCCGTGTCTTTGGAAAGATACACAGAGAAAACAAAATAGAATTATTTAGTATTTTACATAGTAAACAGCCGCATTTTCTATTAAATGGTAAACGATACAATTATACTACGTCGAATATAATTTATTACTACTCTTCTGGTATTAATTACTATCTAACCTTTCAACTAACTAAAGAGTAAATTTCACTGTAATGTATAGGAGTTACAGCTCTGTAGAATGTTTCTCAGTCTTTTCTTCTGTACATTTAATTTCTATAAATAAATTAGCACAAAAATAATCATTGAATATTGATAATTATAAAATATTGGTTTTTCTACATGGAAAAATTACATTTGTCAGATTTGTAATAAATGTTTTAATAAAAAATGAGATAGCTTGGCCCGTGAATTTTTCTTTCGACTCAGCAATGAGCTTTCCTTAACATTGCACACTAATAGTGGTAAAATATAAATACATTCGCCAATCTTTCAGGACAGACAACGATTCAGTTGGCAAAGCGCAGCAATTCTGAAGGAAGAAGTACTGAATATTTCATCGGATGCAAGTCGTATAGTCTTCAGTCTACGGTCTACAATCTACAGTGTATGTATTCTACATGTTAGTATGCATGAGTGTGTAAGGGTAAATGAGGAGATTTGCGTGATACTTCTCACTGAATATAGCTTACACCACGACTAGGTTTTAGTATATAATACACTAATGGAAAAAAAAATTAATGTATTATTTTAAAAATTGCACTTTTCTAAATATTTAATTTAAATAAATGCAAGAAATTTATTCGCGAGTCGAGGAATGGAAACAAAGAGGATAAAAAAAAAAATAATATAAAAATTTTGAATTAAAATTCTGATTAAAATATATGAGATACGAAAAATTTATAAGAGACATAAATTTTTTTTGCATTTCTAATCCTTAATTCCTACTTTTAATTTTAATTCTTTACAAAAAAAAATATTTAATACTTTTAAGATCATTAAAGTTAAATTTATATATTTTGATACAAATTTTACTAATTAAATTATTTATTCATTTACGTATGTAAGCTCAATGTCAATTCTTAATTTTACGATTTAAAAAAAAATTTTTTATTTTTTAAACTTTGAAAAGAATCTTAAATAATCGTAATAAAATTGACAATTTAAATGTCACAATATTGTTTTTAGTTGCAAGTTTATCCGATCTTCTGATCTTTATTAAATTTCGTTAGTTTTACATTTATCTGATATATTAATAATAATAATAATAATAATAATAATAATAATAATAATAATAATAATAATTTATTATACAGTCAAATCTTGTTCAATATATTTTTCGAGTCTTATATACCTCTAGTACATCGCTCCGCCAGCGAGAAGTCTTTTTTCCATGCGCCACCTAGCGGCTCGTCTTAGAACTAACCAAAAATTAACGTATTGCAATTTTTCGATTATTTGTATACAAACCAGTAAAATAACATAAAAATTTGCGCAAAATAAAAACAACAATTTTATTGATAAAAGCTTTGCTTAGCAATTTTCTACCTAATTTTTAATTTGTTCGAGGAAGATCAGCAAATAAAAAGCCGCAATAAATAATTACAGCTCGCTAGTGAAAGAGCGCCATCTTACCCTACCCGGTCCACTGTTGACTCTATGGTTCGTCCTCTGTACTCTGTACTCTGTATACTCCAAAGGACCATAATCACAATCAATTATGATTATATTTAATTAGGATCGTGTAAGTCGTTGAGAAAATTTTATTATAACTATTATTAGGTTTTTAGTAATAAAAATATAATGAATAATTTTAAGTAAACTTGAGCCGAGAGATTTAAATTGATGCTGCATAATATAATATGCATTAACAAGCTCTTTAGAATTAACTTTAAACTATAACCACAGTAATATAATAAATAATAATATAAAGAGAAAGTCGTAACTAAATAACAACTCTTATCATTTTTTATTCTTTATTGTTTACTTAAATGAAGTCAAGAAGTCATGAGAATACTTAACAATTATTCCTCAGCTCACCAAGGTATTATTACTTAGTAATTTTTTAACGTTAACTATTTTTTAATTCGCCATTTGTTTATTTGTATTTTATTGTTATGCATGTGAGTGACCAGGAGAATAATAATTTGCCAACGGAATTTATTGGAGTTAGGTAATAAAGTGTATGTGTGGAAATAACAAGTAGATAGAATAGTATTTGCACTATATAGTATTAAAAATAAAATAATTTCTTGATTCTTCAGAAAAAATTTTGATACAAAAAAAAATTTTAGTACTGAAGATTATTTTTAAAAAATTAAAATTGTAAATTAAGGAGATCCAAGTACCCTCCTAGTGTAAAGAATGTCTATAAAAAAATAATACGTAGAAATACTTTTGTTATCTTAAAATTAATTAATAACAATTTTGAGGGAATTTCCGAAAAATTTACTCATTAAATAATTATTAACATTTAATTGACTAATAAAAAATCTAGCACTCTGAATTACCGGTATACACTTGACAACACAAAAAGAGTGTCCCTAACCTTTAAATTTATTTATGTTTACTGTCTAACTAAAATGACTAAGATCTAGCATTTAAAAAACCGCGGTTACTTATGCTTTGGGTAACTGCGCTAGCGGTGTTGCCAAGTCAAATACAAGACTTTAAACAACGCAAGTTCCGAGTGGTTTTTCATAAAAAATATAAAATATCTCCGTACTACGTTCGGAAAGCTATTTTTTTATTGTTTTAATCTTTAGCTTATTATTTTTTCAATCAAATTCAATGAAAAAAAAATTTTTTTAAATCGTTAATTCCATTAAATTCTTAACCAAACACACGGCTGGTGGAAACTCCATTTTACATGTAAAAATTACAATTTTCAAACCTAATTATTTGATTAAATATCTTGGAAGCCTACTGTTTTTTAATTTTTTTATTAATTATTGCGTAGATTGAATTTACAAATTTTCAGGAAGTTTTAAAAATTTAACTACTTCGCGGGGATCTCCTTAAATACTCAGATTTTAAAATTCTAACTATGAGAGCCGTAGCCACCTAGTGAAATTTTTTTAAACTAACTTTTTGATCCAATTTATTTTTAATTAGTAAGGATATCCAAGTACCCTACTAATATACAGAAGGTCTATGAAAACAATAATACGTAGAAATACTTTTGTTAGGCATCTTACAATTAATTTTTAAATTAATTAATAACTTTTTTGAGGAAATTTCCGAAAAATTTACTCATCAATTAATTATTATCATTTAATTGACTAATAAAAAATATAGCACTCTGAATTACCGGTATACACTTGACAACACAAAAAGAGTGTCCCTAACCTTCAAATTTATTTATGTTTACTGTCTAACTAAAATGACTAAGATCTTCTAGCATTCAAAAAACCGCGGTTACCTATGCTTTGGGTAATTGCGCAAGCGGTGTTGCCAAGTCAAATACAAGACTTTAAACAACGCAAGTTCCGAGTGATTTTTCATAAAAAATATAAAATATCTCCGTAATACGTTCGGAAAGCTTTTTTGAAGTGAAACTTCTTTACGGAGGGTAAAATTGAACGATTTGAGGCGGAAAAGGGGAAGTAGCGCTAGAGGAGAAGCATTGAGTGAAAGTTTAGAGTAGGTGAGTGGGGGAATCGCTTGTATAGCAAGCCGAGCAAGCCTTATATATTTTAAAGAGTGGGGAGAGTTAAGGAGAGTCAAGTAGAGTGGACGAGTGCAGTGCGCGTGCGTCGTAATTCCACCACGTTACTTATATATATATATATATATATAATGTGTGTGTATATATTATATGTATATGCGTATATCAGCTATATGTATATGCGTATATCAGCTATATGTATATGCGTATATCAGCTATATGTATATGCGTATATCAGCTATATGTATATGCGTATATCAGCTGTCGCAAACCGTTCTTATTTAAAACGTTTTAGTACAGATATATGCATAAATTAATATGTAAATACTTATAAATACATGAAAAATACACTTATTTGATATATATATTAAAATTTATTCCTGGAAAATTATTTTTCATTATATTTTTTAATTATTTTGTGTAAATAGTTTTGGGGTATAGTGGGGTGTATATATGTTTACACGTGTTGACTCAAATATAAATTTCTCAATTCCTGTTTATACATTCGTGTTAATAATTTCATCATTATATTTTCTTAATCCTGGTAAGTAAATGATAATTATTGTAGGTTGCTTTATCGAGAGTTACTTCGATTGAAAAATTATATATCGTTACAAAAAATAATACGGCTACTTTTTATCATGGGCGAACAGAGCCAGCTGCACTTCGTCCGTTAAAACTTGAGCTTCAAAGACTGTCATTAAACCCATTAGTGACATTAGAATCACAATTACTTGAATTTATCACTAAAAAGCCTGGTTTGTCAATTTATAGTTTGAATATTCAAAGTTTACAAGCCCATAACAATGACATTATCGACAAAGTAGCTGCTAATTCAAATATTCTATTTTTGTCTGAAACGTGGACTCATAATAATGAAGACATTTCCATTCCTAATTTTAATTGTGTAGTTAAATATAAACGCCCTAATATAAGATCTGGAGGTGGAGCTATTTATCAAAATGATAACGATACAACACAAATTGTAACACCATCAATGGACATTTCAGTACATAATATACAGGCACTTGGAGTACAACTCAGTGCTGTAGGAGAAATCTGTGCCGCTGAATGTACAACGGAAAATGGCCAGTCAATTTTACTAGTATCAATTTATAAATCACCGAATAAGTATATCACAGACATAATAAAATTTATTCATCGTGCACTACTACCATTTTCGGCTGCTGTTGCGGAAGAACTTAATCAAGACTTAGAAAAAAAACCTATAATCCTTAGTGGAGATTTTAACGTAAATTTTTCATCGGAGTCATCGGCAGTTTTGGTTGATTTTTTAAAGACCAAATTTGATTTAGCGATAAATAATAATCCAAATGAACCAACGACAAAACATGGGACAACAATAGATGCGGTTTTTTCGAGATACTTAAATAGAATACAGACAAAAATATTTATTTCACATTTTAGCTATCACAAGCCGCTGATAACATTTGTTGATAATTCAAGTAATAATAAAGAATAAATAAGATGATAATTCTAAAAAATAAAAAGGAAAAATAAAACTTACATTTGTTGTAAACATAATATTCTTAGAAATAAATTCATTTAAATTTTAATTAAAAAATGTGTAGTTGTTTTAATTCTTAAAAACCGAATAATTAATCCAATAAATTTATTTTGTTTGAGAACAAATGAAATGCTATAATATATATTTATATATATTGATCTGTTTATTTATTTAAAGCGGCTTAAAAAAGTTTCACTTCTATTGTGACCTTATGTCTGTGAGGCTCACTCATTTTTTTATTTTTTTTATTGTTTTAATCTTTAGCTTATTATTTTTTCAATCAAATTCAATGAAAATAAAATTTTTTTAAAATCGTTAATTCCATTAAATTCTTAACCAAATACACGGCTGATGGAAACTCCATTTTACATGTAAAAATTACAATTTTTAAACCTAATTATTTGATTAAATATCTTGGAAGCCTACTGTTTTTTAATTTTTTTATTAATTATTGCGTAGATTGAATTTACAAATTTTCAGGAAGTTTTAAAAATTTCACTACTTCGCGTGAATATCCTTAAAATAACTAAATTAAAATTTATATAACTATATCATAATACTTTAATTATAAAATTATATAATTATTATCTATTTTTGCCATTCGCTTTTGCCTTGGAATATAATGAAATAAATAAAATAAAAATTGATAAAAATACAATAAGATAAAAACTGATAAAAAATACAATCAAAAATTCTTCTTCTCATCAAATCAACGATGAACTTAAATCCAATGGAACTGACATAAATTGTAGTCCATAAATTAGCAATATTTTATACAAAAAATTCAATAATCATTTACTTTACAATTTTAAAAATTTTTTACAATATGCATTTGTATAACCAAGTAGTCATATTACATTTTCACTTCAATTTTCTTCAACTATTTGTTAAATAAAAATGAAGATGCAAGTATACATTCACATGTACAGTTGCGGGTTATTGATTGCTGTGTAAAAAGCGTTCGTGACCTTTGACAATAATTTTCTTTGGTTGTATTATCGACTGCAACTTACTCCGTGGAGAATAGTGCACTATAAGGTACGTGTACTATTGATCGTTATTACTATTACTTATTACTGTACACACGGCACATAATTTTAGTCTTATTATAATTTTTATTATCAACATCAATATAAAGCCCAGCAGCTAACTAAACACTTTTTTTTTAATTTATTATATTTTTTTTAATTAAAAAAAAAAATTACAAATCTTTTTGTGGCTTAAAACAGTCGTAGATATTTCAAGTGCAAGATGTCTGAATGTTTTTTATTTTTTTTTACTTACTTACTTTACTTTACTCGAGTTTTTTTTTTCTTTTAACAAGAGAAGAAAAACGCGTCGCACTACTTACGACTTATACTATACGCACTCCAGAGTTTATTTATCCCTCGGCAGCCGTCTATTTCCGGGCGGGTAATTGCGGGCTCACGGTGATTTAGAGACGCGTCCACGACCTGCCCTAAGCGGATAACGCACGTCCCCTTTTACCCACATACGCTTTCTTTGTACACTTATATATAATACGCACTCGTATGTAGTACAAATTATTTTTGTACATTCAGTCAAAATTTTTAATAATAATAATAATAATAATAATAATAATAATAATAATAATAATAATAATAATACTCTTTGAAATCATGTTTGGATTATTATTATTATTATTATTATTATTATTATTATTATTATTATTATTATTATTAATATTATTATTATCATTATTATTGTTATTACTATTGATATTTAAATTGAAGCAGCTAAATAACAATAATAATGATAATTAGCGATCTTGCAGTCACTATGTGACTTGTAAACTATAAATAAATAAAATTTTGGTTCATTAAATAATGACTTTTGTCAAATTGCATTGTACTTTTTTAACTATTGACATTTTTAAAGATATAAGCTCATCCCGATGTTACACTCATCAAGAGCTTTCATTTGAGTACCCACATGCATTTTTATATATTCTTTATACATATATATCTATATCTATATATCTATCTAGATATATCTATATCTATATATCTATCTAGATATATCTATATCTATATATCTATCTAGATATATATATATGTATATATCTATATATAATATATGAAAAGTTGATGTAGGTACTCAAATGAAAGGTCTCGATGAGTGTAATGTAGGAATCAGCTTATATCTTCAAAAATGTCAGTTGTTGACAAGATACAAGGTCATTTCTTAATTATCGACATTTTTTAAAATATAAACTCATTTTAATGTTACACTCATCAAGAGCTTTCATTTGAGTACCCACATGCATTTTTATATATTTTATATATATATATATATATATATATATATATATATATATATATATATATATATATGAAAAGTTAATGTAGGTACTCCAATGAAAGGTCTTGATGAGTGTAATGTAGGAATCAGCTTATATCTTAAAAAATGTCAGTTGTTGACAAGATACAAGGTCATTTCTTAATTATTGACATTTTTTAAGATATAAACTCATTTTAATGTTACACTCATCAAGAGCTTTCATTTGAGTACCCACATGCATTTTTATATATTTTTTATATATACATATATATAATATTCAAAAATATATGAAAAATTGATGTGGGTACTTAAATGAAAGGTATCGATGAGTGTAACATCGGGATGAGCTTATATCTTTAAAAATTTCAATAGTTCACAAGATACTAGGACATTCCTTAATCATGTATCTAGAGACAGAGCATTTTTGAATGCAGCTTAAATACTTATCACAATAAATTGATTATCATAAATAAAAAAGTTACATATATTTTTAACATGTCATTTCTCCCTTAAATAATTAATACTTCCACATATATGTATATTTATACACTCTCCCTATAGTAAAGCATTTCGAACATTTGTTTTACGTAAACATAAAGAATAAAAATAATTTAATAGCTTGAGATTATAAGTTGTCCTTAAGAACGATTAGCTCGACGAATCATACATCCACGTCTACTTTTCACCTTAAGCTTGACACTAAGGGAGTTGTGAGTTTATGTCTTACATCCTACGTGTTATAGTCGTGATTTAATGACAGCATCTGTGAAGCTTAAATCATCATAAAAATTTTGTTTTAATAAACTTGGGAATTCAGAACATTTTTTAACTTATTTTTTCCATTATTATTACTATTATTATTATTATTATTATTATTATTATTATTATTATTATTATTATTATTATTATTATTATTGAACCGTTTTTTAATTTTTATAATAAAAATCTAGGTATTTAAAACAATTATTAGTTTTACTGTTTTTAAATTCTATACTGCACAATAATAATAAGATTAATAATAATAATAATAATAATAATAATAATAATAATAATAACTCCGTAAGTAGAATAGATAATATTTAAACATGATAAAATAGCGAACCAGTGACCGAGTGACAGGTTATCGAACGCTTTAAGTATTATCCACATATATATTGTACATATACAACATGTCGCGGATTGTCAGCATGTGTGTACTGACCGTTTCATACAATACATACATGGACATAAAAGTATGAAAGTACAATAGTTGGACAGAAGCTTTGTCAACTAAAAGAAACCAGGAGTCGGCATGTCTATGCTATACGCCACCCTATTATCATATACGTATAATAATTTTCGAACTCTTTTCACTACTACATATCATATAGCATATAGCATCGCACTGAGAAGTGCTAAAGATGATAAACTTTAATTTCCAAAGTAGATTTTTTGTACTTATATTTTTTCTTGTTTCATATGATATCACACGGAAAAAAGAAAACTCGAAAATTTAAAGTATAAAATGTAAAATCGGTCCCGTCGTAATCAAAACTAGAAAAATTACAGTTTGAAATAACATTTTTCTAAATTCAATTTTTTAATTTAATATTCAGAGCTTGCAATGTAAATATTACATTTTACAATGTAATTCTTATAAAATCTGTAATAATTACAATCTGAAACTTTAATTTTTCCAGTTTTCATCACGAAGCGCCACGTTGCATTATATACTGTAATTTTTCGAGTCTTTTTTTTCCGTGCATACACGGAAAAAAGTAAACTGTAATAAATAACAGTCGATTTATAATAAGTAATGATCAACTGCTAAAAATTACCATTTCAAACAGTAAAATCGTGATTTTACTATTCACTTTATAATATTTACCATTTAAACGTTACAATTTACTCTTTACATGGAAGAAAATACTATTTCAAACGGTAATATTCGTTATGTAAATGTCTAAAATGTTAAAGTATAATAAATAAAAATTCAGACTTTGATATTTATCATTTCGTACCTAAAAAATGATCTTATGATATCGCATTACTAGAACCATAAGGGCGTATAAAAAAATTTTTTTTTGCTCCAATCAATGTAAAAATGTTTAAAATATTAACATCTATGGAAAAAACGAAAAAAAAATTTTTTTTTGTGATACGCCCTCATGGTTTTAAGAAAACATTTTTCTAAAACCATAAGGGCGTATTCTGTTTTTTCGGTTTAATATCAATTATGGGTCAGAGTAAGAAAAAAAATTGCAAAGGTAATAGAATATCACTCCACAACTTGATTTATGTCAACAAATATTTATTTAAGTGAGAAAACTAATAAAAAATTAAGGAAAAATAAATTCATCAGAGTATTACTACAATGCCATCTCCATCGTCAGAATCATCTGTGTCTAAGATTATAAAAGTAAAAAAAAAGATTTGTTAATTTTTTTTTTAACTAGATAATGGCAAAAAAATTTATAAACTATGACCATGGCTGAAAATTAAACTTTGATAATACCAATGATATTTTGTGGGACAGTGCCTGATGTATAAAAATGATTTAGATCATCGAACTTGCTTCAAAAGATATTGGTATTGAAGAATCATAACAATTCTCAAGAACAAAGTTCTTTTTGAATGACTTTTTTAAAATTACAGTTCTAAATGGCTTACAAAACTCTTTTGTTAATTGTAAATAGATCTGAAGTAAAAAAAAATCAATTTTAAAAAACTTTGAGGCTAATTTTATTAACTTGAAGACATACCGATTGTTCTCAAGTTGTTATGAATTTATTTTTTCTTAATTTTTCATTCGTTTTTTCACTCAAATAAATATTTGTTGACATAAATCAAGTTGTGGAGTGATATTCTATTACCTTTGCAATTTTTTTTCTTACTCTGACCCATAATTAATAATAAACCGAAAAACAGAATACGCCCTTATGGTTTTAGAAAAATGTTTTCTTAAAACCATAAGGGCGTATCACAAAAAAAATTTTTTTTTTCGTTTTTTCCATAGATGTTAATGTTTTCAATATTTTTACATTGATTGAAGCAAAAAAAAATTTTTTATACGCCCTTATGGTTCTGCAGAACCATAAGGGCGTATATTTTGAGATACGCCCTTATGGTTCTAGTAACGCGATATATAAATAGTATAAAATAAAGTTAGTAAATTTCTAATACAAGCAACGTCAATATTTACAAAGTAAAATGGTAAATTTTAAACGCAACGCTAAAAATCAAACTGTAATTATTGATTTGCTTGGACTGGTAAAATGTATATTTTAAAAGTATAATTTTTACTGTTTCAAATGTTAAATTTTCCCAGAGTGAGACCCCCTTCTCTTTAATCTGAGTTCCTCTTCTCATAATATGGACTACATATTGAAATGGCAATTTTTACTGTTTGAAACTGTAATTTTTTAAGATGAAAGAGTCGTTATTTACTATAGTGACAGCTACTAATCACTTATTTTGGATATTAAATTATAAATTGTGGCTTTTATACTTTCTACATTAAGTTCTGTAATATTTATATTTTTGACACCCCGATGTCCGCTTTACTGTTTGAAACTATAAAAATTAACCGGAATCCGAGTGAATATTACAGTTTACTTTTTTCCGTGTTTGTGTATTTCTGACATTATGGCAGAAAGTTACATAGGCTAGTACATACATATATTATGGATTCTCTTATTTCCACCAACACAAGCTTTCTCGCGAATGTGCTTTGCTGGATGATGTATAGAAGGCGTGTATTGATTTCACGGCATAAATAGAACGGTCTCTATTATTCAAGATGCGACGCGATCCCCTCGGCGCCGGTACACCACTATGAGAGACGTTTCTATCTGCTATGTACAATATACTGGACTAAATAATCCCCGAGAACCATTTTATTCCGTAATATCGGTTCCACACTTTCTTCATACTCTGACTTACACAGATACTCACCTATACATATATTTATATACAATGTATATATTTATTTCTGATACTGTTTTTGTATTTCCTTCCCCTGATATCATGTCCCAACTCTGACAGTGCATTTCAATCTTATCTTTCACATTGAATCGGCAATAAATATATTTACTTTACTTTTTATCGCTATCAAAGACGTTTCTTTTGTTTGTGTGTTTATTTTAATTATAAATGGAAATTTTGATTCGTATCTTGTTAATCAGATAATATTTCGACCTTAATTGACCACTAAAATTTATGCATAAAAATTTTTACACTGAAGATAAATTTACTTTAAAAAAATGTGAGTAAATTATCAGAGATACAAAAAAATTGAAAAGGATATTTTTTGTAGAAAATTAGGCTTATTATATAGTTTTTTTGATCTTCAACATTTCAGTCATAATTTTAAACTTTTGAATAAGTATACAGAAAAAAAGGTTCACTTGAGCCAAGAAAATATTTTTCTTCCTAATTATTTTCTTGAGCGAAAAATAAATTTTTTTTTTGACACAAGAAATTTCACTATTTCCAACAAAATTAATTCTCTTGCTTTAAGAAATATGTATTTTGATCCAAGAAAATTTATTTAAGTCAAGAAAATCTTGTTATTTTGAGAAAATTCAGCCTCTTGCTCCACAAAATTTAGTTCTTGATAGAAGTTAATTTTCTTGTCGAGAGAAAATTTCTCTCTTGCTCCAAAAAATTAAATATAAAGATAAAAGTTAACTTTCATTAATATTTTTATTGATCAACATGTCAAATGGGAAGATCAAATAATATTTCATATTTTTTTTCATTCAATATGTATAATTGCACGCTAAACTAATATAAAATGGGTATCAAATATTCTCGAGAAAAATTTTCTCAAGGTGAGAAAATTTTTTTCTCAGCTGAAGCAGGTGCCGCTGCTTCCCCAAAGTATCTAAAAATTTTGATCAAATATAAAAATTTATTGTATCAAGTATTTATGATCTGAATTAAGAAAAAATGACTTCCGCCAGGAATAGAATTTAAAGAAAAATTTTTACTTCGGCCAACACAACTTCGGTCTTCCTTCAGGCACCAGAACATTTTCTTGAGCCAAGAATTTTTTGTTCTCTAGTCAAGAAATTTTTCTTTCTATGTAATTATTTTTCTAATTTAAAGTTTTATTTTCTGGGTGCTATTTGTGAATTTCTTGAAATAATTCTAACTAAATATCTCAAAGAGTGAAAATTAAAAAAAATTTTTTTTTTTTAAATAACTTTTCAGTGTACTCTAACAAAAATAATTTGTAAAAAAGTTATCAAACTACATCCGTCGAAAGACATACAAACAAAATACGTAGTTGAATTTATTATTAATTTTTGGACCATAAAATGTCTTAAAGAAAACATTATAGTTTTTACGGTAACACATATGTGTCAGTGTTTTATGACTATAATAATCATAAGACATATATGTACAGCGAATAAAAAGGAGCCGAATGGGCACGGGGTCGACGTATCGACTTAAATGTAGAGTCTACATAGACAGCTAATCGTCAAGTTGTTTTTTCTCGTTCGTTGTATTTTTACACGTATGTATAATAATATATGTAATTTTGAAAAAAGACAATCGTGCATTTGATGTATGGCAGGGTATATACTACACGCTATACATATAGTTACAGTAGTGTATCGCGTATTATATAGAAAAGACGAGGTAGAAGCGTAAGCGTCTGGCATCAACATACAGGCTATTAAAAGTTTACATGTAAACTCAGAGACTATACACGTTGCATTGTTTTATGATCTAACCATTCGTGGGCGAAAAAATATTTTTTCTTATTACGTACAACATGTCTATTTCAATAATTGAAAAAAAAAAAATTACAATAATAATAATAATAATAATAATAATAATAATAATAATAATAATAATAATAATAATAATAATAAAACTCTGCTTTTATTCTTGAAACTTAAGAAAAATTTTGATAATCAATTTATTATGATAAATGATAAGTATTTAGCCTGCATTCAATAATGCTTTATCTTCAGATACATAATTAAGAAATGACCTTGAATCTTGTTAACTATTAACAATTTTAAAGATATAAGCTCATCCTAATGTTACACTTATCGAGACCTTTCATTTGAGTACCTACATCAATTTTTCATATATTTTATATATTATATATATTTCACAAATACCATATATGTAATATATATAAAAAATGCCATGTGGGTACTCAAATGAAAGATCTCGATGAGTGTAACATCGAAATGAGTTTATATCTTTAAAAATATCAATAATTAAGAAATGACGTTGTATCTTGTGAAATATTGACATTTTTAAAGATATAAGCTCACCCCGACAGTACACTCATCGAGAGCTTTCATTTGAGTACCCACATCAATTTTTCATATATTTTATATATTTATATATATTATATATATGTATATATGAAAAATATATCAAAAATACACGTGGGTACTCAAATGAAAGCTCTTGATGAGCCTAACATCAGGATGAGCTTATATCTTTAAAAATGTCAATAATTAAGAACTGACATTGCTATTTTGTCAACTAATCACATTTTTAAAGATATAAGCTCATCTTGATATTACTCTCTTCGAGACCTTTTATTTGACTACCCACATCAATTTTTCATATATTTTATATATTTATATATTTCACAAATACCATATATATAAAAAATGCCATGTGGGTACTCAAATAAAAGGTCTCGATGAATATAACATAAGGATGAGCTTATATCTTACAAAATGTAAATAATTAAGAACTGACATTGTATCTTGTAAACTAATGATATTTTTAAAAATATAAGCTCACCCTGACATTAAACTCATCGAGACCTTTCATTTGAGTACCTACATCAATTTTTCATATATTTTATATATTATATATATATATATATATATATATATATATATATATATATATATATATATATATATATATATATATATGTATATATGAAAAATATATCAAAAATGCACGTGGGTACTCAAATGAAAGTTCTTGATGAGCCTAACATCAGGATGAGCTTATATCTTTAAAATGTCAATAATTAAGAACTGACATTGCTATTTTGTCAACTAATCACATTTTTAAAGATATAAGCTCATCTTGATATTACTCTCATCGAGACCTTTTATTTGACTACCCACATCAATTTTTCATATATTTTATATATTCATATATTCCACAAATACCATATATATTAATACCATATATAACAATTGTTATATTCATTTCTTTTCTATGGAACCCAATTATTGGCATTGCTGTAGGGTTCAATGTACTGTTAAAATAAATAAATATATAAAATATATAAAAAATGCCATGTAGGTACTCAAATAAAAGGTCTCGATGAATATAACATAAGAATGAGCTTATATCTTACAAAATGTGAATAATTAAGAACTGAAATTGTATCTTGTAAACTAATGATATTCTTAAAGATATAAGCTCACCCTGACATTAAACTCATCGAGACCTTTCATTTGAGTACCTACATCAATTTTTCATATATTTTATATATTTATATATATAAAATATATGTATATATGAAGAATATATCAAAAATGCATGTGGGTAGTCAAATGAAAGCTCTTGATGAGTGTAACATCGGGATGAGCTTATATCTTTAAAAACGTTAATAGTTAAGAAAGTACAGTGCAATTTAACAAGAGACATTATTTAATTAAGCAAAATTTTATTTATTTATAGTTCACAAGTCTCGGCAGTCATATAGTGACTGCAAGGTTGCTAGTTATTATTTAGCTGTTTCAATTTAAATAATAATGATAGTAATTCGAAAATATTTTAAAAAAATATTATTGTTATCATTTTAAAACAAATTAAAAAGGAAATAAAAATTCCTTTCCCAGACTACCGCAAATTCCATAGAAATATTTTTACGCGTCAACAATTTTTGTCGCTATTAAAAAGTGCAGGGAAAAATGTAGACTGCATCCAGACAAGCCGGAGTGAAAATCAATACGCACACTCCCTCACTGCTTAACTTAAAAGTCCTTTTTTTAACAATTTTTTTTTTCCTTCAGAACTGACAACTCGTTCCATTTTATTCTCTTCAATCCATTTTATTTCGAAATTAAAAACTGTTTTTATTATTATTTTACTAAGTTGTTTTTGTACCAACAGAACCTTTTATGGAATATCATACGAAGCCGATTGTGATTTTCGGACGGCTCTTTGTGTTTGATTTCCTTTTATGGAGCTACACTGGGAGTTCATTTCCATGAGATTTAGTAACGTGACTTTTGATTTCTTCAGATAAAATTAATCGGTGACCCCATGCTTGTTTCCTATTTTTTTTTTCTTTTACGCAACACTTGGACCAATTATAATTATTCAAGTTCAAAAAATTTTACATTTATTTAACTAATTTACCGTGAATTTAAAAAATTACCAAAAAATTGTCTATTATACTTTGCATGCAGAAGATGCGTCAAATTTTTATTCAATAATTGTTTATCTTTGATGAATAAACAATTTCCGATATTCATTGTACGAAAAAAATCAATTGTACCTTTTGCTTTGTAATTCTAAGAATCGAAGAGATATTTTAAAATGCAAATCGTGTGCCACTCGTCGACGTAGACACTGTGAATCCGTCACGTACCAACAGCGATCGTGGATACGCCATCCCATCCGTTAGAACTTTATCACTAGCTTTATATATATTTATATACACTGCAGGATGATGTGTGTATAGAGAGACTAACAAAATTTACAGTATGTACATTCACTTCAAGAATGTCTACAGATTTTACTGAATACGGCGTTCGAATATTGTCGAGAGGAAAAAATATTAATTGTTTTATATCTTCTGTTTTCTTTGAGCCAACAATCGGATTCGAGTTTTACGAAAAAAAATGTAGTAGTAGGATAAAAATGTTTGCTTTTGCGTACTAAATTATCGTTGTTTTTTTACTGTTTTACTTGAAATAGACGGATTATAAATTTGACTTATACACTGATAGGATTTAGTTCTATTTAATAAGATTTAGTAATAGTTACTAAATTATTTAGTTACAAACCTTTAATTACCAAATATTTAGAAATAGTTACTAAATTATTTATTGAAGCCCATTTATTTCTCCCAAATAAATATTTAGTAGTATTTAACAAATTATTTATTGCTACGCAATAAATCGTTTGTTGGTATTAAAGAAATTCATTTTTTAACTAATTTTAGCGTACAACCTAACTTTTTTACTCAAAATAAATCAAAATAATTAAAATAAATAATTTTAATTAAAATATAAGGTATTATAAAGAAAATAATCTCATTAAATTATAATTTTTTATTTGAGATTTTTATAAAATTTAAAATTAAACAAGTTTATAACATATCAATAGTAGACTAATTGAAAAATTTAAACTAAACTCCACTGAGAAATGACATATAAGCCATTTGGGAGTATGTGTGTTTTCAAAGGGAAGATAAATCTCCCAAAATCGAGCTGAATAAAATAATCTGAGTAAGTGAATAGGTTATGTATCACATTGGAATCAAAGCATAGCCATCTACCGACAATACTTACTAAACAAATAGTTAGTACCTTCTACTAAATATTATTTGGTGGAAACAAATATTTATATTGATATAATAAAGCTTTGTTTATAATAATATAATTTATTTAGAGTAAAAAATGATTTATCAAACTGTTACAAATAATATTGATGGGTAAAAAATATTTTTTTCTTTCAAATAAATGACTAGAAATTTTGTTACTTAATCAGTTTATACTGATAGAAGGATTTATCTCTATTTAATAAGATTTAGTAATAGTAACTAAATTATATAGTAACAAACCTTTAATTACCAAATATTTAGAAATAGTTACTAAATTATTTATTAAAGCCCATTTATTTCCACGAAATAAATATTTAGTAGTATTTAACAAATTATTTATTGCTACGCAATAAATCGTTTATTGGTATTAAAGAAATTCATTTTTTAACTAATTTTAGCGTACAACCTAACTTTTTTACTCAAAATAAATCAAAATAATTAAAATAAATAATTTTAAGTAAAATATAAGGTATTATAAAGAAAATAATCTCATTAAATTATAATTTTTTATTTGAGACCTTTATAAAATTTAAAATTAAACAAGTTTTTGACATATCAATAATAGATTAATTGAAAAATTTAAACTAAACTCCACTGAGAAATGACATATAAGCCATTTGGGAGTATGTGTGTTTTCAAAGGGAAGATAAATCTCCAAAAATCGAGCTGAATAAAATAATCTAAGTCAGTGAATAGGTTATGTATCACTTCGGAATTAAAGCATAGCCATCTACCGACAATACTTATCAAACAAATATTTAGTACCTTCTACTAAATATTATTTAGTGGAAACAAATATTTATATTGATATAATAAAGCTTTGTTTATAATAATACAATTTATTGAGAGTAAAAAATGATTTATTAAACTGAAACAAATAATATTGATGGGTAAAAAATATTTTTTTCTCCCAAATAAATGACTAAAAATTTTGTTACTAAATTAGTATAATTTTTACTAATTAATTAGTACTAATTAAATATAGACCGGATAGCTCAAATGGTAGAGTAGCCGACATGTCTTCGGAAGGATCTGGGTTCGAATCCCAGTCCGAGCTATCTAATAATTTTTTCTCGCATATTCTATAAACTCACATTAAGATGATCCTCGCACATTCCTTTCTCAATCCTTTCCTACCAATATCCTGTTACGTGAATGTGGAACGCTTCACGTAATAATTACCGTAACTCCTATTCTTTCCCGCTTCACAGCATTATTTATATTTGTAAAATTTATATTTGTGAACTCCATACTAAATCCTTCTATCAGTGTACTTGAATTTTGATTTGTTAAATTTTGTTAATTTTTATTATTTATTCTTATTACTAATTAGTAATGATTTAAAATTAAAAAATCATAAGATACTCTATAAATATGTTACGAATATGTAAAAAAATGTGGTTAAAAAAAATTTTAAACACAATTTTAATTAAAGAATTGCAATGATAAAACTAAAAAATGAATAATCTATTTTTATCACTCACCAAAATGAAAGGATGATAATAATTAATATCCGTAGAAGTGAAATCAATACCACTAAAGTCCACAATTCGCTCACTAATCCTCAAGGATCAAGTATTAACAAGCTTTTCAGCCACTAGTTCATCAATTAATCTCAAACATCAAACTGTTACTAATATATCACTATCAATATCAATTAATATCATCATAATCATAATAATTCCATATCAAGTAGTGTTTAGAATCGTTATAAATATATTTGTCTGCAGGTACTCGGCTGCCCTGGATCAATTAAGTGTTTGAGAATAAAATAGTTTATTTTAATATTTACACAATAGTAAATTTTTTATATTTTTTTAAACGCGAATGTCAGAATTAAAATTTTTCCGAAAGCCAGAAATTTAACTTTAGAAATTTTAAATTATTTATTTAATTTTTTTTTTATTCAGTAACTCAGGCACTATTGCGCTGTGAAAGGTAGATGTTTAAAGGTACTTGTAGGTACGAGGTATTTTATCTCAAGGTAGAAGGTAGAATATAATAATAATATATATTTATGCTTTTATTGATTTATATATGATATAATTTTAGCCGTGTTTATTATTATTATTATTATTATTAATAATATTTTTATTATTATTATTACGAATAGTAATGATTACTTAAATGATCAATAGCAACTAATATTTATTGTAAATATTATTATGATTATTATTAGTTATTATGCGTAATTTTTAGTGTGATTAAAAAATCACCAATGTGGAATCCGCGAGCATCTATTCGGGATCCAACAAACGCAAGGTCAGAAATAATTGTCACCTCCTCGTGTTTCGCCACTGAGCCACATCGCCAATTAATCGATTTCGTTTTCGTCGATTCAATAGTCACCGTCTGGAACAAAATATAAAATATTTCTATTAATTTTAATTATTTTTTGGAATAATTAAGGAGTTCCAAGTAAAATTCTATAATTTGTTGCCTGTAAATTACAAAATTAATTGTAAATAGTTCTTTTACTGTATGATCAATAAAAAAAAATGTTTGGCTTATATATACTCCGGTAAGACATTTCTGGAAGCGAGAAAGCGTAGCCACCTAGCGGTGGAACCAAGAACTATTGGCAAAAAAAATTCCACGCTTATATATACTTAGTTAGAAAATCCAAGTACCCTCCTAGTGTAAAGAATGTCTATAAAAAATAATACGCAGAAATACTTTTGTTATCTTGAAATTAATTTTTAAATTAATTAATAACATTTTTGAGAAAATTTCCGAAAAATTTACTCATTGAATAATTATTAACATTTAATTGACTAATTAAAAATATAGCACTCTGAATTACCGGTATACACTTGACAACACAAAAAGAGTGTCCCTAACCTTCAATTTTATTTATGTTTACTGTCTAATTAAAATTACTAAGATCTTCTAGCATTTAAAAAACCGCGATTACTTATACTTTGGGTAACTAAGCAAGCGGTGTTGCCAAGTCAAATACAAGACTTTAAACAACGCAAGTTCCGAGTGATTTTTCATAAAAAATATAAAATATCTCCGTAATACGTTCGGAAAGCTACTTTTTTATTGTTTTAATCTTCAGCTTATTATTTTTTCAATCAAATTCAATGAAAATAAAATTTTTTTTAAATCGTTAATTCCATTAAATTCTTAACCAAATACACGGCTGGTAGAATCTCTATTTTACATGTAAAAATTACAAATTTCAAATCTAATTATTTGAATAAATATTCCGGAAACCTACGGTTTTTCAATTTTTTTTATTAATTATCAGGCCACGTCGATTGAATTTACGAATTTTTAGGAAGTTTTAAAAATTTAACTACTTCGCGTGGATCTCCTTAAGTAAACTTTGAGATAAAATCAATACTTTTAAATAGAATTATTTCTCTTCTTCAATTTTATTTAGAGAATATTTTTCTTGAATCAATTTTTCTTTTTATGCACTGCAGTACTACCTACTTTAGTATTATAAAACCATTATGTCACATCCATAACAAAGGAAGTTATTTTAAAAGCAAGTTGTGTGTACTTCAAACAAAATAAACAAAATTGCGATATATTATTGAAGTAATAAATCTCGACATGAAATAATTCGTTGACAGTCAATAGTTCTTTTTAAAATTCCATATACAATAAGCCATTGCAAAATACATAGTTATTATATATTTTCTCACGTGCCTCAAACCTGAGAGAATTCAATTCGAGTGTATCAATGGTCACACGGCTGAACGCCTTTTAGGAAGCCCTAAGTTACGGTGTATTACCCGATAATACTGAGAGAATATCTATACTACTCTACTTTTGTACATGTATTCTATTATATTCCTTTTACTTCTTTAATACACATATGTATACATATACATATGTATGTAAAAGTTCAAAGGAGTTTTAAATTCAAAAATTTTCTGTTGTATTGGAGAGTTAAACAATAAAGAACAAAAATTCTAAACTACACTGATAGAAGGAATTAGTACGGAGTACTAAACTGATTTAGTAACAAAATTTTTAGTCATTTATTTGGGAGAAAAAAATATTTTTTACCCATCAATATTATTTGTTACAATTTAATAAATCATTTTTTACTCTAAATAAATTATATTAATATAAACAAAGCTTTATTATATCAAGATAAATATTTGTTTCTACCAAATAATATTTAGTAGGAGGTACTAAGTATTTGTTTGGTAATTATTGTCGGTAGATGGCTATGCTTTAATTCCAATGTGATACATAACTATTTACTGACTTAGATTATTTTATTCAGCTCGATTTTGGGAGATTTATTTTCCCTTTGAAAACACACATACTCCCAAATGGCTTATATGTCATTTCTCAGTGGAGTTTAGTTTAAATTTTTCAATTAGTCCATTATTGATATGTTATAAACTTGTTTAATTTTAAATTTTATAAATGTCTCAAATAAAAAATTATAATTTAATGAGATTATTTTCTTTATAATACCTTATATTTTTACTTAAAATTATTTATTTTAATTATTTTGAGTAAAAAAGTTAGGTTGTACGCTAAAATTAGTTAAAAAATGAATTTCTTTAATACCAATAAACGATTTATCGCGTAGCAATAAATCATTTGTTAAATACTACTAAATATTTATTTCGTGGAAATAAATGGGCTTTAATAAATGATTTAGTAACTATTACTAAATATTTGGTAATTAAAGGTTTGTTACTAAATCATTCAGTAACTTTAACTAAATCTTATTAAATAGAACTAAATTCTTCTATCAGTGAAGTAGCCCGCTCTACCAGCGAGAAGGAATCTTTCCATGCGCCACCTAGCGGCCGGCGCTCTATAACTACACCGAAAAAAATTTGCGCTAAATACTTAACACTTATTTGTGTTGAATTAAGAGAATTAACACGAAAAAGTGTTAAATTTACGTATATAAGTGTTAAATATTGAACCCAAAATTTTTTGACGTAATATTAATGAGCTTAGTTTGAATTTTTCAATTTGTCTATTATTGATATGTTAAAAACTTGTTTAATTTTCAATTTTATAAATGTCTCAAATAAAAAATTATAATTTAATGAGATTATTTTCTTTATAATACCTTATATTTTTACTTAAAATTATTTATTTTAATTATTTTGATTTATTTTGAGAAAAAAAGTTAGGTTGTACGCTAAAATTAGTTAAAAAATGAATTTCCTTAATACCAATAAACGATTTATTGCGTAGCAATAAATCATTTGTTAAATACTACTAAATATTTATTTCGTGAAAATAAATGGGCTTTAATAAATGATTTAGTAACTATTACTAAATATTTGGTAATTAAAGGTTTGTTACTAAATCATTCAGTAACTTTAACTAAATCTTATGAAATAGAACTAAATTCTTCTATCAGTGAAGTAGCCCGCTCTACCAGCGAGAAGGAATCTTTCCATGCGCCACCTAGCGGCCGGCGCTCTATAACTACACCGAAAAAAATTTGCGCTAAATACTTAACACTTATTTGTGTTGAATTAAGAGAATTAACACGAAAAAGTGTTAAATTTACATATATAAGTGTTAAATATTGAACCCAAAATTTTTTGACGTAATATTAATGAGCTTAGTTTGAATTTTTCAATTTGTCTATTATTGATATGTTAAAAACTTGTTTAATTTTCAATTTTATAAATGTCTCAAATAAAAAATTATAATTTAATGAGATTATTTTCTTTATAATACCTTATATTTTTACTTAAAATTATTTATTTTAATTATTTTGATTTATTTTGAGAAAAAAAGTTAGGTTGTACGCTAAAATTAGTTAAAAAATGAATTTCCTTAATACCAATAAACGATTTATTGCGTAGCAATAAATCATTTGTTAAATACTACTAAATATTTATTTCGTGGAAATAAATGGGCTTTAATAAATGATTTAGTAACTATTACTAAATATTTGGTAATTAAAGGTTTGTTACTAAATCATTCAGTAACTTTAACTAAATCTTATTAAATAGAACTAAATTCTTCTATCAGTGAAATAGCCCGCTCTACCAGCGAGAAGGAATCTTTCCATGCGCCACCTAGCGGCCGGCGCTCTATAACTACACCGAAAAAAATTTGCGCTAAATACTTAACACTTATTTGTGTTGAATTAAGAGAATTAACACGAAAAAGTGTTAAATTTACATATATAAGTGTTAAATATTGAACCCAAAATTTTTTGACGTAATATTAATGAGCTTAGTTTGAATTTTTCAATTTGTCTATTATTGATATGTTAAAAACTTGTTTCATTTTAAATTTTATAAATGTCTCAAATAAAAAATTATAATTTAATGAGATTATTTTCTTTATAATACCTTATATTTTTACTTAAAATTATTTATTTTAATTATTTTGATTTATTTTGAGTAAAAAAGTTAGGTTGTACGCTAAAATTAGTTAAAAAATGAATTTCTTTAATACCAATAAACGATTTATTGCGTAGCAATAAATCATTTGTAAATACTACTGAATATTTATTTGGTGGAAATAAATGAGCTTTAATAAATGATTTAGTATTTACAACTAAATATTTGGTAATTAAAGGTTTGTTACTAAATCATTTAGTAACTTTAACTAAATCTTATTAAATAGAACTAAATTCTTCTATCAGTGAAATAGCCCGCTCTACCAGCGAGAAGGAATCTTCCCATGCGCCACCTAGCGGCCGGCGCTCTATAACTACACCGAAAAAAATTTGCGCTAAATACTTAACACTTATTTGTGTTGAATTAAGAGAATTAACACGAAAAAGTGTTAAATTTACATATATCAGTGTTAATTATTGAACCCAAAATTTTTTGACGCAATATTAATGAGTTTAGTTTGAATTTTTCAATTTGTCTATTATTGATATGTTAAAAACTTGTTTAATTTTCAATTTTATAAATGTCTCAAATAAAAAATTATAATTTAATGAGATTATTTTCTTTATAATACCTTATATTTTTACTTAAAATTATTTATTTTAATTATTTTGATTTATTTTGAGTAAAAAAGTTAGGTTGTACGCTAAAATTACTAAAAAAATGAATTTCTTTAATACCAATAAACGATTTATTGCGTAGCAATAAATTATTGATTAAATACTACTAAATATTTATTTGGTGGGAATAAATGGGCTTTAATAAATGATTTAGTATTTATAACTAAATATTTGGTAATTAAAGGTTTGTTACTAAATTATTCAGTTACTTTAACTAAATCTTATTAAATAGAACTAAATTCTTCTATCAGTGAAGTAGCCCGCTCTACCAGCGAGAAGGAATCTTTCCATGCGCCACCTAGCGGCCGGCGCTCTATAACTACACCGAAAAAAATTTGCGCTAAATACTTAACACTTATTTGTGTTGAATTAAGAGAATTAACACGAAAAAGTGTTAAATTTACATATATCAGTGTTAATTATTGAACCCAAAATTTTTTGACGCAATATTAATGAGTTTAGTTTGAATTTTTCAATTTGTCTATTATTGATATGTTAAAAAGTTGTTTAATTTTAAATTTTATAAATGTCTCAAATAAAAAATTATAATTTAATGAGATTATTTTCTTTATAATACCTTATATTTTTACTTAAAATTATTTATTTTAATTATTTTAATTTATTTTGAGAAAAAAAGTTAGGTTGTACGATAAAATTAGTTAAAAAATGAATTTCTTTAATATCAATAAACGATTTATTGCGTAGCAATAAATCATTTGTAAATACTACTAAATATTTATTTGGTGGAAATAAATGAGCTTTAATAAATGATTTAGTATTTATAACTAAATATTTGGCAATTAAAGGTTTGTTACTAATCATTTAGTAACTTTAACTAAATCTTATTAAATAGAACTAAATTCTTCTATCAGTGTTTCGTTAATGAACCCAGAAATTTCAAGGTAACATTCCATGCATACACTAAAAATATCCATGTATCCATTAAACACAAGTAAAGAGTCTTTTTGTTATTTTTAAGTTAGAACCCTCTTTTTACATCAACGAATAATGCTTCTCATCTCGTTTAGTTACATACTCACCAATGACTCTTCATAACTTCAACAACATATTATATTATACTATATTATAGAGACATATACTAAGACGTTGTATATATCTATGTAATATACAATATGCAATACACATCGACAGTATGTAAGTAGAGAGCGATCTTATAAAGTATACCCGTAAATTTTCTATTGCTCAGCCCCTATATAATATAACAGAGTATAGTATAGTATATTATAGTACAATAAAAGGACATATACTATATAAGTAGTAGAACACTCGACGGCAAAAGGGGCGGTGAGAACACGTGCGTGACGAAGACACGGTTGAAACGATGAGCTGTATGCACGCACTTTTACAAACTCACACACATACTGTATTGTACATTATATAGTGACTAGTACTTGTATGAGTTGTTGTACTCGAGTATGAGAGTATGACTGGGTGTAAGCAGCAAGAAATGAAAGAAAATAACAGAGACACGCCATCAAGTTTCAGACCTACGGTAACGTCGACTTATCCAGGGCAATGGGTCTTGCGATAACAACTTTTTATTTTATACAATTAAAAGTAACTAGTAACCTGCAGTCACGTAGTGACTGCAGAAATTTATGAATTCTGAATAAGAAAACTTTGGCTTAATTATTTTTTTATATTTATAATCACACTAGTAGTTTGGGTACTTTTTAAATAAATTTTAAAAATAATATTGCTATCACAGGATCAATCGTCAATTTATTATCTATGGAATTATTTCATTATTTCTTTCTCCGGAATTTCAAATCAGGGGTCTGATTTTATTTACTGACGAAAAAGCAGAGAAACTTTGTTACTAAATCAGTAAATCTTCTTTGGGGTTTATAAACAAACAAGCTCAACAAAATTTAATAGACAACTGTCTGAAGAAAAAATTTTATTTTCCATCTTTTGATCATTTGATTTTCACTATTTTTTTTTTGTTATATCATTAGGAATTTTTTGAATACTTATCAATTTAGAACAATGATTTTTTTTTTAAATCAGTAATTATTTAATTCAATTTTTTTTTTTAATTGAAAATCATGTAACAAATTTAATATTGACTTGCACACTGCAGTTACTATGTGACTGCCTAGATTTACGGATTATGAATAAGAAAACTTTGGCTTAATGATTTTTAGATATTTATAATCACACTAGTAGTTTGGGTACTTTTTAAATAAATTTTAAAAATAATAGTGCTATCACAGGATCAATTACAAATAATTTAATGGACAAATGTGACCGAACAAATTTATAGAACCAACAAACTATTAAAAACTCCTCCAAAAACTTTACATAAAAAATTGACTACTAAAAAATATATAAAACCAAAAGGCACTAATTCTTATCTCGACCTTTCTGATGATACCAAATTAAACTATAAAAATTCCTTGAAAACTAATAATATGCTCGTCACAAAATTTTCCTTACTCTCTGAATTATTTAAATCATAAATGACTATCGCTGAAAAAGTATCAAAACCAATTTACGATAAAGATATACCCGTTAAAAATTTTTTCTTAGTCTCTTAATTATATAAATAAATTTTTGACATATAACCACATTGACATGTACAAAACAAAATAAATAAATAAACAAATTTTGTTTACCGCGAAATTCTAATCTATTTATAACTACTTCGAAAACTTATCATAATAAATTAACTATTTTAGAAAAGAAAATGAAGCATTGAAAAGGCGCTAATTCAGGTCTCGACCTTTCCAATGATACTAAATTTAATTTAAAAACCTCATTTTATCATATAAATACGCCAAAAAAAAAATTTTCTTTATTCTCTTAATTATATAGATTACCTAAAAGGCTTAAAAAAAAATAAATTTGAATAAAGAAAAATTTATTCTAAGACAGGAACTAGAAAGACAACGATGAAATCATGAAATATAACACTTCCGGACAGCTGGTTAAATCTTCGACCCCTGATAGTTAACACGCGTTCGTTTTCTTATAATAGTTAGTGATGCTAAAAGTTTAAATATTTTAAATAGACAGACACCATGTGCGCGAAGTTAACGACCAAATAAAAATGGGAATCAAGTTTAATGGGGAGCTTAGATAAATTATTTTCATTGACTTCTAGCGCGAGAAGTCTGGAGGAAAAAATGGAAGATAAGTTATTAAAAATGAGACCTTGTTGATTCCGTCATTTTGTTTCCAGTATTGTGAAAATATTATTTTTAAATCGGGTTGGAAACATTCGTCTTTCAGCAAGCTCCCGTCGATTTATTTTGACTTCTTGTAGAATAACATGCAATTAACGGTGGGGACAAAATCTGCTTTGAAATGATGGATTTGTTTGTTTATTTAATAATTAGAGCTCTAGTAATTATTATAATCAGTACCAGCGTGACAATTAAGTATTTTTTGATATTTTTCGACCGAAGACCGGATTTAATAATTGAAATGGTCATTAAACAAAGTCTTAAGTGCAATTCTACTCTCACTTAGCTTTGTCAGGGTGCAACGCGCCTTCGTGTGCGCGTGTCCGCCTTGCAAGGTCATTCATAAGTAGCTCAAGTTCAACTAATAGTATTGTATTACGATACCGGAGGTATCTTTTCTCTTTATATCTATATAAATATATAAGCATTGTGTCTTGTATGTGTATCATTTGATTCATCTCGGAGTTATGATATGAGCGCAGTTATAGTTGATTAATCCAACTAAGCCTTTCAGTTCTTTTCAGATATTTTAGTTTTAAATTTACAATTCCTGAAAAACAACCTTGTAATCAAAAAGTTTGGTGAAAACTAGTTTTTAGCTTAAGAATATGTACAGTCTGATGTCGTTAATTTAGTTTGGACCAGTGACAACAAATGCCAATTTAATATATCGGTTTGTTTATTTGAAACACATGTAAAATCCACTGAAGGAGGTTATCAGACTGACTGTAAATACTCCCAACACTGTTTAAAAAAATTATCTTATTGTTTATTTACATAACACATGAGTCCTGTGTAGAACAAGGATTTTTATGGCTTAAAACAATATATATAAAGTAAATGAACTTGGTCTAATAATTAAATTGCACCGGCCTTGCAAAAAGCTTATTTTTATTGTACTTTGTCAAGATAATTAAGAAATTTTCTTGTATTTTAAAGAGATAATCTGGATCCAAGAATAGTATATTACACCCCTTGGGACGGAAAATAAGAAAAGCCTCAGATCACATGTAATTGTTGGCCGAGGCGAAGCCGAGGTCAACAAACATGTGATCTGAGGTTTTCTTTTCTACTTCCCAAGGGCTGTATAATATTTTTTTGTCCGAGGAAGGAGGAAAGCGGCAACTTTGTTTAGCGCAGTGAGACCAAAGTTGCCACTTTCCGCCCCGAGGGCAAAAAAATTATTTTAAAGACAACTAGTTGTTTTGTTTCAACAATTTTTTGCCTTGAATTTTATCATCTTGACTTCAGAACATGTAGTACAGTCTGATGTCGGTAATTCAGTCTGAACCAGTGACAACAAATGCCTATTTAATATATCGGTTTGTTCATTTGAAACACATGTAAAATCCACTGAAGGAGGTTATCAGACTGACTGTAAATACTCCAAACACTGTTTAAAAAAATTATCTTATTGTTTATTTACATAACACATGAGTCCTGTGTAGAACAAGGATTTTTATGGCTCAAAACAATATATATAAAGTATATGAACTTGGTCTGATAATTAAATTGCACAGGCCCTGCAAAAAGCTTATTTTTCTGCTCTCCGGCCGGAAAGTGGCAACTTTCTGGCCGCTACGCTAAACAAAGTTGCCACATTCCGGCTACGTCGAGCAGAAAAATAGTATACATACCTTGGCCAGTAAAATAAGAAAAGTCTCAGATCACATGTTTGTCAACCTCGGCTTCGCCTCGGCCAACAATTACATGTGATCTGAGACTTTTCTTATTTTACTGGCCTAGGTATGTAATATACTATTAATTGTACTTTGTCAAGATAATTAAGAAATTTTCTTGTATTTTAAAGAGATAATCTGGATCCAAGAAAATTATTTTAAAGACAGCTAGTTGTTTTGTTTCAACAATTTTTTGCCTTGAATTTTATCATCTTGACTTAAGAACATGTAGTACAGTCTGATGTCGGTAATTCAGTCTGAACCAGTGACAACAAATGCCTATTTAATATATCGGTTTGTTTATTTGAAACACATGTAAAATCCACTGAAGAAGGTTATCAGACTGACTGTAAATACTCTAAACACTGCTTAAAAAAATTAAACTAGATAATTTACCTTTGGCACTCTCTTAAGGCCTACATTAAAGTATAGTAAATGAAATTTTTTGTACGTTTTGTTGTACGTTTATTAGTAATTTCTTTATAGTAAAGTTTATTTAGTTGAATATGTGAGGGGTCCTGAGATAAGGCAGTTTCATGCGCGAACTCTACCTATTTATTTATCATTTAGTTATTTTTTTTCAACGATTCAATTTAAAAATAGAATCAATTTACGAAGGGCTATTATTTACATTCTCCTGCCAAGTTTAATGATTTTTTATTTAACAATTACTTGGTCAAAAAGCGTTCCAGTATTTTGTTCAAAATTCTTTATTGTTAATATCAATTATCCAATTTATTTCCTTCCTAAAAAGTAGATTTAAGTGCGCGCGCAAGCGCGCACTTGAATATAGAATTTGCATATAATATTCATTAAAAAAAAAATTAATTAACTGTTAATAAATATTTATTTACTATTAATAAATGTATTTTTTGTCTAAAAAATTGAAATCAATTTAAAATAAATATCTATTTAAATTTAATAAATAAATAAATTATTTTCAAATCAATAAATTTATCAATACTTAAAAAATTCTTCTAGAAGTAAGAAGAGTAATGCTAAAAAAAAGGGAGTGATGGTGATGACTAAAATAACAATAATTATTTGTAAATCGATTCATTGATACGTCGAATTTGACCTGTTCCTCGTACTTAATTCAGTGAGCTGAATAAAAGTAGACAATATGTAAGTACGCCCGAGTACAAACGTGCTCAATTATTTATTGGTAATTCAAAAATAAACTGACCTATACCAATGCTAAGACTTCCGAATGACCTTTATGGTAATGCCTAGTTTATTTAATGAAAACAATAGCAAATAGTAACAATAATATTAAATTGATTGAGAGTTTCGTAATAAGACAGTCGCATCTATTTGGTTAATTAAAAATATGATTATTTAATTAGATTGTTGCCAGACGTTAACCATTAGACGTTAGACGGTAGGTTTATTGTCCTCTACTCAAGTCTCAGACTTAACCAGTAAATAAAGTTATCGTATGATGAACAAATCGAATGAGTCATTTCCCTATGGGTATGTCTGGGCGAATACCGCAGACATTGCCTACGTTAGTAATTATTAATTGATCTTGTTACTTTCGCTTGTAAATTATTGTTGATTTTGCAAACATTTAAGTGATGCAAACTTGGTATTTTTTTATCAATTAAATTCATTTTTAATTTATAATTTTTATAAATTATACTGATAGATTTTTTGCAGAAATATATTATTGTACCATTTGCAAAAAAAATGAATTTTATTTTATCTAAAAATTTTGAGAAAAAAAAAAGAATTTAAATTAAAATTTTAATCAAAATAGAAGATATAAAAAATTTATAAGCTTTATAAGGAGAAAATTTGATTTTTTTTTTAGAAAAAAACAATTTTAAATAAAAGACAATTTTGTTTTTCGTGTTCTCATTTCAGGGGTCATACATAAATTTTATAACACGTCTTTTTGCACAGCAGAAACTCAACTCTTTCTACCGTTCCAACTATGGCTTATGGAATCGAAAGTACACGCCACCTGTAACACATGTTTTTTATTGCCGCTCAATATTATTTTACTGCATTAGCTAGTAATATAAAACTTTACTATCACATACTTGGTAGAATTTTAATATATTTTCAAGTCAGTAAAATTTTTACTATGAGAGAAAAAATTTACTTTAAAAAATAAAAAAAAATTAGCATTGCTGTAGTGAGAAAGTAATCTGGTGAAAATTTTAAACAATTTTGAAGATATAAGATCATTCTGTTGTTACGCTTATTGAGACCTTTCATTTAAGTACCCACATGTATTTTTCATATATTTTATATGTTTTACATATATCGTACATATTAAATATATAAAATATATGAAAAATTTATGTGGGTACTCAAATGAAAGCTCTAGATGAGTGTAATATCAAAATAAGCTTATATCTTTAAAAATGTCAATAATTAAGAAGTGATACTGTATTTTGTCAACTAATGAGGTTTTTCAAGATATAAGCTCATCTCGATGTTACGCTCATTGAGACCTTTCATTTGAGTACCCACATGTATTTTAGATATATTTCATATATTTTATAAATATCATATATATATATATATATATATCAAATATATAAAATATATGAAAAATTGATGTGGGTACTCAAATAAAAGGTCTTGATGAGTGTAACATCAGAATGAGCTTATATCTTTAAAAATGTCAATAATTAAGAAGTTACATTGTATTTTTTCAACTAATGATAACTTTAAAGATATAAGCTCATTCTGATGTTACACTCATCGAGATCTTTTTTTTGAGTACCCACATGAATTTTGGATATATTTCATATATTTTACAAATATCATATATATATATATATATATATATATATATATATATATATATATCAAATATATAAAATATATGAAAAATAGATGTGGGTACTCAAATGGAAGGTCTCAATTAGAATAATATCAGAATGAGCTTATATATTTAAAAATGTCAATATTTAAGTAATCACATCGTATCTTGCCAACTAATAATCTTTTTTAAGATATAAGCTCATCTTGATGTTACGCTCATCGAGATCTTTCATTTGAGTACCCACATGTATTTTTGATATATTTCATATATTTTACAAATATCATATAAATCAAATATATAAAATATATGAAAAATTCATATGGGTACTCAAATAAAAGCTCTTGACGAGTGTAACATTAGAATGAGCTTATATCTTTAAAAATATCAATAATTAAAAAGTCACATTGTGTTTTTTCTACTAATCATATTTTAGTGAAAAATAAAATTGTTTAAAATTTTAAACAAATTCATTTTTTACAACACTATTGCTCATTTTTTCTAAAATAAATTTATTCATTTAGCGTATTTACAACTTTTGCATAACATAAATAATAGCTGATAGTTGATGTTAAAATATTTAACATGCACGTTTTATTATCTCATGTGATCGTTTTACGATAAAAATATATAGTAGTTAGTGAAATGATAGTAGGCCATTCATTCGTTCATTCGCAGTAAGCCGGTCACATACGTTCCGTCTTGACTGGCTACTTACGTATATGCGAATCATTACTGGCATATACAATACAATGTGTGTATATTTTACATACATACATACACATGAATAAATATATATATATATATATATATATATATATATATATATATATATATATATATGAAATAGCAGTGGGTATAATAAGTAACTCGAGCGTAAAAAAAAGAATAGAAGTAAGAAGACAAGAGACAAGACATTAAAGTCAGTAAGTTTCTTACACGCGAGAAAACCCGTCTCAGATATATCAATGTTACTTGTCTTCTACATCTAATCATATCTTAACAATCTACATAACGTCAATCTCAAGTTATGTTTAGTTAGCAGACTTTCAATAAACTCCAAGATTTATTTTTTGTCTACAAATATTTACTAAATATAATTTGGATTATTTAAAAAAACTCAGTCATATTTTGTTTTGTTTTAATTTTTTTTTTGCGTAATTTTATCAAGAAATTTGATTAATAATTAGTGCATAATTTAAAATTTAAAACGTAGTTTGTTCAAAATTAAATAAACAAAATTTTCTAAGTTGTTCATAAATGATTCGTAAATTTATCTTAATTATTTTTGTTATTGAAAAAATACTTACAAAAATAAATTAAGTAAAAAATTGAAAAAATTATAAGTGTAATTTTTTAAAAATATAATTTTGGTACTAATTTAATTAATAAAAAAAATCCAAAAAAATTTTTAGGAGTATTAATTTTAGTTTTATCAATACTTATTAATTTTCCTTAAAATGGTCAAAATATCGAATTGTTGAATAAAAAATTTAACAGATAAATAAAGAAATTGAATTCCTAAAAGATTAAAAAAAATTTTTCAAGAAAATCCCGAACAAAATTTTTTTAATTTGTTCAAAAATTAAAAAATAATTTTTGTTAATACTTTAATAATTTTCCACATCAACTAATTTTGTCAATAAAAGCCAAAAGTCAATTTTAGGACCAAAAATTTTCCAAAAAAAAAATATCTAAAAATCTAAAATTTCAAAATTTGTCTAAAATTCAAAATAAATTTCTTTTAGAACCACTCGATATCTTTAATTACATCTCACATCAATTAATTTTCTTAGAAAATTAATTTTAAGGCCTAAAATTTTCCAAATAATCAAAAACTAAATATCCAAAAATCTAAAATTTTTTTAATAAAATTCCCAACACAATTTCAAAGTTTTTTTTTTTTTTTTTAAATTTGTTTAAAGTCGCATAAACTACTAAGGTCATGAGCGACTGCGGTAGGGGGTAAACTTTTGAGATTGGAACTCGTTTTATTTTTTGGGCTGAGCAGAATAATACACTTAAATATTGAAAATATTCATTGGTGTACACCGGACTCGAACCCGGTCCAATGCTTTGATAAGCAAGGGCCGGATCCGATAGGGCTACTGCGCGCCTTTTAAAATGTATCCAAAAATTAAAATAAAATTTTTTTCGTACCATCCAATATCTTTACTAATTTTCCACATCAATTAATCTTCTCAAAAAAGTCCAAAATCAATTTTAGGACCCAAAATTTTCCAAATAATCAAAAATTAAATATCCAAAAATCTAAAAATTTTTTTTAATAAAATTCCTAATAAAATTTGTCTAAAAATAAAAACAAAAATTTTCTTTAGTACCATCCGATGTCTTTAATAATTTTCTACATCAATTAATCCTCTCAAAAAACCAAAAAATTAATTTTCGGGCCAAAAATTTTCCCAAAAAATAAAATTAAGTCTTCCAAAATTTCAAAATTCATCCAAAAATTAATCAATAACCTCTCATGTCTCCTTAAATAAATAATTCCCCCATAAACCAATCAATCTTTCCCTTTAAATAATTCATTTTGCCTCTCTCGTCTCTACCCTTACTGTTCGCTATTCCTTTAATTTCTCTGATACCAAACCCTGCACCTCTACCATCACATTACATACATAGTATGCCTATCCTCTCCAATTGTGCAGTGCATAAGAGTGTTACACATCACATATTCCCTCTCTATCTTCAAGATCCTCCTTGTCGCTCTCACAATCCACATATGCAATGAATAGGACTTAAATGACTAGACGGTTAGTATAACAAATGTAGCATATACATAATATAACTAAGGGGAAAGCGCAGTATGCATGCAACGAAACTTAACCGGCCGGCGACTGTCGCGACGCATCGACGTCGAATTGTACTAATCAACGTGAAAACATTTAATTTTATTTTAAATCCTGCCCTTCTATATTAATTATTTAATTCCACCCCTCCTTTACTTTCTACACATTTTTCAGTTTATCTATTTTATATTATAAATTTATTGATTCTCTTATTAAATATATTTAAATATATTATTTACTCTAGCAGTTTGCAAATATTAAACTCTCTCAGTAGGTATATAGGCTTGCGTACACAAATAATACATACAGTATGTAGGCTAAAAATGATACCGGGTGACGTCACGCGTGCACTTTTCTCCCTCCGCATAAATTACATACTCTATGATGTGCACTGTATAATATGTTCTCGTCCTATATTAATTAAATGTAATATATAGATATATAAATATTGATCAAGCGCTCAGTTACTATAAATTTTTTTAGCTTAATTTAGCGCAATTGTGCACAGGACCTTTTTTGTAGGAAATTTAATTTCCTACAAAATTACTATCTTTAATTTTTCCTGTAACTTTTGATAGTTTCACCGGAAAATGCAACAAAATAATTTTTCTTTTTGAAAAAAAATTAATTTTGCAATTTGTAATTAATTGGAAAAATTATCTGTATTTTTTAAACAATGCGTCTTATCGCTTTTAATGCTTGAGACCTTTTTTGTAGGATATTAAATTTTTTTAAAAAATGATTTTAGGAGTTTTTGTGTAACTTTAATGGTTCTATTGGAAAATGCGAAGAAAATATTTTATTTTGTAAAAAATTAATTTTAAAACATGTAATTATTTTGAAAAATGTTTGATTTTTTTAACTAAAAATGCGAAGAATAAAATTGTGGGTCAAAAATGAATTTTGTAACATGTGCATAGTTAATTGGTCGGAATAAATTAGCAAAATGGTCTATATCTTTTAAACAAATAAATTTAGCGTAATAATACACAAGCTTGCAGTCACTATGTGACTGCCGTGACTTGTAAACTATAAATAAATAAAATTTTGCGTTATTAAATAATGGCTTGTGTTAAATTGCACTGTACTTTCTTAAATATTGACGTTTTTAAAGATATAAGCTCACTTCGATGTTAAACTCATCAAGAGCTTTCATTTGAGTACTCACATGTATTTTTTATATATTTTTCATACACACACATATATATATATATATATATATATATATATATATATATATATATATATATATATATATATGAAAAATTGATGTGGGTACTCATAAATGAAAGGTCTTGACAAGTGTAACATCGGGATGAGCTTATATCTTTAAAAATGTCAATAGTTAACAAAACAAAACGGCATTTCTTTATTATTGACATTTATAAAGATATAAGCTCATCCTGATGTTACACTTATCAAGAGCTTTCATTTGAGTACCCACATGCATTTTCATATATTTTTCATATATACATATATATAATATATATAAATATATGAAAAATTGATGTGGCTACTCAAATGAAAGGTCTTGATAAGTCTAACATCGAAATGAGCTTATATCTTTAATAATGTCCATAGTTGACATGATACAATGTCATTTCTTAATTATTAATATTTTTAAAGATGTAAGCTCATCCCGATGTTACACTCATCAAGAGCTTTCATAAGAAAACCAACTTGCATTTTTGATATATTTTTCATATATACATAAATAATATATATACATAAATAATATATATATATATATATATATATATATATATATATATATATATATATATATATAAAATATGTGAAAAATTGATGTGGGTACTCAAATGAAAGGTCTCAATGAGAGTATCGTCGGGATGAGTTTATATCTTTAAAAATGTCAATAGTTCACAAGATACAAGGTAATTTCTTAATTTTGTATCTAGAGATAGATCATTTTCTATAACTAGATTATTTTACGATGTTTATGTGGATTTAGTAGAAAGTGGAAAAAAATAAAATTTTTGAAACGGCTCAAGGAATTTTGTATGGTCCCGGCATCGCTGATTGACTTTAGGTAAGATTTTTTTTTAATTAAAAAAACTTTAAACTTGTTTATCTCAGAAGTATGTTTTTCTGGTTTAGGTACATGATATCTCCGGAACCACTGACCCAATCTTAATGAAATTTAAACGACATATTCTACACAGTAGTAGCTATTGCATCAGCTCCAACCAAATCAAAATTTTTATTTTTACTATTTTTTTAGGACTAAAAATTGTGGAAAAAGCCTCAATTTTCATTTTTTTTTTTTTAATGTCCGCCACTTTGTTATTTATCAATAAATATTAATCTCCTTCGCTGGTGCAATAGCTACTTATATATTGAAAGTAAATAATTTTGGTGTTAGTGTTTTAGATGAGCCACTATCAAGTTATCATGTACGTGAGCTTTATACCAACATTTTGTCAGAGCTCCGTTCACCCGTTGTTTATTCATGTAAAAAATATCAAAAAAAAAATAAATTTGGATATTTTTGTGTTATTCAAGAATGTATTTGTTGAGCTGAAAAAATTTTATATTAATAACTACAATAGTTTCTGTGTAAAAAAATAAGTAATAGACCATTTGATTTTTTTTCAACATACTGATCAAAAACAAATCAGCTTAGAATATATATTTTATATAAAATATAATTTATCATTGTTTGCATATGGGTGATTCTCTGTAAGGACATGTTAAATCTGTACAAAATTGTCTGACCAAATTATTTTTGATTTTATTAGAAAAAAAATTAACAAGGGCTACAAAACTATCAGCTTAATCATAATAAATAAACAGCCGATTTAATTTTTGCTTTTTCGATATTTGTGTATCTTTTTCCATATAACATGACAGGGGACTGTTTTTTTTATCAAATTGAGAAAAATCAATCAAACTATTTCAATGCATTCAACTTTTCAAGTTCTCAATGAATTTTTACATTAATTAGAATAATATTAAGACTTATGGATCCAATTTTATAAATAAATTATAAATAAAAATAGTTGCCAGGGGACTGAGTTTAAAAGTGGCCCAGACACATATTTCCAGCACAAACGGTGCTTTGACACTAAATAAAATTCCGATAAAGCGCTAACAGCCCTATGGTTGTTAACTCAAAGCTAGTTAGATTCTTATAAACCTTACAAAAGGTAAAATAACACGCTGGATTTTTTTTTTGCTTTGAACTTCTGGCAGGGAACTGTTCTAAAAATGCCTGGGACAAACTTTGGTTTAATGAATTTAATGAAACAAATTAATTTTCAGTACTTTTTATTGAAGAAGATTGTTAGTTAACTAATTAAGTTTATAAACATTATGGACCAAATTATATATTATGGACGAATAACTTAAAATTTAATCTTAAAGTTTCAATTTTGGGAATGGGACAGCCCAGGGGACTGTTATTTCGGTGGTTTACGAATTTATAGCAAAAAAACCAAAATTTATTTCATTTTAGTTTTCAATGCTCCAAATAGAAATGTTTTTTTACTTTGGTAATAAATTTTTTTTAGTAACAAAATAACAATTTTTCTAATAAAAAAATGCCTGGGACAGTAAAAAACATCCTTACAGAGAATCACCCATATATTTGCAGCATGTTTACTGTTTTGTGAGCAGATAGGAAGAGAGTTTACGCTATAGTCAGCGAATTTATCGTCTTGAATAGCAGAATTAGTAGTTTGAGCGTGAATATATCAGAACATAGCAGTGCACGGAAAAAAGAAAACTCGAAAAATTACAGTATAAAATGTAAAATCGGTCCCGTTGTAATCAAAACTAGAAAAATTACAGTTTGAAATAACATTTTTCTAAATTCAATTTTTTAATTTAATATTCAGAGCTTTCAATGTAAATATTACATTCTACAATGAAATTTTTATAAAATCTGTAATAATTACATTAGAAACTGTAATTTTTCCAGTTTTCATCACGAAGCGCCACGTTGCATTATATACTGTAATTTTTCGAATTTTCTTTTTTCCGTGTGCGCAAGTGATTTAAAATTAGTTTAGGCATTATTGTGTCATTATAGATGATATGTAGGATGCAGTGATGTAGTATGTAGCGTATTGATGTAATCGCGCGCGCAGTCTGCCGGACAAATAGTTATTGACCTTTATCGCCAGTGACCTCGTGGATGCAGAAGAAGAATGTGGGACTCGTGCGCAGGCGTGTGCAGACACCTCTCATTGTATATACATCCCGTCGCGGCACCGTCAACAGCTCTCTTCTATTTTGTATATTATATATTATATATTATACAGCATGTACGTATGTAATACTTGAGATACGTACAATGCACATGTGTGCTATATAAAGTATAAAACACCTATCCGGGATGCGAACAGAGAGATGTGTTGAAAGTTGAGAGTCACTGAATGCATCGCCGCTGCATATACATTCGCGGTCTCTTCACTTTCCATTAATGTAATTAAACGGCGACGTTTATTCCATTTCATTTCACTTTTTGTTGTTAACTATCATTGTTTTTATTTTAATTCTACTATTAAGAATACTTTTGATTCGATAAATATAGCTGAGATAAATTATAGTTTGATAGAAAACTAAATTTTACTCTATGCCTTGATTTCATTCAATAAAAAATTAGGTGTTCTATTTATGGCTTGAATATAAGAGATTCGAAAAAATTTATAAATAAACCTTGTTTAGTAGGAAATTTAATTTTCTATCCTAAAAAGGTTCTTATCAACTTTTTTTTGTATCTTCAATGGGTTACTCACAAATTTTATTTTCTCCATAAATTATTTTTTTGTAATTTTAGAAATTGTTATACAAGATTCATTGTAAAGAATTAAAATAAAGATAGCATCTAAAATATTGAAGATACAAAAGAATGATAAGAAACTCCAAAATTTTGATTTTAATTCTGGACAAATAATTTTTTCATGCAGTTCCTTAATAAAAACTAGAAACCTTGCAGTCACTATGTGACTGCCGTGACTTGTGAACTATAAAAAAACAAAAATTTTGCTTTATTAAATAATGAATTTTGTTAAATTGCACTGCATTTTCTTAACTATTGACATTTTTAAAGATATAAGCTCATCCAGATGTTACACTCATCAAGAGCTTTCATTTGAGTACACACATGCATTTTCATATATTTTTCATATATTTGTATATAAAATGTATATAAATATATGAAAAATTAATGTGGGTATTCAAATGAAAGGTCTCGATGAGTGTAATGTCGGGATGAGCTTATATCTTTAGAAATGTCAGTAGTTGACAATATACAAGGTCATTTCTTAATTATTGATATTTTTAAAGATACAAGCTCATCCCGATGTTACACTCATCAAGAGCTTTCATTTGAGTACCCACATGCATTTTTGGTATATTTTTCATGTATACATTTATATAATATGTACAAATATATGAAATATATGAAAAATTGATGTGGGTACTTAAATGAAAGGTTTCGATGAGTGTAACATCGAAATGAGCTTATGTTTGTGAAAATATCATTAGTTGACAAGATTCAAGGTCATTTCTTAATTATTGATATTTTTTAAGATATAAACTCGTATCGATGTTACACTCATCAAGAGCTTTCATTTGTGTACCCACATGCATTTTGATATATTTTTCATATATACATAAATGTATAATATACAAAATATATGAAAAATTGATGTGAGTACTCAAATGGAAGGTCTCGATGAGTGTAACATCGAAATGAGCTTATATCCTTAAAAATGTCAATAGTTGACGAGATACAAGGTCATTTCTTAATTATTGATATTTTCAAAGATATAAGCTCATTTTGATGTCACACTCATCGAGACCTTTCATTTGAGTACCAACATGACATTTTTTATATATTTTATATATATGGTATCTGTGAAACATATAAATATATGAAATATATAAAAAATTGATGTGGATACTCAAATTAAAGGTCTCGATGAGTGTAACATCAGAATGAGCTTATATCTGTAAAAATATCAATAGTTGACAAGATACAAGGTCATTTCTTAATTATTGATATTTTTAAAGATATAAGCTCATTTTGATGATACACTCATCGAGACCTTTTATTTGAGTATCCACATGACATTTTATATATTTATATATATATATATATATATATATATATATATATATATATATATATATATATATATATATATATATATATATATATATATATATATATATATATATATATATATATATATTAGACTGGGCCAAAACTGACTATTTTTTTTTTCTATCGATACTGTGAAAATATCATTCATGATGATAAAAAAAAATTATTGTGCAAGTTTGAGTCCTTAATAATAATATTAAGGGGTGTATCGTTACGACTATTGATTTTTCAACAGTAATCGCATTTTTTACTCAAAATTCGTTAATTATCAATCTGAAAAATTTTAGCGATATGTATTCTTATAGGAAATTAAATTTCCTAAAAAAAAGTTATCTTTGTAAATTACTGTAAAACAAGCCGTTTCCTTGTAATCATGCCTTAAACAAAGATTTATTTTTTCAATTTTGCGTTTCAATTTTGGATTTTTGTAGCTACCAGAAATATCAATATTTTTACAATTTAAAATACTTATTTTCAAAGGAAATTTAATGCTCTACAAAAAAGGTCTCTTAACATTTTTGATTAAATTCACTCCTTTCAAAGTTATTCGACGTTGAAGTTAAATTCAAAAATAATTTATCGTTTTTTTCGCGTTACACATGATTTTTCCTTTTGATTGAAAAATTTATGACTTTAATATTGAGAATAATTTTTTTTGTTGGAAGACTAAATTTTTTATAAAATCATAATTTACCAATGTATTATTTTGCTTTTTAACGATTAATTATCGACATAAATTCATTTTTACTGTATTTAACTAACTCCAATAGTAAAATAAATTCGGTCCCTTTATTATAAATTATTTATTTGCCTAGTGACATACTTTTACTTACAGAAAAAAAATTGAATAATAAGTCAAAACAAATTAAATCAATAAAAGAGATAAAAAATCATTTTATTTTCACTTATAATTTATATTTTACAAAAAAAATTCTTTAATTGTTATCAAATCATGGCAAATGATCAGTTGAAAAAATAATTATTCAATCAAATTACTTTTATTACAATTTGGGTATTTTTTCCGGTGTTCACTAACGGCTAACAACAAATACTGAAGTTGTTCTTCGTTTTTAGTGAGACACTTATTGTAATCTTCAATTAATGATACACCACGTTCTGCAACATCATTGACGACAGCTAATTTTCCAAAAAATTCCTTACACTCTTGAAAACTATCATTATTGGACCAATTGCTTATGTCTTCATCGATAAAATCATACGGCAAATCAAATTCTTTGAATATGGTGAGCGATTCTACAGAAATGAAGTCACTGATATCTTTTTCTAGCAATTCATCTGAATCGCTTGCTACTTCATATTTTCTGGTTTTAGTATTTGATGATTTATTATTTATTAGATTTTCAATCATTTTTTTCTTCACAGTCAGGTCAATAGAATCATCAAATAGAGACATTATGGCTAATTGATCACTCAAATACCATAAATGTCTCACCATTTTCTTGAGAGCAGCTTGCGATACAGTCGAGTTTATTTTGTTATATAATATCAATTGTTGCATCAAAGTCAAATCATTATTTGGAGCCAAAATTGCCGAGGATGAAGTAAACCAAGCTTTTATATAAGTTGTAACTATGAAAATACAAATATGACGAAGATTATTTAACTCTTTAGGTGTAATCTTAAACTCTGTTCGAAAAATAAATATTTTCAAACAATAAATCGCCTTCGACATCCAACGAGCATGACTCATTGCTCCCGGACATTTAAAAGTGTAATTATCCTTTGGCGTAGCTCCCAAGAAAATAGATGATAACTCCAAAAATTCTCGATAGTCATTTCTTGGAAGAAATTTCTGCAAAAAAATATGATCATTTCTGTTATTATTGAAAGGTAATATCTTTACATGAGAACTGGAGATTTTAAATTGTGTACACAAAACGTGGTCAACTTGAATTAAGAAAATTATTAAAAAGAACACTATCTTGCCTAAAATGAAAATTTTCTTTGACCAAAAGTTTTTTCTGTGTACTTTTACAACTCAAATAACAACTCAAAATATACCTGCGAATAATTATCGATAAAACTTAATAGTTCATCTTTTGTTTAATAGTATATTAGCCACTATCTTATCGTTGATGCCAGCGTTATATTTGGATGTGTTGATTTTATTCCAACCGATTTTAAATCGATTAAAAATGGAACGTTCGGACCTGATTGTACTGGCCAGTAAGCTTCAAAAACGCCTTTTATGACAAGTTCAATTACATGATGACGACAGGGGTAACCATATAAGCTTTCGTTTCAGAATTTTCTCAAGCTCTACGCCAGCGCCATGATGAATTCCTATAGATTAGAAAGATAAAGATTTGATTAGAAACATGAATGGCAAATCAAGTGATTTTTTATTTTGAACTATATTACTTCCATAAATTCTGAAAATATAACAATCAGTGGAGTTAATTTTGTAATAAAGTTTATTTTTAAATATTATCATCTGACCACAGAAAACTTTATTTTTGGCAAAAAATCAACTTGTCGGTTTTAGAGGTTTTTAATTGGAATATTGAAAAATAATTGTGAAAAGATCTTAAGTATAATTTTCTCTACTTTTTCAAATCTGAGCTTTTTCAAGTAAATAAGACTAATAATTAAAATTTACCCGTATTGGTTGCTGCAGTATCAAAGCATATCGCTTTTATGTAATTACTGACACCCCATTGCTCCATAGTTGAGTATACAGCTAAAAGCTTGCTCAATCCCAGATCCTGAATTAATTTTGGAATACCCAATAGCTGTTCACTGCCAGACGATGTTAAAAGCACCGGAAGCCTATCTACTGTTTCTGTCCCAACAATATCACTTAGCAGTTTACCATCCCAATGGACCACATAATTGTCATTGAATTTTAAGTCTTCTTTTAAGCCTTTAGCAATTTCTTTCCGATGAATTATACGCTGTCGTTGAATAGTTTTATAACTCAAATTTACATTCCGAGTATCGAATCCCACACTTTTTAAAGTAGCTGCCAAAACATATGTGGCGCTTCGGCTACTTACATTACCACGATCCAGTGCAGCAGCTAATTCTGGCGTCATAATATTAATTTTTGGTGTCCGTTTTGCTGTTAAAAATCTGTTTCAAAGTTAGACACATTTGAATTTTGACTCATAAATGAATCTGACTTTGATTGCAACTCCTGACTAGATGTTGTAGCATCACAATCATCATTACTGTTATAATCACGAGAGGTGTCTTCTGAAAAATATAAATTATTTTGACATTGTTAAATAGAAAATACACTTCTTACAAAAATAAGGGAGCAAGAAAAAATCAAAATATTTGGGGTATTTTCAACAGTCTGTAACTTATAAAAAACTATCGTACAACAAATAAAAAAGCAAATTGCAGCTCTCAGTATTTTTATTTTTGGATCTGAGTTCCAAAAATTTTTTATTCCTAATCTTAAGAAATCTACCGAGATACAAATTTTTGAAATTTTTTTGGTTTTATTCTTAGCTTATGGATTTGGAAAAAATTTTTTGATTTAATCTCTATATGGACTGGATATCTTGCTCATTGAGCTTCGATTTGTTAGTTTGAAAACCTCGATTTGAGCATTTCTCGCTGAGATATCGGCGTTTTAATGAAAAAAGACCATTCTGTCTTTGATTATCAATACCTCCAGCAACCAATGATCGTAAAAAGAAAATTCAAAGATGGGTTTTGAAAACTTGGATGAATTTTCTACAAGAATTAGCCATTGATTTTTGAAAAAATTTTTTTTTAATCATTACATGAATTTAAAAGCAACAAAAAGGGCTTTTCGTAGTTTTTAAAAATCAATTGCCTAATCAAAATTTGCTGCAATTTCCTTTTTATTTACTGTACGATAATTTTTTCTGAGTTACAGCCTGTTGGAAATCCTCCGAATACTTGGATTTCTTTCTTACTTCCTTAATTTTTGTAAGAGTATGATAAAATTACACAATTGTGTAAGTTTGCAAGGCAATTAACTACTAAAATATTATTTTTGTGTAGAAAATATGCAAAAAATAAGTTATAAAAATTGTCAATCTTAACATAATTTAAGTTAATTGTACAGAAAAAAGATTATATCATCAGCCATATAAATTTTAGGAAAATCTGAGATTTTTCGAGCGTGAAATATTTCATTGGCCTAAAACAATTCGATTTGAATCAAATTATTTTAGTTTTCTTAGATATATTTTCATCAGTTGAGAAAATTGATTCTTTATTGAAGAATTTTTTCTTACTTTGTGTAAAACTTAAAAATTTATTGAATATAATAATTTAGATAAGTATTTATTCATTAGAACATAGTAACTTATTATTAGCACGGTACAAAATAGTTATTTTGACTTTATTAAACTATTATTAATGAATACGTACCTATCGCCTCTATTTCCATTATTTCTTCGTGTTTTTCGTCTGAGATATTATTATTATTTTCTTGCAGATTTGAAGACATTGGAAGTTGAAAATCAATATTATTATTTCTATCGAAACCTTTTAAACTATTCTTCCCAGCGATGTCAAATAATTGTTCGAGTTTTTTCAAAGCTATTTTCTCTTTGTTTTGAGCACGTGATTTTTTTTTGCGATTGCACAGTAAATATTTCCACTTTTTGAAAATACTAATTATTTTCTTTACAATGTTGCAAAAACCAGAAGTTGAAATCTGCAAATTATTCCAGCAGTCTTGAACGACACTAGCAGTTTTTGAAGCACTATCATAAATTTTTAATTTGAGAACTTTATGTTGATAAAAAAATAATGATAAAACTTCTTTGACAGTCGGAAGCTTACGGTTATTAATTTTCTCAATAGGAACACCGATTAAATAAGTTTTCTCCAATGACATAGTCGCGAATTGTTTGTCAAATCGAACTTAAACGTTACAAAGTAACGTAATGAAACAATTCACAAACACAGAATTAACTAAACGCTTAATTTGTAATACTGAAACAATTAGATACCATAAATAAATTCAAACTATCAATTACAATTAAACAATCTAAAGAAATAAAGAAGAAAATTATATACCAAACAATAAATAAATACTTAATGAAAACTCAAATTTGCGTTGACAACGTTTAAGTTACTTTGCACAATGAAGAATAGAATCAAAGTAATTATGCACAAAGAGTATTCATTTTTTTGAACAATGCAATGATAAAAAGCAGGGGTGGGAGTGAAGAAAGGCTATATTTTCAGCTTCAGTAATAGATTACGGAAAAGCTCACGATACCTCGCAGCGCTTTGGCGTGAAGAAAGGCAGCGCTGTAGCGTATAACAATCAAGGTCATTTTCCGATCAAAGGAAATCAAAGTTATTATACACGGATAGTATTCCCTTTTTTGAAAAGCGCAATAATAGAAGCAAGGTGGTGGGAGAAAGGAAGGCTATGTTTTCAGCTTCGGTAACAGATTACGGAAAAGCTCACGATAACTCGCAGCGCTGTAACGTGAAACTTTCAAGGTCATTTTCAGGTGGTCGACTTCGCTAATAAACACTTACAAATGTAATCGTGGAGGGAGAGTAAAATTAAATTCTCGTTGACATTAAAAAGGACAAAACAACAAGAGGGCTAAAACGGAAGTTAAAAGTGTAAGTTTATGGAAAAAAATATATCCCTATACAAATAAATAATTTATAATAAAGGGACCGAATTTATTTTACTATTGGAGTTAGTTAAATACAGTAAAAATGAATTTATGTCGATAATTAATCGTTAAAAAGCAAAATAATACATTGGTAAATTATGATTTTATAAAAAAAATTTAGTCTTCCAACAAAAAACAATTATTATCAATCTTAAAGTCATAAATTTTTCAATCAAAAGGAAAAATCATGTGTAACGCGAAAAAACGATAAATTATTTTTGAATTTAACTTCAACGTCGAATAACTTTGAAAGGAGTGAATTTAATCAAAAATGTTAAGAGACCTTTTTGTAGAGCATTAAATTTCCTTTGAAAATAAGTATTTTAAATTGTAAAATATTGATATTTCTGGTAGCTACAAAATCCAAAATTGAAACGCAAAATTGAAAAAATAAATCTTTGTTTAAGGCATGATTACAAGGAAACGGCTTGTTTTACAGTAATTTACAAAGATAACTTTTTTTTAGGAAATTTAATTTCCTATAAGAATACATATCGCTAAAATTTTTCAGATTGATAATTAACGAATTTTGAGTAAAAAATGCGATTACTGTTGAAAAATCAATAGTCGTAACGATACACCCCTTAATATTATTATTAAGGACTCAAACTTGCACAATAATTTTTTTTTATCATCATGAATGATATTTTCACAGTATCGATAGAAAAAAAAAATAGTCAGTTTTTTTGGCCCAGTCTAATATATATATATATATATATGGTACTTTTGAAATATATAAAAAATTGATGTGGGTATTCAAATGAAAGGTCTCGATGAGTGTAACATCGGGATGAATTTATATCTTTAAAAATGTCAATAGTTCACAAGATACAACGTCATTCCTTAATTATGTATCTAGAGATAGAGTATTTTTGAATGCAGCCTAAATACTTATCATAATAAATTGGCTATTGGTGAGAATGATACAAAACCTTGAAAAGGCACAAATTCAAATTAAGACCTTTGCAATAACACTAAATTTCACTTAAAAAAACCGATTTTATCATATAACTGTTCTGGACACAAAATTTTTCTTATTCTCTCAATAATATAGATTATTTACATCCAATTTTAAATTTAAATCACCGGTAAAATATTGAAGATAAAAAAAGTGTTGCTACACGGAAAAAAGAAAACTACAAAAATTGCAGTATATATTGCAACGTGACGCTTCGTGGTGAAAATTGGAAAAATTACAGTTTCAAATGTAATTATTACAGATTTTATAAGAATTACATTGTAGAATGTAATAGTTACATTGAAAGTTCTGAATATTAAATTAAAAACTTGAATTTAGAAAAATTTTATTTCAAACTGTAATTTTTCTAGTTTTGATTACGACGGGACCGATTTTACATTTTATACTGTAATTTTTCGAGTTTTCTTTTTTCCGTGTACCTTTTTCGTAAGAAATTTAATTCTCTTTAAAATTATCCTTACCACTTTTTCTGTATCTCAAATAGTTTACGATCTAATCACCTATTTTTGCTAATAGAATTCCAAGAGAAAAAATGTTGAATTAATATGATTGATTTTCCCAAATAATTTTCTGTAATCAAAAAAATTCCCCTTGATTAACTTCAATCAGTCCGAATAATAGGTCTAAATATATGATATCCCTTATAATCAATTAGCAATGATTGTTAGCTCCCAAATTGGATTTTATCATATCCCATCGGTAAGGTATGTCGGTTTTATTGAGATTGAGACGAGAAGCAGTTTCATTCGACATGCTTTAATCAACAGTTTACTTTAACGACTATTACTATCATTATTATTATCCTTTGACTATCAATAAACTTATATCTATATCTCTCCAGGTCTCAGAATCTCTAAAGCAAGCGATATTTTCTCACTTTCACTCGGATAATTTAAATGTTACGTATTCTCAATATTTAATCTCCGCATATAGATATTAATTGACGGCAACAATTTTCTCAAGACTGTGGCTTCGTATAATAGACTTGTTCCTTAGCTCATGTCAGCTTCATAATGAAACCCATTAAATGTGTTGTTTTGTATTTAAAATTGTTATTAATATCCCGCTAGGTAGATTGTTAAATTTACTAAGAAAATTTTTTTCTTGGGTACAAATTTTTCCATCGACGTGGTCTATTTACAGTTAACTTTCATTGCTTTTTTGCCTATTCGATTATGTTCACTTACGAATACTTTTTTATTCTTTCATTTTCTATCTTATACTTTTTTTTTCTTTTTACTAAACGTTTTCCAACTTTTATTCGCCGACTGTGCAATTTCAAGAGATTGCTGCCGTCAGAATTATAATAAATGTCTCTCGTCAATGGATTATAATTTTTGATATACATTTTTATAAATTCGGTTTTCCAAAAATCGAATTTCATGTCTGTAAATTATCATTTAATTCGAGTTAAATTTAAAAAAATTTTTAAAACAAAAAAGGCTCACTTAAATCAAGAAAATATTTTTCTTTCTAATTATTTTCTTGAGCGAAAAAAAAAAATTTTTTTTTGACAAGAAATTTCACTTATTCCAACCAAATTAATTCTCTTGCTTTAAGAAATACGTATTTTGATATAAGAAAATTTATTTAAGTCAAGAAAATCTTGTTGTGAAGAGAAAATTCAGCCTCTTGCTCCACAAAATTTAGTTCTTGATAGAAGTTAATTTTCTTGGCGAGAGAAAATTTCTCTCTTGCTCCAAAAAATTAAATATAAAGATAGAAGTTAATTTTCATTAATATTTTTATTGATTAACATTTCAAATGGCAAGCTCAAACAATATTTCATCATTTTTTTTCATTCAATATGTATAATAACACGCTAAAATAATATAAAATGGGTACCAAATATTCAAGAGAAAAATTTTCTCAAGGTGAAAAGTATCTAAAAATTTTGATCGAATATAAAAATTTATTGTATCAAGTATTTATGATCTGAATTAAGAAAAAATGACTTCCACCAAGAATAGAATTTAAAGGAAAATCTTTACTTCGGCCAACACAACTTCGGTCTTCCTTCAGGCGACCGAAAATTTTCTTGAGCCAAGAATTTTGTTCTCCAGTAAAGAAATTTTTCTTCCTGTGTACTGGGAGAAAAATTTCCAATTTTAAAGATTAAAAAATTCTGCAAGTCAATCAATTAAAATCTAATAGTTCTATAACTGTGAGACTAAATATTTAAACGTTAAAGATAAATTTAAAGTTGAAAACTCTTGGGTCATTGTCTTAAAATGTAAACGATGTGCATAACAGTATTAATGTTCCCAATACAAGTATTATATACACTAAAGCTTCTTAGTCTATTAAAACACATTGTATTTAATAATAACAATGATGATAATATAATAAATAATATGACAACGTAATAATTACCCCAAATCAGATTATATGCGATTGTGCTATTTTTGTACTTGATCAATCGTCGACCTTTGTAATTTAACTAAAGCCTTAAGGCTTTAAAATATAATTATATACAGTTAGTGTGTGTATGTAGTTGGAGACCTCGATAAGCGTATATGTAATAGGGGTTCTCCCTGCTTCACTTACAGAGTCTATGTATCAACAATTACTCTCTTTACTTAACTCTTATGTATATGCAATATATATATATATATATATATATATATATATATATATATATACAATATATATATATATATATATATATATATATATATATATATATATATATATACATGCTATATATATATATATATATATATGCAATATATATATATATATATGCATATATATATATATATATATATATGTATATATATATATATATATATATATGTATATATATGTATATATATATATAGCATATGTATATATATGCTATATATATATATATATATATATATAGCAGTATATATATATATATATGCATATATATATATATATATATATATATATATGTATATATATATATATATATATATATATATATATATATATTACATATAAGCTATGTACTTAAAATACTTGATACTACTGATGGTTATTCCTCTCAGTGTGCAGAAAAATGTCATTAACGGATTTTCCCTCGGGAGTAAAATTCTATGGCTTTGAAGTCATATCCGCTGCAGTGACATACAACCGTATCGGTATTACCAGCCTACATTAGAGGCCACACAAGTAATGCTTATATACACATTTTATAACTTCATATATAAATATAAAATAAATTACATATTAATTGTATGTTTAGATGATGCAGAATTTTAGAAAATTAGACTTACACTTATAGAAGAATTTATAGGTCTATTTAATAAGATTTAGTAATAGTTACTAAATAATTTAGTAACAAACCTTTAATTACCAAATATTTAGTAATAGTTACGAAATCATTTTTTAAAGCCTATTTATTTCCACCAAATGAATATTTAGTAGTATTTAACAAATGATTTAGTTATAATGATTTAGCGTATAACCTAACTTTTTTACTCAAAATAATTAAAATAAATAATTTTAAGCAAAAATATAAGGTATTATTAAGAAAATAATCTCATTAAATTATAATTTTTTATTTGAGACATTTATAAAATTCAAAATTAAAAAAGTTTTTAACAATAATAGACTAATTGAAAAATTTTAACTAAACTTCACTGAGAAATTACATGTAAGCCATTTGGGAGCATCTGTGTTTGAGAAATCAAACTATTCATTATACAATTTTCAAGAATTAATATTGCGTCAAAAAATTTTGAGTTCAATATTTAACACTTTTTCGTGTTAATTCTCTTAATTTAACACAAACAAGTGTTAAATGTTTAACGCAAATTTTTTTCTGTGTAGTTATAAAGCGCCGACCGCTAGGTGGCGCATGGAAAGATTCCTTCTCGCTGGCAGATCAGGCTTCTTCACTAATAAAAGGATTTAGTTTTATTTAATAACATTTAGTAACAGTTACTAAATGATTTAGTAACAAACCTTTAATTACCAAATATTTAGTAATAGTTACTAAATAATTTATTAAAGCCCATTTATTTACACCAAATAAATATTAAGTAGTATTTAACAAATTATTTATTGCTACTCAATAAATCGTTTATTGGTATTTAAGAAATTCATTTTTTAACTAATTTTAGCGTACAACCTAACTTTTTTACTCAAAATAAATCAAAATAATTAAAATAAATAATTTTAAGTAAAAATATAAGGTATTATAAAAAAAATAATTTCATTAAATTATAATTTTTTATTTGAGACATTTATAAAATTTAAAATTAAACAAGTTTTGAACATATTAATAAGACACTAATTGAAAAATTTAAACTAAATTCCACTGAGAAATGACATATAAGCCATTTAAGAGTATGTGTGTTTTCAAAGGGAAGATAAATCTCTCAAAATCGAGCTGAATATTTTATTTATTTTTTATTTATTCGATTTGAATGCCAAGGGATCAGCCAAATGGCAAAAATACAAAAGTAAGTAGTATAAAGTACATATAAGAGTTTAAACAGGTCTATATAAACATATTAACAATATTTAAATTAGAAGAAATAATCAACTAATTACAATCAGTCAAAGTGAAATGAAATAAGAGTAACAAGGAATTTAAAAATATAATACAGTACAACCTGGTTATAAGTTACTCGATTATAAGTTACTTCCCCTCAATTTCTTTTCACTCTTCTCGGAATGGTTCCCCCACTACAGTTTTACTGACAACGTTTTTCGGTTATCGCTGATGAGTTTGTTCCCGCAGTCCTTTTATAAGTTACTCTTATATGAACTACATATACACAAATAACAGCACTATTATACGTAAAGAAATGACAAACGTCAAGTAACTTATAAAAGGAGTGCGGGTGCAAACACGAACACGATGCACACATACGCATCAAACCGAGCGATCTCGGAGTAAAACATAGTGGTGGGGGACAAATTTTTCCGAGAATTTTTTCTCCTACAGCCCCAAACAGTAACTTATAACCAGGTTGTACTGTATAACTGCCAGACTAAGTTAGATTTAATGCACTACAAGTTATACCAAATTTAACAACTTGAAATTTCCTCAATGGTACCAGGTATTAGGCTCTTCTTGAGCTCAAGGTCATGGAAGAATTTGTAAGCTTTTGTCTTGAAGGTGACAATACTAAGTGCATTGATGACATCAGGTGGTAATTCACGCCAAAGACGTATTGAAGAGATTAAAAATGAGTGTTCATAAGAAGCAGTTGAAAAATTGGGAATTTTAAATGTGATGTTATTATTTCTGGCAGCTACTCTCTCGGAACGTCTGATATCAGGTGATCAGGTGATTCTTCGACGAATAGGCTTCTGAGGAAACTAGGTTCACCAGAGCTGAAGAGTTTGTGCAAAAAAACAAACCAAGAAATAATACAATAATAAAAAAGTTTGGAAAATCCAAAAGTGCACGACTCATAATGCTCATTTAATTATGAAATATAAAAAAAAAAAAAAAAAACTTAAGTCGTTCAAAATTAATTGCCGAAAAAACAGCTGTAGTAGGAAGGTACTGCACAAGCGCCCCTGGTGGGATAAAATGTACATAATATCTATAGATATAGATATATCACCATCCATGTTAATTTTACATGGATATATATAGATATACAGTCTTGTAGTTTTCGTTTTTTATTAATTGCAATTAAACGACACTGAATTAATTAATCATTCGCATTCAGTGACCTACAATCATCGATTAGAATTTAAAAAAAAAAAATTTAACTCAAATAATGGATTTTTTCACAAGTTACAGTGTTTTCGGGTTTCACACATGACGGACAGGAAAGTTTTTTGACCTATTTTGGTGTTTTTTTCCAATTCTATTGCAGTAAATCAATTTTTAAAAAGTATGAAATTAATCTCCATTAAATTATCTCGACAATAGTATGCAAAATATCTTGATTCCGTGAACTAACAAGGCTATAATAATAAAAATAGCCGCCAAAATGAGGCGAAAAAAATTTTTCGATCGTAAAGCACTCTCTGATGCTTCGCATCATGAGTCGTGCAATAATCTAAGTCAGTGAAAAGGTTATGTATCACATTGGAGTTAAAGCATAGCCATCTACCGACAATACTTACCAAAGAAATATTTAGTACCTACTACTAAATATTATTTAGTGGAAAAAAATATTTATTTTGATATAATAAGGCTTTGTTTATATTAATATAATTTATTTAGAATAAAAAAATGATTTATTAAACTGTAATAAATAATATTGATGGGTAAAAAATATTTTTTTCTCCCAAATAAATGACTAGAAATTTTTGTACTAAAACAATTTAGTACTTCGTACTAAATCCTTTTATCAGTCTATCAACTACTATTAAACCGAAGAAAATTTCTTTAAATTCAATTTTAAATTGAAAAATTTTATGTTTTTTGAGTTAAAAATATAATATTTGTATTTTAAGTAAGTAATAAATATAAATAGAAATTTTATTAAGGAATCCAGTCCGGTTTGACCCTTTAACGCTTGCCACACTTTGTAAAGGAGTACATTCTTGATCCTGCGCGCTTTGCTCTGGTATTCCAAGGCCACGAGATTGCACGTACAAGCAAAACATGAGCTATATGATATTATTATTTACAAACCAATATAAACACGCTTGTATCTAAAAACCGCTCCTGTCTTCTTCTCGATAAAAAAAAATTTTTATTTATTATTCTTATTTATTTTTTAGCATTTGCACCCACAAGAATTTCCATTTTATTAGCGTAATATTATCTGAGAAAGTGTAAAACTGAATATGAAAATAATCTGGTTTTGCTGATGGACTTTCCATCAATCATTTTAATTTCACAAGACTGAGACTATACAAGGTCGAAGCACTTTGTGCTTGTAATTGAGAGTCGAATCTTGGCTGGATTTTAAGACGGTCAAAGTACCCAGTAAAATTTGGGTTGTGACTATTTTTCGCTTGTGATGCAACCGCGGTACGATGCACCTACTAACTCCGTCCTGTATATATAAACGTGGCATATGTTTTCCGGTGGGTTAGTAGTATAGACATTACTTACAATAGCGCTACTGCTCAATGTTCGCTATTTTTTTTGTAAATCCTGCTGCGGTTTTAGCTTAAGGAAAATTTAAATAAAAATCATGGGCTATATATTGTATACATAGAAGAATCATAGGAGAGCTTTTTTCAAGAAAATTTAATTTTCTACAAAAAAGGTTTCAGTCAAGAAAAATTTCTTGACTGGAGAACAAAATTCTTGGCTCAAGAAAATTTTCGGGCGCCTGAAGGAAGACCGAAGTTGTGTTGGCCGAAGTAAAAATTTTTCTTTAAATTCTATTCTTGGTGGAAGTCATTTTTTCTTAATTCAGATCATAAATACTTGATACAATAAATTTTTATATTTAATCAAGATTTTTAGATACTTTAGGGAAGCAGCGCCACCTACTTCAGCTGAGAAAAAAACTTTCTCACCTTGAGAAAATTTTTCTCGAGAATATTTGATACCCTTTTTATATTATTTTAGCGTGCAATTATACATATTGAATGAAAAAAAATGATGAAATATTATTTGATCTTCCCATTTGACATTTTAATCAATAAAAATATTAATGAAAATTTACTCCTATCTTTACATTTAATTTTTTGGAGCAAGAGAGAAATTTTCTCAAGACAACAAGATTTTCTTGACTTATAGTATATTACATACCTAGGCCAGTAAAATAAGAAAAATCTCAGATCACATGTAATTGTTGGCCGAGGCGAAGCCGAGGTTGACAAACATGTGATCTGAGGCTTTCTTATTTACTGGCCTAGGTGTGTATACTATTTTTCTGCTCGACGTAGCCGGAATGTGGCAACTTTGTTTAGCGCAGCGGCCAGAAAGTTGCCACTTTCCGGCCGGAGGGCAGAAAAATAATTTTCTGCCCTCCAGGCGGAAAGTGGCAACTTTCGGCCCGCTGCGCTAAACGAAATTGCCGCTTTCCGCCTCTGTCGGACAGAAAAATAGTATACAAACCTATGGCAGGAAAATAATAAATATCTCAGATCACATATATGTCGACCTCGGCTTCGCCTCGGGCAACATATATGTGTTCTGAGACATTTCTCATTTTCTTGCCACAGGTGTGTAATATACTATTTCTTGCTCTCCTAGCCGAAAGTACGCTCTTCCTGGCAGCAATTTACTCCAGGAAGAGCAACTTTTATGGCCTGCTCTAACGCATGCGCGCTACGCATATTTTCTGGCTCAGCAGCACAGAACCTCGCTTTCTTTCGCATTTTCGTGGCGCGACTGGCCTATACAGCGAGTTTCAACTGTATATATAACAGTCACAACATCGTCTGTATGTAACATGTCAGCGCATAAACTAACCAAAAAAAAATGTCAAAAAAATAAAAATAATTTTTAACTAGATCATTGTTAATGAACTATTTAATAATAATACTGCACAAATAATTTATATAAAAAGTTTAAAAAATAAAACATAATAGTTTTGTGAATTTTATTTGCTTTTTTTTATATTTTGATAGTTAGTAAAGCAATGTTTATAAAACGATCCATGTACTCTACAAACTTGTAATAATTTAATTTCAATCTTTCTTAGCCGTCGATTACTAATTAAAAACTAATTTTTAATCAACCTAAAAAAATAAATTCTGTAATTAGAATGAGTTTAAATATTTGTGACAAATTCTATGCATGATATCACTCTTAATCAGAGCATTTGTTAGTAAAATTTAAAATAACATTTTTTTTCAATTTATTAACTTTTAATTTTTTTTTTTTTTTTTATACCCGCCCCGACCAGCAAAGCCTCGGCTTTACAAAAGTCGGGCGGCGCCCCCCTCACGCCCGGCAAAACCTCGGCTTCGCTTCGGTTTTGCAAAACGCCTTCCACGGGGTTGCGTACTTTCGGCTAGAGATCTTGGATACCCTGACATATGTGATATGATGGCCGAGGCTACGCCTCGGCCATCATATCCCATACGCCAGGAAATCCAACTTTCTGGCCTTGGGTTGTAATATACTATTTCTTGGATCAAGATACGTATTTCTTAAAACAAGATAATTAATTTTGTTGGAATAAGTGCAATTTCTTGTGTCAAAAAAAATTTTTTTTTCGCTCAATTTTGATGTCATTAATATAAAAGCTATTGTGCGGAAAAGATTTTTTTGACCGCAAAAATTCAAATTCTGAGTAAACTATCAGAGATCCGTAAAAATTGGTAAGGATCTTTTTTGCAGAGAATGGAATTTTCTAAAAAGAAAAGTTTTCTTATAAATTTTTCATATCTCATATTTTTTAATCAAAATTTAAATTCAAAAGTTTCGGGTGAAATATAAGTGATTTTATTTAAAAATAACAAAGTGCCTGATATAATTAAACCGAATGTCCCGAAGCAAAAGTTAAATTTAAAGATAATATTTTTCTTGAATTAAGTAGTTTTTTTTTCAGTTCTGAACGAACAGAGTCCACTTCTATCAATAAATGAAAACGCTCCATCAATAATGATACCAAAAATAAAATAATAAAAATGAAACGATTCTCATAAATGCCTCACGTGCTCCCAGAACTATAATTTTGAGCAACAATGCCGGCACTGCGACTGGTAATAGCAATTGTACGACGACAAGTGATTACTCTCTGTATCATGTCTCAGTAATTTTGACTGCAGCCGGATTGTACCAGCTATCAAATTCATTCTCTATTCACCAAAATAACTCATACGAATGTTCATCCTCATACATGACTGACTATCCTAGAACCATATTTTTTTATTATTATTTTTCCATCATAAAGTCCTTTTTTTTTCAAAAAAAATTTACAAATAATTTATTTATGTTCACGGGCATTCCATGCGAAATGGGAAAATGACTAAAATTTAAAAATTTCTCTGATTCATTCTAATTTAGTCCTAATTTATTATTAAAAGTCTATGTTTTACTAAATTGTAAAGAAAATTTTTTTTAATCAATAAGAAAATCGATTTTTCTCTCTTAGTAATTTTTCAGCCGTACTAACTTGTATCCGGGTCAAATGTTGTTTTGATAGTTTTAAGAACAAATTCATTTTATGTTTGTTATCAACTAACATATTTATTATTATAGTTTTAAGAACAAATTTTGTTTATGTTCGTTATTAATTAACACCTAAGTTTATCAAGATCGTGTTGTCAGCATGCTAAATCCTTTATTTGTGTTTTTTAATTAGTTTTTTTCTAATTATCCTAAATAATTAATAGTTAAATATATAAACAATAATGTTTGTAAGGTTGAAATAATATACAAGTCTTTTTAATAAACAACTTGATGTAGACATTTTGTCCTAGTCCCACCAGTCGCAATAAAAACAATTTTTTTTAATTGTTTCTACGTAGGTAATCAGTCTAATTCTTCATAATATTCAATGTTTGTAGGATAAATTCAGTATTGAGAGGGAAGTATTTTTTAAAAGTTTAGTGGTCGAACTGAAATTGGACTTTAAGTATACCTTTGGTAAGAGAGAAGGATTTGTTCTTAGTCCCACCAGTCACACTCCGTCAAATGATAATTACGAGAAACTTAAAAAGTAATGGAGGTTTTTGACAAAGGAATGTCGTTAATTAGTTATTTTCCTATAATATAAGATAAATTTTACTATAGTATAAGTTTCAGTCGCATAATTATAGCTTATAATTGATGGAATTCCAGAGTCAAATGTTCTACCAGTCACTATGAGATGCCTTAAAAGAAAATTTTTTTTTCTCACCTCCGGGCGGAAAGCGTCAATTTTCCTCCCGCTGCGCTAAACGAAAATGCCGCTTTCCGCCTCCATCGAGGAGAAAAATAGTATACACACCACGGGCAGTAAATAAGAAAGCCTCAGATCACATGTTTATTGACCTCGGCTTCGCCTCGGACAACAATTACATGTGATCTGAGACATTTCTTATTTTACTGCCCTAGATGTGTAATATACTATTAATCAATAAGTAAATCGATTTTTCTCTCCTAATAACTTTTCAACCGTACTAACTTGTATCCGAATCAAATGTTGTTTTAATAGTTTTAAGAACAAATTCATTTTAAGTTTGTTATCAACTAACATATTTATTATTATAGTTTTAAGAACAAATTTTGTTTATGTTCGTTATTATTAACACCTAAGTTTATCAAGATCGTGTTGTCAGCATGCTAAATCCTTTATTTGTGTTTTTTAATTAGTTTTTTTTAATTATCCTAAATTATTTATAGTTAAATATATAAACAATGATGTTTCTAAGGTTGAAATAATATAAAAGTCTTTTTAATAAACAACTTGATGTAGACATTTTGTACTTGTCCCACCAGTCGCAAATGCCTGTCCCACTAGTCACAATAAAACAAATTTTTAACTTCCCGCTAAGAAAATTGAAAATTTTCAAAAATCGGGAAGTTATTGGTTTCACCCCGTTTTTTGAAAATCGAGTTTTCAACGGATGTTGACGTTTTGAGGTCCTAGGAAGCCTCCGCGATGATGTCCGTACGTCTGTATGTGTGTGTGTGTGTGTGTGTGTGTGTGTGTGTGTGTGTGTGTACGGCCGTATGTAAACCTCTCATAACTTTTGAACGGCTTGACCGATTTCATCGCGGTTGGCACTATTTGAAAGGGCTTGACCAAACTTAGATTTTGACTATAATTTGGATCGATTCGAACCAGTAGATTTTGAGAAATCTAAAAAAAACTGCAAAAAAAATTTTTTTTCAAATGTGCTTTTTTCAGAATAACTTTCGAACGGCTTTATTGATCGATTCCAAAAACTAATCAGCTCTTAACATCAAAAAACCACGTCGATTGCCGCCAGCCCGGTCGAAATCGGTTAATTCGTTCGTGAGTTATCGTTAACGAAAAAAATCGTTTTTTGGGAATTACTTCGAAACTCTATATTCGATCGATTTAAATTTAAAGGTTCTTTATGAGACTTGAAAAACTGCGTTAATGCCACCAACCACGTAAAAATCGGTTAATTTATTCAAAAGTTATTGTGGTTTAAAAATTTGAAAAATAGTGTGTTATTCAACTTTTAGCAGATTTTTGAGCTCGGAGAGCTCAAAATGATACGAAAATTATATTTTTGAGCTCGAAGAGCTCAAAAACGTAATAAATGCAGTTTTGTGTATGAAATGAACGGAAAGTTGCAGGGATGGCCTTTAGGGTCAACCGTTTTCCTAATTTTTTTAATTGTTTCTACGTAGGTAATCAGTCTAATTCTTCATAATATTGAATGTTTGTAGGATAAATTTAGTATTGAGAGGAAAGTATTTTTTAAAAGTTTAGTGGTAGAACTGAAATTGGACTTTAAGTATACCTTGGTAAGAGAAAAGGATTTGTTCTTAGTCCCACCAGTCACACTCAGTCAAATGTTAATTACAAGAAACTTAAAAAGTAAAGGAGGTTTTTGACAAAAGGATGTTGTTAATTAGTTATTCTTCTATATTATAAGATAAATTTTACTATAATATAAGTTTCAGTCACATAATTATAGCTTATAATTGATGGTATTTCAGAGTCAAATGTCTCACCAGTCACTATGGAATGCCCCTTTACTTTATCTAAACTGGTGAAATTTGGAACCTTTAAACCCTCTTATCTAATTTTTTGAATTTTACTTTTCCAATAAAAATTCCAATTGTCTAATAAATATTTGCTAACGATAAAAACAGAAACGTAAAATATTTAACAGGACAAATAAAAATGATAATTTGAATATTTTAAAAATAAAAGGAAAGACTGGTTTACTATTATCATAAGTGTTCACTTACTACGAAAATATTCCTTACTCAAATAATAACTTGTTATGAACGCAAAGTTAAAAAAAGTCTACTATATCAATGAAGATTGGATAATTAAAAAAACATTAACCATTACGTGTTATTAATTGTATTGTAAGACTTTAGAACGTACGAAGAATTTTTTAAAAACACATTGTCTTGTTATCACCCAACTATAATATGTCTATACATATATACTTATATATACATGATATATAAATAAGCACATTTCTATGTAATACATTTAACATTGAAGACAAATCGAAGTTTATTCAGCGTGTGATAGTGCCCTGTATATTATTATCTTTAATGTACATTCTATTGTTATATACAATGTATAAATGATGTTTACAATAAATGATATTTTTGTATATTTATATAAGAGTGTTTCAATGAAATTAATCATTTTTTTTATATGATCTTGAAATTTTATCAGAGCAGAATAAAAAATAAAAATTTTCCCGGTTAAAATTTGAGTTTTTAAATAGAAATTTAAGTTGCGCGCTTTCTATGTTCACTAATAATAAATTTTGTGGACTTTTCATTTTGAATTAAAATTACGTGGGACGAAAATTCTTTGAATCTTTAGGATTTTATATCCCATCCGAAGCAACGTACCGGAAAACATAATTAATGTTTTTTGCAGGAAATTGAAGGATCCAAAAGAAAGATCTCTTGATGATTTTTTGATAAATTTACTTTTTTATAAGTTATTGAAAGTCAAAATTGGAAGAATCCTAAATTTTAAGATTTCTTTTTATTTTTCATGAATTTCGCGATAGATAAAATTTTTTTATTTATTTATTTTTTTTTTGGACATGTCAATGTCATTATAAGGCGAATATTAATTCATATAATTTCAAAAATAAGGAAAATTTTGCTACGGGTAAAATGAAAAATTTCAAACTTATTTACATCAATTTGATTATATTTTTTTGCGCTCAAAATTACTCTCAAATTTTGGCTATAATTCATAAAAAAACTCAGAATTATTATCAAAGACACAAAAACACATGTGTCTCAGTATGTATGAAAAAAAAAATAATTTTCAAAAATTTTTCTATGCCTAAATTGAAATTCTATTAAAATATCTTAATCATAAAAAAAGATCAACAAAATTATCGATGTAAAATTTTTAGAAAATTTTATTTATAATAATAATAATAAATTTTTTTTTTTAATTCTAAAAATTGTCTTAGGCCTACTACTTTTAAAACTTTAAAATTCTCACAGAAAAAATATATTAACCCAGAAAATTTTTGACATTAAATTTAGCTGTCATTTCATAATTTCTTTATTTTTTTTAAGAAACAAATTTGTTTTGAAAAAATTTTTTGAATTTCTGTTTGTCAATTTGTTAAAAAAATTCTTAAAATTATCAAATATCTGCTAAATTAATATAATACTAGTTAATTAAATTATAACAAAAAATAATTTTTTTAAAAATTGCACTTATAGTTTTTCCAGTTTTTTACAAATAAAAATTCATTTTAATTTTTTTTCAATAAAAAAATAATTATAACATTAAAGTTAGCAGTCATTTGATTATTTTTTAGTATTTTTTTAAACAAATAAATTTTTTCCAAAAAATAATTTTTGAAAATTTGCATTTTTAATTTTTAAAAATTTCTAGGTACATGTCAATTTTTTTTTGCCATAATTTATTTGTTAAAAAAATTCTTAAAATTATCAGATATCTGCTAGAGTAATTTTTTTAAAAAAATGTGAAAATTTAGCAGATTTTTAATAATTTTAACAATTTTTTAACAAATAAGCTATGGCAAAAAAAAGTAGAAAAAAAAATTGACATGTAGAATTTAAAAAAAATAAAAAGTGCAATTTTTTAAAAACAAATTTTGGAAAAAGTTTATTTGTTAAAAACAATTAAAAGAACCCGTGTAAAAATGATATGATATCATTATGACGCTCATAATGAATATCATAATGAATCTCATATTTTGACACTAATATGAGATTCATATAAAAGCCATATCAATACATTTGAAACCTGTAATAAGTTAAATACTTATGGAAATGAATTTTTTTTTAACTAGATTTTAAAATTTTTATTTTTCTTGTTGGAGAAAGAAAATTTCTAGTAATTTGATTATGTTTCATTATAAAATTTGATCTACACGGATCGATCACATGGGGATTCGTGACCAATCCATAGTGACAAACGCATAATTTCATACTGAAGTCATAATAGTATCTGCGTAAACTCATGATGGAATCAAGCTGAAATTTTTCAAATTAATTATGATATTGTTGCCTTTTATTCATAATTAAAGCTAAAAATTTTTTATTACTGTTGGAAATTCGTTAGGATAGTATCTCCATGATGATATTAACATAATTTCATTATGAAATCATAATGATATTGAATTGAATTCAAAATTTAATGATGGTCAATATCTGCATAAAATCATAATGCTACTGTTAGCCTTTTTAAATCGTGATATGAAATTATTGAGTCATAACTATATACACACTGACAGAAGGATTTAGTACAGAGTACTAAACTGATTTAATAACAAAATTTTTATTCATTTATTTGGGAGAAACAAATATTTTGTACCCATCAATATTATTTTTTACAGTTTAATAAATGATTTCTTTGTATGAACAAAGCCTTATTACATGGAAATAAATATTTAGTTTCACCAAATAATATTTAGTAACAGGTACTAAATATTTATTTGGCAAGTATTGTCGGTAGATGGCTATGCTTTTATTCCAATGTTTATGTGATACATAATCTATTCACTAACTCAGATTATTTTATTCAGCTTGATCTTGGGAATTTTATTAAACTTTTAAAAACACACATAAGGTAAAAGCCCCAATATATGATCATGTACCAGTATATGATCACTCCATGTATTTGTATACCTATATTTTTGAATATAGATATACAAATGCATGGAGTGATCATATACTGGTACGTGATCATCTATTGGGGCTTTTACCTTACTCACAATGAATGTCTTCTATTTATGTCTTTTCTCAGTGGAGTTTAGTTTACATTTTTTTAATTGTCTATTATTGATGTGTTAAAAACTTGTTTAATTTTAAATTTTATAAATGTCTCAAATGAAAAAATATAATTTAATGAGACTCTTTTCTTTATAATACCTTATATTTTTACTTAAAATTATTTATTTTAATTATTTTTATTTATTTTAAGTTAAAAAGTTAGGTTACACGCTAAAATTAGTTAAAAAATTAATTTCTTTGATACCAATAAACGATTTATTGCGTAGCAATAAATCATTTGTTAAATACTACTAAATATTTATTTGGTGGAACTAAATGGGCTTTAATAAATGATTTAGTAACTATTACTAAATATTTGGTAACGAAAGGTTTGTTACTAAATCATTTAGTATCTGTTACTAAATCTTATTAAATAGAACTAAATCCTTCTAGGTATCAGTGCAGGAAATAATGCAAAATAATTAAATTAAAGAAATTTTTAGGACGATATAAATTGTTTACAAATAAAAAATGATTATCTTGAGACGAAAAAATTTTTTCAGTTAAAAATTTTTAACTTCCCGCTAAGAAAATCGAAGATTTTCAAAAATCGGGAAGTTAATGTTTTCACTCCGTTTTGCAAAAATCGAGTTTTCATCAGATCTCAACGTTTGAAGGTCACAGGAAGCTTCCCTGACTATCCCCGCGAGGTTGTCACGGTGTCTGTGTGTATGTGTGTGTGTGTGTGTGTGTGTGTGTGTGTGTGTGTGTGTGTGTGTGTGTGTGTGTGTGTGTGTGTGTGTGTGTGTGTGTGTGTGTGTGTGTGTGTGTGAAAGTATGTGAACCGCTTATAACTTTTGAACGGCTTGACCGATTTCATCGCGGTTGAAGCCATTCGAAAGGGCTTGACCAAACTAAGATTTTGAAAACTATTTGGACCGATTCAAATCAATAGATTTTGAGAAATCTTCAAAAAACTGAAAAAAAATTTTTTTTCAAATGTGGTTTTTTTGGAATAACTTTTAAACGGCTTAAAGGTTCAATTCCAAAAACTAATCAGCTCTTAACCTCAAAAAACCACGTCGACCGCCACCAGTCCGGTCAAAATCGGTTGATTCGTTCGAGAGATATCGTGAACGAAAGAAAACCGAAATAAGTGTTTTTTCGGAATAACTCCAAAATTCCTAGCGCGATCAATTCAAAATTTGAGATTATTTGTGAGGCTTGAAAAACTGCGTCGAATGCTTCTAACCGCGTAAAAATCGGTTTATTCATTCAAAAGTTATTGCGGTTTAAAAATTCAAAAAATAGTGTCTTATCAAATCTCTATCAGACTTTTGAGCTCGAAGTGCTTTAAAGCATAGAAAAGCAATCTCTTTGAGCTCGGAGAGCTCAAAATAACCCATAAATTGTATTTTTGAGCTCGAAGAGCTCAAAAACGTCATTGGTGCAATTTTAAGCGCCTAAGTATGGAATTAGCGGGAAGTTGCTACACTGATAGAAGGATTTATTTGTATTAAAAAAATATTTGTTAATAGTTAACAAATCATTTATTAGAGACCATTTTTTAGTATCAAACAAATATTTCTTAGTATTTAAAATGATTTGTTTGTATTTAATAAATCAGATATTAATTTATTAAATATTAATAAATCTTTTTAAATACTAAGAAATATTTGTTAAGGACTAAAAAGTGGTCTCTAATAAATGATTTGTTAAATATTAACAAATATTTTTAACTATAAACAAATCCTTCTATCAGTGTAGGATGGCCTTCAGGGTCAACCGTTTTCCTAATTTTTTTCAAACCAAGATAATCAATGTTTTTCTAAATATTCTTCCAAGTTAAGAAAGTCAAGGAGGAAATTTAAGTAGTTCAATAGTATAGTGCATGATAAAAATACTGTTTTTCTCAATTGTTATACATTTCCTCTGATTAACAGAAAAAATGAAAATTTTACTAATCTACTTAAAAAAGATTCGTTCTCACAGGTATTTTACTTATTACGGGTTACCGAAGTATTGATACGGCTCTTATATGAATCTCATATTAGTGCCAAAATATGAGATTCATTATGAGCTTCATAATGATATCATATCATTTTTACACGGGAACAATTAAGTGACTGCTAATTTTAATGTCATTAAAAAAATTCTAAAAATTTTTAAATGTCGGCTAACTTAATTTTCATTAAATAAATTTTCATAAAATTTTAATAAAATCTCCTGTTAAAATAAATTAAAAAACAATTTCAAAAAAAATATTTTTCAATATTCCCACCGAGCCTCATAATAAAATCCTATCACGCTTAAAAAACGTAAACAATAATCACGATATCAAGATGTCTTCCCGCTTACCCCGAGGCTCCTACCGTACAGTAGTTTGTCTATAATATCGACGCGAACGCAGTGCGCATTCTCCCGGACCATACATAAAACTCACAAAACCTAAAAGAAAAAAAAAAAATAGACTACAAATCAACATCAACATCAGCAAACACCCCAACAATACAAACTCACCCTTAAAAAAAAAAAAACCATAAAAAAAAACAACAATAATAATAATTAAAATTAAACTCACATTATATACTCCGATGTCGTTTTCCTCCGCTACAAATATATATTAATACAAATATATATATGTACAGCTGTTTATAAAAATCCACGCGTTATCATAAAAAATATATTGAGCTCCAACACTAACACATAACGCACACGTGCACACAGTAACACTTGGTCTTGTTATTTATATTAATAATATAATATAATAACAATTTTTATTATTATTTATAAATAATTATTTAATAATAATAAATTCAAATAAAAAATAAAGCAAACACAATTTCACAAAATATCCAATGCGTCGACGCTGTTATAACACCGGCGCGTCATTTTTTTAATTTATTTTACTCACTTAAAACAATAATCCTTTTTTTAAAAATGGTGTCGCTGATTAAAAGTCTGAAAAAAAAAAATTGACGCGCCACTACGCATTAAAGCGCCAAAAGTTCATTTAAAAATTAATGTAATCCTTTTTAAGCGATGACACGTTAGGACTTAAAAAAAAACTCGATAGTTTTTTTTTATAAAGTAAGATTGTTATTGTTATTGTTGTTGTTGTTGTTGTTGTTGTTATTATTTACCGGGAAACAACTGAGAAAATGCCGGGTTTTAGCATACACTCAAAATCAGCCAACCGCTGAGAGTGCAAGCGCGCGACTAAGGCGCTCGATTCGCGAATCCTCGTTCCGCCGGCGACATGTTTTATTTTTTAACCGCGACATTCAAATGGCGGCAGCACTGTCGGGCATGGTTTGTTTCAACGGCTGCGCAAAACAATGCACAATAATCACTACTGTGTAATAATAAATATAATCGGTAATGTGCAATATGATATTGATATGTAATGTGTTATTTGTCGAGTGGTTAATTAAGGAGTACTTTTAGTTGATTATTTTATTTTTATTATTTTATGATTGGGTTTTAAATGACATTAAAGTTAAAAGTCAATTGATAATTTTTTAACTTTATTTAATAAGGAAATTTTTTCTGAAAAATTATTTTTAAAAAATTATGACATTAAATTTATGAAAATTAAGCTAGCCGACATTTGAAAATTAAAAAAAATTTTTTTATTGAAAAAATGACCACAAAAAAAAAGAAAAAAATTTTCATTTGTCAAAAACTTTAAAAACTGTAAGTGCAATTTTTAAAAAATATTTTTTTGTTATAATTTAATTATTAGAAAAACATCAAAAAAGTACAAATGTCAGCTAACTAGTATCGTATTAAATTTAGCTGTCACTTCACAATTTTTTTATTTTCTTTAACAAATAAATTATGGCAAAAAAAAATAATTGAAAAAACGGACTTGTAGAAATTTAATAAAATTAAAAATGCAATTTTTTTTATATAATTTTTTGGAATAAATTTTTTTGGTAAAAAAATTAAAAAATTGTCAGCGACAGCTAAATTAAATTTTATTAAAAAATTGCATTTATAATTTTTTTAAATTTCTACATGTTAATATTTTTTTCTCATTCAAAAAGCTATAATTTATTTGTTTGAAAAATTCTAAAAATTACTAAATATCTGTTAAATTAATTATCATGGTATTAAAGGTGGATTTTTAATAAGGCATGGGAATTTTTGATTTTTGTAAGGAGGTTTATATTTAAATTTAATATTAATCTATGAGATTAAAGTTAGCAGTCACTTAATAAATTTTTTATTCTTTTTAACAAACAAATTTGATCGGGAAAATAACTTTTGAAAAATTTCATTTTTAATTTTTTACTGATTTATAAGATAAAATTTAGAAAAAAATCGCTCCGTTCTTCAATAGATAATTAAATTATCTATCGAAGAGCGAAGCGCTTTTTTGGAAAATTTTCATTTATTTATCCATAAAATGCGTTTTAAGATTCCATTTCTTGTACAAGTATACTTCAGATTGACTAATAGAGAGCGAGAGAGAAAAGTGTAAACCCTTCTTTTAATTATGCCATTTTTTTATTTTTTTTTTTTTTTTTTTTAGATAAAATGGAATTAATTTTAGAAAAGGAAGAAGAGAATTAGGAGAATTTCGGGATAAATTTTAGAAATTAAGAAATAAACTGAAATTCAATAACAAAAATTTGGAATTTTCTTTTTTTGTCTTAATTCTTCTTTTCTAAATTTGAAATTTTCGCTTTATTTATCCTCTTTTTTTTTTTTTAATTTTTCTTCTATTTTTTTCAGATTTTTAATTGTAATTTTCATTTCTTAAATTTTCCTTTTTTTTAAATTTTCTTTTTTTCAATTTTTCTAATCATTTTTTCTATTGTTTTTCTTCTCTAAATTACACAGAAAAAAATTCTCTATTATAAAACTAATTTTCTTTACTCAAGAAAATATTTATAAAATTAATTTTCTTGGCGGAAGTAAACTCAAATTTCTTCTTTTTTCAAGATTTCTGCTTTTTCTCAATATCAAATTATCCTTTCTGAAAAATTTCCTTAGTTCAAATAAAACTTTGTTGTTTTTCATAATTTTCCTTTTCTTTTCTTTAATTTTCACTTTATTATTTTTTCTTCACTGATTTCAGATTTTATTTTCCTTCCTTTTATTATTTTTATAATTTTTATTTTCTTTTTAAAAATGTTTCATTTTCTTTTTTTAATAATTTTCTATTTATTTATTTTTTTTCAATTATCTTTTTCCTTGCGTTAATTTTTTTATCTTAAATTTTAAATTTCCTTTTTTTTAAGTTTTCTTTTTTTAATTTCATATTTAATTTAATTTTTTTTTATTTTCATATTTTTTGAATTTTATTTTATATTAATTTTCCGTTTTTTTTTTTCCATAAAATTTTCCTTTATTTTTTTACAAGTTTAATTTTTTTAATTTTTCCTTTTTAAAATATTTTTTATCTTTTTTATTTTTTATATTAAATTTTCTTCTCCATCTATAAATTATAAAATCCAAAAATTTCAAAATCAAAAGCCCCACAAAAAAAAACCCAGAAATTAATCATCACTCATTGAAAAAAAAAAAAAAAAAAAAAAAAAAAAAAAAATATATATATATACGACGCAATTCTTTTAGCACCTTTATTCTTTAGAGACGTTTTTCGTTCAGTATTGCTTCATTGACAACTAGCCCGCGGCAATTATGAGAGTGTATTCAAAAATTTACAACATTCGTGAGTCGTGACGTCTAAAACTACACACACACACACACACACACATACAAATACAATATAAGCACACAAGGATGATAATGATAAAAATAAGCGAATAAATGGTTACTGTGTTTTTATTGTAAGCGGTATTATATACAATATACATACATACATATATGATATATCGAGCAATATATTAAATGAGCGGAGTTTTCGATCGTAAAAAAAATAAATAACTTCGAATAGCTATAAATGACTCTGTCGCGGACTCATCGTATATTATACGTATATATGACGATAGAATAATGTGAGAGAATAGCGGCGATGCAAATCGGGTTGAATGATTGGCGGGGATCGTTGTTCGCGTTGATACTAGGACACGTGGACAATAATAAATAAAATTGATACGTTATTGATTCAACATTTTGTGTATTCGATTAACTTAAAATATTACATACATATATTTGTATATTTACGATTATTGGGATTATATAGGTGTAGTTATACACTTGTTCGTTGACCTACAATGTCATTGAATAATCATTTTTTATTTATATAAATATGTGTTACACATATTGTCTTTTGATTGATGTTTTTGTTCATTATTAATTATTATTATTATTTAGCTGCTTCAATTTAAATTATAAGTATTCGGGCTGCATTCAAAAATGATCTATCTGTAGATACATAATTAAGAAACGAACTTATATCTTGTGGACTATTGACATTTTTAAAGATATAAGCTCATTCTGATGTTACATTTATTAAAACCTTTCATTTGAGTGCCCACATCAATTTTTCATATATTTTATATATTTATATATATTGCATATATGTATATATGAAGAATATATCAAAAATGCAAGTGGGTATTCAAATGAAAGCTCTTGATGAGTGTAACATCAAGATAAGCTTATATAATTAAAAACGTCAATAATTAAGTAATGACCTTGTATTTTGTGAACTATTGACATTTTAAAAGATATAAGCTCATCATGAGATTACACTCATCGAGACCTTTCATTTGAGTACCCACATCAATTTTTCATATATTTATGTATATTATATATATGAATATATGAAAAATATATCAAAATGCATGTAGATACTCAAATGAAAGCTCTTGATGAGTGTCACATCGGGATGAGCTTATATCTTTAAAAATGTCAATAATTGAGAAATGACCTAGTATCTTGTGAACTATTGACATTTTTGAAGATATGAGCTCATCCTGATGTTACACTCATCGAGACCTTTTATTTGAGTACCCACATCAATTTTTCATATATTTTATATATTTATATATATTACATATATGTATATATGAAAAATATATCAAAAATGCAAGTGGGTATTCAAATGAAAGCTCTTGATGAGTGTAACATCAAGATAAGCTTATATAATTAAAAACGTCAATAATTAAGTAATGACCTTGTATTTTGTGAACTATTGACATTTTAAAAGATATAAGCTCATCATGAGATTACACTCATCGAGACCTTTCATTTGAGTACCCACATCAATTTTTCATATATTTATAAATGGGTGATTCTCTGTAAGGACGTCTTAAATCTGTACAAAATTGTCCGACCAAATTATTTTTGATTTTATTAGAAAAAAAATTAACAAGGGCTACAAAACTATCAGCTTAATCATAATAAATAAACAGCCGATTTAATTTTCGCTTTTTCGATATTTGTGTATCTTTTGCCATATAACATTACAGGGGACTGTTCGCCAGGGGACCGTTTTTTTTTTTTTTTTATCAAATTGAGAAAAATCAAGCAAACTATTTCAATGCATTCAACTTTTCAAGTTCTCAATGAATTTTTACATTAATTAGAATAATATTAAGACTTATGGATCTAATTTTATAAATAAATTATAAATAAAAATAGTTGCCAGGGGACTGAGTTTTGAAGTGGCCCAGACACATATTTCCAGCACAAACGGTGCTTTGACATAAAATAAAATGCCGATGAAGCGCTAACAGAACTATGATTATTAACTCAAGGCTAGTTAGATCCTTATAAACCTTACAAAAGGTAAAATAACACGCTGGATTTTTTTTTTTGGCTTTGAACTTCTGGCAGGGGACTGTTCTTAAAATGCCAGGGACAAACTTTGGTTTAATGAATTTAATGAAACAAATTAACTTTCAGTACTTTTTATTGAAGAAGATTGTTAGTTAACTAATTAAGTTTATAAACATTATGGACCAAATTATATATTATGGATGAATAACTTAAAATTTAATCTTAAAGTTTTAATTTTTGGAATGGGACAGCCCAGGGGACTATTATTTCGGTGGTTTACCAATTTATAGCAAAAAAACCAAAATTTATTTCATTTTAGTTTTCAATGCTCTAAATAGAAATGTTTTTTTACTTTTGTAATAAATTTTTTTTAGTAACAAAATAACAATTTTTCTAATAAAAAAATGCCTGGGATAGCAAAAAACATCCTTACAGAGAATCACCCATATATTATGTATATGTATATATGAAAAATATATGAAATGCATGTGGGTACTCAAATGAAAGCTCTTGTTGAAACTTACATCGGAATGAGCTTACATCTTTAAAAACGTCAATATTTAAGAAAGTACAGTGCAATTTAACAAAATTAATTATTTAATATCGCAAAATTTTATTTATTTATAGTTTACAAGTCACGACAGTCACATAATGACTTCAAGGTTGCTAGTTATCATTATTATTAATTTTTTTTTTTTTTTATTCTAGTTCAATAAAATTAATTAAAAATTTTTTACTTGAGTAATTTATATCTTATTTAGTTAGTATAATATACTATAAAAAATATAAAAGAATACTCAATTTTCATAATAATGTTTTTAAAGTATGTTGTTTTATTGATATAGGTATACAAGTGTTTGAAACATATTTTAGATAAATGAAAATTATCTTAAAAAGAAACACTTGTTACAACTAAAAGTGAATGAAAACTCAATGAAAAATATTTTACTTTAATTTTATTGTATTGTATTTTAAATTCGATGTTATCATTTTTATGGGAATTATTATTGAGTATTAATGTAAAACACTTTTTTAACGTCAGTAAATATTTGAAAGTAATAAAGGCAAAAAAATAATTAGTCGTTGAAAATTGTTTTTAAAAAAATCAACAAATTGTTCTTGAATTAATGAATTTATAAACAGTTAATTCTTTTATCAGTGCATTTAATTTCTTTAATCACTATTATTATTATTATTATTATTATTATTATTATTATTATTATTATTAATGTTTATAGGCATATGTCGATACTATATATAGTTGACATCATGCTTGACCTCTTGGATCGCTGCATCGTCATCGTAAATTTCAAAGCCCTTAAATTTATAAGACATGAAGCTAACAAAGAACATCGTCTATCCTCTTACTCTTTTCTTTCATCATAAGGATCGATGTTCAATAAGTACATATATGTACTGTATTAATTCCATCACCCACTTGCTTTGTCACTTCGCTCTCATTCTCCTCGACATCTATTGTATCTCGGTCATCCATCATAAACGCTCATGCTATTCATTCTATAAGATTCATTTAGATTTTTTAGATTTATTTATTTATATGAATAAATATCTTGCCGGTGGAGATTGTTAGGGCCGAAAATTACGAAATGTTTCGTAGTTTGTGCCGTGATTACTTTTTGCACGGTAATGATTAATTAAAATATTAACAGCATTACGTTATTATTATGCTATAAACTAATGTTATATTATTTTATATTAGAACTGCTGAACTTCATCATGATACTGTATTATCATTTACTTTGTATTTACTGTACTTATTATTTTGTACTATTTTGTATTATTTGATGATGGTCCTGAGGGAGCCTAGGCTCCAGGACTAAATAAACATTTATCTATCTATCTATCTATATGGTTAGTAATATTGATACTTACATTAATGGTTTGAATTTTGTGGGAGTTGTAATTAATTAACACTGAATTGATCAAATTTTTATTATTATTATAATATTAAAAGTGGTATTAAAACTTGGTCCATTAATTCAATTGTACAGGCCCTGAGAAAAGCTTATTTTTATTGTACTTTGTCAAGATAATTAAGAAATTTTCTTATATTTTAAAGAGATAATCTGAATTCAAGAAAATTATTTTAAAGACAGCTAGTTGTTTTGTTTCAACAATTTTTTGCCTTGAATTTTATCATCTTGACTTAAAAACATGTAGTACAGTCTGATGTAGGTAATTCAGTCTGGACCAGTGACAACAAATGCCAATTTAATATATCGGTTTGATTATTTGAAACACATGTAAAATCCACTGAAGGAGGTTATCAGACTGACTGTAAATACTCCCAACACTGTTTAAAAAAATTATCTTATTGTTTATTTACATAACACATGAGTCCTGTGTAGAACAAGGATTTTTATGGCTTAAAACAATATATATAAAGTATATGAACTTGGTCTAATAATTAAATTGCACAGGCCCTGCAAAAAGCTTATTTTTATTGTACTTTGTCAAGATAATTAAGAAATTTTCTTATATTTTAAAGAGATAATCTGGATCCAAGAAAATTATTTCAAAGACAACTAGTTGTTTTGTTTTAACAATTTTTTGCCTTGAATTTTATCATCTTGACTTAAGAACATGTAGTACAGTCTGATGTCGGTAATTCAGTCTGGACCAGTGACAACAAATGCCAATTTAATATATCGGTTTGTTTTTTTGAAACACATGTAAAATCCACTGAAGGAGGTTATCAGACTGACTTTAAATACTCTAAACACTGCTTAAAAAAATTAAACTGAATAATTTACTTTTGGCACTCTCTTGCGGCCTACACCAAAGTATAGTAAATGAAATTTATTATTGATAATTAGTTTTCTACCCTAACCTAGCTGCATTTTAATAATTCTGTCTTATAAGTCATCTAAACTAAAATAAAGAATAACCAAAAAATTAAATCAATCTCTTCGATTATATTGGTTGTACGTTTATTAGTAATTTCTTTATAGTAAAGTTTATTTAGTTGAATATGTGAGGGGTCCTGAGATAAGGCAGTTTTATGCGCGAACACTACCTATTTATTTATTATTTAGTTTTTTTTTTCAATGATTAAATTTAAAATAAAAGAATCAATTTACGAAGGACTATTACTTACATACTCCTGCCAAGTTTAATGATTTTTTATTCAATAATTACTTGGTCAAAAACCGTCCCAATATCTTGTTCAAAATTAAAAAATTCATCTGTTCTACATACAAAAAGAAAAATTTCTTGACTGGAGGACAAAATTCTTGGCTAAAGAAAATTTGTCGGGTGCCTGAAGGAAGACCGAAGTTGTGTTGGCCGAAGTAAAGAATTTTCGAGAAATTCTATTCTTGGTGGAAGTCATTTTTTATTAATTCAGATCAAAAATACTTGATAAAAATTTTTATATTTGATCAAGATTTTTAGATACTTTAGGGAAGCAGCGCCACCTACTTCGGCTGAGAAAAAAATTTTCTCACCTTGAGAAAATTTTTCTCGAGAATATTTGATACCCGTTTTATATTATTTTAGCGTGCAATTATACATATTGAATGAAAAAAAATGATGAAATATTATTTGATCTTCCCATTTGACATGTTAATCAATAAAAATATTAATAAAAATTAACTTCTATCTTTATATTTAATTTTTTGGAGCAAGAGAGAAATTTTCTCTCGACAAGAAAATTAACTTCTATCAAGAACTAAATTTTTTGGAGCTCGAGGCTGAATTTTCTCTTCACAACAAGATTTTCTTGACTTAAATAAATTTTCTTGGATCAAGATACGTATTTCTTAAAGCAAGAGAATTAATTTTTTTGGAATAAGTGAAATTCCTTGTCAAAAAAAATTTATTTTTCGCTCAAGAAAATAATTAGGAAAAAATATTTTCTTGGCTCAAGTGAACTTTTTTTTCTGTGTATCAATGTGGGAAATACAAAGTATGGATATTTAGTTATGCGAATCGAATGTATATTATACATACAATCTAAAAGAGATAAACCGATGGCAAGATAAAAATAAAACGAGTAAAGTTATAAAGAAGATGAAGCGTAAGGGGTGAAGAAGGCGGTTGCATTGAATACCGGTAATCTGTGGTAGGAGGCATGTAGGACGAGCGGATAGATCTTGATGCTGTTGTGCTCCACGCGGTTCATCCCAGAGATAAGCAAGACACAAGACGCGAACCTCTGTCAGAGCAAAGTTGAGAGTTGTACGGATATGCAGAAAGACCGCTGAAAAAACAAGACTGTAAGTGAGACCTGAAGAACCAGAAGAAGAAGAAAAATGTGAAGAAGAACGGATATAAACGAATGAGGCTTGGTCGGCAAAAAACAAAAGTGCATCTCTCGACAAAATGGCCGCTTTACTGACTCTGACTCGCCCAAGGTTACCTCCAGCTTGCTATATAAATATATATATATATATATATATATATATATATATATATATATATATATATATATATATATATATATATATATATATATATATACATACTTATTATGTACTGTAACATACTAGCAATCGTTCAGTGACTATCTATTCACCCGATGTTGTATATTCATCAGTTTTTCACACGGATAAATCCCATAGAGTTAAGTGTTATTGCGAGATTAAATTGCTTTAACAATATCGTGTACAAGTTTATCGAAAACACTCTTTATAATTATATTTATCAATTTATAAGTAATCTATTGTTCGTCTTACATCTCAGCGGTCATTAAAATAGATTTTATTATTCAACAAAAGTAGCATTCACTATTCTGAATTAAGAAAGTACGATATTGTATTTATAATAAATGTATATATGTATGTAAAGAAACCAGTGATGATTATATAACGAGCGAGCTGTGGCTTTGCATACACAATAAGCATTAATTACTATTTAAATTAACGTTATCGAGGTCAACGAGATATCAACAGCGATTTTTTTTTATTTGAGATTGATTTTATGTATTAATATTTATTTATTATAAATTGTAAAAGCGTATCTTTTAGCGTTATTATTATTTTTCATTATCTTTAACATTTTTATAGTTTTAATCATTTAATATAGGCAGTCTAGTTTCTTTTATAATTAGTTTATATTGTTATTGTTATAATATTTAAATAATTAATAATTCGATTGAACTTCAAATAAATTTTTATTTAGACTAAAGAATGAATTTTAAAAAATATAGGAATTATGGTCCAGACTGGGAATCGAACCCAGAATTTTATAACTAGGTATCAGATGCTCTACCTTGAAGCTAACTGTATCCTCCACCGTAAGAACTAAAATTATTAAAATATTAAAGTGAACAATAATAATAATAATAATAATGACTAGCAACTTTGCAGTCACTATGTGACTGCCGTGACTTGTGAATTATAAATAAATAAAATTTTGCTTTATCAAATAATGACTTTTTTAAATTGTACTGTACTTTCTTAAATATTGACGTTTTTAAAGATATAAGCTCATCCCGATGTTACACTTATCAAGAGCTTTCATTTGAGTACCCACATGCATTTTGATATATTTTATATATATATATATATATATATACAGGGTGTCCCAAAAGTCACGGACGCCATTGTAGCATCTGATGAAAAAAATAATTCTAAGACGAAAAGTCCTTAGCCATTTTTCAATTAACCGCATAGATAATTAATTATTAATTAAAAATAACGTCTCTTTATTTGTTAGAGAGAGAGCGCCAGTGTCCAGTAAAGTATGTGCCAAACAAAGACACAACTAACTGTATGACTAACTAGCTTCTATAGCTTCATAGCTAACGTAGTCACACATATTTACTTACACATTCACACGTGCAAGCGTCTTCGTTGAAACGCACTTGACTTGACACTAGCGCTCTCTCTAACGCATAAAAGGACGTTATTTTAATTAATAATTAATTATCTATGCGTCTGATTAAAAATGGCTAAGGACTTTTCGTCTCAGAATTATTTTGTTTATCAGATGCTACAATGGCGTCCGTTACTTGGGACACCCTGTATATATATATGTATATATATATATATATATATATATATATGAAAAATATATAAAAATGCATGTGGGTACTCAAATTAAAGCTCTTGATGAGTGTAACATTGAAATGAGTTTATATGTTTAAAAATGTCAGTAGTTGGCACAATATAAGGTCATTTCTTAATTATTGATATTTTTAAAGATATAAACTCATTTCAATGTTAGACTCATCAAGAGCTTTCATTTGAGTACCCACATGCATTTTCATATATTTTTATATATTATATATATGTATATATGAAAAATATATAAAAATGCATGTGGGTACTCAAATTAAAGCTCTTGATGAGTGTAACATTGAAATGAGTTTATATGTTTAAAAATGTCAGTAGTTGACACAATATAAGGTCATTTCTTAATTATTGATATTTTTAAAGATATAAACTCATTTCAATGTTAGACTCATCAAGAGCTTTCATTTGAGTACCCACATGCATTTTGATATATTTTTCATATATACATATATATAAATATATAAAATACATGAAAAATTGATGTGGGTACTCAAATGAAAGGTATCGATGAGTGTAATGTCAGGATGAGTTTATATCTATAAAAATGTCAATAGTTCTCAAGATACAGGGTCATTTCTTAATTATTGACATTTTTAAAAATATAAGCTCATCCCGATGTTACACTCATCAAGAGCTTTCATTTGAGTACACACATGCATTTTGATATATTTTTCATATATACATATATATATAAATATATAAAATATATGAATAATCGATGTGGGTACTCAAATGAAAGGTCTTGATGAGTGTAACATCGGGATGAGCTTATATCTTCAAAAATGTCAATAGTTCTCAAGATACAGGGTCATTTCTTAATTATGTATCTAGAGACAGAGAATTTTCCAATGCAACCTAAATACTTATCATCATAAATTGACTATTGGTAAAAATGATATAAAACTTTTAAAAGGCACAAATTCAAATCAAGACCTTTGCAATGACCCTAAAATTCACTAAAAAAACCGATGACTATCCTGAACACAAAATTTTTCTTATTCTCTAAATAATATAGATAATAATAACAATAATTATTAAGAATAAAAAAAGTGTGAAACATTATACACAAACAAAAAGAAATGGAACATACATGCAATAAAAAGCCAACCAAGTTACAGTTGCTCGTTAAAATTTTGAGGTACTGAGCTGATGTTAAATTGCGTATGCAGCGATCCTGTACGTGCGTCCGTTCGATTACCCGCTGACCCAGAACACTTTTGCAGTGTGTAACCTTCCGGGACCGGTCCTCAGCCCACGATCCACACTTCAACCACATTAGCACATTACACAGCTGCATTACATGACATGACATACGCATTTGCACATCTGTATATACATACAATTATACAATTATAATACATATACATGCGTACATACATGTGGGAAGACTAAGTGAGCCTATGTGCTATTAAAAACTATTCTTAGACAAGTAGAAGGTAGATGAGGCATATTAAGTAAAAACATTTTCTCTAAAATTTAACAATTTATACTTTTCACAACTTTTTTCTATTAAATTAATGATAATTATTATTATCATATCATTTTTTATGTCATAATAATATTATTACAAATTTGTTATTATTTATCAAAGTTTAATTTTTCCTTGTAATTTTTGTTCAATTAAAAAAAAAAAAAAATAATAATTATCAAAATATAATCAATCAATGTAACTAGAACTCGCGATAATTTTATCTCAAGACAAAACAAAAAGTATCTAAAATAAAGCAAAATATAAGAGCCGTTGGACGAATGCCATTGAATGAATCGTCTGATGCGATGCAGTACCCCTAATATCTAAACCTAATTCTAATTATAATCATATATACATCTGTGTAATACTGTAACCAAGTCTCTGGGTTATGAACTTACAAAACAATACGAGTAATACACTAGAGAAAAAATTTATTTAATATAAAAAAGGAGCAATTTTAAACAAGTTAATTTGCTCATTTTTTTCAAAAGAAATTTTTTTCTCTTAGTGAATAATAAATTTTAATTATCTATATAATTAAGAGAATAAGGAAAATTGTGTCTTCATATTTATATGATAAAATAAGTTTTTAAATTAAATTTAGTATCATTAAAAAGGTCGAGACCTGAATTAGTGCCTTTTCAATGTTTCATTTTCTTTTCTAAAATAGTTAATTTATTATGATAAGTTTTCGAAGTAGTTATAAATAGATTAGAATTTCGCGATAAACAAAATTTGTTTATTTATTTATTTTGTTTTGTACATGTCAATGTGGTTATATGTCAAAAATTTATTTATATAATTAAGAGACTAAGAAAAAATTTTTAACGGGTATATCTTTATCGAAAATTGGTTTTGATACTTTTTCAGCGATAGTCATTTATGATTTAAATAATTCAGAGAGTAAGGAAAATTTTGTGACGAGCATATTATTATTTTTAAAGGAATTTTTATAGTTTAATTTGGTATCATCAGAAAGGTCGAGATAAGAATCAGTGCCTTTTGGTTTTATATATTTTTTAGTAGTCAATTTTTTATGTAAAGTTTTTGGAGGAGTTTTTAATAGTTTGTTGGTTCTATAAATTTGTTCGGTCACATTTGTCCATTAAATTATTTGTAATTGATCCTGTGATAGCACTATTATTTTTAAAATTTATTTAAAAAGTACCCAAACTACTAGTGTGATTATAAATATCTAAAAATCATTAAGCCAAAGTTTTCTTATTCATAATCCGTAAATCTAGGCAGTCACATAGTAACTGCAGTGTGCAAGTCAATATTAAATTTGTTACATGATTTTCAATTAAAAAAAAAAATTGAATTAAATACTTACTGATTTAAAAAAAAAATCATTGTTCTAAATTGATAAGTATTCAAAAAATTCCTAATGATATAACAAAAAAAAATAGTGAAAATCAAATGATCAAAAGATGGAAAATAAAATTTCTTTCTTCAGACAGTTGTCTATTAAATTTTGTTGAGCTTGTTTGTTTATAAACCCCAAAGAAGATTTACTGATTTAGTAACAAAGTTTCTCTGCTTTTTCGTCAGTAAATAAAATCAGACCCCTGATTTGAAATTCCGGAGAAAGAAATAATGAAATAATTCCATAGATAATAAATTGACGATTGATCCTGTGATAGCAATATTATTTTTAAAATTTATTTAAAAAGTACCCAAACTACTAGTGTGATGATAAATATAAAAAAATAATTAAGCCAAAGTTTTCTTATTCATAATCCGTAAATCTCGGCAGTCACGCAGTGACTGCAGGTTACTAGTCAATATTAAATTTATTACTAATTTTTCTTCCAAACGATAAAAACTAATAAATTCAGAGTAATTACTCCCTTTGACTAAAATTAATCTTTTCTTCAGTACATCAGTCTCTATAATTAAATAATTAATTGAATATAACTTGAGCAGAATTTACGATCTACTTAAATTATTAAAACTAATAGATATTTAATAACGAAAGGCTACTGACGCTACTTGATCGACGTAATAAAGCATAAAACAATGATAATAATAACAAGTAATACTCTGTTGTAAAACTGGATGGTATAGCGTAAAATGAAGATGAGGATGAGAATATGTTAGAGTATAGATAGCACACATATAACATGTAGCATATAGAATAGAATAGAATCCGATGCACAAGCTGCATACCATATAAGTGGGGATTATAAGCGTCCTTAGTTCTCGGGTGATTCGGCCTTGAGACGCAGCGATGCTCAATGCAGCACACCGCGGATCGCAGATGCACCGTCAAGTGAACTCGTTTGTATTATCTTCTATCTGCTATCTTTTATCTATTATCTCATCTCGACTCTCACTGATGTCATCTAAGCGATCTATCTGGCTTTATATACTTTATATACATATGAGATACTCTATTCTACATACACTCTAACCTACACATTACCCTGCTCACCGGAAACTGCAATCTCTCGCTTCCCGAGTGAAACAGTGAACAGGCCACAAGATCCATCAGAAATACTTTTTTTTTTCTTTGTAATATTTTTCAATGATAGCTTCCGCGTTTTTTTGTTACATTTGATCTATTAATAGTAATTATTAATAAACAATTAATTATTAATCGGCAGTCACTACGTGACTGCCGAGATTTACGGGTTGTGAATAAGAAAACTTTGGCTTAATTATTTTTTTATATTTGGGGCATTCCATAGTGACTGGTGGGACATATGACTTTGGAATTACTATCAATTATAGGCTATAATTATGTGACTGAAATTTATACTATACACGGAAAAAAGTAAACTGTAATAAATAACAGTCGATTTATAATAAGTAATGATAAACTGCTAAAAATTACCATTTCAAACAGTAAAATCATGATTTTACTATTCACTTTATAATATTTACCATTCAAACGTTACAATTTACTCTTTACATGGAAGAAAATACTATTTCAAACAGTAATATTCGCTATGTAAATGTCTAAAATGTTAAAGTATAATAATTAATAATTCAGACTGATATTTATTATTTCGTTCCTAAAAAATGATCTTATGATATGTAAAAAGTATAAAATAAAGTTAGTAAATTTCTAATACAAGCAACGGTAATATTTACAAAGTAAAATGGTAAATTTTAAACGCAATGCTAAAAATCAAACTGTAATTATTGACTTGCTTGGACTGGTAAAATGTATATTTTAAAAGTATAATTTTTTACTATTTCAAATGTTAAATTTGGTTTCCCCGAGTGAGACCCCCTTCTCTTTAATCTAAGTTCCCCTTCTCCTCATAATATGGACTATATATTGAAATGGCAATTTTTACTGTTTGAAACTGTAATTTTTTAAGATGAAAGAGTCGTTATTTACTACACGGGAAAAAGTAAACTGTAATATTCACTCGGATTCCGGTTAATTTTTATAGTTTCAAACAGTAAAGCTAACATCGGGGTGGCAAAAATATTAATATTACAAAACTTAATGTGGAAAGTATAAAAGCCACAATTTATAATTTAATATCCAAAATAAGTGATTAGTAGCTGTCACTATAGTAAATAACGACTCTTTCATCTTAAAAAATTACAGTTTCAAACAGTAAAAATTGCCATTTCAATATATAGTCCATATTATGAGAAGAGGAACTCAGATTAAAGAGAAGAGGGTCTCACTCTGGGAAAATTTAACATTTGAAACAGTAAAAATTATACTTTTAAAATATACATTTTACCAGTCCAAGCAAATCAATAATTACAGTTTGATTTTTAGCGTTGCGTTTAAAATTTACCATTTTACTTTGTAAATATTGACGTTGCTTGTATTAAAAATTTACTAACTTTATTTTATACTTTTTACATATCATAAGATAATTTTTTAGGTACCAAATGATAAATATCAAAGTCTGAATACTTAATTATTATACTTTAACATTTTAGACATTTACATAGCGAATATTACTGTTTAAAATAGTATTTTCTTCCATGTAAAGAGTAAATTGTAACGTTAAAATGGTAAATATTATAAAGTGAATAGTAAAAACACGATTTTACTGTTTGAAATGGTAATTTTTAGCAGTTGATCATTACTTATTATAAATCGACTGTTATTTACTACAGTTTACTTTTTTCCGTGTATAGTGACATCTACTAATCACTTATTTTAGATATTAAATTATAAATTGTGGCTTTTATACTTTCTACATTAAGTTCTGTAATATTTATATTTTTGCCACCCCGATGTCCGCTTTACTGTTTGAAACTATAAAAATTAACCGGAATCCGAGTGAATATTACAGTTTACTTTTTTCCGTATAGTAAAATTTATCTTATAATATATAGAATAATAACTAATTAACGACATCCCTCTGTCAAAAACCTCCATTACTTTTTAAGTTTCTCGTAATTATCATTTGACAGAGTGTGACTGGTGGGACTAAGAAAAATCCTTCTTTCTTACCAAGGTATACCTAAAGTCCAATTTCAGTTCGACCACTAAACTTTTAAAAAATACTTCCCTCTCAATACTATATGTATCCTACAAACATTGAATATTATGAAGAATTAGACTGATTACCTACGTAGAAACAATTAAAAAAATTTGTTTTTATTGTGACTGGTGGGACAGGCATTTGTGACTGGTGAGACAAGTACAAAATGTCTACATCAAGTTGTTTATTAAAAAGACTTTTAAATTATTTCAACCTTAGAAACATTATTGTTTATATATTTAACTATAAATTATTTAGGATAATTAAAAAAAACTAATTAAAAAACACAAATAAAGGATTTAGCATGCTGACAAAATGATCTTTATAAACTTAGGTGTTAATTAATAACGAACATAAACAAAATTTGTTCTTAAATCTATAACAATAAATATGTTAGTTAATAACAAACATACAATGAATTTGTTCTTAAAACTATTAAAACAATATTTGACTCGGATACAAGTTAGTACGATTGAAAAGTTACTAGGAGAGAAAAATTGATTTTCTTATTGATTAAAAAAATTTTTTTTTACAAATTAGTAAAATATAAACTTTTAATAATAAATTAGGACTGAATTAGAATTAATTAGAGAAATTTTAAAATTAATATAATTTATTTGAATTAAAAATACTTTTCTTTTAAACAAGCAGTAATTTTTCCATAAAAAACTAATATACACTCCAACAAAATTAAATCATAAAATTTTCCACAACTCTTGTCACTCATGATTTATTAAATGTAAAGTTAAAGAGTTTTCTTAAAAGCACCCTAACTAATTCAGTCTCTCACAAAAGCCGCAATCAGCCATTTATTATTCCCTCAACAGCGATTAATCTGTCCATCAATATTTAATTGCAGCGTCTCAGTATCAGTCCTTGTCGAGAAAATTGTTGTGTGCATTTAAAATATTCCGAGTTTGAGCTCGAGTACGAGCTTAATGTCGTCTGGGGAGTTTTCGGGTTTCACTCGACCAATCAAACACTCCGAGTATTGATTGTACAAATAACTGCGTAGGTACTTTCCACCCTCTTTCTTTTTAATACGACTTATCATTTTTAAAAGGTAATTTTTTGAGACTGTACAAAAAAATATTAAATTTAAGTGAGTTTCACTATTTTTTTATGTTAATTATTCTACAAAATTCGCAAGGTGAAGCCTAGTGGTTCCAATAAAAACAAAAATACCGCTCGCAAGGTGCGGGTTAATTTGTCTAACGGGGAACAGATGTTTCTACTGACCTCGAAAAAAAAAGATCCTGTTGGAATCTAGTTTTAAAAAACGCCCATTAGATGACCTTGATATTTTCGGCGAACCTGTTGTCCACCTGTTATTTAAAAGAGTTAGTCAATGGCGTAAATTTGCGCTTTATATATATGTATATATATATATATATATATATATATATATATATATATATATATATATATATATACACGCGGATTAAATTAAATATCAATCTAACGGTACTAAAAAAATTTAAATAAAAAAATTTATTTGTTTTAAATTAAAATTAAAATTTTAATTAAAACTAAAATTTTAATTAAAATTAAAATCATTAATAATATAAGCAGCGTGCAAAAAAAAATTAATTAATTCAATTCAATTTTATATTAATATCTACAATAGTTACTGTGTAAAAATAATAATGAATATTTGCTTTTTTCTAGCGTTGGAGCCAGGATAATCTCTTAATTTTTTACTTAATAACATGTAGTACATCCTGATGTCGGTAATTCAGTCTGGACCAGTGACAACAAATGCCAATTTAATATATCGGTTTGTTTATTTGAAACACATGTAAAATCCACTGAAGGAGATTATCAGACTGACTGTAAATACTCCAAACACTGTTTAAAAAAATTATCTTATTGTTTATTTACAGAACACATGAGTCCTGTGTAGAACAAGGATTTTTATGGCTCAAAACAATATATATAAAGTATATGAACTTGGTCTAATAATTAAATTGCTCAGGCCCTGCAAAAAGCTCATTTTTATTGTACTTTGTCAAGATAATTAAGAAATTTTCTTGTATTTTAAAGAGATAATCTGGATCCAAGAAAATTATTTTAAAGACAGCTAGTTGTTTTGTTTCAACAATTTTTTGCCTTGAATTTTATCATCTTGACTTAAGAGCATGTAGTACAGTCTGATGTCGGTAATTCAGTCTGGACCTGAATATGTATATATTAAGATATATAAATATATACAAATATACAAATATAAATAATGCTGTGAAGCGGGAAAGAATAGGAGTTACGGTAATTATTACGTGAAGCGTTCCACATTCACGTAACAGGATATTGGTAGGAAAGGATTGAGAAAGGAATGTGAAGAGGATCATCTTAATGTGAGTTTATAGAATATGCGAGAAAAAATTATTAGATAGCTCGGACTGGGATTCGAACCCAGAACCTTCCGAAGACATGTCGGCTACTCTACCATTTGAGCTATCCGGTCTGTACTAAATTTCCTTTCGCTTATTCTATATACATTAAGCCACTAAAGGAGGTTATCAGACTGACTGTAAATACTCTAAACACTGCTTAAAAAAATTAAACTAGATAATTTACTTTTGGCACTCTCTTGCGGCCTACATCAAAGTATAGTAAATGAAATTTTTTGTTGATAATTAGTTTTCTACCCTAACCTAGCTGCATTTTAATAATTCTGTCTTATAAGTTATCTAAACTAAAATAAAGAATAACCAAAAAATTAAATCAATCTCTTCGATTATATTGGTTGTACGTTTATTAGTAATTTCTTTATAGTAAAGTTTATTTAGTTGAATATGTGAGGGGTCCTGAGATAAGGCAGTTTTATGCGCGAACACTACCTATTTATTTATCATTTAGTTATTTTTTTTCAATGATTGAATTTAAAAATAAAAGAATGAATTTAGGAAGGACTATTATTTACATACTTCTGCCAAGTTTAATGATTTTTTATTTACTAATTACCTGCTCAAAAAGTGTCCCAGTATCTTGTTCTTAAATTTAAATTCAAAAGTAAGTTTCTCAAAAAAGTTTAATGATAATTAGATACATATACCTAATGTATTAATTGAATGAATAAAAAAAAAAATTTTTTACAAGACCTCTTAACTCTTGAGCCCTTGTCTAACTTCCATTGGTCATTCTCAACAATCCGGTGTGTACGTATAATATACGTATAATATAATGGCTTACTCACTGGGCAACGTCCTTTCAGCATGTATAAATCGGTGTCTCGTTGTTCTCGTCCTTTCTCACTCGCTCTCAATATCTATATATGTATTTATATTTGCATGGTATAACTTATAAGTAAAAGTAAGGATGTAAGTACTAAAACCGGAATAACGTTTAAGTATGTACATTGTACATATGTATGTGGATATAAAACGTCATTGTAGAATCCTAAACAGGCTCCTCTTGTCTTTTATTTTAGTTCCCAACAAAATAAACGAAACGCAAAACAAATAAATAAAAAAAGTAAACAAGTTTTCTGAGCAAGCGGCAATTTCGTGAGCCTGAGCCTGTTGCCATCTCTTCCTCATGGATTTTACGACTATACGGCTCTCTAAGGAATCATTGCACAAGTCCCACTTATCCTTTTATTGTCCTGTCTCGCACTTTCTCCTTTATCTTAGCCATTTATGTACTTTTTACTTTTGTACCCGGTATTTTTTATCACCCTTTTTCTTTTTTCCTTTTAGCTTCTCTGGGTCCGACCACATCCCCGTTGCAACAATCTCAGTCGGCTGATCCTTAACCAGATAATAGACTTCCAGAGGTGAGTGCAAGGATATCTTGCTAAATACACTCATGTGTCACGTACTTTACTTTGTCTTTACATACCTAGAAAGTGATAAATTTACAAATAGTTTAGTTAAGTTAAAAAATTATAGACGCTTTGACATAAGTAGTTATTGAATAAAAAATCATCAAACTTGGCATGAGTATGTAAATAATAGTCCTTCGTAAATTGATTCTTTTATTTTGGAATTTAATCATTGAAAAAAAATAACTAAATGATAAATAAATAGGTAGTGTTTGCGCATAAAACTGCCTTATCTCAGGACCCCTCACATATTCAACTAAATAAACTTTACTATAAAGAAATTACTAATAAACGTACAACCAATATAATCGGAGAGATTGATTTAATTTTTTGGTTATTCTTTATTTTAGTTTAGATGACTTATAAGACAGAATTATTAAAATGCAGCTAGGTTAGGGTAGAAAACTAATTATCAACAAAAAATTTCATTTACTATACTTTGGTGTAGGCCGCAAGAGAGTGCCAAAAGTAAATTATCTAGTTTAATTTTTTTAAGCAGTCTTTAGAGTATTTACAGTCAGTCTGATAATCTCCTTCAGTGGATTTTACATGTGTTTCAAATAAACAAACCGATATATTAAATTGGCATTTGTTGTCACTGGTCCAGACTGAATTACCGACATCAGACTGTACTACATGTTCTTAAGTCAAGATGATAAAATTCAAGGCAAAAAACTGTTGAAACAAAACAACTAGCTGTCTTTAAAATAATTTTCTTGGATCCAGATTATCTCTTTAAAATACAAGAAAATTTCTTAATTATCTTGACAAAGTACAATAAAAATAAGCTTTTTGCAAGGTCTGTGCAATTTAATTATTAGACCAAGTTCATATACCTTATGAATATTGTTTTAAGCCATAAAAATCCTTGTTCTACACAGGACTCATGTGTTATGTAAATAAACAATAAGATAATTTTTTTAAACAGTGTTTGGAGTATTTACAGTCAGTCTGATAATCTCCTTCAGTGGATTTTACATGTGTTTCAAATAAACAAACCGATATATTAAATTGGCATTTGTTGTCACTGGTCCAGACTGAATTACCGACATCAGACTCTACTACATGTTCTTAAGTCAAGATGATAAAATTCAAGGCAAAAAATTGTTGAAACAAAACAACTAGCTGTCTTTAAAATAATTTTCTTGGATCCAGATTATCTCTTTAAAATACAAGAAAATTTCTTAATTATCTTGACAAAGTACAATAAAAATAAGCTTTTTGCAAGGTCTGTGCAATTTAATTATTAGACCAAGTTCATATACCTTATGAATATTGTTTTAAGCCATAAAAATCCTTGTTCTACACAGGACTCATGTAAATAAACAATAAGATAATTTTTTTAAACAGTGTTTGGAGTATTTACAGTCAGTCTGATAATCTCCTTCAGTGGATTTTACATGTGTTTCAAATAAACAAACCGATATATTAAATTGGCATTTGTTGTCACTGGTACAGACTGAATTACCGACATCAGACTATACTACATGTTCTTAAGTCAAGATGATAAAATTCAAGGCAAAAATTGTTGAAACAAAACAACTAGTTGTCTTTAAAATAATTTTTCTCACCTCCGGGCGGAAAGCGTCAACTTTCGTCCCGCTGCGCTAAACGAAAATGCCGCTTTCCGCCTCCGTCGAGGAGAAAAATAGTATACACACCACGGGCAGTAAATAAGAAAGCCTCAGATCACATGTTTGTTGACCTCGGCTTCGCCTCGGACAGCAATTACATGTGATCTGAGACATTTCTTATTTTACTGCCCTAGATGTGTAATATACTATTCTTGGATCCAGATTATCTCTTTAAAATACAAGAAAATTTCTTAATTATCTTGACAAAGTACAATAAAAATAAGCTTCTTGCAGGGCCTGTGCAATTTAATTATCAGACCAAGTTCATATACTTTATGTATATTGTTTTAAGCCATAAAAATCCTTGTTCTACGCAGGACTCATGTGTTCTGTAAATAAACAATAAGATAATTTTTTTAAACAGTGTTTGGAGTATTTACAGTCCGTCTGATAACCTCCTTTAGTGGATTTTACATGTGTTTCAAATAAACAAACCGATATATTAAATTGGCATTTGTTGTCACTGGTCCAGACTAAATAACCGCTTTGCGTTATGAGACGTGCAAAATAAAACTAAATAGCTAAGCAGGGGAAGAAGTTCAAGAACACTTGGTTTTATTTAGCTAATATATTAGTATGTTACGATCCTAGTTTACCCTGGTGACTAGTCCCTGCCACTCCTTGATCAATACCCCACCAGGAATTAACTCTCCCTGTATTTTACTGCATACACACTCCGTCCATTCCACTGTTATATGATCTGCTCATGCGTTTATCGTCATCAATTCTTCTTATTCTTATATCTTACCCTCGCAATACCACAGTCGTACTTCCCCAGTATTCACCCTTCTATTCATCCATTCACCAGTCTAACGATTTCTCATTTTTTATTAAAACATTTATTAAAAATTTAACAATTGTAATTTTCCCTACAATTTTTTTTTTCATGTGGTGTCGCTTTGAAAACCCAATATTTTATAATTATCAATATTCAATGGTTATTTTATTGCTAATTTATTTATAGAAATGGAATGTATATAAGAATAGACTAAGAAATATTCTACAGAGCTTTAATTCCTATACGTTACAGTGAAATTAACTCTTTGGTTAGTTGAAATGTTAGATAGTAATTAATACCAGAAGAATAGTAATAAATTATATTCGACGTAGTATCATTGTATCGTTTACCATTTAATAGAAAATGCGGCTGGTTACTATGTAAAATACTAAATAATACTATTTTGTTTTCTCTGTGTATCTTTTCAGAGACACGGCACGTCAAAATCGCTATTGTCTGAATCGACGTTACCGACTCTCGACCCGTACAACATTTTATTCGATTAATTGTATGCGCAGTTTAAAAACCAGAAAAATCTTCGTTTAAACGTAAAATTCTTGTCAAATTTTCTGGTAATCATAATTTAACGATTTTCAAATAAGAATAAGTTACTTTAGAATCTGTTAAATTTTAAAAATACTTTATTTGAGCAAAAGACCTTTAAAAAAATATTTTTAGCAATTCCCATGCAGGAAACCCCCAGAGTTGACAAAGGGGCCAGGCTTGGGCCAGTACTGGGAAACCTAGCTTCGGCGTACCTGTATTGGCCCATGCGTGAGCCAGGCTGTTTAACCCAGCCTTGGCCATGCCAATGATTACCCAACCTTCAGCCAAGACTGGCTAACCCAGCCTTGGCCATTCATTGGCGACCCAAGCGTGGACCGAGACTGGTTAACTCAGCCTCGACCATGCCAATGATTATCCAACCTTGGGCCAAGACTGGCTAACCTAGCCTTGGCCATTCATTGGCGACCAAAACGTGGGCCAAGACTGGTTAACCCAGCCTCGACCATGCCAATGATTATCCAACCTTGTGCCAAGACTGGCTAACCTAGCCTTGGCGATTCATTGGCAACCCAAGCTTGGGCCAAGACTGGGCAACCAAGCCTTGGTCGGCCCAATTATTACCCGAGCCTGGGCCAGAACTGGGTCACTCAGTCACGGCCACAATGATTACCCAAGAGTTAGCCAAGATTGGGAAACCTACACTGAAAAAAAATTAACTTGATTCAAGAAAAAAATTCTTGAACCAAGAAAATAACTTTGAAGAAAAATTCTTCAATTAAATAAAATTTACTTAAATCGAGAAAAATTTCTTAGTTTAAGAATTATTAACAGTTAACAAATATTCATTAACCATTAATAAATATTTATTAACAGTTAATAAATTGTACTCAATAAATTGCTTATTAACTGTTAATAAATATTTGTTAACAACAAATATTTATTAACATTTAATAAATCGTATTTAATAAATAATTTATTGTTAATAAATATTTATTAAACCCTACGTTAAAAAATCATTTATTAAATTAATAAAGCTTATTAAATAAACAAATCCTTTTTTTTACGAGTAAAGTTTTATTACAAAATCTTCTGCATGTGTATGCAATTAAAAAAATCAAGCTGCATGCCGTCCAAATCTATTTAAATCTCCAAGAATTCCGAGGATATAATAGTAAAAACGGTTATTGGCTTGCAGGTCAAAATCTTGTGTCTAAACACGCAATTTATGTACCGATGCATTGTACTAATATATAACACAAACCTACGATAATTTGTAGCTCTCAGTTGTGTGTTTTGGAGCTCATAACATTGTAAGACCATGTACACATCGGCTTACATATATACATACGTACTATACAGATCTACATATACATATATATATATATATATATATATATATATATATATATGCATAAGTGTCTTATAAAGTGAGCCAAATGCATTACGATGAGCAACCTTGCTGAGACATTGCACTGTCGTAAACTCTGCAGGTTCAAAGCGAGGATTATATACAATAATCGTCTCACATGCATCCGTATACTCAACTGTTGTGAAATATATATGTGTGCATGTGTGTATAAGTGTGCACATTATCATACGCTGGGTAATTGATATTTTTTATTTCCTTTTTCACACGTTCTAAAAGCTCGTTAAATATATATCCGCCAAACGTAGAGTAATAAATGAAAAATATTTCATTTTGTGGTGTGCATAACTATATAAGTTTATACTTATGTTGAAAATTTTTATGATACTTAATGCTATATGCTACATACTGCGGTGGGTCATAGTTGACCTCGCGCTAAAAACGACGCAATGTCATCGGTGTTCTAAAATACACGAGATGCGCACCATTCGCAGAAATGTTCCGAGCCAAAAATATAACACGCGAAACTAAATCTCTAAGTATAATAGTAAAGCTGCGGGTTAACTTGAAGCCCCGGAAAAGAGAGAGGGAGAGAGGATAGAGAAAAGAGGATAGGAATTTAGATAGGAAGATTCACTTGATTTGAGAGTATAGGCTTTTGAATTAAGAAAGTTATATCTTTTCTAGAGAATCTTATTTTTTTTTTGGTTTTTAAATTCTTGGATCATGATCTTTTTATTTTCAGTTGATAACTATTCTTATTGTAATCCTTAAAAAAATTTTTTTTAGGAGGAAACATTGTAGAGTTTATGTATGTAATGTTATTTGGTTTAATATGTATTTTTTTTAAATCAAATGTTAATTTTATTTATTTAATAATTATGAATAGTTTAGAATTTTTATTGAAATTAATACCCATAAAAAAATATTAAAAATTTATTACGATTTTTTTTTGCTAACAATTATGTCATTTGTATTATTAAGAGAATAAGAAAAATTTTGTGTCCAGGCTAGTTATATAATAAAATCACTTTTTTTAGTAAAATTTAGTGTCATTGTAAAAATCTTGATTTGAATTTGTGCATTTTCAAAGTTTCATATCATTCTCACCGATAGTCAATTTATTGTGATAAGTATTTAGGCTGCATTTGAAAATGCTCTATCTCTAGATTCATAATTAATAAATTAACTTGTATCTTGTAAACTATTGACAATTTTAAAGATATAAGCTCACCCCGTCATTACACTCATCGAGACCTTTCATTTGAGTACCCACATCAATTTTTCATATATTTATATATATTATATATACGTATATATGAAAAATATATCAAAATGCATGTGGGTACTCAAATGAAAGCTCTCGATGAGTGTAACATCGGAATGAAGTTATATCTTCAAAAATATCAATAATTAAGAAATGACCTTGTATCTTGTGAACTATTGACATTTTTAAAGATATAAGCTCACTCTGACATTATACTCATCGAGACCTTTCATTTGAGTACCCACATCAGTTTTTCATATATTTATATATATTATATATATTATATATATATATATATATATATATATATATATATATATATATATATATATATATATATATATATATATATATGAAAAATATATCAAAATGCATGTGGGCACTCAAATAAAAGCTCTTAGTAAGTGTAACATCGGGATAAGCTTACATCTTTAAAAACGTCAATATTTAAGAAAGTACAGTACAGTTTAACAAAATTGCTTATGCAATAAAGCAAAATTTTATTTATTTATAGTTCACAAGTCACGACAGTCACAAAGTGACTGCAAGGTTGCTAGTTAAAATTAATTAATTAATTGAGTTATTCTCTGACTATAAAGTTGGTGAGATATTTGTGATGTCTTGTAGCTAGGTAATAGTATCTAAGGGCATTGCTAGCCAATGGTTGCTAAGAGCGTTGCTAAGTAACGGTTGCTAGGCAACTATCGCTAAAAGCTTTTCTAAGTAACCGTTGCGAAGCAACTGTTGCTAAAAGCGTTGCTAGCCAATGGTTGTTAAGGGCGTTGCTAAGTTACGGTTGCTAACCAATGATTACTAAAAGCTTTTTTAAGTAACAGTTGCTAAATATCTGTTGCTAGGCGACTGTTGCTAAAACGTTGATAGCTAATGGTTGCTTAGTAACGTTTGCTAGCGAATGGTTGCTAAGAACGTTGCTAAGAGCGTTGCTTTCCAATGATTGCTAAGTTACGGTTGCTAGCCAATGGTTGCTAAGGGCGTAGCTAAATAACAGTTGCTAGACAACTGTTGCTAAGAGCGTTTCTATCCAATGGTTGCTAAGGGCGTTGCTAAGTAACAGTTGCTAGGCAACTGTTGCTAAAAGCGTTGCTATCTAATGATTGCTAAGTTACGGTTGCTAGCCAATGGTTGCTAAGGGCGTAGCTAAATAACAGTTGCTAGGCAACTGTTGCTAGGCAACTGTTGCTAGGCAACTGTTGCTAAGAGCGTTGCTATTCAATGATTGCTAAGTTACGGTTGCTAGCCAATGGTTGCTAAGGGCGTAGCTAAATAACAGTTGCTAGACAACTGTTGCTAAGAGCGTTTCTATCCAATGGTTGCTAAGGGCGTTGCTAAGTAACAGTTGCTAGGCAACTGTTGCTAAAAGCGTTGCTATCTAATGATTGCTAAGTTACGGTTGCTAGCCAATGGTTGCTAAGGGCGTAGCTAAATAACAGTTGCTAGGCAACTGTTGCTAAGAGCGTTGCTATTCAATGATTGCTAAGTTACGGTTGCTAGCCCAATGATTGTTAAGGGCGTAAGTAAATAAAAATTGCTAGACAACTGTTGCTAAGAGCGTTTCTATCCAATGGTTGCTAAGGGCGTTGCTAAGAAACAGTTGCTAGGCAACTTTTGCTAAGAGTGTTGCTATCCAATGATTGCTAAGTTACGGTTGCTAGCCAATGGTTGCTAAAGATGTTACTAAGAGCGTTGTTTAGGAACGGTAGCTAGTCAATGGTTGTTAAGGGCGTTGCTAAGTAACAGTTGCTAGGCAACTGTTGCTATCCAATGATTGCTAAGGACGTTGCTAAATTACGATTGCTAACCATTGGTTGCTAAGGACGTTACTTAGTAACGGTTGCTAGACAATAGTTACTAAGGGCGTTGCTAAGTAATAGTTGCTAGCTAACGATTGCTAAAAAAAAGACAGAGTTTTAACAGCCTTAGCAATCGTAGCAACCGTTACCTAGCAACAAAGTTTCAAAAACTACCCACCTTTTTATATAAAATAATTATCACGAATAAAAGATCTCAATTTATGTAAAGTTTGTGCATTAAAATGTCTTCTTTATTATCTTTTAAGTTTTTTATCGCCAAAAAAATAAAAATACATAGAATAAACTGTATTTTTTATCATTATAAAACAGTTTTTTTAAATTATTTTCTTACGACTTCATTACAAAAGAATTATTTTCTCCTTATGCCAAATAATTGTCAAATTTCTTCAGTAGAAATGATACCGCTTTAAAATTTAAACGTTCAACCATTTGAGTTTAGTTGGCGGATAATAAAATTGGATTTAAGCCAAAGAGGAAAAAACAGTAACTTAAAACATTTATTGGAGTTTATATAAACAGTATTCACACTTTGTTAACGTGTAAGTTTATTTATGCTTTTTTCATGTTAAATTATTATTTTTTTATTCGTTAAATCAAGTAACCAGATACTCAAATGACCCTGACTACATGTGAATCTTTCATTTTCTTTTCCGTTCTCTTCTTACATATTACACACTATTATATTTTAGCACATATACAATTACAATATTAAAATATATACATACCTATGTAGATATTGGGTGAGACAAAGTACGTAACACGTAAATTGCTAAAATGAGAAAGGAGTAAGAATATTAAATTGGTTATTGCCGTCTGGAGGTCAATCTTACAATTTCTGACTAGATTTCGTCACTTATAAATCATAATACTTCAAATCATCAAGGCTCAATACATTTGCTTCAATTCAGATAAATTTTTTCATTCTGTTACAATCAATCAAACTTATTAAGCGCCAAACGTAAGTAATAAAATAACGAATACGATTATTTATCTTATATTCAAAATATCTACACATTTACACATCTTATGATTATTATTATTACCTTTACTCTTTTTTTTTAATTCGTTTTATTATTTTACCTCTGGAACACACACCGCGTGTTTATTAATAGCCCGGCATTTCATATACACACCAGTTTGTGTCTTTTCAACCAGTTAAAATTCTTGCAGAAAAAAATCTGGAAAATGGTTGACCTTGAAGGCTATTCTTAAAATTTTTTCCTATTTAAAAGCTCAAAAATTAGAGAATTGTTTTAAAACAGCCCTTTGTTAAAAAATTTCTCTAATTTATTATCAAAAATCTATATTTTGCTAATTTGTAAAGAAAATTTTTTTTAATTAATAAGAAAATCGATTTTTCTCTCCTAGTAACTTTTCAGCTGTACTAACTTGTATCCGGATCAAATGTTGTTTTAATAGTTTTAACAACAAATTTATTTTATGTTTGTTATTAACTAACATATTTATTATTATAGTTTTAAGAACAAATTTTGTTTATGTTCGTTATTAATTAACACCTAAGTTTATAAAGATCGTGTTGTCAGCATGCTAAATCCTTTATTTGTGTTTTTTAATTAGTTTTTTTTAATTATCCTAAATAATTTATAGTTAAATATATAAACAATAATGTTTCTAAGGTTGAAATAATATAAAAGTCTTTTTAATAAACAACTTGATGTAGACATTTTGTACTTGTCCCACCAGTCACAAATGCCTGTCCCACCAGTCGCAATAAAAACAAATTTTTTTAATTGTTTCTACGTAGGTAATCAGTCTAATTCTTCATAATATTGAATGTTTGTAGGATAAATTTAGTATTAAGAGGGAAGTATTTTTAAAAGTTTAGTGGTCGAACTGAAATTGGACTTTAAGTACACCTTTGGTAAGAGAGAAGGATTTTTCTTCGTCCCACCAGTCACACTCAGTCAAATGATAATTACGAGAAACTTGAAAAGTAATGGAGGTTTTTGATAAAGGGATGTTGTTAATTAGTTATTCTTTTATATTATAAGATAAATTTTATTACAGCGGCATTCCATGCGAAATGGGAAAATGACTAAAATTAAAAAATTTCTCTAATTCATTATAATTTAGTTCTAATTTGTTATTAAAGGTTTATATTTTACTAATTTGTAAAGAAAATTTTTTTTTTAATCAATAAGAAAATCGATTTTTCTCTCCTAGTAACTTTTCAGCCGTACAAACTTGTATCCGGATCAAATGTTGTTTTAATAGTTTTAACAACAAATTTATTTTATGTTTGTTATTAACTAACATATTTATTATTATAGTTTTAAGAACAAATTTTGTTTATGTTCGTTATTAATTAACACCTAAGTTTATAAAGATCGTGTTGTCAGCATGCTAAATCCTTTATTTGTGTTTTTTAATTAGTTTTTTTTAATTATCCTAAATAATTTATAGTTAAATATATAAACAATAATGTTTCTAAGGTTGAAATAATATAAAAGTCTTTTTAATAAACAACTTGATGTAGACATTTTGTACTTGTCCCGCCAGTCACAAATGCCTGTCCCACCAGTCACAATAAAAACAAATTTTTTTAATTGTTTCTACGTAGGTAATCAGTCTAATTCTTCATAATATTCAATGTTTGTAGGATAAATTTAGTATTAAGAGGGAAGTATTTTTAAAAGTTTAGTGGTCGAACTGAAATTGGACTTTAAGTACACCTTTGGTAAGAGAGAAGGATTTTTCTTAGTCCCACCAGTCACACTCAGTCAAATGATAATTACGAGAAACTTGAAAAGTAATAGAGGTTTTTGATAAAGGGATGTTGTTCATTAGTTATTCTTTTATATTATAAGATAAATTTTATTACAGCGGCATTCCATGCGAAATGGGAAAATGACTAAAATTTAAAAATTTCTCTAATTCATTATAATTTAGTTCTAATTTGTTATTAAAGGTTTATATTTTACTAATTTGTAAAGAAAATTTTTTTTTTAATCAATAAGAAAATCGATTTTTCTCTCCTAGTAACTTTTCAGCCATACTAACTTGTATCCGGATCAAATGTTGTTTTAATAGTTTTAAGAACAAATTTACTTTATGTTTGTTATTAACTAACATATTTATTATTATAGTTTTAAGAACAAATTTTGTTTATGTTCGTTATTAATTAACACCTAAGTTTATCAAGATCGTGTTGTCAGCATGCTAAATCCTTTATTTGTGTTTTTTAATTAGTTTTTTTTAATTATCCTAAATAATTTATAGTTAAATATATAAACAATAATGTTTCTAAGGTTGAAATAATATAAAAGTCTTTTTAATAAACAACTTGATGTAGACATTTTGTACTTGTCCCACCAGTCACAAACGCTGTCCCACCAGTCACAATAAAAACAAATTTTTTTAATTGTTTCTACGTAGGTAATCAGTCTAATTCTTCATAATATTGAATCTTTGTAGGATAAATTTAGTATTGAGAGGGAAGTATTTTTTAAAAGTTTAGTGGTTGAACTGAAATTGGACTTAAGGTATACCTTGGTAAGAGAGAAGGATTTTTCTTAGTCCCACCAGTCACACTCAGTCAAATGATAATTACGAGAAACTTAAAAAGTAATGGAGGTTTTTGACATAGGGATCATGTTAATTAGTTATTCTTCTATATTATAAGATAAATTTTACTATAGCATAAGTTTCAGTCACATAATTATAGCTTATAATTGATGGAATTCCAGAGTCAAATGTTCCACCAGTCACTATGGAATGCCCCTGTGGCATCTTTTGAACGCGTCGCTCGATTTTGATTTTCTTGAACCGTGTCATTTGATGCATTATTTAAAGCACCAAAAATGTATACATGGTCTTGAGTCATTTAGTTTATAAACTTGGAAGTTATCTCGAAAAAACGTAAAAATTTTTTAATTGTTACTTTTCAAATATCTTGTTATTTTTGAGTGATTAAAAACTACTTGGCCGATTTATTTCAAAATTTATCAAGATCTAAGGGGTGTAAAACTGGACAGGATACTCGAAACCGGGTTCAAATCGGGTAATTAGTTCAAGAGTTATCGTCAAAAATAGATGGATCAAGAAAATTTCAACATTATTGTTCTTGCCCCAGTGTTTTTTTGAAATAACTCCAAAACTGCTTAACTAATTTATTTTAAATTTTATACGGATTTAAAGAGTTGAAAACTGAATCAATTGCCACTACCCAGGTGCAAGTCGGACAATTAGATCAAGAGTTATCGTCAAAAATGGATAAATCAAAAAAATTTCCACATTATTGTTTTTGAGCCAGTGTTTTTTGGAAATAACTCCAAAACTACTCAACCGATTTATTTCAAATTTTATACGGACCTAAAGGGTCAAAAACTGAATAAATTGCCACAACCCAGATGCAAGTCGGACAATTAGATCAAAAGTTATCGTCAAAAATGGATGGATCAAGAAAATTTCCACATTAGTGTTCTTAATCAATTTTTTTTAATTCCAAAATTATTTAACTGACTAATTTCTCGATTCAAAAATTCATTAAATTGTGGCAGAACATGCATTTAGCATGACAATTGCGCATCCATGAGGTAGACGACATAACGTGAGGTAAGAATTTTCAATATTACGCGCCATCTCGCGGCTGAGAAATAAAATATTATCGATTTTTCTCTTTGATGCCTATTTTACATGCAAAAAGGTCTCAAGAGCAAAAATACTAACTAAATCTCTTCAGCCGTACAAAAGTTCCCTGAGAGAACTGCGTCTTACTCTTGGGAATTCAGCGGATTTGACAAACGTGATCCCGCATAGGATTTATCGTTGCGTCTAAATATACTCTTAGTTGCTATACTAACTGTCATGCAAACAGACCATTAATAGTTATCCATCAAAACCGAAAGCATTGGAACTAATTATCTTCATTTTTCATCCTACCAGATCAGTTTTTCTTTGATTTTTTTTTCGCTAATTTTAGAAACGGCTCGTTATTTAGGACCGCTGTAAAAATGACTGTACCACGAAATTTATTTTATGCGAGATTACGTGTCGAAATGTTTTAAGAAAAAAACTTAAATTATGTGGATAATAGTAACAGTTATTACTGAAGAAAACGTTGATATCTGTGACGTAAGTCATGACCTAGTATTTAAGCCCACGCAATAAAAAATGTATTAACTAAATAAAGTTACTTTGAAAGGGACACATTTTAAACTCTTTTTGTTCCCTCAGTAAATTCTTATCATTAAACACATGAACTTTTGTTTTATTTCATCTCAGAATATATCAAGAAGTAAAAAACACGATTTTGTTTACATAAAATTCTTACCTCACGCTACGTCGTCGACCTCATGAATGCTTAATTCGATGACTCATTCAATCGTCATGCTAAATGTATGTTTTATCCAAAATCTAATAAATTTTGGAATCTAGAAATTAATTAGTAAAATAAGTTTGAAATTAAAAAAAAAGGATCAAGAACACTAATGTGGAAATTTTCTTGATCCATCCATTTTTGCCGATAACTCTTGATCTAATTGTCCGACTTGCATCTGGGTTATTGCAATTGATTTATTCTTCGACCCTTTGGATCCGTATTGAATTTGAAATAAATCGGTTTAGTTTTAGAGTTATTTCAAGAAAACACTGGCTCAAAAACAATAATGAGAAAATTTTCTTGATCCATCCATTTTTGACGATAACTCTTGATCTAATTGCCCGACTTGCACCTGGCTTATGGCAATTGATTCAATTTCCGACCCTTTAGATCTGTATAAAATTTAAAATAAATCGGTTAAGTAGTTTTGGAGTTATTTCAAAAAAACACTGAGGCAAGAACAATAATGTTGAAATTTTCTTGATCCATCTATTTTTGACGATAACTCTTGAACTAATTACCCGATTTGAACCCGGTTTCGAGTATCCTATCCAGTTTTACACCCCTTAGGTCCTAATAAATTTTGAAATTAATCGGTCAAGTAGTTTTTAATCACTCAAAAATAACAAGATATTTGAAAAGTAACAATTAAAATAATTTTTACGTTTTTTCGAGATAACTTTCAAGTTTACAAACTAAACGATTTAAAACCATATATACACTTTTGGTGCTTAAAAACTGCGTCAAATGCAGTCAAGAAAATCAAAATTGAGCGACGCGTTCAAAAGATTCCACAGTTTAGGTATAATTATTCAACAAAGCGCTGTTCTAAAACAATTTTCTAATTTTTGAGCTCTAAAATTAACCAAATCGCTTCGATTTCACTTCTTTGCAGAGTCAACCATTTTCAAAACTTTTCTTTACTTAGACCTCCTAACTTAGACTATCTAAATATTCTACAATTCCATCCATATAGCAGCTGAATATTCTCCCAACGTAATTTTCAGAAAATGATAGTCTCTACATTCACAACGCTACACTAGTAGATACACAATCAGATTTCAGAGAAGCAATTTAAGAGCTAGAACACACGCAAACTGATCATTAGGTCTTGCCAGAGGGTGTCGTTACACCTCCAGTAGTTACCTCGGAAGTACCGTACAGGTGTTCAACTACCTCTGATGAGAAACCAACAAAAAGGTCTGAGATTCAAAATCATCAGTCATAATTCAAATTGCATGCATCAGATTTAGGTATCAGGCGTCTTGATCCTCCGACAAAATATTCCCGAGACTAAATATCACACAAAATCCATGATAAAAGGTCACAACACGGTAACAAATTTATTTATTATTCCAAACAATTCTCATTGTTATTTTTACAAATTCTCTTTATACTTCAACAAATGGTCTTTGTTACTCCAACAAATCCTCTTTGTTATTTTAATAAAATAATTTTGCTATTTCAACAAAAAAATTTTATACCAACTACAGTATTTTGTCGAACCAACTTAAAGATTTTGCTATAGTAACAAAACTGTTTGTTATTATAACATATCAATAACTTGTTATTGTAACATTTAATTTGTTATCCCTATATTAACAGATTCATTTGTTACCACATCATATCTTAGGTTATCTTAACAAAATTTTTTTCTGCATTCGCACAACACGGTTAAGTCGTGCTACGAATATTTTTTTAAATGCCATTAATAAGAGTTAATTTAAAATTGATAAATTGTTTTCAAATTCATTTTTTTATTAAAAAATTGAATTATTTAAGATATTTTGCCCAGGAATATTTATTTTGTAAATATTCTGTCCGAAATATTTTGTCCTGAATATTTTGTTAGAAATATTCTGTACTGAATATTTTGTCGAAAATGTTCTATCCTAAATATTTTCTCGGGAATATTTTGTCCTGAATATTTTTTTAGAAACATTCTGTCCAGAATATTTTGTCGGGAATATTCTGTCCGGAATATTTTGTTAGAAATATTTCTCCTGAATATTTCGTCGAAAATATTCTATCCGAAATATTTTGTCGGGAATATTCTGTCCGAAATATTTTGTCGGGAATATTCTGTCCGGAATATTTTGTCGGAAATATTTTGTCCTGAATATTTTGTTAGAAATATTCTGTACTGAATATTTTGTCGAAAATATTATGTCCGAAATATTTTGTCGGGAATATTTTGTCCGGAATATTTTTTCAGAGTATCAAAAATCATGGAACCCAAATTTGATCCTAAAATATCAAAGATGACCATTGATCCCCACAGATCAATTCGTCTCCTATTATAACGTTATGACGTGAGCATCAAGAAATTTCGGTCTCAGGTCTGTGGTCTCAGGGTCTTCGAACTGGGAGTGATAAACAGTGAGTTTTTTCTGGGAACCCGAGTGGGGATGAGGACGCGGATAGGATGGGGGGTGTAACGGGTGGTATGACGGAGAAGAGCTCCAAGCGGAGCTTATGTAGCTCTAGATAGAGAGTAAGCTTGTACTAGTATAGTGGAGGAGTGGCGTCTGCGTCTACGACCTTGGACGGGGTCATACCAAGGTCGGTCTTCCCAGCCATCGCACAACAACGTCCCACCAACTGCGTACGCACCAACGTCCTACTAGATGGTTCTACTAGAGCTATCGGAGGTTCTGGTTTTGATTCTGCTGCTGGTGGTGCTACTGGTGCTGCTACTGGTGCTACTAGTGGTGATCTTGCTCTGATTCGGTTCAGTTGGATACGACCGATCAATGCCAGGGTCAATGTCATCCCGCAGACTGCTCAAATTGGTGTAAGGATCACGGGTCTGCTGCCTATTATGCTCGTCATCCATCACTACTCGCTGTTATCTACTTGCTGTCAGGATGTGTCGCTTGTTGTTAGCATGTGGATAATCGCTTTGATGATATGATGATATCATGTGGAAGCCTCCGCTGATTGATTCATATCTTGTTTAATGTCTGCTGATGTCCGCTTGCTGTTAATATTTAAATTGTCTCGAACACTTTTTTTATTAATATACTTTTTAGAGCTAAAAGCAACAGAGCTCCAACGCCCACAAGTTCTTTTTTAAACTGACAGCCCAGACGTCGTTTGTTGATTGATCCACTATTTTTATAATTAGGGTGCTTTTTTTGTTTGGGAGTTATAAATAGGTTAGCGCACCCTTGAAAATTAATTTTTGCAGTTTTTATTAGCTCAAGTAGCAATTTATCTTTTTTTTTAAGTTAAAAAAGAGAAATTTTGGAACATTATAGAAGGATTTAGTTATATCTAATGAGATTTAGAAATAGCTACTAAATAATTTATTAAAGCCCATTTATTTCCAAAAAATAAATATTTAGTAGTATTTAACAAATGATTTATTGCTACGCAATAAATCGTTTATTGGTATTGAAGAAATTCATTTCTTAACTAATTTTAGCGTACAACCTAACTTTTTTACTCAAAATAAATCAAAATAATTTAAAGTAAAAATATAAGGTATTATAAAGAAAATAATCTCATTAAATTATAATTTTTTATTTGAGACATTTATAAAATTTAAAATTAAACAAGTTTTTAACAAATCAATAACAGACTAATTGAAAAATTTAAACTAAACTTCACTGAGAAATTACATGTAAGCCATTTGGGAGGATCTGTGTTTGAGAAATCAAACTTTTTCATTTTACAATTTTTAAGAATTAACATTACGTCAAAAAATTTTGAGTTCAATATTTAACACTTTTTCGTGTTAATTCTTGTAATTCTACACTAATGAGTGTTAAGTATTTAACGCTAATTTTTTTTCTGTGTAGTTATATAGCGCCGGCCGCTAGGTGGCGCATGGAAAGATTCCTTCTCGCTAGCAGAGCGGACTACTTCACTGATAGAAGGATTAAGTTCTATTTAATAAGATTTAGTAATAGTTACTAAATGATTTAGTAACAAACCTTTAATTACCAAATATTTAGTAATAGTTACTAAATAATTTATTAAAGCCCATTTACTTCCACCAAATAAATATTTAGTAGTATTTAACAAATGATTTATTGCTACGCAATAAATCGTTTATTGGTATTGAAGAAATTAATTTTTTAACTAATTCTAGCGTACCACCTAACTTTTTTACTCAAAATAAATCAAAATGTTAATGGCCTAGGCTGTTGGGTTTGTTTATTGAAATAAAATAAAATAAAATAAAATAAAATAAAATAATTAAAATAAATAATTTTAAGTAAAAATATAAGGTATTATAAAGAAAGTGATCTCATTAAATTATAATTTTTTATTTGAGACATTTATAAAATTTAAAATTAAACAAGTTTTTAACAAATCAATAATAGACTAATTGAAAAATTTAAACTAAACTTCACTGAGAAATTACATGTAAGCCATTTGGGACGTATGTGTGTTTTCAAAGGGAAGATAAATCTCCCAAAGTTGAGCTGAATAAAATAATCAAGTAAGTCAGAGAATAGGTTATGTATTACATTGGAATTAAAGAATAGCCATCTACCGACAATACTCACCAAAGAAATATTTAGTACCTACTACCAAATATTATTTGGTGGAAACAAATATTTATTTTCATGTAATAAGGCTTTGTTTATATTAATATAATTTATTTAGAATAAAAAAATGACTAACAAATAATATTGATGGGTAAAAAATATTTTTTTCTCCCAAATAAATGACTAAAAATTTTGTTAGTAAATCAGTTTAGTACTCCGTACTAAATTTTTCTATAATAATCTTTTCTAAAGAAACTATATTTGATGATTCTGCTATTTTATTTGTAAAGATATTAAAAAATTAGAAAATTTGTATCCTTTTTTGGAAAAACTTGCCATTTAACAAAAAAAAAACGCCTTTTTCACCAAAAATTTTAAAATCAACTCCTACCGCCATCTACCTTTAAAAAAACGAAACTGTTTTATTCTCAATGTTCTCAAACAAAAATTTTTTACTCACATTTCCTCAAGAACAATCTATAAATTTAATTATAAGTTTTTTATAAGTGAATAATTATCAAAAAATTTCTAAATATAATTTTTTTTATACTTTCAAATATTGTTTTTAAAAAATCCCGCCATTTTAACATAAAAAACGTCTTTTTCATGTATAGTATTAGAATTGACTAGTGTTGCCATCTATGTATTTTAAAATAGACTTTTTAACTCTTAACTTTCTGAAGCAAGAACTTTAATAGAATTTTAATGACATTAAATTCAGCTGTTACGACAATTTTTTAATTTTATTTAATAAAAAAATTTTATTTTTTATTATTTTAAATTTCTACATGTCAATTTTTTTTTCTAATTTTTTTTGCCATGATTTTATTATTATAAAATTTTTAAATTATTAAATGTATGCTAAATTTTCTTAAAATGAAGACAGATATCATTTTTTAAAATTTTTTTATTAATTACTACTATTACAAAAAGTACTTCTTAAAAAATTAATTCTTCGATCAAAAATATTCCTTTCTAATCAAATAGTTTTTTTTCAGCGCACATATAATAATTCATTAAATAAAAAAAAATCTCTAAAGGTCACAGTCAGATATAAAAATGGTGAATGTTTGTCGCAGCGATAACCCGAGTGATAAGAAAGAGTTGGCTGTACAATCTCAACAGTGTCACGTTTCTCATAGCTTATCACTAAACGTACCTTGAAATAATGTATACATATATCAATTTATATAAATCTTTGGTTAAAAGTAAAAAGTATAAATTAAATTACACCAAAATGCACAACCCACACATAAAGGTCAACGACTTGTGCATTCTAAAAGTTAAGATCCAACATTACTGATATAAAAAAAATTACTCATTTACTTTAAATGTTCTTGCAGATATGTAAGCAATTTTTAAGTTCCGAGCGCTAAGCTTAAATCCGATTAAGATGACTCTCCGTGATATTATATTATATTATACGTATATATACAATATAATACCTCTTCTTAAGGTTTAGTAAACTGGTACCGTACTTTTAGAGGGTGGAGTTTCAAACTGATGAAGAGATTATACTTCTGATGCTCTGATACTTTGGCATTATATCGAAAAATTTGTTTACTTTTTTTAGTATTTTTTATTGATAGGTTTATATTACTTTAATAAACTCAAAATATTTTTTTTAGTAATAACTATAATATATTTTTTTGTATTTTTTATATTTTATAATATATCTAAGGTTTAATATTTTATAAAATTAGGGTTTTATATTGATAATAGGGTTTAATAGTTCTGAGAGCGAGAAACGTGGTCATCTAGCGGAGGAATTGTGGAGTTACTATTTAAGAATAATTAAAATAAAAATTGTGAGGAAACTATTAGAGATATGAGAAAGTTGATAAGGGTCTTTTTGTAGAAAATAAAATTTGCCTACAAAAAATATTTTTTGTTATTTTTTTGCATCTTCAATTATATTTCACTCGTAATGTTAATTTTTGATCATTGATCCTAATTTAAATCTATGTTATTAAGAGAATAAGAAAAATTTTGTGTCCAGAATAAAGGCCATTGCAAAGGTCTTGACTTGAATTTGTGCCTTTTCAAGATTTCATATCACTCTCAGCAATAGTCAATTTATTATGATAAATATTTAGGCTACATTCGAAAATGCTCTATTTCTAGATACATAATTAAGAAATTACCTTATATCTTGTGAAATATTGACTTTTTTAAAGATATAATCTCATTCTAATGTTACACTCATCGAGACCTTTCATTTGAGTACTCACATCAATTTTTCATATATTTATATATATTCCATATATGTATTAGGGTGCTTCATTTGAGACGACTATTTTTTTTTCTCACTCCATTGACGAAATATTGTTCTTTACATAGAAAAAAAAATTCTCACCAGAGGATAGTTCTTAATTTCAATTTTAAGTACTCGCTGGATGAATTTGAAGTTTTCTCACTTAATTAACCCGTTAAAATCATTTTTTTTGCTTCAATTATTTCATCAATTTTTCATATATTTATAGATATTATATATATATATATATATATATATATATATATATATATATATATATATATATATATGTATATATGAAAAATATATCAAAAATGCATGTGGGTACTCAAATGAAAACTCTAGATGAGTGTAATATCAGGATGAGCTTATATCTTTGATAATATCAATAATTAAAAAATGACCTTGTATCTTGAGAACTACTGACATTTTTTAAGATATAAGCTCATCCCGAAGTTACACTCTTCGAAATCTTTCATTTGAGTACCCACATCAATTTTTCATATATTTTATGTATTTATATATTTCACAAATACCATAAATATAAAATATATAAAAATTGCCATGTGGGTACTTAAATGAAAGGTCTCGATGACCGTAACATCGGAATGAGCTTACATCTTTAAAAATATCAATAATTAAGAAATAACCTTGTATCTTGTCAACTAATGATATTTTTAAAGATATGAGCTCATCCCGACATTACACTCTTCGAGACCTTCCATTTGAGTACCCACATCAATTTTTCATATATTTATATATATTATATATATGTATATATATGTATATATGAAAAATATATCAAAAATGCATGTAGATACTCAAATGAAAGCTCTTGATGAGTGTAACATCAGAATGAGCTTATATTTTCAAAAACGTCAATATTTAAGAAAGTACAGTGCAATTTATCAAAAGTCATTATTTAACAAAGCAAAATTTTATTTATTTATAGTTTTCATGTCACGGCAGTCACATAGTGACTGCAAGGCTGCTAGTCTTTATTAAAAGACTGCATGGAAAAATCAAAATCAAAATTGCGAGTAAACTATTAAAGATACAATAAAATTGACAAGATTTTTTCCTGAAGCGAATTATATTTTTTTCCTACAAATAAAATTTCTTGCATCTTCTGTATTTTAGCCAGAATTGAAGTTTCAAATTTTTATCACAAATTATCTTTTTTGATCGCAATTTTGTGTAAAATAATTAATAATACTCTAAATTAAGTTAATAATTAATCTATTTTGTTAAAAAAAAAATTTCAAAAATCCATTTAATTATGTAATTTCTAACAAATATTTTTTATATTTACTGAAACAATAATAATAACTCTTAATAATACTAAAAAGATATCAATTTTGGGATCTACAGTCGACGACCTGTAAATATGACAGCGGTCGATCATCCACCTACGTTATCTTATCACGCTGAGAAAATTGCAGTCAAAAGTGAAATTATTGTAAACATACATCACATATACAGAATACCTATCTAGAGAACTGACGCGATCGCAATCGTTAAAAAAATTTATGACTCAAGCTAAGCCGCACTCGAGAAATAAAAAAAACAACTCCGCCGTCTCGGTCTGAGATCATCGACACCTAAAACTTTTATAAATCTAAATTAACAATGACATTGACTCATTAAATTCTAGGTCATTTATCTATAAAATAAAAATAAATAAAAAAGAGCAGAGTTAACTTGAAGCAAAGAGCAGGATAGAAAATAGTGTATGGTAACAAGCATCCTGACCTACTCTACAGACTTCCGATGGCCAGCCACAGGACGCGGTTAATTCAGAGGCTAATTTTTACCAGCCACTGCTAGAGAGCGTTTATGGTGTAGAGTGTCGAGTGGGTGACGACAAATTGGCCTACCCAACTGTAACTACCGACTGACTCTTCTATTCATTGTTATAATTTAGTATTTGTGTGTACTTGTAAGCTATTCAAATTACATTTATGGATTTCGACCTACGTTAAGCTATTTGATGATTCCTTTTTATATTATTTATTATACTTTCGTTTCATTTTTAGGGCGACTTTTTTAGAAATCTATCAATTGCTGGGCTCATATCTTAATTTGGAGTATTTTTTTTGTAATGTTTTCCACGAGAAAAATTTACATGCCTGGATCGATAAAATAATATATCCATATTTATGTATTTCATATAGGATATGGAGTACTCATGAACTAATGAGATTTTTAAAGATATAAGCTCGTTTTGATGTTACACTCATCGAGACCTTTCATTTGAGTACCCACATGCATTTTTTCATATATTTTATATATATGATATTTGTGATATATATTATATATAAACTATATAAAAAATGCATGTGGGTATTCAAATGAAAGGTCTCGATAAATGTATTATCAGAATGATTTTATATCTTCAAAAATATCATTAGTTAACAAGATATAATGGCATTTCTTAATTATTAACCTTTTTAAAGATATAAGCTCATCTTGATGTTACACTCATCGAGACCTTTCGTTTGAGTACCCACATGAATTTTTTCATATATTTTATATATATGATATTTGTAATATATATAATATATAAAATATATAAAAAATGCATGTGGGTATTCAAATGAAAGGTCTCGATTAGTGTATTATCAGAATGATTTTATATCTTCAAAAATATCATTAGTTAACAAGATATAATGGCATTTCTTAATTATTGACCTTTTTAAAGATATAAGCTCATCTTGATGTTACACTCATCGAGACCTTTCATTTGAGTACCCACATGAATTTTTTCATATATTTTATATATATAATATTTGTAATATATATAATATATAAAATATATAAAAAATGCATGTGGGTATTCAAATGAAAGGTCTCGATTAGTGTATTATCAGAATGATTTTATATCTTCAAAAATATCATTAGTTAACAAGATATAATGGCATTTCTTAATTATTGACCTTTTTAAAGATATAAGCTCATCTTGATGTTACACTTATCGAGACCTTTTCTTTGAGTACCTAGATTAATTTTTTTATATATTATATTTGTGATATATGTGGAATATATAAAATATACGAAAAATTCGTGTGGGTACTCAAATTAAAGGTCTCGATTAGTGTAACATCAAGATGATCTTATATCTTTAAAAATATCATTAGATGATAAAATACAATGTCATTTCTTAATTATTGAACTTTTTTAATGATATAAGCTCATCCTGATGTTACGCTCATCGAGATCTTTCATTTGAGTACCCACATGGATTTTTCATATATTTCATATATGTGAAATATATCAAATATATGAAAAATGCATGTGGGTACTCAAATGAAAGGTCTCGATTAGTGTAACATCACGATGAGCTTATATCTTTAAAAATATCATTAGATGACGAAATACAATGGCATTTCTTAATTATTGTAATTTGAGAAATATGAGCACATCCTGATGTTACCCTAATAAAGACCTTTCATTTGAATACCCACATGAATTTTTCATATATTTTATATATTTGATATTTCTGATATTTGTCAAACATACAAAATATATGAAAAATTGATGTGGGTACTCAAATGAAAGGTCTCGACGAGTGTAATATCAAGATGAGCTTATATTGTTAAAAATATCATTAGTTGCTAAGATACAATGTCATTTTTTATTCATTGACATTTTTAAAGATATACACTCATCCTGAAGAAAAAAAAAATTTATTTTCACTTTTGTTTATTTCGAAAATTTAAACCGATTAATATTGAATACCGAATAAGCGAAAGTAACTAGCTTTTGTATTGACACTAAATATACGGTTATACATATATTTATCAAGTGATACTGCATTAAACCACGACCTAACTGCACAGCCGCCAGACACTTTCTTGTCAGGGTCAAAGGCCTAGGTCGGGAGTGAATGACGCGATTGATTTACTTTTTTCTAAACCCAGTAAATATTCACAATTTTATTTTTCTAAAAATAAAAAAATTATTATTATTATAGTTTAATTTAAAATTTATTAAATTAAAAATAAATTTATATTGAAAAATGGGTCCCAGCCAATTGAAATAAAATAAAATGTGAGTTGTGGAACGATTGACCTGAGTGAGCCAGCTAAACTAGGACGTTATCATCCAGAGAATCCCCGGGCATGAGACTGCGTACTGTAGCCTGGATAACGTTAAATGCCAAATGTATGTAACCATGTCGGTGAAGGTCGCCACAATGACGAACGGCAAAACAAGAGCCGGCAAAAATTCTACCCATGCTAAAAAAATTTAAATAAATAACATGATTCATGCACTGATAAAAGGATTTATTAACTATTAATAATTTAATTTGTTTGAAGACAATTATTTAATTTATTAAATTTTAATAAATATTTTTTAACATTCAATAAATATTTATTTGGGAGGAAAGTACATTTATTAATAGTTAATAAGTATTTATTAACAGTTAATAAATATTTTGTTGAGTGAATTTGTTTGGCTTGCAATGTCATAAGATATCAAGATTGCTTATAAACAAAAATCATCTTTATAAATTATTTGCATTAATTATATTACATTATAATAACGTTTATTGTAAAATATCAAATTCTATCACAGCTCATAATTATCTTTTATATTTTTAAATATTAAAAATGTTAATTAATTTAGTGAATTTAATTATTATCATGTATTCCAGCTATAGAGTTATAAAAAGTGTGAAAAGAAAATTGCTATTTTTACTTTTTATTTTAAATAAATATTTGTTAACAGTTAACAAATATTCATTAACCATTAATAAATATTTATTAACCGTTAATAAATTGTACTTAATAAATTACTTATTAACTGTTAATAAATATTTGTTTTTTAATTATTTAATAAATAATTTGATACGGAAGAATCATGTTTTTATTTTTTATACCAAGATTCAAAGTTTGGGCAGAGCCTTGGCTCGGTAACCCAGCAAACAAGTGATGTGCCATTGGATATTGATCGAGTCTCTGTTTCTGCAGGGCTCGAGTCGCCACCAGACCTGGCCGGGGATTACCCGTCAACTTGTACTATTTTTTGGGTTCAAGATCGTTATTGATTCAAGTTCGAAAGATTGTTGTTATTATTTTTGACCGAGGGTAATTAATTGTTGGAGAGAAAATTTTAACGCTTAGGTGGTAAGAAGATTAATTAAAGCCGCTAATTGTAGATTATTGACTTGAAGAGTAGTGGGCGTTAATAATGAGCTTAGGAGACTTCGGAACTGAGAGATTTATTTTAAAAAAAATTGAAAAGAAGATATTGGGGCATTCCATGCGAAATGGGAAAATGACTAAATTTTAAAATTTCTCTAATTTATTCTCATTTAGTCCTAATTTATTATTAAAATTCTATATTTTATTAATTTGTAAAGAAAATTTTTTTTAGTCAATAAGAAAATCAATTTTTCTCTCCTAGTAACTTTTCAGCCTTACTAAATTGTATCCGAGTCAAATGTTGTTTTAATAGTTTTAAGAACAAATTCATTTTAAGTTTGTTATCAACTAACATGTTTATTATTATAGTTTTAAGAACAAATTTTGTTTATGTTCGTTATTAATTAACACCTAAGTTTGTCAAGATCGTGTTGTCAGCATGCTAAATCCTTTATTTGTGTTTTTTAATTAGTTTTTTTTAATTATCCTAAATAATTTATAGTTAAATATATAAACAATAATGTTTCTAAGGTTGAAATAATATAAAAGTCTTTTTAATAAACAACTTGATGTAGACATTTTGTACTTGTCCCACCAGTCACAAAGGCCTGTCCCACCAGTCACAATAAAAACAAATTTTTTTAATTGTTTCTACGTAGGTAATCAGTCTAATTCTTCATAGTATTGAATGTTTGTAGGATAAATTTAGTATTGAGAGGGAAGTATTTTTTAAAAGTTTAGTGGTCGAACTGAAATTGGACTTTAAGTATACCTTTAGTAAGAGAGAAGGATTTGTTCTTAGTCCCACCAGTCACACTCAGTCAAATGATAATTACGAGAAACTTAAAAAGTAATGGAGATTTTTGACAAAGGAATGTTGTTAATTAGTTATTTTCCTATATTATAAGATAAATTTTACTATAGTATAAGTTTCAGTCGCATAATTATAGCTTATAATTGATGTAATTCCAGAGTCAAATGTTCTACCAGTCACTATGAGATGCCCTAAAAGAAATAGTATATTACACCTCTTGGGAAGGAAAATAAGAAAAGCCTCAGATCACATGTAATTGTTGGCCGAGGGGAAGCCGAGGTCAACAAACATGTGATCTGAGGTTTTCTTTTTTACTTCCCAAGGGCTGTATAATATTTTTTTGTCCGAGGAAGGAGGAAAGCGGCAACTTTGTTTAGCGCAGTGAGACCAAAGTTGCCACTTTCCGCCCAGAGGGCAAAAAATTTTTTTTTCTCACCTCCGGGCGGAAAGCGTCAATTTTCCTCCCACTGCGCTAAACGAAAATGCCGCTTTCCGTCTCCGTCGAGGAGAAAAATAGTATACACATCACGGGCAGTAAATAAGAAAGCCTCAGATCACATGTTTATTGACCTCGGCTTCGCCTCGGACAACAATTACATGTGATCTGAGACATTTCTTATTTTACTGCCCTAGATGTGTAATATACTATTAATCAATAAGTAAATCGATTTTTCTCTCCTAATAACTTTTCAGCCGTACTAACTTGTACCCGGGTCAAATGTTGTTTTAATAGTTTTAAGAACAAATTCATTTTAAGTTTGTTATCAACTAACATATTTATTATTATAGTTTTAAGAACAAATTTTGTTTATGTTCGTTATTAATTAACACCCAAATTTATCAAGATCGTGTTGTCAGCATGCTAAATCCTTTATTTGTGTTTTTTAATTAGTTTTTTTTAATTATCCTAAATAATTCATAGTTAAATATATAAAAAATAATGTTTGTAAGGTTGAAATAATATAAAAGTCTTTTTAATAAACAACTTGATGTAGACATTTTGTACTTGTCCCACCAGTCACAAATGCCTGTTCCACCAGTCACAATAAAAACAAATTTTTTTAATTGTTTCTACGTAGGTAATCAGTCTAATTCTTCATAGTATTGAATGTTTGTAGGATAAATTTAGTATTGAGAGGGAAGTATTTTTTAAAAGTTTAGTGGTCGAACTGAAATTGGACTTTAAGTATACCTTGGTAAGAGAGAAGGATTTTTCTTAGTCCCACCAGTCACACTCAGTCAATTGATAATTACGAGAAACTTAAAAAGTAATGGAGATTTTTGACGAAGGAATGTTGTTAATTAGTTATTCTTTTATATTATAAGATAAATTTTACTATAGTATGTTTCAGTCACATACACAGAAAGGAAATTTTCTTGACTGGAGAACAAAATTCTTGGCTCAAGAAAATTTGTCGGGTGCCTGAAGGAAGACCGAAGTTGTATTGGCCGGAGTAAAAATTTTTCGAGAAATTCTATTCTTGCTAGAAGTCATTGTTTCTTAATTCAGATCATAAATACTTGATACGATAAATTTTTATATTTGATCAAGATTTTTAGATACTTTAGGGAAGCAGCGCCACCTACTTCGGCTGAGAAAAAAATTTTCTCACCTTGAGAAAATTTTTCTCGAGAATATTTGATACCCATTTTATATTATTTCAGCGTGCAATTATACATATTGAATGAAAAAAAATGATGAAATATTATTTGATCTTCCCATTTGACATGTTAATCAATAAAATTATTAATGAAAATTAACTTCTATCTTTATATTTAATTTTTTGGAGCAAGAGAAAAATTTTCTCAAGACAAGAAAATTAACTTCTATCAAGAACTAAATTTTTTGGAGCTCGAGGCTGAATTTTCTAAAAACAACAAGATTTTCTTGATTTAAATAAATTTTCTTGGATCAAGATAAGTATTTTTTAAAGCAAGAGAGTTAATTTTGTTGGAATAAGTGAAATTTCTTGTGTCAAAAAAAAATGTTTTTTTTCGCTCCAGAAAATAATCGGGAAGAAAAATATTTTCTTGACTCAAATGAACCTTTTTTTCTGTGTATAATTGATGGAATTCCAGAGTCATATGCCCCAAAATAAAATATTTCAAAGTAAGATTGAAATTTTCAAAAGAATATTTTTCTTGAATCAATTTTTTTTTTTTTTTTTTTTTTTTTTTTTAGTTATATAATATAAATATAATATAATATATAACATGCAAACTAAACCGATGACCTCGCGCTTGTAGTCTCGGAGTCTTCCAGGCTTAAAAAGCGAATGTGGTAGACACGCCAGCCGCGTCTGACCTCGTTGCATAACTTCTCCGGGCATTTACTGACGCCCTCGACACGACCAGATAATACTCGTGAGTACAATAATATATATCTGACAATGTATTATTGTTTGTGGTGTTCAGTCATTGCTGTTACTGTTATTGTCATTTCTGGCTTTGCTGCAGGCTATATAGCACACGGAGGCTGAAAGCTCGTGGCCAAGTTAATTGACCAATCGGATACAGTATTATATGAACATACGTACGTAATGTTTATCAACTGGACCATCACAGATCGATTGATCGAGCTTAATGAAGTCGTTGTCATCAAGCCATCTGACATTGTCATTGAATCCACGATGTACGATACACGATATATTATACTGCCATGTCATACATTGTACTACTTTAATGTGCTCACTCATCACTGGATGATTCGTCTCTTATTCGCATTACAGTTGCATAATCAACCGAATACTGAAAAAAAAAAAAAAATAATAATAATTCTTGAGTCAAGAAGAATATTCTCTTAAGATCTCACTTTCGCTTCGAGGTATTCAGTTTGAATTAAGTCGAGAAATTAACCAAGCGAATTAAGAAAATTAAACTTGATCAAATAAAAAAATTTGACAATGAATTAATTTTTTTCAATCAATATAATTTTTATTTTATCAAAAAATTTGTAGAAAAAAAGTGATTAAAATTTGGGATTTAAATTCTGACAAATATAGAAAATACAAAAGAATAATAGTCAAAAAAACCTTTTTTGTAGGAAATTTGATTTTCTACAAGAAAGTTCCTTGTAAATTTTCTTGTATATCATTCTCACCAATAGTCAATTTGTAATGATAAGTATTTAGGCTGCATTCGAAAATGCTCTATTTCTAGATACATAATTAAGAAATGATCTTGTATCTTGAGAACTATTGACATTTTTAAAGATATAAGCTCATCATGACATTGCAATCATTGAGACCTTTCATTTGAGTACCCACATCAATTTTTCATATATTATATATATATATATATATATATATATATATATATATATATATATATATATATATATATATATATATATATATATATATATATGAAAAATATATCAAAATGCATGTGGGTACTCAAATGAAAGCTCTTGATGAGTGTAATATCGGGATGAGCTTACATCTTTAAAAATATCAATAATTAAGAAATTACTCTGTATCTTGTACACCATTGATATTTTTAAAGATATAAGCTCATCACGATGTTCCACTCATCAAGATCTTTCATTTGAGTACCCACATCAATTTTTCATATATTTCATATATTTATATATTTGACGGATACCATATATATATATAATATATAAAAATTGCCATGTGGGTACTCAAATGAAAGGACTCGATGAGTGTAACATCGGAAGGAGCTTAAATCTTTAAAAATATCAATAATTAAGAAATGACCTTGTATCTCGTAAACCATTGACATTTTTAAAGATATAAGCTCATTCCGATGTTACACTCATTGAGACCTTTCATTTGAGTACCCACATCAATTTTTCATATATTTTATATATTTATATATTTGACGAATACCATATATATATAAAATATATAAAAATTGCCATGTGGGTACTCAAATAAAAGGTCTTGATGATTGTATCATCGGAATGAGGTTATATCTTTGAAAATGACAATAATTGAGAAATGACATTATATTTTGTCAAATAATGACATTTTTGAAGATATAAGCTCATCCAGATGTTACACTCATCAAGACCTTTCATTTGAGTACCCACATCAATTTTTCATATATTTTATATAATTATATATTTCACAAATACCACATATATAAAATGTATAAAAATTGCCATGTGGGTATTCAAATGAAAGGTCCCGATGAGCTTATATCTTTGAAAAGGTCAATAATTGAGAAATGACATTATATTTTGTCAAATAATGACATTTTTAAAGATATAAGCTCATCCCGATATTGCACTCATCGAGACCTTTTATTTGAGTACCCTCATCAATTTTTCATATATTTTTATATATTATATATATGTATATATGAAAAATATATCAAAAACGCATGTGGGTACTCAAATGAAAGCTCTTGATAATTGTAACATTACGACGAGCTTATATCTTCAAAAATGTCAATATTTAAGAAAGTACAGTGCAATTTCACAAAAGTCATTATTTAATAATGAAAAATTTTATTTATTTAAAGTTTACAAGTCACGGCAGTGACGTAGTGACTGCAAGGTTGCTAGTTTACTTTAAGGTTTAAATTAAAATTACGTGTGAAATATTGAAGATACATCAAAATTATAAAAATCTTCTTTGTAGAAGATTTAACTTTCTATAAAATTAACCTCCTTATTAATTTTCTCGTATCTCTACTAGGTTTCTAATAATTTTTATTTTAATTATTCCCAAATAGTAACTCCCCAATTCCTCCACTAGATCGCCACGTTTCTCGCTCTCAGAACTATTAAACCCTTCAATATAGCTATAATATAATTTTTTTCGATCGAAAAAAATTCTCTTTAATCAAGTAGTTTTTTTGCCAGTCAGTTAAAAAATTGTACGCAATTAATTATCTTGAATATATACCCCAATAAATTTCCCCGACGAAAATAAATACTTGGTACTCAGCATATTGTACCACCCATCTGACATTATTAAAAAGACCGTTGATGGCATAGGTATTGACGTTGCAATAAATTTCTCACTCTTCCTCCCGAACCCACCTTGCTACTCACACACTCAAAAAGCGAACCGCAAATTCACAAAAACGCGTACAAAGAATTAACACAGATAAGAGCTTGCGCATATCGAAACGACGAAATTGACAGATGCTCCCTATACAGGAGACAGGAGGAGGATAAAATGACGATAATAATCGTTTATTACGTTGCCATTAAACCTGCACTAGGGTCTTGTCCTTCATCGAGCACATTATACCCACCCAACTCACCACATATCGTTCATTTATTAATAACCCAGTCTGTTTTGCCTTATAGAGTCAGTGCAAGAGCCTGCTCCTCGACATTTGTAATGAAAAAAAATATTAATTCAATAGTTAATTATAGCTTCCTTTTCCGTTGGCTAAAACCACCCGTCGCGCTCAAAGTTCACCCAAAATTATCGATTGTAATCAATTATTAGTTACCTGTTACTTTTAGTTTTACGAGCAGATGTTGACAACAATGTAGTCATTTTGTAGTACGCATTGTAAAAATTTTGAATTGAGGCCATAAATTTATTGAGAAAAATTATGAAATTTACACGGAAAATAATGTGCAGTATCATTTACTACACGGTGAGAAATTTCTGTAGAAATTTACTATGCATACATAATAAGACTGAACCTTAATGACTCAATTCAAAATATTACCATAAAAATTTAAGAATATCATATTGTACCAATCAATATTTACTAGGGACCATAGTAAATTTGACCATGCAACTGTTACATAAACATATATAAAAAATTTTCGTAAACTGACAGAACAAAAACTGTTAGTGTGCTTAAAACTTTTCATTATAGTTCCATAGTAAAATTTCTGTTGCTCAGTCGACAATAAAAATTTATAAAAAAGTTTCACATTTAGTCACGTGTACTTGGTTTAAATTTAAAATTGTGACTATGAAATTTTCAAATGTCCCATAGTAAACGTATGCGCGTCAGTCGCGACGCGCGCTCTTTCATTTTTCGTGCTGCTTTTGTTTTGTCAACATAAGTCTACAGACGCTATCAGTAGTGGTTAACGGTGTTATGAAAATTGCAATAAACATTAAGTTTTAAATAAATATTAGTTTATAAATCCATCAACGCATGAATAGTTAATGAAAATTTGTAAGATTCATAAATAATAAAATATTTAATAATTTACCGTGAAAAATTAAAATGAAAACAAACATTTGATGATTAACCTGCAACCGACACTTCTAATAATAATAAAAAATAATTTAAAAGTTATATATTGTGTTTATAATTATTCATAATAAAATTAACTGCCAAAATAAATCCTACGTTCATTGTTAAAAATGAAAAAAAAAATAAAAAACTATATTTTAAAAAATATTTTTAAAATTATTGCAAACAAAAAATCTTGTTTGGTTTGATATTTTTTGATTGCTAAAAACATTTTTACTCTAAAATTTTTATTTTTTACAAACGTTTTCTTATTTTTTTTGCTATAGTACATTCGGAAATTTAAATTATTGCATATTTCATTTTACTATGGTACATTTCAATTTCTACCATTTACTATGTCTGATTTCATTTGTTTCGGAAATTACTATGGGCCATTGTAAAATTTTATTCTGAGTCAATAAGGTTCACTAGTAATATGCACCATTGTAATATCTAAAATTCATGCAGAATAAAAAATAATGGAAATTTTTCACCGTGTACAAGATTGCAGTAAATGTTTCTGTAGTTACAAAAAAAGTTTGGAAAATCCAAAAGTGCACGCCTCATAACGCTCATTCATTTTTTAAGAAAAAATAAATTGTGTAACTGATAAAAAAAAAGAAAATTATAATTAAGTAATTTCTTACAGAGTACTTTTTTTTTTTTTAAATATCAGCGCCCTTTTTTCTTGTTATATGCGTACGCAGTCTAAAAAAATCTAGCTTTATCAAGTGGCGCCATAGTTTTCACGTGACAAATAAGACAATTTCGTTTGTCTTTGTACGGTTATATCGTAATAAATTTTAATAAAAATTCAATTTAAAAAAAAAATACGTAAACTAGGCTACTGATATGAAATACGGACCCAGTTTATCGCATTCGTAAACTAATAAAAAAGGTCCGGTCTTGAAATATCAATTTGTTCGGGAGTAATCATTGGTACATCCAAAATGGGGTGACATCCGGACGTCCACGTAAAATTTTTTTCAAAACGTTTTTTTTTTTCAAAATAGCTACATGAAATGATTTTATAAAGTAAAAGATGGTTTGATTTAAGTGATTTCTCCGTGTACATCTACTTATATTATTGTATAAGTGTAATATGGTTGTGATAGAGACATTTAAAGATCACAAAATTGCTTGACCTTGACGAGTCGAGTATAAAGCACAACCTCACGCGCTTCGCGCTATGAGGCGTGCAATATCATATAAGTGATGACAGTTACTCAATATGCGTCAAATTTTACTAAGTCAATAAGTTGAATTTACTCCAATCTTGCGGTTTGTTGAAAGTACTACAGAAGGAACCGTTCCCGCTATTTCGCCAATTTGGGGTTAGTCTCTTGTTAGTATACTCGTTTATTATAGCGTCTCATAAATAATCATCTGTAAATAAAATACTAAACGTCACACTGATAGAAGGATTTGTTTATAGTTAAAAATATTTGTTAATATTTAACAAATCATTTATTAGAGACCACTTTTTAGTCTTTAACAAATATTTATTAGTATTTAAAAAGATTTATTAATATTTAATAAATTAATATTAGATTTATTAAATAGAAACAAATTATTTTAAATACTAAGAAATATTTGTTTAATACTAAAAACTGGTCTCTAATAAATGATTTCTTAATTATTAACAAATATTTTTTAATACAAATAAATCCTTCTATTTTTATAAAAATTAAAAATTAAAAAAAAAATTAGGAAAACGGTTGACCCTAAAGGCCATCCCTGCAACTTCCCGCTAATTCCGTTAATACCTAGCCGCTTTTTTGAGCTCTTCGAGCTCAAAAGTACAATCTGTGTGTTGTTTTAAGCTCTCCGAGCTCAAAAAGATACCTTTTCTATGCTTTTGAGCTCTTTGAGCTCAAAAGTCTGATAGAAGTTTCATAGAACACTATTTTTTGAATGTTCACACCGCAATAACTTTTGAATGAATGAACCGATTTTTACGCGGTTGGCGGCATTCTACGTAGTTTTTTAAGCCTTATAAATAATTACTAAGTTTCAATTGGTCAAACTAGAAATTTCGGAGTAACTCTGAAAAAACACTTTTTTCGGTTTTCTTTCGTTCACGATATCTCTCGAACGAATCAACCGATTTTGACCGGATTGGCGGCGATCGACGTGGTTTTTTAAGGTTGAGAGCTGATTAGTTTTTGGAATCGATCGGTTGAGCCGTTTAAAAGTTATCCCAAAAAAACCACTTCAGAAAAAATTTTTTTTCCTACTTTTTTTTAGATTTCTCCAAATTTCTCAAAATCTATCGGTCCGAATCGTTTCAAATTAACAGGAAATCTAAGTTTGGCGAAGCCCTTTCGAATGGCACCAACCGCGATGAAATCGGTTCAACCGTTCAAAAGTTATAAGAGGTTTACATACTTACACACACACACACACACACATACATACAGACATAGTGACACCCTCGCGGGAATAGTCAGGAAAGCTTCCTAGGACCTCAAAACGTCGAGATCTGATGAAAACTCGATTTTCGAAAAACGGGGTAAAACCAATAACTTCCCGATTTTTGAAAATTTTCAATTTTCTTAGCGGGAAGTTAAAAATTTTTTTATTTTAAATTTGTTAATTTTCTTAGTAAAATACTTTTATAAAAACGGTTATAATATGATTATTATTTGTACACAAGCTAGTAAGTACACAAAAAAAAAAAATTTGATGCAAAAAAAAATTTTTTTTTTTCCCGAAAAAATGGCCCCTTTCGTTAGTTCCGAAAGTGATTATATTATATTTACACGAAAAAGAGATAAGAAAGCATAGCAATGAATGGTATACTAATATTTCATCAGGAGTGGGGAAAGTTGGAAGGGGTAGTCGAGCATGCTTAGCAGTGAGCGGAACTTCGTAAGTGACCGTGAGGTGTCGCACATAACAACTTTTTGTCCGTTTGAAGACAGTTATTTCAGAATGGATAAATTCTATTTATTTTGACGAATTGGTATCGCTTCTCGGCCTGATGGCTAAGATCAAAGTGTAGTATCTGTTCTTATCAGCTTAATATCTGGTACGATTCTCATTGAGAATCCAGTATATTAAACTGATTTTTGAAACTTGACGGAACTATGGAGCTTGCTCCGAGTCTGTCGTAAGTTGCCCGGCATTGCAGTAACGCCGGAGTCAGCTTGATAATACGATAAAATAATAAGTGTTTGAGGAAAAATTACAGGTATAATTACAGGAATGACATTAAGAAAATTTTTCGAAAAATTTTCTGGTCATAAAATTAAGTCTGATACCAAAAATATCAAACTTTAAGAAAATCATGTACTTATAATGCATGTAACGAATACAAAAATCTGTCATATTACATTACAAAAATTTAATAAGAAATAAAGCACTTATTTGTTAAAATTAAAAGTCATGAATAAATTATAAAAATTTATATTATAAGGTAAAAGCCCCAATAGATGATCATGTACCAGTATATGATCACTCCATGTATTTGTATACCTATATTTGTGAATATAGATATACAAATACATGGAGTGATCATATACTGGTACGTGATCATCTATTGGGGCTTTTACCTTATAATAAATAAATATTTATTGAATGTTAAAAAATATTTATTAAAATTTAATAAATTAAATAATTCTCTTCAAATAAAATCTTCAGATATTGCATGTTTATTTTCTACAAGCTAAAGAATGTTATGAATAGAAAAGCCTTAAAAATGATTTACTATGCTTTATTTGAAAGTATTGTAACGTATAGTATTATTGCTTGGGGTGTAGTTATAAAAATGTAATGAAAGTGCTAATGAATACTCAAAATAAATTAATCCGATTTTTACATGATAAAGATGATAAAACTCCGATAATGGGAATTAAAAATAAGTTTATTGCAAAGTCTCTATGTTATCATTATTCTTACTGTAAAGAAAAATATAATGATTATAAGGGTAAAACTATAGCTAAATCCTTACAATTACCAAAGATTAATAAAAATATTTCGCGCAAAAATTCTAAATATATAGCAATTAAGTATTTTAATAAACTACCTCAGACTTTAAAGTCGTTAAATATAAAAAATAAGCTTAATAAAAAAAAAGTATTTCAGTGGATAGCATCAATTGATATCTAATTTCATGATTACATCTTTGTTATCATAATATGCTCTCTTGTTTTTTCTTTTTTCATTTTAAAATGATACTTTATATATTAATATTAAGTCTTTTTATTGATAAGTTTTTGTTTCTCCAGGTCTATGTACAGGTGTTTTTTATAACACCTCTATAGGTGCATATTTTGTATGTATATACTAATTTTGTATCCTCGTAATAATAAATAATAAAATAATAATAAATAAATAAATAATAATAAATAAATAAATTACATTATCAGTAGTTAATAAATTCTTCTATCAGTGCAGAAACTATTATAGATATTAATATGAAATTTAATAAGAAAATTTTTATTTTTGAGAAAAAAATTTTTTTTATATTTCTGCACATTTCGGACGAAAATACGTCGATTTTCGAAAAAAAATTTTTTATACGTCCTTGTGGCTCCCGGGACCCACCTCGAATGCCTCAAGGGCGTATAAAAAAAAATTTTTTTTTGGTAACCGTATTTTTGTATGAAACGTGTAAAAATGCAAAAAAAAATTTTTTTTTCAAACTAAAAATTTTTTGGGACACATAAAAAAGGTTCCACATAAGATTTATGGACAAAATTTCAACTAAATTGCTTCAAATAAATTGCATTGATTCTAAAATTATCTTAGAAGTATTCCGAAAATCTTAAAAGTTATGAAATAATTACTAAAATGCACTATTTTGGAGTTAACGATTATTTATATGATGTTCTAAAATTGTCCTTTAATAATGGTGTTAAAGTAACACGGATCGAAAATTTACATCGAGAGAATTTCACACCATTATTTCATTATTTATCGACTGTATATTTTATTATTTGAAACTTTCTAAATTAAATAAGGTAAAAGCCCCAATTATTGACGCTATAAGAGACAAAGTTATGATTTGATTTTTTTTAAGCAATCAAATATAAATATCGATGAATTTTGTTTGTGGTAATGTCTTCAGTAATGTTTTAACTAATCAATTTCTTTTTTTAAAATGATAATCAGTGATGTTTACTAATTAATTTTAAATAATTAAATATATGATCTGGATACACCAATTATTGACGGGTTAAAAAACTGATTGATCTAATTATTGACGTACCGTAACCCCAATTATTGACGCCCCTACTGCACATTCGTCGAATCATTTGGTTATATTGTTATTTATCAAAAACTTGGTATAAAGTAATCAATATTATTAAAGTTAATTAATAATAATTTCTATGAATGAATAATTATTATGAAAAATATAACAATTTATTTAAAAACTTATTTAACACTAAAACACGCCGAGTTATTTGACAGTTAAAAGCCTTGAATATAATCGCGTATATAACATATTTTATACTTAAAAAAAAAAGGCGCCATAGCGCTGTTGACTGGCTGTCAATATGGGATTTACCATAAAAATTATGAACTAGTTATTGACTCCTATTATTTAAATATCGTAAAGCATAAAATTAATTTCGATTATTTAATTTTATAAATATTTCATATATTGTTAATTAAAAAAAAATTAGGAAAACGGTTGACCCTGAAGGCCATCCCTGCAACTTCCCGCTAATTCCATACTTAGGCGCTTAAAATTGCACCAATGACGTTTTTGAGCTCTTCGAGCTCAAAAATACAATTTATGGGTTATTTTGAGCTCTTCGAGCTCAAAGAGATTGCTTTTCTATGCTTTAAAGCTCTTCGAGCTCAAAAGTCTGATAGAGATTTGATAAGACACTATTTTTTGAATTTTTAAACCGCAATAACTTTTGAATGAATAAACCGATTTTTACGCGGTTAGAAGCATTCGACGCAGTTTTTCAAGCCTCACAAAAAATCTCAAATTTTGAATATATCGCGCTAGGAATTTTGGAGTTATTCCGAAAAAACACTTTTTTCGGTTTTCTTTCGTTCACACTGATAGAAGGATTTGTTTATAGTTAAAAAGATTTGCTAATATTTAACAAATCATTTATTAGAAGCCATTTGTTAGTCCTTAACAAATATTTCTTAGTATTTAAAAAGATTTATTAATATTTAATAAATGAATATCAGATTTATTAAATACAAACAAATCATTTTAAATACTAAGAAATATTTATTTAATACTAAAAAGTGGTCTCTAATAAATGATTTGTTAACTATTAACAAATATTATTTAATACAAATAAATCCTTCTATCAGTGCACGATATCTCTCGAACGAATCAACCGATTTTGACCGGACTGGTGGCGATCGACTTGGTTTTTTGAGGTCAAGAGCTGATTAGTTTTTGGAATTGAACCTTTAAGCCGTTTAAAAGTTATTCCAAAAAAACCACATTTGAAAAAAATTTTGTTTTCAGTTTTTTTAAGATTTCTCAAAATCTATTGATCTGAATCGGTCCAAATAGTTTTCAAAATCTAAGTTTAGTCAAGCCCTTTCGAATGGCACCAACCGCGATGAAATCGGTCAAGCCGTTCAAAAGTTATAAGCGGTTCACATACTTTCACACACACACACACACACACACACACACACACACACACACACACACACATACATACATACAGACACCATGACGACCTCGCGGGGATAGTCAGGGAAGCTTCCTGTGACCTTCAAACGACGAGATCTGATGAAAACTCGATTTTTGCAAAACGGGGTGAAAACAATAACTTCCCGATTTTTGAAAATCTTCGATTTTCTTAGCGGGAAGTTAAAAAAATAGATCATATAATTACATGAAAAAATTAATTTAAACTCGGCAGTTAAAAAAAAATGCTTTTCTAACCAAAGTTGTTAAGAAAATAGACGCTCGTAAGCTGATTTGATGAACTGGTGCTAACTTAATTTTTTTTTAATAATTAATATTTAATATTTTGAACGGAATGTGATTTTTTTCAATTTTTTAATTAATTAGAATTTAATAAAAATTTATTTGATCGTTATTCTTATTACAAATAATTTAATATATTTAAAAATAATTTAGGGTGTCAATATTTAGACCCCCGTCAATAATTGGGGCTTTTACCTTATTAACTTTTTTTGATTATTTATTTTTAATTATTAAACATAAAAAGTTTAATTATAAAAATTGTGTTAGTTAAAATATTATCAAGACCGGAAAATTTATAACACCGATTTAACACCGAAAAAAAATATTTACACCGCTAACGGTGTTACTGCTACACCGATTTCGGTGTTGAATTTAACACCGGAATTTTTAACACCGTACACCGCATGGACTTACACCGGTTTTTTTTTACAGTGTAGGAGAGAAAAATTGATTTTCTTATTGATTAAAAAAAATTTTCTTTACAAATTAGTAAAATATAGAATTTTAATAATAAATTAGAATGAATTAGAGAAATTTTTAAATATTAGTCATTTTCCCATTTCGCGAATAAATATATCAAGTAAATATTAAACTAAATGTAAATTTATACCTTAAACTTTCTTACCTGCATCATTATACAATAATTAATCCTCAAAAGAAGTAAACAACAGCAGCAGCGCTAATGAAGGATCAAATTGCAAAAGTGCGGTCATTAATTCTTAAATCCAATCAAGAGAAGAAGATTATCACACAAGCATAAGAGTTTAGTCGTGATAATCCGAGATATATGCAACACTACTGAGTATTTGCATTAATATCTTGCTCTTAGGCTTACTATATACTATATACTCGGATCATGCAACCATATAATATAATGCATAGCAGTCACGAGCACTTTGACGAAGAAGGTACTGACCTACATAGAACCAGATCGCACTTACACATATTCATCCTTATATTTACGAGCGTACGTGTATGTAGTGTGTACACTTGCTTCGGCTTTCTTTACGTCTTCTGGTCAATTACGCGGAGACTTTCACTCTGAAAAAAGTTAATCTACATAACACGCCAGGGAATTTTTATCTTATATATTAAAGTCATATTGCTATTATTATTGTTATTAAATGTCTTATATAATTTTATGTCAGTGCATATTCGCAAAGGTTACACTTAAGAATGATAGTAATGATAATATTCCGTAAAAAAAAGTACGTAGAAATTTAGTAACTGACTTATGAACTGTAAATTAATAAGTTTTGCTTCATTAAATAATGAATTATATTAAATTGCACTGTATTTTCTTAACTATTGATATTTTTAGAGATATAAGCTCATCCTGATGTTACACTCATCTAGAGCTTTCATTTGAGTACCCACATGCGTTTTTATATATTTTTCATATATACATATATATTAAGGTGGCGCAAAAAAACCGACTATTTTTTTTTTGAGTCTCGAGTGAAAAAATGTTAGTTTTTGATGTTTTCAGAGCCCTCACCAAAGGACAGCTTAAAAAAAATTTTTTAAGAGGTCACTCCAAATTTTTTAAAATTTCAAAAATCGTCGAAAATCGATTTTTTTTTTTTTTTATTTTTTTTTCTCGTTACGGTATAATTTTATAGACCAAAAAAAAAATAAGTTTCTGAAAGTTTCAGTTCAAAATTTAAATTTTGAAAGGTCGCTCATAATTTTTTTTTTTTTCTTTAATTAGTCATATCGCCGACTTTAAGTGTTGGGAGTGGTACGTTGGGGTCTTTTTGGTTTGAAAAAATCTTAACCTACGCGGCAAGGTCAAATCTCAACCAAGCTGGTTTCTAAGACCAGCTTGGGATTCGAACCCACGCCTGGCAGTTGATTAAATAAAATTATTAAATTAAAAAAAAATTATATTTTCTATGTTGTGCTTGATTTTTAGTTCATCTCGTGATGTATTTTTATCGATTATGGTACTAAATAAAAAAAAAAAAATGCATGGAATTTTAATTTGAATAGTAAAAGGTCGCTCGAAAAAATCTAAACTAATGCACTAATAAATTGAAAAAAATTATGAGCGACCTTTCAAAATTCAAATTTTGAACTGAAATTTTCAGAAACTTATTTTTTTTTAGTCTATAAAATTATACCGTACCGAGAAAAGAAATAAAAAAAAAAAAAAAATTCGAGTTTTGACGATTTTTGAAATTTAAAAAAATTTGGAGCGACATCTTAAAAATTTTTTTTTAAGTTGTCCTTTGGAGAAAGCTTTTAAAACATCAAAAACTAACATTTTTTCACTCGAGACTTAAAAAAAAATAGTCGGTTTTTTTGCGCCACCCTAATATATATAAAATATGTAAATATATGGAAAATTGATGTGGGTACTCAAACGAAAGCTTTCGATGAGAGTAATGTCGGGGTGAGTTTGTATCTTTAAAAATATCATTAGATAACAAGATGCAATGTAATTTCTTAATTATTGACGTTTTTAAAGATGTAAGCTCATCCTGATGTTACACTCATCTAGAGCTTTCATTTGAGTACCCACATGCATTTTGATATATTTTTCATATATACATATATATAAAATATATAAATATATGAAAAATTGATGTGGGTACTCAAATGAAAGGTCTCGATGAGTGTAACATCGGGATGAGCTTATATCATTAAAAATGTTAGTAGTTGACAAGATACAAGGTCATTTTTTAATTATTGACATTTCTAAAGATATAAGCTCATCTCGATATTCTACTCGTCGAGACCTTTCATTTGAGTACCCACATGGTATTTTTTATATATTTCATATATATGGTATTTGTGAAATATATAAATATGTAAAATATATGAAAAATTAATGTGGGTACTCAAATGAAAGGTCTCGATGAGTGTAACATCAGGATGAGCTTATATCTTTAAAAATGTCTATAGGTCACAAGATAGAGTATTTTCAAATGTACCCTCAATAAATTTCACTAAATAAACCAATCTTATCGTATCACTATCCTGGAGACAAAATTTTCCTTATTCTTTTATTAATATAGATTATTATTATTATTATTTAAATCAGTGAATCTTAATAGTAATAATAGTAATACTTTTTAAAAATAAGTTTGGATCATTATTATTTTGTAATAAAAATTGGGACTTGTTAATTAATAATAATAAAAAATAATGACAACAATATTAATAATAAATATATTATCAAAGAAGAAATAAAAAATACGACTACCCTTTTTGACATTTTACTTTCGTTTTATTATTCTCAATACCTTGTCTCGTAAAAAAACAATTTAAAATATAAAACTAAGAGCGAAGTGCCAACGTCACTCAATAAATGTCAGGGTTTATAGTAACGAGCATAATACTGTTTATCATCTATTCGGGGATGTTAAAAATGGTAGAACAAAAAGAAGTAATATGAACACGCGAACAAATGCTATAAGCTATAAGTATATATAATAGATTTATATTTATATTTATCTTCTATTATAGGTCTATTGAAGCTTTATTGAATTTGGATTGCCGTAGATTTAAACGAACACTGAAGCCAGGGAATAAGATTAGAATTAAACGCAATCCTTGGACGGATTAGGCGGTTTTTTTCTATAATTAATAAGCTGACAATAATATCTAAGCCAATAGATAATAGACAATAAATAAATTTATCTGCTCTATTTATTCAATTTAGCTTCTTTTGTTATTTCTCCAGCTCAATACTTCTGTACCCAATTGTTATCGAGCTGAGCTGGATTTCTTATCTGTTACATCGATCCGACGACCCTTATCTTCGGGAATTAATATATTGATAAAAATAATGATGAAGAGATAGTGAAATGATTCCGAAATAAGGGTCGAAGTGGTATTAAGTTAGTATGTTAATGAAAAATGTCATAAATTAAGAAATTATATTGTATTTTGTCAACGAATGATATTTTATAAGATATAAGCTCATCTTGATGTTACACTCATTAAGACCTTTCATTTGAGTACCCACATGATTTTTTATATATTTTATATATTTATATATTTCACAAATATCATATATATCAAATATATAAAAAAATTCATGTGGGTACTCAAACGAAAGGTCTCGATGAGTGTATCATCGTACTGAGCTTATATCTTTAAAAATGTCAATAAGTAAAAAATGACATTGTATCTTGTCAAATAATGATATTTTTTAAGATATAAGCTCATTCCGATGTTACATTCATCGAAACCTTTCATTTGAATACCCACATCAATTTTTCATATATTTTAGATATTTCAAGAATATTATATATATCAAATATATGAAATATATAAAAAAATTGATATGGGGGCTCAAACGAAAGGTCTCAGTGAGTGTATCATCGGAATGAGCTTGTATCTTTAAAAATGTCAATAATTAAAAAATGACATTGTATCTTGTCAAGTAATGATAATTTTAAAGATATAAGCTCATCTCGATATTACACTCATCGAGACCTTTCATTTGAGTACCCACATCAATTTTTCATATATTTTATATATTTTACATATATCAAATATATGAAATATATAAAAAATGCATGTAGGTATTCAAATGAAAGGGCTCGACGAGCGTAACATCGTAATGAGCTTATATCCTTGAAAATGTTAATAGTTAAGGAATGACGTATCTTGTCAACTAATAATACTTTCAAAGATATAAGTTCATCTCGATGTAATACTCATCGAGACCTTTCATTTGAGTACCCACATGATTTTTTGTATATTTTATATATTTCACAAATATATATATCAAATATATGAAATATATAAAAAATTGATGTGGGTACTCAAACGAAAGGTCTCAATGAGTGTATCATCGTACTGAGCTTGTATCTTTAAAAATGTCAATAATTAAAAAATGACATTGAATTTTGTCAAATAATGATATTTTTTAAGATATAAGCTCATTCCGATGTTACATTCATCGAAACCTTTCATTTGAATACCTACATTAATTTTTCATATATTTTATATATTTCAAGAATATTATATATATCAAATATATGAAATATATAAAAAAATTGATATGGGTACTCAAACGGAAGGTCTCAATGATTGTATCATCGGAATGAGCTTGTATCTTTAAAAATGTCAATAATTAAATAATGACGTATCTTGTGCACGATTGACATTTTTAAAGATATAAGCTCATCCCTATATTACACTCATCGAGACCTTTCATTTGAGTACCCACATCAATTTTTCATATATTTTATATACTTCACATATATCAAATATATGAAATATATAAAAAATGCATGTAGGTATTCAAATGAAAGGGTTCGACGAGCGTAACATCGTAATGAGCTTATATCCTTGAAAATGTTAATAATTAAGGAATGACGTATCTTGTCAACTAATAATACTTTCAAAGATATAAGCTCATCTCGATGTAATACTCATCGAGACCTTTCATTTGAGTACCCACATGATTTTTTTATATATTTTATATATTTCACAAATATCATATACATCAAAAATATGAAATATATAAAAAATGCATGTGGGTATTCAAATGAAAAGTCTCGATAAGTGTAATATCAAAACAAACTTATATCTCCGAAAATATCATCACTTGACAAAATACAATGTCATTTTTTAATAATTAATATTTTTAATGATATAAGCTCATTCCGATGATCCGCTCATCGAGACCTTTCATTTGAGTACGCACATGAATTTTTTTATATATTTTATATATATCATATTTGTGATATTTGTAAAATATACAAAATATATAAAAAATGCATCCGGGCACTCAAATGAAAGGTCTCGATAAGTATAATATCAAAACAAGCTTATATATTCAAAAATATCATTACTTGACAAGATACAATATCATTTCTTAATTATTGACATTTTTAAAGATATAAGCTCATCCCGATGATACACTCATCGAGACCTTTCATTTGAGTACCCATATCAATTTTTCATATATTTTATATATTTATAGATTTCACAAATACCATATATATAAAATATATAAAAAATACCATGTGGGTACTTAAATGAAAGGTCTCGATGAGTGTAACATCGAGACGAGCTTATATTTTTAAAAATGTAAATAAATAAAAAATGACATTGTATTTTGTCACCTAATGATAATTTTAAAGATATGAAATTCTGTCTTAGAAGCCAGTAAACCTTGAAAATCATTGCATATTACCCAAGGAAATTCTATTATGAATATCCACTATTATTATATATACCTCATATACTTTCGAAGGTTAAAAATAATTTTACGAGCAGAATTGTTCTCACGCAGTGGTCAGTATAAACTTCACCCGCGATTTACTGTTTTTTTACGATCTTCGTTTGCTACATCAAGAAAAAACGAGTACCTGACAGTTGATCTATTTTGTACATGAGTTACATCTTTGTATATGCCATTAAATATTTAAGAAATTGAAAGATAAATAAGAAGAAATAAGAAGATAACATAGAATGATTTGCGTTATGAGACGTGCAATTATTTAATCTGCGCAATAGATCATATCACTAGCATTATTAAACAGAGTTCCCGAAATATATAACTAGTGTAATAAATAAATAAATAAATGATAGATCTTTTGCAATTTATAAACCTAAAACCCGTTTTTGAGCTTAGCTCAATTTCTGAATATTCATCATCATTAATATTTTCTATTGTTCATTGTGTGTGTACTCATTGTCGAGCGTATAATATTTCAACGTCATAGCAATCGTCTCACTTCTAAAACTATTAATCTCTTCTGAACAGTCTAGTGACTTGTCTACGCATATATATGTGTACATATATTCACAGATAATATAATGTTACTGGTATATAATAATCTGAACAAATTGACCTGAATAAAAGTGCCCAGTTCTTTTTAAATTTAACATATGAAATGAGGTCGCGAGAACGGAAACTTTAAACAATATGGGATTTGAATATAACAAGATTCTTCCCGTTTCATATATATACATATAAATACACATTACAAATATGTACACGTTACTTTCTCTCTTACTTCTATTTAACATAAAAAAATATTCCAAATTCTACACTGTTAAAAAAAATTAACAGTTATTTCCCAAAAATTTTTAGAAGCAAATTTTTGTCATGATAATATTGCTTTTTTAATACTAAAAAATTTAATGAAAAAATTTTTCTTTTATAAATTATAAATGGACGTGTAATTAAACAAATGAAAGCTCTTAATGAGCCTAACATCAAGATGAGCTTATATTTTTAAAAATTTCAATAATTAAAAAATGACATTGTATTTTGTCCACTGATAACATTTTTAACAATATAAGCTCATCCTGTTGTTAGGCTCATCGAGACCTTTTATTTGAGTACCCACATTAATTTTTCATATATTTTATATATTTATATATATATTATATATACGTCTATATGAAAAATATATCAAAAATGCATGTGAGTACTCAAATGAAAGCTCTTGATCAACCTAACATCAGGATGAGCTTATATCTTTAAAAATGTCAATAATTAGGAAATGACCTTGTATTTTGTCAACTACTGACATTCTTAAAGATATAAGCTCATCCCGACATTACACTCATCAAGACCTTTAATTTGAGTACCCACATCAATTTTTAATATATTTTATATATTTATATATATTATATATATGTATATATGAAAAATATATCAAAAATGCATGTGGGTACTCAAATGAAAGCTCTTGATCAACCTAACATCAGGATGAGCTTATATCTTTAAAAATGTCAATAATTAAGAATCGACATTGTATTTTGTCCACTGATAACATTTTTAACAATATAAACTCATCTTGTTGTTACATTCATCGAGACCTTTCATTTGAATACCCACATCAATTTTTCGTATATTTTATATATTTATATATATTATATATATAAATATATATGAAAAATATATCAAAAATGCATGTGGGTACTCAAATGAAAGGTCTTGATGAGTGTAACATCGGAATGAGCTTATATCTTTAAAAATATCAATAGTTAAGGAAGTACAGTGCAATTTAACAAAAATCATTATTTAATAAAGCAAAATTCTATTTATTCGTATCTTGCAATTCTCAGCAGTCACGTAGTGACTGCATGTTACTAGTAGATTTCAAACTTACTTTATATCATAATATTACTATTAATAAATTATTAATTTTTTTCCTAAACTCGATATTTAATTATAAAATATCTTTGTAACTAAATTTTTAACAGTGTCGAATTTACAAAAAATAAATTCCAACATAAAAACATTCAATTAAATCTCACAATTAAAAAAATTACATAAAATAAAAATTGCTAAGAAATAAAATTAACAATAGGTTGTAAATAAAATTACAAAATAAAAAAAAAAAAAAAAAAAAAAAAACATATTAGGTAACTTGGTTAAATAAATCACCGAGAAATCGGCGATCGGTTCGGTCAATTAGAGTCAGGGTCACTAAAACTATTGCTGAAGCATAAACTCAAGCGTAAATACAAGACTTGTTATTATTATCCAGTCAGTTGGTAGCGTAGGCTATATTATTTACAGCTTACTGAGATAAAATAAAAAAAAAAGTTACTTAAGATTATCAATCTATTTAAAAGCGGAACAAAAAATTAAATTGTTCCAGCGCAGCTAACTACCAGTGGACGATCAAAGATAATCACTCCTCAGTGTATTAGCTATCGAAATTGATCGTTATCTATGTGAGATGGTTATTATCGTAATGACGATGTTCAACAAGTCAATTGCTCGGTATTACTTGTTAATTTAATTTCTTTTTTTATTAATATCGTCTATAACGTAATCTTAATTTCCAAGTAAAACTATATAATTATTATTTACAATATTTGACATACTAATTTTTGGTAAATCAATTACAATTATATTACCAATTTATAAAAAAAAAATTTTTTTACGATTCAAGTCCAGCTTTTTTGTCAATAATTTTTTTTAAACTTAAAAAATTATTTTTTGTTGCTTTTAATTTTTTTTTTTTTGAGTCTTTCTTTTGTTTTAAAATCATTTGTGTAATTATTGAATTTTTTTGTTAATTAAAAAAAATTTTTTATTAAAAAAAAATGATTGGTAAATATTTACAAGTGGGGTCATTTTTTTTAACGAAATTTCAATTTGATTTTATTGATATATTTTTTTTGAAAAATAAATAAAAAAATGAATAATTTGAAAAAAAATTGATTATCACAATTTTAATAAATTTTACAAATTTTAAAAAAAATTTATAAATTTTTTAGAAAATTGTGATGTTTAATTTTTTTTTTAATTGTTTGTTTTTTTATGTACTTTTAAAAAAAAAAAAAAAATATCACAAAAAGATAAAATATAAATTATATATCAAAAAATATGAAATCAATTTTTTTTTTAATGAAAATTATTTTGAATCAAATTGTCTTAAAAAAAAATAATAATTTTTTTTGTAAATAAAAAAATTATGAAAAATTTTTTTAATTTTTCAAATAATCAAAAAATAAAAATAACAATCTACAGGGTCAACCATTTTAATTTTCTTTTTTTTTTAACAAAATTTCTATTTGATTTTATCGATATTTTTTTTTTTGAAAAATAAATAAAAAATGATTATCAAAATTTTAACAAATTTTTAAAAAAATTTATAAATTTTTTAGAAAATTATTCAATTTTTTTTTTTTTAATTGTTCGTTTTTTTATGTACTTTTAAAAAAAAAAAATATATATCAAAAATATCAAAAAAAGATAAAATAAAAATTTTATCCAAAAACATTTGGAGCCAAAATTTTTTCCAACTTTTGAAGGCAAAAATATCGAAATTTATTTTTTCTTTCACATCTTTCATCATAAATATGCCGTAAAAACAAACAGAATAAAAAAAAATTTGAAAATGTTAATTTTTCACCTAATTATGGCTCAAAATAGAGTTTACCCCACTACCAAATTTTTTTGTTAATGAAAATTATTTTGAATGAAATTTTTTTGATCAAATTGTCTTAAAAAAAAATTTTTTTTTTGTAAATAAAAAAATTTATAGAAAATTTTTTTTTCAATTTTTTGAATAATCAAAAAATAAAAATAACAATCTATAGATATACTTATGAGTATACTTATAGTAGAATTTTTTTCTAAACTTTGAGTTAAATTTTAATAAAAAAAATTATTTTTTTACACGGAAAAACCAAGATGATATTGGTTATCATCCCAGATTATACTCAGTGATATCTGTGGTGAAAAAAAAATTCAGATAGTATTTAAAACAATATTTGACTATCCTAATATGTAAAATACATAATAGATATGATAATGCTAAGTGCGCAGGCGCTAGAAAAAAAAAATAACGAAGATATCACTGGGTATAATCCAAGATTCTACTGAGTATAATCTGGGATGATATCCAATGTCATCTTGTTCTTTCCGTGTAGTTATGGCCAAAAATAGATTTGACCTCACTTGTAAATAATTACCAATTTTTTTTTCAATGAAAATTATTTTGAATGAAATTTTTTTAATCAAATTGTCTTTAAAAAAAATATTTTTTTTTGTTTAAATAAAAAAATTATAGAAAAATTTTTTTTTCAATTTTCGAATAATCAAAAAATAAAAATAACAATCTACTTACAATAGAATTTTTTTTTTTAATTTTTATAAAAAAAAAAATTTTTTTAGACATTAAAACAGTTTTTTTTTTCTAATTTTTACATTCAACATAAAAGCAAATAAAAATAATTTTTCAAGAACTTTGAGTTAAATTTTAATAAAAAAAAATTATGTTTTTAAACAATAAAAAAAATTTTTTTTGAAAAAAATTTTTTTTTTTTATCCCAATTTTCACGATTGAAATAAAAGCAAATAAAAATAATTTTTAAAGAGATATATCAGCATAAAGCTGCGAGTTTTCTCACAGTATGAAGATCACGAATCACCATTTGAATAGTTTCTTTACACCGAATATCAACTTTATCCGCAGCTAGGTCATCATCAGGATCCATAGCTTCTAAAAATGACACTTGGCTCTCAACACTGGTCAGATGTACTTCCATGTGATTCTGAAAGTGTTCTATGTGATTCAACAAACGTAGTCTACATTCATCAGGATCAATCGGAGCTTCTGGTTCAGGGATGAAAGGCTGCTGAGGCGCCGGTGGTTGTTCTGGTAATGACTCAAAAGGCTTTGACTTGGCTTGCTCGCTCTTGCTATCATTCAGCGACTCATTATTATTACTCGCATTAAATTGTACTTGACTATCCGTCCCCGACACATTAGGCTGTTCTTTAATATTTTCTTTACTATCTTCTATTTTAATGTCTTCTATTTTATCTGTCTGAGGAGTCTCGGTCTCATTTTTTACTACCGGACTTTCCTCGATATTTTTTGAATCCGAAATTTCTTTTTTGACTTTTAAATCATCAACCACACAGCTGTTGTCCTCTTCAAGAATTTTCATCAACTCTGAATCAGAGTGTATTGATTTGTCGCCATTAATGTCGTCTTTGTTAATCGGACATGTTCCTTCTGGTTTTATGTCTGATTGAGTGATGTCCATGTCGAGGGTAGTTGGTTCGGGTTTTATTATTTCCAATATTGGTACAGGCTCGAGATGAGGCTTTGGTAGCTCTGTTGTTTCCCAGTTTTTGGCCCATAGATATAATTTTGGATGGTCTTTTACTCTGTTAATAAATTAATAAATTTTAATTATTAGTAAAATAATAAAATGAATAATTTATATGATTATATAAGATGAGTTTTTTGAATTAAATTTAGTATTATTGGAAAGGTCGAGACCTAAATTTGTTTCTTTTAAATAATTCATATGCTTTTTTAAAATAATTAATTTATTACTAGCAACTTTGCAGTCACTACGTGACTGCCGTAACTGGTAATCTATAAATAAATGGAATTTTGCTTTATTAAAAATGACTTTTGTTAAATTGCACTGTACTTTCTTAAATATTGACGTTTTTAAAGATATAAGCTCACCCTGATGTTACACTCATCAAGAGCTTTCATTTGAGTACCCACATGCATTTTAGTATATTTTTCATATATACATGTATGTAATATATAAAAATATATGAAAAATTGATGTGGGTACTCAAATGAAAGGTCTTGATAAGTGTAACATGAGAATGAGCTTATATCTTTAAAAATGTTAATATTTCACAAGATACAAAGTCATTTTTTAATTATTGATATTTTTAAAGATGTAAGCTCACCTTGATGTTACGCTCATCAAGAGCTTTCATTTGAGTACCCACATGTATTTTTGATATATTTTTCATATATACATATACATATATATATATATATATATATATATATATATATATATATATATATATATATATATATATATATAAATATATGAAAAATTGATATGGGTACCCAAATGAAAGGTCTCGATGATTGTAATGTCGGGATGAGTTTATATCTTTAAAAATGTCAATAGTTCACAAGATACTAGGAAATTTCTTAATCATGTATCTAGAGATAGAGCATTTTTGAATGCAGCCTAATTACTTATCGTAAAAAATTGACTATCGGTAAGAATGATATGAAACCTTGAAAAGGCACAAATTCAAATTAAGACCTTTGCAATGATGTCAGATCTTTTCATGTCAGATTTTTTCAGTATCACAAAAAATAAAAACAATTAAAATAAGTAACTAAATAACTAAACAAATTTTATCTATAGCGAAATTGAAATATATTTATAACTACTCCAAAAACTAACCATAATAAATTAACTATTGCTGAAAAAAAAAATAAAAAACCTTGAAAAGACACAAATTCAAGTCAGTCCTTTTTAATGATACTAAATTTAATTAATTTAAAAAAAAAAATTTTCTCACTAAAATACATCCGAGATAAATTTTTCTTAAAATAACATCAAAACCAATGATTAATTGATTAGTTGAAAATTTAATAATTAATTTGGGACAAAAATAGCACCCGTCAGTTAGGATGAAAAATAATTGTAGAATATTCGTCAAAAAAAATTACACCTATTTTTAAAAATCTTAATTATTTCAGCTTCCGGGTGAAGTTAAATTACAATAATATATTATAGGAATGTAAAATAATGTGCCAAATTTTTTTTCAATAATAATAATAATAATAATAATAATAATAAAAAGTAACTTACTGAGCAACGCCGATTTTAACTTTCAAACTATAAAGAACTTGTTGAACTTTCAGCAACGCTCCTACTAAATCATTAGATCGTTTTAACATCGCAAATCGTTTATTAAGTGTCTCTTGATTTTTATGTCTGTTAGTTAAGCTGAAAAAAATTACAATTAATAACTAACATATTATTACAATAAAATTTATTATTACACTGAAAATTGGCAAGAAAATTTTTTATTACAATAAAATTAATAAAATAAATTTGATATAAAATTACCTCGGCAATTTTCCTTCTTTAATCCAATCCTGATCATGTGCGTATTTTTTCGAGGGCCTCTGGCGATAAGAATTCTGGCAAATAAAACAAATATATTTTTCCGGAACATCCTTTTCACGTTCAATAGAATTACAATGGCCGTGCTGCCAGCAAAGACACAAATCACATTGTATCATCAGTCCATCTTCTTCGACGATTCCGCAAGTACAATTAATTATTTCTTCGCGCTTTAATTGTTCGACTTTAACCATCTCGCCATTTATCATCATCATCATGCATTCTCCATCTGCCAAACAAAATATAATAATTAATAGTAATGCTATAAATATAAATATAAATATAAATATTAATTAATTTTAATCAATTATACTAAATAAAAATTAAATAATAATAATGATTAATGTATTCCTACTTTTGATTATGATACCAATGAATCCATATGATGAATAATGAACGAAAAAAAAATATACAAAATATTTACAATTAAAATTTATTTTAATATATCACGTGTAAAAAAGGAAAGGACGTTAGTAGGGATTTATGCTAAATATAAAGGGCGCATATAATTTAAAGGCACGCGATATATTTAAATAAATATATAATTGTTGTCCTACAACAAAGAATAACCAGTAGAAAAGTCACTAACGAACCACCACCAGGGCAGAAAAAAATCATACGCTTTTTTGAAATATTAAATAAAAATAATAGATACTTTTTTGAGGTAGGGGATATGTTAAATTATTTAGAACTTACTCTGACTGTTATCGTCGCTCTTAGAATCAGATTTTCTACGACTGAATCTATACACTAGTGGTGAAGGTCCGTCGATATCCATTGCGCTGTCATCTAAATCCCCATAATCATCCGTAAGCTCCTGTATGCCTGATAGCAAGAATTAAAGCATGATTTTGCCTACTTTTTACCATACGGACACAATAGTACATTATACACCTAGAGGAGTAAAGTGAGGAATGTCTCAGATCACAGGTACACAGAAAAAAAGGTTCACTTGAGCCAAGAAAATATTTTTCTTCCTAATTATTTTCTTGAGCGAAAAATAAATTTTTTTTTGACAAGAAATTTCACTTATTCCAACAAAATTAATTCTCTTGCTTTAAGAAATACGTATCTTGATCCAAGAAAATTTATTTAAGTCAAGAAAATCTTGTGAGAAAATTTTTTCTCAGCTGAAGTAGGTGGCGCTGCTTCCCTAAAGTATCTAAAAATCTTGATCAAATATAAAAATTTATTGTATCAAGTATTTATGATAATTTGAATTAAGAAAAAATTACTCCCATCAAGAATAGAATTTAAAGAAAAATTTTTACTTCGGTCAACATAACTTCGGTCTTCCTTCAGGCACCCGAAAATTTTTTTGAGCCAAGAATTTTGTTCTCCAGTCAAGAAATTTTTCTTTCTGTGTAGTAGTATTTAACAAATTATTTATTGCTACTCAATAAATCGTTTATTAGTATATAAAAAATTCATTTTTTAACTAATTTTTTTTCACCAAGAAAGTTACTGTGCATCGATAAAAGGATTTAGTTCTATTTAATAAAATTTAGTAGTAATTACTAAGTAATTTGCACCAAATAAATATTTACACAGAAAAAAAGGTTCAATTGAGCCAAGAAAATATTTTTCTTCCTAATTATTTTCTTGAACAAAAAAAAATTTTTTTTTGACAAGAAATTTCACTTATTCCAGCAAAATTAATTTTCTTGCTTTAAGAAATACGTATCTTGATCCAAGAAAATTTATTTGTCAAGAAAATCTTGTTGTTTTGAGAAAATTCAGCCTCGAGCTCAAAAAAATTTAGTTCTTGATAAACGTTAATTTTCTTGTCTTGAGAAAACTTCTCTCTTGCTCCAAAAAATTAAATATAAAGATAGAAGTAAATTTTCATTAATATTTTTAATGATTAACATGTCGAATGGGAAGATCAAATAATATTTCATCATTTTTTTTCATTCAATATGTATAATTGTACGCTAAAATAATATAAAATGGGTATCAAATATTCTCGAGAAAAATTTTCTCAAGGTGAGAAAATTTTTTCTCAGCTGAAGTAGGTGGCGCTGCTTCCCTAAAGTATCTAAAAATCTTGATCAAATATAAAAATTTATTGTATCAACTATTTATGATAATTTGAATTAAGAAAAAATGTCTTCCACTAAGAATAGAATTTCTCGAAAAATTTTTACTTCAGCCAACATAATTTCGGTCTTCCTTCAGGCACCCGTAAATTTTCTGGAGCCAAGAATTTTGTTCTCTAGTCAAGAAATTTTTCTTTCTGTGTAATCATTAGGTCAATAAACATGTGATCTGAGACTTTCTTTACTGCCCATGGTGCTTATACTACTTTTTTTTTTTCTAACATAGAGACAAAGACAAAGACACATGATCGAAACGTCTAAACGACTGGATTCAAATTTTTAGGGTGTAAATTTTTTTATAATTCTTAACGACAAACACGCAAATACAAATAGACTATCCACTATAATTAATGACTGTGATTTTAATGACAGCTAGTGATACGAATAAGCGAGAAATGATTTTTTTTACTGATCAAAATTTTATTTATTTAATTTAAAAAATTGTAACATTTTAATTTTTACTCATTTGTATTTTTTTTATAATTGCAAACAATTATTTTGATCAGTAAAAAATATCAGATAGAAAAAAAAATTGTGATAGTGAAATTAAGAGATGACAATTTTTTATTTTTCCTGAAAAATAAACTAAGTTTAGAAAATTTTTGTAAAAAAAATTACATCAAGAGATGATTCTGGTGTGTAACTTTTAAAAAAATATTTATCAATAGTTAACAAATATTTATGAACAGTTAGTAAATATTTTGTTGAGTGAATTTGTTTGGCTTGCAATGTCATATAATATCAAGATTGCTTATAAACAAAAATCATCTTTATAAATTATTTGCATTAATTATATTACATTATAATAACGTTTATTGTAAAATACCAAATTCTATTACAGCTCATAATAATTTATTAACTGTATTAAATACTTATTAAATCCGACGTTAAAAAATCATTTATTAGGGTGATTCTCGGTAAGGACGTCTTAAATCTGTATAAAATTGTCCGGCCAAATTATTTTTGATTTTATTAGAAAAAAAATTAACAAGGGCTACAAAACTATCAGCTTAATCATAATAAATAAACAGCCTATTTAATTTTTGCTTTTTTGATATTTGTGTATCTTTTTCTATATAACATCACAGGGGACTGTTTGCCAGGGGACTATTTTTTTTTTATCAAATTGAGAAAAATCAAGCAAACTATTTCAATGCATTCAACTTTTCAAGTTCTCAATGAATGTTTACATTAATTAGAATAATGTTAAGACTTATGGATCTAATTTTATAAATAAATTATAAATAAAAATAGTTGCCAGAGGACTGAGTTTTCAAGTGGCCCAGACACATATTTCCAGCACAAGGCGCTTTGACACTAAATAAAATGCCGATAAAGCGCTAACAGCCTTATGGTTATTAACTCAAGGCTAGTTAGATCCTTATAAACCTTACAAAAGGTAAAATAACACGCTGGATTTTTTTTTTGGCTTTGAACTTCTGGCAGGGGACTGTTCTTAAAATGCCTGGGACAAACTTTGGTTTAATCAATTTAATGAAACAAATTAATTTTCGGTACTTTTTATTGAAGAAGATTGTTAGTTAACTAATTAAGTTTATAAACATTATGGGCCAAATTATATATTATGAACGAATAACTTAAAATTTAATGTTAAAGTTTTAATTTTGGGAATGGGACAGCCCAGGGGACTGTTATTTCGGTGGTTTACGAATTTATAGCAAAAAAACCAAACTTTTTTTCATTTTAATTTTCAATGCTCCAAATAAAATGTTTTTTACTTTCGTAATAAATTTTTTAGTAACAAAAATAACAATTTTCCAATAAAAAAATACCTGGGACAGCAAAAAACATCCTTACAGAGAATCACCCATTTAATAAATCCTGAATATTATTTTTATTTTCAACATAATGCCTCAAATATTTTCTAAATTTTTTTTTTTTAATTAATTTATTAAAAAAATTGTCTCTGAACTTCAATATCATTAAAAATTTTTTTTTCCATGCAACAAACTAAAGAATAAAAAAAAAAAAATATTTACCATGCCGTTTTTTACTTTTAGTCGAATTATCAGAACTGTACTCTGACAATTGCCTCTTGCGTTGTCCTCTATCAGCATTAAAAGTGTCATCAAGCGACTTGGAGCGATCCAGCCGAGTTGTATCTGCAGAATTAGCCGACCTTAAAGGCAGCAAAGTTTTAATCCCAGCCTGAGTTTTTTCTTCCCTAGATTTTAAATCAAAAAGCGTGCCGGGCGACATTGCACAGCTGCCGTCTGATTTTTTCGCCATTTCATCATCAATATCTAGAGAAGCGTTCGAGCAAGGTGACATCAAGTCGGACTTTGTGTCATCTTTGAGTCCGTTCATCGGATGGTCAATCTGAGACATGTCAGGCGACGCTACGGACAGCGGAGAAGACGCAGCAAAAGATTGATGGGCTAAAGGTGTTGAAAATTTATCAGAGTGGCTCTTCCTTTTGTCACCTCGGCTTATTGTTGGCTTGTCGACGTAATTGCTGGTTGATTTTTTGGGAGTTCCGTCGATAATTGGCTCGCCTATTGTTCGTGCGTACGCTAAGTCCGCGACATTTGGTGTTGATCCGAGATACTTTGAAAACTCGGGGTGATAATGTTTTATGTGCATTTGAAGGAGATTTTCTTTGCGAAAAGTTTTGAAACATCCTTCCTTGGGACATTTGTAGGCACTGTCTTCCATTTCTACTCTTAGTCCTCCGATAAAAACTGCTGTTAATTATAAACAAAAAAAAATAAATAAAATATTAATTAAAAAAAAAAATTTTTGGATTTTTTTTTAATAGTACGATCAATTTTATATTAATAGTACTTACAATAAATCATTCCTAAAGTTAGCAATGAATAAAAAAAAAAAATTCTCAAGAACAAGAATATTTTTACAAGTGCCAAAAAGGTAAAAGGAAGCATTATTTTTATTTTTATCGCTGGGGTGGTAGAGATATTTTACGCATAAAAATTTAACAATGAGGTCCTGAAGCTAAAAGGACGTATATCTTTAATTAATTAATTTATTTATTTATTTAAACGCCAATCGGCATTATACAACAATTAGTATGTTTCTTAAATTATAAAATAAAATTATGAATTTTTTAATTCTGAAATTCTGAAATTAGGGCTCGAGAATTACACAGAAATAAATAATTATGCGCCCTTTTAATTTTAGGAATTTTTTTATTTTACGACTTAAAGCTAAAAGGACCTAGAAATTTTTTTTTTGAGCTATTTAATAAAATGCTTATTTAAAGCTTAAAAATTATACAAATAATATGGAGAACGGCGGATTTAAACTGTACGCTCTTTTGAAATTAAAATTAGAAATATTTAAAAAATCAAAAAATTAATATTTTTTAATTTTGATAAAAATTATTATGATTTATGGATTACCCATAATTAGAGACAATAATAAAAAATTTTTTTCAATGACAAATTGATATTTTCATTTTTTTATTATCTATATTATTAAGAGCATAAGAAAAATTTTGTGTCAGGCATACTCATTTAATAAAATCGGTTTTTTTAGTAAAATTTAGTGTCATTGCAAAGGTCGACTTGAATTTGTACCTTTTTAAGGTTTCATATCATTCTCACCGATATTCAATTTATTATGATAAATATTTAGACGGCATTAAAAAACATTCTGTATCTAAATACACAATTAAGAAATCACCTTGTATCTTGTAAACTATTGACATTTTTAATGATATAAGCTCATCCTGATGTAACGCTTATTAAGACCTTTCATTTGAGTACCCACATCAATTTTTCATATATTTTATATATCTATATATTTCACAAATACCATATATGTAAAATATATAAAAAATGCTATGTGGGTACTCAAATGAAAGGTCTCAATTAGTGTAACCTGAAGATGAGGTTACATCTTTAAAAATATCAATAATTAAGAAATGACCTTGTATCTTATGAACTATTGACTATTTTAAACACATAAACTCATCCCGATGTTACACTCATCGAGACCTTTCATTTGAGTACCCACATAAATTTTTCATATATTTTATATATTTATATATATTAAATATATGTATATATGAAAAATATATAAAAATGCATGTGGGTACTCAAATAAAAGCTCTTGATGAGTGTAACATCGAGATGAGCTTATATCTTAAAAAATGTCAATAATTAAACAATGACATTGTATTTTGTCCACTGATAACATTTTTAACAATATAAGCTCATCCTGATGTTACGCTCATCGAGACCTTTCATTTGAGTACCCACATCAATTTTTCATATATTTTATATATTTCACAAATATCATATATATGTATATATGGAAAATATATGAATAATCGATGTGGGTATTCAAATGAAAGCTCTTGATGAATGTGACAACGGGATGAGCTTATATCTTTAAAAAAGTCAATATTTAAGAAAGTACAGTGCAATTTTACAAAAGTCATTATTTAATAAAGCAAAATGTTCTTCATTTATATTTCACAAATCAAAGCAGTCACGTAGTGACTGCCAGGTTTTTAGTTTAATATTAATGAATTTTGAAAAAAAAATGTGTCACAAATAAAAAAAAATTCAGTCATCTGAATTTTATATTAAGAAACTTCGTACTTGCGAAACTAAATAATTATTTTAATTTTGCTCCTTATAATTAAATAAAGAGCGATAATATTAAATCTAAAATTTTTTTTTTTTTGTGTACCTTTTTACCTTTTGACACTTGAGTTAAAAATTTATAAATGATATTAAAACTTACCACCAGTATCTTCAACAGGCGTAGCAGGAACTGGAGTAAGATAACTAGGAGTTACCGATGTCAATAACAAATCATTCGTCGCAGCAGTTTTACTTTTAGGCAAAAGTGTTTTTATTTTCCTAGCCGGTTCATTGGTAGCCGAGGAAGAACCAGCACTGGTACTAGAATCTAATTTTTCTTTAGCAACAGCTGGTCTTTTTCTGCGATGCACACAAAAATCAAATTTATTTGGATCAAAATTACAGAGCCGCTGGGTCTCAAAGAAAGATCTCAAGTCGCTTCTGGACCTGAATTTTTTACTAGAAGCTTCGTGAAGAAATACAGCGTCCCATTTACCAGCTGAGTTACCAGTTTTTCTTTGGATGAAATGTTTCTGCCATCCAGGTGGCAATTTTTTGTCGGGAATTAATATAGATCGACGTGAACCTTCATTACCATCTACGACAAATGATTCAATACCCTGAGGTTCACCGTCGATCCACTCTGGTCCACCATCATCATCATAATCAACCACAACTTCGCGTTTTCTCTTGGCTCCATTCCTGGCCTTGGGTTTTGGAGTCTCAATTGGAACTTGCTCCGTGATAGATTCTTCAAGCTCTCCGCCTGCATCAGTACTCCCGTTCATGCTTTCAGAATTATTCAATTGTTCTGCATCAGTCAGAGAAGTGTCATCTTTTTTGGTCAGTGATTGGTCAACTCCGTCCAATTTAGTCCTTTTTTTGTGTGAAAACAAATCTTTCACGGTGTGTTTTCGGCTCTTATCTCTTCGCTCTTGCTTGCTGCCAATGTATGCATCTGTTTCCATTCCCTTGGATGGATTCTGTTAGGTTTATAATTTTATTAATTATTATTAAGAATAATTATAGAGAAAATTTTAAAAAATTATTATTTATTTATTTATTATCTATACTATTAAGAGAATCAGAAAAATTTTATGTCCAGAATAGTCATAGGATAAAATCAATTTTTTTAGTGAAATTTAGTCATTGCAATGGTCAAGATTTGAATTTGTGTCTTTTTACGGTTTAATATCATTCTTACTGATAGTCAATTTATTTAGGCTGCATTTGAAAATTCTAGATCTCTAAATACATAATTAAGAAATTACCTTGTCTCTAGTGAATTCTTAACATTTTTAAAGATATAAGCTCACCTCGACATTACACTCATCAAGACCTTTCATTTGAGTACCCACATTAATTTTTCATATATTTTATATATTTATATATTTCACAAATACCATATATATAAAATATATAAAAAATTCCGTGTGGGTACTCAAATGAAAGCTCTTGATGAGTGTAACATCAGGATGAGCTTATATTTCGAAAAATATCAATAATTAAGAAATGACTTTGTATTTTCTAAACTAATTATATTTTTAAAGATATAAGCTCATCCCGAAGCTACACTCATCGAAACTTTTTATTAGAGTACACACATCAATTTTTTCATATATTTATATATATTATATGTATGTATATATGAAAAATATATCAAAAATGCATGTGGGTACTCAAATGAAAGCTCTTGATGAGCAAAACATCAGGATGAGCTTATATCTTTAAAAATGTAAATAATTAAGAAATGACATTGTATTTTGTCCATTGATAACATTTTTAACAATATAAGCTCATCTTGATGTTACGCTCATCGAGACCTTTCATTTGAGTACCCACATCAATTTTTCATATATTTTATATATTTCACAAATATCATATATATGTATATATGAAAAATATATCAAAAATGCATGTGGGTACTCAAATGAAAGCTCTTGATGATTGTAACATCGGGATGAGCTTATATCTTTAAAATATATATTATATATAGGTATATAAGAAAAATATATCAAAAATGCATGTGGGTACTTAAATGGAAGCTATTGATAAATTCAACATCGGGATGAGCTTAAATCTTTAAAAACGTCAATATTTAAGAAAGTACAGTACAATTTAACAAAAGTCATTATTTAATAAAGCAAAATTTTATTAATTTATAGTTCACAAGTCACGGCAGTCACATAGTGACTGCAAGATTGCTAGTTTATCTAATTACAAGAATAAGTAAAATTTTGTCTTTGGAGTATTCATATGATAAAATAAAGTATTTATTAGAATGATATGACACCTTGAAAAGGCACAAATTCAAATCAAGACTTTTGCAATGACACTAAATTTTACTAAAAAAAAAACCGATTTTATTATGGACACAAAATTTTTCTCATTCTCTTAATAATATTTATAATAATTTTTTCAAGTAGTCATAAATAGATTAGAATTTCGAGATAAACAAAATTTGTTTATTTATTTATTTATTGTGTTTAGTATATGTCAAAAATTTATCTGGGTGATTCTCTGTAAGAACGTCTTAAATCTGTACAAAATTGTCCGACCAAATTATTTTTGATTTTATTAGAAAAAAAAATTAACAAGGGCTACAAAACTATCAGCTTAATCATAATAAATAAACAGCCGAATTAATTTTTGCTTTTTCGATATTTGTATATTTTTTGGCATATAACATCACAGGGGACTGTTTACCAGGGGACTGTTTTTTTTTTTTATCAAATTGAGAAAAATCAAGCAAACTATTTCAATGCATTCAACTTTTCAAGTTCTCAATGAATGTTTACATTAATTAGAATAATATTAAGACTTATGGATCCAATTTTATAAATAAATTATAAATAAAAATAGCTGCCAGGGGACTGAGTTTTCAAGTGGCCCAGACACATATTTCCAGCACAAACGGTGCTTTGACACTAAATAAAATGCCGATAAAGCGCTAACAGCCCTATGGTTATTAACTCAAGGCTAGTTAGATCCTTATAAACCTTACAAAAGGTAAAATAACACGCTGGATTTTTTTTTTGGCTTTGAACTTCTGGCAGGGGACTGTTCTTAAAATGCCTAGGACAAACTTTGGTTTAATGAATTTAATGAAACAAATTAATTTTCGGTACTTTTTATTGAAGAAGATTGTTAGTTAACTAATTAAGTTTATAAACATTATGGACCAAATTATATATTATGAACGAATAACTTAAAATTTAATGTTAAAGTTTTAATTTTGGGAATGGGACAGCCCAGGGGACTGTTATTTCGGTGGTTTACGAATTTATAGCAAAAAAACCAAAATTTGTTTCATTTTAATTTTCAATGCTCCAAATAAAAATGTTTTTTTACTTTCGTAATAAATTTTTTTTAGTAATAAAATAACAATTTTTCTAATAAAAAAATGCCTGGAACAGCAAAAAACATCCTTACAGAGAATCACCCATATATCAAAAATTGATCTATATAATTAAGAGACAGAAAAATTATTTTCCTGATATTTAACTTGCCCGTAAAATTTTCTTGTCAGATTTTTCAGTATCACAAAAAATAAAAACAATTAAAATAAGTAACTAAAAAATAACTAAGCACACACTTAACATAAAATAAATTCAATCGGAGTAATTAATACTTTACTAAGTATGATCAAGATAAGTAGACATAATTAATAATAAAAATAATAATAATAATAAAAAATAATTAAACAACTACAATAACATAACCTTACTAATAAAATAAAAACTCACCTTAGAACTGGCAGAGGCTATTTTAGTTATTTTCGATCCACGGACTATTTTTTGATAACCGTCATCAAACAGCACGTCATATTTATCTGTATTAATTAATAAAAAAAATATATATTTATATTCATTATTAATTTAATTTAATATATATAATTTATATAAAAAAATATTTATTTATATCTCAGCAGTTAAACGTCAAGACTTGGCAAGTATGTTATGTATACATAAGTGTATAACCTGTAGTTCATATATATATATATATATATATATATATATATATATATATATATATATATATATATATATATATATATATATATATATATATATGTAAATAATGAAATGCGCAAAGCTAAGCAACTAGATTTACTAACCTGCTTCCAATACTCCATTTATCTTAGCTGGATATTTTCTTCCATCTGCCCACGTTGCTAAAACTCTTTCTCCAACAATAAATTCACGCATTTTTGAGCTCCTAAATATTATTATTTATTATTAATTATTTATTTGACTTTTTAAATATAAATATTGTTATTTGTTTTCGTGTATGTGTGAAAGCGTGTATGTATGTATATAGATTGTTTTTATGACGTGAGTTTACACAGTGATAAAGAAAAACAGACTGTCAATTTACGATGACTCACACACATTTGCTATGCCCCCGGATTATATCTAACGCTAGCGATTTTTACTTTTACCCTATGAAACGGAGTTTACAAGGAAATCCTGTCTATCGAGCGGGTTTATTTGAAATTTTACTTATAAAATTTTTCTATTGTTTTTTATAAATATTTTTACAAATTTTATAATTTTAAAAAAAAATTATTTTAATTAGATACTGAAATTGAATTTATAATTTTTTTGATGAATAAATTAAAGCAAGAAAAATTTATTTCAAAATTTCATTTTTATAAGCTCTAAAAATTTTAAATGCAATTTTTTAAAAATAATTTTCTTAACTTAGTTTATTTAAAAAAAATTTTTAAATGTCTGGTAACTTCAGATAAAACTTAATTTTTTTTTCATTTATTGAATTAGAACTAAAAAAAATTTTTTTTTAATTGCACTTATAGTTTTTCGAGTTTTTTACAAATGAAATTTTTTTTTTATTTTTTTTTCAATAAAAAAAAAATTCTAAAAATTTTTAGATGTCGGCGAACTTAATTTTCATTAACTTCAATGTCATAATTTAGCAGATGTCTAAAAATTTTTGAAATTTTTATAACAAATTATTACGAAAAAAATTTAGCAAAAAAATTCTACAAGTAGAAAATTTATAAAATTGTAAGTGTGAATTAGAAAAAATTTTTTTTTATAATTGATCTGTGATAAAGACTCCGAAAATTAATTTAGCCGACATTTAAAAATTTTTAGAATTTTTTTATCCAACAAATTATTACAAATAAAGAAAAAAAAAATTTTTTTCACATGTGAGAAATTAAAAAAATTACAAGTGCAATTTTTTAAAATATTGTTTTTGGTTATTTATTAAATGAAAAAAATCAAAAAACGTTGCTAAACGTCTGCTGATTTTAATTAATTTATTTTCATACAAGAAAATAAAATTTTGATTAATAAATTACGATATAATTGATTTAATATGTTATTAATTTAAAATTATATTTTTGATATTTTATCTCTTTGAATTTTTTAACATAAATTCTTAATTATTATTACTATAAAAATTTTTAAATATGTTCCTTAATTACAAGTAAACTCTCATATTTTTGAGCCCGATTACCAAATCATTACACAAGCTTAACTTAAAAACTCATGCAAAATTTTAAATTATTAAATTTATCAATCAGTTCTACATTTAAAAATCATATGCAGGCCTTCAAATACCCATAGAAGTAAAAAAAAAAATTTTCTTTGTTATTATCAACTTACTCGGTTGGTTGTACCCATACTTCCTCACTTTAGAAAAAAAAAAAAATGACAATGATTTTATTCTTTGTAATAATTCATCAAACTAGTGAATGAAATGATAAATAAAATTCCTTTTCTAAAGTTATTATATGAATAAATTTATCTTTAATTAAAAAATTTCATTTATAAATTATGTAAATTGTAATGACCGGTTATATTAATTGGAACATTTCTAAAAAAATTAAATGAATATTCATAAAAATATAAATTATAAAATTAAATAAAAATTTTTCATTAATCATTTTCATTCAAAAGTTTGATGTCCATTAATAACTCTAAAAAGCTGTACATCCAATGAATAAATGAATGAAATTTTTTTTATAAAAATTTAGAAATAAAAATCATACCTAGGTCGGATGCTTCTCAATCTAGGACTGTCCATTGATATCCACTCGTTAGTTGTCGGGCGTCGTTTATCAAAATTTATCAGAATTTCTCGTTCTCTCCAATCAGTTTCCACAACTACAGCTACACACCTGTAAGCAACAATCTAATGTTAATAAATTAATTCTTGATTATAATTTTAAAATCTATATTATTAAAAGAATAAGAAAAATTTGGTCTCCAGGATAATCATATAATAAAATCGGTTTTTTTTTAATGAACTTTTAGTGTCATTTACTCTTATCAAATCAAAATGCTCTATCGCTAGATACATAATTAAGAAATAACCTTGTATCTTGTGAATTAGGGACATTTTTAAAGATATAAGCTCACCCTGACATTACACTCATTGAGACCTTTCATTTGAATACCCACATCAATTTTTCATATATTTTACATATTTATATATGTTATATATTTGTATATATGAAAAATATATAAAAAATGCATGTGGGTACTCAAATGAAAGGTCTTGATGAATGTAACATCGAGATGAGCTTATATCTTTAAAAATGTCAATAATTAAGAAATGACCTTGTATTTTGTCAACTACGGACATTTTTAAAGATATAAGCTCACCCTGACATTACACTCATTGAGACCTTTCATTTGAGTACCCACATCAATTTTTCATATATTTTATATATTTATATATATTATATATATGTATATATGAAAAGTATATGAAAAATTAATGTGAGTACTTAAATGAAAGGTTTTGATGAGTATAGCATCGGGATGAGCTTATATTTTTGAAAATATCATTAATTAAGAAATGATCTTATATCTTGTCAACTACTGACATTTTTAATGATATAAGCTCATCCCGATGTTACAGTCATCAAGAGCTTTCATTTGATTACCCACATCAATTTTTCATATATTTCATATATTTATATATGTTATATATTTGTATATATGAAAAATATATCAAAAATGCATGTGGGTACTCAAATGAAAGGTCTTGATGAGAGTAACATCAGGATGAGCTTATATCTTTAAAAATATCCATATGTAAGAAAGTACAGTGTAATTTAACAAAAGTCATCATTTAATAAAGCAAAAAAAAATGTACTTGCCATTTTTCGCTAAAAGTCTTACATTCCAATTTCGAACCAACAAAAAATGTCAATCCTGAGTTACCATTCCTGGACTTGGAAAATTTTCCATTTTCACCATTTGGCTCTTGGATATTATTTTCTATATCTCCATTAGATTTACAGGAATCTTCATTAAGTTTTACATTGTCCACTGGATCATCTAAAACAGGTGGTGGTTCCGCAGGAGGGTCTTCGGTGAATCCCTTTTTTTCAACCGTAGTATCAATCACATTTTGAATTTGTAAGCTCAAATTATCAGAACCAGCTGATTTTTTTATACTTTCAGATTTGTTGCTCGAATTTACGAGTAAATCTTTAGGAACTTCTTTTTTAAGTTCTTCGGGTTTTGAATTAGATCCTTGAGCTTCAGGTAAATTTTCTGACTCCAATTGTGTCATTTCTGAATTTGTCGGAATTAAATTTTCCGGTAAATTATTATCACTTTTTGCGGGTGACTTTGTTACTGTTAATGGCACCACAGGATCTAAAAAGCAAATAAAATAATTATATTAATTTTTACATATTAAACAAATTGTTTTTTTCTAATTTATATTACCTATATACGCTTAGTATAAAAGTAAATATATAAATAATAAATTTGAATATGTTTTTAGCTACAGACAAAATTAAAATATGCCGGAATGGATTGTAGTATTTACAAAATTAAATACCGAAAACCCGTAATAAAATAAGTAAATACAGTGTAAAGAAAATAAGAATGTAAAAATTATTATCAGTTCGGAAAAAAAATTTTTTTTTAAATTCATACTTTAACTTTTTTTTAATTTCTATATGTAGAATTTTTTTGTTAAATTTTTTTCATTATAATTTAATTATTATAAAAATTTTTAAAATAATTAATTGTCTGTTAAATTTAGTATCATAAATATTTATAGAAATAAAATTTCAACATAAAATCGACACTAAAAAAAATAAAATGAATAGCTTCATTGTTTTTGATTAAATTAAATTTTAAACGTAGATAAAGAAAATCAAAGTAATTATTTACAAGTTTATTTACAATTTTGCTTGTTTTTACGACGGATTTATGATTGAAAATGTCGTGAAAGAAAAAAAAAAATATTTCGATAGCTTTTTTGCCTCCAAAAGTTGTAAAAAATTTTGGCTTTCATGTTTTTGGATAAAATTTCTATTTGATCTTTCTTTGATGTTTTTGATACAATTTTTTTTTGAAAAGTACATAAAAAAACGAACAATTTAAAAAAAAAAAAGTTAAATATCACAATTTTCTAACAAATTTATAAATTTGTTTAAATTGTGACAACTTTTTTTTTTAAATGGTTCATTTTTTGTGTATTTAAAAAAAATATTTATCAACAAAATCAAATATAAATATCGTTCAAAAAAATTAAAATTAAAATGATTGACCCTACTTGTAAATATTTACCATAAAATCAATATAAATAATTATTTCTGTTTTAAAATTTGTTAATTAAAAAAAAATTTTTTTCCATTCTGAACTGAAATAAAATAAAAATAAATTTGCGGGAAAAATTTCATCTGCAATTTTTAATTTTCTTACCAAAAAAAAAATTTTTTTTCAATCATCTATTATTCAATTTTTAAATCGAATAAATTTATTTTTAACTGAATATAAATAGCGGGAAAACTTCTGACTGATATCAATGAAACATGAATTATCTAAAATATTTACATAAGTACAATCACCCATTAGGATAAGTAAATGATAGTAAAATTAGCAGACAGTTAACATTTATTTTTTTTATTTTTTTCAATTCAATTAAACCTAAAAAAAAAAATTTTTTTTTTCAAATTTTCTACACGTGAAATTTCTTAAAAATTTTTTGTTATAAATTTTTAATAAGAAATATTAAATTAAAGTTTTTCAAGTTTTTTAAAAAATTTTTTATTATTTTGCAATAATTTTTATAAAAATTAATTTAGCAAATATTAATAATTTTTGTAAAAAATAAATTATAGCAAAAAAAATTTTTTTTTTAAATTCACATGATAGAAATTTAGAAAAATAAAAAACACAATTTTTTAAAATAATTTTTTTTTTTTAAATAAAATTAAAAAATGATCAAGTGATTGCTAACTTTAACGATGAAAATTAAGTTAGCCGACATTTAAAATTTTTTAGAATTTTTTTTATTAACAAAATTATTACAAAAAAATTAAAAAAAAAAATTCAATTTTAAAATACTGTAAAAACTATAAGTGCAATTTTTTAAAAATAATATTTAATTTTAATTTAATAATTAAAAAATAACTACAAAAATTAACAATGTCGGCTAACTTTACTATTATACTTTAACGTCATTAATTTAAGAAAAAAAAAAAAAATTCTAAAAATTTTTAACTTAATCTTCATGAAAATGAAGTTAGCCGACATTTCAAAATTTTTAGAAATTTTTTATCGAAAAAATTTCAATTAAACAATTAAAAAAAAAAAAAGTATGACATGTAAAAAACTTGAGAAACTATAAGTGCAATTTTTAAAAAATATCTTTTTAGTTGTAATTTAATTAATAAAAAATTTTTAGACTGCTAACTTCAGTGTCATTAATTTTGATCCTAAAACTACAAGTTAGCATGATAGCAAACTCATAACAAAATTAAAAACCCGGAGGCACGTAAATGATTATGAAAATAAGTTAGCCGACATCTAAAAAATTTTATGATTTTTTTTATTAAGGAAGTTCGAGCGTAACTAATGAGTCAAAATAATGTTAAAAATTTTTTTAAATTTTAGTCTCCCCAATATTTGTCAAAATTCTTTATTTTAAAAGGAAGTCCTTTCGCTCCAGTTGAGTCATAACAACTGTAGTAGTAAATTTTCAATAAATTAAAATACAAAACCCATAAAAATTCCTAAAATTAAAAAATAAATAGTATATGAGGCATTAATCGTTGAAATTTTAAAAATTAAAAAAAAAAATAGTTAAATACAAAAATTAATTTGACTGTTGTAAATCAGCTGTTAGTAACCTGTCCGTGATTTGGCAACGCTTTATTTCGGTTGTTTACATTTTTATTTGCACAATATAGCCTTAACATCATACTCCAGCTCCTAAATAATCATACATATTATATTGAGTTTATCTAATCTATAGTAATTTAATAATAAATATAGAATTACGAATAGTATTATGTACGTCAGAGTCAAACACCTGTCATCTATAACTTATATTTTGTTAATATTTTTCTTTTATTTTATTTACTTATTGCAACATGTGTAAATCACTTTACAACATATATTAATATTAATGTATCTTTTTGTAACCTCATAACTGGCCATACAGGCTGTCAGGTTTTGTTAATAAAGAAATAAATAAATAAATAAATTAACCATGTTTAACTTTTTGCAGTCAGTGTAAATAAATGAATTAATTAAACATGTTTAGTCACAAAACCATACACTCTAATGTCTCATGGCAGAAATGCTAGTATTTTTTAATTATTGTTTTATTTTTCAATTATCAATTATGAAAATTTGTTAACAATAAATTAACTAATAAGTATGCATGAAAAACATAAGCGCGTTAAAGTTTAGTTTGAATTTATTGAATGGTCTGAAGCTCGCGCGCTACGCAACGTTGCCAAATCTTTTGACTCCATTTTATTGTAGGTAACTTGAGAATTTTTTGTGATTTTTAAATATTAATTTCTCAATAAATATCTCGGCAACTGATATATTTTATTGCAAAAAAGAAACCTGAATATTTCGAAAATCTAATTTTTAGTTTTTTTTTTTACTTCATCTAATCCATGATTGATAGTACACAGTAAAAAATTTTGCGTCATTGCGTCAAAAAATTTTGTGTTAAATATTTAACACTTTTATGTGTAAATTTAACATTAATTGTGTTAAATTAACACAGAAAAATGTTAAATTAACACAAAAAAGTGTAAAATATTTAACATAAAAATTTTTAACACCAAATTTTTTGACGCAATGACGCAAAATTTTTTACTGTGTATAATTCGAGAAATACTGCAAACGTCTGATTTTCTCGTAAGACTCTGAACAAATACTAACATTTAAAAATTTTATTTTTTAAAAAATTTGTCCGGTAAAGTATAATTTAAACCTCACTATAAGGACCTTAACTATTAGAAAAAAATTAAATTTACTCATGATCTAATATTTTTTATTTTACATTGGCGGCGAAAGGACCTCCTTAATTTAAAATAATTTAAACAATTTAATAATTGATGATTTTTACTTATTTAATTAAGTAAAGTAATAAATTGACTTTGGTATTTATTACTTGCCGGAATAAATAAACAGATTTGGTAATAGCGCACTTGATTATTATATACCCATAACAGAGACGTGGATGAGTGTGTGAGTTAAACATTTCTCTCTCTTTAACTATACTTCTATCCTTTTGTTTTTTCTCAGCTGTTGACGCGATGTTGTCAAATCTTTATTCGAATAAATGGCTGACGATAAACCAGTTACAAACATAAAATTTGACTTTAAATATTTCAAAAATTATATCGGTAATGTATTATTATTAAATTGTTTTTATATTTTGCAATAATCCAAGTTTCTTGTGTATAGTTTTTTATCCGTTAAAGTTGGGAGGTTAATATTGAAATAAATAATTAAAGTCTCGACAAAACGTTTGTCCGCCATAAGAGCCCGTGTATAAGGAGATAAAATATGTGATTTTTAAAATTTAATATCTAAGTAACTAAACGGTGAATCTTTTTTAAATTTTGGGATTAGATAAATTACGCATTTATTTATACGTATACTTGAATTTCAAAAGTCAAAGTTGGAAATTATTTTTTACATTAGATTCGCTCGAACTTCCTTAAAGAATTATTACAAAAAAAGTAATAAAAAAAAATTTTTTCATGTGTTAAAAACTTCAATAACTATGTGCAATTTTTTAAAAATATTTTTTATAATTTAATAAATTAAGCAAAATAAAAAAATCCAAATTGTCGGCTAACTTTATTTTCATAAATGATTCGTGATGAGATCACCGTAATCTACAAACTACGTCGTGACGATAACGTAGTTGTAAAAGCATGCCGATCGACAAATCTACTTGCGCGAAAAAGCATTAAATTTCAACAAAACAAGTACCTAAAAAAAAAAAAAAAAAAAAAAAAAAAACTGTCATTAAAATCTCATAAACCAAAAAAATAAATATTAATTATAAAAATACCTGGATGATTATGATAGTTGTCAAAGACCGTCGGCACAGATCCTTTCTTCAGCAGAAATTTATGCCCCGGCATGTTTTTATTAATTTCATAATCATTTTTCAAGAAATGTCTGTAGCAAACAAATTGACCGGGAAAAGGTTTGTAAAATTCATCAAATCCAGCATTTACTAACCATTTGCTTCTCAAATGTAAATCCTTAGGAAATCTATGAATAGGAATACCGACAGCATGTACATCATTGCCATTAATTTCACAATTTTTTACACAGCATTTACGCGCCATTCCATGTACTGAAATTTAATGTTTGTTTTGTAACAACAAGTACATATATTTATTGATAGGTCGGTGTATTTTTTTATATATAAAATATACAGTAAGTATATATGTATGTGAAGTAATATATAGGTGTGTATAAAAGTATATAGGTGTATATATTAATATATATATATATATATAAGCACTAGCACGCGACCGCCGCGCGGATTCGCCGCCTCTTCATTTACACGACACAATCTTATATATCACAACTACATAACAACATAAACGCGTGAGTACAAACTCGAGTTTAATATCAACAATTATTTGTTAATTTACATATTATTAATGATTGTTTTAATAAACATTTTATTGGAACACTTTTAATTAATATTATTCACTATATTAATTAATTAAAACTACTGTAGTTAAATAAAGAAAATTTAAACAAAAAAAGTTATTCCATCGTCACTAACCACACCGTGTCACTTACAATGGCACACAAACACTGACTCTGGAAAACGTTTTGTGAACGGTAATCGATCATGTGGATACATGCCGCGCCACTAAAAACACTCTCGAGAATCGACTTATCGCGATCGAGATTATTCACTTTTGAATATTTGAACACTGGTATTTTTTTTATTCTAATTATTTTTATTTTTAAATAATAGTTTTGTTTAATTGGGTTTTTAGGAACAGCTGATTGGTTTTTTAAGGAGATTTGGGAATTTTAGAGGGGATTGTTCGATATTGTTGCGGGTGATTGCGTAATATTTGCCGCCATTTGCGTTATTTTGGTTTTTCTTTATTTTGGCGTCTGCGCAGTCTACTGCGCAGTTTACTGCGCATGCGCGGGAAGATAAACGTGAATGTAGCAACATCCGAAAATTGAAAAGTTTATTATTGATGACAATAAAGTTAGCCGACATCTAAAAATGTTTAGAATTTTTTTTATTGAAAAAATACGACATTAAAGTTAGCAGTCACTTGACTATATTTTAATTTTATTTAACAAAAAAATTTTTTCTGAAAAATTATGTTTAAAAAATTGCATTTTTGTAATTTTTTTTAATTTCTAAATGTCAATTTTTTTTTTATTTTTTTTTTTGCCCTAATTTATTTGTTACAAAAATTTTTAAAATTATTAAATATCTGCCAAGTTAATTTTTATTGAAAAAATTATTTTAAAAAAATTAATTGAAGAAATTTCACATGTAGAAAATTTGAAAAATTATATGTGCAATTTTGTAAAAATGTTTTTTTTTGTTCTTATTTAATTGATAAAAAAAAATCTAAAATTGTTGAGCGTCGGCTAATTTTAATGTCATTTATTATTGGGAGTTTTATTTATTATGATATTAAAATTAGCCAACATTAAATAATTTTTGATTTTTAAGATTAAAATAATATTTTTAAAAAATTGCACGTGTAATTTTCTAAACTTTCTGTATGTGAAATTTTTTCTTTTAATTTTTTTTAAAATAATTTTTCAATGAAACAAATTATAAAAATTTTTGAGATGTCGGCTAATTTAATTTATGAAAATAAAGTTAACCGACATCGAAAAATTTTTATAATTTTTTTTTATTAAAAAATTATTACAAAAAAATTAAAAGAAAATTTTTTCATTTGTTAAAAACTTTAAAAACTATAAGTGTAATTTTTTAAAAATAGTTTTTAGTTACAATTTAATAAATTAAGCAAAACAAAAAAAATTAAAAATGTCGGCTAACTTTATTATTATTTATATTTTCATTTATTTATTATGATATTAAAGTTAGCCGACATTAAATAACTTTTGATTTTTTTTTATTAATTAAATTAAGACTGAAATAATATTTTTAAAAAATTGCACGTGTAATTTTCTAAACTTTCTGTATGTGAAATTTTTTCTTTTAATTTTTTTTTAAATAATTTTTCAATGAAACAAATTATAAAAATTTTTGAGATGTCGGCTAATTTAATTTAAATTTATTTATTTAATTTAAATTTATTTATTTAATAAAAAAATGACATTAAAATTAGCCAACATTCAACAATTGTAGATTATTTTTTTTCAATTAAATTAAAACAAAAAAAATATTTTTACAAAATTGCACGAATAATTTTTTAAATTTTCTACATGTGAAATTGTTTCAATTAAGTTTGTTTAAATAATTTTTTCAATAAAAAAAATTCTAAAAATTTTTAGATCTCGGCTAACTTTGTTGTCATAATAAAAAAATTATTTTGTAATGGCTTTAAAAATATTTTTTGCGAGAATTTTTAGGTAATTTATAGTTTTTTTAATAAAAATTTAAGTGACAGCTGAGTTATAGTTTGAAAAGAGAAAAAATTAAAAATTATTATTATTGTAATTTTTGGAAAGATTTTAAAAAATGATTTTAAATAAAGGTAATTAGTAAAAATTTAATGAAATTAAACATTGAAATGTTATTCATACATGCTTGTAAACTTATTTATGAAGTATTTTCATGTTCTTTAGAAATCATACTTTCTGAAAAATAATTTATTTGATGACGAAAGATGGACCGGAGTTATCATAAGATGGGCATGAAAATTAACTTGGCAGGTATTTAATAATTCTACGAATTTTTGTAACAAATAAATCATGATAATAATAATTTACATTAAGAAGTTGAGAAAAATTAAATATGCAATTTTCCAAAAATAATTTTTAGAACAAATTTTTTTGTTAAATAAAATTAAAAAATAGTCAAGTGACTGTTAACTTTAATATCATATCACTGTCTAAAATTACTCAAACTGGAGATTGATATATAATTAGACGGACGATTTATTTTATAATATCATTGTATCCTAAGAAATTATTAAATTTAAGAAAATTTTAATAGTACATAAGCAGGAATTTTATAAAAATTATTATTATTATCTATATTATTAAGAGAATAAAAAAAATTTTGTCTCCTGGATAATCGTATGATAAAATCAGTTTTTTTTAGTGAAATTTAGTGTCATTGCAAAGGTCTTGAGTTGAATTTGTGCCTTTTCAAGATTTCATTTTATTCTCACCGATAGTCAATTTATATGATAAATATTTAGGCTACATTCGAAAAGATACATAATTAAGAAATGACCTTGTATCTTGTGAACTATTGACATTTGTAAAGATATAAGCTCACCCTGACATTACACTCATCGAGACCTTTCATTTGAGTACCCACATCAATTTTTCATATATTTTATATATTATATATATGTATATATATATATATATATACTGCTTAACATATATGCTGCTAACTGCTGCTGCTGAAATATATATATATATATATATATATATATATATATATATATATATATGAAAAATATATCAAAATGCATGTGGGTACTCAAATGAAAGCTCTTGATGAGTGTAACATCGGGATGAGCTTATATCTTAAAAAATGTCAATAACTAAGAAATGACCTTGTATCTCGTGAACTATTCCCTGATTTAAAAAAAGTATTGAGACAAAGAAAAAAGTATTGAAAAGTATTGGTTTTCTAGTCAATCCAATACTTTTCAATACTTTTTTCTTTGTCTCAATACTTTTTTTTATTCAGGGTTGACATTTTTAAAGATATAAGCTCAATACGATGTTACACTTATCGAGATCTTTTATTCGAGTACCCACATCAATTTTTCGTATATTTGATATATTTATATATTTCACAAATACCATATATACAAAATATATAAAAAATGCCGTGTAGGTACTCAAATGAAAGCTCTTGATGAGTGTAACATCAGGATGAGCTTACATTTTTAAAAATATCAATAATTAAGAAATGACCTTGTATCTCGTGACCTATTTACATTTTTTAAGATATAAGCTCATTCCGATGTTACATTCATTGAAACCTTTCATTTGAGTACCCACATCAATTTTTCATATATTTGATATATTTATGTATTTCACAAATACCATATATATAAAATATATAAAAAATGCAAGTGGGTACTCAAATGAAAGCTCTTGATGAGTGTATTATCAGGATGAGCTTAGATCTTTAAGAATATCAATAATTAAGAAATGACCTTGTATCTTGTCAACTAATAATATTTTTAAAAATGTAAGCACATCCCGACATTACACTCATCGAGACCTTTCATTTGAGTACCCACATCAATTTTTCATATATTTTATATATTTATATATATTATATATATGTATATATGAAAAATATATCAAAAATGCATGTGGGTACTCAAATGAAAGGTCTTGATGAGTGTAACATCGGGATGAGCTTATATCTTAAAAAATGTCAATAACTAAAAAATGACCTTGTATCTCGTGAACTATTGACATTTTTAAAGATATAAGCTCATTCCGATGTTACACTTATCGAGACTTTTCATTTGAGTACCCACTTCAATTTTTCATATATTTTATATATTTATATATATTATATATATGTATATATGAAAAATATATCAAAAATGCATGTGGGTACTCAAATGAAAGGTCTCGATGAGTGTAATGTCGGGATGAGCTTATATCTTTAAAAAAATCAATATTTAAGAAAGTACAGTGCAATTTAACAAAAATCATTATTTAACAAAGCAAAATTCTATTTATTCATAGTTCATTACGGCAGTCACGTAGTGACTGCAAAGTTGCTAGTTATTATTATTATTAAAAATATCTATAAATTAAATTTAAAATTGTCGCGCCAAAAAAAAAGTTCACACAAACACCGAAAGACAGCGCTAGTGAGTTCCTCTGACGGGTAAGCTCTGAAATAACATCCTCCATACTGTCTTTTTCTTTCGTTGATCAGACGACCGTGTGCTTGTTCTGCTAGTCAGCTAAGGCCGCAATAATATCGGCAACTTGCACTTTTAAATAAAACCATCCAAAGTTTTTAATTAAATAAATAAAATCTCAAGATGTCGACAAAGGCTGAACTTGCTTGCGTTTACTCCGCATTAATCCTCGCTGATGATGATGTTGCTGTAACTGTAAGTAACCTATATCTTCAAAACCACGTGTACTTTTTTTTCACTATTTTTATATCTCATTTTTCTTTCTTTCTTAATTAATTAATTAATTAATTAATCAGCTTATTTAATAACGCGCTTAAATTTTCAGGGTGAGAAAATTCAGACTATTCTGAAAGCCGCCAACGTTGAAGTTGAACCTTACTGGCCAGGACTTTTCGCCAAGGCTCTGGAAGGTGTCAACATCAAGGACCTCATCACCAATGTTGGATCCGGTGTTGGAGCCGCACCAGCTGGCGGAGGTACATTTTGTTTTTTTTATTTATAATTTTTACATCAATTACCTCAAATCATCCACTGGATTAGTGAATCAGCTAATTCAGTCAGCATTAATGAGGAGAGCAAAGAAAGTTAGGAGTTGTAGGGTCTAAATTATTTTAAATTTATACCTAGCTGCTTTCAAGCGACATTTTTTAAAATTTTATTTGATTTTTTTTATCATTATGAATTGAGCAAACTTGTGACAATTTTTTCACAAGTAAATTGTAATTTAAAAAATTATACAAGTAGAAATTTTTAAAAATTATAAATGTGAATTTTTTATAATAATTGAGAAATAACCTTGTATCTCGTGAACTATTGACATTTTTCAAGATATAAGCTCACCCCGAGATTACATTCATTAAGACCTTTCATTTGAGTACCCACATTAATTTTTCATATATTTATATATGTTATATATTTGTATACATGAAAAATATATCAAAAATGCATGTGGGTACTCAAATGAAAGGTTTCAATGAGTGTAACATCGGGATGGGCTTATATCTTTAAAAATGTGAATAATTAACAAAAGACCTAGTATCTCGTAAACTATTGACATTTTTAAAGATATAAGCTCATCCCGATGGTTCACTCATTGAGATCTTTCATTTGAGTACCCACATCAATTTTTCATATATTTTATATATTTATATACTTCACAAATACCATATATATAAAATATATAACAAATGCCATGTGGGTACTCAAATGAAAGGTCTTGATGAGTATATCATCGGAGTGAGCTTATATCTTTAAAAATGTCAATAATTAAGAAATAGCCTTGTATCTTGTGAACTACTGATATTTTTTTAGATATAAGCTCATCCTGACATTACACTCATCGAGACCTTTGATTTGAGTACCCACATCAATTTTTCATATATCTTGTATAATTATATATATTATATATATGTATATATGAAAAATATATAAAAAATGTATGAGGGTACTCAAATGAAAGCTCATGATGATAGTAACATCAAGATTAGCTTATATCTTAAAAAATATTAATAATTAAGAAATGATCTAGTATATCGTGAACTATTGACATTTTTAAAGATATAAGCTCATCCCGATGGTACACTCATCGAGATCTTTCATTTGAGTACCCACATCAATTTTTCATATATTTATATATATATATATATATTATATATTTATATATATATATATATATATATATATATATATATATATATATATATATGTATGTATGTATGTATGTATGTATGTATGAAAAATATATCAAAAATGCATGTGGATACTCAAACGAAAGCTCTTGATGAGTGTAACATCAAGATGAGCTTATATCTTTAAAAACGTCAATATTTAAGAAAGTATAGTGCAATTAAACAAAATTCATTATTAAATAATACAAAATTTTATTTATTTATAGTTCACATAGTGACTACAAGGTTGCTAGTTATAATTGAAGATACTTAAAAAAGAAAATTCCACATGTGGAAATGAAAAAAAAAAGTCCAAATTTCATAAAATAGCATCTAAAAAAATAATTTTAAAATTTTACTCCATAAAAAATTTATTAAATATTTTTTTTTCTCTTTAAATAATTAACTTATAAAAATTCCAAAAATTTTTCATATATCTGCTAATTTTATTATCATATTTTTTCTGATAATTTAATTGTATAAATTTTATTATTTTAGCTCCAGTAGCTGCCGCTGCTGCTGCAGACGCTGCCCCCGCGGCCAAGGAAGCCGAGAAAAAGAAGGAGGAACCCGAAGAAGAGTCTGATGATGACATGGGTTTCGGTAAGAAAATAATTAAATTTTTTAAACAATAAATACATTTATTTTACTCCAATTTTTATTTAATTAAACAACTAAATGATTATCTAAACATGTATTAGCTACTGAATAATTAATGTAGAGAATTTTATAATGATATCAAAGGACTTTCAGTAGTCTAATAAATTAATAAGAATTTTTGTGTTAATAATTATTATTTTTTTTGTTACAGGTCTCTTTGACTAATTTCAAATACCAAGAACTACAATTATCAGTACTGTGTATTGAAATTAAATAACAAAAAAAAAAAATAAAATCTTTTTTTTTAAATTAAATTAAAAGTTTCTTTTTTTTTAATTACGTATTCCTGGTCCCAGGAGGTTTTAATATTAAGTATTTAAAAATAAGTAATAAAATTTGTGTCTCAAATTTTATAGTCACTTGCAAATCAGGTAATGAATTTTCAAAATAAATTTTACTGCTTTATTATTGTGCGTAATTAAAATGATTTTTAAAGAATTAATGGAATTGAATAATCTACAATTTTATTTATTTAATTTATAAAAAATATTTCAATTAAAAAATTACATTATTTAAAAATTTTTTATTTGTACTTTTAATTAAAATTTTTAAATAAAATTGTAAATTATTAAATTACATAAAAAAAAAATTGCAATTAAAATTTAAAAAATGGATGAAGCTTAAGATTTAATTCAAATAATATATTAATTATGCTAATACACTGATAGAAGGATTTATTAATATTTAATAAGCTTTATTAGCTGATAATAAATGATTTTTTAACATCATGATTTAATAAATATTTATTAACAATTAATAAATTATTTATTAAATGTTAATAAATATTTGTTAACAGTTAACAAATATTTATTAACAGTTAATAAGTACAATTTATTAACTGTTAATAAATATTTATTTTATTTATTTAATTTGAATGCCAAGGCAATGGCCGAATGTTAAAAGTACAAAAATATAAGAATATAAAGTACATGTAAGAGTATAAACGTCTCTAAATAAATATTGTAACAATATTAAGATTTTGCTAACAAATAGTGAAAAGAATCAAAAGATTTAAGAAATATCATCAGTTTTTTACAATCAAAAGAAATATATAAAGTGAAATAAACGTAAGCAAGAAATTTCTAAAAGTTCCAGTTTTAGCTGAAGAGCTATAAAACTTATGATATAAAATAAAAAGTAAAAATACCAATTTTCCTTTGACACTTTTTATAACTCTATAGTTGGAATACATGATAATAATTAAATTCACTAAATTAATTAACGTTTTTAATATTTAAAAATATAAAAGATAATTATGAGCTGTGATAGAATTTGGTATTTTACAATAAACGTTATTATATTGTAATATAATTAATTCAAATAATTTATAAAGATGATTTTTGTTTGTAAGCAATCTTTATATCATATGACATTGCGAGCCAAACAAATTCACTCAAGAAAATATTTATTAACTGTTAATAAATATTTGTTAACTATTAATAAATACTTATTAACTATTAATAATTGTACTTTTCTCCCAAATAAATATTTAATAAATGTTAAAAAATATTTATTCAAATTTAATAAATTAAATAATTGTCTTCAAATAAATTAAATTATTAATAGTTAATAAATCCTTCTATCGGTGAAGACTAATTATTATATTTTTTTTTTTTTTTTAAATATTTTTACTCACACGTCTAAAGATAAAGACAAATATTGATATAGATATATTTATATAGCTAACAATAAAATACTCTACTCATTGGCCCGCCGGGAGCTATTTTATAAAATAATAATAATAAAAATGATAATTATTTGAAGAAAAGTATAAAGCAGGTCTCTGAAGTGTGCTCATCAACTGTACACCTTAATTTACTTGATATAAATTATAATTAGTCCATCCACATATTTATACTTATACCATATACATATATTTATTATTTTATTTTTTATTAATTATATATTATATATTGTTTTGGTATCTCTTTGCTTAGGATTTATAGTTTTAAATTAAATTTATGAAGAATCTGTACGTTTATCGGGACCAGTAAGTGGGACCTTTTGAACAGAAGCACCTTTACCTGATAAAACTCGGTGGAAAAATTCTCTTTGACATTTTTTAGATACTTCACATCGAGCTAGTAGCTCGCCGCTTGTTCTTACAATTGTGAATTCTAAAATACAACTTGATAGGATATCGCTACCGAGATCGAAGTTTAAGACATCGTTCCATACTGGGCTTGGATCACGGCAGATTACTGTACGTTTTTTCTTTAAGCTTTTTCCGTCTTTGAATATTGTTACCTGGAAATTAATTAATATTTATGATAATTTTAACTTTTTTAAAAATAGTAAAATATTATTTTTTTTTTTTATAAAATATTGTTGAAACTTAAAATTTTTCTTATGAATTATAAAGCGGTAGATTTATTAAAATTTGTATGACAATAAAAATTGAAAAATTGGATGAAATTTTTCGACGTTTTAGTTATTTGACTATATTGAAAAATATAAATTTTAGATACTGAAGTTGAAAAATTTTTTGTAATGAACGATGAAATTATTATGAAAAAAATTTCTGAGAAAATTATATAAACTAACAACCTTGGCAGTCACTACGTGACTGCCGTAACTTGTGAAATATAGATAAATAAAATTTTGCTTTATTAAATAATGAGTTTTGTTAAATTGCATTGTACTTTCTTAAATAATGAAATTTTTAAAGATATAAGCTCATCCCGATGTTACACTTATCAATAGCTTTCATTTGAGTACCCACATGCATTTTCATATATTTTTCATATATACATATATGTAATATATATAAATATATGAAAAATTGATGTGGGTACTCAAATGAAAGGTCTCGATAAGTGTAATGTCGCGGTGAGCTTATATCTTTAAAAATGTCAATAGTTGACAAAATATAAGGTCATTTCTTAATTATTGATATTTTTAAAAATATAAGCTCATCCCGATGTTACACTTATCAAGAGCTTTCATTTGAGTACCCACATGCATTTTCGTATATTTTTCATATATACATATATGTAATATATATAAATATATGAAAAATTGATGTGAGAACTCAAATGAAAGGTCTCGATGAGTGTAACATCAGAATGAGCTTATATCTTAAAAAATGTCAATATTTCACAAGATACAAGGTCATTTCTTAATTATTGAAATTTTTAAAGATATAAGCTCATCTTGATGTTACACTCATCAAGAGCTTTCATATGAGTACCCACATGCATTTTGATATAATAATATATTTCATGTATACATATATATAATATATAAAAATATATGAAATATATGAAAAATTGATGTGGGTACTCAAATGAAAGGTCTCGACAAGTGTAACATTAGAGTGAGCTTATATCTTTGAAAATGTCAATAGTTTACAAGATACAAGGTCATTTTTTAATTATTGATATTTTTAAAGATATAAGCTCATCCTGATGTTACACTTATCAAGAGCTTTCATTTGAGTACTCATATGCATTTTAATATATTTTTTATATCTACGTATATATAAATATATAAAATATATGAAAAGTTGATGTGGGTACTCAAATGAAAGGTCTTGATGAGTGTAACATCAGAATGAACTTATATCTTTAAAAATGTCAATAGTTCGTAAGATACAAGATCATTTTACTAAAAAAAAATTAGAAAATCGGTAGACCCTGAAGGCCATCCGTGCAACTTCCCGCTAATTCCATACCTAGGTGCATAAAACTGCACTAATGACGTTTTTGAGCTCTTCGAGCTCAAAAATACAATTTATGTGTTATTTTGAGCTCTTCGAGCTAATAGAAGTATCATAGAACAATATTTTTTTAATTTTCAAACCGCACTAACTTTTAAATGAATCAACCAATTTTCACTCGGTTGGCAGTATTTGACGCAATTTTTTTAGTTTCATGAAGAATCTTCAAGTTTGAATTGATAAAACTAGGAAATTTGGAGTAATTCCAAAAAAACACTTTTTTTGGTTTTCTTTCGTTCATGATATTTCTTGAACGAATTGACCAATTTTGACCGGCTTGACGACGATCGACGTAATTTTTTCATGCTAATAGCTGATTAGTTTTTGAAATCGATCAGTGCAGCCGTTTAAAAGTTATTCCAAAAAATGTCGGAGTTATGTTAAAAAAACACTTGTTTCCAAATATTTTATCGAAGATATCTCTCGAACCAATCAACCGATTTCCACGTTTTTGGCGGCGCTCGACGCGGTTTTTTAAGCTCTGAAATTATTCTATATCATCAAAAACGATCCGAGAAGAAATGAAGAAGTTATTTCAAAAAAACACCTTTTTTGGTTTTTTTTCGTTCACGATACCTCTCGAACGAATCAACCGATTTTGACCGGATTGGCGACGATCGGCGTGGTTTTTCAAGCTTAAGGGCGGATTAGTTTTTGAAGTTGATCGATAGAGCCGTTTAAAAGATATTCCAAAAAACCATTTTCAAAAATGATTTTTTTCTTATTTTTTTTGAAATTTTTCAAAATTTCTCAAAATCTATCGGTCCGAATCGGTTCAAATTCTCAGGAAATCTAAGTTTGAGGGAACTCTTTAGTCGAGATCTGATGAAAACTCGATTTTGGCAAAACGGGGTGACAACAATAACTTTCCGATTTTTGAAAATCTTTGATTTTCTTAGCGGGAAGTTAAAAACCAATTTTATCATATGAGTTTTCTGGAGAAAAAATTTTGCTTATTCTCTTAATAATATAGATTAAAAGCTTGTTAAATAAAAAAAAGAGTTAAAAAAAAAAAAGAAAAACAGTTATATAAACAATGACAACTATTTACCTTTACATAAGTATCATAATTCTGATTACCAGAATCCTCAGTAATTGAGAGATTAATTGCCCGTATGACGATTACCGTTAATTTGTTAGCATTAGCATCATAGCAGAGAGATACCATAAGCTCGCCAAGTGGATCAGATCGATAAACACTACCTTCTGCGCCGTACCTGTGTATTGGTCTAGTTACTTCAACTGGTTTTAAACCCAGGAACTCGCCATTATTAAGTGGCAATGGTAAACGCACGTAACCAAGTGCGCGATGCTTGGATGCTGGGTCAAAGTCATACAAAAGTACTTCAAGAGTTGTCCCATTTAAAGAAGAAACTTCAAAGGTGAACTCTTCATCAAACACTGTAATTTTATTCAACAGCTTAACAATCTACCCAATGCAATTACCTAATTGCTTTTATTGATTTTATGTTTTTTTTTTTAGTTGAGTAAAACGAACGTGATATGAAGTATAATTTACCAGGGTTCAAGGTACACCTGTGAACTTTTGTCTGCCACGTATTGCTTCGGTCTGGCAACAAACGTATCTTTGCGTACGGATCTGCGTTTCCGCTTAATTCCCTGGCTCGTAGATCGTGTGCCTACAATGTATAGAACATTTTAATTATATTTACAGAACAGGTAGCTTATATTTATATTATTGGTTTATATTTATGTTTGCCAAGTTTATTACCTCAATAAGTTTCACTGTTAAAACACCGGCTGTTGAATCAAACGTCAAGCTTAATAGTAGGTCGCCTCCAACTTCATCCAGTGAAGATGATGATGACCAGGAAGATTGCTGTAATATTTTTAGTTAAATTTAAATTATAATTTTTTTTTATAAGAAAAATAAATACTAGCAAACTGCAAAGGAATTTTTTAAAAATTTATATTCATTATTTCAGGTCTAAGTATTACAAAATTTCAGAAGAACCAAAATCAGGATATAGTAGACCAAATAATTTATGCTTTTTTTTTTATTTATTCCAATTTACAACGTTTCGTCAGCATAATTCTGACTTCATCAGGTAACCTATGGGTAAAATATCGCGTTACTGATGCCATAAGGGCGTATCCCGAAAAAAATACCCTTGAAAAGGCATAAGGGCGTATAAAAATTTTTTTTTCCGGGAATCGACGTAGTTATGCCTGAAATGCGTAGAAATGACAAAAAAAAATTTTTTTCAAATTCGAAATTTTTTGGTACGCCCTTATGGCACCCAGGATACCTATCGGGAGCCATAAGGGCGTACCAAAAAATTTTTTTTTGGGAAACAACGTATACTTACTTGAAACGCGTAGAAATGACAAAAAAAATTTTTTTTCAAATTTGAAATTTTTTGGTACGCCCTTATGGCACCCAGGGTACCTACCGGGAGCCATAAGGGCGTACCAAAAAATTTTTTTTCGGGAAACAACGTATTTTTACTTGAGACGCGTAGAAATGATGAAAAAAAATTTTTTTCAAATTTGAAATTTTTTGGTACGCCCTTATGGCTTCCGGTAGGTACCCTGGGTGCCATAAGGGCGTATCAAAATTTTTTTTGCATTTCTGCCCGTTTTAGGCATAACTACGTCGATTTCCGAAAAAAATTTTTTGGTACGCCCTTATGGCATTTGTAACGCGATATAATAAAATTAATTAAAACAATTACAACCAACTTATGAAGACATGATCAAAATTCAAATAAATAATACCTTGAAATATTTAACAAAAATACCTAGTCACATGATACCAAATATTATGTTTGAAATTCATTAATAAGTTGGTTGTAATTGTTTTAATTAATTTTATTATATTTTACACATAGGTTACCTGATGAAGTCAGAATTATCCTGACGAAACGTTGTAAATTGGAATAAATAAAAAGAAAAACATAAATTATTTGGTCTACTATATCCTGATTTTGGTTCTTTAAAAAATTTATTGGAGAAAATTTTTGTCATAAATATTTTTATCCTCTTAATTATATCGCGTTACTAATGCCAAAAGGGTGCATCTCAACATCTGCAGAGCCAAAAGGGCGTATAAAAAAATTTTTTTCCTCCAACCAACCTAAAAATATGTTTATAACATTCAGATCTGTAAGAAAAGTGAATAAAAAAATTTTTTTTTTGTATACGCACTTTCGGCTCTAAGATAAAAAAATTTTTAAGCCAAAAGGGCGTATCATTTTTTTTAATTATAATTAATTATTAGTCTTAAAAAAAAAAAAAGTTACAACACCGGTAATAATAATGACTTTACAACTCATTTTATTTAAAAAGAAAATTAATTTGAATGAAGAAAAAAACGAAATAACAGTAACATTCTATTTGAGGAAAAATGTATTTGACTCAATTACAAAATTTTCATTTTTATTCATTTTTGTACGTCAGGCACAGTTGGAAAAAAATACCATCGATATTACGAAAATCTGTGCTTTGATGATGGTAACAACTGATGAATTTGTTTTAAGATTAAAGTATTTTTTAAAAGTTTAAATTTACAAGCAATATATTTTTATTATTTTTTACTTTCAGAAGCAAAAGATTCTTTAATCAAATACATATTCTCTTCAAATAAAATGAGTAGAAGAGTTATTATTTTTACTAGTGTTATGATTTTTTTTTTAAGGCTAATAATTAGTTAGGATTAAAAAAAAAATGATACGCTCTTTGGACTTTAGAATTTTTTTGTCTTAGAGTTAAAAGGGCGTATACAAAAAAAATTTTTTTACTTACTTTTCTTACAGGTCTAAATGTTACAAACATTTTTATTTTAGTTGGAGTGAAAAAAATTTATTTTTATACGCCCTTTTGGCATTAGTAACGCGATATATTACGTAGATTATTTTAGTAACTAACTTTGTGAAAAACAGAATCACTGTCACTACTTAATCGCGAGCCATGGGAAGATCTTGGCTGTGGTCTGACAATTACCATCCGCTCATCACTAGCTACTAGTGCACCACCTGGTAATGGAGGTGCTATTGGACTCACTGGACTTCTGGGTTCATCATCTCCTTCGGACAGTCTTTGAATTACTAAAAAAAATACTCAATTAATACAATCAAGACAATTTTTGGAGTTCTTTTAACAAATAAATTATTGTAGAGAAAATTGAGAAAAAATTTATTTGCGACGAATAAATTATTGCAACAAAAAATTAGGAAAAAAAATTGACATGTAAAAATTAAAAAAAAAGTAAAAATTCTATTTTTCAAAAATAATTGTTTGGAACAAATTTTTTTGTTAAAAAAATTTTTTTAATTTTTTCATAAAAATTGCACACATTAAAAAAATTTTCGTAAAATTTAACATAAAACTTTGTGTAGATGATTTTTTTACACAAAATTTATGTTAATTCTACACATACTGTTTGTATTGATAAAATCAACATAATTCTGTGTTAAAAGTAACACAAAAACATGTTAAAACTTTCATCGGCTGATTCTCGGATTTCTACACACTTAAATGTTATCCGTAACACAAATACAGTGTTGATTTTAACATTTTATTTGTGTTACTCAGATCAGCTGTCAAATATGTGAGTTATATTAATAATTTAAATATATATTTAAATAGATTTTAATTTCTGAATAAAAAATAAATTGTTTTCCATAAATACAAAGTTAAAGAACTTAATAAAGAATTCAAATTTTTAAATAGTGATTAATTAATTTTAATCAATAGTTGCTACTTTACTACAAGTCAGTGGCAATAGATGATTAGGATTAATGATGTATTAATTTCTAATTATTAATTATTAATAAACTCGTTAATTATATATTAATGGAAAATAATTTTTTTTTCACGCTGCATTTAAGTATTTCACGTAATGACACAAATCAAAATCCACCAAATTAAAATGACGTTGAGGCAATCACATTCAAATGTCTAAATATCTTGTGTGGCATACGTGACTGAGCTCGGGTTGCGGTCAACTAGTCAGATCGACAACATTCCAAATTATTAAAACTCTAGAAAATTTAAAATTCCGCTACATTCAAAGTTTATAAAATACATTAGCTTAAATAGAATAACAGCCGAAAAACAATTTTGTAAATTATAAAACACCGGGTTATCGAATAAAAGTAAATATAAATCTTATATTCCTCAAGAGTTAAAATTAATTTGATTTCGAAAAAGGGTTGTTCCGACGTATATTCATCCGAATACTCATCTATCTGAATAATGATTCGGCCGAAAATTACTCATCCAAAAAATTGGAAGTTTTTCTTAGATGGTCCACCTTTACAATCATGAAATTTGAGTGTTTTCCATACATGCTTGTAAATTAAAATAAAATTAATTTTCAAAAATTAATTAATTTAAAATTAATTTAAAAAAATTTCTAATCTAATTATAAAATTATTTACATTTTTCGGCTAAATGAGTGTTCGTCTGTTCATTCATTTTGGCGTATAAATTTTCGTTGTTATGTTTTTTAATTTATTGAGACTTTGTAACTTTGAAAGATTCTATTAATATAGCTTTAGATTTTTCTTTATTTAAGATTATATTTTTCGGAATTTTAAAATTTGTAAAATTAATTATTTTAAATTACATTTAATATTTACTTTCTAAGTTCTAGTAATTTATTAATTCGGAATGTTGTTAGTCTGACTAGTTGACTGCAACCCGCTCGTACTCCCGAGATCCCGCGCAAAATAAAGCGGAGCGGCGTCATAATCAACAGACTCGATAGAGTCTGGCGCCAAGTTCCGTTCAAATCCGTTGTAAACGGAGCGCCAGACTACCGACTATGTTTACTGTAAGCAGAACGGTTTTTTGAGGCTGCGAAATTTTATTTAATTCTACGGTACTTTTTTTACCCAATTTGTTTACCATAACAGTAATTCATAATTTATTTCACCGTATTAATTAATTATATTCACTTATAACAATTTATTTACTTGAAATTATTAAATTTTATCAGCACATACTATAGCTCGCTCACAAATTTCGATCCTGACTTTTTTTTGATGGAGAAAGGTCAGCGCCACAGACTAGATAAAATAAAAATGTGTAGTAATCCTCCTATAGATAAGCAACTACAGTTAAAAAAAGTAATTCACAGCTTACATTTACGGCCGCCAGGGTGCACTGGAATTACATCTACATAAACTGTAGCTTCAAGGGGATAGTTTGCAGTAAAAAATGCAGTCAACACGAGATTTAAGTTGTTATCAATTGTAAATTTTCATTATAATTACAAAAAATACTAAAATCCGAACAAAAACAGTTTCACTGTAAAAAAGTCGCGCCAAGTCCACGTTCATAAGACTATTAGGAAAAAAAAAATTTTTTTTTTCTTTACAAAAACATACAAAATTAAAAAATCCAAGTAACCGATATGATTGTTTATGATTTTCGGAAATTAAAAAAAATTTTATTGTAAATTTAAAAATAAAAAAAAAATTTTAGAACGTACTTGGTGTGCGTCATTGTGTATTTCAATTTTTTTAAAGTCCTAGTAAATAGATTTTACGAATTTCATCAAAAGTAAAATATTTTGCAACCACGCACACTAAATACGTTCTAAAATTTTTTTTTTTAATTTTTAAATTTACAATAAAATTTTTTTTAATTTCTGAAAATCATAAACAATCATATCGGTTACTTGGATTTTTTAATTTTTTTATTTTGTATGTTTTTGTAAAGAAAAAAAAAATTTTTTTTTTCCTAATAGTCTTATGAACGTGGACTTGGCGCGACTTTTTTACAGTGAAACTGTTTTTGTTCGGATTTAACATATCGCGTTACTAGAACCATAAGGGCGTATCTCAAAATATGCGCCCTTATGGTTCTGCAGAACTATAAGGGCGTATGAAAAAAATTTCTTTTGCTCCAATCAATGTAAAAATGTTGAAAATATTAACATCTATGGAAAAAACGAAAAAAAATTTTTTTTTTGTGATACGCCCTTATGGTTTTAAGAAAACATTTTTCTAAAACCATAAGGGCGTATCCTGTTTTTTCGGTTTATTATCAATTATGGGTCAGAGTAAGAAAAAAAATTGCAAAGGTAATAGAATATCACTCCACAACTTGATTTATGTCAACAAATATTTATCTAAGTGAGAAAACTAATAAAAAATTAAGGAAAAATAAATTCATCAGAGTATTACTCCAATGCCATCTCCATCGTCAGGATCATCTGTGTCTAAGATTATAAAAGTAAAAAAAAAGATTTCTTAATTTTTTTTTTAACTAGATACTGACAAAAAAATTTATAAACTATGACCATGGCTGAAAATTAAACTTTGATAATACCGATGATATTTTGTGGGACAGTGCCTGATATACAAAAATGATTTAGATCATCAAACTTGCTTCAAGATATTGGTATTGAAGAATCATAACAATTCTCAAGAACAAAGTTCTTTTTGAATGACTTTTTTAAAATTACAGTACTAAATGGCTTACAAAACTCTTTTGTTAATTTTAAATAAATCTGAAATAAAAAAAAATCAATTTTGAAAAATTTTCAGGCTAATTTTATTAACTTGAAGACATACCGATTGTTCTCAAGTTGTTATGAATTTATTTTTTCTTAATTTTTTAATTTTTCATTCGTTTTTTCACTCAAATAAATATTTTTTGATACAAATTAAGTTGTGGAGTGATAATTTCTATCACCTTTGCAATTTTTTTTCTTACTTCGACCTATAATTGATAATAAACTGAAAAAACAGGATACGCCCTTATGGTTTTAGAAAAATGTTTTCTTAAAACCATAAGGGCGTATCACAAAAAAATTTTTTTTTCTTTTTTTCCATAGATGTTAATGTTTTCAATATTTTTACATTGATTGGAGCAAAAAAATTTTTTATACGTCCTTATGGTTCTGCAGAACCATAAGGGCGTATATTTTGAGATGCGCCCTTATGGTTCTAGTAACACGATATCTTTGTGTAAATTCAACATATTATTTATGTTACTATAGAAGACATCAACACAGCCTTTATGTTGAATTGACATTTAAAAAGTGTTATTTATACTACTAACCGAATGGGAGTATTCTTTAACATAAATTTTGTGTTGGTTGGCCAGTAGCATTAAAAAAGTGTAGTTTTACTTTGAATTAACACTTGAGTGTGTTAAAAAATTGATGGATTGATCAATACAAACAGTTTGTGTAGAATTAACATAAATTTTATGTAAAAAAATCATCTACACAAAATTTAATGTTAAATTTTACGAAAATTTTTTTACTGCGCACCTTTTTAAATCAGTAGGGGAAGGACGGGCAAAACGGATATGTTAATTTGAAAATGAAATAACAAATATATATTACAATCATATCCATTCTTAACTTTGGCTAATAATTTTTTGGGTAATTGAAGTTTATAATTAAAGTAAAATAAAAATAATAACAAAGAAATTCTTCTTCGAAATTAAAAAAAAAAAAAAAAGTCAACATTATCCGTTTTGTCCTACCAGGGCGGGCAAAATGAATACTCAGGTCGCGTAAAACGAATACTGATTGGAAAATACATTTCAATCAAAACAATCGTCGCAAAAATATCAACCGCGTCCTGAATATGAAGAAAAAAAATCAAATCTGCATCGTCCTTAACAACATTAAACTAAGTATTGTATACTTACGATTTAAAATTTTATTTTTTTTCCTAAATTTCAATATTTATAAAAAAAAATTCCCACAAGTATGCAAAACCAATGCTTTATCGATAACGGTAAGTGTAGTTACATAATAGATTGATAGATTGCTGTCTAAAATGTTTCTATCGACCGACCAGCGATTTAAAACGATTATTCATTTTACCCGCCCTCTCCGTCTTGCCCGTCCGTCCCCTATAATAAAAACAATAAATTACCTTCGCGCGAGTCCAAAATACTAGTATCATACGGCGGATCGCGTCTAGTCCACTCTAATTCCTCGCAAAGGCTGTCCCCAAAGTCCGGCAGACCAGCGGAATTGCCAGCTGCAGCACTTGCGACATTGCCCAGCTCAATAAAGTTCTGTTTGGATGTAGTGGCCTCTTTAGCGCGGTCCAACAGATCCTTCTCGAACCAATTGAGCGGCCTATTTCCAGGGAAATTCCGGCGTTTCAAGCACATTGCGAAGACAATTGCCCCTGAGAAGGCTCCAACCACAGCTGCGATGCTGACCAGCGAGTATCCGAACCACCCGAAACTGTGGCCGTACATCGTTAGACCTATAATCACCGCGAAAAATCAATCAGCTTAGACATAACAGGTCAAAAAATTAAGTTAGTCGACAATTAAGAATTTTAATAATTTTTTTTATTGAAAAAATTATTCAAAAAAAAATTTCATCTGTAAAAAACTTTGCAATTTTTTAAAAATATTTTTTTGTTCCAATTTAATAAATGAAAAAAATTAAACTGAAGTCAGCTGACAACTGTCAAAATTTTTATAACAAATCAATTACAGTAAAAAAAATACTATAAAAAATATCCGCTAATAATTTATTACACTGAAGTTAGCAGACGTCTAAAAATTTTTGATTTTTTTTATTAATTAAATTACAACTAAAAAGATATTTCTAAAAAATTGCACTTATAGTTTTTCAAGTTTTTTACATGTGAAATGTTTTTTTTAATTGTTTAATTGAAATATTCATGGAAATTAACTTAGCCGACTTTTAAAAATTTTTAGAATTTTTTTTTTATTGAAAAAATTATTACAAAAATATTTTTAAAAAAATTCATTTGTAAAAAATTAAAAAAACTACACGTGCAATTTCTTAAAAATATATTGCAGTTATAATTTAATAAATGGAAAAAACAACAAAAAATTAAAAACGTCGGCTAACTTTAGTATTATAAATTTTTTCAATAAAAAATTTCTAAAAATTTTGAAATGTCGGCTAACCTCATTTTCAAAAATTTTTAATTTTTTTTATTAATTAAAAATAAAAATTAAAAAACTATTTTTTAAAAATTCCACGTATAATTTTAAAAATTTTCTACAGGTGAAAATTTTTATTTTAATTTCTTAAAAATTACTTTTCAATAAAATAAATTATCAAAATTTTCAAATGTCGGCTAATTTAATTTTCATAATTTTTTTAATAATTTCATTTTTACAAAATTATAAAAATAATTTTAATATCAGTTAACTTCAGTGTCTTTAAAATGAAAAAAAAAAAAATAATTTGTGAAGATTTTTATAAAAATTTTTTTATTGCAATTGATTTCTTAAAAGAAGTTAAATAAATTTTGACAGTTGTCAGCTGATTTCAGTATCAAAATAAATTACAAGTGCAATTAAAAAAAAAATTTTTTTTCAATTAAATTACAAGTAAAAAAATATTTAAAATTAATTACAAAAAATTTGCAGACGTTAGTTAATTTAATTTTCATTTAAAATTATTAATTAAACCAAAAAATTAATTATTTTAGGTTACTCTTAAAAATTTTAGGTTATGTCAAAAAATACAATCCAAAATAAATAACAATTAAATTAATCAAAATAAAATAAAAGTAAAACTCACCGGGAAGAAAACTCTACATTATTCCAGCACGTATGTACGACTTGTCAAGTCTACGAGTTGGAAGCTGTTGTACGCAGGCGTCAATCAAATGTTTGATGTACCTGTGTAGTATACAGATGAAGTTAACTTCCAATACATGGAATTGGCATCGCCTACATTTATATCAACATAACATCTCTACAACTGAATCTACTTATCTGTCTGCTATCAATATGTTTAAGACTTTTATCAACAAATTTTTATGTGGGAGTGTGTACACAATAAGTACATGGACCAGTTAATCCACGTAGAGGCTTGTGAATTTGTATCATGTCTACAGACACAGATAAAGTATTTTATTTTATTTTATTTTATTTTTCTTATATTCTATGTAACTATATATATATATATATATATATATATATATATATATATATATATATATATATATATATATATATATATATATATATATATATATATAATTATATATATATATATATATATATATATATGTGTATATATGTATATATGTGTATATATGTATATATGTATGTATATATGTATATATGTGTATATATATATATATACAGACACCCTCAAACTCGCCCTTGAACTTTTATCCAATACAAAACCTCAAGTCGCACTAGTCTGCTCCGTTTTCGCTTTGAACTATGCGATATGCTATGCACGATTAAGAATAATAACAATGTTACAGATCATTTTCTAAGGGTGTAATTTATGTCTCTGATACTTACCAGAACTTAATTTCTAAGGAACACGCCCTTGGAAATTAAAACTACTTTAATTTAAACGTTTACTAAAAGAAAAAAGAAGAAGGATACTCTCTAAATATGAATTAGTGAAAATTCGCTGGAATAAGTGAATATTCACTTTTTCTAAGTGCCAATCGAACCACTTTGGTTTCAAAGTGGTTCGATTGGCACTTAGAATTAGTGAATATTCACTTATTCCAATGAATTTTCACTAATTCATGTTTAGAGAGTACACGGAAAAAAGTAAACTGTAACAAATAACAGTCGATTTATAATAAGTAACTCTCTAAACATGAATTAGTGAAAATTCATTGGAATAAGTGAATATTCACTAATTCTAAGTGCCAATCGAACCACTTTGAAACCAAAGTGGTTCGATTGGCACTTAGAAAAAGTGAATATTCACTTATTCCAGCGAATTTTCACTAATTCATATTTAGAGAGAATGATCAACTGCTAAAAATTACCATTTCAAATAGTAAAATCGTGATTTTACTATTCACTTAATAATATTTACCATTTAAACGTTACAATTTACTCTTTACATGGAAGAAAATACTATTTCAAACAGTAATATTCGCTATGTAAATGTCTAAAATGTTAAAGTATAATAATTAAGAATTCAGACTGATATTTATCATTTTGTACCTGAAAAATGATCTTATGATATGTAAAAAGTATAAAATAAAGTTAGAAAATTTCTCATACAAGCAACGTTAATATTTACAAAGTAAAATGGTAAATTTTAAACGCGACGCTAAAAATCAAACTGTAATTATTGACTTGCTTGGACTGGTAAAATGTATATTTTAAAAGTATAATTTTTACTGTTTCAAATGTTAAATTCTCCCAGAGTGAAACCCCCTTCTCTTTAATCTAAGTTCCCCTTCTCCGCATAATATGGACTATATATTGAAATGGCAATTTTTACTGTTTGAAACTGTAATTTTTTTCGATGAAAGAGTCGTTATTTACTATAGTGACATCTACTAATCACTTATTTTGGATATTAAATTATAAATTGTGGCTTTTATACTTTCTACATTAAGCTCTGTAATATTTATATCGCGTGCTTAAAGGTAAAAGGGCTTATAGCTAAGGGTTAATAGGGATTTGTGCTGAAAGGGCGTGTAAAAAAATTTTTTTTTGCCATTCGGTTTGAAATTGTCTGTAACGTAAAAATCAGTGAAAAAAAAAATTTGGTATCCTAAAGCTGAAAGGGCGTATATCTCAAGACATACGCCCTTTCAGCTTTAAGAAAAGTACTACTTAAAGGTAAAAGGGCGCATAAAAAAAATTGTAATTTTAATTCCAAATGTTGAATAATAGTTTAACAAGACAAGTTATACTAAAATAACAGCCTCATATACAAAGTGAAGATATAAACAAATAGAAAATAAATCAATCAAAAACAAATTACGTAAAAATTAAGTGATTAATTTAAAGTAAAAACTTCGTAAATAATTAAATCACGCGTACTTTATTGTTTTTTGAATATATTTCCTTTTTTAACTTTAAAAAATTTTATAGTTGAAATTTTACGCCGCTACTACCACAGAAAGTTTTTTTTTTTCACATTTTTAAACTACGAATATGTTCTTTTGTAAACTGGCCGAAAAAAAAATCATACACCCTTTCACCGACCTTTAGATCACCAAAATTTTGAATTTTCAAAAGTAAAAGGGCGTATAATTAAAGACATACGCCCTTTTACCTTTATAATTTTTTTTTTCAATTTTAAGCATAGAATGTGTCTACTACTCGATTTGCAATAAAAAAAAAAATATACGCCCTTTTACCTTTGCAGAGGTAAAAGGGCGCATAAATTGTCATAAGCCCTTTTACCTTTAGGCACACGATATATTAAAAAAAAAAAATTTCCTCTTTAATACTGATTGAAACATTTCTTCACAATGAAAAATTAAAAGAAAATATTTTAATTAAAATAATTAATTTTTTTATGACACGAGTAACATGAAATCAGCAGACTGATAATTTTTAAAATTTTTAGAACAAATCAATTATTTAAAAAATATTTTTAAAAATTCGCACTTATAATTTTTTTTTTAAATTTCTACATGTAGAATTTTTTGACTATTTTTTTTTTAATACTAATTTGTTGTATAGTGATTAATGATTAATGAAAAATTTTTTTATCTCACCTTCTTTGTAAACTTTTATGATATTAAAGTTGTCTGTCAAAGACATTAGAAATTTTTTTATAATTTTATAGCAATGAAAAAAATTAAATAAAAAAAAATTATTAGCAGAAATTTTTTAAAACATTTTTATTAATATAATTGATTTGCTAAAAGAATTTTTAAAATTGACAGCTGTCAGCTAACTTCAGTATCATAAACATTTAAACATTATTTTATTTTTTATTTATTACTCAATAAACTACTATCTATAATTACTACCTGTATTCATCAACAAAAAAAAAATATACGCCCTTTTACCTTTGCAGTGGTAAAAGGGCGCATAAATTGTTATAAGCCCCTTTACCTTTAGGCACGCGATATTTTTGCCACCTCCATGTCCGCTTTACTGTTTGACACTATAAAAATTAATCGGAATCCGAGTGAATATTACAGTTTACTTCTTTCCGTGTATTCTATGATTTTTAATTTTATTTTTTATGGAATTAAAAATTATAATTAAATTAAAAAATTTTTTTTTATTAAAAAAATTGTTATAGGAAAATTTTTTAAAGTTTAATTTACAGAAAAGTTAGAATATAAAGTGCAATTTTTTAGTCCTAATTTAAAAAATGAAATAAATAAATAAAAAACGTCAATTAGGCTGATAGAAGGATTTGTTTATATTTAATACGATTTATATTAACTGTTAATAAATGATTTTTAAACGTACGAATTAATAAATATTTATTAACAATAAAATATTTATTAAATATGATTTATTGAATGTTAATAAATATTTGTTAAGTAATAAGTAATTTATTAAATAAAAATTAAGTAAGCCGACATTTACAAATTTTTAGAATTTTTTTTTATTGAAAAAATGATTAAAAAAACAATTTTCACTTGTAAAAAACTTTAAAAACTGTAAGTGCAATTTTTAAAAAATATTTTTTTGTTCTAATGTTTAATTAATGGAAAAATCAAAAAATTAAAAACGTTGGCTAACTTTAGTATATTATTTATTTTATATGAAATTAAAAATAAAAATTAAGTTGAGAATTTTTTTTTTATTGAAAAAATTGTTATAAGAAAATTTTTTTTAATTTTATTTGTAAAGAAGTTAGAAAAATACTAAGTGCAATTTTTTTTAGATCTAATTTAATAAATAAAAAAAAAACTAACTTTAGAATTATAAAATTAAATTACCAGACATCTGAAAATTTTTAGAATTTTTTTTATTGAAAAAATTTCACTTGTAAAAAATTAAAAAAAATATCTGTGCAATTTGAAAAATATTTTGGATTTTTTAATGTTTGCTAATTTTGGTATCATAAATTTTCGAAACAATTGCATTAAATTTTAGATGATACTAAAATTAGTACTTATCTAAAAATTATTCAAACTTTTGATAAATTTTTTTATTTTAATTTCTACATGTGGAATTTTTTTGCATCACAATTTAATTATAAAAATTAAAAAAATGTTTAAATATCTGTTAAATTCAGTATTATATTTTTAAATAGTTTTACTTGATTAATTTTTTTTTTTATATTTTCGCGAGCGAAGATAATGAAATTGTTATTTTTATTGAAATGAGAAGCAAATTTTCTCTGAGAAAATTCTCTGCTGAGATTAAAATTACACTTAGACGTTTATACGCTTTTATTTTATTACTTTGAGCGGTGAAGTAATATAAATAAGAATAGAGTGATGGTGATGAGTTTTTTTATTTCAATGATTTTAGTTTTATAGGTATGAAAATATCTTCTGTTGAGAAAATGTTGAGAATTCTCTGTAGGGTGGCAAAGGTATTTAGGACGAAAGTTTAAAAGCGAATAAACACTTCTAGAGGTATTTAATTTTAAATATTGAATCAATGTTGATCTGAAGGTAATATTTGCAAGTTATTTAAATATTTCTTTATTTTAATCTGATAATGCGGACTTTTTTTAAGAAAGAAATTTTTAATATTTAAATTTATCGTAATATTTTTTTAATTTTCTTTAAGTTAAATTATTTTTAAATTATTTATCATTTTTAAAAATTTAATGTTTAAATCAAATTTTTGTAATAAGTAACTTGATTAAAAGTTATTTTTTTGATAAGTATTAACTAGCAACCCTGCAATCACAATAAATAAAATTTTGTTTTAATAAATTATGAATTTTGTTAAATTGCACTGTATTTTCTTAATTATTAAGGTTTTTAAAGATATAAGCTAATCCCGACGTTACACTCATCAAGAGCTTTTATTTGAGTACCCACATGGATTTTTGATATATTTTTCATTTATACAAATATATAACATATATAAATATATAAAATATATGAAAAACTGATGTGGGTACTCAAATGGAAGGTCTCGATGAGTGTAATGTCAGGATGAGCTTATATTGTTGAAAATGGCAATAATTAATAAATTATATTGTATTTTGTCCACTGATGATATTTCTAACGATATAAGCTCATCCTGACGGTGTACTCATCGAGACCTTTCATTTAAATACCCACACGAATTTTTTATATATTTTATAATTTTTCATGAATATTATAAATATAAAATATATATAAATATATGAAAAATTGATGTGGGTATTCAAACGAAAGGTCTTGATGAGTGTAACATCAGAATGAGCTTATATCTTAAAAAATGTCTATATTTCACAAGATACAATGTTTTTTCTTAATTATTGATATTTTTAAAGATGTAAGCTCATCCCGATGTTACACTCATCAAGAGCTTTCATTTGAGTACCCACATGCATTTTCATATATTTTTAATATATAATATATATAAATATATGAAAAATTGATATGGGTATTCAAATGAAAGGTCTCGATGAGTGTAACATCGGGATGAGCTTATCTTTATATCTTTAAAAATGTCAATAATTCACAAGATAAAGGTCATTTGTTAATTATTGACATTTTTAAAGATATAAGCTCATCCCGATGTTCTACTCATCAAGAGCTTTCATTTGAGTACCTACATGCATTTTGATATATTTTTCATATATTCATATACATAAATATATAAAAAATCATGTGGGTACTCAATTGAAAGGTTTTAATGAGTGTATCATCGGAATGAACTTATATCTTTAAAAATGTCAATATTTCACAAGATACAATGTCTTCTTTATTATTGTCATTTGCAAAGATATAAACTCATTTTAATGTTACACTCATCAAGAGCTTTCATTTGAGTACCTACATGCATTTTGATATATTTTTCATATATTCATATATATAAATATATAAAATATATGAAAAATTGATGTGGGTACTCAAATGAAAGGTCTCGATGAGTGTAACATCGGGATGAGATTATATCTTAAAAAATGTCAATATTTTACAAGATACAAGGTAATTTATTAATTATTGACATTTTTAAAGATATGAGCTCATCCCGATGTTATACTCATCAAAAGCTTTCATTTGAGTACCCACATGCATTTTGATATATTTTCATATATTCATATACATAAATATATAAAATATATGAAAAATTAATGTGGGTACTCAAATGAAAGGTCTCGATGAGTGTAGCATCAGAATGAGCTTATATCTTTAAAAATGTCAATAGTTATCAAGATACAAGATCATTTCTTAATTATGTATCTAGAGAATATTTTCGAATACACCCTAAATACATCATAATAAATTGACTATCGATAAGAATGATATGAAACCTTGAAAGGCACAATTTAAAATCAAGACCTTTACAATGACACCAAATTTCACTAAAAAAATCGATTTTATCATATGTCTCACACAAAATTTTTCTTACTCTCTCAATAATATAAATAATCATTTTTGAGATAATTTTTATTAGTAAATTTTATTACTTTAAAATAAATTTTGTATATAAATTAAAAAAGACAATTTTATAAAATAATTCATAAAATCTCTTGCGATAAAAAATTTAAATTAAAAATATTTTCTAATCTAAAAAAATTATTAATCTAACTTTATAATTTTTTACATAATAAAAAAGGTGAAAATAAGCATCATAACTATTTTTAATCACAAAAAAAAAAAAATTAAGTCGTACCATATGGTATTATAATAAAGTAAAAATAATAAAAAACTAAATATAAGTTACCTTCTTTTTTTTATAACTATAACAATAACAATTTTATCCAGCAGGCGATAAAACTGTATCAAAATAAATGACCAAAGTAATAATAAATTATAATGATTAATGATCTCGAGAAACTAAAACGCATTACAAGTAGCTTCTAATAATATAAATAAAAATAACGAGGACATATTATTAAAACAACACATCAATACCCGTACCCGCGTAATCCAGTTAAGTATTTAAAAACATTTGCTCAACAAAAATAATCCGGTCTTATTTTCACTTGACGTCATCACTTGGTAATTACTTTTAAAATTCACAAAAAAATATTTAAATAAATTTATAAAATTTATCACTAATATTTTTTTTTATAATTTCAGATTTTTTATTATGCGTGTACTTTATTGCGTGGGAGTGTACTTTATTTGATTAATATCATTAACAAGAGTAATAATATTTACTGTACCTGCTATTCAACAGTATGTCCGTCACCAAGAACGTTAAGTTTCATACTAATGCAATATCCGTGTACACATCGTCGGGATAGTAGGTAAGTAAAAGCCTGACGGGTGATTTTATGGGAGGGTGGTTGAACGTGACTTGGACGTGGTGAAAAATACGCAGGCGCTTTATGAAGCTTCTTCATCCCCTCGAACTCACTGAACAGCCTCACCCTTACTCAGTCGAGCTTCGAATAAACACCCTCGTAGCCTTCAAGCTTTACAACCCGGCGACGATCAACCCTCCTGACACATACACATCACGTTTTCTCATTTTATTGTTTATTTTTTGGACATTATTAATTTTATTATTGATTTTCGGTTCAGTCAGCAATCGTTTCTTAATTTTTAATTAATTAATCATTATTAATTTATTTTTTCTCAGTAATTTTTTTGTTAAAAAAAAAAGTTCTTGGGAAAAAAAATAATTTTGGATAAAAATTGTTTTTAAAAAATTTGAAAAATTTTTATTTCTTCAGCGAAGAAATAAAATTTTTAATAAATAAATTTTTGTAAAACTGAATTTATCAAATATCTAACAATTTTTAAAAATTTTTATAATAAAAATACATTGCTAATTCTCTAGATACATAATTATGTATTATAATTATAATTAAGAAATTACTTTGTATCTTGTGCATTCTGATGTTATACTCATCGAGACCTTTCATTTGAGTACCCACATCAATTTTTTATATATTTTTATATACTATATATATGTATATATAAAAAAATATATGAAAAATTGATGTGGGTAGGGGAGAAGGGGGTCAAATGAACCACGGGGCAATTGAACCACTCGACTTAAAAAATCGAAAAAATTGAAAAAACGCTTCATGCTCTTAGTTAGATTCTAATTAGATTCTAATTAGATTCTAATTAGATTCTAATATGTTAAACTTGGATATGATCAAAATTTGAAATCATTGCGATCGATAAATTTTGAAAAATTGAGATTTTCTTATTTTTAGGCATGCAAACTTTCTTTTCGGCTGGTGACAAATTGTTTAATAATATTTAAATTTTTGAATTAATTGATAAAATTTGAATTATAGTAGTTGTATATACTTATATTTTATAATCCTCAACTTTGTTTATAGTGATAGAATGGTTTATTTATTTATTATTTACTATTAATTGTTTTAAAATTATACGGGGTCAATTGAACCAGCAGTCCCGGGGACGATTGAACCATACGGAGAAGCATGGGACATGCGCGCGCATCTAGACTCGACGTGAAAAATACTCAGGGAAATAACCTAACAATTTGATAAACTCAATTTGTAATTAAAATTATTTTTAAATCGATTTTTAATTTATTAAATATAATATATGTGTATTAAAAATGTGCAACAGTAATATTAGAAAGTAACAATTAATATGTTATTTATTAAAAGTTCGGGTTTGAGTTATAAATGTCATTGGTTCAATTGACCCCGAGCAGTGGTTCAATTGCCCCCCGAGCGGGGGTCAATTGAACCATTCGACGCGTTTGGATAAATTAATAATTTTTAAAAATTCATGTTGTTTATTAACTAATTTATGTATTGATAATGATAGTAGACTTAATAAACTATCATTCCAAGAAAAAAAAAGTTATTATTTAGTTTTAATTCGAATGGTAAAAAATTACTAAACTTTTTTTGGTTCAATTGACCCCCTTCTCCCCTACTCTAATGAAAGCTCTTGATAAGTGTAACATCGAAATGGGCTTATATCTTTATAAATGTCAATAATTAAGAAATGACATTGTATCTTGTCAACTAATGATATTTTTGAAGGCGTAACCTCACCTCGACATTATAATCATCAAGACCTTTCGTTTGAGTACCCACATCAATTTTTTTATGTATTTCATATATTTTTATATATTATATATAGGTATATATAAAGAATATATCAAAAATGCATGTGGGTACTCTAATGAAAGTTCTTAATGAGTGTAACATCGGGATGAGCTTATATCTTGAAAAATGTCAATAATTAAAAAATGACCTTGTATCTTGAGAACTGTTGACATTTTTTAAGATATAAGCTCATTCCGATGTTACTCTCATCGAGACCTTTCATTTGAGTACCCACATCAATTTTTCATATATTTATATATATTCTATATATGTATATATGAAAAATATATAAAAAATGCATGTGGGTACTCAAATGAAAGCTCTTGATGAGTGTAACATCGGAATGAGCTTATATCTTTAAAAATGTCAATAATTAAGAAATGACCTTTCATCTTGAGAACTATTGATATTTTTAAAAATATAAGCTCATTCTGATGTTATACTCATCAAGATCTTTCATTTGAGTACCCACATCAATTTTTCATATATTTTATATATTGTTATATACTATATATATGTATATATGAAAAATATATCAAAATGCATGTGGGTACTCAAATAAAAGCTCTTGATGAGTGTAACATAAAGATGAGCTTATATCTTTGAAAATGTCAATAATTAAGAAATGACCTTTCATCTTGAGAACTATTGATATTTTTAAAAATATAAGCTCATTCTGATGTTATACTCATCAAGATCTTTCATTTGAGTACCCACATCAATTTTTCATATATTTTATATATTGTTATATACTATATATATGTATATATGAAAAATATTTGAAAATGCATGTGGGTACTCAAATGAAAGCTCTTGATGAGTGTAACATCAGGATGAGCTTATATCTTTAAAAAAATCAATAATTAAGAAATTACAGTGCAATTTAACAAAAAAACATTATTTAATGCAGTAAAATTTTATTTATTTATAGATCACAAGTCACGGCAGTCACGTAGTGACTGCAAGGTCCTTATAATTATTTCATTTATAATTAATCAAACATTATTATTTTATTTTCTCCTTGTAACTCTCTTGTTCAAAAATAATTTCTAGATTTGAGAAGAAAAACAATTCTGGATAAAAATTCACTATTGCAATTTTGAGCTAGATAAACTTAAATTCAAGACATCTAAATATTAAATCTTAATTTACAAAAATTCTAAACAGTAAATGAAGAATATAATTTAATTATCAATTAATAGATGCATTAAATATATCTTTAATGGCTATTGAAGAATAATTATGAATGAATGTTCATGAATAGCGGATATGAAAATCAATTATTTATGTGTTGGATAATAATAAATTATGGAGCAGTAATTTGCATCGACAACCGCACATATATGTTTTGAATAATAATATAGATCCACAAATGAGTTAATATAATTTATTATGGTTGATAGAAATAATATGTAAATATTTATTGAAATAACTATCTATTTAAGTAAGGAGTTATTTCATAAGAAGAAATTCAAGATGTAACGAGATATTTATCTTTTTAAGTGTCCAAATAAAAGTAGGGCATGTTATGTCTAAAAATAAATGATTGAACGGGTAAGAAATGTTTATTGATTCGATTGATGTTTATTTTAAGTTTTTTTTTTTTCAATTAACTACACAGAAAAAAAAATTTATTTTTACCAAAATAATTTATTTTTAACAAAAAAATTTTCTTTCATTTAAATTTTATTTCTTTCAAGGTAATTATTGTCTTTATAATTTTTTTTTAAATCAAAAAAATTTTTTTATCTTCTTAAAAATTAATTTTTTCTGTGTAACTTATTTTTTTTTTTTTTGGGAGGTTTTTAAGTTTAGGGTGACTAATTTATTATAAATTAAATATAGAATGAGTTTTAGAAATCTTTTAAAATCAAAGTGATGAAATATGGAAGAAATAAACCTCAAAGTAAGTTTAATATATCTAGACAAAGAATAGGATCATAAATCAACCCCCTTTTTTGTAACTTATAGATATGGACTTTCAAGAAAAATCTGGGCGGTTCGATTTATGAAGCATTAATTTTTTTTATAGGATGAAAAAGTGATATGAATGTTGTTGATGCTTTTTGATAACTAGTATAAATGAAAAAGCGCAAAAAATTGTTTTTTTTTATTTCATTATTATTTCTTTAACATTTTCTAGACTAATCTATTCAAAATTTTCGATAAAAAATAAAATTACTACAAATATATCACAAGAATAAAAAACATAAATATTTAGTATAATATATTTTTAGTTAAAATTAGTACATAAATATTGAGTATAATGTATTTTTAGTTAAAATTAGTACTAAAAGAAAAAATTTGTTAATTAAAAAAAAAAAAAAATAAGCAATGTTACAATTAAAAATAAATTTGTTTAAATTATTAAACAATTTTATTTTTTAGTCGAGGAAGTATAATTAAAGTTTTGAAATTAAAAGCTTGTATTTACAAAAAAATTATGTGAAATAATGAAAACTAGCAGCCTTGCAGTTAATAAATAAAATTTTGCTTTATTAAATAATGACTTTTGCTAAATTGCTCTGTACTTTCTTAATTATTGACGTTTTCAAAGATATAAGCTCATCCCGATGTCACACTCATCAAGAGCTTTCATTTGAGTACCCACATGGCATTTTGATATATTTTTGATATATACATATATATATATATATTAGGGTGGCGCAAAAAAACCGACTATTTTTTTTTTTTAAGTCTCGAGTGAAAAAATGTTAGTTTTTGATGTTTTCAGAGCCCTCACCAAAGGACAGCTTAAAAAAAAATTTTAAGAGGTCACTCCAAATTTTTTAAAATTTCAAAAATCGTCAAAAGTTGAATTTTTTTTTTTTTTAATTTTTTTTCTCATTACGGTATAATTTTATAGGCCAAAAAAAAATAAGTTTCTGAAAGTTTCAGTTCAAAATTTAAATTTTGAAAGGTCGCTCATAATTTTTTTTTTTTTTTCTTTAATTAGTCATATCGAAGACTTTAAGTGTTGGGAGTGGTACGTTGGGGTCTTTTTGGTTTGAAAAAATCTTAACCTACGCGGAAAGGTCAAATCTCAACCAAGCTGGTTTCTAAGACCAGCTTGGGATTCGAACCCACGCCTGGCAGTTGATTAAATAAAATTATTAAATTAAAAAAAAATTATATTTTCTATGTTGTGCTTGATTTTTAGTTCATCTCGTGATGTATTTTTATCGATTATTGTACTAAATAAAAAAAAAATGCATGGAATTTTAATTTGAATAGTAAAAGGTCGCTCGAAAAAATCTAAACTAATGCACTAATAAATTGAAAAAAAATTATGAGCGACCTTTCAAAATTCAAATTTTGAACTGAAATTTTCAGAAACTTATTTTTTTTCAGTCTAAAAAATTATACCGTAACGAGAAAAAAAATTAAAAAAAAAAAAATTCGAGTTTTGACGATTTTTGAAATTTAAAAAAATTTGGAGCGACATCTTAAAAATTTTTTTTAAGCTGTCCTTTGGAGAGAACTCTCAAAACATCAAAAACTAACGTTTTTTCACTCGAGACTAAAAAAAAAAAATAGTCGGTTTTTTTGCGCCACCCTAACATATATATAATATTTATAAATATATGAAAAATTGATGTGGGTACTCAAATGAAAGGTCTCGATGAGTGTAATATCGGGATGAGCTTATATCTTTAAAAATGTCAATAGTTTACAAGATACAAGGTCATTTCTTAATTATTGATATTTTTAAAGATGTAAGCTCATCCTAGTATGACGCTCATCAAGAGCTTTCATTTGAGATACAAGATCATTTCTTAATTATGTATCAAGAGATCAAGCATTTTCGAATGCAGCCTAAATACTTATCACCATAAATTGACTATTGGTGAGGATGATATGAAACCATGAAAAGGCACAATTCCAGGTCAAGACTTTTCCAACGATACCAAATTTAACTAAATACACAAAAATTTTTCTTATTCTCTTAATAGTATATATAATATTTTTTTAGTTAAAATTATTATCTAAAATTATCCCTTTATTTTTATCTATAATTTTTAGCCCAAAAACTATATTAAGAATTACTCAATATTTATGATTAAAGTCTTAAAATTAAAAGCTTGTAAGTACAAAAAAATAATGTCAAGTAATGAAAATTAATGTGTGCATACTCCCTGGGATTTTGGGATTTTGCTGTTATTTTAAGTAAAATTTATTCCCTTGTATGATCTATGAGCGCTTAATATTGTATGTAACAAACGGTAACTTTAAAAAATCATTAATCCTTGAAAATTAATTAATATTTTACATAATTTCTATTATTAGAAACTACCCAAAATATAAATTTTATTTTTGCTATTTTGACCTAGACAAAAAATATACACAAATATTTTTTATCAGACAATTATAAAAATAAATATTATAAAATTATATTTTCTTATTGAAATATAAATATTAATATTAAAATAAATACTCAGATATTTTAGAGAATTGAGTTAGAAAACAGTATGAGATTGAGTAGTGTTTTCTTCTTTTATAGCGAAAAAAGAAATATCACGCAGAACCCACGAGGGTGAACGTGTATCATATCCGAGATAACTTTTATGTCTCCTTTTAGCTTTTTGTACCGGAACCAATAGATACCAATGAACATTATCCACCCTTATTGTTCTATATATATATCTATATATACATATATGTGTGATGAGTCCAAGAATACTTAAAAGTGTTATTAGTAATTTCCCTTGGGTAATCATTTTCTTCTTTTCTTCTATGCTAAAAATATACATAAATAAAATGTGTTTAATGGGCAATTTATTGTACTTTACGTAATCACCTTTAAGCTCGAGCGAATTAAAACCATTTATAAATCGTTACATATGGAATGACGTTCAATACTTATTTATATTTATATTGTTATCCACAGTATTGACTAATTTATTTTAATTAATTAAATCTATAATGATTAATTATAAACTTTCAGATTAAAGGATAGTTATTATTCAGTCTGTTTTAAAATTGAGCGATCACTGTTGGTTTAATAATAATTATAATTAAATATTTATTTGGAAAATATTTAAAAAAAAAATTTGCAATTTAATAAGAAATTATGATCCTGAATTCAATAGACTATTTTTTTTATTTTTATAACAAATTTATGTTTATAAAAAAAAAAATTTGCATAATTTTTTTAAACCTGCAGGTGGAATTTTTTCACTCAATTTTTTTTGATACTGAACTTAGCCTGTCAATTTTGTAAATTTTTATAACAAATTAATTACAATACTAAAAATGCTTCTAAAAATTTTTACTGATCATTTTCTTTAATTTTTACGTGTGGAATTTCTTTATTTAATTTTTTTCACAACAATTTTATTGTTATAAAATTCTATAAAAATTATTTCTGTCTGTCAACTTCAGTGTCATAATTTTGTACAAAAATTAAGTTGTTTTTTAAAAAAAGTTGTTATTTAAAAATTTTTAGAATTTTTTTTTATTGAAAAAATTGTTACAAAAAAAATAAAAAAAAATTTCATTTGTAAAAAACTTGGAAAACTATAAGTGCAATTTTTAAAAAATATTTTGTAATACTAAAAAGAATACTAAAGTTAGCCGACATTTTTATTTTTTGATTTTTTTTTCAATAATTAAATTAGAACAAAAAAATATTTTTTAATAATTGCACTTACAGTTTTTCAAGTTTTTTACAAATGATGGTTTTTTTTTTATTTTTTTGTAATATTTTTTTTAATAAAAAAAAATTCTAAAAATTTTTAGATGTCGGCTAACTTAATTTTCATCTAATTAAATGATTTATAAAATATCAAAATATTAAAAACGTCGGCTAACTTCTGTATCATCTTCAGTGTTACAATTTTTTTGTTATAAAAATTTAAAAAAATTGTTAGATGTTTGATAATTTCAGTTTTACAATAAATTTATTATTGAAAATTTTATTTCTTAACTGAAAATATGGAAATTTTTCTCACAATAGCTTTTTGGTTGAAGAAAATAGAAAAAAAAAAAAGAAAACTTCCCGATTTTTGAAAATCTTCGATTTTCTTAGCGGGAAGTTAAAAAAATTTTAAATAAACAACTTGCAAATTTTTATAAAGTAATAATAATAATAATAATAATAATAATAATAATAATAATAATAATAATAATAATAATAATAAGCGGTGCTTGCTACGTGGCCTCCAAGCGGCGCATCGCGGGAAACGCAGACCATAACACCAGGTCTGTAGGCGAACGACGTAGCCGATGCAGTGGGCCAACTACCCACTGCATTGAAATACTGAGTTACAACAAGGCGTAATCTCAGAAGTGCTCCCCACAACCGGTCCTTTTCGGATGAGGACCATTCATCAGGTGGGAGGAGCACGCCGGACCCGATGAACGATGACGACCCTGGCGCTTTAAGGACTTTCTTTAAGTGGACGGAGGAACTACGAGTCGACCTCTTGGTGTGCTACCAACGTAGCGAGCCGGGGGTGAGCGGTTATATGGCCCGGATGCACACTCTTTGGAGTGATATGCATCCGGAGCTAGAGCATTTTACGCCTAAACACCTGCGTAATTATGCCGCTTATCTTCGGCGTAATAGAAGATCGCTTGTGCCGGATAGAAGGCAGTCTAATAGACTTTCCTTTCCGGCGCAATTACACCAAGAGCGACGCCGTTCCTCCTTGGATGACAACAATCCCTTTATAGGCCGGCAAGTAAGTATATCCGTGCAAACATCCTGGAGGATTCCACCCTGCTCACTGTGAGCCAGGTTGTGTATGGTGCAGCAGTTTCGGCTTTTCCGAGAGAGAGACATTGTCTCTCGATCGAGGCAAGGTTGAGACAGCGCATCTCACAACTTGGACTCAAAATTGACAGATCCCGGAAACAGGTCTCCCGCATTCAGTGTGTGATTGAGTTTGAAACAACTCAAAGAGCATACACGCCCCGAATTCGGCGCATTGCTGCTGAACTTCGGTGGCGTCATCACACACTGAATAAGAGTACTCTTCTTGTCATCAAGGAAGAGTCTCTCAATAAATTGCGGGCTTTAGTGACTGCAAAAAAGTCACTAGAGAAAAGGCTGAAGCGGTTGGTCGACAACTCGTTGTTTCGATCCAGCCCTTCACGCTTTCTGACACCAAAGACCGATGTTACCGGGAATTATCCAACACCTGAGCGGGTGGAAGCTTTTTGGACTGAGTTGTATGGAGATCAACCAAACGTGAACGCCAATACTCCAGCTCTGCACGACTTTAAAGCATTCTGTAGGGAACACCGTAGACAGAATGCTGATGAAGAGAGCCCTGCAGTCAGTGTGAATGAAGTTCGTTCAGCTCTAAATGGCAGCAAAAATTGGGCTGCCCCGGGACCAGATGGCATAAATGTCTTTTGGTGGAAGAAGTTTACTTCTACCCACCTCCATCTGGCCCGTATATTTACATCGTACATTAGAGCTGACGAACCGATTCCAGACTGGCTCGTGGAAGGGCGAACCGTACTGATACCAAAAAAAGGTGACTTGTCTGACCCAAAGAATTACAGGCCTATCACCTGCTTGAATGCGGTTTATAAAATTTTTACAAAAATTTTAAACAACCGTATTTTGCATGAGATAGAACCTGTATGGCAACAGATATATGAACAGCGTGGCAGCAAAAAAGGCCTGTCAGGTTGCAAAGAGAACTTGATAGTTGATCGATGTGTCACACAAGATGCGATCTACTATCAACGCAACCTGTTAATGGCCTGGATCGACTATCGCAAGGCATTTGACTCAACTTCTCATGAGTTGATTTTATATCTCCTCAAATGCCTGGGGGTCAATCCTGAAATAGTGGAATGCATTCGGCGTACAATGCAGCTCTGGCGAACGCGTTTTCACATTGGAAGTGGAAACGCATTGCACATAACCGGAGTTGTAGAGTACAAACGAGGGGTCTTCCAAGGTGATAATAATTAATAATTATTATTATTATTATTATTATTATGTTATTAAATGCTCAGGGGGGTTGTCCCCGGAGTCCGATTCTCCGAGGGCCCAGCCTGAGCTCCATCCATTACTGCTGGACCACTCCGCACAACAAGGCGGTTAGTGATCACAGCAGGCCAAAGTCATTTTCCTAAGTAGACGGAGGGAACCTAGTATGACAGCCTTCTGCATCCTGACCGCCAAGAATTCAGCTTTTGATGAGCAAGCTGGAACTCTGGCAAGTGAGGATACAAAAGACTGTTTCATCCCTCCGAGGACGCCAACAATCAGGACGACGAGCTTGACACGGTAACCTGGGTAAAGTTTGCCAATTTCAAACAGGAGATCCTGATATATCTGTCTTTTGTGCTCTTCTTTGGCTGAGATGTTGTGTTCAGCCGGGGCCGAGAACTCAATGACATAAATGTCACGAGTAGCCTTGTCGAAGAGCACAATATCAGGTTTGTTGTGATCTATCCGCCGAGTTGTTGCAAACGGCATGTTCCAATAAATTTTGCAACTGTCATTCTCAACAACCTGGGGAATATCTCCTGGCAGATAAGGCAGCACCGGTGTCACGTCAATACCGTAGCGGTGACGAAGATAGTAGTACAGTACTCTCAGGGCAGCATTGTGACGCTGGATGTATGCACCTCTCGCCAGCACAGGACATGCTGACAAAATGTGCATAAGCGTCTCCGGATGTTGTTTACACGCCCTGCAGGTCGTGTCCGGGAGCTGCAACTGGAGCACCTTGCTACGGTATTCTAGAGTGTTAATGACACCATCTTGGCAGGCAAATATGAACCCTTCAGTCTCGGACATCAGGCCAGCTGACTTTAAGAAGGAAAAGGTCAGCTGGGTGGACAAGCCATGATCACGCACGTGTTTGAAGAACACGCTGTGCATAGACTTGTCCATCAGTTTGCCTAGGAGTAGTTTTTCCTCGGCGTTCCTGATGACGCTCTTGAATTCCTCCTTTCGGAGTTCCATAAGAGCGTTTATTTCTCCAAGACCAAGGGTTCTTGCCGCATATATTGCCGCCTTATATAAGAACGACCCCTTATGCGCATTCTCATGTTTATGAACAATTTGCATAAGAAAGTCATCCTCATCTGCAGTGAAATTGACAACTTCGTGTGTTAAACCCAGGACTAAACGATCGTGAAGCCGCTCCAAGCTCTGCAAACCTCTCCCACCGATCGACCGGGAGAGGTATAATCTGGCGACTGATGAATTGGGGTGCATGCTCCGGTTCATGTTGATAGTCTTACGGGTTCTGATGTAGTCTTATTATTATTATTATTATTATTATTATTATTATTATTATTATTATTATTATTATTATTATTATTATTATTATTATTATTATTATTATTATTACTTTTTATTATTATTATTATTACTTTTTATTTTAAGTTCTTTCTATGCCATGTATTGAATTTTCAAAATTAATTTTTTGAATTTTTGAATCTCTACCTTTTTTTTTTTTTTATCGACTTCTATCTTACCAACTAAAAATACAAACAATTGTAGATGTCGCAGTTCCAGATTACCAGAAAATAAATGAAAAGTAAAACAGAGTAAAAATGGCAGGAAAACAAGTCTGTTGTTTTTTGAGTAACTCTAATAAATTTTTAAAAACAAAATTACCTATTTCAAGTGTAATCACTCGTAATAATGCTTCATGGGAACCTAAAGACACCATTACTCACACGGAACAGGCAAGCTATTTTTTTTTTCTTATTGAAAAAATCAATTTCGATATTTTTTTTGGTTACGTCAGTTCCAACCTTTTATTTTTTTTTCACAATAATAAAGAAATATTTATTCTAGAAATTCGATCCCGAGGACAGAAGATTGGTGCGATTTGTTGACAGACCCAAGGAGGTTAATGAAAACTGGGCGATCAATTTAATTGATGATATTCCACCTGAGCCCAAACCTGATCGTGTTGTTGCTTGTGATGGAGGTGGTGGACCATTAGGACATCCTAAAGTTTATATTAATTTGGTAATTTTTTAATAATTCTATAGTTATAATATAGTTCGGTGATTCGTTTGTAAAATATAGGCTGCATTCGAAAACTCTCTATATTTAGATTCATAATAAAGAAATGACCTTTAATCTCGTGAAATATTGACATTTTTAAAGATATAAGCTTACTCTGACATTACACTCATTAAGACCTTTAATTTGAGTACCCACATCAATTTTTCATATATTTTATATGTATATATATATATGTATATATGAAAAATATATCAAAATGCATGTGGGTACTCAAATAAAAGCTCTTGATGAGTGTAACATAAAGATGAGCTTATATCTTTAAAAATATCAATAATTAAGGAATGAACTTGTATCGTGTGAATTATTGACATTTTTAAAGATATAAGCTCACTCCAACATTACACTTATCAAGACCTTTCATTTGAGTACCCACATCAATTTTTCATATATTTTATATATTTATATATTTGTATATATGAAAAATATATCAAAATGTATAAGGGTACTCAAATGAAAGCTCTTGATGAGTGTAACATCGGGATGAGCTTACATTTTTAAAAATATCAATAATTAAGAAATGACCTTGTATCTTTTCAACTGTTGACAATTTTAAAGATATAAGCTCATCCTGACATTACACTCATCAAGACCTTAAATTTAAGTAGCCACATCAATTTTTCATATATTTATATATATTCTATATATGTATATATGAAAAATATATCAAAATGCATGTGGGTATTCAAATGAAAGGTTTCGATGAGTGTAACATTAGGATGAGCTTATATCTTAAAAAATGTCAATAATTAAGAAATGACTTTGTATCTTTTGAAATATTGACATTTTTAAAGATATAAGCTCACTCTGATGTTATACTCATCGAGACTTTTCATTTGAGTACCCACATCAATTTTTCATATATTTATATATTCCACATGTATCATATATATAATATATATAAAAAATGCCATGTGGGTACTCAAATGAAAGGTCTCGATAAGTGTAACATCAGGATGAGTTTGCATTTTCAAAAATATTAAAAATTAAGAAGTGACTTTGTATTTTATGAAATATTGACATTTTTAACGATAAGCTTCCTGAAGTTACACTCATCAAGACCTTTCATTTAAGTACCCATATCAATTTTTGATATATTTTATATATTTATATATTCCACAAATACCATATATATATAAAATATATAAAAAATGCCATGTGGGTACTCAAATAATAGCTCTTGATAAGTGGAACATCAGGATAAGCTTATATCTTTAAAAATATCAATAATTAAGAAATTATCTTGTATAATATCGACATTTTTAAAGATATAAGCTCATCCGGATGTTACACTCATCGAGACCTTTCATTTGAGTACCTACATCAATTTTTTATATATTTTATATATTTATATATTCCACAAATGCCATAAATATAAAATATATAAAAAATTGATGTGGGTACTCAAATGAAAGGTCTTGATAAGTGCAATGTCAGAGTGAGCTTATATCTTTAAAAATATCAATAATTAACAAATGACCTTGTATCTTGTAAAATATTGATATTTTTAAAGATATAAGCTCACTCCGACATTACACTCATCGAGACTTTTCATTTGAGTACCCACATCAATTTTCCATATATTTTATATATTTATATATATTATATATATGTATTTATGAAAAATACATCGGAAATGCAAGTGGGTACTCAAATGAAAGCTCTTGATAAGTGTAACATCGGGATGAGCTTATATCTTTAAAAACGTCAATATTTAAGAAAGTAAAGTGCAATTTAACATAAGTCATTATTTAATTAACCAAAATTTTAATTCTGTATAGTACACATTCACAGCAGTCACGTAGTGACTGCTAGTTTATTTTTAAAAAAAAAATTATCAGATGTCTTTTAATTTTAGTATCAATTTTTATTTAAATTAAATTATTGTCAAAAAAAAAATTTAGTATGGAAAAATTCTACATTTCAAAATAAAAAACAAACATTAACAATTACAAGTAATACAATTAAAAAAAAAAATGTTTTTTATCACAATTAATACATCTTAAAAACTCCAAAAATTTTCTTACACTTCCCGCTTTTAAAATTATAATTATAATATTTAAAAAATAATTATATTACTCTAGATAAATTCTGAAAAATGTAATCAATAAAAATAATTCTTTAGGATAAACCTGGAAATCACGCATGTGGCTACTGCGGCTTAAGATTCTACAAAGAAGACCACCATCACTAATTAATCCCGTGTAAATAAAATAAAAATAATCCAAGCTGAGTAAACTACCTAGTAAAAAAAAAAAATAAATAAAATATAGATAAATTATGTACAAGTGAGTTAATTTAATAAAAATTTATTAAACTCTTAATTTACAGATTAATTAGCATTAAATAAATAACATTTAAAAAATAAAAAAGCATTTTAAATAATAAGTAATTACAAGGCTGTTTTTTGACTATTCATACCCAGGGGTATGGCTTTAAACTCTGTTTTCATACACAAAAATTCACCACAGACGCACATAATTGTCGTCGAAACAATATTGAGACACCACCAGCTGAAGGTAGTAGGAAAGCTGGAATTATAAATCCAACAAAATAGTAAATGGATCAAGTGAGCTGTGCAAGCAAAGTCCAAGCATTGCTTCGTTTTCTGTACCAGCCACCAAAGTGCTAATGATCCGATTAAAGAATTTATTATAAATACAGCGATAACTAATCTTCCACCGTGATCACGCACGTGGATTTCTTTGTATTGAAATGCATAGTCCAGAGACTTGGTCTCTCCTAATAATGTGGTTAATATCCATATCCATACGCCGAGGAAAAAATACATTACTGTTTGTACGGCAATTATTTGTGCGATTATCAGAATTGGATCCCATGTTGTTTTACGGAACTGGCCCGTTAAATTATTCATTTTTATTATTATTATTAGTATTATTTTTTTTTTAATCAAGTGGTTAGTAGCCCAACTTCATGTTCTTCAGTAGTTGTCATAAAGTTATTTTTCTTGGATCTGAAAATTATTTTATATTAGATAAGTTGATTGGTTTGTCACTTACAAAAAAAAATTTTTTTTATATTTTTTTGAAAATGATAAAAGAATTTTCTTATAGAAGAAGAATATAATTTTATTTGTATCACCGTATTTAGTGTTTTACAAAACTGTTACCATTTTACATTTATAATAATCAGGATTTTTTTATATTTTGCGTGCCAAATGCCAAAAGGTGTATAATTTTTTTTTGGTGCCAATCGTTTTGTAAACATGTTCTAAGTCTAAAAATAAAAAGGAAATTTTCCTAAGCCAAAAGGGTGTATGTCTCAAGTTATACGCCCTTTTAGCTTCAAAACACTAAAAATTTAGTGATCTAAAACCAAAAGGGCGTATAATTTTTTTAATTTCCCGCTAAGAAAATTAAAAATTTTCTAAAATTGGAAAATTATTAGTTTTATCCTGTTTTTCAAAAATTTCTTACTTATAATAATATTATTTTTATTCTATATGTGGGTGATTCTCTGTAAGGATGTTTTTTGCTGTCCCAGGCATTTTTTTATTAGAAAAATTGTTATTTTGTTACTAAAAAAAATTTATTACGAAAGTAAAAAAACATTTCTATTTGGAGCATTGAAAACTAAAATGGAATAAATTTTGGTTTTTTTGCTATAAATTCGTAAACCACCGAAATGTCAGTCTCCTGGGCTGTCCCAGTCCCAAAATTAAAACTTTAAGATTAAATTTTAAGTTATTCGTCAATAATATATAATTTGGTCCATAATGTTTATAAACTTAATTAGTTAACTAACAATCTTCTTCAATAAAAAGTACCGAAAGTTAATTTGTTTCATTAAATTCATTAAACCAAAGTTTGTCCCAGGCATTTTAAGATCAGTCCCCTGCCAGAAGTTCAAAGCCAAAAAAAAAAATTAGGAAAACGGTTGACCCTGAAGGCCATCCCTGCAACTTCCCGCTAATTCCATACTTAGGCGCTTAAAATTGCACCAATGACGTTTTTGAGCTCTTCGAGCTCAAAAATACAATTTATGGGTTATTATGAGCTCTCCGAGCTCAAAGAGATTGCTTTCCTATGCTTTTGAGCTCTTCGAGCTCAAAAGTCTGATAGAGATTTGATAAGACACAATGTTTTGAATTTTTAAACCGCAATAACTTTTGAATGAATAAACCGATTTTCACGCGGTTGGCAGCATTCGACGCAGTTTTTTAAGCCTCACAAAGAATCTCAAATTTTGAATTGATCGCGCTAGGAATTTCGGAGTCATTCCGAAAAAACACTTTTTTCGGTTTTCTTTCGTTCACGATATCTCTCGAACGAATCAACCGATTTTGACCGGACTGGTGGCGATCGACGTGGTTTTTTGAAGTTAAGAGCTGATTAGTTTTTGGAATTGAACCATCAAGCCGTTTAAAAGTTATTCCAAAAAAACCACATTTGAAAGAAAATTTTTTTTCAGATTTTTGAAGATTTCTGAAAATCTATTGATCTGAATCGGTCCAAATAGTTATCAAAACCCAAGTTTAGTCAAGCCCTTTCGAATGGCACCAACCGCGATGAAATCGGTCAAGCCGTTCAAAAGTTATAAGCGGTTCACATACTTTTACACACACACACACACACACACCGTGATAACCTCGCGGGGATAGTCAGGGAAGCTTCCTGTGACCTTAAGGGGGGAAATACCTGTAGAAGGCCGTTTTCATGCTGATTTTCATGAATTTTTTTAAGGTATAAAAAATTAATATTACTTATTGAAACTATCAGGTTATTTTATACATATATTTATGAGTATTTTTTCGTATTAAACAACAATATAAGTTAAAAAATAGCGGAAATATCAGCTGATACACATCGTAAGTTGTCATCCGACTTAGCCGTCTGTGTGCAGTATGGAAGCCACAATTTTTATTTGAAAGCAATGCCACAGAAAAGTTACTTTATTTATATGTGTATCTTCCATATGAACCTCAATTCCAAAAAAAAAAGGTAAAAACTTGCATTTTTTAGAGGGCTGTAAAATTAAGTCGTGATTTTTTACCACTTTTTCATACATTGTTTATTAAAAAAAAAAATAGTTTAAATAAAAATATCGCTTTCGATTGAGGTTCATATTCAAGGCAATTGTATAAAAAAGATTATAAGCCATATCGTAAGATGATTGGCTTAAAACTCTTTGAGCTAGACTGCACACAGTTTTGAAAAAACTCGTTTCGAGAAAAACGCGTTTGAAAAAAAAGTTAATGTAAAATAGTATTAAAGTAATTACTAAATCGCTTATAATTTTTGAACCAATAGCAATTTTTACTTGAAATTAAAAATCTATATTTTTGAATAGTTTTACAAGCGATTTATAAAAAAAAATTGAAATTTTTTAAGCCCGTACACGTATTTCCCCCCTTAAAACGTCGAGATCTGATGAAAACTCGATTTTTGCAAAACGAGGTAAAAACAATAACTTCTCGATTTTTGAAAATCTTCGATTTTCTTAGCGGGAAGTTAAAAAATCCAGCGTGTTATTTTACCTTTTGTAAGGTTTATAAGGATCTAACTAGCCTTGAGTTAATAACCATAGGGCTGTTAGCGCTTTATCGGCATTTTATTTAGTGTCAAAGCACCGTTTGTGCTGGAAATATGTGTGTGGGCCACTTCAAAACTCAGTCCCCTGGCAACTATTTTCATTTATAATTTATTTATAAAATTGGATCCATAAGTCTTAATATTATTCTAATTAATGTAAACATTCATTGAGAACTTGAAAAGTTGAATGCATTGAAATAGTTTGCTTGATTTTTCTCAATTTGATAAAAAAAACAGTCCCCTGTGATGTTATATGGAAAAAGATACACAAATATCGAAAAAGCAAAAATTAAATCGGCTGTTTATTTATTATGATTAATCTGATAGTTTTGTAGCCCTTGTTAATTTTTTTTCTAATAAAATCAAAAATAATTTGGTCGGACAATTTTGTACAGATTTAAGACGACCTTAAAGAGAATCACCTACATAAATTTGATTAACTATTTATGTTATACTATGTAATTGATTGAATCCAATTCTATTTTATATTTTGACAGCAATATTGAAAAATATTATAATTTTTATCATTATTAATTAATTTTTTTGTACCAATTAATTTTGTGGTGTTCGTTGTTATTTATCAACTGAATTTAATTTGTTGTATTTGATGTATGAACTCAATCATAGTCATTTTTGTAATAGTTATCAAATATTTTGTCTGGGGATCAAGAATCATAGAACTATTAAATACTCACTTTTAAAATTAATAAGAAATTTCTCAACATTTGTGTTAAAAAAATATTTTATCAATTTATAACTCCAAAAATAATTAATCTTAATCATTTGCTTTATTGTCTTGATTAAAAATAATTGACTCTTTTATAAATCTTCTGATAATTTTAATCATTCAATATTTTTCAATTGCGCTCTGTATTTCTGTGAACAAAAAATATTAATTACAAACAAAAATAATAATAATAAAATTATTAATTTAATTATCAATACTTACCAAGTATTTAACTTCTTTAAATTTTATATGCAAAAATAATTTTATTAAATTTATTAAATTTATCACAAATTCTTAATTAACCTAAATTCTAATTTTTTTTTTTGAAAAAAAATATCAAAGAATTGTTATTATTATTTATAATATATTCAATCTAAAATTTTCTTGTTAATTTAAAAATAATTATTTTTTTATAAATTATTTATTAAACACACATTTTAATTATTTACTTCTTGATAAATAAATAACAAAGTCAACAAATGACGTTGACAATGCTCTAAAGGCGACTTTTCATCTAAACAAAATAAATATTGCAGTTATTTTTTTTTTTTACCTCATCAGCTGTCAAAATAACTAAATAATTTTATATATTTTATTAATTAAAACAAAGTGAATTTTTTTATTGGTCAATTAGTAATTTAAAGTAAGTGCGACGCAATACATAAAAATAACCTTTATGATGTTTTAAAGATTTTATATAAAAGTCATATTATTTGTATATTTATTTGTGTCTGTGCTGTTTGAGTAATATAACACGAGGTTAAAGTAGACATAATAATAATAATAATATTAGTCACTGTGTTAATTGATTAATGACATAATTTTTGGATAATTTTCATCATTTTTAATGCAAAATGCCGTTTTTTCGAGATTTATTCCAAAATTTATTCGGTGGAAGCTTAACAAAAGATCACGACAATCAGAGGTAAAGTTTTTTTATTTATTTATTATTGATTAAAAATTAAAAATAGCAATTAACCAATAAATTGATTATATTTTTGTATTTTTTATTGTGAAACTGAAATCAGCTGACAATTTTTTTTCATTTTTATTACAAATTATAAAAAAAAAAACAAATTTTCACTTTTTTTAATAATTTAACAATTTAAAAAAAATTTTTTTTTTTCAAAAAAATTAATAAAAAAATATATGAAAATGAACAAAGCAGACATTTGACAATTTTTTCCGATTTTTCTTATTAAAAAAAAATAAAAATAAAAATTTTAGTTACAGAAAATTTGAAAAACTAAAAATGTAATTTTTTAAAAATATTTTTTTAGTTATAATTTAATTATGAAAATAAATTTAGCTGATATTTAATAATTTTTAGAATTTTTTTTTCTAAATAAATTATGGCAAAAAAAATTAGAAAAAAAAATTGACATGTAGAAATTTTGAAAAATAAAAAATGCAATTTTTTAAAAGTAATTTTTTTTAACAAATTTGTTTGTTAAAAAAAATTAAAAAATTCTCTAGTGACTGCTAACTTTAATGTCATAATTTAATTAATGATAAAAATTAAAAAATTTTTAAATGTCTGCTGATTTCAGTATCATAAAAATATTGACATGTAGAAATTTAAAAAAAATTATAAATGCAATTTTTTAAAAATAATTTTTTGGAACAAATTTTTTTTGTTAAGTAAAATTAAAAAATTATTAAGTGACTTAATTTTTTAGAAGAATTTTTTTTTTATTACAATTTAATTATAGATGTCTAAAAAATTTTGACAGATGTTTGCTATTTTTAATTATAATTTTTGACATTTATAAAAAAAATTTTTTTTCAATTATTGAGTGAAGTGTTATATAAATATTTTGGTTAAATAATTTCTAAAATATTCTAGCATTAATTTTTAACAACTTTGATTTTTATAGATTTGATGATCGTCAACACTCTGGTAACGAATTTCGAAATCCTATTTGGCAGAATGATGAGGAAGATGGTGATGACTATGTTGATGAATACAGGTAGTAATTATAGATAGTAGTTTATTGAGTAATAAATAAAAAATAAAATATTGTTTAAATGTTTATGATACTGAAGTTAGCTGACAGCTGTCAATTTTAAAAATTCTTTTAGCAAATCAATTATATTAATAAAAATGTTTTAAAAAATTTCTGCTAATAATTTTTTTTTATTTAATTTTTTTCATTGCTATAAAATTATAAAAAAATTTCTAATGTCTTTGACAGACAACTTTAATATCATAAAAGTTTACAAAGAAGGTGAGATAAAAAACTTTTTCATTAATCATTAATCACTATACAACAAATTAGTATTAAAAAAAAAAATAGTCAAAAAATTCTACATGTAGAAATTAAAAAAAAAAAATTATAAGTGCGAATTTTTAAAAATATTTTTTAAATAATTGATTTGTTCTAAAAATTTTAAAAATTATCAGTCTGCTGATTTCATGTTACTCGTGTCATAAAAAAATTAATTATTTTAATTAAAATATTTTCTTTTAATTTTTCATTGTGAAGAAATGTTTCAATCAGTATTAAAGAGGAAATTTTTTTTTTTTAATATATCGTGTGCCTAAAGGTAAAAGGGCTTATGACAATTTATGCGCCCTTTTACCTCTGCAAAGGTAAAAGGGCGTATATTTTTTTTTTTATTGCCAATCGAGTAGTAGACACATTCTATGCTTAAAATTGAAAAAAAAAATTATAAAGGTAAAAGGGCGTATGTCTTTAATTATACGCCCTTTTACTTTTAAGAATTCGAAATTTTGGTGATCTAAAGGTAGGTGAAAGGGCGTATGATTTTTTTTCGGCCAGTTTACAAAAGAACATATTCGTAGTTTAAAAATGTGAAAAAAAAACTTTCTGTGGTAGTAGCGGCGTAAAATCTCAACTATAAAATTTTTTAAAGTTAAAAAAGGAAATATATTCAAAGAACAATAAAGTACGCGTGATTTAATTATTTATGTAGTTTTTACTTTAAATTAATCACTTAATTTTTACGTAATTTGTTTTTGATTGATTTATTTTCTATTTGTTTATATCTTCACTTTGTATATGAGGCTGTTATTTTAGTATAACTTGTCTTGTTAAACTATTATTCAACATTTGGAATTAAAATTACAATTTTTTTATGCGCCCTTTTACCTTTAAGTAGTACTTTTCTTAAAGCTGAAAGGACGTATGTCTTGAGATATACGCCCTTTCAGCTTTAGGATACCAAATTTTTTTTTTCACTGATTTTTACGTTTCAGACAATTTCAAACCGAATGGCAAAAAAAAAATTTTTTATACGCCCTTTTAGCACAAATCCCTATTAACCCTTAGCTATAAGCCCTTTTACCTTTAAGCACGCGATATATTTAATAGAAATTTAGTAGATTTTTTTAACGAAAAATTAAAAATAAAAATTTTGATTCTTATTCGAGAGGATTTAACCGAAGTCCAAATGGGTTTCACTTCCAAATCTTTACAAATCCTTTGGAAATGTCGAGATACTTTGAATCGCAAATTGATAGTATGATGAGGGATTTCTTCAACTTCAGTTTTAATCAGGATTTTACAACTGGTGAAGCCATTACTGGTAAATAGTTCAATTATTATATTAATTAATTTTAACAAAATTTTCAAAATTAACATAAGTAACTCTGAGAGAAAAAATTTATTCTGAAAAAAATGAGCAATGTCTTCACTGAAGAAATAAAAATTCAAATAGTTATTATAAATTAGTTGATACAATTAAATTATTCAATACTTCTCTATAACATCTACATATTATTAAATGAAGCATGACATTCACATACAACTTGAAACAAGTTGTTCAAATTTTTAGCATTGTCAAGTGTGATTTTTACTTCAGTGAAAACACGCTCTAAAAAAAGATTAATAATTTAAATAAGATAATATTCAAATAAAAAAAGATTAATAATTTAAATAAGATAGTAGAGCAACAATATATTAATCTATTAAGGAAGTTCAAGCGAATTTAATGTAAAAAATAATTTTCAATTTTGACCTTTGAAATTAAATATACGTATAAATAAATACGTCATTTATCTCATCCCAAAATTTAAAAAAGATTCACCGTTTAGTTACTTAGATATTAAATTTTAAAAATCACATATTTTATCTCCTTATACACGGGCTCTTATGGCGGACAAACGTTTTGTCGAGACTTTAATTATTTTTTTCAATATTAACCTCCCAACTTTAACGGATAAAAAACTATACACAAGAAACTTGGATCATTTCAAAATATAAAAACAATTTAATAATAATACATTACCGATATAATTTTTGAAATATTTAAAGTCAAATTTTATGTTTGTAACTGGTTTATCGTCAGCCATTTATTCGAATAAAGATTTGACAACATCTACAAAACTATAGTGAGCGAATTAGACTGCGAGATCCTACAGCACGACATCAACACGCTAGCTACATGGTGCACAAACAACAAACTTGACTTGAATGTCAAAAAATGTGCAGTGATAGCCTTCACACGTGCTCATACCCAGGTGCCCACCAGCTATCTCCTGAATGGCGTCGAGATCGAACATGTAGACTGCATCAAAGACCTTGGTGTCTTAATTGACAACAAGCTTATGTTCACCAAACATGTAGACAAAATCACACTCCAAGCCCTCAAAATCCTAGGCCTTGTCACAAGAACATGTAGAGACTTCAACTACCCGCATACTACGGTTAACCTATACCTTACTCTAGTTCTGCCGATTTTGGAATACTGTTCGGTCATCTGGTCACCTTACACTGATATCTTAACCAAGCAGCTTGAGAGAATTCAAGACAAGCTATGTAAATATCTCTCAAATACATGCTGGTCGCGAGCTAATGCCTCCACTTTAGATGATCTTCGCAAGCACTTCAAATTAAACAATTTGACTAATCGTCGTCAGGTCGCCGACATGGCTTTTTTTTACAAGGTGGTCAATGGAATCATTGACGCCCCGGACATCTGCAGCAGCTTCGAATTTGCGCCTGCCAACATAATGTTGAGGCGCAAAAGGTTACTGAAAACTACTAAGTCTTCAAAAAACTATGTGGTGAATGGACCTCATGACAGAATAGCAAACCTGGTGAATAAATTAAATGGCGAAGTGGAATTCTACGGTGGTACCTTCAGTGCTTTTATGTCAAACATTAAAAAACAGTTACTTATGTACACATAAACTACACAAAATTTTCTTTTTCTCGTTCTCTGCTTCAACTTAAATCATAATTTAATTTTCTTAAATTTATGTTAGTTAATTTTAAATAATCTTTTTTTATGTATATTGCCGATAGGCGTATGTTGATTAATAAATAAATAAATAAACATCGCGTCAACAGCTGAGAAAAAACAAAAGGATAAAAATATAGTTACAGAGAGAGAAATGTTTAACTCACACACTCATCCACGTCTCAGGTTATGGGTATAATCAAGCGCGCTATTGCCAAATCTGTTTATTTATTCCGGCAAGTAATAAATACCAAAGTCATTTTATTACTTTACTTTATCAAATAAATAAAAATCATAAATTATTAAATTGTTTAAATTATTTTAAATTAAAATAAAGAATTTTGACGAATATTGGGAAGACTAAAATTAAAAAAAAATTTAACACTATTTTGACTCATTAGTTACGCTCGAACTTCCTTAAATAAAAAATAAAAAATTCTTACCTAAAAGATTAATGTCAACATCGACCATAATATTAAGGGATTGCTCATATTCTTCTTTGTCTTGCGAGATATTAGGAAGAAGAATTTGAAAGTATCCAAAGGAAAAACCTTTCTGGGTACTATTATTGATCCATACTAATTCTCTTCAATACAAATAAATAGTACAATATTATATTATAATACAGAAAATTTACATTATTCATGTTAATAAATCAATTTTATACAGCGTACTTAGTAGTTACATAAAGCGTTCCTTTTCCGATTTCTTCATCATTTACATAAACATTGGTATTTTCTTCAATAAGTTTTAAATTTTCTTCAGGAATTTCTATTTTACGGAGATGTAACATTTTATTATAATTTTTTTATTAAAAAAGTAAAAATGTTTTATTTTACTTGATGAAAATTATTTGAAATTTTTTTTCTGCAGCAACGAACATTCAATTGTTAAATAAAATTGATATCTTGAAGTTCTTCAAATGTATAGTGTTTTATAAACTGATGATTAATATGTCTAGATAATTTGAGATTTGTACTAAGATATGACATGAATAATCTATTGTTCTATAATTTTATATTACTTCTTATCTTCTTCTGTAAGTATGATATCGTTTGTATGTTCAATAATGTCGATCAGTAATTTTAACAATCTCCAAAATGTTTTTGAAATAAATTTTCGTGAAGATAATTGTACTTATTTAATGCTAAATATTTGATAAAATATTTTTCTATTTTTATCTATTATAATTGGTAATAATAAAAAAACAGTGTAATTTTACAAAATTGGGTATGTAAAAATACAAAAGATGATTTTTATTAAAAATATAATTTTGTCTACTATTCCGAAAATTTTTATTAAAATTACAATAAAATTTTCTTATCCCAAGCGTCACATAAAAAACTGTTGACTTTTTGGTAAATTTTATTTAACAAGAAGTCATAAATTAATAATTGTCAATTTAAATTCAACAACATATTGCCAAAAAAAATTTTGTACCGCTTGGGATTTTATCGTTTATTTTGTAAGTTTAGTCAACAAAAGTTTGATTATTTTTTTTTTTATAAAATCCGGCATTTTATTCTACCGTCCCAAGCGGTACAAATTTTTTTTTGTTAATGTTTTGTTGAATTTAAGTTGACGATTATTAATTTTTTAACTTCTTGTTGAGTGAAATCTATCAAAAAGTCAACATTTTTTTTTATGAAGCTTGGGGTGTTTTCGTCTTGTAATTTTATCATTTCATTTAAGACTAGTGCTTTTGAATTCTTCATGAAGCGTGAACGAAACAATAAATCTGAATTTTAAACTATTGATATTCATTCACAAATTTTTGTTACATAAGTTTATCATCTTAAATTATCATCTTTTTGTATTTTGCATCACTAAGTTTAACTCGTTAATTTTTAATTTTTATATTCAAATTCATACTTTTCTTGTATTTATTAGAACTAAATTCCAAATTTAAGAAAAACGATTTTTTCTTAATATTTAAAATTTTTGAAATTTTATATCTTCATTATTCATACGTGACTAGCAGCCAAGAAAAATAATATTCTCTTTAAATTCCCAAATTTCAGTACCACTCATTATGAGTCTTCTTTCGTAATTACAGTTATACGATTATGGGAAGAACTACCAGAGGACATTATAAATTCATCAAGCTTGGAGGTTTTCAAAAATAAAATTTTTGATTATTTATTTAATTTAGATGTTTGATCATAAACTGTTGTAAATGCTTCTATCATTATTTTATTAATCTTCAAACTTCGTTAACCTTCTTTATATAGCTTCTTTTTAATTTAAAGTTTCCTTCGGATAGCTTAACTGGTAGAGCCCTTGGCGCGTAACCGAGAGATCTGGGTTCGATTCCCAGTCTGGGCTGTCTGATTATTTTTTCAATTACGGAAAAATCCCCACTGAGTAGGTCCCCCCCTTTCCCCTATCCGTTCTTTCCCAACTCCCTTAAAAATTTGCTTTAATATTGCTTTAATATCCTACCTGTCTCTTTAGTAACATCAAAGATTCTTAAAATTATTAGTTAATTCTTTATAAATTAAATTTTTATATTAATTTTTAATGTAGTATATAATATTATCACCTATCTAAAAATATTATTGTGTAAAACACTCTAAATATTTATAAGTTAAACTGCACAATAATGTAAAATTATATGTATACTTACTCTTTGTCATTCGGCAACTGCCTTGACATAATTTTGTTAATAAACTAAACTAAACTAAACGTGTACTTAATTGTAATTTTTTTTGTATACTTTTGCCATTGAAATTAAATTATAAATAAATAAATAAATAAATTTATAAATAAATAAATTTATAAATAAATAAATAAATCTATAAATAAATAAATAATTAAATTAGGTGCAACCACTTTGGAAATATTTAAAAATAAAATATATGACCAAATTTCAATAATGTATGACCAAAAATTGATTTATTAATTTCAGATCACCAAAATAATTTGCCTGAGTTACTACCACCATCTACTAGCAGAAAATTGAGTCCACGTGACGAAGTTTTTAAGCCTGGTTATGATTTTGCTTCTGAAAATCCTCATGATAAAAATTACAAAATCGACAAAGATTTGGATGGAAAGTAAATATATATTTTTTTTTAAATATTACTATGTTTTTTAAATATTATTATTTATATTAATTTTTTGCAGAATAAGCGCTGAAGATTTTTCACGGATTTGGAAAGACGTGGATGAAACCCAGCTAGTTCCCAAAAATGAAAGCCCCGTTGTACCGCGAAGTAGGTTTAATTTTAGTTCATTTGGAAAATCTGTCACCTCGCAGACAATAAGACGCCCGGATGGTAGCGTAGAAGAACGCCAAAGTGTTACTGACAGCGAGGGAAATTGCGAGACTACTATAAAACGCCAAATTGGAGATAAAATTTATACCAGTGTCACCAAGAGAGACAAGTATGGAGTAGAAAGCAAAACGGAGAATTTTGAAAATATCCCTGAAAGTAAGTTATTAATTATATATTTTAATAATAATAAAAATAAATGAAAATTTTGTAAATTACCTAAAGAAATTGAGAATATCTGAAGAAATGTCGCAAGTTTTCAAAATTTAACTTCTTTTCATTTTTTTATCCAAATTTTCAATATTATCTATTTATTTATTTATTTATAAACAACCCCGACAGCCTTAGCCATTAACAGGCTTAATAATCTTTATAAAATAATTGTTCTTAAAATTGTTTTTGTAATGACAAGATAACAAAAAAAAAAAAAAAAAAAAATTAGATAACATATTTGGATTGCATCAATCCCTTTATAATTACTCGAGTAGGTAAACATAAAAATAAAAATAACAAAAGAAAAAGTAGCAAATTTGTAAGAAGAAAATTTGAGTTATTGTAGACTTAATTATAATATGCAATAAAAATCATTTAAATTAAATTTATTGTTTTGCAGGTGAAGTAAAAAACTTCGACTCAAATTGGAAACCTACTGAAGAACCTAAAATTAATTCGGAACCACTAAATAAATTTCCTTGGGAACAGTTTTTTGATTTTAACCCAAAGTTGTAGTTATTTAGATTAAAAAGTATCTGTAGTTAATACTTATTTATAATATTAATAAAATATAATTATTTAAAAGAAATTTAAATTGAGTACTATTATTGAGTAAAAACACGTCAAGTGGACCCCCCTTTTACCACTTGGTGATAGAAAACTTATTAAAATATAATTATCAAAAGTAGTCATACCTAAAAATCATCCCTCAAAACAGTTTTTGAAAATTTTGAATTTAACAACAATTTTTTTAACAACAAAAATTTTCGGTACTTTTAATTAAAAAATTAATTGTGAAAAAGCTATTGAAGATAACTTAACGAAATTTTCAGCGATTATAGTAAAATATCTATATTTTCACATAAAATTCTTTTGCAAATTTAATTTGTTTATTATCATATTTTTTATTAATTTTTAAATAAACAAATTTAAATTTTAATGACTTTTCAGTACGATAATAGATTTTTTTTTTTTTTACTAATACTCGTTATACATTTAAGTTCTTTATTTAGAAATAAAATTTCACTGCCCGGTATTAGTTTAAATAATATGAATTTTTATATGACGCAGCGGTGAATGGTACAAGTGCTCTGCGCGCTACTGAGCTTCGCCGTTAAGGCTGTAGATCGCTACAAATTACACAATTATTTAATAAATGATTTTTGTGTGCGTCATTGTGTACTTCAATTTTTTTTAAAAGTCCTAGTAGATAGATTTTAGGAATTTCATGAAAAGTGAAATTTTTCGTAACCACGCACACTAAATACGTTCCAAAATTGTTTCTTTTAATTTTTAAATTTACAACAAAATTTTTTTTAACTTCCGAAAATCATATACAACCATATCGGTTACTTGGATTTTTTAATTTTTTATTTTATATCTTTTTGTAAAGAAATAAAATTTTTTTTTCTTAACAGTCTTATGAACGTGGACTTGGCGTGATTTTTTTTACAGTGAAACTGTTTTTGTTCGGATTATAACAATAATCGACACTGAAAGTGGCAGATATTAGAAATTTCATTTTTAAATTATTACCAAAAAATTCGATGTGTAAAAATTAAAAATAATTTTTGTAACAAATAAATTATTAGAAAAAAAAAAAAAAAATTGGCAGAAATTTGTAAAAAATAAAAAATGAAATTTTTTAAAAATTATATTTCAAAAAAAAATTTATTTGTTAAAAAAAATTAAAAAATTGTCAAATGACAGCTAAATTTAATTATTTAATGTCAAATTTTTAGAAGACTTTTATTTACCAAAATTGATTTGTCATAAAAATTGAAAAATAGGACAGTTGTCAGCTAACTTCACTATCACAATAGTAATTTGGTCATGACCAAAGTAAAATATCATAACAATCATAACCGCGCTGATAGAAAAAGCAAGTAGCGCCAACTACAGGATTTTTTTTGAAGTATGCGCGCGCACATAGCCTTTAATCTACCAACGTCGTGTTTGGTCGTTTGGTGGTGTTTACAATATAACGTTTGCTCACAAGTTTACATTTTCATTTAATAAAGTGAAAAAGTTATAATTATAATAAATAAATAAATAATTAATAAAAATGCCGGGAGCGGATAAAAGAAAAGCTGGAGGTGGTGACGAGATTTTGGCTTTAGTTCCAGCATCAAAACGCACAAAAAATGAAGTTGTTTTCAGCAGCCGGGAAAAAGCCGTCATTCAAAGTGTAATTATAACCTATATTTGATTATTTATCAAATTTATTATCAAAATTGATTCAGCAAATATTTAATAATTTTATAACAAAATATTTACAGTAAATGAAAAAATTAGAAAAAAGATAAAAAATGCAATTTTTTTTTAAATAATTTTTTGAAAAAAATTTTCATGTTAAATAAAATTTAAAAAAAAAAGGCCATTCGGCAGCCGAAATGGAAGTAGATTTTTCAAATAAAGAAAATTGATTTTTAATAAAATAATATAATAACACTAATAATGTATAACTTAATTTATGAATTAAAAACAAAATTCAATAATAAATTTAAAACTATTTAGAAGAAATTTTGGAAAAAAAATTAACTTTTGAAGAAAAAGTTTCTCAAAGAATTGCAAAGATTATAAAATTTGAATTATAAATGACCAAATTTTAAATAACTGCTTAGGAACAACAATTTGCAAATCAATCAGATGTTTGAAACCGGATAAAATTTTAATTGAAGAAAACAATATATAGACACTAATTTGTGACATATTTACTGACGAATTACCTGAAAACATTACACGAAAGACTAATCATTATCGTAATTATTGAATTTACATCATGATTAAGCTATGTTGCAGACAATAATTGTAAAACGGCTGCAACAGTAAAACTGTTTTATTAAACGAACTCTAAAAGGAGTAATATTGAGGCTATTACCACTTCTGAGTAGTGAAAATTGAAGCTTATTAAAAGAGCTTTACGATGCATTTTACCGAATTTTGATATCGTGTCTCGATCAGTAATTATATCAAGTTGAAGTAGTAAAAACATCAATTTTTACGATTTTCAAAATTTCAAAATCCTGTCATTTCCAAATTACTCGCCCGATTAAGCTCATCTTCGAACTTAACCTTGGTCTTGATCGATATATAAAGCATGTTGAGTTTGAGAAGAATCGGTTATAAATTGAAAACGCTATCGTGCTGACAAGCCGCGTTATATCGTATAAATTTATATATATATATATATATATATATATATATATATATATATATATATATATATATATATATATATATATATATACATATATAAACTTTTGAACTATATACATTTTCTGACTCAGCTCGACAAACTGAATCAGAAAACGACTAAATTTTTTCAAAGTTGCGCCATGAGGATGGCTGCAATAGTTAGATTTTTATAAAATCTACTAAAAATTATAATTAGAAAGTAATTAGAATATTAATTTACTTTCAGGGGCCACCAAGAACATCCTCTTTATCTTCTCCAATTATGTTGCTGGAAGGACATCAAGGTGACATATTTTCTTTGGAGTTCCATCCAGAAGGACAGTATTTAATTTCTACAGGTTTTGATCGTCAAATTTGTAAGTATTTTTTATAGTTAACTATTAAATACTTAGTTAAATTTTTAATTATTATTATTATTATTATTGTTATTGTTATTTTTATTAAAATTCTAATTTTATTTTTCAGACATATGGAACGTTTATGGAGAGTGCGAAAATATCGGTGCAATGTCGGGCCACAGCGGAGCAGTAATGGAAATCCACTTTAGTTCGGATGGTAACTTTGTTTACACAGCAAGTACTGACATGACTCTCGGGCTCTGGGACTTTATTGCCGGTACTAGGATCAAAAAATTAAAAGGACACAGTGGGTTTGTAAATTCAGTGGGTGGAGCGCGTCGAGGACCTACACAATTGTGCTCTGGTAGCGATGATTGCACTATAAAAATATGGGACCCACGTAAGCGGGGCCAGTGTAAAACTCTCGAGAATTCTTACCCGGTAATTTATTTTTCTATTAATTAATTTATCAATAAATTAATTTATTAATTAGTCAATTGATAAATTATTGAATTAAATAATTATTCAATTAATAAATTATTGAATTAAATAATAATTCAATTAATAAATTCATTGATTTGTAAACTAATTAATTAATTAATTTATTTATTAACTTAGGTGACTGCAGTGACATTTAATGACACAGCTGAGCAAGTAATAAGTGGTGGAATTGACAACGACATTAAAATTTGGGATCTGAGAAAAGACGCAGTACTTTACAAATTAAAAGGACACACTGATTCAGTAACCGGACTGAGATTAAGTCCCGACGGGTCGTATATTTTATCAAATTCTATGGACAACTCACTCCGTATTTGGGACGTCAGACCGTTCGCACCTTTTGAGAGATGTGTCAAAATTTTTACAGGACACCAGCATAACTTTGAAAAGAATTTATTGCACTGCGCCTGGTCTCCAGATGGCAGCAAAGTCTCTACTGGGTCTAGTGACAGGTTCCACTACATCTGGGATACCACCAGCCGGAGGATTCTTTATAAGTTACCGGGACATAATGGGAGTGTTAATGCTGTTGATTTTCATCCCAAAGAACCAATTGGTAATTTTTATTTTTCATTTCATTTTTGAATATCAATAAGATAGTAATATTATTTCTTCATTTTCACTATTAAAAAATTTAGTAGCTTAAAAAAATTTTATTTTAAGTGATTTAATTTTTTATACTTAAAAATGATCTGTATAAATTAAGAGGATAAGAAAATTTTGTCTTCGAAGTATTTATATGATTAAATTCAATTTAATATTATTGGAAAGGTCTAGATCTAAATTAATGCCTTTTCAATGTTTCATTGTAATTTCTTAAATATTGACATTTTATAAAGAGATAAGCTCATCCCGATGTTACACTCATCAAGAGCTTTCATTTTAGTACCCACTTGCAATTTTGATATATTTGTCATATGTACATATATAAAATATATATGGGTGATTCTCTGTAAGGACGTCTTAAATCTGTACAAAATTGTCCTACCAAATTATTTTTGATTTTATTAGAAAAAAAATTAACAAGGGCTACAAAACTATCAGCTTAATTATAATAAATAAACAGCCGAATTAATTTTTGCTTTTTCGATATTTGTGTATCTTTTGCCATATAATATGACAGGGGACTGATTATTTTTATCAAATTGAGAAAAATCAAGCTAACTATTTCAATGCATTCAACTTTTTAAGTTCTCAATAAATGTTTACATTAATTAGAATAATATTAAGACTTATGGATCCAATTTTATAAATAAATTATAAACAAAAATAGCTGCCAGGGGACTGAGTTTTGAAGTGGCCCAGACACACATTTCCAGCACAAACGGTGCTTTGACACTAAATAAAATGCCGATAAAGCGCTAACAGCCCTATGGTTATTAACTCAAGGCTAGTTAGGTCCTTATAAACCTTACAAAAGGTAAAATAACACGCTGGATTTTTTTTTTTGGCTTTGAACTTCTGGCAGGAAACTGATCTTAAAATGCCTGGGACAAACTTTGGCTTAATGAATTTAATGAAACAAATTAACTTTCGGTACTTTTTATTGAAGAATATTGTTAGTTAACTAATTAAGTTTATAAACATTATGGACCAAATTATATATTATGGACGAATAACTTAAAATTTAATCTTAAAGTTATAATTTTGGGACTGGGACAGCCCAGGGGACTGACATTTCGGTGGTTTACGAATTTATAGCAAAAAAACCAAAATTTATTCCATTTTAGTTTTCAATGCTCCAAATAGAAATGTTGTTTTACTTTCGTAATAAATTTTTTTTAGTAACAAAATAACAATTTTTCTAATAAAAAAATGCCTGGGACAGCAAAAAACATTCTTACAGAGAATCACTCATATAAATATATAAAATATATGAAAAATTGATGTGGGTACTCAAATGAAAGGTCTCTATGAGTGTAATATCGGGGTGAGCTTATATCTTCAAAAATGTCAATAGTTTACAAGATACAAGATTATTTCTTAGTTATTGATATTTTTAAAGATGTAAGCTCATTCTGACGTTACAATCATCAAAAGCTTTCATTTGAGTACCCACATGCATTTTCATATATTTTTCATATATTCATATATGTAAATATATGAAAAATTGATGTAGGTACTCAAATGAAAGGTCTTGATGAGTGTATTGTCGAGATGAGCTTATATTTTTAAAAATGTCAATCGTGCACAAGATACAAGCTCATTTTTTAATTATTTATATCTTTAAAGATATAAGCTCATCTTGATGTTACGCACATCAAGAGCTTTCATTTGAGTACCCATATGCATTTTGATATATTTTTCATATATACATATATATAAATATGTGAAAAATTGATGTGGGTACTCAAATGAAAGGTCTTGATGAGAGTAATGTCGGGGTGAGCTTATAGTTTAATTTGGTATAATCAGAAAGGTCGAGATAAAAATTAGTGCCTTTTGGTTTATATATTTTTTTTGTAAAGTTTTTGGAGGAGTTTTTAATAGTTTGTTAGTTCTATAAATTTGTTCGGTCACATTTGTTCATTAAATTATTAGTAATTGATCCTGTAATAGCACTATTATTTTTAAAAACTACTGATGTGATTGTAAATATAAAAAAATAATTCAGCCAAAATTTTCTTATTCAGAGTTCATAAATTTCTGCAGTCACGTAGTGACTGCTAGTTGCTAGTATAAATATTAATTGATTTTTTTATTTGTTACAGTGTGCTCCGGTTCAAGTGACAAACAAATTTTCTTGGGAGAAATAGAAGCGACAAATTGAAATAAATTTTTAATTAAAACATGAAAAAAAATTTTATATATAATAATAATAGTAATAATAATAAAATAAATATTACATTAAAGTCAGCAGTCATTTGACAATTTTTTTTACTTCTATTTAACAAAAACAAATTTTTTCTCAAAAATTATTTTTAAAAATTTCTACCTCATTTTTTTTCTCATTTTTGGCCATAATTTATTTGTTGAAAATATTATAAAAATTGTGAAATATCTGCTAAATTAATTTAAATAAATAAATTAAATACCTGTCGATAAAAACAAATCCTATGTTACGGTACCTTTACCAACTTGTACACAATTCATTCAAGTTTGTACTTAAATATTGTTGTTATTGTTAATGTAGACGGCGTAGTAAACAGTATAGTAAATTTATATCTAATAACCTCACTATTTTGTTTATTTAGATCACCTCTACATTTACACATATTTTGAAACTTACTGTGTTCATTTGTATTATAAATATTTAAAAAAATTATTATTGTAATTATTAATTAGTAAGAGTAATGGCATCTCCTTGGGCTCCCATTCCACCAGCAGAAGCAGTAAGCTTCAATCAAATAACTGCCGAGCAGTCTTTCCATAAAAAATTGGAAAAGTATGTTGAATTTATTTTTACTTATAACCTTGAAGTATTTTTATTATTTTTACTTTAATTAATAATTAAAAAAAAAAAAAATTGAGTTTATTCTTTAATAATTAATTTTTGTTTCAGTGAATTTTTAAAGTATGCTGATGATAAAGTTACTGAAAATCACGCAACCTTTGAGGACGTTGAAATTGAAGATGACAATATCAATAGCGATAGAGTTATTGCGCAATTACTGCAAAATCAATTTAATGATGAGTATGATTTGATGCTTAAACGCACTGAGGATAAACTTAATCGAGGAGCCAAAGGTATATTTTTATTTTATAATCATAACTTTTATTTATAAATGTTGAGTTATTTATTGACTTTTTTTCATAAGATATTTTTTCAAATGAAAGTCAACTTTTTTTTTTTTAAATGTCAACGATTAATTATTTCTTTGCAGTGAAAATTTATTTTCTATTTAATTAATAATAAATTAATCTCCACGACAAATTATATTTACAGTTGGTATATCATTTGCTAACTTTCGTACGAATCCAAATTGTCCTGACATAATTAAGCAAATCGATGAAGATCGCGATTTGGATCATTTTGTGGTAAGTCATCTTGAAGATATTTTTTAACAATATATTAATTGATTTTTTACTGTGAAAAATATATATGATACTGTTAGCTAACAGCTATTAATTTTTATAACAAATCAACTATAAAAAAAAAATCCTTCGACATATTTTTACTAATATGATTTTGAAGGTTTTTATTTCTCATGTAATAATAACCGTTTTTTATTTCTCATGTAATAATTACCTACGACAAAATTTTTCATCAATAATTTCTTATGCAATATTTTATCCTAGCAATATTTTCTCATGGCAAAAATATCTTCGAATATATTTTCTCATACCAAAACTTCTCATTAACTCTTAACATAATTAAATTTGTAACTGATATTATTAAATAAATATTTATTTATTTTAAATAAAAGGGCAAAACACGGTAACAAGCTTATGTGTTGGTCCCTATCCGAAAATTAATCACGGATCATTTGAGGAGTTAAGTTTCAAAAGGTCATCTTTTCATTTTTGATTGATCGAGACAAAATAACTGGTTATCTTGAATTATAAATATCGCGTTACTAAAACCATAAGGGCGTATAAAAAAATTTTTTTTGCTCCAATCAATGTAAAAATGTTGAAAACATTAACATCTATGGAAAAAACGAAAAGAAATTTTTTTTTTGTGATACGCCCTTATGGTTTTAAGAAAACATTTTTCTAAAACCATAAAGGCGTATCCTGTTTTTTCGGTTTATTATCAATTATAGGTCAGAGTAAGAAAAAAATTGCAAAGGTAATAGAAATATCACTCCACAACTTAATTTATGTCAACAAATATTTATTTAAGTGAAAAAACTAATAAAAAATTAAGGAAAAATAAATTCATCAGAGTATTACTCCAATGCCATCTCCATCGTCAGGATCATCTGTGTCTAAGATTATAAAAGTAAAAAAAAAAGATTTCTTAATTTTTTTTTTTAACTTGATAATGACAAAAAAATTTATAAACTATGACCATGGCTGAAAATTAAACTTTGATAATACCGATGATATTTTGTGGGACAGTGCCTGATGTACAAAAATGATTTAGGTCATCAAACTTGCTTCAAGATATTGGTATTGAAGAATCATAACAATTCTCAAGAACAAAGTTCTTTTTGAATGACTTTTTTAAAATTACAGTTCTAAATGGCTTACAAAACTCTTTTGTTAATTGTAAATAGATCTGAAGTAAAAAAAATCAATTTAGAAAAATTTTCAGGCTAATTTTATTAACTTGAAGACATACCGATTGTTCTCAAGTTGTTATGAATTTATTTTTCCTTAATTTTTATTAGTTTTTTCACTTAAATAAATATTTGTTGACATAAATTAAGTTATAGAGTGATATTTCTATTATCTTTGCAATTTTTTTTATTACTCTGATCTATAATTGATAATAAACCGAAAAAGTAGGATACGCCCTTATGGTTTTAGAAAAATGTTTTTTTAAAACCATAAGGGCGTATCACAAAAAAAAATTTTTTTTTCGTTTTTTCCATAGATGTTAATTTTTTCAACATTTTTCCATTGATTGGAGCAAAAAAAATTTTTTTATACGTCCTTACGGTTCTGCAGAACCATAAGGGCGTATATTTTGAGATACGCCCTTGTGGTTTTAGTAACGCGATATTTTTATTGAACTTTTTTAATTTTAGCTATAAAGTGCTATCGGTTGTGAAGCTACAATTCGATTTTCATTTATAAATCTTTATAATTCTCGAAGGAATTAATATTTAAAAGTTCAAAAAATTGCTCTTTTAAAATACGAAAAGATACCCTTTTGAAAATCAGCTCCTCATTTGTCTTAAATGCTGATTAATTTTCGTCAGGTTAATTTATGTTGTGATAAATTCTTTTTTGAGAAATTATTGTACTTGAGATATTGTTGTATAAGAAATTTTTACGTGGATAATTTTTGCGGATTAATAAAGGCGGGGAGCCAATTTTGAAGTTAGCCGACGCTCCAAAATTTTTGTATTTTTTTCAACAATTAATTTGCAAGTAAAAAATTTCAAGTATAATTTTTCAAATCTTTTACATGTGAAATTTTTTTGTTATAATTTTTTCGATAAAAAAAATTTTCAAATCGCTAATTTCATTTCCATTTTACTAACTTTTTTTTGTTTTCACATGTAGGATTTTTTATTTAATTTTTTTTTTTATAATCATTTCATTGCTATAAAATTCTAAAAAAATTTATAAATTCTTTAAAAATTTTTTTCTTCTTTTTAGAAATAGATTGTTAAAAAAAATTATTTTTCTAAAAATTTGTGCTTGTACTTTTTTTGATTTTTTGACGTGGAATTTTTTAATAAAAATTCTTCCATGATAATTTATTATAAAAATAAAAACAATTTTCCGATGTCTGCTGATTTTAGTATCATTTCTTATCTCAAAAAAAAAAAATAAATAAATGAACTTGTCAAAACACTTATGTAAAATGTGACACAAATAAAACCAATATTGTTATTATATAAATTAATAATAAATAATTATCACAATATATGCGTACTAAAATAATTGATTAATTGCAGGAAATCGAGAAGGAATATGCCTCAATTCCACGGTGCGGCTATAAGAAATCAAACGCAGGATCTGAAATCGTAACGAAGCACGATATCCTGATGTCCTCGAGAATAAATGCTTGTCGAGTTTTGGAATTCCCTCCTGGAATATCTACTGGAGATACCGGAGGCTTCGACGTTAAATTGAATAACAATGTGTTCAACTCATTGCGAAATCACAGCCATGCACACTGCGCTCGTGAGAAAGCTAAAGTTCGCCCTCACAAGCAAAATCAATCACTGAAATAAATGTAACGCCTCTCAAAATATTAAACTAATATAAAAAAAAATTATACCTGAATTAATTATCAATAAAATATATCAACTATGGATTCCAATTTTTGTCTTCTTTATAAAAATTAATTAAGTAGATTTTTGAAAATTTTCAGAATTTTTTTAACAGATAAATTATGGCAAAAAACATAAGAAAAAACTAGCAACCTTGCAGTCATTATGTGGCTGCTGTGATTTGTGAACTATAAATAAATAGAATTTTGCGTTATTAAATAATGACTTTTGTTAAATTGCACTGTACTTTTTTGAATATTGGAATTTTTAAAGATGTAAGCTCATCCTGATGTTACACTTATCAATAGCTTTCATTTGAGTACCCACATGCATTTTGATATATTTTTCATATATTCATATATATAATATATAAAATTATATGAAATATATGAAAAATTGATGTGGGTACTCAAATGAAAGGTCTTGATGAGTGTAAGACCAAGATGAGCTTATATCTTTAAAAATGTCAATAGTTCACAAGATACTAGGTCATTCCTTAATTATTAATATTTTTAAAGATGTAAGCTCATCCCGATGTTACACTCATCAAGAGCTTTCATTTGAGTATCCGTATATATTTTGATATATTTTTCATATATATATATATATATATATATATATATATATATATATATATATATATATATATATATATATATATATATATATATATATATATTAATATATATTATTAATATATATTATTAATATATATTATTAATATATATTAACTATATATATTAATATATATATATATATATATATATATATATATATATATATATATAAATAATATATATACATAATAATATATAATATATATAAAATATATGAAAAGTTGATGTGGGTACTCAAATGAAAGGTCTCGATGAGTGTAATGTCGGAGTGAGCTTATATCTTTAAAAATGTCAATAGTTCAAAAGATACAAGGTCATTTCTTAATTATTGATATTTTTAAAGATAAAGTAAGCTCATCCTGATGTTACGCTCATCAAGAGCTTTCATTTGAGTACTCACATGGCATTTTTCATATATTTTACACATATGGTATTTGTGAAATATATACACGGAAAAAAGTAAACTGTAATAAATAACAGTCGATTTATAATAAGTAATGATCAACCGCTAAAAATTACCATTTCAAACAGTAAAATCGTGATATTACTATTCACTTTATAATATTTACCATTTAAACGTTACAATTTACTCTTTACATGGAAGAAAATACTATTTCAAACAGTAATGTTCGCTATGTAAATGTCTAAAATGTTAAAGTATAATAATTAAGAATTCAGACTTTGATATTTATCATTTCGTACCTAAAAAATGATCTTATGATAAGTAAAAAGTATAAAATAAAGTTAATAAATTTCTAATACAAGCAACGTCAATATTTACAAAGTAAAATGGTAAATTTTAAACGCGACGCTAAAAATCAAACTGTAATTATTGACTTGCTTGGACTGGTAAAATGTATATTTTAAAAGTATAATTTTTACTGTTTCAAATGTTAAATTCTCCCAGAGTGAAACCCCCCTTCTCTTTAATTTAAGTTCCCCTTCTCCGCATAATATGGACTATATATTGAAATGGCAATTTTTACTGTTTGAAACTGTAATTTTTTTCGATGAAAGAGTCGTTATTTACCATAGTGACATCTACTAATCACTTATTTTGGATATTAAATTATAAATTGTGGCTTTTATACTTTCTACATTAAGTTCTGTAATATTTATATTTTTGCCACTCCGATGTCCGCATTACTATTTGAAACTATGAAAATTAACCGGAATTCGAGTGAATATTACAGTTTACTTTTTTCCGTGTAAATATATAAAATATATGAAAAATTAATGTGGGTACTCAAATAAAAGGTCTTGATGAGTATAACATCGGGATGAGCTTATATCTTTAAAAATGTCAATAGTTCTCAAGATACAAGATCATTTCTTAATTATGTATCTAGAGATAGAGAATTTTCAAATGTAGCCTAAATACTTATCATAATAAATTAACCATCGGTGAGAATGATATGAAACCTTGAAAAGGCACAAATTCATATCAAGACCTTTGTAATGACACTAAATTTCACTAAAAAAAACCGATTTCATCATATGACTATCCTAGACACCAAATTTTTCTTATTCTCTTAATAATATCGATGATAAGTTTTTGAAGTAGGTATAAATAGATTAGAATTTCGCGATAAACAACATTTGTTAATTTATTTATTATGTATTGTACCCGTCAATGTGGTTGCATGTCAAAAATTATTTTATATAATTAAGGAGACTAAGAAATTTGTTTCTTAATTAAAATTGAAAAACTGTCAAATGACAGCTATTTCCAATAATAATAAAACTGACCTACATTTTTAATTTTGCTTAATTTATTAAATTATAACTAAAAAATATTTTTAAAAAATTGTACTTACAGTTTTTAAAGTTTTTTAAACAACCGAAAATTTTTTCTATAATAATTTTTCTAATAAAAAATTTTCAGATGCCAGCTAACTTCATTTTAATCCATCTTTAAAGTCACATATTCTTTTATTCACTGTTCACCACTTTAATTCTTCAATAATATAAATAATTTAAATACTCTTCAATGTCATTTCTTCTATAATAAAAATCTTCAATTTCTCGCAAATAGTTTTAACGCATGAAGTCAACTATTGTCCAAAAAAACACAAGTGGTGCCACGGAAATCGTAATTACGCCCTCTATAACCATTTTTAACTTAGAACTTAAACCAGCGCCGTCTACAGGACAAACTTACAAATTTATTAAGGTTTATTCTCATTTGTCAGTTGTAACTCATCTATTCATCTATTTTTTCCAATTATTTAAATTAAAAATTTAATTTTCAGATTAAAATTTTTAAATAAAATAAACAAAAATTTTTTTAACAAAATTTCAACCAAAAAAAAACTCAATGAAAAATAATTAAATAAACCATATTATAATTAGTGTAACTTCTGGAAGAGCGCGTAAAGATCGCTACATTGTTAACTTTGTTACCGACCAATTACATGTGCAGAGGCTTTTACATTCTATCGAGTAAAATGCTAAAGCAAAAGAAAACAAGTATTTTTGTGGTCATAACCGCTAAGATCCGAGTACTTTGGCAAGTACTTAAGTATCTGAATTGTACTCAATAAAAAAACAATTTTTTTTTTAATTAAATTAAACAACAAAAAACTCACCAATTATTTTATTTTTTTGACAAGTTTTCTTCAGAATTATCCAGTAAAATAATGTATTATTGCAATTGTTTACAACTATCAAACGTGGTAATTATCATTATTATTGTAATTATTGTTTCTCAAATTTGTTCAATTATTAATTGTATTTTTTTTTCCAGACAAACGGAGTAACTTCAAAAATTAATTAATATTTAATTACAAGGTAAGAAAAAAAATTATTTTTTTTTTTACAGTTTAAAAATTTTTTTTAATAATTCCTAAGAAAAAAAGTAAATATTAATTTAATTTTAAATATTAATATTAATATTTTTTAAAATTAATAATTGCAAGTGTGTGTTTGTATTTATAAATTTATCTGATTGGTTGAAAATATATTAAGGCACGAAAATAGTGCATTCATTGGCCAGTAGGTTGCATTTCACTGATTGGTTTGGAACGAACATTTCTAACCTGTCTTTGCATTCTACAATGAGCAATTTTGGTAACATAAAAATTAACAACGCACTGAGTTTTCGGAAGTCAATATAATAATAAATTATAACAATCAATAATAATTTATAGGTTATTAATTATTAATTAAAACAAAGTTATTTGTTAAGTTGCGCGGAAATATACAAGAGGTAATTTTATAATTCTTTGACAAACAATTGTGGGTTTAATTTAATTTAGGATTAATTAATAGTTTTTTTTGAGGTTATAAAATTGTAATTGATTTATTGGAATGGTTTACAGGTTAAGTAAAATGACGGAGTTTGCGAGAACAGTGCCGAGGATCAAGAAGTCCAAATCGACCTTCAAATGGGGTCAACAGTATTACACGGCTCTGCAAGATGCTGTTTTTCCAATCAAACATAATTTGTATTCTACCCCGGAGATTCCGAGCAAGTTGGCGGATAATATTGATGTCAAGAAGGGAAAATATTCTTGTAATCAATGTGGTGATAGGTAATTATTTTCTTTTTTTTTGTTATATAACAATGTGTTTCATATTTTTATAAAAGTTGTTGATTTTAATGTTCAATTTTAAAATATTATATAAGAATTTTTAAATATCTATCTCAAGGGGTTTAAATTATTTAAGAAATTTAATTTACAATTTTACAAGTAAAAGCTTGGTTTCATTTGTTTGCATGGTAAAAATTTATCTAGGTGGCGTTGCACACTCAGTAATTATTAGAAATTTTTGTATGGTAAAAATACAAGTTTCTGAAGTAAAATATCATTAAAATGAAAATGATTTTTTTAGGATTAATGTTTTTAATCTATTCAAGGGTTAAGTCTAGTTGGTCACTTTCGAAAATTTGATTTTTTTTTATATTTTTCGAATGTACACGGAAAAATTAAAACCCGACTGGTTTTGCACACGACTCAGTCAGGTGCTGACAAAAAATAAAATACCGTGAAAGCTGTTAAAAGTTACACGGAAAAAAGTAAACTGTAATATTCACTCGGATTCCGGTTAATTTTTATAGTTTCAAACAGTAAAGCGGACATCGGGGTGGCAAAAATATAAATATTACAGAACTTAATGTAGAAAGTATAAAAGCCACAATTTATAATTTAATATCCAAAATAAGTGATTAGTAGTCGTCACTATGGTAAATAACGACTCTTTCATCGAAAAAAATTACAGTTTCAAACAGTAAAAATTGCCATTTCAATATATAGTCCATATTATGCGGAGAAGGGGAACTTAAATTAAAGAGAAGGGGGTTTCACTCTGGGAGAATTTAACATTTGAAACAGTAAAAATTATACTTTTAAAATATACATTTTACCAGTCCAAGCAAGTCAATAATTACAGTTTGATTTTAAGCGTTGCGTTTAAAATTTACCATTTTACTTTGTAAATATTGACGTTGCTTGTATGAGAAATTTATTAACTTTATTTTATACTTTTTACATATCATAAGATCATTTTTTAGGTACGAAATGATAAATATCAAAGTCTGAATTCTTAATTATTATACTTTAACATTTTAGACATTCACATAACGAATATTACTGTTTGAAATAGTATTTTCCTCCATGTAAAGAGTAAATTGTAACGTTTAAATGGTAAAAATTATAAAGTGAATAGTAAAATCACTATTTTACTGTTTCACGCAGAAAATAGTATATTACACACCTGTGGAAAGAAAATGAGAAATGTCTCAGAACACATATATGTTGCCCGAGGCGAAGCCGAGGTCGACATATATGTGATCTGAGATATTTATTATTTTCCTGCCATAGGTTTGTATACTATTTTTCTGTCTGACAGAGGCGGAAAGCGGCAATTTCGTTTAGCGCAGCGGGCCGAAAGTTGCCACTTTCCGCCTGGAGGGCAGAAAAAATTTTATTAAAATAACCTAAGATATGTTCTAGTAACAAATGCATTTGTTAACATAGAGATAACAAATTATCTGTTAAAATAACAAAATTTAGGTTATAGCAAGTTATTAATATGTTATAACAACAAAACAATTTGGTTACTATAGCAAAATCTTTAAGTAGATTCGACTAAATAATTCAGTTGGTATAACAAATTTTTTTGTTGAAACAGCAAAATTATTCTATTAAAATAACAAATAAATTTACATTAAATTTTATAAGAATCCATAATTTAAAAATATGCTATAATCAGTGATATCTGATTTGAAAAATATTTTAGCAACAAATTAGTTTTGTTATTGCAATAAAATGATTTCGTTAGGACAACAAATTGATTTGGTGATTTAACAGACTGGTTTGTTAGTACAACTTGAAACATTTTGTTAATGCGATTAATGGATTTGTTACTATAACTAAACTCATTTGTAACCAGAACATATTTTTCAGTTATCCCGTCTTTTGTTATTTCAACAAAATCATTTTTATGCGTGTTGAAATGGTAATTTTTAGCAGTTGATCATTACTTATTACAAATCGATTGTTATTTATTACAGTTTACTTTTTCCGTGTACCGTAGCTCTGTCTCAATTTCTCATAAAACGTCAACAAGAGCAAGAAGAACAACCTGGGTAACTTTTAACAGCTTTCACGGTAAAATAACGCACGAATTCGAGCACAGTAATCATTCATGTGCTAGACCATGAATGATTCGTTTGCGCACACGAATAATTCTTGTCAAGCACAATTAGTCGTGTTCTGCATTCGAATAAGGCTTTTCAGTATAATTGAAAATTGAGCGCCATAAAAACTATTGATTATAACCTCAAATTAGTATATTTTAATATAAAACATATCAATCTTATTGTTTTTTTTTTCATTCTATTACAATCTTATTTTTTACTATCTGTGTATCATGTATAAGATTTTAACAATTAATTCGTATATCGATTTTATGAATTTATTTACTTCCAAAAATTGCATTTGCATAAAAAATTTTTTCTAATTATTGTACGTAACAATGAGTTTGATTTATTTTATAAAATAGGTATTCTATTTTAAAAATTAACTATGTAATTTGGTATTAAATTAGAGAATGACGTTTAAACAGATTAATTTTGAATTTTATTGAATAGTGTCATCATTAATATATATTTTATAGAAATAGATAAAATAATAAAACTAATTTTAATTTTTTTTTGCTTGATCAGGACATTCTTAAAAAAATTAAAAGTGACACATGACTGGTTACTGTGCTCGGATTTGTGTGCAGCACTATACTGAATACTGTGCAGAAAAGGATTGAGTCATGTGCGCAAATAATTCAGTCGTGTGCTAACTTTATTTTATTTGATTTTTTTGTCAGCACCTGACTGAGTCGTGTGTAAAACCGTAACCAGTCGGGTTTTAATTTTTCCGTGTGTATGTATATAAAAATTCCCGGGGATGTGTTAACTGTTTTGGGTAAAGGATTGCAAATATAATTTTCGTAAGATTTTTTTTTATTTTCTATTTAAAGAAATTTTAAACGCGTTTTTCTCAAAAGTACGTTTTCATGGACGGCCAACACGATTTCTCTAGAACCCGTTGGCCAATTCTTCTGAAATTTTAAGCACATATTCTACACATAAGTACTCACAAAATAGACTATCATGTTGAAATATTGATTTTTACTATTTTTTTTTTTTTACTAATAACAGCAAAAAAAAAACAATATTTTTTTGATTTTTGTTACTTAAAATTACCAACAATTTTTCAAAATTAATATCAATAGTCTATTTTAAAGCCATTGTCATACCGAATCTAAAACACTTAAGTTTTTTCGTTTCACATAAGCCGTTGCCGAGATATCGTGTAGCCGACCTGCTTCCGAATAATGGCGTTCCGTTTTACGAATTTTTTCTAAAAAAAACTTCAAAAAATTTTTATTTTTATTACACTTGATTTATCATCCCTAACAACTTTTCTAAACATATCTTTCATAGCAAGCTCACGATAAATTCCCCAAAATCGCTTATTTTTTCAGCCGACAAACTAGACTACACCCTTTAAAAATTTCTCTTCAATTTTAATAAAAATTACGTATAAAATAAATTAAAATGGCAATATAAAAGTCGAGCTTGCAGAAATTCAATCAATTTTTCATTAAACTCTCTATTAAAAAATAAAATCAACATCTGAATAATAAAATATTAATCTGATAGCGAGTGAAAAGCATCGTCCAATTTTCTATTATAAAAAATCACACATTTTAACACGGTAAATAAATAAATACCAACCGATAGCTTTAAATAAATAAATAAATAAATAAAATTAATAAAACCTGATTAATTAAAACTGTACCAAGCACTGCAATGATACCTTAAAATTAAATTGAAACAATAGTGACGGACAAGCAAATGCGTGCAAATAATAACCTAAATAGTATCACCTCTCTGTAATACCTGGATGAAAGAAAAAAATAGCAAGTAGGATGAAGCGATATTTTAATAAATGATTTTTTTATTTTTATTATATTTATCCCGGTAGATTTTATATTTAATTTTAATAATAAATTAATTATCTTTTGTTAAATAAGCAAGTAGGATGAAGACTATATCAAAACAATTTTTTCCAGTTTCCACTTTCAAAGCAGCCTTGACGACCACTTGGCAAGATACAGTTGGATCCTCGGCTACTGGTGCCGCTACTGTACAAAATTAGAATGCACACACCAAAAAGCTCCTAGAAGTAATCCATCATCAAGTATCTCATGTCCAGAATGCAAAGTCGAGTTGAAGAAAAGATGCGCTTACTTCAAAGCTCGAGGACTAAAAGGAGGCGAGCGGGTGGGTAAAATTTTAATATTCTACAACCAATGTCAATTTTTCGGTCACCTAAAATACCACGGAATAACAGCAGTAGACATGTGCGACATGATGCTGATGCCTATTCCAATGACCATTCAATCCGACGAATACGCACAGTTGGACAGTGTCTCCAGAACACTGTTCGAGTGTATGTTCATAAAAAACATCCATATTATGGATTGGCTGCGTCTTGAGAACATAAACTTTAAATGGTGGACCGTAACAGGCTCTGATGACAATCCAGTCGGTAAACTTATCCGACAACACGAGTTTGATATCGTCCGAGCCAATAGACTGATAAAATCCGTCAAGGACCATGAGTTGGCCGCTATTAATAACGTCCAAGATCCTGAAGAAGATAATGATAGCAATACCGATAATAGTTCAATAAAAAACGAAGAAAAATCTCCCGTAAAAGAAATTAGCGAAAATCATTGCGACTTAAATGAAATAGAATTCGTCGATTGCGCTTCGCTTGATGATTCATTAATTACCGAAGCGCCCCCTACTGCAGCGCCACCTGTAATAGTTAAAACAGAGCCCCCTAGTAGTTCAGAATCTACAACTGGAGAGTTATTGAAAATAATTAACAAACCCTCAGCAAAATTAGCTAATCTGGCTGATATTAATCACATAAGCTTGAACAGAAACACTGTGACCCATTTAATAAACCGGAATTTAAAAATATCTTCTTCTAATACCCTTCAAACTACAACTTTGTCAAATATTACCGGAGCGGGTAAAAAGAACCAGATAATTATAATAAATAAGAACAAAGATTCTGATAAGTCTAGCGAAGTTAAAGCAAATGTTCAAATTTTGTCTAATTCAGGGCAAGATGCTGTTAAGCTCTTCAAGCAAGCAGGTGGCGGTAGAGTCTTTTTCCAACCCGGTATGAAGCCTGTAATTCTTAAACAAGTCCCCAAACCGCTCAATGCTTCTAAGCTAGACGGAGAAAAGAAGTATACTGTCCCTAAATTTAGCGTAGTTAAAAATAAACTAAAGATCTTGTCCGGAAATTCAGTTCCTGTTACTTTAGTAACTTCTGCGCAGATGCTAAAAAGTGTTTCGACTTTGACCACAGCGTCCTCTACGCTCTCAACGCCAACCGCTCCAAAACAAACTGTTTTGCAAATTAGGGACGGTTCGGGGCTTAAGACTATTTCAGTAGCGCCAGAAAAGTGCACTAAGTTGATTCCTATGGAGGCTTTGCACAAACCTAAAGAAGTTTTGCAAAAAGAAATGGAACTTTTGCAGAAAAAGAATCTAAATATTTCCGGACAAATTCGCCAGAAGTCACTAATTAGTTACACGCCTCAGACTGTTCAATTGTCTTCTATTCCTAAAGGCACTAAAATTGTCCAGACGATTCAAGCCGGGCCTAAATTAGTCCCAGTAACTCAAAGCTCGGTTAAATTCCCGAGACCTGTTCAAACTTATCAGAAGTTACAAACTGTTGTTAAAATTGGGCAAAATTCTGGACAAAAATCGGTCGCTAAAATAGGTAAGACTCTATTAAAGCCTATTGAAAGTCTCTTGAAGCCAGAGGCTCAAACTAAAGAACTAAAGGATACTTTTGTGAAGAAGGTTGAAGAAGATCCTTTGTCTGGTGAAGCTTTTCCCCAACAAGTTCAGAAAGTAGACAGAGGTCAGAGTGTTCTAAAGCTTTGTGCTCCGGACAAGAAACAGAACACCGTCCGAGCTTATAGAGAAGCTATGATCTTAAGTTTCCAGCAGTCTCGAAAGCGAGTTCAGCCGCTAATTGATAATATAATCGAGACTAATGAAATCTATGAGAAGACTAACGTTGATGTTCATAGTGTAAAGACAGTTAACGAAATGGCGCTTAGTAAATTCAAAATTTACTTGGATAACAATAGAAATGTAAAGATGACTGACGATGATAAGATCAATGAAGAGCTTCACCATCATTCCGACAATTGGGAAGCAAAAGCCGATAGCTTTAATAAGTATTGCGAACGTTGTCACTTAAAACTAAAGCCTCAAAATTATATCATAGGTATTTCTGACCCTTCTGAGCAAGAAGACAATTATTGCCAGTGTTACAATCACGTTTGCCATTTATGCAACGCTAGGCAAGGAACTCTAGCTCGGTACAACGTCCACATGTGTTTCCACATGAAAGAATTTCCTTACACATGTCCCGAATGTTTCAAAAAATTCCCTTCAATTCAGCATTTAGAGATCCACATTTGGCAACAATGCTACCATATTAAAACTCACCAATCTTGGACTTGTAACGTTTGCGAAATTGAAGGCTTTTTGACTAAAGAACACTTGGCAAGACACTACTTTAAGATCCACTCTAAAAGCGTGTCCTTCTGTAACTTATGCCGGAAAAAGTTCGACTCTTTTAGCGAATTCCGAGCCCATAATAGCGAAATCCACGGAATTATCAATACCCAATTTAGCAACGCAAGCCGTCTAATTAAATGCGACTTTGGAGATTGCCTAACTAAGCCCGAGGCTTTTAGCGAGCACGTAGCAGCTCATGTAACTGTTGATAAAGTGACTCACTACATCTGTCCCTTTTGCAATTTTTCCATGGGAGAGATTTCTATAAACGGACACTTGATCCAGCGACATGTCTTTAAAGCCCACCCAGAAAGACTTAAAGAGGTCATTACTAATGAAACCCTTTCCGTGTTTATCAAAATGAACCTTGTAAACCCCCAAGCGATTGACCGACCCCCGTCCCCTAGTATTAAGATTGTAAATGCGTTCCCCATTTCTTCCAAAGCGTTTAACCAACAAGCCACTAATTCCGTGGAGATTTTACACCGTAGAAGCGAATCTATGCCTATTAAGATTATCGATGTAAGAACGGAAAAAGCTGATGAGCCAGTTAATCATAAGCTAGAGGAAGAAATAACAGAGCTTCCGGGGTCTTCCTTGAAGATCATTGATGTTACTTCAATGTCTAAGGGAGAATATAGCGATGATAATAATGAAGATGATGATAAAAATAAGATGATTAAGAATTCTATTGAGAAGCTATCTAAGCTCGGAGTTTCTTTGTCTGCTATAAAAAAGAACGATAAGCCAAAGAAGGCTGAAGAAGTTGGCACTCATGATGAAATTTCTATAATTAACAATTTTAGCAAAAGAAAAAGCTCCCCACCGCCTTTAGTCTTGATTAACAATGTCAATCTTTTGGAACTTGATAAAGAAGATGATAAAAAAGATGTGGTTCAAATTGAGTGCATTAAAGACAATAAGGTGATGATTAGAAATGATTTGTTTAATCTTGAGGGAGTTTCTATTCAAAGGAAATCTTTTGGAAGGAAAAAGCAACGCTTGGCTATGAACGGACCGCTTTTTAAGAAAGAAATGGTGCATTATAATTGCCACTTGTGTGGAGAGTTGATTAATACTAATTGGTATGTTATTAATGATCACTTTAGAGAGTGTCATTCAGCGGGTTATAGAATTGTTAGTATGACTCCTTGTTTAAGAAGACTTACTAACTTTGAAATTATGAAGTACACTGGGATAAAAAGGGGGAATTCGGATTTGATGTTGACACCCAAAAAACGCAGAAGGGGAAATTACGGTCCGTTATTTAGCAACGGAAGAAAGCTTGTGGATAAATTTGGCGGGAATAATTTGGGGTTTTGCGTTACTCAGGAATCACTTCAGGATGTTGAAGGGAATTTCAAGTGCAAGAAGTGTAATTGTCTGTTTAAGGATGTTAATGTTCTGAGGGAACATCTGGCGAGTAATCATCGAATTAGGGGACATTATTTGGTTTGTTTGGAGTGTGGAGATAATTTTATTGTTGCTTCGACGTTGCAAATGCACTTGAAGGCTTTTCATGGGATTAATGATCCGATTAGTTACTTGCAGAAAAATACTGCGTATGCTCCTGATGCAGTGGATGAAATTGAGGAGCAAGATAAAATTACTGAGTCTAATCAGTGCTATGTTTGTTTTGCTGTTTTTGAGAATAAACTTGCTGTTGATATGCATCTTAGGGTTCATGGGATGGCTTTTTTGAATAGGAAACGTATAGAGGCGCGCAAAGCGCTTAAATGCCCGCCGAAATTTAAAGCCGCTAGTCCGACTCCTAAGCCGGAGGAAATTAAGATTGATGATTGTGAAGATGATAATGCTAATGTGAGTATTTTGACGAGAATTTCGAGATTACTTGCATGATAAATTTTGTGTTGAAAGGTAAAAGGAAGCTTAAAACATTTTTTTTTTGTTATTTCTAACATAAAGAACTGTAAAAAAAAATTTGAGAGTCCTGGAGCTTAAAAGGCGGATTTTAAGACATGCGCTTTTTTAGTTTTTAGAAAAATAGGGGCAAAATAAATTTAAGTTTGAATATAAAATGGTGGCAAATAGTTTCACAAGTTAGATTCAAAAACAGTCAATACAAAGCTAATTTATTAGAAAAAGATGGAAAATTAAAATAATTTTTTAGTTTCGCTGGTACGAAGTTACTAAATATAAAATTCTGAATTTTTTTTTTATTAAATTTTATTAATATTAAAGTAGCAACCTTGCAGTCACTACGTGACTGTCGTGACTTGTGAATTATAAATAAAAAAAATTTTGCTTCATTAAATAATGACTTTTGTTAAATTCCACTGTACTTTCTTAACTATTGACATTTTTAAAGATATAAGCTCACTCTGACATTACACTCATCGAGACCTTTCATTTGAGTACCCACATCAATTTTTCATATATACATATATAAAATATATATAAATATATAAAATATATGAAAAATTGATGTGGGTGCTCAAATGAAAGGTCTCGATGACTGTAATGTTAGAGTGAGCTTATATCTTCAAAAATGTCAATAGCTGACAAAATACAAAGCCACTTCTTAATTATTGATATTTTTAAAGATGTAAGCTCATGCTGATGTTATGCTCATCAAGAGCTTTCATTTGAGTACCCACATGCATTTCCGATATATTTTTCATAAATACATATATATAATATATATAAATATATATAATATATGAAAAATGATGTGGGTACTCAAATGAAAAGTCTCGATGAGTGTAATGTCGGGATGAGCTTATATCTTTAAAAATGTCAATATTTCACAAGATACAAGATCATTTCTTAATTATTGATATTTTTTAAGATATAAGCTCATCCTGATATAACACTCATCTAGAGCTTTAGTTTGAGTACCCACATGCATTTTTATATATTTTTTATATATACAAATATATAATATATATAAATATATGAAAAATTGATGTGAGTACTAAAATGAAAGGTCTCGATCAGTGTAATGTTGGGATGAGTTTATATCTTTAAAAATGTCAACAGTTCACAAGATACAAGATCATTTCTTAATTATGTATCTAGAGATAGAGTATTTTCGAATGTCGCCTAAATAGGTATCTAAAATAGTTTTAAAAGGCACAAATTCAAGTTATGACCTTTGCAATGATATTTCACTAAAAAAACCCATTTTATCATGTGATTATCTTGGAGACAAATTTTTTCTTATTCTCTAAATAATATAGATAATAAAAAAATGAAAACATCAATGATTATTAAAAAAAAAATTTTTTTATGAAAAAAAAAAAATTAATTTTACTGATTTTTTCTATAATTAAACTCAGAAAAAAAAATTTGTAAGCCCTCTTAGCTTTAGGTCGTGAATTAAAAAATTTCTTAAAACTAAAAGAGCGCATAATTAACGACATACCTCCTTTTAGCTTCAGGAACTCAATATTTAATTTTTATGCGTAGAATATCTCTACAAAAATGCCCTATTACCTTTTGACACGAAAAATATTTTCTTTATTTTTATTTAATTTGTTGGTTGAAATTTTTCAGGTTATGTCTATGAGCGAAATGGTGTAATTGCAATTAATACGGATTATTTCTTTTTGTAAGTTTTATTTTATGGGTTATTATATTTATTTTAGGCTACTAATTAATTTTTAAGCATTTTATTTTTATATTAATTTATCAATCTTTATATAAAAATTTATTGAATTGTATAATTTTAGGTTATCTTTGTTTATGATTTTCTTTAATTGTTCCGAGGAGAGTTAGTAACAATTAAAGTCACGTATGAATGAATGTATGATTAAGTCTATTCATTTCATAAATATTCAACCGCATAAATATACATTTACATACATTTAGCGTTTAAATTATTCATTTTTTTTAATGACGTTCCGATTAATTGTACAGTAAAAATATTTTTAGTTTTTTATTTTTAACAGTAAAAAAAAATAAAATGAATTCATTTTTTTTTTTTTTTGTAATTAATTTCAATATTTTCACTTCGGTTGATCCGATAAGTCACAAATTTAATGACGAATTATTAAGAAGATAAAAAAGAAAAATTGATAATTAATTTAGGTCAATTAAATTTAATTGTTTCTATTTTAAAGAGGATAATTATCTCGATTGAATAAACAACGCATTATTACTTTTATAGAATTTAATTTTAATAACTAAAAATGAACATAATAAAATATTCTTATTGTATAAATAATTAGATTTAAAATAATAAAGTAATAATTGAAGTAATCATTAGCAGCAACTCGTCTTGTATTGATTTTTTACAATACTGCTTTCTATATTGTATTTTAATGTCATAAGTAATAAAATAATGTTTATTAATATTTAAGCAATTATTATTATTTTTTTATTTCTAATTAAAAAAAAAAAATGTGTAAAATAATTTTTAATTTTTAAAAGTTGATAACTTTTTTATAAATATATATAAGTAAAAATTAAGGCTGTTGCAAAATTATTAAAAATGAATTTAAATGTTTGGTAGATAAAATTCTGTGTTTAGAATTTTAATCACTTACTGAATTATTTTTTTATTGATAAATATATTATTATTTACCACTTTTATTATAACAATTTACTTTCGTTATTGTAAACAGTATGTATAAAAAGCTTATTAAAAAAATGCTAATGTACAGGAAATATTGTAATAAATAAAAATAAAAAAATAATCTTTTTTTATTCTTAGGGCATTTCATTCTCTAATTTAATCTAATTTACTCCTAATTTATTATTAAAATTCTATATTTTACTAATTTGTAAAGAAAATTTTTTTTTTTGCTCGACGGACGGAAAGCGTCAACTTTTGGCCCGCTGCGCTAAACGAAAGTGCCGCTTCCTACCTTCGTCGAGCAAAAAAATAGTATACACTCCACGGGAAGTAAATAAGAAAGCGTCAGATCACATGTAATTGTTGACCTCGGCTTCGCCTCGGCCAACAATTACATGTGATCTGAGACATTTCTTACTTTACTTCCCTAGGTGTGTAATATACTATTTTAAGGTTGAAGGTAGCAACAGAAATGACAGCGGTTAACAATTTGTTATAGCGACAGAATAAATAGTCCCAAGTTGCGAGTGTAATTTATTAATAATTACGCATGAGAAATTTTTTCCACCCGCTGTTATAGAGAGCGCGCGTGTACTTCTCACAGGGAGTAAATGTTAAACTTTCATTCCTGCCATTAGGGAGGAAAGTACGTACTTTCGACCGAGGTATGAAGAAAAATCAATTTTTCTCTCCTAGTAACTTTTTAGTCGTACTTCCTTGTATCCCGGTCAAATGTTGTTTTAATAGTTTTAACAACAAATTCATTTTATGTTTATTATTAACTAATATATTTATTATTATAGTTTTAAGGACAAATTTCGTTTATGTTCGTTATTAATTAACACTTGAGTTTATGAAAATCGTGTTGTCAGCATGCTAAATCCTTTATTTGTGTTTTTTAATTAGTTTTTTTTAATTATCCTAAATAATTTATAGTCAAATTTATAAATAATAATGTTTCTAAGGTTGAAATAATATAAAAGTCTTTTTAATAAACAACTTGATGTAGACTTTGGTACTTGTCCCACCAGTCACAAATGCCTGTCCCACCTGTCACAATAAAAACAAATTTTTTTAATTGTTTCTACGTAGGTAATCAGTCTAATTCTTTATAATATTCAATGTTTGTAGGATAAATTTAGTATTGAGAGGGAAGTATTTTTTAAAAGTTTAGTGATCGAACTGAAATTGGACTTTAGGTATACCTTGGTAAGAGAGAATGATTTTTCTTAGTCCCACCAGTCACACTCAGTCAAATGATAATTATGAGAAAATTAAAAAATAATCGAGGTTTTTGAGAAAGAGATGTTTTTAATTAGTTATTCTTCGGTATTATAAGATAAATTTTACTATAGGGGCATTCTAAGCGAAATGGGAAAATGACTAAAATTAAAAAATTTTTCTAATTCATTCTAATTTAGTTCTAATTTATTATTAAAATTCTATATTTTATTAATTTGTAAACAAAATTTTTTTTAATCAACAAAAAAATTAATTTTTCTCTCCTAATAACTTTTCAGACGTACTAACTTGTATCCGGGTTAAAAGTTGTTTTAATAGTTTTAACAACAAATTCATTTTATGTTTTTTATTAACTAACATATTTATTATTATATTTTTAAGAACAAATTTTGTTTATGTTCGTTATTAATTAACACCTAAGTTTATCAAGATCGTGTTGTCAGCATGCTAAATCCTTTATTTGTGTTTTTTAATTAGTTTTTTTTTAATTATCCTAAATAATTTATAGTCAAATATATAAACAATAATGTTTCTAAGGTTGAAATAATATAAAAGTCTTTTTAATAAACAACTTGATGTAGACTTTGGCACTTGTCCCACCAGTCACAAATGCCTGTCCCACCAGTCATAATAAAAACAAATTTTTTTAATTGTTTCTACGTAGGTAATCAGTCTAATTCTTCATAATATTCAATGTTTGTAGGATAAATTTAGTATTGAGAGGGAAGTATTTTTTTAAAAGTTTAGTGGTCGAACTGAAATTGGACTTTAAGTATACCTTGGTAAGAGAGAAGGATTTTTCTTAGTCCCACCAGTCGCACTCAGTCAAATGATAATCACGAGAAACTTAAAAAGTAATGGAGGATTCTGACAAAGGGATGTTGTTTATTAATCATTCTTCTATATTATACGATAAATTTGACTATAGTATAAGTTTCAGTCACATAATTATAGCTTATAATTGATGGAATTCCAGAGTCAAATGTCCCACCAGTCACTATGAAATGCTTTTCTTTATAATTAAAAAAAAATAAAGTTTGGAAAATCCAAAAGTGCACGCCTCATAACGCTCATCCTTTTTTAAGAAAAAAAAATTGTGTAATTGATTAAAAAAAAAAAAAAATTATAATTAAGTAATTTCTTAGAGTATTTTTTTTTTTTTAAATATCAGCGCCTTTTTTTTTGTCATATGCGCACGCAATCTAAAAAAATCTAGCTTGATCAAGTGGCGCCATAGTTTTCACGTGACAAATAATAAAAATTTGTTTGTCTTTGTACGATTGTATCGTAAGGGGCTGTTCATAAATTACGTAAGCATAATTTGGAGCATTTTACAACCCCCCTCCCCCCATGATAAGCATTAGTAAGATTTTGAACTGATGCATCCACCCCCCTCTGAAATCTTACGTAAGATATACATCAATTTTGGGCTTTAAATAAATTAAAAAAAATTTTTTAATTTTAACAAATGCCATTGAAACGTAGTAGATTTAAAGGGAACGCTATGGAATGCGCCACTTCTTATTTAGAGAATTTATCAATTAATAAATTAAATCTTAGATTCTAACCATTCAAGGTACGTTTCAAAATGTGAGTTCTGCCTGGCTCCAGAGACTCGGTTACTTATAAAATCTAAGAATAAATACCTCGAACTTTGGCCGTAAAACTAATAAAACCAACACCAATACTTATGTATAGATTATTAATTAGGACTTCGAGTAGGTGTTACTTCTCCGGGTGAACTGGAACACGTGGCCTCTGGTACATGTTCTGGTGAATCCACCTTAACCCGCGTACTAGGAGTGGGATGTAATGGCAAGATGCAAATAACTGATTGACTTATTCGTTGGATAATTTGCTTATTAACTATAAAATAAATTATTTTAACCACTGATGCCTAACTTGGCAACATTCACACACGAACTGGAGCTAATTAGTAATATTAGGTGCTTCGAATATTACTAATAATATATCAAACTGTTCTGACTGAACAGGCAAAGTGAATCAAACTATTTATTACAAAATAGGCAAAACGGATTAATTAAACTTGACGGACAAGGTTGAATTTTCAAATTAACACCAACTGGGTAAGATTCAACCTTATAAACCCCAAATGGATTATTTAAACTATTCCAACTGAATAGGATTCTATTACTTTAATTTTTACTATGTACATCAACTAGCATTTTTTAACAAAAATAAAAGATTCTGACACTCATGTCAGCTTCGCTCTTTCTGCCTTGTTTTAACAACTTATTACCAAACAATACTGTGTGTGACATTATCGATCGAGAATCTTAGTAGAAAAGTAATTTAAGTTACTGACTACTGAAATAATTTAAAAATTTTGCTTACGTAAGATTTGTCTACTAGCGCCCCCCCCCCTAAGTAAGCATGCATAGAGATTCAGCTTGCCCCCCCCCCCCCTAATGAGTGCTTACGTAATTTATGAACAGCCCCTAATGAATTTTAATAAAAATTCAATTTAAAAAAAAAGTACGTAAACTAGGCTACTGATATGAAATACGGACCCAGTTCATCGCATTCTAAAACTAATAAAAAAAGTCCGGTCTTGAAATATCAATTTGTTCGGGAGTAATCGTTGGTACATCCAAAATGGGGTGACATCCGGACGTCCACGTAAAATTTTTTTCAAAACGTTTTTTTTTTCATAATAGCTATATGAAATGATTTTAGAAAGTAAAAGATGGTTTAATTTAAGTGTTTTCTCGGTGTACATCTACTTATATTATTGTATAAGTGTAATATGGTTACGATAGAGACATTTAAAGATCACAAAATTGCTTGACCTTGACGAGTCGAGTATAAAGCACAACTTCACGCGCTTCGCGCTATGAGGCGTGCAAAAATAAGGAAAAAATGAATAAATACAAGTAAAAGAGAAGAATATATTTACATATATGTATATTTTCGATTTGTCATTTCAATTGATATAATTAATATTAATTATATTTATTGCACAATTATTAACAGTATACGTTTAGTTAAATAAATTACAGTTAATTAATAAATAGACATCATTCTTAAAACATCTATACACAAATATATGAAACACTTTATTCTTAATATGTAAACACTCAATAAACCACAGGAAAAACATTATTATCACTTTTATTAATTTCAATCGTCATTTTTGAGACAAAATAATTAATCAAGATGCAGTTTAATACTGTTGACATTGTTAACAGACGCAGGTACTAGAGAATAGACGAGGGTACTGAATAACAGGACCATTTTTACATTTTTTAATCCATGCTCAATTCTTTTTATATTTCTTTATAATTCTTGCGGTTATTTATATCTACTTACTCGAGTATTTTATTATTGCGTTAATGATTCAAGTAATTTCGCTATTAGAATTGGTAGTTTTGCATTTAATTTTTTTATTTCTTATTTTTATTTTTATTTTATTTTATTGAATAATAAACCCAACAGTTTAAACCATTAACAGGGTTACATGAATATAGACTTATAATTAATTTACAATAATGATTAAAGTATGACAAGATAACCAAATTTAAATTATATTTAAATTATATCTATATATATATATAGGAGACTTTCTATAGATATAGATAGTCACTCATCACGATATCTCTGGAACTATAAGACCTAGAGACTTGAAATTTGGCAGGAATATTCCTTTTGCCAAGTAGAGGTCAGCTAAGAACGGATTTCACGAAATTCCACCCACAAGGGGGGTTGCGGGGGTGTTCACGAAAAAAAATTCATATTTTTTAATTATGGCTTTTAATAGTTCAAAACTTGGTCAGAATGTTTCAAATTACATTTAGAAATTTTTTAAAAACGAATTCTGTGACATTCCACCCCCCTGGCATGCCCGTGCGTGGGCGTCAAATTAAGAAAAAATTCGTGAATTTCAATCTATAGCTATTAATACTTTGAAACATGGCCAGAATGCTTTTTTGGCGTTTTTGAGCTGTTAAGAATAAATTTCATTAAATTCTACCCCCACATGTCCGTGCGTGGGCGTAAAATTAAAAGAAATTGTACCTTTTAATCTATAGCAGCTAAAGGATTGAAACTTGGCCAGATTTATTTTTTTTGAGTTTTTGAGCTGTAAAGAATGAATTTTATGAAATGCCACCCTCACAAATCCTTGCGTGGGCGTTAATTAAAAAATTATAAAATTCAATTCCTAAAGGATAATAAGAAGGCATTAAATATAAAAAAAATTAAAAATTTTTATATAAGGTAAAAGCCCTAATAGATGATCATGTACCATTATATGATCACTCTATGTATTTGTATACCTATATTTGTGAATATAGATATACTAGAATTTCAATTTGCGCGCGCAAGCGCGCGCCTGACTATAGAGTTTGCATATATTTTCATGCTTATGATACATTCGACCAATCACGTTACGAATAGTTTGATGCCACATACATTTCATCTCAATTTTATTATGGGATTTTATTATGGGATAAATACACGTATATTGTACGCCACGCGAAGCGGGTGGGTAACGGCTAGTACTAATATAAAGTAAAAGTAATGGGAAAGTAAAGTAACACAGGTGTAATTATATGATATGATAACTTGGAGAATCAATGTTTCCGGAGCAGCAAAAAATACCAAAAAGGAAAATAAAACAAGTTAAGTAAGGTAAGTTAAGTTAAATTGAGTTGAGTTGCGCGAAGTCATCTCCACTTCGTCGCCAAGTTACCGAGTGAAGCGGTTACATACCCATTGGGGCAGCTCAATGGATCAAGAGAAGATTCTAAAGTATAGAAACGATTTACCGTTTCAGACATGCGGTAAATTGGCGCAGTCTGCGCTAAATTATTTCTAGCTTCTGACGTGTACATAGGCACATGACTTCTCAAGCCTAGAATCGGCTCTTTAAATTTAAACATAGCTAGAAGTTGTGGACAATGCACCAGATTATTGAAGAGCTTAGTAGCAAAGGCAAATTCAGCACAAATGCGCCTCTCAGCGAGTGTGTTTCTTCTTGGTATTTTAAATTTTGTACTTCGTCTTTAAATTAAAAAATTTTTAATTTTTTTCATTTCTTCGTTATTTTTTTTAAATAAAAATTTATTTCTTTCTTTTTTGTATTTTCTAAATTTTTAATTTTTTTATTTCTTGTTTGTATTTAAAAATTTTTAATTTCTTTAATTTCTTCTTTAAACATAAATTTATTGAAAAATAAAAATCAATTTATGAAGTTCAATATAAACATAATTTAGTTATTCTAAATATCTTTTTTACAATAATAATAATAATAACAATACATTTGTGCATTAACTCTCATTTTTGCTAACTTCTTATTAAATAAGTTTTACTTTTTTTTTTAACAAATTATTATAAATTGTTAATATCAATACTTGATCATTAATTTCTTATATAATTCGAAAATATCATTAATTATGTTTAAATTTTGTATAATTATTTAAAGATACATTTTTTTTTTTTTTTAAGTAAAGCTGAATGTATAAGATTCTTTGTTATATTATTATTTTTTAACATAAATTGGTTTTTTAAGTAAAAAAAATTAAATTACAACAATTTTATTATAATTATTTTTGGAAAGCTACCAATTCTCAAAATCCTCAGATTTAATAGCGAATAATTACAATTTTATTTCTTATAATATTTATTGCCAGACAATTCCCTTGAATATCAACCTGAAGCGTTTCTTACTTCCCTAAAATACTCCATTGGTCCCGATAGTGATTAAAACATTCCATATTTCATTTGGCACATTTAAATAAACTATATAGAATATTAAAACTATTATTTATTACTCTTTTCATATCTTCAATTACTAACCAACAATATTAAGGGATCATTTTGGTTTGTAATTTTGAAAATATTATATCGTGCGCTTAATGCAAAAAGGGCGCATAGCTACAGGTAAGTAAAAAAAATTTAATTTTTTATAAAAAAGTTTAATAAATAAAAAATAATTTCTTAACAGCCGGTCCTTACGATTGCATCTTTATATTCCTCTCTTAATAGACAAAGAAGAATTTTGAAAAAAAAAACGCTCTGCTATGTAATAGATTTTTAGTAGATTTTATAAAAATCTAACTATTGCAGCCGTCCTCATGGCGCAGAAAAAATTTAGTCGTTTTCTGACTCAGTTTGTTGAGCTGAGTCAGAAAATGTATATAGTTCAAAAGTTTATATATATATATATTTATACGATATAACGCGGCTTGTCAGCACGATAGCGTTTTCAATTTATAACCGGAATTTATAACAAACGGCTCTTTACCGTAAGATGGATGGTGGCGTTGTTTGCTCGGTGGGTCTTATATACGTGACTGAATAAAGTAGTCAGTATTTGTCTCGGATAGCTTAACTGGTAGAGCCCTTGGCGCGTAACCGAGAGATCTGGGTTCGATTCCCAGTCTGGGCTGTCTGATTATTTTTTCAACTACGGAAAAATTCCCACTGAGTAGGTCCCCCCTTTCCTCTATCCGTTCTTTCCCAACTCCCTTAAAATTTGCTTTAATATGGCCATAATTTATAGCTAAATTTGTCATTAAAGACAAATTTGGGAACTGGGGAAATAAAGGATAAAGGGGGGAGGAGGGACCTTACTCAGTAGGAATTTTTCGGTAACCGAAAAAATAATTCAGACAGCCCAGACCGGGACTCGAACCCGGATCGTTTGGTTCTTCTCAAACTCAACATGCTTTATCTATCGATCAAGACCAAGGTTAAGTTCGAAGATGAGCTTAATCGGACGAGTAATTTGGAAATGACAGGATTTTGAAATTTTGAAAATCGTAAAAATTGATGTTTTTACTACTTCAACTTGATATAATTACTGATCGAGACAAGATATCAAAATTCGGTAAAATGCATCGTAAAGCTCTTTTAATAAGCTTCAATTTCCACTACTCAGAAGTGGTAATAGCCTCAATATTACTCCTTTTAGAGTTCGTTTAATAAAACAGTTTTACTGTTGCAGCCGTTTTAGAATTATTGTCTGCATTATAGCTTAATCATGATGTAAATTCAATAATTACGATAACGATTAGTCTTTCGTGTAATGTTTTCAGGTAATTCGTCAGTAAATATGTCACAAATTAGTTCTATATATTGTTTTCTTCAATTAAAATTTTATCCGGTTTCAAACATCTGATTGATTTGCAAATTGTTGTTCCTAAGCAGTTATTTAAAATTTAGTCATTTATAATTCAAATTTTATAATCTTTGCAATTCTTTGAGAAACTTTTTCTTCAAAAGTTAATTTTTTTTCCAAAATTTCTTCTAAATAGTTTTAAATTTATTATTGAATTTTGTTTTTAATTCATAAATAAGTTATACATTATTGGTGTTATTATATTACTTTATTAAAAATCAATTTTCTTTATTTGAAAAATCTACTTCCATTTCGGCTGCCGAATGGCCTTTTTTTAATTATCTATTTTGTAGCAAAGCGTTTTTTTCGAAATTAGTTAAGTACTTAAATAATATTGAAATAATAATAATTTTAAACTATTTCATACAATCAATGGATAAATAAATTAATCGAAAACTAATGGGATTAAAATAATTTTCAATTGAAAATAAATTAATACAATCGCGCTTATTTTGCAATTTTTTAAAAATATTTTTAATTGTAATTTTAATTAAAAGAGTGTACATATAGTTAGAATACGCCTCTTTGACTCTACCAATTTTTTAATTTTTAGGCTAAAAATGAGCATTTTAATGAATTGTTTAGAAAAAAAATTTATGTTCTTTTAGCTTTAGGAAATCAATGCTTCATTTTTAGGCGAAGAATAGAATATGTCAACCAGTCGATTGGTGAAAAAAAAAAAAATTATACTTTGCAAAGCTAAAAGGGCGCATACTATTCTATGCGCCCTTTTACTTTTTGACACGCGATATGACATTGCAAGCAAAACAAATCCACTCAACAAAATATTTTTTAACTATTAATAAATGTACTTTTTTCCCAAAAAAATATTTATTGAATGTTAAAAAATATTTATTAAAATTTAATAAATCAATTAATTGTCTTCAAATAAATAAAATTCTTAATAGTTAATAAATTTACCTTTTTTTCGAGCGGAACCAGAATGCTCCCTCAGTTATAAAACTAAAAATAATTGAATTTTTAAAACCCCTTATCAATTAATTTCTTCTTATAAATAAAATAAAAAAATTTCTTATTACCAGAGTAAGAAATAATAATTAAAATACATTGAATAAATTATTGTGTATCATAATTGCGATCAGATAAATCACAATTAGATCCAACGGCAGCATTATCACCCTCACTTATACAACCTTGCCTATTATCACTATCATCACACCTCGATTGATAAGTATTTTCAATTTCAACAATAACAGTCTCTACATCTCTATGAGAAGGTTCTCCATTATCATTATCATTATCATTATCATAATTATAATTATCATTATCAGTATAATTGCTTAATGAATTATTTATTAGATTTTCTTCTTCAGCTTGAGCCTCAGCCTCAGTATTAATTCCCTTAGGCGTTTCATCAATATTACTCTGAGCGAATAAAATATTTTTGTCCCTAAAGAGTTCGCTGAAATCACAAGCGAGCAAATCATCAGCTCTGACATCAGAATCAGCCGGAATAATCAGGGACTGTTGATTATTTCGAGGATCATTGTTAAGTTGTCGTTGTCGCTGTCCTCGAGCAGTGTTTGCTAATTCACTCAGGGGAATCCCAACTTGGTGCGTCGCCCAAACGTCGTAATTAACCGCGTAACTGTATTGTCCCAATAGACTGTTGCTATTATTGACATTAACATTATTATTATTATTGTTATTATTATTAGCGTTTAAATAAATATTAACGTCAATATTTCGACGCGTCAAATTTTGGTTCTTCGAACGCGATGCGTCTTCCATGGAGTGCCATCGCAGAGGCTGAGAAGCGTTGACATCCACGGAAATAGTGTTCAGGCTAGTTGCTGGCATTATTCGGTGCGGAAACCGCGGAGATCCTCGGATCTTCTCACGGGACGAACTCTGGCTTGCATTTGCTTCTGGAAATTAATTAAAAATTAATGAAAGATTCATTTTCGAAAATTGAGGTAGATTTTCTAAATTTTTTTTTTATTATTGATTTTTGTACACGGAAAAAAGTAAACTGTAATATTCACTCGGAATCCGGTTAATTTTTATAGTTTCAAACAGTAAAGCGGACATCGGGGTGGCAAAAATATAAATATTACAGAACTTAATGTAGAAAGTATAAAAGCCACAATTTATAATTTAATATCCGAACAAAAACAGTTTCACTGTAAAAAAATCGCGCCAAGTCCACGTTCATAAGACTATTAAGAAAAAAAAAAATTTTTTTTTTCTTTACAAAAAGATATAAAATAGAAAAATTAAAAAATCCAAGTAACCGATATGACTGTATGTGATTTTCGGAAATTAAAAAAAATTTTGTTGTAAATTTAAAAATTAAGAAAAAAATTTTGGAACGTATTTAGTGTGCGTGGTTGCAAAATATTTTACTTTTCATGAAATTCGTAAAATCTATTTACTAGGACTTTAAAAAAATTGAAATACACAATGACGCACACCAAGTACGTTCCAAAATTTTTTTCTTAATTTTTAAATTTACAACAAAATTTTTTAATTTCCGAAAATCATATACAATCATATCGGTTACTTGGATTTTTAATTTTTCTATTTTATATCTTTGTAAAGAAAAAAAAATTTTTTTTCTTAATAGTCTTATGAACGTGGACTAGGCGCGATTTTTTACAGTGAAACTGTTTTTGTTCGGATTTCAGTATTTTTGTAATTATAATAAAATTTGCAATTGGTACCAACTTAAATCTCAAGTTGGCTGCATTTTTTATAGCAAACTATCCCCTTGAAGCTACAGTTTATGTAAAAATAATTGCAGCGCACCCTGGCGGGTGTAGATGCAAGCTGTGAAATTTATTTTTTTAACTGTAGTTTCCCATCTATTGGAGGATTACCATGCATTGTCGAATTACTTAGTCTGTGGCATGTCACTTTTTACATCGAAAAAAAGTCAGGATCGAAATTTTTGAGCTTGCTATAGTTTGTGCTGATAAAATTTAATAATTTCAAGTAGATTAATTGTTATAATTGAATATAATTAATTGATATCAGTAAAATAAAGTATGAATTACTGTTATCATATAAAATTTAGGAACAAGAAGTACCGTAGAATTAAATAAAATTTTGCAACCTCGAAATACCGTTCTGCTTATTACAGTAAACACACTCGGTAGTCTGGCGCTCTTTACAACGGATTTGAACGGAACTTGGCGCCAGATTCTACCGAATCTGTGGATCCAAAATAAGTGATAAGTAGCCGTCACTATAGTAAATAACGAGTCTTTCATCGAAAAAAATTACAGTTTCAAACAGTAAAAATTGCCATTTCAATATATAGTCCATATTATGAGGAGAAGGGGAACTCAGATGAAAGAGAAGGGGGTCTAATTCAGGGAGAATTTAAAATTTGAAACAGTAAAAATTATACTTTTAAAATATACACTTTACCACTCCAAGCAAGTCAATAATTACAGTTTGATTTTTAGCGTTGCGTTTAAAATTTACCATTTTACTTTGTAAATATTGACGTTGCTTGTATTAGAAATTTACTAACTTTATTTTATACTTTTTACATATCATAAGATCATTTTTTTGGTACGAAATGATAAATATCAAAGTATGAATTCTCAATTATTATACTTTAACATTTTAGACATTTACATAGCGAATATTACTGTTTAAAATAGTATTTTCTTCCATGTCAAGAGTAAATTGTAACGTTTAAATGGTAAATATTATAAAGTGAATAGTAAAATCACGATTTTACTGTTTAAAATGGTAATTTTTAGCAGTTGATCATTACTTATTATAAATCGAATGTTATTTATTACAGTTTACTTTTTTCCGTGTAGATTTTTTTTTTTAATTTTTAATTTTTATAGTGATTAAGAATTGTAAAAATCATTAATTATTGATTTTTGTTGTTAATAATCGAAGTTGATAAAAAAAAATTTTTAATTATAATTTTAAGATTTAAAATGGGAAATTTCAATGAAAATTTTAAGTTAGCCGACATTTAAAAATTTTTATAATTTGTTTTGACAAAAAATAAAAAAAAAAATGTAATTTGTGAAGAATTTGAAGAAATATAAGTGCAATTTGAAAAAATATTTTTTAGTTCTAATTTAATAGATTAAAAAAATCAAAAATTACTAAATCTATTAAGATGAAATTTCAAATTAGTTTAGATAGTAAAATTAGTAGCAACGTTGCAGTCACTACGTGACTGCCGTGACGCGTGAGCTATGAAAAATTAAAATTTTGCTCTATTAAATAATGACTTTTGTTAAATTGCACTGTACTTTCTTAAATTTGGACGTTTTTAAAGATATAAGCTCATCTTGATATTACACTCATCGGGACCTTTCATTTGAGTACCCACATACATTTTCATATATTTTTCATATATTCATATATATATAAATATATAAAATATATGAAAAATTGATGTAGGTACTCAAATGAAAGGTCTCAATGAGTGTAACATTGGGATGAGCTTATATCTCTAAAAATGTCAATAATTCTCAAGATAAAAGGTCATTTCTTAATTATTGGTATTTTTGAAGATATAAGCTCATCCCGATGTTGCATTCATTAAGAGCTTTCATTTGAGTACCCACATGCATTCTTGATATATTTTTCATATATACATATATATAATATATATATAAATATATAAAATATATAAAAAATTGATGTGGATACTCAAATGAGAGGTCTCGATGAGTGTAACATCGAGATGAGCTTATATCTTCAAAAATGTCAATCCTTGACAAAATACAAGGTCATTTATTAATTATTGATATTATTAAAGATATAAGCTCATTTTGATGTTACACTCATCAAGAGCTTTCATTTGAGTACCCACTTGCATTTTTTATATATTTTCCATATATTGATATATATGAATATATAAAATATATGAAAAATTAATGTGGGTATTCAAATGAAAGGTCTCGATGAGTGTAATATCGAGATGAACTTATATCTCAGAAAGTATCATTAGTTGACAAGATACGAAGTCATTTCTTAATTATTAATATTTTTATATATAACTTAATAGCACTCAACTTAATAACTCTTAATAATATAGATGATTTAAAATTCCTAGTACTAAGAATTTCAATTCTATTTAAATTACTCTACATCACAATTCTATAATTTTCAATTATTGGTACCCAAAAATTTTAATCATTTTCAATTAGATTTCTTAATCAAGGTAAGTTCTTCTTTTTATGTTAATAATGGATGGAATAAAATATTTACTTGAAGGGAGGCTGAAATTAACCCTCGGCTCGCTGCTTTCCTTCCGCCTTAAGCCCAAACTTAAGCGCCGCTCCTCGTCGCTGGTGATGTTGATAATGGGTCCCGATCCGCAGTGGTGGCTCGATTGCAAGCCCTGGGGCATGTTCATTTGACATGTTGATGAGGCTTTTGTACCCGGTACCAGTCCCGCTATGTAACCCATGTGTACTTTTAATGCTGATGCTACACCTGTAATTTTTAACAAAATTATTAATTGTAATAATTTATTAAATAATGAATTTTGTTAAACTGCACTGTACTTTCTTAAATGTTGACGTTTTTAAAGATATAAACTCATCTTGATATTTCACTCATCAAGAGCTTTCATTTGAGTACCCACATGCATTTTTGGTATATTTTTCATATATACATATATATAATATATATAAATATATAAAATATATGAAAAATTGATGTGGGTACTCAAATGAAAGGTCTTGAGGAGTATAATGTCGGGGTGAGCTTATATCTTTGAAAATGTCAAAAGTTGACAAGATACAATGTAATTTCTTAATTATTGACATTTTTAAAAATATAAGCTCATCCTGATGTTACATTTATTAAGAGCTTTTATTTAAGTACCCACATGCATTTTTGATATATTTTTGATATATACATCTATATAATGTATATAAATATATAAAATATATGAAAAATTGATGTGGGTACTCAAATGAAAGGTCTTGAGGAGTATAATGTCGGGGTGAGCTTATATCTTTAAAAATGTCAATAGTTGAAAAGATACAATGTAATTTCTTAATTATTGACATTTTTTAAGATATAAACTCATTTTGATGTTACACTCATCGAGATCTTTCATTTAAATACCCACCTGCATTTTGATATATTTTTTATATATTCATATATATAATTATATATTCATATATATATATAAATATATAAAATATATAAAAAATTGATGTGGGTACTCAAATGAAAGGTCTTGATGAGTGTAATATCGGGGTGAGCTTATATCGTTAAAAATGTCAATATTTCACCAGATACAAGGTAATTTTTTAATTATTTATCTAGAGATTCATTTATTTTTTTACAAGAATTGTAATTAAAAATTATAAAAATCACCAGTAAATGAAGCAGTTGAAGTCTTTCTGCTGTTAGGCCGGCTCCCAAACAGACTAAACAACCTTTGAAAAACTCCCAATCGATTAGGACCCTCAGTTTCGCGTCTCCACTGAAGCTTATAAATGTCTGCTAAGCTTCTCCTGGGTCCAGCTGGGTCCAAATCTGGCTGGCTGCTAAATGCTACGGTTCCGCGACGCATGCCTAAGTTTTACGAGCAATTGTCCCATAATTTCAATCACAATGCACTTTACAATACATTATTATATTAATATAATCAACAAATTATTTAAATAATTTTTTTTCCGTATTTATTATCATAAGCTTCCCAATTTAAAAGGTCAATTAATTTTTCTAAATTAATACCTAGCCAAAAATTATTTAAATAATTTTATTAAAAAAATTCTTACATCTAATTTCTTTTATTGTGCAAAAAACCTTAAAAAGCACATGATATTTACAAATGAACATAATGAAGGGTATAAAAAATAATGTATTTTATTTACACTCGACGAATTTATAATTATTTTAAAAACAACGAATTAAACAGCAACTCATTGTTTTTATATGGTAATGAACAAGAAACTAAATATTTAAAATGCAATACTTTAGTTTTTATTCAGACTTGGCAGATCCCCCTGGACCCTAGTATTCCCAATGCCTCTTCTCTAGTCACTCGGATGTTTTTTTTTAAATTTTTTTCCGCGAGAAATAAAACAGTTTTGCTGATGGCGAGTCTCGGGCGTTGCTCAACTATAAAAATTACCAAGTGAGCACGAAAAGGTCGATGAAAAAAGAGAGAAAGACCAGAAATAAATGCTGAGTAATAAAAAGAATTAGACGGACAATAATACAATAAAATAAAATAAAATTTGATTAAATAGGAGAAGATGAAAGCGTGGAAAAAATAATTACCCGTTCTATATCTACACTACAATTAAATATATTTGTATATTTATATTTGTATATTTTTTTATAAATTTTTTAATTTTAAGACTAGGTCACAATTCCAACAAGCTTTTTTCAACAGAATAAAATACTTTTTATACTTTGTTCACTTCGGAAGAGATTGTAACTATTGGAAAATATTTTTTTTTATATTCTATGTCTATATTATTATTATTATCACTAATACAAACGCGAAATTTTGTTTATTTATTTTTTTTTTGAGAGTTTAATGATTTAATTGATTTTTTTCTCCAAATGGGGCATTCCATGGGAAAATGGCTAAAATTTTTTAATTTCTCTAATTCATTCTAATTTATTTTTAATTTATTATTAAAAATTTATATCTTACTAATTTGTGAAGAAAATTTTTTTTTATCAATAAGAAAAACAATTTTTCTCTCCTAGTAACTTTTCAGCCGTACTAACTTGTATCCGGGTCAAATGTTGTTTTAATAGTTTTAAAAATAAATTCATTTTATGTTTGTTATCAACTAACATATTTATCATTATAGTTTTAAGAACAAATTTTGCTTATGTTCGTTATTAATTAATACCTAAGTTTATCAAGATCGTGTTGTCAGCATGCTAAATCCTTTATTTGTGTGTTTTAATTAGTTTTTTTCAATTATCTTAAATAATTTATAGTTAAATATATAAACAATAATGTTTCTAAGGTTGAAATAATATAAAAATCTTTTTAATAAACAACTTGATGTAGACATTTTGTACTTGTTCCACCAGTCACAAATGTATGTCCCACCAGTCACAATAAAAACAAATTTTTTTAATTGTTTCTACGTAGGTAATCAGTCTAATTCTTCATAATATTGAATGTTTGTAGGATAAATTTAGAATTGAGAGGGAAGTATTTTTTAAAAGTTTAGTGGTCAAACTGAAATTGGACTTTATGTATACCTTTGGTAAGACAGAATGATTTTTCTTAGTCCCACCAGTCACACTCAGTCAAATGATAATTACGAGAAACTTAAAAAGTAATCGAGGTTTTTGAGAAAGAGATGTTTTTAATTAGTTATTCTTCTGTATTATAAGATAAATTTTACTATAAGGGCATTCTATGCGAAATGGGAAAATGAGTAAAATTTTTAAATTTCTGTAATTCATTCTAATTTAGTCCTAATTTATTATTAAAATTCTAGATTTTACTAATTTGTAAAGAAAATTTTTTTTTAATCAATAAGAAAATCAATTTTTCTCTCCTAGTAACTTTTCAGCCGTACTAACTTGTATGCGGGTCAAATGTTGTTTTAATAGTTTTAAAAATAAATTCATTTTATGTTTGTTATTAACTAACATATTTATCATTATAGTTTTAAGAACAAATTTTGCTTATGTTCGTTATTAATTAATACCTAAGTTTATCAAGATCGTGTTGTCAGCATGCTAAATCCTTTATTTGTGTGTTTTAATTAGTTTTTTTCAATTATCTTAAATAATTTATAGTTAAATATATAAACAATAATGTTTCTAAGGTTGAAATAATATAAAAATATTTTTAATAAACAACTTGATGTAGACTTTGGTACTTGTCCCACCAGTCACAAACGCCCGTCCCACCAGTCACAATAAAAACAAATTTTTTTAATTGTTTCTACGTAGGTAATCAGTCTAAATCTTCATAGTATTGAATGTTTGTAGGATAAATTTAGTATTGAGAGGAAAGTATTTTTTAAAAGTTTAGTGGTCGAACTGAAATTGGACTTTAGGTATACCTTGGTAAGAGAGAAGGATTTTTCTTAGTCTCACTAGTCACACTCAGTCAAATGATAATAACGAGAAATTTAAAAAGTAATCGAGGTTTTTAATTATTTTTTTATATTATAAGATAAATTTAACTCTGGGGGCATTCCGTGCGAAATGGGAAAATGATTAAAATTAAAAAATTTTTCTAATTTATTCTAATTTAGTTCTAATTTATTATTAAAATTCTATATTTTACTAATGCCCCAAATAATGACTTATGCGCATGCGCCGCTATGGTTCCTTTTGATTAATCAATTAGGAACCCGGTAACATATATTATTTAAACTCGAAGAATTTTTAAATTGTCATCTCAAGAGATTTAAATTATTTAAGAAATTTAATTTGAAATTTTACAAGTGAGGACTTTTAATTTCATTTCTTTGCACAGTAAAAATTTATCTAGGTGGCGCTGCACACTCAGTAATTATTAGAAATTTTTGTATGGTAAAATTACAAGTTTTTGAAGTAAAATATCATTAAAATAAAAATTGATTTTTTAGGATTAATATTTTTAATTTTTTTAATCTATTTTGGAGTTGTCTAGTTGGTCGCTTTCGAAAATTTAATTTTTCTTTTTGACATTTTTCGAATATACATGTATATAAAATTCCTAGGGATGTGTTAACTGTTTCGGGTAAAGGCTTGCAAATAGAATTTAGGTAAGATTTTTTTTTTATTTTTTATTTAAAGAAACTTAAAACGCGTTTTTTCTCAAAAGTATGTTTTCACGGACGGCCAACACGATTTCTCTGGAACCAGTTCGCCGATTGTTCTGAAATTTTAATCACATATTCCGCACATAAGTATTCACAAAATATACTACTATCATGTTGAAATATTGATTTTTACTATTTTTTGTTTACAAATAACAGCGAAACAAAAAACAATATTTTTTTGATTTTTGTTACTTAAAATTACCAACAATTTTTCAAAATTAATATCAATAGTCTATTTTAAAGCCATTGTCATACCGAATCTAAAACACTTAAGTTTTTTCGTTTCACATAAGCCGTTGCCGAGATATCGTGTAGCCGACCTGCTTCCGAATAATGGCGTTCCGTTTTACGAATTTTTTCTAAAAAAAACTTCAAAAAATTTTTATTTTTATTACACTTGATTTATCATCTCTAACAACTTTTCTAAACATATCTTTCATAGCAAGCTCACGATAAATTCCCCAAAATCGCTTATTTTTTCAGCCGACAAACTAGACTACACCCTTTAAAAATTTCTCTTCAATTTTAATAAAAATTACGTATAAAATAAATTAAAATGGCAATATAAAAGTCGAGCTTGCAGAAATTCAATCAATTTTTCATTAAACTCTCTATTAAAAAATAAAATCAACATCTGAATAATAAAATATTAATCTGATAGCGAGTGAAAAGCATCGTCCAATTTTCTATTATAAAAAATCACACATTTTAACACGGTAAATAAATAAATACCAACCGATAGCTTTAAATAAATAAATAAATAAATAAATAAAATTAATAAAACCTGATTAATTAAAACTGTACCAAGCACTGCAATGATACCTTAAAATTAAATTGAAACAATAGTGACGGACAAGCAAATGCGTGCAAATAAAAACCTAAATAGTATCACCTCTCTGTAATACCTGGATGAAAGAAAAAAAAATAGCAAGTAGGATGAAGCGATATTTTAATAAATGATTTTTTTATTTTTATTATATTTATCCCGATAGATTTTATATTTAATTTTAATAATAAATTAATTATCTGACGGTTTGTTAAATAAAAAAAGGGAAAAATAAATGAGTTCTTACCAGAAGAATTCGCGGACGGCCAACTGGCCCGCGGAATAACTGGTGGAAGCACACTCAGCAATAACAAAGGTAATCCACCTCCGATGCTTGGATTTCGTTGGGGTATAGACGCACTCGACGAGGCGTGAGAGGGATCCACTGGCTCTTGGCCTAATTGTTTTTCCAGTCTTGCTAATTCTAATTCCAATTGTGCCATTTCACGGCGGTACACACGGTTCTGTACTTCCACTCTGTATTGAAGCTCTCTGGTGACCAAATTTACCAAAAAATCATTTATTTACTTGGTAATTTATAATTATCGTTTGTCGGTTTTAATTACATTAATTTAATCTGTTGAGCTTTGTAAATTTTTAGTGATTAAAATTGATTTAATTTATTTGATTAACAAATAAATTATCATGTTTTATTCAAAATTAACATACAATGTAATTACTTAATTATTGACATTTTTTAAGATATAAGCTCATTCCGATGTTATACTCATTGAGACCTTTCATTTGAGTACCCACATCAATTTTTTATATATTTATATACATTATATATATATGTATATATAAAAAATATATCAAAATGCATGTGGGTACTCAAATGAAAGGTCTCAATGAGTGTAATATGGAGATGAGCTTGTATCTTTAATAACATCATTAAGTGACAAGATACAGTGCCATTTCTTAATTATTGATATTTTTTTATATATATAAGCTCATTTTAATATTACACTGATCAAGACCTTTCATTTGAGTACCCACATCAATTTTTCATATATTTTATATGTGATATATATGATATTTGTAAAATATATAAAATATATAAAAAATGCATGTGGGTATTCAAATGAAAGGTCTTAATGAAAGTAAAATAAGAATGAGCTTAAATCTAAAAAAATATCATTAGTTTTCAACATACATTGTAATTGCTTAATTAATGACTTTTTTGAAAATATAAGCTCATTCCGATGTTACACTCATCGAGACCTTTCATTTGAGTACCCACATGCATTTTTCATATATTTTATATATTTGATAAATATCATATATATATAATATATGAAATATATGAAAAAAATCATGTGAGTACTTAAATGAAAGTTTTCGATAAGTATAATATCAAAATGAGTTTATATCTTTAATAACATCATTAGGTGACAAGATACAACGTCATTTCTTAATTATTGATAATTTTATAGATATAAGCTCATTTTGATATTACACTCATCAAAACCTTTCCTTTGACTACCCACATGCATTTTTCATATATTTTATATATTTAATAAATATCATATATATAATATATAAAATATATGAAAAAAATCATGTGGGTACTCAAATGAAAGGTCTTAATGAGGGTAATATCAAAATGAGCTTATGTCTTTAATAACATAATTAGGTGACAAGATACAACGTCATTTCTTAATTATTGACATTTTTTAAGATATAAGCTCATTTCAATATTACACTCATCAAGACCTTTTGTTTGAGTACTCACATCAATTTTTCATATATTTCATATAAATGATATATACGATATTTGTGAAATATATAAAATATATAAAAAATGCATGTTGTTACTTAAATGAAAGGTTTCGCTGAGCATATTATCGAGATGAGCTTATATCTTTAAAAATGTCAATAAAACCCTTCAAAATTTTGCAATGAACAATTTTTTATAAAAATTTGCACGTTATCTATCTAACATTGATTTTTTTCAATTCTAGAAAACTATTCTTCAACAAACAAATTTCTCAATACAAAATTGTTCATTTTTTTAAAATACATTTTTTTCTCAGTATAGTTTTTGGTTTATCCGCTAGATGGCTTACGTCTCTCGCAAGTAGAAAAATCTGATGAGAGTATATAATACAAAATAATCAAAAAAATTAATTTTGTGTTCCAAAAATGCTTGTTTTTTTTTAAATAAAATTTTTTTAAGTTAAGTGCTTAGTTTCTCCGCTAGATGGCTAACGTCTCTCGCCAGTAGAAAAATCTGATGAGAGTATATAATACAAAATATTAAAAAATAGATTTATAAATCTAATTAGGTTTTTATAAACTTTTTTTCTAAAAATAATAAATATTTTGTATATTATTTTTCATAAAATATATAAAACATAAATGAAAACTAAATATATTGAATGTGAGTAATAACCAACGGTCCGAAACCATAAATATTGTAATAATATTGTAATAACTATGTTAATTATATTTATATGATATCAATAAAAATCTTTGAAAACTGAAAAATTTATTTTTTGCCCCAAAAATTTTCGTTTTTTTTTTTTTAATTAAATTTTTTTTTCTCGATGTAAGTCATGCAAAATTACTATTTCAAATAAATGACTTAATTGAGAAATAATACCTTCTATCATCGGTGACAAATCTCCTGGTATTGAACTCAATTTTCAACCCCAAGCTCTGAACAACTGGATCAGTCCTTTCGCCACCCATGATATTGTTGAGCTGAGGGAGAAAGAGCAGGACAAGTGTCGACGTCGTGGAGGCCATAATTAGGGCAGTGATTGTAACAAACGCGAGGGTCGCACGGTCTGACATTAAATTCGCAAGTACTACCACTATTCCAGAGGTAATTACTACTGAATATACGCTCATTCCAATGTACTGGGAGTCGTTAAGCGCCGGGATTTTCACGTGTCTTGAATCAACAAAAAATTAACACACTTTTAGTGATGAAATTTCTGTCTGAGAAAAATTAATAATCAAGAATAATAATATATTTTTATTTTTTACCGAGTTTCCCAGGCCATGTAGACACCGACTACCAGCAAAAGGCCTTTGTAAGCGTACAAAGAAGCCAACCAGCCATTAGTGTGCTGTGATCGGCATACTTCAACCTGAAAAAGATATTTTAAATATAAATATATATAATGGAGTCTAAAAGGCTTTGACAATTACTTCCGAGCTTCTATGTTATACTTTTTTTGAGTGGATTGATATTGCGAAAAATTTAATTGGGCAATGTTAGATAAAAGATGTTTTTAATTTTGTGATAGTTTATATATTTTTAAAAGATTAAAGAAAATTTTGTGTGATAAAATGAGATTTTAAAAATTTAATGTAGATTTTAATATTATACTCATCGAGACCTTTTATTTGAGTACCCACATGAATTTTTTATATATTTTATATATTTATATATTTCATATATATATCATATATATAATATATATGAAAAATTTCGTGTGGGTACTCAAATGAAAGGTCTCGATGAGTGTAACATCAGGATGAGCTTATACCTTTAAAAATATCATTAGTTGACAAGATACAAGGTAATTTCTTCATTATTGACTTTTTTAAAGATATAAGCTCATTTCTATGTTATACTGATCGAGACCCTTCATTTGAGTACTCACATGCATTTTTTATATATTTTATATATTTAATAAATATCATATATATAAAATATATAAAAAAATCATGTGGGTATTCGAATGAAAGGTCTCGATAATTGTAACATTGGAATGAGCTTATATCTTCAAAAATATCAATAATTAAGAAATGACATCGTATCTTATCACCTAATGACGTTATTAAAGATATAAGCTCGTCTTCATATTTCATTGATCATGACCTTTCGTTTGAGTATCCACATCAATTTTTCATATATCCACAGATTCGGTAGAATCTGGCGCCAAGTTCCGTTCAAATCCGTTGTAAACGGAGCGCCAGACTACCGACTGTGTTTACTGTAAGCAGAACGGTATTTCGAGGTTGCAAAATTTTATTTAATTATATGGTTCTCCTTTTTCCAAAATGATATATTATAAAATTAATTTATACTTTATTTTACTGATATTAATTAATTATAATCAATTATACCACTTAATTCACTTAAAACTATTAAATTTTATCAGCACAAACTATAGTAAGCCCAGAAATTTCGATCCTGACTTTTTTTCGATGGGGAATATCAGCGCCACAGACTAGATAAAATAAAAATGTGTAGTAATCCTTCCTATAGACACGCAACTACAGTAAAAAAAAGTGATTCACAGCTTGCATCTATGGCCGCCAGGGTGCACTAGAATTACATCTACATAAACTGTAGCTTCAAGCGGATAGTTTGCAGTAATAAATTCAGTCAACACGAGATTTAAGTTGTTATCAATTGTAAATTTTCATTATAATTACAAAAAATACTAAAATCCGAACAAAAACAGTTTCACTGTAAAAAAGTCGCGCCAAGTCCACGTTCATAAGACTATTAGGAAAAAAAATTTTTTTCTTTACAAAAGATACAAAATAAAAAATAAAAATCCGAGTAACCGATATGATTGTTTATGATTTTCGGAAATTAAAAAATTTTATTGTAAATTTAAAAAGTAAAAAAAAAATTTTAGAACGTACTTGGTGTGCGTCATTGTGTATTTCAATTTTTTTAAAGTCCTAGTAAATAGATTTTACGAATTTCATTAAAAGTAAAATATTTTGTAACCGCGCACACTAAATACGTTCTAAAATTTTACTTTTAATTTTTAAATTTACAATAAAATTTTTAATTTCCGAAAATCATAAACAATCATATCGGTTACTCGGATTTTTATTTTTTATTTTGTATCTTTGTAAAGAAAAAAAATTTTTTTTCCTAATAGTCTTATGAACGTGGACTTGGCGCGACTTTTTACAGTGAAACTGTTTTTGTTCGGATTTTATATAAATCACAAATATCATATATATATATATATATATATATATATATATATATATATATCAAATATATCTATATATATATATATATAGGAGACTTTCTATAGATATAGATAGTCACTCATCACGATATCTCTGGAACTATAAGACCTAGAGACTTGAAATTTGGCAGGAATATTCCTTTTGCCAAGTAGAGGTCAGCTAAGAACGGATTTCACGAAATTCCACCCACAAGGGGGGTTGCGGGGGTGTTCACGAAAAAAAATTCATATTTTTCAATTATGGCTTTTAATAGTTCAAAACTTGGTCAGAATGTTTCAAATTACATTTAGAAATTTTTTAAAAACGAATTCTGTGACATTCCACCCCCCTGGCGTGCCCGTGCGTGGGCGTCAAATTAAGAAAAAATTCGTAAATTTCAATCTATAGCTATTAATACTTTGAAACATGGCCAGAATGCATTTTTGGCGTTTTTGAGCTGTTAAGAATAAATTTCATTAAATTCTACCCCCACATGTCCGTGCGTGGGCGTAAAATTAAAAGAAATTGTACCTTTTAATCTATAGCAGCTAAAGGATTGAAACTTGGCCAGATTGATTTTTTTGGAGTTTTTGAGCTGTAAAGAATGAATTTTATGAAATACCACCCTCACAAATCCTTGCGTGGGCGTTAATTAAAAAATTATAAAATTCAATTCCTAAAGGATAATAAGAAGGCATTAAATATAAAAAAAATTAAAAATTTTTATATAAGGTAAAAGCCCTAATAGATGATCATGTACCATTATATGATCACTCTATGTATTTGTATACCTATACTAGCCGTTACCCGCCGAATTTATTCCAAAAAGTTATTTTTAAAAAACTGCATTTTTAATTTGTTAAAATTTATAGATGTTAATTTTTTTTAATAATTTTTTTTGCCATAATTTATTTGTTAAAAAGCTATTAAAATTATTAAACATCTGCTAAATTAATTTTCATAGACGTGAACATGATAGCCTGAGTTTGAATTTTTCATATTTAATCTATATTTTTATAAATTGAATATGAATAACATATTTCAAACCCTGACATTCATGCTCACATCTATCCATGGTGTAGGCCTACTGGGGATGCCGCCATGTAAAATAACGGGGACGCATCGCATGACACAGTACCTCCATGGTGATGTGGAAAGCTGTGTCAATCATTATTTTTAACTCATATAAATTTATAATGCCCTAATTTATTATCTGAGTGTGTAAATTTCATAAAATTCATTTATGATATAACTACTTACGTAGTTAGATAACAAAATTAATATTTTTCGCGCTTGGCGTATATTGTACGCCCCGCAAAGCGGGCGGGTAACGGCTAGTAAAATATATGACAAATGCATGTGGGTACTCAAATTAAAGGACTCAATGAGTGTAATATCAAAATGATCTTATATCTTTAAAAATTTCAATAAATAAGAAATGACGTTGTATCTTGTCAACTAATGATATTTTTCAAGATATAAGCTCATCTTGTGATTGCACTCATTAAGACCTTTCATTTGAGTACCCACATGATGTTTTTATATATTTCATATATTTTATATATATATGATATTTATTAAATATAAAGTATATCAAAAATTGATGTGGGTACTCAAATTAAAGGTATCAATGAGTATAATCTCGAGATGAGCTTATACCTTAAAAAATATCATTAGTTTAAAAAAAAAGTTTTCTAAATTAAAAAAAAAATAAATTTTAAATAAAAATTTTTTTCAAAAAAAAAATTACGCTTTCTTAATTTAATAATTTTCGACAGTGACATCGTCACAGTTGGTTGCTAAATTAATTATAATAATTATTATTATTATAATAGAATTGGTGGATATAGTTACCTGTGGTTGATAGACAACGCCGCGATCCTGAGGGCTTATCTCTAACGTGAGGTTACGAAGATATCGCTCCATTGGATCCAATGTCACCCACAGCGTTACCACAAGTCCATCGATCAGTAAAAGCACACATATTAAACTAATTAGTTGAGTGTCTTGCAGTAGCTAAAAGATTAATTCAATTTTAATTACCTGTCGGTATTTTATTCTCTCGGATTTATTTTAATTAATAAATATAAAATTTATTCACTTTTTGTGAAATTAATTTTTTTAATAATTAAAAATTATTCTGGTAAATTTGAAACATAACAAAAGTTAATTGTAAATTAAATTAATTTTATTTTACTCAGAGAGTAATTAGAATTTCAATAATAAATTACAGTTAATTATATTTTACGGTAGTTGTAATTTTATCCGTAAAATAATTATATAACGAATAATTTAATTGAATTTGTTGTTGTACCTTGTTCTTAACAACTCCGCTGCGACTTCGTGTGAATATCCGATGAACCCGGTATGTTTTTGTAAACATTGAACCAAATGCCAGCGAAAACCCGGCTGACAGTAAATAGACACGTGCCTAGATAATTTTTCATTTTTTAGTATTTAAAATTATATTAAAACTTTTTTCCTTGAAATGTCATAAAAAATTATGATTAATAATTTTATTTAAAACGGTTTTAAATAATTAGTGGCTTCTTAATTAATTAATGGGGCATTTCATGCGAGAAAATGATTAAAATTTAAAAATTTCTCTAATTCATTCTAATTTATTCCTAAGTTATTATTTAAATTCTATATTTTACTAATTTATAAAAAAAATTTTTTTTAATCAATAAGAAAATCGATTTTTCTCTCCTAGTAACTTTTCAGCTGTACTAACTTGTATCCGGGTCAAATTTTGTTTAAATAGTTTAAACAACAAATTCATTTTATGTTTGTTATTAACTAACATATTTATTATTATAGTTTTAAGAACAAATTTTGTTTATGTTCGTTATTAATTAACACCTAAGTTTATCAAGATCGTGTTGTCAGCATGCTAAATCCTTTAATTGTGTTTTTTAATTAGTTTTTTTTTAAATATCCTAAATAATTTATAGTTAAATATATAAACAATAATGTTTCTAAGGTTGAAATAATATAAAAGTCTTTTTAATAAACAACTTGATGTAGACATTTTGTACTTGTCCCACCAGTCGCAAATGCCTATCCCACCAGTCACAATAAAAACAAATTTTTTTAATTGTTTCTACGTAGGTAATCAGTCTAATTCTTCATAATATTGAATGTTTGTTGGATAAATTTAGTATTGAGAGGGAAGTATTTTTTAAAAGTTTAGTGGTCGAACTGAAATTGGACTTTAAGTATACCTTTGGTAAGAGAGAAGGATTTTTCTTAGTCCCACCAGTCACATTCAGTCAAATGATAATTACGAGAAACTTAAAAAGTAATGGAGGTTTTTGACAAAGGGATGTTGTTAATTAGTTATTCTTTTATATTATAAAATAAATTTTACTATAGGGGCACTCTATGCGAAATAGGAAAATGACTAAAATATTAAAATTTCTCTAATTTATTCTAATTTATTCCTAATTTATTATTTAAATTCTATATTTTACTAATTTGTAAAAAAAATTTTTTTTAATCAATAAGAAAATCGATTTTTCTCTCCTAGTAACTTTTCAGCTGTACTAACTTGTATCCGGGTCAAATTTTGTTTTAATAGTTTAAACAACAAATTCATTTTATGTTTGTTATTAACTAACATATTTACTATTATAGTTTTAAGAACAAATTACGTTTATGTTCGTTATTAATTAACACCTAAGTTTATCAAGATCGTGTTGTCAGCATGCTAAATCCTTTAATTGTGTTTTTTGATTAGTTTTTTTTAAATATCCTAAATAATTTATAGTTAAATATATAAACAATAATGTTTCTAAGGTTGAAATAATATAAAAGTCTTTTCAATAAACAACTTGATGTAGACATTTTGTACTTGTCCCACCAGTCGCAAATGCCTGTCCCACCAGTCACAATAAAAACAAATTTTTTTAATTGTTTCTACGTAGGTAATCAGTCTAATTCTTCATAATATTCAATGTTTGTTGGATAAATTTAGTATTGAGAGGGAAGTATTTTTTAAAAGTTTAGGGGTCGAACTGAAATTGGACTTTAAGTATACCTTTGGTAAGAGAGAAGGATTTTTCTTAGTCCCACCAGTCACATTCAGTCAAATGATAATTACGAGAAACTTAAAAAGTAATGGAGGTTTTTGACAAAGGGATCTTGTTAATTAGTTATTCTTCTATATTATAAGATAAATTTTGCTATAGTGTAAGTTTCAGTCACATAATTATAGCTTATAATTGATGGAATTCCAAAGTCAAACGTCCCATTACTATCTATGAAATGCCCCTAATATAAAAATTCAAAAATCCAAAAAATTTCAGATTAATATAAAGTATTATTTAGTAATAATCGAATAAGTCATTTGGAATCATCAAATGAAAAATTAAAGGGTAGGCTCAGTTTTTTTGTTACACGAAAAAAAGTAAACTGTAATAAATAACAGTCGATTTATAATAGGTAATGATCAACTGCTAAAAATTACCATTTCAAACAGTAAAATCGTGATATTACTATTCACTTTATAATATTTACCATTTAAACGTTACAATTTACTCTTGACATGGAAGAAAATACTATTTTAAACAGTAATATTCGCTATGTAAATGTCTAAAATGTTAAAGTATAATAATTGAGAATTCATACTTTGATATTTATCATTTCGTACCTAAAAAATGATCTTATGATATGTAAAAAGTATCAAATAAAGTTAGTAAATTTCTAATACAAGCAACGTCAATATTTACAAAGTAAAATGGTAAATTTTAAACGCAACGCTAAAAATCAAACTATACTTATTTACTTGCTTGGACTGGTAAAATGTATATTTTAAAAGTATAATTTGTACTGTTTCAAATGTTAAATTCTCCCAGAAGGTGACCCCCTTCTCTTTAATCTAAGTTCCCCTTCTCCGCATAATATGGACTATATATTGAAATGGCAATTTTTACTGTTTGAAACTGTAATTTTTTTCAATGAAAGAGTCGTCATTTACTATAGTGACGGCTACTAATCACTTGTTTTAAATATTAAATTATAAATTGTGTCTTTTATAATTTCTACATTAAGTTCTGTAATATTTATATTTTTGCCACCCCGATGTCCGCTTTACTGGTTGAAACTATAAAAATTAACCGGAATCTGAGTGAATATTACAGTTTACTTTTTTCCGTGTAAAAAAAAAACAATACAAAATTATAAAATTTTTAAATTCTGTATTAAATACTAAAGATATAAAAAAATCTCGAGATACTTTTCTAGGAAATTAAATTTTCTACCAAAAAAGTCCGAATCGATTTCCACCTATCTCTTATTATTTGCCTGGAATTTCAATTTCAAACTTGATTTCAATCGTCTCGGATTAGATCCGGTGTTTAGAAACTTTAAAATCGAAATTCTGTAATAAATAAGATACGAATAAATTGTAACAAAGCTTTAGCGCAGGAAATTTTATTTTATATATAAATAGTCTTTATCAATTTCCCCGTATTTCTTATTTTTTAGTCAGAATTTAAACTCAAACTGATATCGCCGATTTGAGTCATCGGTATGCAAAAATCCAAAAAAATTTCGTTGATATAAAATATTATCTAGTGATTAATCGAAGGAACTGTTGAAATATCTAGTCTTAAAATGGCGGGTTAAAAAAAATATCGATTTTCAATGAAAATTTCAGCCTTAAATTTTTTACAAAAATATAATATATTTATCGGAATTATTAATCCTTGGATCGATTACTGAAAAATATAGTTGAGAAAATCGTGTAAAAATTAGAGACTGATCGGTTGAACCGTTGTTCGATAAATCTTACTCACCGACTTTTAAAATACAGCTGTGAGAAAAAAGTGTTTGAAGTTATTCGGCTTGAGCCCCATTTTTGTGCGACACGCTCCGATTAGGCTTTACAAATATCCGTATAACTTTGAAAATACTTCTCCAATTGGCATTCAATTTCTTTTTGTATCTACTTTAATATATCTACATTACAAAAATGTAATAAAAAGTTAAAGTGCTTATAACGCCTTAAAAAATTTTTAATTAATCCAGAATTTATTTCTTCACTATTTTTAAGAAGAAATGACTTGAATCTCTTCACTTAATTTTATCGTAGGCGCCTTTATATTTGATTCGGGACAAAAAAAATTATACGAAAAAGGGTGAAGGTGAGAATTTTTTTTCTGTCTAAGGATTGAAAAAAATTCACCGACTTAATTACTTAATGTGGAAAAAATTCAAGGTTTTTCTGTCAATTAAATAACTCAATAGATAAATATAAGAAAAAAATTCTTACTGTAGATAGTTATTTTATTTTGATCGAAATATTATTTTTATAAATTCTAAAAAATATTTATTTTACAATTTAATAAAAAAAAATAAAGGTGTTATAGAAAAATTTCAGACGAGTAAATAAAAGTTGCATTGATAGCCAGATGCTGTTTGAACTTTATATATATTAAAAAAAAAAATACTAACATACATTTTAAAAAAGCAATGACTTCTTTTATTAAAACTAACAATATGGATTTTCATTTTTTAATTATCTATAAAGTTTATTTATCATCAATATTTACGTGCTCGTCAAACAAAAACGTTGTTATTAAATTAAAAAATTTTTAATTAAATCAAGTCAATTATTTTTTATTTTACAAAAGAATTTTTAAATGAACTTACCGTACAAATAGTAGGAAAATAATCATTAGGCAGCGTCTTATGATCTAATCCAAGAAGAATAACAGCTCCATAAACTAGAACGCATCCAACTGCAGCCATATTGTTGAGTCTCGGACTCGAGAGTTTAATGCTCCTATATTTTATATAAATTTTTTTTTTACTTTTTATTTCACCGTACATTTTTCTCCACAATACACAATAAGTAATATATATAATATATAAAATATAAAATATAATAAAGAAGACGATATAATAAAATGTCAAGATTAAGAGGCAGTAAAATATTTTACGACACCCTCTTACGGGTTTGGAAAAAAATCATAAATTGGATGGAAATTCGGGAGAAGATAAAAATGTAATCTCTTACTTGTGTCGCCGAAAATGAAGATTGAAGACCAGAAATGACAGCGCCAATGTCATTCCGATGCTCGCTAGACATGATACTGTCAGAAAAGCCGCGGTGTCTATCGTCATCATGCGAATGCGAAAGACGCGCCGAGCTACAGGGGGAACTCCCCCTGGCCAACGCACCTGCCCACATCCAGGACAATCTAGTGTCAGGTTTTCGTCCTCGGGGGTGTAAATTGCGATTCTTCTCACGGTGTGACCTGAAAATTTAATTTTTTTACATTGAAATAAAAATTTATGTAATTTTTAATTGATTTTATTTATTTAAAAAGATTTTTTTTTTTTTATTAAATGTAACTAAATATTTTTTTAATTATTTTTAAATATTTATTATCATTCAATTAATTAATTCTTTTTCAATAAATTTCCTTTATTTTATAAAGGAAAAAGTGCGTATAAAAAAAAATTTTTTGCTACAAACTCAGCATTTTTTTTAACTCAGGAATATTAAAATTGTGAAAAAATGAAAAATAAATTTTTTTTCAAGAAAAAAAGTTGTTATAATAAAAAAGGCATACATAAAAAAATTTGATTTGGCTATAGAAATTCGAAATTTGATCAAAGCTTCATTTTTAAAAATCTAAATTAAATAATTTATCGAATTTTTTAATAATTTTACTTCAAAATTTCTAATTCTAATACAATTTTATTTGTGACAAAACTCTTATTTATTTTTTAACAATTAAATTTATTGATATAAAATAGAATTCATACTTATAAATACTTGTAAATAATTAATACTTACTAGCAACAATGACTTTTTTTAATTTGCAGTGTACTTTCTTAAATATAGACATTTTTTAAGATATAAATTCATTTCGATGTTACACTCCTCAAGACCTTTCATTTGAGTACCTACATGACATTTTATATATATATATATATATATATATATATATATATATATATATATATATATATATATATATAAAAATATAAAATATATGAAAAATTGATGTGGGTACTCAAATGAAAGGTCTCGATGAGTATAATATCGGAATGATCTTATATCTTTTAAAATGTCAATAGTTTACCAGATACAAGATAATTTCTTAATTATTGACATATTTTAAGATGTAAGCTCATTCTGATGTTACGCTTATCAAGAGCTTTCATTTGAGTACCCACATGCATTTTGATATATTTTTCATATATACATATATATAATATATATGAAATATACAAAATATATGAAAAATTGATGTGGGTACTCAAATGAAAGGTCTCGATGAGTGTAATATCGGAATGATCTTATATCTTTAAAAATGTCAATAGTTTACAAGATACGAGATAATTTCTTAATTATTGACATATTTTAAGATGTAAGCTCATTCTGATGTTACGCTTATCAAGAGCTTTCATTTGAGTACCCACATGCATTTTGATATATTTTTTATATATACATATATATATAATATATATGAAATATACAAAATATATGAAAAATTGATGTGGGTACTCAAATGAAAGGTCTCGATGAGTGTGACGTCGGGATGAGCTTATATCTTTAAAAATGTCAATAGTTCACAAGATATAAGGTCATTTCTTAATTTTGTATCTAAAGATACAGCATTTTTGAATGCAGCCTAAATACTTATCATAATAAATTGACTATCGGTGAGAATGATATGAAACCTTGAAAAGGCACAAATTAAAGTCAAGACCTTTGTAATGATACTGTTTTACTAAAAAAAACCGATTTCATCAAATGACTATCCCGGAAACAAAATTTTTTTATTCTCTTAATAATATAATCTAGATACAGTTCGATCACTTAAAAATTTTAACACAATACTTTTATGTATAAGGACTTTCAAAAAATGTAGAAAAAAAATTTTTTTTCTTCAAGTTACAAACTAGAATTATCCTAAAAAAAATTAGATTAAAAATTTATTTTTTTATTCTTTAAGTTCATAATAAAAACAATAATTTTTTCCCAATTTTTTCTGGTTAAAAATTAGCGAAGCCCTACTCTAATATAATTAATCAATTAAAAAATATTTTTAATCAATTTTGCACTTAAAAATTTTTCAATCGGATTGAATTGATAATCTTAAAAACAAAAAAAAAATCTTGGGAGTTTGTTAGTGTCAATCACAAGTGTAGTGCTTTCACTTCATTAAAGTAATTAAATAAATTATCGGTATAAAAAGGTAGTGGATTTTAGTGACAGCAAGTTAAAATTAAATTAAATAAATGTCACGTGTGTAAAATCGATTCTTCAATAATCGAATCGCTCGCGGAACATAACGAAGAGAGAGAGTGGAGGGTGGGGGCGGTTTTCATACTCATATATCCATAAAGTTTAATAGCCGAGAGTTAAAGTCACTTTTGGGTCTCGCTCTGACATTCCACTTGTGCTAAATGTGACGTGCTCTCTCTAGTGTGTACTGTGTACTGTGTACTGTATCAAGTGTGCCTAAACCTCCCCTAAATCTACACACTACCCCGGAATTCAGATCCACTTGCCGCATCTATAGATCTATACTCCGTTTAGTTATGAAATTTAAATTACTGCCCGCGGCGTCACATCCCAGTGCCGGTAGTTGATGTCGTTCCATTTGACATCAATGTTCTGTAAAATTCAGCTGATTGCTGGAAAAAATTTTTACTAAATAAACCAAAATTTTACCGAAATTTTGTTTGAATTTTAAATTTATGTTCACCCGCAAGCTTTGAAACAAAACTTTTAAATTTCAACAATTTTTTATTTTATTTATCTTGCAATGATAGGATAAAAAAAACCAAATATTGACCAGGCATATACTAAGAAGAATAAAAATAAGTTTTTCCGAAACATTACTATGTATTAATTTATTTTACGACGTTTATGTGGATTTTCGGAAAAAAATAAAGCCGCAAAAATTTCTTACTTATAAACTAGCAACCTTGCAGTCACTATGTGACTGCCGCGACTTGTGAACTACAAATATTGCACTTTATTTTCTTAACTATTGACGTTTTAAAATATATAAGCTCATCTCGATGTTACACTCATCAAGACCTTTCATTTGAGTACCTACATGCATTTTTGATATATTTTTCATATATACATATATATAATATATATAAATATATAAAATATATGAAAAATTGATGTAGGTACTCAAATGAAAGGTCTTGATGAGTGTAACATCGGGATGAGCTTATATCTTTAAAAATATCATCAGTTGACAAGATACAATGTCATTTCTTAATTATTGAAGTTTTGAAAGATATAAGCTCATCACGATGTTACACTCGTCAAGACCTTTCATTTGAGTACCTACATAACATTTTTTATATATTTTATATATAAGTTATTTGTGAAATATATAAATATATAAAATATATCAAAAATGCATGTGGGTACTCAAATGAAAGCTCTTGATGAGTATAAAATAAGAACGGGCTTATATTTACGAAAATGTTCATTATTGAAGAATGCCCATTGCATATTGTTAACTAATGATGTTTTTAACTATACAAGCTCATTCCTAAAATTTCTAAATTTAAGACGTGTGTACATGACAACGTCTGTCGGGTCCGCTAGTATATATATATATATATATATATATATATATATATATATATATATATATATATATATATATATATATATATATATATATATATCTACATATTTTTTTTTGACAATTTTTAATTATAATTAATTTATAAAAAAAAATAAATAAAAACATTATAATAATAATTAATTCGCTGTGAAATTCATGATGAATTTCGAAATATTATTTTGCATTTTGTGTTCTTTTACTCCAAAAAATTTATCCAGATAGAAGTTTAAGAATCGTAAATTATGACTCATAATTTATGAGTCAGTATAAATTAAACTAAAAATTCCAATATCATTGACTACGAATATTTTTTTATAGATTAAAAAAATTAAGTTTCATATTCAATTTGTTTCAAATTCATTATGAAATTCAGCTGGAATTCGCCCTGTAATTCATGATGAATTTCGAATTATTATTTTGCATATTGTGTTTTTTTACTCCAAAAAATTATCCAAATAGAACCTTAAGAATCGTAAATGTTAAGTCAGTGTAAATAAAAATAAAAATGCCAATATAATTGACTCAAAGGTTTCTTTACTGATTATAAAAAGTAAGTTTCATACACAATATGTTTCAAATTCATCACGAAATTCAGCTGGAATTCGCCGTGAAATTCATCATAAAATTCATATTTGTTTCACTATCTGAAGTTCGTCTGGAAATTCATCATGAACCAAATTTTTTTTTGTACGGGAAATACCGCATGCTGTAGCATATCTTACTTTTTACAACAGTTAACGCTTAACTACAATATTGGAGTAAATCTACCTACAGTTTGGAGTTGTCTCAGGTTATACTACAGCCTGCGGTAAACGGAACTACAGTTGTTGTTGCCACTACCACAATTTATTTTCCGTGTAAATAAAGCTATTCTTCTGTTTATCTTTTATCCAAAGATAAATATTGATGTTCTTCTCTTCAGAAATTAAAAATTAATAATAATAGAATATTTGATCGTCAGCGAGTTTCTTGAACCAAGAAATTGTTAATTGAGTAAAAGTATTTTTTTTCTCAGTGTACTCTAAAAAATTACTAATATTTTTTTTTATAAACCCACTTTTACAATAAAATAATGTTCGTGTATATAACGTGGAAGTAATATAAAATAGAAAACTATTTTAGTCTGTAAGAATGAATGTTCATAAAATTTTCACACGAATTCTGACAGTCATCCCTTATATACCCCAAACGGACAAAGTTTTCGCCGTTTAGAAATATCTTAAACTCAGCTGAGTACTTGGACATTGATGGATTAAAACCACGGAAAAAAAAAGAAATGATAGAAAATAGTTAATCGTAACTCATAATCCAACATATGTTCATTTTTTTTCCAACCAAATGAAAATAATTTACAAAGAAAAAAAAATCGTGTGTATTTAATGAGTAGTGACAGCTACAACAAGTTGTCAAGTCGCGGGTGGCATTGCCACTTAAATTATGTTCTGACATTGTTGCACGCGAGCACCCTGTACTAAACACTTGACCCATTGTTCATTGTTGTGCCGTCGCAATGCGGTTTCCTTTTATTTTTTTTCGCTTACTCGATCTTATTCTTACTAATTTTGTCTCGCGAAAATAATAACCGGCGAATTATTTTAATCATCTTCTTCACCGAGAAATAAACTTTCTTTTCCGAGAAAATTCAACTCGAGAAATAAAATAACGTCTTAATAGGAGCTAAAAGAAAAGTAAAGATCTCCGAAACTCTCAAATGAAAGGCGTATTTTTGGTGATCTAATAAATAACTTGGATTGACGATCAATTTGTGTAATTGAGTACGAAAAAGAGGGCAATCATTTATTTTTACAGACTTTCGTGGAATGCTTCTTATTTTTTATTCGTACTGAGATAAGGCAGGGAGTGAAAAACTGAGAGATTTTTAGGATTTTTTAAGATAAAAGAAACTATTCATCTCATAGTATATGCTTTAGATTTTAATCTTTTCATCTACTCGCCTTCTTTCTATTTATTTAAAAAGTAAATTTCTTTTTTTTTTTTTTTAATTACATTTTCTTTTATTTTGCTAGTTGAACTTATCAGTAGCCGAGAAAATAAAGATGAAAATAAACTCGATTAAAGATAAATGTTTTCTTAAAAGTTTTAAGGTCACGTTACAAAGGAATTATAGTTTGAAAATTGATTATTTTCCGAGGTTATATTATATTCTGATAAAATTAATCTACTTGCGAGAAACGTTAGCCATCTAGCGGAGAAACCAAGCACTATACTGAGAGAAAAAATTTCTTTGGAAAAAATGAGCAATTTTGTGGTAAGAAATTTATTTATCAAAAATTTTGAGCAATTTAAATTTTTTGCTAGAGTAATAAAAATTGAATATTGCCAAATTTAGAAGACGTTTATTGACATTTTTGAAGATGTAAGCTCATCTCAGTAATACACTCGTCAATACCTTTCATCTGAGTACCCACATAAATTTTTTATATATTTAATATATATCACAAATACCATATATATAAAATATATAAAAAATTGATGTGGATACTCAAATGAAAGGTCTTGATAAGTGTAACATCGGAATGACCTTATATCTTCAAAAATATCAATAGTTAAAAAATGATATTGTATCTTGTCACCTAATGACGTTATTAAATATATAAGCTCATCTTCATATTACACTCATCGAAACCTATCATTTGAGTATCTACATGCACTTTTCATATATTTTATACATATCAGAAACATCATATATATATCAAATATATAAAATATATGAAAAAGTCATGTGGGTACTCAAATGAAAGGTCTCAATGAGTGTAACATCAGGATGAGCTTACATCTTTAAAAATATCAATAATTGAGAAATGACCTTGTATCATCTCACCTGATGATGTTATTGAAGATATAAGCTCATCTTGATATTACACTAATCGAGACTTTTCATTTGAGTACCCACATCAATTTTTCATATATTTTACAAATATCATATATATAAAATATATAAAATATATGAAAAATTGATGTGAGTACTCAAATAAAAAGTCTCGATCAGTATAACATTAGAATGAGCTTATATTTTCAAAAATGTTAATAATCAAGCAATTATATTGTGCAATAACTAAGCAATTACATTGTATGTTTTGACAACTAATGATATTTTTAAAAATATAAGCTCGTTCCGATATTATACTCATCGAGACCTTTCATTTGAGTACCCACACGTATTTTTCATATATTTTATATATATATATATATATATATATATATATATATATATATATATATATATATATATATATATATATATATATATATAAATTGATGTGGGTACTCAAATGAAAGGTCTCGATGAGTATAATATCGGAATGAGCTTATATCTTCAAAAATGTCAATAATCAAGCAATTATATTGTATGTCGACAACTAATGACATTTTTTGTGATTTAAGCTCATTTTGATTTTACTCTCATCGAGACCTTTCATTTGAGTACCCACATGCACTTTTCATATATATATATATATATATATAATCATATTTTAATCATATATAATCATATTTATAAAAAACAAATATCATATATATAAAATATATAAAAAATTGATGTGGGTACTCAAATGAAACGTCTCGATGAGTGTAACATTAAGATGAGCTTATATCTTCAAAAATGACAATAGTTTCTTAGTTTAAGGAAAAAAAAATTTTTTTTCTCAGTGAGAAAATTCAATTTGTTTTTATAATTAAAAAGAAAAAAATTATTTAAAAAAAATATACTCACTGTGCATTTGATAAAAGGCGGTAATTCCAACTCGATCGGCTCCATCGAAAGAAACAGGCCCCTGAAAGAAAATAAAGAAAATATGTAATAAGTATTCATGAAAAAACTTCGATAGTTATTAAACTAATAAATAATATGAATAAAAAAAAATAGCGCGATCTGAATTCGAATGAGCGAGAGAAAAAATTAATCTTATATTTTTATAGATAAAAAAAACTTACGGAAACGCCGAGGAAATTTTGATTTTTCAATTCGTTGAGCAGGTCATAAGCAATATCCTTCCGTGCGTGTGTGTACTCAGCAATACTCGTGTTGCGTTCATTTAATATTAATTCGGTGTTCGAGAGGGACACTGCTATTGACCAAACCGCGTCAAATGTTTGGGCTGCGAATCGTGACATCGTGACACCTCTTTTGTTCAGCTCTGATGCGAAATCTTCACTCGTCTGTTGCAGACATTCGAATATATTGTATATTATATTTTGTGAACATAACAAATTTTTTTTTTATATGCAATCTGATATGTGGGATGTGAGATGTAATACATAAGCGGTAATATGACGTCAAGCGAATAGAAACAAAAAGTATGTACGTGCAGAACGATTTTGTGATTGAACGTGAATGAGATCTTGAAATATAAATATAAATTCAACCCTTGTTCTTGGCAGAGCTAATATTTAGATATTTGTTGCGAGGAAATATCAAAAGTAATATAAATGCGAGGAATGATTTTTTTTTTTATTTAGAAATTCAAGTTTTTTCCCTTTGAGGTGATACGAGTTGGAAGTTAAGAATATGTTCGAGCGTAAATTTAATAGTAGATGAAAGTTTATGTTTTTTAGATCTCACGAGTTTTTTTTCAAATTTTTATGAAAAAAGAATCATAAAAATTTTTTTAATTTAAAATTTTAAAAATTATACACTGATAGAAGGATTTATTAACTATTAATGATTTAATTTATTTGAAGACAATTATTCAATTAGGACATTCCATGCGAAATGGGAAAATGACTAAAATTTAAAAATTTCTCTATTCATTCTAATTTAGTCTTAATTTATTACTAAAAGTTTACATTTTACTAATTTATAAACAAAATTTTTTTTAATCAATAAGAAAATCGATTTTTCTCTCCTAGTAACTTTTCAGCCGTACTAACTTGTACCCGGGTCAAATGTTGTTTTAATAGTTTTAACAACAAATTCATTTTATGTTTGTTATTAACTAACATATTTATTATTAATGTTTTAAGTACAAATTTTGTTTATGTTCGTTATTAGTTAACACCTAAGTTTATCAAGATCGTGTTGTCAGCATGCTAAATCCTTTATTTGTGTTTTTTAATTAGTTTTTTTTAATTATCCTAAATAATTTATAATTAAATATATAAGCAATGATGTTTCTAAGGTTGAAATAATATAAAAGTCTTTTTAATAAACAACTTGATGCAGACATTTTGTACTTGTCCCACCAGTCACAATAAAACAAATTTTTTTAATTGTTTCTACGTAGGTAATCAGTCTAATTCTTCATAATATTGAATGTTTGTAGGATAAATTATGTATTGAGAGGGAAGTATTTTTTAAAAGTTTAGTGGTTGAACTGAAATTGGACTTTAAGTATACCTTTTGTAAGAGAGAAGGATTTTTCTTAGTCCCACCAGTCACACTCCGTCAAATGATAATTACGAGAAACTTAAAAAGTAATGGAGGTTTTTGACAAAGGGATGTTGTTAATTAGTTATTCTTTTATATTATAAAATAAATTTTACTATAGGGGCACTCTATGCGAAATAGGAAAATGACTAAAATATTAAAATTTCTCTAATTTATTCTAATTTATTCCTAATTTATTATTTAAATTCTATATTTTACTAATTTGTAAAAAAAATTTTTTTTAATCAATAAGAAAATCGATTTTTCTCTCCTAGTAACTTTTCAGCTGTACTAACTTGTATCCGGGTCAAATGTTGTTTTAATAGTTTTAAGAACAAATCCATTTTATGTTTGTTATTAACTAACATATTTATTATTATAGTTTTAAGAACAAATTTTGTTTATGTTCGTTATTAATTAACACCTAAGTTTATCAAGATCGTGTTGTCAGCATGCTAAATCCTTTATTTGTGTTTTTTAATTAGTTTTTTTTAATTATCCTAAATAATTTATAGTTAAATATATAAACAATGATGTTTCTAAGGTTGAAATAATATAAAAGTCTTTTTAATAAACAACTTGATGTAGACATTTTGTACTTGTCCCACCGGTCACAAATGCCTGTCCCACCAGTCACAATAAGAACAAATTTTTTTAATTGTTTCTACGTAGGTAATCAGTCTAATTCTTCATAATATTGAATGTTTGTAGGATAAATTATGTATTTAGAGGGAAGTATTTTTTAAAAGTTTAGTGGCCGAACTGAAATTGGACTTTAAGTATACCTTTTGTAAGAGAGAAGAATTTTTCTTAGTCCCACCAGTCACACTCAGTCAAATGATAATTACGAGAAACTTAAAAAGTAATGGAGGTTTTTGACAAAGGGATGTTGTTAATTAGTTATTCTTCTATATTATAAGATAAATTTTACTATAGTATAAGTTTCAGTCACATAATTATGGCTTATAATTGATGGAATTTCAGAGTCAAATGTCCCACCAGTCACTATGGAATGCCCCAGTAGATGAAAGTTTATGTTTTTTAGATCTCACGAGTTTCTTTTTTTAAAATTTTGATGAAAAAAAAATCATAAAAATTTTTTGAATTAAAAATTTTTTTAATTATACACTGATAGAAATATTTATTAACTATTAATGATTTAATTTATTTGAAGACAATTATTTAATTATCAATTTCCCCGTATTTCTTATTTTTTAGTCAGAATTTAAACTCAAACTGATATCGCCGATTTGAGTCATCGGTATGCAAAAATCCAAAAAAATTTCGTTGATATAAAATATTATCTAGTGATTAATCGAAGGAACTGTTGAAATATCTAGTCTTAAAATGGCGGGTTAAAAAAAATATCGATTTTCAATGAAAATTTCAGCCTTAAATTTTTTACAAAAATATAATATATTTATCGGAATTATTAATCCTTGGATCGATTACTGAAAAATATAGTTGAGAAAATCGTTTAAAAATTAGAGACTGATCGGTTGAACCGTTGTTCGATAAATCTTACTCACCGACTTTTAAAATACAGCTGTGAGAAAAAAGTGTTTGAAGTTATTCGGCTTGAGCCCCATTTTTGTGCGACACGCTCCGATTAGGCTTTACAAATATCCGTATAACTTTGAAAATACTTCTCCAATTGGCATTCAATTTCTTTTTGTATCTACTTTAATATATCTACATTACAAAAATGTAATAAAAAGTTAAAGTGCTTATAACGCCTTAAAAAATTTTTAATTAATCCAGAATTTATTTCTTCACTATTTTTAAGAAGAAATGACTTGAATCTCTTCACTTAATTTTATCGTAGGCGCCTTTATATTTGATTCGGGATAAAAAAAATTATACAAAAAAGGGTGAAGGTGAGAATTTTTTTTCTGTCTAAGGATTGAAAAAAATTCACCGACTTAATTACTTAATGTGGAAAAAATTCAAGGTTTTTCTGTCAATTAAATAACTCAATAGATAAATATAAGAAAAAAAATTCTTACTGTGGATAGTTATTTTATTTTGATCGAAATATTATTTTTATAAATTCTAAAAAATATTTATTTTACAATTTAATAAAAAAAAATAAAGGTGTTATAGAAAAATTTCAGATGAGTAAATAAAAGTTGCATTGATAGCCAGATGCTGTTTGAACTTTATATATATTAAAAAAAAAAATACTAACATACATTTTAAAAAAGCAATGACTTCTTTTATTAAAACTATCAATATGGATTTTCATTTTTTAATCATCTATAAAGTTTATTTATCATAAATATTTACGTGCTTGTCAAACAAAAACGTTTTTAATAAATTGAGAAAATTGTTTTCAGTCGAATTCACTCTACGGTTATTTAAAAATTTATATCCTCCTCTACTGTTCTTTTTGCCTCATTTCGAACATATGTGAGTGTAAATATATAATATTAATAATAATAATAATCATAATAATAACAACAACCAGGTCAAAACAGTGTTGCTTTTTTGTTTTTAAAACTGACACACGTGTGTACAAAGTATCGAGAATAAAACATCAAGGATAACATATCTGGGATAAAAAGTAATCGACATATGGACATATACTTAAATTTTGACAGTAAAGTGTTCGATAGAACAAAAAGTCCCTTGACAAAACGTCAACTTAAATTGTTGTGTTGAAGTATTTTATATAAATGAAATATAAACCCAAAAATTATGCTCACTTTTGGAATATATAATGTTTAGAAAAATTTTTAATTATAATTCTGACCAATTTTCTCCAAAATAATTTTTAACTTCCCGCTAAGAAAATTGAAAATTTTCAAAAATCGGGAAGTTATTGGTTTTACCCCGTTTTTCGAAAATCGAGTTTTCATCAGATCTCGACGTTTTGAGGTCCTAGGAAGCTTTCCTGACTATTTCCGCGAGGGTGTCACTATGTCTGTATGTATGTGTGTGTGTGTGTGTGTGTGTGTGTGTGTGTGTGTGTGTGTGTGTGTGTGTGTGTGTGTGTGTAAGTATGTAAACCTCTTATAATTTTTGAACGGTTGAACCGATTTCATCGCGGTTGGTGTCATTCGAAAGGGCTTCGCCAAACTTAGAGTTCCTGTTAATTTGAACCGATTCGGACCGATAGATTTTGAGAAATTTGGAGGAATCTAAAAAAAAGTAGGAAAAAAAATTTTTTCTGAAGTGGTTTTTTTGGGATAACTTTTAAACGGCTCAACCGATCGATTCCAAAAACTAATCAGCTCTCAACCTTGAAAAACCACGTCGATCGCCGCCAATCCGGTCAAAATCGGTTGATTCGTTCGAGAGATATCGTGAACGAAAGAAAACCGAAAAAAGTGTTTTTTCAGAGTTACTCCGAAATTTCTAGTTTGACCAATTGAAACTTAGAAATTCTTTATGAGGCTTAAAAAACTGCGTAGAATGCCGCCAACCGCGTAAAAATCGGTTCATTCATTCAAAAGTTATTGCAGTATGAACATTCAAAAAATAGTGTTCTATGAAACTTCTATCAGACTTTTGAGCTTAAAGAGCTCAAAAGCATAGAAAAGGTATCTTTTTGAGCTCGGAGAGCTTAAAACAACACACAGACTGTACTTTTGAGCTCGAAGAGCTCAAAAAAGTGGCCAGGTATTAACGGAATTAGCGGGAAGTTGCAGGGATGGCCTTTAGGGTCAATCGTTTTCCTAATTTTTTTATGTACAGACAGAAAAAAGTTTCACTTGAGCCAAGAAAATATTTTTCTTCCTAATTATTTTCTTAAGCGAAAAAAAATTTTTTTTTGACACAAGAAATTTCACTTATTCCAACAAAATTAATTCTCTTGCTTTAAGAAATACGTATCTTGATCCAAGAAAATTTATTTAAGTCAAGAAAATCTTGTTGTTTTGAGAAAATTCAGCCTCTTGCTCCAAAAAATTTAGTTTTTGATAGGAGTTAATTCTCTTGTCTTGAGAAAATTTCTCTCTTGCTCCAAAAAATTAAATATGAAGATAGAAGTAAATTTTCATTAATATTTTTATTGATTGACATGTCAAATGGGAAGATCAAATAATATTTCATCATTTTTTTTCATTCAATATGTATAATTGCACGCTAAAATAATATAAAATGGGTATCAAATATTCTCGAGAAAAATTTTCTCAAGATGAGAAAATTATTTTCTCAGCTGAAGTAGGTGGCGCTGCTTCCCTAAAGTATCTAAAAATCTTGATCAAATATAAAAATTTATTGTATCAAGTATTTGTGATCTGAATTAAGAAACAATGACTTTCACCAAGAATAGAATTTAAAGAAAATTTTTTACTTCAGCCAACACAACTTCGGTCTTCCTTCAGACACCCGACAAATTTTCTTGGGCCAAGAATTTTGTTCCCCAGTCAAGAAATTTTTCTTTCTGTGTAATTTTTTATTTTGATAATTCCAAATGATTTTTCGATTATAACTAAATAATATTTTATATTGATCAAAAATTTTTTGGATTTTTGAATTCTCATATTAATCAATAAAAAAGGCTCTAAGTGCGTACAATTCGTTAAAACCGTTTTAAATAAATCGCGTGCCTAGAAGTAAATGGGCATATTGCTAAGGATTAATAGGGATTTGTGCTAAAAGGGCGTGTAAAAAAATTTGTTTTTGCCATTCGGTTTGAAATTGTCTGAAACGTAAAAATCTGTGAAAAAAAAGTTGGTATTCTAAAGCTGAAAGGGCGTATCTCAAGACATACGCCCTTTCAGCTTTAAGAAAAGTACTACTTGAAGGTAAAAGGGCGTATAAAAAAAAATTGTAGTTTTGATACCAAATGTTAAATAATAGATTCACAAAACAAGTTATACTAAAACAATAGCCTCATATAAAAAGTTTGATATAAACAAATAGAAAATAATTCAATCAAAAATAAATTACGTAAAAATTAAGTAATAAAAAAAATCACAAAGGCAGATAACATTCAAATATTTTGAAATTTCTCGCTTTAATCGCCCTATTGAATATAATTACTGGTGCCGTTCACACAACAGCTGTTTCATCATGATCAACAATCCAGAATCCAAATTTTATAATAACTATTTCTTAAAATAAAAAGCGAGAAAATAATCACGCGTATTTTATTGTTTTTTGGATATTTTTTCTTTTTTGACTTTAAAAAATTGTATACAGTCAACGCTCTCTGTATTTGACTCACCCGTACAGGACCATTCTCTGTATTTGACTCGTCCTTGTCCATAAGGGGGCGTCCATAAATTACGTGAGGCATTTTTGAGAATTTTTTAACCCCCCCTACCCCCTTGATAAGATTTCGTAAGATTTTCCTCAAATCCCTCCCCCCTCCCCTAATCTCACGCGAGATTATTCAAAATTTATGTTTTGGCTGTAAACGGGTTGGATTATTGAGAAAAAAAATGCCATTCGGCTACACCCGACATGGATAGGTAGATTTCTTGTTTGAATATTGAAAAAAACACGTTATTAAAAGGCCGTAATGTCCTAAAATTTATTTTTTATTATATTCTTGCAAATAACGATATGAGACTGACTACAGCAAATAGATATCTAAAGACATCTACCTAAAAAATAGGATTTTTTACATATAAAAGTCATTTGATGATAAAAGCTAAAATTTAATTTATTATTGATTTTTTTTGAATTTTCTCAACTACGAAATAAATTGAAAAAAGTATTAAAAGTCGACGAACAATAGTTTAAATTGAAGATAATTAAACATATTATGACAAAATTGTATTAAAATTACGACATGAGACCGGCTACCACCGATAGATTTCTAAAGAAATCTATACCTAAAAAATTAGTGAATCCTATCGATCAATAATCAAATTAAACAATCGAGCGCTACTTTGCTGCTCTGCAGGATTCAGACGAATACGACAAACACTATTGTGTCAAATTTGGCCATATTTTATTATAGAAATACTTTTTCACGCAATTTTACATTGTTTTCTGCTAGAGACAAAATTACGTGATATTTGTTAAGATCCCCCCCCTTCCCCCTAAGTGAGATTTGGTAAGATTTAGCATGATCCCCTCCCCCCCTAGAACACCTCACGTAATTAATGGACGCCCCCTAAGAGCTGTGTAAAATCGTCAAATACAGAGGAAGAATGTGGTCAAATACAGAGAGCGGTCAAATACAGAGAGGTCCAATACAGAGAGCGTCGACTGTAGTTGAGGTTTTACGCCGCTACTACCACAGAAAGTTTTTTTTTCACATTTTTAAACTACGAATATGTTCTTTTGTAAACTGGCTGAAAAAAAAATTATACATCCTTTCACCTTTAGATCACCAAAATTTCGAATTCTTAAAAGTAAAAGTGCGTATAATTGAAGACATACGCCCTTCGACCTTTGCAATTTTTTTTTTCAATTTTAAGCGTAGAATGTGTCTACTACCCGATTAGCAATAACAAAAAAAAATATGCGCCCTTTTACCTTTGCAAAGGTAAAAGGGCATATAAATTTTCATAAGCCCTTTTACCTTTAGGCACGCGATATTTCAATCACTCTAAATCTTTATAATATTGAATGTTTGTAGGATAAATTTAGTATTGAGAGGGAAGTATTTTTTAAAAGTTTTTTTTTTAAAAGCCATTTGTTAGTCCTTAACAAATATTTGTTAGTATTTAAAAAGATTTATTAATATTTAATAAATGAAAATCAGATTTATTATATACAAACAAATCATTTTAAATACTAAGAAATATTTGTTTAATACTAAAAAATGGCCTGTAATAAATGATTTGTTAACTATTAACAAATATTATTTAATACAAATAAATCCTTCTATCAGTGTAGTGGTCGAACTGAAATTGGACTTTAAGTATACCTTGGTAAGAGAGAAGGATTTGTTCTTAGTCCCACCAGTCACACTCAGTCAAATGATCATTACGAGAGACTTAAAAAGTAATGGAGGTTTTTGACAAAGGGATGTTGTTAATTAGTTATTCTTTTATATTATAAAATAAATTTTACTATAGGGGTACTCTATGCAAAATAGGAAGATGACTAAAATATTAAAATTTCTCTAATTTATTCTAATTTATTCCTAATTTATTATTTAAATTCTATATTTTACTAATTTGTGAAAAAAATTTTTTTTAATCAATAAGAAAATCGATTTTTCTCTCCTAGTAACTTTTCAGCCGTACTAACTTGTACCCGGGTCAAATGTTGTTTTAATAGTTTTAACAACAAATTCATTTTATGTTTGTTATTAACTAACATATTTATTATTAATGTTTTAAGAACAAATTTTGTTTATGTTCGTTATTAATTAACACCTAAGTTTATCAAGATCGTGTTGTCAGCATGCTAAATCCTTTATTTGTGTTTTTTAATTAGTTTTTTTTAATTATCCTAAATAACTTATAGTTAAATATATAAGCAATGATGTTTCTAAGGTTGAAATAATATAAAAGTCTTTTTAATAAACAACTTGATGTAGACATTTTGTACTTGTCCCACCAGTTACAAATGCCTGTCCCACCAGTCACAATAAGAACAAATTTTTTTAATTGTTTCTACGTAGGTAATCAGTCTAATTCTTCATAATATTGAATGTTTGTAGGATAAATTATGTATTGAGAGGGAAGTATTTTTTAAAAAATTAGTGGTTGAACTGAAAATGGACTTTAAGTATACCTTTGGTAAGAGAAAAGGATTTGTTCTTAGTCCCACCAGTCACACTCAGTCAAATGATAATTACGAGAAACTTAAAAAGTAATCGAGGTTTTTGACAAAAGGATGTTGTTAATTAGTTATTCTCCTATATTATAAGATCAATTTTACTATAGTATAAGTTTCAGTCACATAATTATATTTTATAATTGATGAAATTCCAGAGTCAAATGTCCCACCAGTCACTATGGAATGCTCCTAAATGGAAAGATTTTAAATTAAAGCTCTTTAAAAAAAAAAAAAAACATTAAAAGTATTTTTTTTACCTGCAACCCCTAAAAAATATATAGTTTGTTGTGTCACAAAATAAAAAACACAAAAAGTATCGAACAGTTAAACCCTCGTTCCGATATACGAACGACGAACTAGCGGTTAATTTTTTATAGCGCTGGCTAATGGACGGGTTACTTGTTTCTAGTCACTAGAACGTACCCTGAATATACATATAAATTCAGTGCACGCTATCCTAGTGTATTAACAATAGACGTGTTTCAAGCAGCCCCAATACCCGATAGCCAATACGACATTGCCCAATAGATGTTGTATTCTTCTTTAATCGATTTCCTGACAGCATCGGGCACTAATAGTCACGTTGCTGCTAAAATTCAACCATCATATTGATTATCTTGTCTTTTGTGTTTCTTAATATTTTTTTTTCTAACGCGATGCCCAAGATATAGTTATTAATGATCATTTTCTATTGGGAACTAGGATAATTAATTTTAACGTCGCTTTTATTCTGCACGATATATTTTACGGCAGCGCTTCACGACAAGGATGCATTATTGTAAAGGAAAAATCATTTTTAAGTGTGTTGTGTTAGCAATTCAATTTTAGTGCGCACTTAACATCTGAATTTATTGCCCAGAAAAATGCGATAAATTATTTATTGGATTTTTTAACCGATACCGCCTTTTTGAATTATTATAGGCTTTTAAGATGCTGTCAATATTAAATGGTATGAAACGCGTTAAAATTTTTGAATTTCAAGATAATTTAATATTCAATTAAACAGTTTTATTTACACTGATAAAAGGATTTGTTTATATTTAATAAACTTTATTAACTGTTAATAAATGATTTTTTAGCGTAGAATTTAATAAATATTTATTAGCAGTTAATAAATTATTTATTAACAGTTAATAAATATTTATTAACAGTTAATAAATTATTTATTAACAGTTAATAAATTATTTATTAAATACGATTTATTAAATGGTAATAAATATTTGTGAACAGTTAAAAAATATTTATTAACAGTTAACAAGTAATTTATTAAGTACAATTTATTAACTGTTAATAAATATTAATTAAATCCTACGTTAAAAAATCATTTATTAACAGTTAATAAAGTTTATTAAATATAAACAAATCCTTCTATCAGTGTAAATAAAACATTAATGGTTAATGAATATTTGTTAACTGTTAACAAATATTTATTTAAAATAAAAAGCAAAAATAGCAGTTTTCTTTTGACACTTTTTATAACTATATAGCTGGGATACATGATAATAATTAAATTCACTAAATAAATTAACGTTTTTAATATTTAAAAATATAAAAGATAATTATGAGCTGTGATAAAATTTGGTATTTTACAATAAACGTTATTATGATGTTATATAATTAATGCAAATAATTTGTAAAGATGATTTTTGTTTATAAGCAATCTTGATATCATATGACATTGCAAGCCAAACAAATTCACTCAACAAAATATTTATTAACTGTTAATAAATATATGTTAATTATTAATAAATACTTATCAACTATTAATAAATGTACTTTCCTCCCAAATAAATATTTATTGAATGTTAAAAAATATTTATTAAAATTTAATAAATTAAATAATTGTCTATAATTAAATTAAATTATTAATAGTTAATGATTCCTTCTATCAGTTTAAAAAAACGACAAAAAAAAATTGTACGACACTTTTTTCAAACTTTTTATAATTTAATTTTTTTGGGCTTTTATATACTCTGGTAAAATTTTTTTAGAAGCGAGAAACGGTAGCCATCTGGCGGAGAAATGAAATACTACCTAATAAAATAGTAGGATTTACAAGTAAAATACAATATTGTAACAGAATCAATGATTGATAATAAATTATGCTTTAAAAAAAATATGAGCATGAAAATAATGTTAATTATCTGCGTAACAAATAAAGATTTGACAGTTAATTCCTCAAACATTTTGAGGTTAGTTAATTGTCTTTTTCCTCCCGACAGTATTTACTTGACAAATATTTCCATTTAACCCTTCTCTCATTATCCGAAAATTTGTTATTCTGCAAATATTTACCCAACCATAGCCAAACAACCAATTTCTTGTCGAGTAAATATAAAATCCTCATGTAAACCCGTTTTAGTGTTTCCACCGAAATCTTTACCTCCCAGATGCTTCCAATTTTCTTCCTTGCAAACAAGATTTCTTAATCCAGAGCTTTTCAAACAATACACAAGTTTATGCAGTAATTTATAATATGTTGGTTAACTACTGTTGTAAGCAGTGATAGAATACTCAAGGAGAGAAATTAATATTGTATTTTGTTAAATAATGATGTTTTTAACGATATAAGCTCTTTCCGATGTTACACTCATTGAGACCTTTTATTTAAGTACCCACATGCACTTTTCATATATTTTATATATTTCATAAATATCATAAATAAAATATATAAAAAAAATTCATGTAAATACTCAAATGAAAGGTCTTGATGAGTATAACATTAGAATGGACATATTTACGAAAATGTCAATCATTAAGAAATGAATATTTCATTTTGTTAACTAATGATGGTATTAACGATATAATCTCACCTCGAAATCATAAAAGTCGAGACCTTTCATTTGAGTATCCACATGCATTTTTCATATATTTTATATAATTCACAAATATCATATATATCAAATGTATGGAAAAATTCATATGGGTATTCAAATGAAAGGTCTTGATGAGTATAACATCAGAATGGACTTATGTTTACGAAAATGTTAATAATTAAGGGATGACTATTGTATTTTGTTAACTAAATATGTTTTTAACGATATAAGCTCATTCCGATGTTATACTCATCGAGACCTTTCATTTGAGTAGCCACATGCACTTTTCATATATTTTATATAATTCACAAATATCATATATATAAAATATATACAAAAATTCATGTAGGTACTCAAATGAAAGGTCTTGATGAGCATAACATCGGAATGAGCTTATATTTACGAAAATGTCAATAATTAAGGAATGACTATTGTATTTTGTTAACTAATGATGATATTAACGATATAAGCTCACTCCGAAATTACACTCGTTGAGACCTTTCATTTGAGTACCCACATCAATTTTTCATATATTTTATATATTTTATGTATTTCACAAATATTATATGTATAAAATACATAAAAAATTTATGTGGGTACTTAAATGAAAGGTCTCGATAAATATAACATCAAAATGGGCTTATATTTACGAAAATATCAATAATTAAGAATTTTATATTTTATTTTGTTAACTAATGATGTTTTTAACGATATAAGCTCATTACGATGTTACACTCATCAAGACCTTTCATTCAAGTACCCACATCAATTTTTCATATATTTCATATATTTATATATTCCACAAATACCATATATATATATATATATATATATATATATATATATATATATATATATATATATATATATATATATAATATATGAAAAATTGATGTGGGTATTCGAATGAAAGGTCTCGATGAGTATAACATCGCAATGAGCTTATATCTTCAAAAATATCAATAATTAAGAAATGACTATGTATCTTATTACCTAATGATGTTATTGAAGATATAAGCTCATCTTGTTGTTACATTCATCGAGACCTTTTATTTGACTACCCACATGCCCTTTTCATATATTTTATATATTTATAATATATCATACATATCATAAATATAAAATATATATAAAAATTGATGTGGGTACTTAAATGAAAAGTCTCGATGAGTGTATCATCAGAATGGACTTATTTCATTTAAAACATCATTAGTTAACAAAATACAATAGTCATTCTTTCCCACAAAATTTTCCTTCAAAATGTCTAAGTTAATATTTACTAACTCCTAATAAATATTTATTAACTAAAAAAAAATATATATTAACAGTCAAAAAAAGCTTATCAAATATTAACAAATCCTTCTATCATTGTATTCAAACTCGCATTAATGTTAAATGTTAAATGTTAAATTCTTTAAGTGCTTAAGTCTCAAGACACACATTGTTCGAGCAAGAGTGTGAAAATGCATTACATACCAGACCAGAAGAGCTTAGTTCTTGACTTAAAGCCCTGCCGTAGCTATTAACAATAATGAGACCGTTGAGGGTCTGCGTGAGTTGAGAGGGTGAGCAGCCTCCGGAAACCCGAGTCATTCCCGACATGTCGATTGTTTCTCCTGGTAAAATCCAGGCGTAGTCCCCCGCATGCATTCCCAATTTGTAGGCCTGAAAAATGTATAAGTTTATTTTTACCAAAAATAATAAAAGGGGCATTCCATGTGAAATGGGAAAATGATTAAAATTAAAAAATTTCTCTAATTTATTCTAATTTAATCCTAATTTATTATTGAAAGTCTATATTTTACTAATTTGTGAAGAAAATTTTTTTTAATCAATAAAAAAATCAATTTTTCTCTCCTAGTAACTTTTCAGCCGTCCTGACTTGTATCCGGGTTAAATGTTATTTTAATAGTTTTAACAACAAATTCATTTTATGTTTGTTATTAACTTACATATTTATTATTATAGTTTTAAGAACAAATTTTGTTTATGTTCGTTATTAATTAACACCTAAGTTTATCAAGATCGTGTTGTCAGCATGCTAAATCCTTTATTTGTGTTTTTTAATTAGTTTCTTTTAATTATCCTAAATAATTTATAGTTAAATATATAAACAATGATGTTTCTAAGGTTGAAATAATATAAAAGTCTTTTTAATAAACAACTTGATGTAGACATTTTGTACTTGTCCCACCAGTCACGAATGCCTGTCCCACCAGTCACAATAAGAACAAATTTTTTTAATTGTTTCTACGTAGGTAATCAGTCTAATTCTTCATAATATTGAATGTTTGTAGCATAAATTTAGTATTGAGAGGGAAGTATTTTTTAAAAGTTTGGTGGTCGAATTGAAGTTGGACTTTAAGTATATCTTTGGTAAGAGAGAAGGATTTTTCTTAGTCCCACCAGTCAAATGATAATTACGAAAGACTTAAAAAGTAATGGAGGTTTTTGACAAAGGGATGTTGTTAATTAGTTATTCTTCTATTTTAAAAGATAAATCTTACTATAGGGGCATTCCATGCGGGAAAAATGAATAAAATTTTAAAAATTTCTCTAATTCAGTCCTAATTTATCAATAAAAGTTTATAATTTTACCATAATTAAAAGTTTATAAAATTTTACTAATTTGTAAAAAAAATTTTTTTTAACAATAAGAAAATCAATTTTTCTCTCCTAGTAACTTTTCAGCCGTACTAACTTATATCCGGGTCAAATATGATTTTTTAATAATTTTAAGAACAAACTCATTTTATGTTTGTTATTAACAAACATATTTATTATTATAGTTTTAAGAAAAAATTTTTTCATGTTCGTTATTAATTAACACCTAAGTTTATGAAGATCGTGTTGTCAGCATGCTAAATCCTTTATTTGTGTTTTTTAATTAGTTTTTTTTAATTATCCTAAATAATTTATAGTTAAATATATAAACAATGATGTTTCTAAGGTTGAAATAATATAAAAGTCTTTTTAATAAACATCTTGATGTAGACATTTTGTACTTGTCCCACCAGTCACAAATGCCTGTCCCACCAGTCACAATAAAAACACATTTTTTTAATTGTTTCTACGTAGGTAATCAGTCTAATTCTTCATAATATTGAATGTTTGTAGCATAAATTTAGTTTTGAGAGGGAAGTATTTTTTAAAAGTTTGGTGGTCGAATTGAAGTTTGACTTTAAGTATTCCTTTGGTAAGAGAGAAGGATTTTTCTTAGTCCCACCAGTCACACTCAGTCAAATGATAATTACGAGAAACTCAAAAAGTAACGGAGGTTTTTGACGAAGAGATGTTGTTAATTAATTATTTTTCTATATTATAGGATAAATTTGACTATAGTATACGTTTCAGTCACATAATTATAGCTTATAATTGATGGAATTGCAGAGTCAAATGTCCCACCAGTCACTATGAAATGCCCCAAAATTAATTGAAGCAATTCACGAATAAAAAAAAAAATGATCGAGCACAAAATATGCAATTGTTAAAAAATACTTTGAATTTTTTTTTTATTTTTCATTAAATAAACGAGATACGGTACAAAGACGAAGCTTGGCACTGCGTTAATTAGTGGAATCAACTTTTTCACACTTTACTCGATATTGTTGCTCTGTACTCGGGACTCTACTCTGTATTTTTTAAATTTTATCTCACCTAGCTCCGGTTCTATTTTTAGTGTTTTAGTTTCATTTCTACTTTTTTTTTTTCTTCCACGTTACTGCATCGTTACTCGTGTTCGCTGATATTTATTAAAGCTGGGCTTACTAGTATATTAAAATGTAATTATATGGGAAAAATTATTCAAATTTTTCTTCAAATACGCCGATTTTTTTATTTTTGCTTGCATTCAAGATTGATTAATATTTTTAATTAGTTCTGGGGAAAAAAACTTTTGAAATTTTTACACTGATAGAAAAATTTAGTAATAAAATTTTTAGTCATTTATTTGGGAGAAAAAAATATTTTTTACCCATCAATATTATTTGCTACAATTTAATAAATCATTTTTTTATTCTATATAAATTATATTAATATAGACAAAGCCTTTTTATATCAAAATAAATATTTGTTTCCACTAAATAATTTTTAGTAGTAAGTACTAAATATTTGTTCCGTAGTGACTGGTCGAACATTTGACTCTGGAATTCCATCTACAATCATAAGCTATAATTATGTGACTGAAATTTATACTATAGTAAAATTTATCTTATAATATTGAAAAATAACTAATTAACAACATCCCTTTGTTAAAAACTTCCATTACTTTTTAAGTTTCTCGTAATTATCATTTGACTGAGTGTGACTGGCGGGACTAAGAAAAATCCTTCTCTCTTACCAAAGGTATACTTAAAGTCCAATTTCAGTTCGACCACTAAACTTTTAAAAAATACATCCCTCTCAATACTAAATTTATCCTACAAACATTCAATATTATGAAGAATTAGAGTGATTACCTACGTAGAAACAATTAAAAAAATTTTTTTTTTGTGACTGGTGGGACAGGCATTTGTGACTGGTGGGACAAGTACTAAATGTCTACATCAAGTTGTTTATTAAAAAGACTTTTATATTATTTCAACCTTAGAAACATTATTGTTTTTATATTTAACTATAAATTATTTAGGATAATTAAAATAAACTAATGAAAAAACACAAATAAAGGATTTAGCATGCTGCCAACACGATCTTGATAAACTTAGGTGTTAATTAATAACGAACATAAACGTAATTTGTTCTTAAAACTATAATAATAAATATGTTAGTTAATAACAAACATAAAATGAATTTGTTGCTAAAACTATTAAAACAACATTTGATCCGGATACAATTTAGTAGGGCTGAAAAGTTACTATAGGAGAGAAAAATCGATTTTCTTATTGATTAAAAAAAATTTCCTTTACAAATTAGTAAAATATAAACTTTTAATAATAAATTAGGACTAAATTAGAATGAATTAGAGAAATTTTTAAATTTTAGTCATTTTCCCATTTCGCATAGAATGCACCATACGTCATTTCTCAGTGAAGTTTAGTTTAAATTTTTCAATTAGACTATTATTGATATGTTAAAAACTTGTTTAATTTTAAATTTTATAAGTGTCTCAAATAAAAAATTATAATTTAATGAGATTATTTTCTTTATAATACCTTATATTTTTACTTAAAATTATTTATTTTAATTATTTTGAGTAAAAAAGTTAGGTTGTACGCTAAAATTAGTTAAAAAATGAATTTCTTTAACAGCCGCGACCAGTGATTGCAGTTTCAATCGGCTTAGCGAAACGGATGGAAATTTTGAAAAAACGTTTTTAGAGATAATGGATAATTTAATAAACTATTTCACCACAAAGCGTTTTTTTCAAAAATTTCATTTGTTTCGTGAAACCAATCGAGACTGCAATTGGTCTGCTGTTGGGAGTGCGACAGAGATAGTTCCGTTGAACTCCGTGAGAGCAAAGCGAGAAAAAGATGGTCTCGCCTGTTAATACCAATAAACGATTTATTGCGTAGCAATAAATAATGTGTTAAATACTACTAAATATTTATTTGGTGGAAATAAATGAGCTTTAATAAATGATTTAGTAACTATTACTAAATATTTGGTAATTAAAGGTTTGTTACTAAATCATTTAGTAACTATTACTATATTATTGGTTACGTTATCACTGAATAATTGTAATAAGCGCATATTACTCATAACAAATATATGGATTTCGTACTACAACAGTTCGAAAAGTCTGTTTACACCCTGGTTCCGTTTTTAAGAGTGCTCAAGTATGGGCTACTTCACCTAATATCTGTTTGTGACAGAATTTACCTCCCACAGTTATTTTTTAATAATATTATCGAGCTGACTCCGGCGCTACTGCAATGCCGGGCAACTCACGTCAGACTCGGAGCAAGCTCCATAGTTCCGTCAAATTTCAAAAATCAGGTTAATATACTGGATTCTCGATGAGAATCGTACCAGATATTAAGCTGATAAGAACAGATACTACACTTTGATCTTAGCCATTAGGCCGAGAAGCGATACCAGTTCATCAAAATAAATAGAATTTATCCATTCTGAAATAACTGTCTTCAAACGGACAAAAAGTTGTTATGTGCGACACCTCACGGTAACCTACGAAGTACCGCTCACTGTCAAGCATACTCGACTACCCCTTTCAACTTTCCTCACTCCTGATGAAAGATTAGAATATACCATTCATTGCAATACTCTCTCTTTTTCGTGAAAATATAACGACTTACAGAACTAGCGAAGGGGCCATTTTTTCGAAAAAAAAAACATGTTTTTTTTCATGTATAAAATTTTTGTTTTTTGCGTACTGGCTTGTATACAAATAGTCATATTATAATCTTTCTTTTTTATAAAAGTATTTTAATAAGAAAATTGAATTAAAAATAAAAAATTTTTTTTGGGCGTCGGATGAAAAAACCCTTTTTTATGTAAAAAAAAAACAAAAAAAATTTTTTTTTTTATACGAAAATTTTTGTTCTATTGTTTACTAGCTTGTAGTTAAAAAATTATATAACTAGCTACATTACACACTGATAGAAGGATTTATTAACTATTAATAATTTAATTTATTTGACGACAATTATTTAATTTATTAAATTTTAATTTAATAAATATTATTTAACATTCAATAAATATTTATTTGGGAGAAAAGTACATTTATTAATAGTTAATAAGTATTTATTAATAGTTAACATATATTTATTAACAGTTAATAAATATTTTGTTGAGTGAATTTGTTTGGCTTGCAATGTCATATGATATCAAGATTGCTTATAAACAAAAATTATCTTTATAAATTATTTGAATTAATTATATTACATCATAATAAAGTTTATTGTAAAATAGCAAATTCTATCACAGCTCATAATTATCTTTTATATTTTTAAATATTAAAAACGTTAATTAATTTAGTGAATTTAATTATTATTATGTATTCCAACTATAGAGTTATAAAAAGTGTCAAAAGAAAATTGCTATTTTTGCTTTTTATTTTAAATAAATATTTGTTAACAGTTAACAAATATTCATTAACCATTAATAAATATTCATTAACAGTTAATAAATTGTACTTAATAAAATACTTATTAACTGTTAATAAATATTTGTTAACTGTTAACAAATATTTATTACCATTTAATAAATCGTATTTAATAAATAATTTATTAACTGTTAGTAAATATTTCTTGAATCCTACGTTAAAAAATCATTTATTAACATTTAATAAAGCTTATTAAATATAAACAAATCCTTCTATCAGTGTATGATGTTTAGAATTCAAATTTTAATTTCAAATATTTCTAAGAGTTAATTATTGCTTTTTTTAAATTTTATGATTTTTGTACCTTTGAGAAATTTGTCGCACTATGCTGTAAAATCAATACACTGATCTAAAAAATTAATTCTCTAAATGAACTTTCAAATTTTCAAACAAAATTACCATAATTCCGCCGACAAATTATAAGAAAAATTTTTAAATTGAAATTCTAAAATAATAAAACTAGGGAAATTTATGAGACCTTTTTTGTAGGAAATTTAATTCTCTAATTTTTAGAAAAATTGGAAAAACTTTTTAAAAGTCGCTTTATTTAAATTCGTGGAAAATTGCTCTGTAAATTGACACTCGTCTAAAAAATCCTCGTTACAAAATAGCATACTAATTATTACAATTTTAAATTGGAAAAATAATTATCCTCTTTTATTTTTCCTCCGATTATTTTTTTTTAGCACAGAAAATTTAACGAGCTACAATTTTTTTTTTCCTAGCAATTAAATTTTTTAAAATCCATTTAGCACTTGAATAAAAAAGCCGAAAATCCGAACTGTGTAAGCCGTATATCTATGTAATGAAATTAAACTGTTTTATTTATTCAGCAAGCGTGTTTCAATTTGAAACAGATTTACTTAGGACTGATCATCCAAATTAAATTCTCGGATGGACATCTGTACCTCTAACGACTGTCTTTCAAAGCGACAAAGACAAATTTGAATAATAAAATTGATTAAATCAGCTTAAAGTAATTTTTGGAACGAACCAATTACGATATTCGCGAAAATTAAATTTAAATTGAGTGTAATTTAAAATCTAAAGGCTTCTATACCCCTTCTAGAATATTAAAAATGAATTTAGAATTTTATTGCCACTCACGACAAGAGTAACTCCTTGGAAAATGGGTAAGGAAAGATAAATGGGGAATGATATTGTTGAGATGTATCTCTTACAAGTGGGGCAGATATAAGCTTTCCTCTCAACTATATCCAGTGCCCAATGGAGGCTTAGATACAAGATACAAGATACAAGCTCAAGGATGAGAGAGGTCGTGTCACAGGAATGTGTTATGCAAGGAATAATGTTATGTCGAACACTAAAAACCATCAGAATACACCCTCAAGCGGTAAATATTTACCTACGTGACTTTTTCACTTGAGTTTTGTATTGGGTTCCTTCTACCCACTAGGTTATGCAAATACTCGTGTCGAAATTCTTACAAAAGAGATCATTGATCAATAAGAATAAATCAGAGGGTTTGATCCAAGAAAATTATTTTGAAAAAAAGTTCAATTTTTGTTACAAGAAATTTTAGGCTTTAAAATTGTTTTATATTGATTTGAAAAATCCTAGAGCGTTAGAGTTATACTTACTTGCCTCCAAATTTCAGTCCTCTGCTTGCAATCATTTGAATAACTTCACATAATTTCAAATAATTTCAGTCGATTCGTTCAAGAGATAACTTCACATAATTTCACATAATTTCACATAATTTCAGTCGATTTGTTCAAGAGATAATTACTTCACATAACTTCATGTAATTTCACATAATTTCACATAATTTCAGTCAATTCGTTTAAGGGGTTAGGGGTAGTCAGAGGCACGAAAAAATGAGAATTTTCAGTATTTTTTTTTGCTATTAAATCATGTTATTTTACAAAAGTAGTAATATGGCATTATTATACAATGTTTTGACTTGAAGTCACGAAAATTTCAAAAAAAAAAAAAATTTAATTTCCAAAGTTATAGCTGTCTGTGTTGACCCAGTTCCAAAAAAAGGTCCTTGCGGTGACAATCATAAGTCCTTGGAGATTCATCAAAAATCAATCGGATGAAAGAAATTAGTTTTATAAATAGATAATCCTGGGCCTGATCGAAGGATTTTTTTTTTTCAAAAATTAACAAAATGGCGGCCTCAGGAAATTTTTGTCTAGATTTTTGGGAAAAAATCAACAGTTAATTGGTCTTAAAAAATCGAAATTTTTGAAAAAAAAAAAATCCTTCGATCAGGCCCGAGTTTATTATATATTCTAAAAGCTGTATAAATTTTATTAAAATCTACTGAGCGGTTTTCGAGTTAGAGTTGTCACCAGTTCAAAAAACATAGTTTTGAATAAAACGCGTTTAAAGTTTCACACTAGATTCACGTACAGAAATACGAGTTATTAAATTACTTACATCGAGCCATCTATTCCTGGGCCATATAATAGTTCTTCAGCCATTGTGGAAGTTTCCAAAACATCAATTTGCTGTTGCCTACGAAGCATTCCCGAGTAAAAATGAAATTATTATTTTTTACGGAAAAATAATAAATTTCGTTCGACCGCCGCACCACCGCCGTTTGGCGGACTATTACGCCGCACGCTAAAAATTTACTCCCCCTAGCATCGCCGCACTACCGCTGCACCACCGCCGCACCAATGCTAAATCATACCTACAATTTCACAAAAAATGGTATCATAATTAATTTATCACGCAATAATTAATTAATAAATAATGCGACTAGAAATCTTTATGTAAGACCTATTGATCAACCTCCTTTTAATCGAATGCCTAATATTAAAAAAAAAAAATTTTTTTTAAATCAGGCCAAAGCACCGCAAAATTATTGATTTTTTTAGTCGTATTGTTGATGTAGATTTTTAATTTCGTCCTCGGGTTGCACAGAAGCGGTACGCCTATTGAAATACTCTGAAAGAATTTTAAAAATTGAACTGTGATGGGATTCGAACCTGGATCGTCTGCATGGAAGTCTCGAACATTGCCAACTGCACTGCAAGCCATACTTAACTTAAAAAATTTAGTTAAGCTATTTGAATGATCAACGAATATATTATTTCAATGTATATACCATCAAACAGTGGTATGGTGCGGCGGTGGTGCAGCGGTGGTGCGGCGGTCGAACGAAATTTATTATTTTTTCGTCAAAATTAATAATTTTATTTTTACCCGGGCGCGTCACAGCTGTGGTGCGGCGGTGGTGCAGCGGTGGTGCGGCGAATAGAAATTTATTTACTTGTCACGGCGCTGGTGCGGCGGTAGTGCGGCGAATAGATAAATTCTTTACTTGTCACGGCGGTGGTGCGGCGGTGATACGGCACTTATAAAATAACCAAAATTGTCACGGCTGTAGTGCAGCGGTGGTGCGGCGCTTAAAAAGCCGTGCAGCGGTGTTGCGGCGGTGGTGCGGCGGAATTCTGTTTTTACTCGGGTTCTGCCTTCCCGAGTGTTGTCGTTGGCGCGCTGATCTGCCACTTTCACACGTGCAGCATCCAATTTTTCAGCATACTGATGGAAATTAGACCCACAATTAAGTCCTAGGGTACCCTAGTAGAAATAATCGAGTTTTCACTGGACATAAACCAGTAACTGGCCAGTGATATCGAGTAAAAACTTGAAATCGCGCCACCTACAACTAAGTCATAAACATTAGTTACACCGACAGTATATCTTTACTAGTGTGTGTATGTTTGTTTATTTTTTTTGTTAACCTGTACGCATCATTATTGTAATTATTATTATTAAAAAACAGTATAAATCAATCAAAATTAGTGTTTATTAACGTGTAAATAATTTCCAGTATATATTTCAAAATGGATGCAGTGAAAAAAAATGACACAATATATAAATTGCGACTGTGGGCATTAAAAACAAATCTCCAATTCAAAATAATTATTTTCTTATTCTATTGTTAGATTTATTATTAGTCTATCAGTCTAATGATGTTATCTATTTTATAATGTACACATAAATGAAACTTTTTTATATCATATCGTTTATTAAACATTATTTTGAATTTATTTGACAATTTTAATAACGCCTAATAACCTCAGAATTCGAAACTGACAGTTTCACTAAAGCCGCCATAATGTTTTGTTAGATCTCTAGTAAAACTGGCCAGTTACTAGACAGAAACTTGATATTACACTGGCCAGTTACTGGTTTAAGTCTAGTAAAACTGGCCAGTTACTGGCTAAAAACTTGATTTCATTTCTACTAGGGTATCCATAATCATTAATCATGAATTTGTACCTTCATTAAATATACAAGTAGCTATGTATGCAGCAATTTGTACGATAGTAGAACTAGTATTCACGGTTTTTGGGCATATTTTCCACACTAGTTGGTTGAAGCTCTTATTATTATTCTGATTGAATCCACCTACACATCTTAAAAGTAAATTATCATTACTGACATCGTCGTAAATCGGTTTAATAGCTTTTAAAACATCAAGAGGTAAGGGAGAATAATCTTGAGTATAAGTATCAAGCTCTCCACTTGCTTCAGCGCGCTGGTAAGAGCACCAAGAATCTTCGCCTTTGGGACACATATCATGATTCGGATTTTCATCAGTCGAACCGTAGTGGTAAAAAGTTGCCATAATAGCAGAATCGCAATGACGACGTATTGATAAACCATAGTACACAGTTAATTTGTCTATTACTTTTCCTGTAAGCCTACCTCTACCACCAAGACCTTTTTGTTTAGTTTTCAGAGTACGCAGTCGAGTTCCCATCCGCTTCTGAACATGGCCTATACATTCCTTTTTATTTATGGTTGTATTTTTGTAAGGATCTGCTTTTATAATTCCAGAATAGGATGACAATAGAACCCTAAAAGGAGGTTTCTTGAAGCTGCCGCTAGCTATCTGCTTCCGAGCGCTTTGAAGTACCCGAGCTCTCTTTGTTATTTGTCGAATAACTCAAAAACTAATTATCGGATCGACTTGAAATTTTCAGAGAATATTTTTAAGATATTACATATAACGAAAATGCAAAAAAAAATAATTGATTTTTTGAAAATTCTGACTACCCCTAACTAACCCCTTAAGAGATAACTTCATATAACTTCATATAATTTCACATAATTTCAGTCGAATCGTTCAAGAGATTATTTCACATAACTTCATGTAATTTCACATAATTTCACATAATTTCAGTCGATTCGTTTAAGAGATAACTTCATATAACTTCACATAATTTCAGTCGAATCGTTTAAAGAGCAGTTTATAGTTGATTTTCAAACGTGTTTTTCTCATGTATGTGATAAAATTTCGAAAAAAAACGCTTCGCTCTTCGATAGATAATTAAATTATCTATCGAAAAGCGAAGCGCTTTTTTGGAAAATTTTCATTTATTTATGCATAAAATGCGTTTTAAGATTCCATTTGTTGTACAAGTATGACAGAGATACTTTCGTTTGTCCAATAGAGGGCGAGAGAGAGAAAAAATGTAAACCCTTCTTAAATGTCAATTCAACATAAAGGCTGTGTTGATGTCTTCTATAGTAACATAAATAATGTGTTGAATTTATACAAAGATATGTTAAATTATGACGCCGCTCTGCTTTATTTTGCGCGGAATCTCGGGAGTACGAGCTCAGTCACGTATGCCACACAAGATATTTAGACATTTGAATGTGACAGCCTCACCGTGATTTTAATTTGGTGGATTTTTATTTGTGTCATTACGTGAAATACTTAAATGCAGTGTGAAAAAAAATTATTTTCCATTAATATATAATTAACGAGTTTATTAATAATTAATAATTAGAAATTAATACATCATTAATCCTAATCATCTATTGCCACTGACTTGTAGTAAAGTAGCAACTATTGATTAAAATTAATTAATCACTATTTAAAAATTTGAATTCCTTATTAAGTTCTTTAACTTTGTATTTACGGAAAACAATTTACTTTTTATTCAAAAATTAAAATCTATTTAAATATATATTTAAATTATTAATAAAACTCACATATTTGACAGCTGATCTGATTAACACAAATAAAATGTTAAAATCAACACTTTATTTGTGTTACGGATAACATTTAAGTGTGTAGAAATCCGAGAATCAGCCGATGAAAGTTTTAACATATTTTTGTGTTACTTTTAACACAGAATTATGTTGATTTTATCAATACAAACAGTGTGTGTAGAATTAACATAAATTTTGTGTAAAAAAATCATCTACACAAAGTTTTATGTTAAATTTTACGAAAATTTTTTTACTGTGTGGGTACTCAAATGAAAGCTCTTGATGAGTGTAACATCAGGATGAGCTTATATCTTTAAAAACGTCAATATTTAAGAAAGTATAGTGCAATTTAACAAAAGTCATTATTTAATAATGTAAAATTTTATTTTTTTTTAGTTTTCAATTCACGGCAGTCATGTAGTGCACGCATAAAAATGATTTTATTGAAATAACAAAAGACGGGATAACTGAAAAATATGTTCTGGTAACAAATGAGTTTAGTTATAGTAACAAATCCATTAATCGCATTAACAAAATGTTTCAAGTTGTACTAACAAACCAGTCTGATAAATCACCAAATCAATTTGTTGTCCTAACGAAATCATTTTATTGCAATAACAAAACTAATTTGTTGCTAAAATATTTTTCAAATCAGATATCACTGATTATAGCATATTTTTAAATTATGGATTCTTATAAAATTTAATGTAAATTTATTTGTTATTTTAATAGAATAATTTTGCTGTTTCAACAAAAAAATTTGTTATACCAACTGAATTATTTAGTCGAATCTACTTAAAGATTTTGCTATAGTAACCAAATTGTATTGTTGTTATAACATATTAATAACTTGCTATAACCTAAATTTTGTTATTTTAACATATAATTTGTTATCCCTATGTTAACAAATGCATTTGTTACTAGAACATATCTTAGGTTATTTTAACAAAATTTTTTTCTGCGTGTGACTTCAAGGTTGCTAGTAGAGCATTAAATTTCCTATAAAAAAGGTTTCTTTTCAATTTTTAGTATCTTCAATATTTCACGCGTAATTTAGGACACAATTTTTAACATAGGTCGTGAATAATCGGTATGGAGCGACGGTATGAAAAAATATTTTGCAAAGAATTTAAATTATAAATTATTAGAGATACGCAAAAATTGATATAAGAATCTTTTTTGTTAAGAATTAAATTTTTCACAAAAATAGGTATCTTATCATTTTTTTGTATCATCAATATATCACCTATAATTCTGATTTCAATTCTTTACCACAGTTGCTGATGTAAATAATTGTTATTGTATGTCTAAAAAAATTATTTGTAAATTGAAATTGTGGCTAAACTATTAAAGATAATATAAAATAATTTATCAAAATTTTTTTTTTATAAAATTAAATTTCTTACAAAAAAGGTTTTTTACAATTTTTTTTTTTACATCTCCTATAGCTTAGTCCAAAATTCAAATTTTAGGATCAATTCGTAAAATTCCTGAATAGCGATGATTATATTCTAAAGTTTCAATTTTCTGATTCTATTCATGAGCCTTTTGAATAAATTCGAACTGAATATTTTATAACAAAAGTGAAAATTTCAAGAGTATTTTTTAAAAATAAAATAATTTTTTTTTAATGTCTACAAAAAAAATGTTCTAATTAAATGGAGAATGTTCTTGATTTCAATCATTTGTTCTTGACGCGGAAAAACATGAATAGAAAAAAAATGTAGCTCGTCAATTGGTGAAATAAAAAAAGGTTTTCAATCATCCCTTTTCATTTGAGGGCTAAAGAAAAATAAGAGAAGCCCAATTCACTAAATCCGAAAATTGTTTTTTCCTTTTTCCAATCCAATAAAAGTCTTTCAATTTATATATACGATAAAAATCATGATATGAAATTTTCCAGGTACAAATTCAATCAATCTACTTTTCTTATGATTACACTCTATTGATCATGCTGAAATATGAAAAGTTACTTTTAAAACATCCATAATATCAATACAAACCTCACAAAATAGAAGAGGTGCGAGCTTGGGTGAAAAACTTCCGATAATTATTCTTGTGTCGAATTCCTGAAAAAGATAAAAAAAAAAAAAAAAAAAAAAACGATTAAGTTAATTAATTATCAATTATTATTTAATTAATTTAATCGAACTAATGATTAATTACTGTCTTGTGTAGAAAGGGCGCTGAAAATAAATTATCGGGATAGACAAATTTGGTTAGTTTGTTGTTTATTACCTTGAGTAGTTTTAATTGTTCTTTATAGTCGTTCTCCCCGAAAGTTATTGTTGCGGTGCAGGTTATGTTGGCTTGTTCTAATTCGGTTACGAGATCATTAACTGCCTGTAACAAATGATAATTTTTCATTTGTAATAGTGGAAAAATAATTGTTATTGTTGAATTTCACCGAAGAGAAGAATTCAACTCATAAAAGCGCTAGTTAAAATTTTTTTTAACAATTAGATATTTTTTTTTTTTTTGAAATTCATAAAAAATTTAATAATTTAGAAAAGAAAAACTTTTGGCACTTTTTTTAGACATGAAAAAAATTTTTTTGACATTTTGCTAGGGGTTTAATTTTGATTTTCGTTCAGTTTTAGTACGCGGAAAAAAGTAAACTATAATAGATAATATTCGATTTATAATAAGTAATGATCAACTAGAAAAAATTACTATTTCAAATAGTAAAATCGTGATTTTAACAATCACTTTATAATAGGGGCATTCCATGCAAAATGGAAAAATGACTAAAATTAAAACATTTCTCTAATTCATTATAATTTAGTCCTAATTTATTATTAAAGATTTATATTTTACTGATATGTGAAGAAAATTTTTTTTAATCAATAAGAAAATCGATTTTTTCTCCTAGTAACTTTTCAGCTGTACTAACTTGTATCCGGGTTAAATGTTATTTTAATAGTTTTAACAACAAATTCATTTTATGTTTGTTATTAACTAACACATTTATTATTATAGTTTTAAGAACATATTTTATTAATGTTCGTTATTAATTAACACCGAAGTTTATCAAGATCTTGTTGTCAGCATGCTAAATCCTTTATTTGTGTTTTTTAATTAGTTTTTTTTTAATTATCCTAAATAATTTATAGTTAAATATATAAACAATAATGTTTCTAAGGTTGAAATAATATAAAAGTCTTTTTAATAAACAACTTGATGTAGACATTTAGTACTTGTCCCACCAGTCACAAATGCCTGTCCCACCAGTCACAATAAAAACAAATTTTTTTAATTGTTTCTACGTAGGTAATCAGTCTAATTCTTCATAATAATGAATGTTTGTAGGATAAATTTTGTATTGAGAGGGAAGTATTTTTTAAAAGTTTAGTGGTCGAACTGAAATTGGACTTTAAGTATACCTTTGGTAAGAGAGAAGGATTTTTCTTAGTTCCACTAGTCGCACTCAGTCAAATGATAATTACGAGAAATTTAAAAAGTAATCGAGGTTTTTGACAAAGGGATCTTGTTAATTAGTTATTCTTTTATATTATAAAATAAACTTTACTATAAGAGCATTTTATGCGAAATAGGAAAATGACTAAAATTTTAAAATTTCTCTAATTCATTCTAATTTAGTCCTAATTTATTATTAAAAGTCTATATTTAAGTAATTTGTAAAGAAAATTTTTTTTAATCAATAAGAAAATCGATTTTTCTCCCTTAGTAACTTTTCAGCCGTACTAACTTGTATCCGGGTCAAATGTTGTTTTAATAGTATTAACAACAAATTCATTTTATCTTTGTTATTAACTAACATATTTAATAATATAGATTTAAGAACAAATTTTATTAATGTTCGTTATTAATTAACACCGAAGTTTATCAAGATCGTGTTGTCAGCATGCTAAATCCTTTATTTGTGTGTTTTAATTAGTTTTTTTTTAATTATCCTAAATAATTTATAGTTAAATATATAAACAATAATGTTTCTAAGGTTGAAATAATATAAAAGTCTTTTTAATAAACAACTTGATGTAGACATTTAGTACTTGTCCCACCAGTCACAAATTCCTGTCCCACCAGTCACAATAAAACAAATTTTTTAATTGTTTCTACGTAGGTAATCAGTCTAATTCTTCATAATAATGAATGTTTGTAGGATAAATTTTGTATTGAGAGGGAAGTATTTTTTAAAAGTTTAGTGGTCGAACTGAAATTGGACTTTAAGTATACCTTTGGTAAGAGAGAAGGATTTTTCTTAGTTCCACTAGTCGCACTCAGTCAAATGATAATTACGAGAAATTTAAAAAGTAATCGAGGTTTTTGACAAAGGGATCTTGTTAATTAGTTATTCTTTTATATTATAAAATAAACTTTACTATAAGAGCATTTTATGCGAAATAGGAAAATGACTAAAATTTTAAAATTTCTCTAATTCATTGTAATTTAGTCCTCATTTATTATTAAAAGTCTATATTTAACTAATTTGTGAAGAAAATTTTTTTTAATCAATATGAAAATCGATTTTTCTCTCTTAGTAACTTTTCAGCCGTACTAACTTGTATCCGGGTCAAATGTTGTTTTAATAGTTTTAAGAACAAATTCATTGAATGTTTGTTATTAACTAACATATTTATTATTATACTTTTAAGAACAAATTTTGTTTATGTTCTTTATTAATGAACACCGAAGTTTATCAAGATCTTGTTGTCAGCATGCTATATCCTTTATTTGTGTTTTTTGATTAGTTTTTTTTAATTATCCTAAATAATTTATAGTTAAATATATAAACAATAATATTTCTAAGGTTGAAATAATATAAAAGTCTTTTTAATGAACAACTTGATGTAGACATTTAGTACTTGTCCCACCAGTCACAAATGCCTGTCCCACCAGTCACAAATGCCTGTCCCACCAGTCACAATAAAAACAAATTTTTTTAATTGTTCCTACGTAGGTAATCAGTCTAATTCTTCATAATATTGAATGTTTGTAGGATAAATTTAGTATTGAGAGGGAAGTATTTTTTAAAAGTTTAGTGGTCGAACTGAAATTGGACTTTAAGTATACCTTTGGTAAGAGAGAAACTTAAAAAGTAATGGAGGTTTTTGATAAATGGATGTTGTTAATTAGTTATTCTTCTATATTATAAGATAAATTTTACTATAGTATAAATTTTAGTCACATAGTTATAACTTATAATTAATGGAATTCCAGAGTCAAATGTCCCACTAGTCATTATGGAATGCCCCTATTTATAATGTAATTTTTCCCTTTTTTATTTATGTGTAACTAAGGGTACTACCTTAAAAACTCTAAAATTGTATCTTCTAAATAATTGAAAAAAAAAAAATATTTTTTTTCGCTAAAAAACATACTTAGAATAAAATTAAATAAAAAATAAAAACTGTGTCAGATGGCCGTGACCTAAGCAACAAGTACCTGTAGTTGTTGGATGGCTGAACAATATCCGGAAGACTAACACAGTCAGGAAGTACTACTACTTTGATGATCGAGTTTTCTAACTTGTGTTATATCTAACTTCCGAACTGTCGTATGATATAAGGTCTAAGAAACATTTAACGTTTATCTAAACGTACATGTGTTATCTTAAGTTATACAATATGCAACATATATGCTACAATTTATCACTACAAGCTTAATTTAAAGTCAAAGTCTCGGCCACCCATCTAAGTATTATAAACTAATTTTACTTTACCAGTGAGTACATGTCTCCATTTTGCGATAAAGCTGTTACGGTGTCCCATCCAAAGTGCTTGATAAGGGCGATTCGCGCGGGATTGTGGCTCGAATCTGGCGCCACCGTGCGGAGGAACAGCGGAAACTCGAACTGGTCGGACAGCGCAGGCCCTGTCGACCCGAACGACACCTGGACGACGTTCCAGTAGGGAACTATCTTTGCTAGAGTTTCTGTTACTTCCGAACTCGCTGTTCCGAGGAGAAATGGCATCAATGTTGACTTTTTTTCGGTGTAGAGGGCGTAGAAGAAACGGTCCACTGCTACGCCTGGGTCAGACTGAAAAAAAAAAAATAATTAAGCAAATAATTAAAATTAACATTCTTGCAGTTACTATGTGATTTGTAAACTATAAAAAATTAGCATTTTACGTTATTAAATAATGACACAGAATTAAAAAATTTACTTGAATCAAGTAAATAATTTTGAAGAATTTTATCTTTTTGATTTGAGTAGAAAAATTCTTAAACTAAGAAATTTTTCTTGATTTAAATAAATTTTACTTAATTCAAGAATTTTTAATTTTGATTTAAGACAATGAAACTCTTCAAAATTATTTTCTTGGTTCAAGTTAATTTTTTTTTCAGTGGACTTTTGTTAAATCGCACTGTAATTTCTTTAATATTGACATTTTTAAAGATATAAGCTCATCCTGATGATACCCTCATCGAGAGCTTTCATTTGAATACCCACATGCAATTTTATATATTTTTTATATATTTATATATATAAATATATAAAATATATGAAAAATTAATGTGGGTACTCAAATGAAAGGTCGCGATGAGTATAATGTCGGGGTGAGCTTATATATTTAAAAATGTCAATAGTTCTCGAGATACAAGTTCATTTCTTAATTATTAATATTTTTAAAGATGTAAGCTTATCCTGATGTTACGCTCATCAAGACCTCACATTTGAGTACCCACATGCACTTTTGTATATATTTCATATATTTTATATATATGATATTTGTGAAATATATAAAATATATAAAAAAATTGATGTGGGTACTCAAATGAAAGGTCTCGATGAGTGTAACATCAGAATGAGCTTATATAGTAAAAAACATCATTAGTTAACAAAATACAATATTAATTTCTCTCCTTGAGTATTCTATCACTGCGTACAACAGTAGTTAAGCAACATATTTTACATTACTGCAGAAACTTGTGTATTGTTTGAAAAGCTCTGTATTAAGAAATCTTGTTTGCAAGGAGGAAAATTGGAAGCATCTGGGAGGTAAAGATTTTGGTGGAAACACTAAAACGGGATTACATGAAGATTTTAAGTTTACTCGACAAGAAATTGGTTGTTTGACTATGCTTGGGCGAATATTTGCGAAATAACAAATTTGCGGATAATGAGAGAAGGGTAGAATAGAAATATTTGTCAGGTGAATATTGTCGGGAGAAAAAAGACAATTAAATAACCTTAAAATTTTTTAGGAACTAACTGTTGAAACTTTATTTGTTATGCAGATAATTAAAATTATTTTTATGCTCATATTTTTTTTTTAAACTCATAATTTATTAAAAATCTTTGGTTCTGTTACAATATTGTATTTTACTTATAACTCCCGCTATTTTACTAGGTAGTATTTAATTTTGCCGCTAGGTGGCTACCGTTTCTCGCTTTTGGAAAAATCTTGCCAAAGTATATAAAAGCCCAAAAAATTTAAATTATAAAAAGTTTAAAAAATCCAAAAGTGCACGGCTCATAACGCTCATATAATTATGAAATAATAATAAAATAGAAAATGTGAAAGAAGAAATATAAAACAGCTGTAAAAGTACGATATGCTTAGGCGCTATGTAAGTACTGTCTGATGCTTCGCATCATGAGTCGTGCAAAATAGTTTTATTTATTTAAGAAGTTATATTCACTTAGAAAGAAAGAAAAGATTCTATGAAAAGTTACTGCTTCTGTAAAATATTTCTTCATAATTTTTTTAATATAAGTAACTTTTTTTTTTTGACATATATAAAGTTCAATATTCAAACACCATCTAGTTTTCAATGAAACTTTTATTTACTTGTCTGAAATTTTTCTCTAACGACTTTATTTTATTTTTTTTATTAAAAAGTAAAACAAATTTATATTTTTTAGAATTTATGAAAATAATATTTCTATCATAATAAATAAATTAACTATCTAAAATATAAATTTTTCGTCTCATATTTTTGTATTTACCGAGTTTTTTAACTAACATAGAAACATTAAATGTTTTAATAAAAATTGTTATGTCAATTATTTTACGATAATTTTAAGTAAAACGATGTATCATAATTAAAAGTGACTACGATCTATCTATTTTCATATTAATTAATAAAAAAGATGTAGAAAAAATGATAAAAAATCGTTTTTTTTCGGCTTTTTAATCATTTTCCCTTAAATCATTAGAAGATAATGAAAAGTCATCTCAAAATGTACTAGACAATTTTCTTCAATAACTTTTGATGCAAGAGTTTTCATCAAGAAATATTAATTAATAATTTAATCAAGATTAAATTTTCTCAATTGCGTTACCAGTAGAACTTGACAAAAGAACCAATAATTTTAATTATAAAATTGTAAAAAAAAAAAAACAAAGTTTAAATTCAGGTGACATATCTTTCAAAAATAAAAAGACACTAATAAAAAAATTTATTACGAAATAATAATCTGATTTAATAACAAAATTTTTAGCCATTTATTTGGGAGAAAAAAATATGTAAACAAAGCCTTATTATATCAAAATAAATATTTGTTTCCACCAAATAATATTTAGTAGTAGGTACTAAATATTTCTTTGGTAAATATTGTCGGTAGATGGGTATGCTTTGATTCCAATGTGATACATAATCTATTCACTGACTTAGATTATTTTATTCAGCTCGATTTTGGGAGATTTATCTTCCCTTTGAAAACACACATACTCCCAAATGGCTTATATTTCATTTCTCAGTGTAATTTAGTTTAAATTTTTCAATTAGTCTATTATTGATATGTTAAAAACTTGTTTAATTTTAAATTTTATAAATGTCTCAAATAAAAAATTATAATTTAATGAGATTATTTTCTTTACCATACCTTATATTTTTACTTAAAATTATTTATTTTAATTATTTTGATTTATTTTGAGTAAAAAAGTTAGGTTGTACGCTAAAATTAGTTAAAAAATGAGTTTCTTTAATACCAACAAACGATTTATTGAGTAGCAATAAATAATTTGTTAAATACTACTAAATATTTATTTGGTGGAAATAAATGGATTTAATAAATGATTTAGTAACTATTATTAAATATTTGGTAATTAAAGGTTTGTTACTAAATAATTTAGTAACTATTACTAAATCTTATTAAATAGAACTAAATTCTTCTATCACTGAAGTTGCCCGCTCTGCCACCGAGAAGGAATCTTTCCATGCGCCACCTAGCGGTCGACGCTCTATAACTACACAAAAGAAAAATTTGCTTTAAATACTTAACACTTATTAGGGTTAAATTAAGAGAATTCACACGAAAAAGTATTAAATATTGAACTCAAAATTTTTTGACGCAATATTAGTTCTCAAAAATTGTAAAATGAAACAGTTTGATTTCTCAAACACACATACTCCCAAAAGGCTTATATGTCATGATTCAGTGGAGTTTAGTTTAAATTTTTCAATTAGTCTATTATTAATATGTTAAAAACTTGTTTAATTTTAAATTTTATAAGTGTCTCAAATAAAAAATTATAATTTAATGAGTTTATTTTCTTTATAATACCTTATATTTTTACTTAAAATTATTTATTTTAATTATTTTGATTTATTATGAGTAAAAAAGTTAAATTGTACGCTAAAATTAGTTAAAAAATGAATTTTTTTGATACCATTAAACGATTTATTGCGTAGCAATAAATAATTTGTTAAATCCTACTAAATGTTTATTTGGTGGAAATAAATGGGCTTTAATAAATTATTTAGTAATTATTACTAAATATTTGGTAATTAAAGGTTTGTTACTAAATAATTTAGTAACTATTACTAAATCTTATTAAATAGAACTAAATCCTTCTACACGAAAAAAAGTAAACTGTAATAAATAACAGTCGATTTATAATAAGTAATGATCAACTGCTAAAAATTACCATTTCAAACAGTAAAATCGTAATTTTACTATTCACTTTATAATATTTACCATTTAAACGTTACAATTTACTCTTTACATGGAAGAAAATACGATTTCAAACAGTAATATTCGCTATGTAAATGTCTAAAATGTTAAAATATATTAATTAACAATTCAGACTTTGATATTTATCATTTCGTACCTAAAAAATGATCTTATGATATGTAAAAAGTATAAAATAAAGTTAGTAAATTTCTAATACAAGCAACGTCAATATTTACAAAGTAAAATGGTAAATTTTAAACGCAACGCTAAAAATCAAACTGTAATTATTGACTTACTTGGACTGGTAAAATGAATATTTTAAAAGTATAATTTTTACTGTTTCAAATGTTAAATTCTCCCAGAGTGAGACCCCCTTCTCTTACATCTGAGTTCCCCTTCTCCGCATAATATGGACTATATATTGAAATGGCAATTTTTACTGTTTGAAACTGTAATTTTTTAAGATGAAAGAGTCGTTATTTACTATAGTGACAGCTACTAATCACTTATTTTGGATATTAAATTATAAATTGTGGCTTTTATACTTTCTACATTAAGTTCTGTAATATTTATATTTTTGCCACCCTAATGTCCGCACAGTAAAAACATTTTCGTAAAATTTAACATAAAATTTTGTGTATATGATTTTTTTACATAAAATTTATGTTAATTTTACACAAACTGTTTGTATTGATCAATCCATCCATTTTTTAACACACTCAAGTGTTAATTCAAAGTAAAACTACACTTTTTTAATGTTACTGGCCAACCAACACAAAATTTATGTTAAAGAATACTCTCATTCAGTTAGTAGTATAAATAACACTTTTTAAATGTCAATTCAACATAAAGGCTGTGTTGATGTCTTCTATAGTAACATAAATAATATGTTGAATTTACACAAATTATGACGCCGTCTGCTTTATTTTGCGCGGGATCCCGGGAGTACAGCTCAGTCACGTATGCCACACAAGATATTTAGACATTTGAATGTGATAGGCTCAACGTCATTTTAATTTGGTGGATTTTGATTTGTGTCATTTACGTGAAATACTTAAATGCAGCGTGCAAAAAAATTATTTTCCATTTATATATAATTAACGAGTTTATTAATAATTAATAATTAGAAATTAATACATCATAAATCCTAATCATCTATTGCCACTGATTTGTAATAAAGTAGCAACTATTGATTAAAATTAATTACACTATTTAAAAATTTGAATTCTTTATTAAGTTCTTTAATTTTGTATTTATGGAAAACAATTTATTTTTTATTCAGAAATTAAAATCTATTTAAATATATATTTAAATTATTAATAAAACTCACATATTTGACAGCTGATCTGAGTAACACAAATAAAATGTTACAATCAACACTTTATTTGTGTTACGGATAACATTTAAGTGTGTAGAAATCCGCGAATCAGCCGATGAAAGTTTTAACATATTTTTGTGTTACTTTCAACACAGAATTATGTTGGTTTTATCAATACAAACAGTATGTGTAGAATTAACATAAATTTTGTGTAAAAAAATCATCTACACAAAGTTTTATGTTAAATTTTACGAAAATTTTTTTACTGTGCGCTTTACTGTTTAAAACTATAAAAATTAACCGAAATCCGAGTGAATATTACCGTTTACTTTTTTCCGTATATCAGTGCAGGGAGTTACTTTCGTCAATGAAAAATTTAATAAAAAAGATTTTATTTTAGCAGCGAAAATAACTAAAGCGTAAAATTTATACAAGTTAAAGAAGACGTTGTAATAAAGGAGCATAATGAAGGGATTCATGATGTAATCCGCGGTGTGTTGGATAACGATAACAGATTAGTTAATAATACATAAGTCCGGTGGTTAAATATATGCATGTTCACGTCTCTATCTTTGTGGAGTTTACAAACTAAAGGTACGGAAGCTTTAAAAGCTAAGGATCCACTGCTTACTACTGAACAAACTTCACTCTCTAATACTATGCGAACTCTCCGCAACATCGATAATATGCCCAGTACATATTTTGCTACCGGTGTGTGTACTTAACCTCCTATCTCGTGTATTTGCTTGTAAACTAATATTTCACGCATATCCTGGTTTACACTCGCGCCAAACCTTTAATTTATGTTGTCCGTTAAAAATCGCTTGAGGCTTTTAGCTTTGAAGTTTGTTGATCAAAGGAAGTTCTTTGTGGTAAATCCACGGATTTACGTGATACTTTTTAGAAGAGAACTAAGTTACTTGGATGTAATTTTGAGAGTACTGGGGATTGAAAGGAAAGAGCATCTTGGAGAGAGAATAAATAATCTGGATGTAGCGAATATATCCGGAATGAGTATTTGTGAATAATTGAAATCAAGATTTTGAGTAAGCTACTATAGATACGATGAAATTGATAAAGAACTTTTTTTTATAGAAAATTTAATTTTCTATAAAAAATGTCTCTAATAATTCTTTTGCATCTCCTATATTTCACTTTTAAATCACTTGTATAATTTCATTTTTAAATTTTTGCTATAAAGTCTGATAAAAATAACTTTTAAGGGGCTGGACGGAAAAGTTATTTGTGAAAAATTAAAATCAAAATTGTTAGGGAACTATTCGAGATACAGAAAAATTGATAAGAACTTTTTTTATAGAAAATATAATTTTCTACAAAAAAAGGTTTCGTATTATTTTTTCGTATTTTCAATATTTCACCCGTAATTTAGATTTCAAATCATTACCACGGGACTTTATTGTAACTATATAGAAATGGGGCATTCCATGCAAAATGGGAAAATAACTAAAATTTAAAAATTTCTCTAATTCATTTTAATTTAGTTCTAATTTATTATTAAAAGTATATATTTTAATCTTTTTAATAAACAACTTGATGTAGACATTTTGTACTTGTCCCACCAGTCACAAATGCCTGTCCCACCAGTCACAATAAAAACAAATTTTTAACTTCCCGCTAAGAAAATCGAAGATTTTCAAAAATCGGGAAGTTATTGGTTTTACCCCATTTTACAAAAATCGAGTTTTCATCAGATCTCGACGTTTGAGGGTCACAGGAAGCTTCCCTGACTATCCCCGTGAGGGTGTCACTGTGTGTGTGTGTGTGTGTGTGTGTGTGTGTGTGTGTGTGTGTGTGTGTGTAAGTATGTAAACCTCTCATAACTATTGAATGGCTCCACCGATTCGATCGCGGTTGGCGCCATTCGAAAGGGCTTGTCCAAATTTAGATTTTGGATACAATTTGGATCGATTCGAACCGATAGATTTCGAAAAATCTAAAAAAAACGGAAAAAACAATTTTTTTCAAAAGTGGTTTCTTTGAAATAACTTTCGAACGGCTCTATAGATCAACTTCAAAAACTAATCAGCTCTTAACCTTGAAAAACTACGTCGACCGCCGCTAATCCGGTCAAAATCGGTTAATTCGTTCGAGAGATATCGTGCAGAAAAGAAAACCTAAAAAAGTGTTTTTTCGGAATTACTCCAAAATTTCTAGTTTGATCAATATAAACTTGAAAATTTTTCATAAGACTTAAAAAACTACGTCGAATGCCGCCAACCGCGTGAAAATCGGTTCATTCATTCAAAAGTTATTGCGGTTTGAAAACTCAAAAAATAGTGTTTTATCAACCTTCTATCAAACTTTTGAGCTTGAAAAGCTCAAAAGCATAGAAAAGTTATCTTTTTGAGCTCGAAGAGCTTAAAACAACACACAAATTGTATTTTTGAGCTCGAAGAGCTCAAAAACATCGTAAATGCAATTTTAAGCGCCTAGGTATGGAATTAGCGGGAAGTTGCAGGGATGGCCTTCAGGGTCAACCGTTTTCCTAATTTTCTTAATTGTTTCTACGTAGGTAATCAGTCTAATTCTTCATAATTTTGAATGTTTGTAGGATTAATTTTGTATTGAGAGTGAAGTATTTTTTAAAAGTTTAGTGGTCGAACTGAAATTGGACTTTAAATACCTTTGGTAAGAGAGAAGGATTTTTCTTAGTCCCACTAGTCACACTCAGTCAAATGATAATTTCGAGAAACTTAAAAAGTAATGGAGGTTTTTGATAAAGGGATGTTGTTAATTAGTTATTCTTCTATCTTATCAGATAAATTTTACTGTAGTATAAGTTTCAGTCACATAATTATAGCTTATAATTGATGGAATTTCAGAGTCAAATGTCCCATCAGTCACTATGGAATGCCCCGAGACTAAAATTGTACTGAATTTTTTGTTTTAATATTTTATTTATACGAAAGAAATAAACATCCAAAAGTCCAAGTTTTGGTGAACTATTCTGACACACTACTTTTAAGACAAACGATAATTTATAGTAAAAATGAAAAAAGTTTGAGCGATATAAAAAATAGCAAATGAGTTTCTGATGTCTTTTGGTAGAATCACCAGCAATTAATCAAAAAAAGTTACACTACTTTATTAAATAACTGCCTGAAAGTTGTCCCAGTAAGTGAACTGAGACATTTAATTTCAGTCTACAATTTATAATGCTAATACAGTAATAGTTATAATTTATAATAATAATAGTAATCATTTTATTAATCAGAAACTGGAAAAGTTTGTTAAATAATCTGGTAGGAGATAAATTTAGGTTGCATCACCATTAATTTGAAAACCCTCCGACGATCAAACGAAAATTTGTCTCTATAACTTTCGGCATATATACAAATGTATTTGATGAAAGCGGAGTATATTCTATACGTCAGAATAGAACAAGAAAGTATAGCCATTAAAATTCACAGATTAACTTGATTCAATTTTCGTGAAAGCATTATAAATAAAAATGAAATTGCCTTGCTTTTCACTTTATCTGCTAATTCAGTTATTTCAAATCTAATAAAGGGCATCATATATTCTTTTAGTTTTTTGAAGGCTGGCCAACAAATTTCTTTTAAAATCTCGATTGAAGCCAAAAAAATCGTTAAATCTGTTGACAACAATCACATTAAAGTATGGAAAAAAATTAGAACATGTTTAAGTTTGAATTCTGCATTAATAGAAGGATTTATTAACTATTAATAATTTAATTTATTTGAAGACAATTATTTAATTTATTAAATATTAATAAATATTATTTAACATTCAATAAATATTTATTTGGGAGAAAAGTACATTTATTAATAGTTAATATGTATTTATTAATAATTAACATATATTTATTAACAGTTAATAAATATTTTGTTGAGTGAATTTGTTTGGCTTGCAATGTCATATGATATCAAGATTGCTTATAAACAAAAATCATCTTTATAAATTATTTGCATTAATTATATTACATTATAATAACGTTTATTGTGAAATAGCAAATTCTATCATAGCTCATAATTATCTTTTATATTTTTAAATATTAAAAACGTTAATTTATTTAGTGAATTCAATTATTATCATGTATCCCAGCTATGTAGTTATAAAAAGTGTCAAAAGAAAATTGCTATTTTTGCTTTTTATTTTAAATAAATATTCATTAACAGTTAATAAATTGTACTTAATAAATTACTTATTAACTGCACGGAAAAAAGTAAACTGTAATAAATAATAGTCGATTTATAATAAGTAATAATCAACTGCTAAAAATTACCATTTCAAACAGTAAAATCGTGTTTTTACTATTCACTTTATAATATTTACCATTTAAACATTACAATTTACTCTTTACATAGAAGAAAATACTATTTTCTCCCCTCCGGGCGGAAAGCGTCAATTTTCCGACCGCTGCGCTAAATGAAAATGCCGCTTTCCGCCTCCGTCGAGGAGAAATAGTATATTACACACCTCGGGAAGTAAAGTAAGAAATGTCTCAGATCACATGTAATTGTTGGCCGAGGCGAAGCCGAGGTCAACAAACATGTGATCTGAGGCTTTCTTATTTACTTCCCGTGGAGTGTATACTATTTTTTTGTCCGACGAAGGCGGAAAGCGGCAACTTAGTTTAGCGCAGCGGGACGAAAGTTGTCACTTTCCGCCCGGAGGGCAAAAAAATAGTATTCTCACCACGGGCAGGAAATAAGAAAGCCTCAGATCACATGTTTGTCGACCTCGGCTTCGCCTCGGTCAACAATTACATGTAATCTGAGACAATTCTTATTTTCCTGCCCTAGGTAAGAAATATACTATTCAAACAGTAATATTCGCTATGTAAATGTCTAAAATGTTAAAGTATAATAATTAAGAATTCAGACTTTGATATTTATCATTTCGTACCTGAAAAATGATCTTATGATATGTGAAAAGTATAAAATAAAGTTAGTAAATTTCTAATACAAGCAACGTCAATATTTACAAAGTAATAGTATATTACACTATTAGGGCAGAAAGTTTGAGATTCCTGCATTGCGCGTCATGATGCCCGAGGCGTAGCCGAGGGCATCACGGCGCGCAGTTCAGAGCTCTCAAACTTCTGCCCGTGTAGTGTATACTATTTTTCTTTATAGCCGGTCGAAAGTACGTAAAATATTTAATGTACTGCATCGAAAAAAAATTGATGCCTGCCCCCGACATTTGCGGCACGAGCGAAGCGAGTGCTTCTGGTCGGGGGCCAGGCATCAAATAAAAAAAAATTAATGTAAAATCAAATAAAAAATAATTAACAAACATTTTTTTTGAAAAATTTTTAGATTAAATAAAACTGAAATTTCTTGAATTCAACAAACATAATAAAGATTATTCTCGGTTAAAAATAAAAAAAAAAAAAAAACGAGCATATTATCTGAAAATTAACAATAATTAATAAAGATTAAATTAAATAGTTGTTACTGCGTACATTTTTCTAAATAATTCATTAATTAAATAAAGTTGATCCATTTTACACACGTCACTGTCAAAATGAATCTTAGTACAGTACAACCTGGTTATAAGTTACATCGGATGATCTACTCACTCTTACGGCAGTTATATCTTTATCTATATCTCCATTTATACATAAAATATTTCATGTAAGTAGAAGAAATAAAGAAATATAACCAATTTGTATTGTACCATCAATCGTAAATGATCATGAATATGATCATGATTATTGCGTAAACAAAACATAGTTAGTAACAAATGACTAATGTCAATCGCGGTAACGAAAGCATTTTATGCTCCCGCTGTTATAGAGAGCGAATGTGTAGCTTTACCAATGCACGAATCTTTAACTTTCTGCATCAAAATAGGTGCAAAAGATGCGTACTTTCGACCGAGGTATAAAGAAAAATGGTAAATTTTTAACGCAACGCTAAAAATCAAACTGTAATTATTGACTTACTTGGACTGGTAAAATGAATCTGACCAAAAACAGTTTCACTGTAAAAAAATCGCGCCAAGTCCACGTTCATAAGACTATTAAGAAAAAAAAATTTGTTTTTTTCTTTACAAAAAGATATAAAATAAAAAAATTAAAAAATCCAAGTAACCGATATAATTGTTTATGATTTTCGGAAATTAAAAAAAATTTTGTTGTAAATTTAAAAATTAAAAAAAAATTTTGTAACGTATTTAGTGTGCGTGGTTGCAAAATATTTTACTTTTAATGAAATTCGTAAAATTTATTTACTAGACTTTAAAAAAATTGAAATACACAATGACGCACACCAAGTACGTTCCGTAAATTTTTTTTTAATTTTAAAATTTACAACAAAATTTTTTTTAATTTCCGAAAATTATAAACAATTATATCGGTTACTTGGATTTTTTAATTTTTTTATTTTATATCTTTTTGTAAAGAAAAAAACAAATTTTTTTTTCTTAATAGTCTTATGAACGTGGACTTGGCGCGATTTTTTTTACAGTGAAACTGTTTTTGGTCAGATTTTAGTATTTTTTGTAATTATAATAAAAATTTACAATTGGTACCAACTTAAGTCTCGCGTTGACTGCATTTTTTATAGCAAACTATCCTCTTGAAGCTACAGTTTATGTAAAAATAATTCCAGCGCACCCTGGCGGGTGTAGATGCAAGCCGTGAAATATCTTTTTTTAACTGTAGTTTCCCATCTAATGAAGGATTACTATGCATTCTCGAATTATTTAGTCTGTGGCAGATCACTTTGCCCATCGAAAAAAAGTCAGGATCGAAATTTTTGCGTTGCTATAGTCTGTGCTGATTAAATTTAGTAATTTCAAGTAGATTAATTGTTATAAGTGAATATAATTAATTAATAACAGTAAAATAAAGTATGAATTACTGTTATAATATACAATTGAGGAAAAAAAGTACCGTAGAATTAAATAAAATTTTGCAACCTCAAAATACCGTTCTGCTTACAGTAAACACAGTCGGTAGTCTGGCGCTCCGTTGACAACGGATTTGAACGGAACTTGGCGCCAGATTCTACCGAATCTGTGGATATTTTAAAAGTATAATTTTTACTGTTTCAAATGTTAAATTCTCCCAGAGTGAGACCCCCTTCTCTTTAATCTGAGTTCCTCTTCTCTTCATAATATGGATTATATATTGAAATGGCAATTTTTACTGTTTGAATCTGTAATTTCTTAAGATGAAAGAGTCGTTATTTACTATAGTGACAGCTACTCATCACTTATTTTGGATATTAAATTATAAATTGTGGCTTTTATACTTTCTACATTGTTCTGTAATATTTATATTTTTGCCACCCCGATGTCCGCTTTACTGTTTGAAACTATAAAAATTAACCGGAATCCGAGTGAATATTACAGTTTACTTTTTTCCGTGTATGATGGTAAAAAATCATTTATTAACAGTTAACAAATCCTTCTATTAGTGCACCTAAAAAAAATGACTAAACATTCTGAAGAACCTTTTAAATTATGACAACTTGTTTTTTTTTTTTAAATATTTTTTTCAAGCCAACAAAATTTTTCTTGAGTCAAAATTTAAAGTGAAATAGATCGCGGCTAAGTAACGGAATTTGTTGAAATGTCAAGTATAATTTTGTAAGCTCGGCATGAAATTCAAGGCTAATAATTTATTCATAGAGGCTCTAGAGGTCAAAGTAGTTTCTGTATAAAATCTATTTTGATTAAACTTCCTCTGGAAACGAATTGCGAATTGAATTACAGTCGAAAGTCAGGAGCGTATTTTTATTTTCCTTACGTGTCTGTCACTTTAGCTCCTGAGTTAATTTTTAATCGTGAATTTAAAAGTCTACGCGTGTTTAAAACCCTCGAAACAAAAAAAATTCGATGAAAAAAAAGTTTATAAGTAAGTAGAGGAGATAAATGATGAAGAATAAATTTAAGGGGTGAAATAAATACGAAGCTTTGAAATGTGTTACGACGCGTTCAAGGTGATCAATTTCCATTGTCACGACTCGCGTTTACCAGCTCGGGGTACCGTACAATTTTTTTTTAAATATTTTTTTATCAAATCATTCCTTTATTTCTCAAGCCGATTTTTATTCCTTTTATTATTTTATTTTTTTTTGTTTTAAAAACTACTTTAGATTGAAAAGGACAAGGCCAATATCGAGAAAACTATAAGAATTGTCTCCAAGGATTTAAATCCATTTGCATATTCTATTTCAATATATTATTACCTTTGATAGAGATAAATTTCACTGAATTTATTCTATACATAGAATATATTTTATTTTTAATTAATTTATGCTGGGCAATATTTTATAAATATTACTAAGATTAAATGTCGAGCTTTTTTTTTTAATCAAGTTCGTATCAATGACCCTAGAGAGTCAAGTCAGTATTATAAGCTGGTATCAGCTATTTTTTATTTTTAACACGAGCTTTTCATTAATAATATTTTTCGTCGAGTCAATTTTTATATATATATATATATATATATTTTTTTTTTTCAACGTTGTAAGCTTTATACGAGGTCACTCTGAATAAAAAAAAATACTACCTTGCTAAAAAGTTCGATGTATTTTTAGTACTCATTTTGACAAACGAAAAGTCTTTAAAAATATTGATAATTAAGAAATGACGTAGTATCTTGGAAACTAATGATATTTTTAAAGATATAAGCTCATTCCGATGTTACGCTGATCGAGACTTTTCATTTGAGTACCCACAAGCACTTTTCATATATTTCATATATTTCATAAATATCACATATATATAATATATAAAATATATAAAAAAATTCATGTGGGTACTCAAATGAAAGGTCTCGATGAGTATTACATCAGAATGGACTTATATTTACGAAAATGTTAATAATTTAGGAACGACTATTGTATATTGTTAACTAATGATGTTTTTAACGATATAAGCTCATTCCGATGTTACACTCATCAAGACCTTTCATTTGAGTACCCACATCAATTTTTCATATATTTTATATATTTATATATTTTAGAAATACCATATATATATATATATATAAAAAATTGATGTGGGTATTAAAATGAAAGGTCTCGATGAGTGTAACATCGTAATGAGTTTATATCGTTAAAAATCTCAATAATTAAGAAATTACGTTGTATCTTGTCACCTAATGATGTTATCAAAGATATAAGCTCATCTTGATGTTACATTCATCGAGACCTTTCATTTGAATACCCACAAGAATTTTTTTATATATTTATATGTTTTATATATATGATATTTATGAAATATATAAAATATATAAAAAATTGATGTGGGTACTCAAATGAAAGGTCTCGATTAGTATAATCTCGAGATGAGCTTATATTTTTAAAAATATCAATAATTAAGAAATGACGTTGTATCTTGTCACCTAATGATGTAATTAAAGATATAAGCTCATCTTGATGTTACATTCATCGAGACCTTTCATTTGAATACCCACAAGAATTTTTTTATATATTTATATGTTTATATATATGATATTTATGAAATATATAAAATATATAAAAAATTGATGTGGGTACTCAAATGAAAGGTCTCGATTAGTATAATCTCGAGATGAGCTTATATTTTTAAAAATATCAATAATTAAGAAATGACGTTGTATCTTGTCACCTAATGATGTAATTAAAGATACAAACTCATCTTGATGTTACATTCATTGAGACCTTTCATTTGAGTACCCACATGTTTTTTTTTATATACTTCATATATTTTATATGTATGATATTTATGAAATATATAAAATATATAAAAAATTGATGTGGGTACTCAAATGAAAGGTCTCGATTAGTATAATCTCAAGATGAGCTTATACCTTTAAAAATATTATTAGTTGACAAGATACAATGTAATTTCTTAATTATCGACATTCTAAGAGATATAAGCTCATCTCAATGTTACACTTATCCTTTCATTTGAGTACTCACGTGGCGATTATAGTATTTAAAATCTAATTATCACTATAAAATAATAATTTCGCAAAGAGCACTATCAGAAGAAGTGAAAAGTTTTTGAGTAAGTAAAAAAAGTTTAATGTTAAAATAGTTTTAATTATAAATTTTATTTAGTAAAAAGTTGCAATAGCAAATATTAATTCTGTTAGCCGTAAGTAAATCTCGTTAGAGAGAAGTAAGCGAAAAAAGTAAGCTCTCAAAGAGCAACCACGTTTTCAATAAGAGCTATTGGATTATTTTTTTGTGATAAATTTCCCGAGCAGATAATTATATAACTCTTAAAGAGTTAAATTGTTGGTTCAACCGGATATTATTTTTCTGGTATATACAGACACTACGCGGAATTAAGTGTATGAGGTTGAGTAAAAAAAGTTTCAATCTTTTTATGAGTTTCATTTGGTAGCTTGTACTTACTGTCAGAGTATTTCGTTTCACGAGACGAAGACGGACACAACGAAAGCCCAAACTTAAGTTTAATAAAAAAAAATACTATTAAATTGTTGAGGTCGGGGACTGAAACTTGATAAACAAGTCATCGAATAAACTTTTCATTTTATCTTCTATTTCGTACTCATTAATGCCGGGTTCGTTTACTCCAAGTTAAATCTTTTTGTTAAATAATTGTACAGTTCTATTTTTTTACATTATTTTTCGAGATCTTCAACTCAAATAATTAAAATTAAATTGTTCGAAACACGGCTCGTTATCAACAATCCTCTAATTATTCCAAGCTAATTAAATTGTATGCTAACCAAAGTTGGAATAATTGCAGCGGTGATAACAGTTCAAGAGCTGTCTAATGTTAACATTGTCGGGTTTGTTTTTAAAATTTTACCACTGCATAATTGATAATTAGTAACACGCGGTAACGCAATAATTATCCAGCCAGAGTTCAAAGCCCTTCATTAGTCTGTCGACAAAATATTTTTGGTGTAATTATTTAAAAGTGAGGCTTCATTTATTTTTGATAAAAAATTACAATTCTTTATTTCAAAATCTTTTTTTTTTTGGCAAATTTAATAAAAATTATGCTTGCTTTTTTTTTTAAGTAAAATAAAATCATTAAAAATAAATGAAATTTCAATTTTTTGAGAGAAAATTTGTTAAAATAAATTATTTTTTAACAATTTTTTTAGTTTTGAGTTACGAGTGTAATTACGCATAAGAAATTCTTTCCTTCCGCTGTTACTGTTAGAGTTGTAGCGTGTACTTCTCACAGGGAGTAAATGTTAAACTTTCATCCCTGCTATTAGGGGCGAAAGTACGTACTTTCGACCGAGGTATGAAGAAAAAAATATTTAAAAAATTAAGATTCTGCATTACTGTGGATGCTTCTCTGAATAAGGGCGCGTCCATTAATTACGTGAGGTGTTCTAGGGGGGGAGGGGATCATGCTAAATCTTACCAAATCTCACTTAAGGGGAAGGGGGGGGGGATCTTAACAAATATCACGTAATTTTTTCTCTAGCAGAAAACAATGTAAAATTGCGTGAAAAAGTATTTCTATAACAAAATTTGGCCAAATTTGACACAATACACTGATAGAAGGATTTGTTTATAGTTAAAAAGATTTGTTAATATTTAACAAATTATTTATTTGAAGCCATTTGTTAGTCCTTAACAAATATTTCTTAGTATTTAAAAAGATTTATTAATATTTAATAAATGAATATCAGATTTATTAAATACAAACAAATCATTTTAAATACTAAGAAATATTTATTTAATATTAAAAAATGGTCTCTAATAAATGATTTGTTAGCTATTAACAAATATTATTTAATACAAATAAATCCTTCTATCAGTGTAGTGTTTGTCGTATTCGTCTGAACCCTGCAGAGCAGCAAAGTAGCGCTCGATTGTTTAATTTGATTATTGATCGATAGGATTCACTAATTTTTTAGGTATAGATTTCTTTAGAAATCTATCGGTGGTAGCCGGTCTCATGTCGTAATTTTAATACAATTTTGTCATAATATGTTTAATTATCTTCAATTTAAACTATTGTTCGTCGACTTTTAATACTTTTTTCAATTTATTTCGTAGTTGAGAAAATTCAAAAAAAATCAATAATAAATTAAATTTTAGCTTTTATCATCAAATGACTTTTATATGTAAAAAATCCTATTTTTTAGGTAGATATCTTTAGATATCTATTTGCTGTAGTCAGTCTCATATCGTTATTTGCAAAAATATAATAAAAAATAAATTTTAGGACATTACGGCCTTTTAATAACGTGTTTTTTTCAATATTCAAACAAGAAATCTACCTATCCATGTCGGGTGTAGCCGAATGGCACTTTTTTTCTCAATAATCCAACCCGTTTACAGCCAAAACATAAATTTTGAATAATCTCGCGTGAGATTAGGGGAGGGGGAGGGAGTTGAGGAAAATCTTACGAAATCTTATCAAGGGGGGAGGGGGGGTTAAAAAATTCTCAAAAATGCCTCACGTAATTTATGGACGCCCCCTAAACTAAAATCAGCTGTAGTGCAGTGTAGTGCACAAAAAATCGGGATTAAATTCGGATTGAATTTATATTTAAATTTTTATTTGTCTAAAACAAGTTTCAATGCCAAATTTTTCGAAAAAAATTTGAAATTTCCAAAATAATCACAATTTTCAATAAAATTCAGATTAAAAAAAAAAATTTAATTAAAAAAATCAAATTTTCAAAAAAATATTTTAATATTTCAAAGAAAAAAATGTACATTACCTAAAATATGGATGTAGTTAATTGATTTAATTAAGTAAACTTAAGATGGTAAATCTTCGATTGTAACAGTTAGAATTTATAATAATTACAATTATTATTTTCGATAGTAATCGTTACCATTATTAATAGTAACTATTACAATTGTCAATGATACCACCTATTATTTTATTACTAATTAATTTTATTATCATTTTAGATAATAGGAGTTACTATTTTTGTATAGTAGGTAGTATAATTAATTTTTCTCCGTGAATTAAATGTTAATAATTATTCAATGAGTAAATTTACTGGAAAATTTTCTCAAAAATGTTATTAATTAATTTAAAAATTAATTTTAAGATGCATGACAAAAGTATTTCTACGTATTATTTTTTTATAAACATTCTTTACACTAGGAGGGTATTTGGATCTCCTTAATAAATTTCTTTAATAAAATAAAAATTATTAATAGTGTTTTAAAATAAAAAATTTCATCATTTCTCTCAAAAAATAATTATATATCCAAGTCTTTTATAAAAAAGTATTTGTGTTAGCCCAGAATTGTCAGACAATAAAACATAAATTTAGTTGAAAACAAAAGCATTAATATTTAACAAGTATCCTTTTATTCGGATATTGAAAAAATTCTTTGTTCTTTAAAAAAAAGTATCTTAAAATAGTTTATGTCAATGGTAAATCGCCGGATATTGAAACCCGTCAGATCTTCTATAGCACATAGATTCTATACGGCAACAAATCTCTCGCTTGACGACTATTATATCCCGAAGGAGAGACAGTATGTCTATTCGCGAGACCAAAAAATATTTTAGGATTGCTTTCATGTTCAACAATTGAGACGAGCTTTTTTTACTCGCCTCCAGTTTGCTTTTCCAGCTATCGAATTTATGTCCATTTGTTTTCATCCGTCCCCTGCAACCACTTTAATTGCCGAGTTTTTCTGTTTAATGGATCATAAAACTCTTCATTGTCATGGAAATATTTTCTTCTATTAATGTTCCGGTTTTTTTTTTATTTTATAGCCAACATAAATTATTTATTTTCCGCTACAGACTTGGAGATTTAAAATTTTAATGCCGATTAATTGGACAGTAGGTTAAATAAAACAAATTAAATTGTTGGTTAATTAAAAAATTAAATAAAAGTTTAATCATTTATTTCTAGTGAGTTTAATAAAATTAAAGGATGTATTAAAATTTCAACGCGATTACCAGACGGAAAATCGTAATCCGAGTTTAGTAAGCGCCCGGAAAAGTTTTAATTTTGTCTGTTGGATTATAAATTCTTCCGGGAAAATAAACTCGATACGTTTATAATTATTCGAACTTTCAGCGGAAAAAAAGTTGCGCTTTTTTGGTAATTATATAAATTACACTGATAGAAGGATTTGTTTATGTTTAATAAGCTTTATTAACTATTAATAAATGATTTTTTAACATCAAAGGATTTAATAAATATTTATGAACAGTTAATAAATTATTTATTAAATACGTATTTATTAAATGTTAATAAATATTTGTTAACAGTTAACAAATATTTATTTAAAATAAAAAGCAAAAATAGCAATTTTCTTTTGACACTTTTTATAACTCTATAGCTGGAATACATGATAATAATTAAATTCACTAAATAAATTAACGTTTTTAATATTTGAAAATATAAAAGATAATTATGAGCTGTGATAGAATTTGCTATTTTATAATTAACGTTATTATAATGTAATATAATTAATGCAAATAATTTATAAAGATGATTTTTGTTTATAAGCAATCTTGATATCATATGACATTGCAAGCCAAACAAATTCACTCAACAAAATATTTATTAACTGTTAATAAATATTTGTTAAATATTAATAAATACTTATTATTATTAACTATTGGGGCATTCCATGCAAAATTCTAATTTAGTCCTAATTTATTATTAAAAGTTTATATTTTACTAATTTCCAAAGAAAATTTTTTTTAATCAATAAGAAAATCGATTTTTCTCTTCTAGTAACTTTTCAGTCGTACTAACTTATATCCAGGATAAATGTTGTTTCAATAGTTTTAACAACAAATTCATTTTATGTTTGTTATTAACTAACATATTTATTATTATAGTTTTAAGAACAAATTTTGTTTATGTTCGTTATTAATTAACACCTAAGTTTATCAAGATCGTGTTGTCAGCATGCTAAATCCTTTATTTGTGTTTTTTAATTAGTTTTTTTTAATGATCCTAAATAATTTATAGTTAAATATATAAATAATAATGTTTCTAAGGTTGAAATAATATAAAAGTCTTTTTAATAAACAACTTGATGTAGACATTTTGTACTTGTCCCACCAGTCACAAATGCCTGTCCCACCAGTCACAATAAAAACAAATTTTTTTAATTGTTTCTACGTAGGTAATCACTCTAATTCTTCATAATATTGAATGTTTGTACGATAAATTTTGTATTGAGAGGAAAGTATTTTTTAAAAGTTTAATGGCCGAACTGAAATTGGACTTTAAGTATACCTTGGTAAGAGAAAAGGATTTTTCTTAGTCCCACCAGTCACACTCAGTCAAATGATAATTACGAGAAACTTAAAAAGTAATCGAGGTTTTTGAGAAAGAGATGTTTTTAATTAGTTATTCTTCTGTATTATAAGATAAATTTTACTATAGGGGCATTCTATGCGAAATGGGAAAATGAGTAAAATTTTTTAATTTCTCTAATTCATTCTAATTTAGTCCTAATTTATTATTAAAATTCTAGATTTTACTAATTTGCAAAGAAAATTTTTTTTTAATCAATAAGAAAATCAATTTTTCGCTCCTAGTAACTTTTCAGCCGTACTAACTTGTATCCGGGTCAAATGTTGTTTTAATAGTTTTAAAAATAAATTCATTTTATGTTTGTTATTAACTAACATATTTATCATTATAGTTTTAAGAACAAATTTTGTTTATGTTCATTATTAATTAACACCTAAGTTTATCAAGATCGTGTTGTCAGCATGCTAAATCCTTTATTTGTGTTTTTTAATTAGTTTTTTTTAATTATCCTCAATAATTTATAGTTAAATATATAAACAATAGTTTCTAAGGTTGAAATAATATAAAAGTCTTTTTAATAAACAACTTGATGTAGACATTTTGTACTTGTCCCACCAGTCACAATAAAAACAAATTTTTTTAATTGTTTCTACGTAGGTAATCAGTCTAATTCTTCATAATATTGAATGTTTGTAGGATTAATTTTGTATTGAGAGGAAAATATTTTTTAAAAGTTTAATGGTCGAACTAAAATTGGACTTTAAGTATACCTTGATAAGAAAAAAGGATTTTTCTTAGTCCCACCAGTCACACTCAGTCAAATGATAATTTCGAGAAACTTAAAAAGTAATGGAGGTTTTTGACAAAGGGATCTTGTTAATTAGTTATTCTTCTATATTATAAGATAAATTTTACAATAGTATAAGTTTCAGTCAGATAATTATATCTTATAATTGATGGAATTCCAGAGTCAAATGTCCTACCAGTCACTATGGAATGCCCCTATTAATAAATGTACTTTCCTCCAAAATAAATATTTATTGAATATTAAAAAATATTTATTAAAATTTAATAAATTAAATAATTCTCTTCAAATAAATTAAATTATTAATAGTTAATAAATCCTTCTATCAGTATACTCTGAATTTACTGAAGAAGTTTTTTCATTAAAAATTCCAAAAATAAATTTTAAATTTGTAATTTATTAATTTATTTTTCCATTTAGCTATTTGTCTTTGCATAGTAAATTTTAAAATTGTCACCTTTTCTTCACAAATCCTACATTAGTTTTTTCTGATTAACCTCATTCCATTAATTCGCGTAATCTAAGCGGTCCCGAATAAAAATCATTTTTTATTCTCGTTTCCTCCCGCATTTTTATTACCCACGTAGCATGAATTTTCATCGGATAAATTTATAAGTACAAAGCAAATAGTCAGAAATAAATTCCGATCACGCAGTGAACTATAATAGGCTCTGATCTCAGGTGAATTATTATTTTTACACTTGTTACATCTTATCTTATTGCATAATGCCCTAGAAAATTTATTTCTGAAATTTCATGTTGAAATATAAATAGAAATGATGATCATTAAATATTTTCATTCAACCGGAACGTGAAGATACATTAAATAAATAAAAAAAGGTAGTACATTTTCTCCATTATCGATGCCGATGATAAAATATATTTTAGTGACAATAGAAAATATTTGCTCACTCCCCAAAAATTTGTTTATCATCTGAAAAAAACAGATTAAAGCAAATAACGGGAATGATAAACAAATTGGACAAATATTTTTTTTTTATTCATCTCTGTGATATTTTTCAGTCAAATGAAAGATAAAATAGCGCCATTTAATATTCATGATGAATATTAAAAAAGAAATTTATCTAAAAAAAAAAAAATTTATTATATATGAAAGATTGTTCAACGATGAAATCCAAAAATTTATTTTTAATTTTTCAAACTACGAATTAAATTAAAAAAAGGATACTAATGGAAGAATTTAGTTCTATTTAATAAGATTTAGTAACAAAAATTTAATTACCAAATATTTAGTAATAGTTACTAAATTATTTATTAAAGCCCATTTATTTCCACCAAATAAATATTTAGTAGTATTTAACAAATTATTTATTGCTACGCAATAAGTCGTTTATTGGTATTAAAGAAATTCATTTTTTAACTAATTTTTAGCGTACAACCTAACTTATTATTTATTATTATTATTATGAGTTTTACTTGTATACCGTTTTCTGGTTTTTACAAGGCTAATTGTCTCAGCTTCTCCGCATATAGTCTTTTTTCAACTCTTTATTATCAACATATGCTCCGCTCTATATTATCAACACAATCTTTCAACTCTTTTATTACACGCTTTATATTAGCTTCACTTGTATGTCAGTTTGTCAGTATGTCAGTATGTAACTCTCCGTGGGTAATTTGCGCGCCTGAATATTTTTGATAATCAACAAATAATAGTTTAAAAAAACTAAAAAATCACGCTTTTATAAATAAACCAAACTAAAAAGTAAAAAATAAATAATAGTTTAAAAAAACTAAAAACACGCTTTTTATAGAAAACCAAATCCGAACAAAAACAGTTTCACTGTAAAAAAGTCGCACCAAGTCCACGTTCATAAGACTATTAGGAAAAAAAATTTTTTTTTTCTTTACAAAAAGATACAAAATAAAAAAATTAAAAAATCCGAGTAACCGATATGATTGTTTATGATTTTCGGAAATTAAAAAAAATTTTATTGTAAATTTAAAAATTAAAAAAAAAATTTTAGAACGTATTTAGTGTGCGCGGTTGCAAAATATTTTACTTTTAATGAAATTCGTAAAATCTATTTACTAGGACTTTAAAAAAATTGAAATACACAATGACGCACACCAAGTACGTTCTAAAATTTTTTTTTAATTTTTAAATTTACAAAAAAATTTTTTTTAATTTCCGAAAATCATAAACAATCATATCGGTTACTCGGATTTTTTAATTTTTTTATTTTGTATCTTTTTGTAAAGAAAAAAAAAATTTTTTTTCCTAATAGTCTTATGAACGTGGACTTGGTGCGACTTTTTTACAGTGAAACTGTTTTTGTTCGGATTTTAGTATTTTTTGTAATTATAATGAAAATTTACAATTGATAACAACTTAAATCTCGTGTTGACTGCATTTTTTACTGCAAACTATCCCCTTAAAGCTACAGTTTATGTAGATGTAATTCCAGTGCACCCTGGCGGCCATAGATGCAAGCTATGAATCACTTTTTACTGTAGTTGCGTGTCTATAGGAAGGATTACTACACATTTTTATTTTATCTAGTCTGTGGCGCTGATATTCCCCATCGAAAAAAAGTCAGGATCGAAATTTCTGGGCTTACTATAGTTTGTGCTGATAAAATTTAATAATTTTAAGTGAATTAAGTGTTATAATTGATTATAATTAATTAATATTAGTAAAATAAAGTATAAATTACTTTTATAATATATTATTTTGGAAAAAGGAGAACCATATAATTAAATAAAATTTTGCAACCTCGAAATACCGTTCTGCTTACAGTAAACACAGTCGGTAGTCTGGCGCTCCGTTTACAACGGATTTGAACGGAACTTGGCGCCAGATTCTACCGAATCTGTGGACTAAAAAATAGAAAATAAATTTAAATTAAGAATAGTGTTAAAAATTTCAATAAATATAAATTAATAATAGTGTAAATAAAAAAAATGTATTTTATTTTAAAAAAAGCGTGGGGTGCTTTTTAAGATATTATCAAAATGATAATCACTCTACTCATATCTGTCAATAAAATATTTATAGCTATTGACACCATGCACCTCACGCTTTTTTTAAAATAAAATACATTTTTTTTATTTACACTATTATTAATTTATATTTATTGAAATTTTTAACACTATTCTTAATTTAAATTTATTTTCTATTTTTTAGTTTGGTTTTCTATAAAAAGCGTGTTTTTAGTTTTTTTAAACTATTATTTATTTTATCAACATGTTCTCCGCTCTTTTTATAATCAACATGTTCTCCACTTTTTATTATCAACATGTTCTCCGCTTTTTATAATCAACATATCATTTCGCACATAATTCTATTCTCAATGCGGCTGTGGACCGACTTGTGCTTTCTGTACTGTATTTACCCTATTCCTCACCCCTTTCTATCGGTTGTTGGAATAGTAGCGATGGGGAAACCACAGAGAAAACCCATGCCAGTACAGTCGGCTACCGGAGCGATCTCCGACGGTTGGTGTTGGAACTATTCGAACAACCGTCGGGGCTCGAACCCTCGCCTCACGACATGATGCATGAACGAACTAACGGGATAATGACTTAGTCCGCTCGGCCATCATGCCACTTACAACCTAATTTTTTTACTCAAAATAAATCAAAATAATTAAAATAAATAATTTTAAGTAAAAATATAAGGTATTATGAAGAGAATAATCTCATTAAATTATAATTTTTTATTTGAGACATTTATAAAATTTAAAATTAAACAAGTTTTTAACATATCAATAATAGACTAATAGAAAAATTTAAACTAAACTTTATTGAAAAATGACATATAAGCCGTTTGGGAGTTGTGTGTTTGAGAAATAAAACTGTCTCATTTACAATTTTTAAGAATTAAGGAAGTTCGAGCGTAACTAGAAAGTCATAAGTGTTAAAATTTTTCTTTTATTGGAGTTTTTCCAATATTTGTCAAAATTCTTTATATTAATTTAAAATAATTTAAACAGTTTAATAATTGATGATTTTTAATTTTTTAATAAAATAAAGTAATAAAATGACTTTGGTATTTATTACTTGCCGGAATAAATAAACAGATTTGGCAATAGCGCGCTTGATTATACTCATAACAGAGACGTGGATGAGTGTGTGAGTTAAACATTTCTCTCTTTGTAACTATGTTTCTATCTTTTTCTTTTTTCTCAACTGTTGACGCGATATTGTCAAATCTTTATTTGAATAAATGGCTGACGATAAACCAGTTACAAACATAAAATTTGACTTCAAAAATTTCAAAAATTATATCGGTAATGTATTATTATCAAATTGTTTTTATATTTTGCAATAATCCAAGTTTCTTGTGTATAGTTTTTTATCCGTTAAAGTTGGGAGGTTAATATTGAAAAAAATAATTAAAGTCTCAACAAAACGTTTGTCCGCCATAAGAGCCCATGTATAAGGAGATAAAATATGTGATTTTAAAAATTTAATATCTAAGTAACTAAACGGTGAATCTTTTTTAAATTTTGGGATTAGATAAATGACGTATTTATTTATACGTATATTTAATTTCAAAGCTCAAAGTTGGAAATTATTTTTTACATTAGATTCGCTCGAACCTCCTTAAATTAAATTGAATTCTTTCCAATAAAGAAATTCATTTTTTAACTAATTTTAGCGTACAACCTAACTTTTTTACTCAAAATAATTAAAATAAATAATTTTAAGTAAAAATATAAGGTATTATAAAGAAAATAATCTCATTAAATTATAATTTTTTATTTGACATTTATAAAATTAAAAATTTAACAAGTTTTTAACATATCAATAATAGACTAATTGAAAAATTTAAACTAAACTCCACTGAGAAATGACATATAAGCCATTTGAGAGTATGTGTATTTTCAAAGGGAAGATAAATCTCCCAAAATCGAGCTGAATAAAATAATCTGAGTCAGTGAATAGGTTATGTATCACATTGGAATTAAAGCATAGCCATCTACCGACAATACTTACCAAAGAAATATTTAGTACCTACTACTAAATAATATTTGGTGGAAACAAATATTTATTTTGATGTAATAAGGCTTTGTTTATATTAATATAATTTATTTAGAATAAAAAAATGATTTATTAAACTGTAACAAATAATATTGATAGGTAAAAAATATTTTTTTCTCCCAAATAAATGACTAACAATTTTGTTACTAAATCAGTTTAGTACTCCGTACTAAATCCTTCTATCAGTGTATCAAAAGTCGACGAATTCTAGTTTAAATTTAAGATAATTATATGAACTTTGATATAAATTTAATAAATTTGAGCTATCTTTCACGGCTTAAAAATTATTCAAAGAAAAAGCCTCGAAATTTATTAAAAAGTTCGTCAATATCAATTAATTAAATTAAAATCATGAAAATTAGACAAAAAATAAAATAAATTAAAGGTAATTATGTAAACTTTATTATAAATTTAATAGATTTTCTCTATTTTTTACTTCTGGAAAATTATTTCCATAAAATTGGACGAAATTAAAAATTTTTAAAAATAAAAAAAAATTTTCAAACACCCACAACTCTTAAACTAACCGGTCGATTTTGCTCATCTTTTAACTTGACCTTATTATTGATTCATAGAATAAGTCCACAAAATTTCATGAAGATTGGTTAAGAATTGTGGAAGTTATCCTGCTTACATCACGCGTTATATTACACATATACATATTAAATAATTTTTTTATAATTTTAAATGCATATTTAATATATATTTCTACATTTATTTTTGCTACATTTTTAATATATATTTTTTTAATAAATTTTTTTTATAAAAGCGCGCGAAATTCAAAAATTTTAAAGTAAAATTTTTCCTAAGAGAAAAATTATCGAATTCTCTTCCTCAAATGTCAAGTATTAATTATTCAATCTACAAGTTCGAATAATTGTTATCGAGTTACAGTTAAATATCTCATGAAAGTGACATCGTTCATATTATAAGGATATAGCTAAGCAGATTAAGTGCAAGTGCTTATCAAATAACGGGGATTATCTGGTTATATACGCGTACTAGAATACCGAAATTGAAACATAGTTGTAACGTATATCCCATTAACATCCAATATGCTTGATTACTCGTATCCGCTTTGGTTGTATGTTCAATATGCAGGACTAGTCGCACTCCATCAAGATCTGACTGATGTATTAATGTTAATATTATTAACAAATGTCCGTCAAATAGGGATGTAATTTACAGACCAACACGTTGTGTGTTAATTCATATTAAATTAATCTCACTGATGCAACCGTACTACTGGCAAACCATATTATAAATTCACTTGGATAATTTATACAATGATAAATTCATGATTTTCAGTGATGATTAGTCACGGTGAATTTAAATTGTATGAAAGATTAATTTAATAAAATTTATTTAGACGTAAAGCACATTTTACAGTTTTTAGGGTAAATATTTAATATACTTTTTTTTTTATTTTGGAAAATTTTTTTCATAAATTTTATTTTATTTTGAGTTTTTAATAAATTAAAAAATTAAAAACAAATTCTTCTGATTAGTCAGTTTAGAAAAAATTGGATTGCTTAATATATATTCTGGTAAGATTTTTCTATAAGCGAGAGACGGTAGCCATCTGGCGGTGAAACCAAGAACTAACCCGCTGATAAAAGAATTTATTTTCTATTAATAATTTAATTTATTTGAAGACAATTATTTAATTTATTAAATTTTAATAAATATTTTTTAACAGTTAACTAATCATCTATATTATGAAGAAAATAAGCAAAATTTTGTGGCTAGTGTATGTATATGATAAAATGAGTTTTCATGGTTAAATTTAGTATCGTTAGAAAGGTCTTGACCTGGAGTTGTTCCTTTTCAAGACTTTAAATCGTTCTCATCAATAGTAAATATATGATGCTAAGTACTTAAGTTGCATTCTAAATGCTCTATCTTTAGATACATAATTAAGGAATGACCTTGTATCTTGAGAACTATTGACATTTTTAAAGATATAAGCTCATCCCGACAATCCACTTATTGAGACCTTTCATTTGAGTACCCACATCAATTTTTTATATATTTCATATATTTATATATTTAACAAATACCATATATATAAAATATATACACTATGCCATGTGGGTACTCAAATGAAAGCTCTTGATGAGTGTAATATCGGAATGAGCTTATATCTTTAAAAATTTTAATAATTAAGAAATGACCTTGTATCTTGTGAAATACAGACATTTTTAAAGATAAAAGCTCATCCCGATGTTACACTCATCGAAATCTTTCATTTGAGTACCCACATCAATTTTTCATATATTTTATATATATTATACATATGTATATATGAAAAATATATAAAAATGCATGTGGGTACTCAAATGGAAGCTCATAACAAGTTTAACATCGGAACGAGCTTATATCTTAAAAAATATCAATAATTAACAAACGACATTGTATCTTCTGAACTATTGACATTTTTAAAGATATAAGCTCATCCCGATGTTACACTCATCGAGACCTTTCATTTGAGTACCCACATCAATTCTTCATATATTTATATATATTATATATATGTATATATGAAAAATATATCAAAATGCATGTGGGTACTCAAATGAAAGCTTTTGGTGAGTGTAGCATAGTAATAGGCTTATACCTTAAAAAATGTCAATATCTAAGAAATGACCTTGTATCTTGAGAACTTGAGTTCACAAAATACAAGGTCATTTCTTAATTATTGATCTTTTTCAAGATATAAGTTCATCCCGATGTTACACTCATCGATACCTTTCATTTGAGTACCCACATCAATTTTTTATATATTTATATATATTATATATATGTATATATGAAAAATATATAAAAATGCATGTGGGTACTCAAATGAAAGCTCTTGATGAGTGTAACATCGGGATGAGCTTATATTTTTAAAAATGTCAATAGTTAAGAAATTACAGTACAATTTAACAAAAATCATTATTTAATAAAGCAAAATTTTATCTATTCTAGTATTTATAATAAATAAATTATATCTATATTAGTATTTATAAAAATTTAATAAATTGTATACAATAAACAATTTATTAACTATTAATAAATATTTATTAAATCCTATGATGTTAAAAAATCATTTATTACCAATCAATAAAGCTTATCAAGTATAAGCAAATCCTTCTATCAGTGCACCAAAAAAATTGTTAAAATTCACAAGAATCACAAAATATTAATAATGTTCCATTTTTATAGATTGCTTCTACGTTTAACCATTTATTCCAAACTTAGTTTTCGATTTCACCGCTAGGTGGCTAAACTTTCTCACTTCCAAAAAAATCTAACCAGAGTATATATAAGCCCCAAAAAAAAAAATTTAACTAAAAAATTAAATAACTTTACCTTAGTATCGTTGTGAATGAGCCTGAGTCGGAAATTGTCCAGCATATTCATCTGATTAACGCGGTCGATAGCCAGCTGAGCAGCGGCCAACTCGGTGAGTCCTTCATGACGTGGTTCATTACCCGTAGAGAGCTCAAAGAGCCCGAGAATAGTTACCTCTAATTTATCGTGCTCAAAGCTTTCATTTCTGCTTCTCCCGTCATACTGTTTTCTCAATACTTTTAATTTATCGTTATTATTATTATTACGAGAGATCTTGGAGTGGTTTTCCGTCTGAGGAGGAATCTTCGAGGGCACTATCGGGTTAAGAGTTGAATTGACGAGCTCAGAGTCACTTGGTGATTTATTATCATCATCATAAAGGCACCCGATACTCGCGCATTCCGGGATTATTGCTGGCTCGGATTCCGAGTGGTTTTCTTGGATGATTGGAGAGTCTTTAACATCTCGTTCGAAGACCAAGATCCCCTTGTAATTGTCTGTTGAACTAGAGATTAATCTGCTAGTGCTTACATCCAGAGATTTATTGTAATTGCTGTTGTTGTTGTTGTTGTTGTTGACGATGTTGTGATTATTATTAGCTAGTTCAGAAGTCGATTCTTGAGCTAAGGCGACGGTCTTACGGTGACAGTTTATCGGTAGGAGCAGGAGGATTAATAGCGTAATGGACCAGGCTGGCTGCGAGGGTTGGAAATTGTGAGGGTGACGCTTGCGGTGATCCGACATAGTCAGTCGTCGTTTACTCGACGACTTCGGGGGACTTTCAATCTCAACTTGGACATCTGGAACAAAATTTGAGTTTGTCAGATTAATATTTGATCATTATTTTGTTCAAGTTTGAAAAGGATCAAGCTTCAAAGATGGGAGTCGATGGAAATTTTAGTTTGAAGTATATGTCAATAGTTTGTAAATTTGATTTTATCAAAATTTTTGGCTCAAGAAAATTTGAAGGAAGACCGAAGTTGTGTTGGTCGAAGTAAAAATTTTGAGAGAAATTCTATTTTTGGTGGAAGTCATTTTTTCGTAGATCATAAATACTTGATACAATAATTTTTTATATTTGATCAAGATTTTTAGATACTTTAGGGAAGCAGCGCCACCTACTTCAGCTGAGAAAAAAATTTTCTCACCTTGAGAAAATTTTTCTCGAGAATATTTGATACCCATTTTATATTATTTCAGCGTGAAATAATTATAATAATAAATAATTATAAATAAATGTATAAATAATTATACATATTGAATGAAAAAAAATGATGAAATATTATTTGATCTTCCCATTTGTCATGTTAATCAATAAAAATATTAATGAAAATTTACTTTTATCTTTATAATTAATTTTTTGGAGCAAGAGAGAAATTTTCTCAAGACAAAAAAATTAACTTCTATCAAGAACTAAATTTTTTGGAGCAAGAGGCTGAATTTTCTCAAAACAACAAAATTTTCTTGACTTAAATAAATTTATTTGGATCAAGATACGTACTTCTTAAAGCAAGAGAATTAATTTTGTTGGAATAAGTGAAATTTCTTGTCAAAAAAAAATTTTTTTTTCGCTCAAGAAAATAATTAGGCAGAAAAATATTTTCTTGGCTCAAGTGAACCTTTTTTTCTGTGTACATCTTTAAAAATATCAATAATTAAGAAATTACCTTGTATCTTGAAAACTATTGACATTTCTAGGGATATAAGCTCTTCCTGATGTTACACTCATCGAGACCTTTCATTTGAGTACCCACATCAATTTTTTCATATATTTATGCACATTATATATAAGGATATATGAAAAATATATGAAAATGCATGTGGGTACTCAAATGAAAGCTTTTGATGAGTATAACATCGGGATGAGCTTATATATTTAAAAATATCAATAATTAAGAAATGACCTTGTATCTTATAAACGATTGACATTTTTAAAGATATAAGCTCATTCCGATGTTACATTCATCGAGATCTTTCATTTGAGTACCCACATTATTTTTTCATATATTTATATATATATTATATATATGTATATATGAAAAATAAATCAAAATGTATGTGGGTACTCAAATGAAAGCTCTTGATGAGTGTAATATCAGGATGAGCTTACATCTTAAAAAATATCAATTATTAAGAAATGACCTTGTATATTGTGAACTATTGACATTTTTAAAGATATAAGCTCACCCTGACATTATACTCACCGAGACCTTTCATTTGAGTACCCACATCATTTTTTTATATATTTATATATATGTATATATTTATATATATGTATATATTTATATATATGTATATATATATATATATATATATATATATATATATGAAAGTTATATAAAAATGCATGTGGGTACTCAAATGAAAGGTCTTGATGAGTGTAACATCGGGATGAGCTTATATCTTAAAAAATTTCAATTATTAAGAAATGACATTGCATCTTGTCACCTGATGATATTTTCAAAGATATAAGATCACCTCGACATTACACTCATCGAGACCTTTCATTTGAATACTCACACCAATTTTTCATATATTTTATATATTTATATATATTATATATGTATATATGGAAAATATATCAAAAATGCATGTAGGTACTTAAATGAAAGCTCTTGATAAGCATAACATCAGGATGAGCTTATATCTTTAAAAACGTCTATAGTTAAGAAAGTACAGTGCAATTTAACAAAAGTCATTGATTAATAAAGCAAAATTTCATTTATTTATAGGTCACTAGTCACGGCAGTCACGAAGTGACTGCATAGTTGTCAGTTTTTAATTATTTTTTCTAATCAGAAATAATAATTTACATCACAATTATAAACAATGTATTAATTTTTTGCGATTCATTTTTACAATAGATTACACTTTCATATAAAATCTAAAATCGGTCACATCAATTAAATTTATTCTCAATCAATGGCGCTGAATTTTTTTTAAGAATACATTTTTATTATTTTCTTATCAAAAAAATTTTTTTCAATTGTATTAACAAAGAAATTTTACAATTTTTTCAACAAAAAGAATTTTTTTATAAATTTTTTCATATATTATTCAAAACGATTATTTCTATTTAGTATTAAATTCTAAAAAACCTTTTAAACCCGTAGTAAATTATCAAGATAGCTAATAAAGATTTCCATAAACTGAAAATATAAAAAAAATCAAGTAATGAGCTCCTAAAATTCACTCCTTTGTTAGTATTCACTCCTTTGGTAGTATTCGAGTAGTGAAGAGCGTATTAAGTCAGCCTGAGTTGTAAAATCACCTATTGTCAGACTACGCCGTTATAATAATATAAAAGCTATTTTATCCAATAACCTTTTCCCTTCCCCTCCCTTTATCTTTTAGAAATCTTCTGATTGGTTCGTAATCTCGTCGCTGACAATAAAAATTATAACAATAGATAATAATATACCATTATTATTAATAATTTAAAATTTATGCTCTAGTTACTGTCGACACTAAATATCATTAATTAAAAATCATTTCAATTAAATAATTACACTCTAATAAATATTTTTAATGAAAATAAAATTTTTCTATTTAACTTCAAATAAAATTTTTGAGAGTGTTTATAAATATTAAAGGTTTAATATTAAAATATTTAAAATATTAATATTTAATATTAATATTAAATATTAAAATTTTTGAGAGTGTTTAAAAATATTAAATATTTTTTTTTAAAATTACATCAGGATTGTTTGTAAAGACAGAAGGATAACATTTGAAGATAAAATATCTCTTAACTTAAAAAAAAAAGGAAAAGGAAGAAAAGGAGCAGCAATAAAATGGTAGTTCTGAGTGGTTCGAACGTGCTGGAAGGTCTTTAGGTCTTCAGGGTCGTGTTATCTTGGATTTTAGAGGACTCGAAACTTTTTAACACGCGGTCGCCGTATGGGTGTGACCAATTCGCCGTGTGTTTCTTCTCTAGTTTTAAATTTCAATGTGTTGGGATGAAATAAAACAAGAAATGAGGTAAAAAAGGATTTTAGCGGGAAGTAATATTGTGTAAAATACGGGATGATATTTTTTATACATTTGTTGAAATATTTTATAACATGTACACATGCAACTTGTCATTAATTTTATTACTACTGTTTTTTGTATAAGGGATCTTTTCATAAAGAGAGAAAAAAAAATCATTTAAAAAAATTTTAGTCAATGTTTGTAAAAAATTGAATTGTTGGAAATTTTAAAGAGTTTTATTTTTCAACTAAATATTATCCTAAATTAATTATTAACTGTCAATATTTATATATAATAATGGTATCTATATGTAGATTTATAAAATTATACATGTATACATGAAATCGCAAAAATGATTCTACGATATATTGTTAAGGTACTTCGTTGCTTTAGAATTTATAATTTCTTTGAAATTAAAAAAATAATCGAGGTAAAATCAGAATTGAAAGCTTAAATTTTGATGGAATTATTTGTTTAGTATATAGAACTATATATTGCTGGAGGGCCTGGCTAACAATTTTTGAACTTGACAAAACTAATAATTTTTGTGAAATTAAATTTTTTTTTAAGTTCCTATTATTTCATCCGAAAAATACTATATATTAAAAAATTGTTAATCATTGGAGTAACAGACGCTTAGATAGAAAAAGAGAATGTGTTATGATAATCACAAAATACCCACTGGAGTAAAAAAAATTATATAGAATTCTATATGATTCATATAGAATTCTATATGAATTATATATACATCTATATAATTATAAATGAATTACATATGCTTCTATATAATTAGATATGAATCATATATAATGATATATAGTTTTTTTAACTCGGGTATGCCTTTATATGAGTACATAAGACTACTTATGTGCTGGTAAGGGTATGAGTATATCAGACTATATGAATCCATATCAAGTTATATCAACCCTGATCAGGGATTTTTTTTTCAAGTTTATCAAAGTATATATAACTTTATAAGGTTATATCAGGGCATATCAGGACCTATTAAAAAATAATGTAAAATTAGATATGAGCATATCAAGCTATATCAAGTCTGATATAGACATATCAAATTGATAAGGCCCGATCAGGCCTGATATGGCCAATTTTCATATCAGGCCATATCAGGACATATCAAAAATTAAATATGGACTTATCAGATCATATCAGGCCAGATATGAACATATCAAAAATTTTTATATGGCCTTATCAGCTCATATCAAGTCTGATCAGAATATTTTTTCACGGGATAAGCTCATCCCGATGTTATACTCACCAAGAGCTTTCATTTGAGTACCCACATCAATTTTTCATATATTTTATATTTTTCGTAAATATTATATATATATATATATATATATATATATATATATATATATATATATATCAAATATATGAAAAAAATCATGTGGGTACTCAAATGAAAGGTCTTGATGAGTGTAATATCAAGATGAGCTCGTATCTTCAATAACATCATTTGGTGACAAGATACAACATCATCTCTTAATTATTGACATTTTTAAAGATATAAGATCACCTTGATGTTATACTCATCGAGACCTTTCATTTGAGTACCCACATCAATTTTTCATATATTTTATATATTTTATAAATATCATACACATAAAATATATGAAATATATATAAAAAATCATGTGGGTACTCAAATGAAAGGTCTTGATGAGTCTAATATCAAGATGAGCTTATGTCTTAAATAACATCATTAGGTGACAAGATTCAACATCCTATCTTAATTATTGATAATTTAAAAAATATAAGCTCACCCCGACATTACACTCATCAAGAGCTTTCATTTGAGTACCCACATGCATTTTCATATATTTTTCATATATTCATATACTTAAATATATAAAATATATGAAAAATTGATGTGAGTACTCAAATGAAAGGTCTTAATGAGTGTAATGTTGGGGTGAGCTTATATCTTGAAAAATGTCGATAATTAAGAGATTACTTTGTATCTTTAGAACTATTGACATTTTTAAAGATATAAGCACATCTTGATGTTACATTCATCAAGAGCTTTCATTTGAGTATCCACGTGCATTTTGATGTATTTTTTATATATACATATATAAAATATATATAAATATATGAAAAATTGATGTGTGTACTTAAATAAAAGGTCTCGATGAGTGTAACATTAAGATGAGCTTACACTATCGAAAATATCATTACTTAACAAGATAGAGTGTTATTTTTTAATTATTGACATTTTTAAATTAGCTCATCCTGATGTTACATTCATCAAAAGTGGCTTAGATGGCTACGTTTCTCGCTCGCAGAAAAATCTAACCAAAGTAGTGTATATGGACCTATATATAAACGTCAAACTTTTTTCTTGCATATTCCTAGCGAGCTATTAACGTCAAAAGTATAATTTAACCTTTGACGGCTAATAGTACGAGAAATCCTTCCATCAAAGCTAAAAGATCAATCCAACTGCAGCGATAAAAAATTCTGCCTTCCAATTGTCCAATTTCTATTCTCACTCGAAAAAAAACCTAGAATTTCTCGAATAAAACTTATATAGTCTCACGAAAGTAACATTTTAAACCAACAAATCAAACTCCCATACAATTCTGTTTCCGCAAGCCCTCCAGCTACTGTTCTTTTTTTTTCGTCTCAAGCAATTCATCGCCCCACTTAAAACTTTTAATTGAAATTATGAAATAAAAATAACATTCCGTTAATAATTACCTACGTAATTACCTATGTTTTTTTCATCAGTTAATTAAAAATTTTTCAATAAATTGTCCGTTTTATAAAATATATTGAATTTAGTATTTAAAATATATATATATATATATATATATATATATATATATATATATATATATATATATATATATATATACTCTTTTTTTATTAAAACTGTAAAACTATATAAAATTTCTTTGGTGAGGTGTTTTATTTAACAAATGTAAAATGCACTGAAGAAAGTTATCAGACTGACTGTAAATACTTTAAACACTACTTAAAAAAATAATCTTATTGTTTATTTACATAACACATGAGTCTTGTGTAGAACAAGGATTTTTATGGCTTAAAACAATATATATAATGCATATGAACTTGGTCTAATAATTAAATTGCACTGGCCCTGCAAAAAGCTTATTTTTATTGTACTTTGTTAAGATAATTAAGAAATTTTCTTGTATTTTAAAGAGATAATCCGGATCCAAGAAAATTATTTTAAAGATAGCTAGTTGTTTTGTTTCAACAATTTTTTGCCTTGAATTTTATCATCTTGACTTAAGAACATGTAGTACAGTCTGATGTCGATAATTCAGTCTGTACCAGTGACAACAAATGCCAATTTAATATATCGGTTTGTTTATTTGAAACACATGTAAATTGCACTGAAGGAGGTTATCAGATTGACTGTAAATACTCTAAACACTGTTTAAAAAAATTAAACTAGATAATTTACCTTTGGCACTCTCTTGCGGTCTACATCAAAGTATAGCAAATGAAATTTTTTGTTGATAATTAGATTTCTACTCTAACCTAGCTGCATTTGAATAATTCTGTCTTATAAGTTATCTAAACTAAAATAAAGAATAACCAAAAAATTAAATCAATCTCTCCGATTATATTGGTTGTACCTTTATTAGTAATTTCTTTATAGTAAAGTTTATTTAGTTGAATATATGATGGGTCCTGAGATAAGGCAGTTTTATGCGCGAACACTACCTATTTATTTAACATTTAGTTATTTTTTTTTCAATGATTAAATTTAAAAATAGAATCTATTTACGAAGGATTATTTACTCCTGCTAAGTTTAATGATTTTTTATTCAATAATTAATTAGTCAAAAAGCGTTCTAGTTTGTTCAAAATTTAAATATTTACCTATCCTACATGTTTACTTAAACTATTTTTAATTATAGTCGGCTTTATAGTTATCTTGATGACGAACAAATAAATGAATTTATTTATTCTTTCTGAGTACTCAGAAAGAAAAATTCCTTGACTGGAGAACAAAATTCTTGGCTCAAGAAAATTTGTCGGGTGCCTGAAGGAAGACCGAAGTTGTGTTGGCCGAAGTAAAAAATTTTCGAGAAATTCTATTCTTGGTGAAAGTAATTTTTTCTTAATTCAGATCATAAATACTTGATACAATTAATTTTTATATTTGATCAAGATTTTTAGATACTTTAGAGAAGCAGCTCCACCTACTTCAGCTGAGAAAAAAATTTTCTCACCTTGAGAAAATTTTTCTCGAGAATATTTACCCATTTTATATTATTTTAGCGTGCAATTATACATATTGAATGAAAAAAAATGATGAAATATTATTTGATCTTCCCATTTGTCATGTTAATCAATAAAAATATTAATGAAAATTTACTTCTATATCTATATTTAATTTTTTGGAGCAAGAGAGAAATTTTCTCAAGACAAGAAAATTAACTTCTATCAAGAACTAAATTTTTTGGAGCTCGAGGCTGAATTTTCTCAAAACAACAAGATTTTCTTGACTTAAATAAATTTTCTTGGATCAAGATACGTATTTCTTAAAGCAAGAGAATTAATTTTGTTGGAATAAGTGAAATTTCTTGTCAAAAAAAAATTTTTTTTCGCTCAAGAAAATAATTAGGAAAATATTTTCTTGGCTCAAGTAAACCTTTTTTTTTGTGCAAAAAGAAAAATTTCTGGACTGGAGAACAAATTTCTTGGCTCAAGAAAATTTTCGGGTGTCTGAAAGAAGACCGAAGTGAAAATTTTTCTTTAAATTCTCTTCTTGGTGGAAGCCACTTTTTCTTAATTCAAATTATCGTAAATACTTGATACAATAAATTTCTATATTTGATCAAGATATTTAGATGCTTTAGGGAAGCAGCGCCACCTACTTCAGCTGAGAAAAAAATTTTCTCACCTTGAGAAAATTTTTCTCGAGAATATTTACCCATTTTATATTATTTTAGCGTGCAATTATACATATTGAATGAAAAAAAATGATGAAATATTATTTGATCTTCCCATTTGACATGTTAATCAATAAAAATATTAATGAAAATTCACTTCTATCTTTATAATTAATATTTTGGAGCAAGAGAGAAATTTTCTCAAGACAAGAAAATTAACTTCTATCAAGAACTAAATTTTTTGGAGCTCGAGGCTGAATTTTCTCAAAACAACAAGATTTTCTTGACTTAAATAAATTTTCTTGGATCAAGATACGTATTTCTTAAAGCAAGAGAATTAATTTTGTTGGAATAAGTGAAATTTCTTGTCAAAAAAAAATTTTTTTTTCGCTCAAGAAAATAATTAGGAAGAAAAATATTTTCTTGGCTCAAGTGAACCTTTTTTTCTGTGTATTTATTTGAGAAGAAAGTACATTTATTAATAGTTAATAAGTATTTATTAATAGTTAACAAATATTTATTAAGAGTTAACAAATATTATGTTGAGTGAATTCGTTTGGCTTGCAATGTCATATGATATCAAGATTGTTTATAAACAAATGTCATCTTTATAAATTATTTGCATTAATTATATTACATTATAATAACGTTTATTGTAAAATATCAAATTCTATTACAGCTCATAATTATCTTTTATATTTTTAAATAATAAAAACGTTTATTTATTTAGTGAATTTAATTATTATCATGAATTCCAACTATAGAGTTATAAAGGTGTCAAAAGAAAATTGCTATTTTTGCTTTTTATTTTAAATAAATATTTGATAACAGTTAACAAATATTCATTAACCATTAATGAATATTCATTAACAGTTAATAAATTGTACTTAATAAATTACTTATTAACTGTTAATAAATATTTGTTAACCGTTAACAATTATTTATTAACATTTAATAAATCGTATTTAATAAATAATTTATTAACTGTTACTAAATATTTATTAAATCCCATGTTAAAAAATTATTTATTAAGTTAATAAAGCTTATTAAATATAAACAAATCTTTCTATCAGTGTACTCTGATAGAAGTATATATTAACTATTAATAATTTAATTTATTTGAAGACAATTGTTTAATTTATTAAATTTTAACAAATATTTTTTAACATTTAATAAATATTTATTTGGGAGGAAAGTACATTTATTAATAGTTAATAAGTATTTATTGATAGTTAACAAATATTTATTAACTAAATAAATTATCTTGGATCAAGATACGTATTTCTTAAAGCAAGTATATTACTTTTGTTGAAATAAGTGAATTTCTTCTCAAAAATAGTATTTTTCTTACCTAGGACAGGAAAATAAGAAATGTCTCAGATTACATGTAATTGTTGACCGAGGCGAAGCCGAGGTCGACAAACGTGTGATCTAAGGCTTTCTTATTTTCTGCCCGTGGTGAGAATACTATTTTTCTCCTCGACGGAGGCGGAAAGCGGCATTTTCATTTAGCGCAGCGGGCGGAAAATTGACGCTTTCCGCCCGGAGGGGAGAAAAAATTTTTTTTTCGCTCAAGAAAAGAATTAGGAATTTTAAAATTTTCATGTATTAATTTCAAATTTAGTTAGGAATGAGTAGAATTTTATTCCTATAATATAAGTATTCCTGTCCTTAGACAGAAACATCCTCCATCAGTTATATTACGATCTTATTATCAAGCTGACTCCGGCGCCACTGCAATACCGGGCAACTCATGACAGACTCGGAGCAAGCTCCATAGTTCCGTAAAGTTTAAAAGTCAGGTTAATATACTGGATTCTCGATGAGAATCGTACCAGATATTAAGCTGATAAGAACAGATACTACACCTATGATCTTAGCCATAAGGCCGAGAAGCGATACCAATTCGTCAAAATAAATAGAATTTATCCATTCTGAAATAACTGTCTTCAAACGGACAAAAAGTTGTTATGTGCGACACCTCACGTTAACTTACGAAGTTCCGCTCACTGTCAAGCATACTTGACTACCCCTTCTATCTTTCCCCACTCCTGATGAAAGATTAGAAAATAACATTCATTGCAATGCTTTCTCTTTTTCGTGTAAATATAACCACTTTCGGAACTAGCGAAAGGGGCCATTTTTTCGGAAGAAAACCCGAGTCGAAATTCGAGTTCCGTTTTAACCGTAATTTTTTCCCATCTCAATTTTACGGTCAAAATAGACTTGGCGCTGTATTGATAGCTCATTTAAACTGAGCCTGGTTTCACCGTAACTAGTGGAGTTTTGTCCCATTGTACCACGATTACGGTCAAACCAGGCTTGAAATAATAATAATAATAAATAATAAATTAAATTTTAAAATACTTAGGGGTACGGGTTCAAATCCAACTGAAATCCCATTTATTTATTTTTTTTTGTTTTAATCACTGCAATAATAATAATTATTATTATGAATAATAATAATAATTATTATTATGAATAATAATAATAATTATTATTATGAATAATAATAATAATTATTATTATGAATAATAATTATTATTGTTATAAAAAATAAGTAGTAGTAATTAATAATAACTGTCATTAACATAAAAATTTGTAACTAACAATTATTACAATTACTACTATCAAAATCGTTTATGAGCACAAAAAAATATATAAATTAATTTTGTAATAAAAAAAACAAAAATGAATGATTTCCTAAATTTGGGAGAGTTTTTTTTTATGAACAGGGGTTATTTATTGTCCAGTTTGTACAGATTAAGGAGTAAGGAGATAGGAGGAAAGGATTACTTATGATAATTTAACCTAATACGCTTTGTAAATAAAGAAATAAATAAAAATCGCTTTGCCCTAATCGAGAACCGAACTCGGAACCTATCGCTCGCCAAGACTTACGCGCTACCCGCATCGCTACACGTCCGATTGGTAAAAAGCGAATCTCAGTAGTCTCATAAACTTTTTAAATGATGCGTCTTGAAATGACTAAGTTCTGAGTGGAATCTGAAAAAGAACTTTACGGGGAAATTAATTAAATGAATAATAATAATTTTATTATTATTTTTATTTTTTATTATTATTATTATTATTTATAGACATTCAAAATTGAAATTTAGTTTCCCATTCTCAATTATTTATCTTATACTTCTAATTTCAATTGTAAGATTCGGTAATTGCTTATTTTCACGGGGTGTGAAATCAACATGATTAGATTATTTTCTATTTAATAGATATTTTTTTTTTTTTTTTTTTAGAGTAAATCTAAAATAGAAAAATTTTTTTCAAAAATGTTTTCAAAAACAAATTATGAAAAATTTCAAATTTTGGGTTAAAAAAAAGTTTTAGCAAAATATCGAAAAATTGATAATTTAAAAAATTTTTTTTTTCTACTTGTAAAATATTTTTTTTTATCAGAGTAAATCTAAAATAGAAAAATTTTTTTTTAATTTTTTGAAAAATTTGAATTTTAGAATAAAAAAAATATGAAAAACGTCAATTGTTGGATTAAAAAAAAACTATGAAAAAATATCAAAAAATTAATTACTTTTAAAAAACGTGAAATTAAACAATTACCTGCGATTTATATATATTTTAAAATATTTTGCAGTGAAAATATGTGAACTAAGCTGAATTTAGAAAAGAATGATATTTTTTTTCCAAAATTCAAATTTTTGAAAAAAAACCCTTCTCTGAGATTATTATTATTATTATTATTATTATTTCATTTTTAATTTTTAAATGTCAACTTTTCATGTTTTTTATTAATTTGAATTTTCGCGCCTAAGAACTACAAGATGGCAAGAGAAATAATAATAATCAACAAGATGACAAATATAGTAATAATATTAATAATGATAATTATCATATTATAATATTATAATATTATAATATTATACTCCTGGAAATTTTTACGGTCAAAACAGACGTGCGTACGCCTGTTTTAACCGTATTTATTCTCCGATACCGTCTTGTACGGTCAAAACAGACTCGATTTTCAGCGGCATATTAGACTTTAAAGAGTTGGCACATTTTACGGTCAAAACGGGACTCGAATTTTGACTCGGGAAAAAATTTTTTTTTTTCATGCATAAAATTTGTTTTTTTTTTTTTTTGTACTGGCTTGTATACAAATAATTATCATCTTATAATCTTTCAAAAAAATAATTAGGAAGGAAAATATTTTCTTGGCTCAAGTGAACCTTTTTTTCTGTGTAAATAAATTTATTAACATTTAATAATTTATCTTCTCAGTATATGGTTGATTCTCTGTAAGGATGTTTTTCGCTGTCCCAGGGATTTTTTTATTAGTAAAATTGTTATTTTGTTACTAAAAAATATTTGTTATGAAAGTAAAAAAACATTTCTATTTGGAGCATTGAAAACTAAAATGAAATAAATTTTGGTTTTTTTGCTATGAATTCGTAAACCACCGAAATAACAGTCCCCTGGGCCTGTCCCATTCCCAAAATTAAAACTTTAAGATTAAATTTTAAATTAATCGTCCATAATATATAATTTGGTCCATAATGTTTATGAACTTAATTAGTTAACTAACAATCTTCTTCAATAAAAAGTACCGAAAATTAATTTGTTTCATTAAAATCATTAAACCAAAGTTTGTCCCAGGCATTTTAAGAACAGTCCCCTGCCAGAAGTTCAAAGCCAAAAAAAAAATCCAGCGTGTTATTTTACCTTTTGTAAGGTTTATAAGGATCTAACTAGTTTTAAGTTAATAACCATAGGGCTGTTAGCGCTTTATCGTCATTTTATTTAGTGTCAAAGCACCGTTTGTGCTGGAAATATGTGTCTGGGCCACTTGAAAACTCAGTCCCCTGGCAACTATTTTTATTTATAATTTATTTATAAAACTGGATCCATAAGTCTTAATATTAATCTAATTAATGTAAAAATTCATTGAGAACTTGAAAGGTTGAATGCATTGAAATAGTTTGCTTGATTTTTCTCAATTTGATAAAAAAAAAACAGTCCCCTGGCAAACAGTCCCCTGTCATATTATAAGGCAAAAGACACACAAATATCGAAAAAGCAAAAATAAAATCGGCTGTTTATTTATAATGATTAAGTTGATAGTTTTGTAGCCCTTGTTAATTTTTTTTCTAATAAAATCAAAAATAATTTGGTCGGACAATTTTGTACAGATTTAGGACGTCCTTACAGACAATCAACCATATATATATATATATATATATATATATATATATATATATCTGACATATACTCTATAGCATGTAATAAGAGTAGATGTGTACATATTAAATTCAAATAAAATTTATCGGGCGTCTGAGCTTTCGCAGCGTCTTGCACTTGATATTTTTCAAAGTAAACACATATTAACCTACTTTAGATTTTTACGACGTATGTCAAACGAAGTAATCGATAGGTAATTTAACTATGTAAATTAAATTCAATTGCAAAAAAAAAAAAGTTATTAAAAATTTTCACGACATTATTTTGATAAAATTTATTTTCAATCCTTGCAAAATTTTATTACTTAATTTTTTTTTTTTAAAGATTGCCCGTAAAAATTGAAAATTGAACTCGGAAAGTAAGATTATGCGTGTAATAAAAATGTTTAAAAATAACAAATTTAAATCCCGACGGGTCATAGGATTCAATTTTACCCGATCAACTTCCTTTAAGTTCATTCGAGCTCGAGTTCTCTACTACTGAAAGTTCCATTCGGTAGCTATTGCATACAACTATATATATATATATATATATATATATATATATATATATATATATATATATATATATATATATATATCATTTGGATTATCTATATAGGTATACAGATATTTTGCTATTCCTTCAACAGCTTGGCTCCTTCAATCCCATTACACTATATACATTAAATATACATTATATATATATATATATATATATATATATATATATATATATATATATATAGATATATAGATATATAGATATATAATATAGATATATCATATAGATATATCATATATGTACTATCGTATCCTCTATGCTAACTCACTCATCCGTTTATGATTTTACCCGCGTACTCGTTGGCTTTTCCAACAGAATAGATTCATGAATTTATTTTCCTACACATAGACACGGCAAACTTGAACACCAGAGCATCCATATCCATATTTTGCATTAGATAAACTACTAAACAGATCTAATATAAAAAAAATAAAAAAAAAATTTTGTATATATGTATAATAAAATCTTATCCCAAGGGTTTTTAATATTCATTGAAAATTCAACGGTCAAAGTTTTAAAGAAACATTTTTTTATCGTAAATTTTGTTATTATTATTATTAAGAGAGTAAAAAAAATTTATTATAAGTATTTAGGCTGCATTTGAAAATGATCTATAGATACATATTTAAGAAATGATCTAGTATCTTGTGAACTATTGACATTTTTAAAGATATAAGCTCATCCCGATGTTACACTCATCGAAACCTTTCATTTGAGTACCCACATCAATTTTTCATATATTTTTATATATTATATATATGTATATATGAAAAATATATAAAAATCAATGTGGGTAGTCAAATGAAAGCTCTTGATGAATGTAACACCATGATAAGCTTATATCTTTAAAAATATCAATAATTAAGAGATGACCTTGTATGTTGTGAACTATTGACATTTTTAAAGATATAAGCTCATCCCGATGTTAGACTTATCGAGACCTTTCATTTGAATACCCACATCAATTTTTCATATATTTATCAATTTATATATATTATATATATGTATGTATGAAAAATATATCAAAATGCATGTGGGTACTCAAATGAAAGGTCTCGATGAGTGTAATGTCGAGATGAGCTTATATTTTTTAAAATATCATTATTTGACAAGATACAATGTCATTTCTTAGATATTGACGTTTTTAAAGATATAAGCTCATTTCGACATTACACTTATCAAAACCTTTCATTTGTGTACCCACATCAATTTTTCATATATTTTATATATTTAAGTATATGAATATATGAAAAATATATCTAAATGCATGTGGATACGCAAATGAAAGCTCTTCATGAGTGTAACATTGGGATGAGCTTATATCTTTAAAAACGTCCATATTTAAGAAAGTACACTACAATTTAACAAAAGTAATTATTTAATGAAGCAAAATTTTATTTATTTATAACTCACTAGTCTCGGCAGTCACATAGTAACTGCAAGGTTGCTAGTTTATTATTATTATTATTATTATTATTATTATAATTATTATTATTATCATTATTATCATTATTATTATTATTATATACAAATTTACGATAATTAATGAATTAATTAATGAAAGTAGTTGAATTTCAGTTTCTATACGGTTAGTTTGCGCTGTAAGTGATCGCGGTAAATTATACACTTATTTTCCTCCACATTATAATATTCAGTGTTGAGGTAACTTGTAGTGCTTTTACTACCGTACAGCAACAACGTTATTATCATTATAACCCCGCAATAAGCAAGAAGTTTAGAATTGCTATTACTTTACAAGATATACCTCATGCCTTAAATCTTACTGACAAGTTTGTTTGCCTAATTATCAGTAATATTTCTCCTTATACACTCTATAATTTATTACCGATTGCTAATTACAATCAACAACTTATTTTTTATGTCCTAATATAAATAATATTACTTGTCAAAATAAAAATAATCTATTAATTATTTTTCATTATAACCTTTAGCGAGTGTAATTATAATTATAATGAGACACGGAATAAGTCAATTAGGGATGTAGGGTGACTTAAATAAATGAAGACGTCCAGGATGAAAGATCTCCGTTATGAGTCGAGACCAAGGCTACAGATGGTCTCACATTTTCTGATTTACGACTTATGTGTCTTATATATAAATGTATACACTTATATATAAATGTAGACACGAACACGAGGGTTGCGATGCTTACTCGGCGCCGGAAATTAAGTTCCTAATGCCGTTATGACCCTTCATGATCGGTAAGCACGTACTGCTATAAGTACCGACGTTAATAATAAATTTATACTCACTACCTTGGGTTGATATTATTTTACTGTATTTTCGTTTTGATTTTAATAATTAGTGTCTTATTGTACTTGTATAATAATTAACTAGAATCAAGAAAAAAATTTATTAACCAAAAAATAATAATTTTAAATCAAAATGAAAAATTTTCAAGTCAATAAATAGTAATTATTTAATAAAAAAGGTCACTTGAGCCAAGAAAATATTTTTCCTAATTATTTTCTTGAGCGAAAAAAAAAATTTTTTTTGACACAAGAAATTTCACTTAATTCAATAAAATTAATTCTCTTGATTTAAGAAATACGTATCTTGATCCAAGAAAATTTATTTAAGTCAAGAAAATCTTGTTGTTTTGAGAAAATTCAGCCTCGAGCTCCAAAAAATTTAGTTCTTGATAGAAGTTAATTTTCTTGTCTTGAGAAAATTTCTCTCTTGCTCCAAAAAATTAAATATAAAGATAGAAGTAAATTTTCATTAATGTTTTTATTGATGAACATGTCAAATGGGAAGATCAAATAATATTTCATCATTTTTTTTCATTCAATATGTATAATTGCACGCTAAAATAATATAAAATGAGTATCAAATATTCTCGAGAAAAATTTTCTCAAGGTGAGAAAATTTTTTTCTCAGCTGAAGTAGGTGGCGCTGCTTCCCTAAAGTATCTAAAAATCTTGATCAAATATAAAAATTAATTGTATCAAGTATTTATGATCTGAATTAAGAAAAAATGACTTCCACCAAGAACAGAATTTCTCGAAAAATTTTTACTTCGGCCAACACAACTTCGGTTTTCCCTCAGGCACCCGACAAATTTTTTTGAGCCAAGAATTTTGTTCTCCAGTCAAGAAATTTTTCTTTCTGTGTAATTATTTACAAGAGGGACCATAACTGGATGAAAAATTAACATTAAAAAAATTGTTTTTTATTCCGCTTATTTTTTCCACGCATTTATGATAAAAAAGTCGTAAAAGGAAAAAATAAAGATTTCGATAGCGTTTTTGCCTTTAAAAGTTGGAATAAATATTGGCTTTCATGTTTTTAGATAAAATCTTAATTTTATCTTTTTTTGATGTAATCAATATTGTTTTTTTTTAAATACATAAAAAAACGAACAATTTAATAAAAAAATTGATCGATTTGATGAAAAAAATTTTCCAGATCAAAAATGTTTTCTCTTAATTCAATTAAAGTTAATTTTCTTTATGTTATGAGATATTAATATTTAATTAGTCGCTTAAAATTGTAAAAATTTAATAATTTTGTCATTAATAATTGCATTAATAAAATAGTTTGAAAAAGATTTATATAGAAAAATTTTGAAAAACTATTACTGTAATTTTTACAATACTTTTATTGTCGTTAAAACTTTTCTATGTCGCTTTTATTAGTTTGACCTGTATGAATTTACCGATCGTAAATTTTATTCACAATTGGAAAGTAATTTTGAATAAGAAAAGAATGATTTACAATAAAATTCATTTTATTATAGAACTAACTTACTTTTCAAGATATTTTTATATTTTTACTTCTAAAAATATTTACAAAAATTTTATTAAGCTTGCCTCACTTTTTTTACAACACAAAATATATTGTTTTTTATTAATTACTCGTATTCTTTTATAAACTTATTCAAAAAACTTAAACATATTTTTCTTGCTAAATTAGTTTGCTATTAAACCGTATTTTTACTCTTTTATAATATAATTCATTATAATAATTCTAAAGTGCTCATTACAGTATTATTCAGTTTTAAAATATAACTGAGACTTTTACAAGCCCTGAAAATTTTTATTTAAAAAAATATTATGAATAATTTAAAAATTAAAAAATTCAAGGAAAATTTTACCCTTCATTTATTTTTTTTTAAATAATTAAATTTATTTATTAAAATTAAAAAATAAAATTAAATTTAAATAAAAAATTTTTATTTTAAATTTCAAAAATTACTTAAAATTTTTTTAAACTTATAAATTTTTCTTTTAAATATAATTTAAAAAATTATAAAATTATTTCAATCTTTTTTAAAAAATTTTCTAATTAAATTTTTCTAATTAAAGAAAAATTTTTCTAATTAAAGAAAGTTTTCCCTCTATTTTTAAAAAAATAATTTATTTATTAAATAAAAAAATAAAATTTAATTTAAATAAAAAATTTTTATTTGAAATTTTAAAAATTATTTTTCATTTTCTTTTAAATTTTTTTAAACTAATAAATTTTTCTTTTAAATACAATCTAAAAAATTATAAAAATATTTCAATCTTTTTTAAAAAATTTTCTAATTAAATTATTAAATAAAAATTCTTAAAATTACCTCGTTAAAAATTCGAAGATATCCATTTGCAATTTCCAGCCGCAAAATTATAAAAACTATAAACTTTTCTCTTATTAAAATTTTCCATTAACAATTAAAAAAAATAAAATAATAATAATTATTAATTATGATTGATTATCAGAGCTCAAAATAGGTGATTTGCAAGTGTACTCGGCGGGATGTATCTGGTAATTAAATAAAGAGGTAGTATGGTCATGGCGAACAAATCTCCGATGAATACTCGAAGCCGTTTGTTATCAAACCGCAGCGATCTCATTTGCTTGGATGTGTTTGTTGGCAGATCAAATACGATGATGATGATTGAGTACAAACACTGTTAACCAGGGTATGTTTTTCTATGGCTCATAATTATGCGATTATCTTGATACATTTGTTTTTTCTCCGTACATTTTATTTTATTATTCCAATTACCAATAAATTAAATTAAAGTGTTTTATCATTGTGTTTACACCAAAAAGTTTTTTGTTTAATTTAATCACTGAAAACAATTAGAGTTTTTATTAATTAACTTTCACTTAACACTTGCAAATTGTTTTTTTTTTCATTTATAATTTTTAAATTTAAAATCCAAAAATTTATAAAAAAAAATTAAAATTCATCATTTTTTAATTTTTCACTACAACATTTTTGAAAAAATAAAAAATTTGTCATTTCAAAATTTTTTTTGAAAAAAATCAAAAATTACTTAATAAAAATTTTTATATATATATATATATATATATATATATATATATATATATACTTTTTATTAAATATATATATATATATATATATATATGTATATATATATATATATATATATATATATATATATATATATATATATATATATTTAATAAAAAGTATATATATAAATATATATAATATATATTTTAAAGATATAAGCTCATCCCAATGTTACACTCATCAAGATCTTTTATTTAAGTACCCACATCAATTTTTTATAAATTTTATATATTTTATAAATATCATATATATATATAGAATATATAAAAAAATTCTTGTGGGTACTCAAATGAAAGGTCTCGATGAGTGTAATATAGAGATGAGCTTATATCTTTAATAACATTATTAGGTGACAAAATACAACGTCACTTCTTAATTATTGATATTTTTACAGATATAAGCTCATTACGATGTTACACTCGTCAAGCCTTTCATTTAAGTAACCACATAAAAATTTTACATATTTTATATATATATGGCATTTATGAAATATATAAATATATAAAATATATGAAAAATTGATGTGGGTACTCAAATAAAAGGTCTTGATAAGTGTAACATCAGAGTAAGCTTATATCTTAAAAAATGTCAATATTTCACAAGATACAAGGTCATTTCTTAATTATTGATATTTTTACAGATATAAGTTCATCCCGATGTTACACTCATCAAGATCTTTCATTTGAATACCCTCATGCATTTCTGATATATTTTTCATATATACATATATATAATTTATAAAATATATGAATAATTGATGTGGGTACTCAAATGAAAGGTCTCGATGTGTGTAACATCAGAGAAAGCATATATCTTAAAAAATGTTAATATTTCACAAGATACAAGGTCATTTCTTAATTATTGATTTTTTTACAGATATAAACTCATCCCGATGTTACACTCATCAAAATCTTTCATTTGAGTACCCACATCAATTTTTCATATATTTTTCATATATATATAAATATATTAGGGTGTTTCAATTTTAGGCGACTTTTTTTTTTTTAACGAAAAAACAGGCTGAAAACTTGCATGAAGCTGAAAACAGAAGCCTGTTCAAAGCGGAGTTCTTAATATTAATATTTAGAGGTGTCTGTCCCTAATTTTTCATTTCCCATTTAAATAACATAGGAAAAAAATTCTTTTTTTTGTTTATTTTTCTAGCTCGGCATACGCACCTTATATAAATAAGTCCATAGCATATTATTGTAAGGAATTCAACGCTCTACAAAAAAGGTCTCTTACACTTTTATCATAAAGACAGCCGTTCTAAGGTTATTCAGACGTAAACTTCTAAATGTATAAAATTTTGATTATTCAAGTATTAAACTGATAAAAATTAATTTATTACTGCCTTGAAAATTATTCTTATATGTAAAATTGGTTCTGATACGCTAACATTTTCATAAGGCTAAAAAAAAAATTACTTATGTATCAAATTTTTTTCTTCTTTATTTTATTTACCATAAGAAAATCAAGACCCGAGTAGAATGAATTAAATTTTTAAAAAGTTTCACGGAATTATTAATTTATTACTCTACACGGAGAGAAAAGATAAGTTTGGAAAATCAGAAAAGTACACGTCTCATAACGCTGATTTGTCAAAAAAAAATTTGGAAAACGGTTGACCCTAAAGGCCATCCCTGAAACTTCCGCTAATTCCATATCTAAGCGCTTAACATTGCACTTATGAGGTTTTTGAGCTCTTCAAGTCAAAAGTCTGATAAAAGTTTCAAATAACACTATTTTTTGAACTTTCGAAGTGCAATAACTCTTGAATGAATTAACAAATAATCGAAATTGATAATTCCGTGAAACTTTTTAAAAATTTTATTCATTCTACTCGGGTCATGATTTTCTTACAAAAAATGAAATAAAGAAAAAAAAAATTTGATACATGAGTAATTTTTTTTTTAGCCTTATGAAAATGTAAGCGCATCAGAACCAATTTTACATATAAGAATAATTTTTAAGACAATAATAAATTAATTTGTATCAGTTTAATACTTGAATAATCAAAATTTTATACATTTAGAAGTTTACGTCTGAATAACTTTAGAACGGCTGTCGTTATGATAAAAGTGTAGGAGACCTTTTTTGTAGAGCGTTGAATTCCCTACAAAAATATGCTATGGACTTATTTATATGAGGTGCGTATGCCGAGCTAGAAAAATAAACAAAAAAAATAATTTTTTTTCCTATGTTATTTAAATGGGAAATGAAAAATTAGGGACAGACACCTCTAAATATTAATATTATGAACTCCGCTTTGAACAGGCTTCTGTTCTCACCTTTATGCGAGTTTTCAGCCTGTTTTTTCGTTGAAAAAAAAAATTCGCTTAATATTGAAACACCCTAATATATATATATATATATATATATATATATATATATATATATATAAATATATATAAAATATATGAAAAATTGATGTGAGTACTCAAATGAAAGGTCTCGATGAGTGTAACATCGGGATGAGCTTATATCTTTAAAAATGTCAATAGTTCACAAGATACACGGTAATATCTTAATTATGTATGCATTTTTGAATTCAGCCGAAATATAATTACATTGACTTGATAGTATCCGTAATGACAGTACTCTGATAAAGAACATCCAATAAAATAAAAAATTTATTATTTCAAAATTTTTGAAAAAAAAATTACTTAAAAAAAATTTTTTTTTATTATAACAAAAAAAAAAGTTTCGTCAATCGTAAGATTGAAACAATAGAACAAAATACACTTGATGTATTCGCGGGCCGCGCACTATCGGAACTGCTGTTAGAAATAAAGCTCGAGGGAAAGCTTTCGTATCATATGATATATATCTACCAAGAGAAAACGACGCAGCCGCTCGTGCGCTCAATTTGTGTCCTTTTTCTTCGCCCTTGTACTGTCCTTACAAAATATGTGTGCAACTGAGTTGAAACATACATATACATATGTAACAATAAAATGGAATAGAACGAACTCTATATTTTAAACAAACATATATAGATATATGTATACAGAAGATTGTGGATGTATGTATGGCTAAATAGTTACATAGCAATATTGTAGAGTAGAAAAGCCATAAAGACACGTATGCAAAACTTTCAACAGTTGCACTTCAACTCACCCTTCTCTGCAATTTCTGTTCTACCCTCTGGAATTTTCCTACTTACGCTTTCCCTACCTTTGGCTGGCCCACAGTTATCATCAATTTTAACGGAACTGTTTGAAACTCTCGAGCGGTATCAGCAGGACTATTCAATGCATTTAAATCGTATTATTGCCAATAGCTATGCTATTGTTATTATTATTTATTCAGTTATTTGTGTTAATAGATTTACTGATTTGAAAATTAATTTTATTGAGCTTATCATTTAAATTTTTTATTTTATTTTGTAATATTTTTATAATTTTATTATTATTCTTTATTAATAAATAAGAAGTTCTTGTGAAAAATTAAGCTGTGATTGTTAGGGATTTATATACTTTGGTTAGATCTTTCTGCAAGCGAGAGGCGGTAGCCATCTAGCGGAAAAATCAAACACTAACTTTAAATCAAGCAGTAAAAATTGTAAGCAATACATAAAAATGATTTAAATTATTCAATTTTGTATTCGGAAATTTTGTTAACTTTTCAATCGTGTTTATTTTAGTATTATCATTATTATTATTGTTATTATTATTATTATGTTTGAATCTATCGTAATTAAATAATAGTTTATTTATAATTCTAATTTTATAAATAAGGAGTTTTTGTGGTGAAATTTGCTTTGATTGTTGAAGCTTTATATACTTTGGTTAGATTTTTCTGCAAGCGAGAAACGGTAGCCATCTAGCGGAAAAATCAAACACTAACTTCCAATTAAGTAGTAGAAATTGTTAGCAATACATAAAAATGATTTAAATTATTTGATTTTGTGGTCGGAAATTTTGTTAACTTTTTAATCGTGTCTATTTTATTATTATTATAATTATTATTAAACTTGAATGTATCGTAATAAAATAATAGTTTGTTTATAATTCGTAATCTATATTATTAAAAGAATAAAAAAATTTTGTGTTCAGGATAGTCATATGATAAAATCGGTTTTTTTTAGTGAAGTTTAGTGTCATTGCAAAGGTTTTGATTTGAATTTGTGCCTTTTCAAGGTTTCATATCATTCTCACCGATAGTAAATTTTTGATGAAAAGTATTTAGGCTGCATTCATAAATTCTCTATCTCTAGATACATAATTGACCTTGTATCCTGTAAACTATTGACATTTTTAAAGATATAAGCTCATCCCGATGTTAAACTCATCAAGACTTTTCATTTGAGTACCCACATCAATTTTTCATATATTTTATATATTTTTATATAGTATACATATATATATATATATATGTATATATGAAAAATATATCAAATATACAAGTGGGTACTCAAATGAAAGCTCTTGACGAGTGGAACATCCGGATGAGCTTACATTTCTAAAAATATCAATAATTAATAAATGACCTTGTATCTTATGCCCGATTGACATTTTTAAAGATATAAGCTCATTCCGATGTTACATTTTTCGAAACCTTTCATTTGAGTACCCACATCAATTTTTCATATATTTTATATATTTCACATATACCATATATATAAAATATATAAAAAATGCCATGTGGGTACTCAAATGAAAGCTCTTGATGAGTGTAACATCGCGATGAGCTTACATCTGTTAAAATATCAATAATTAAGAAATGAACTTGTATCTTATGAAATATTGACATTTTTGAAGATATAAGCTTATTCTGATGTTACATTCATCAATACCTTTCATTTGAGTACCTACATCAATTTTTTATATATTTATATATATATTATATATATATATATATATATATATATATATATATATATATATATATATATATATATATATATGTGAAATATATAAAATATATGAAAAGTGCATGTGGGTATTCAAATGAAAGCTCTTGATGAGTGTAACATCAGGATGAGCTTACATCTTTAAAAAAATCAATAATTAAGAAATGACCTTGTATTTAGTCAACTACTGACATTTTTGAAGATATAAGCTCATTTCTATGTTACACTCATCAAGACCTTTCATTTGAGTATCCACATCAATTTTTCATATATTTCATATAATTTTATATATTATATATATGAATATATGAAAAATATATCAAAATGCATGTGGGTACTCAAATGAATGGTTTCAATGAGTGTAACATCGGGATGAGCTTATATCTTTAAAAACGTCAATATTTAAGAAAGTACAGTGCAATTTAACGAATTAAAGCGAAATTTTATTTATTTATAGTTCACAAGTCACGGCAGTAACATAGTGGTTGCAACTTTATAAACAAGGAATTTCGGCGGCTTTATTTTCTTCCGCTCGAAAATTCGCTTAAACATCCTAAAATAATATAGTTACAGTAGTCCGATTACTTAAAAACTTTAACATAATACTTTTAGATACATATACTTTAAAAAAAATGTAAAATGTAAAATTTTTTTGTTGAATTACAAACAAGAATGACATCTCAAGTTAAAAAAAGAAAGATTTGACCGTAATTTAAAATTCAGATGGTGAAGTTTATCATAAAACAGTATTCTGTTTCTTTGGACAACAGTGTGAAGAGTGAGGTAGCCCGTGAAAAGTAAAAGTCAAAAAAAAAAAAGAACCACAACAGGCTTAAGAGAATGAGAACGAACACTTGAGTTATAGCTGACGCGACTTTACGTGCAAGTATAATGGTCCTTGTTCTTCTTCACTGTTTCATAGTCTATTCATCCTCGAAACAAGCTCACCCTCTTCTTCCACCCGCGCTTTATAGATCCGAGAATAATAACAGACAAGAACATGAACAAGAACAAGATTTGAATGCATCTCGTACCCGTTAAATCTAAAACTCTTCGTTTGTTATTTCGAGCGCTTCGAAAATTACTCAATTGCAAAACTTTTCAAAGCGATTCGTTAAATTAAATCGGCTTTACGTCAACGTATAAGATTTTTATAATAAATCACACTGGGTTTATTTCTCCATTTTTTATTTGTCACTTTCCTTTCTTATACATTTATCAGCGAATGTAAAAATCTTACACACACGTTTCATTTATTTATATATTTTTTTCTCTTTAAATTTTTTATTTTTTAGAAACATCTGCCTTGAAATTGATAATTTTCTGTCAGAATATTTCTTTTTTTTTCAATTTACTGAAAGATGGATTTGTTTATATTTAATAAGTTTTATTAACTATTAATAAATAATTTTTTAACGTAGGATTTAATAAATGTTTATTAACAGTTAATAAATTATTTATTAAATACGATTTATTAAATGTCAATAAATATTTGTTAACAGTTAACAAATATTTATTAACAGTTAATAAGTAATTTATTAAGTACTATTTATTAACTGTTAATGAATATTTATTAACTGTTAACAAATATTTATTTAAAATAAAAAGCAAAAATAGCAATTTTCTTTTGGCACTTTTTATAACTCTTCAGATGGAATACATAATAATAATTAAATTCACTAAATAAATTAACGTTTTTAATATTTAAAAGTATAAAAGATAATTATGAGCTGTGATAGAATTTGCTATTTTACAATAAACGTTATTATAATGTAATATAATTAATGCAAATAATTTATAAAGATTATTTTTGTTTGTAAGCAATCTTGAAATCATATGACATTGCGAGCTAAACAAATTCACTCACAAAATATTTATTAACTGTTAATAAATATTTGTTAACTATTAATAAATACTTATTAACTATAAATAAATGTACTTTTCTCCGAAATAAATATTTATTGAATGTTAAAAAATATTTATTAAAATTAAAAAAATTGAATAATTGTCTTCAAATAAATTAAATTATTAGTAGTTAATAAATCCTTTTATCAGTGATAGTTGAGTTTTGACTTTGTTTTTACAAGAAGACATTTCATTTACTGTCTTGGGATTTCAATTCTACGTTGTGTTTTCGAACTAGATATAGACTTATATAATAAATCGGAGCTTACTGAGTCTATAATGTCAAGAGAGCGTCTTTCTCTCACTTATCTGATAACTTTTCCGATACCCGAGCCCGTGAAGTTTCATTTTATATGCGAAATAAGAACATGTGTACCTAAGGTAATCGAATCGCTTTCCAGGAAAATTTATAATAATACCTTAGTAAAAAGTTTATTAAACATTAAATTCTAAGATCTCTCTGAAGCAACGAATCACTATTCTTATTAATCTAGTTAGTTTTTTATAAAATTTTTTTTTTTTACTTAATAAAAGATAATGAGGCATTTCATGCAAAATGGGAAAATGACTAAAATTAAAAAATTTCTCTAATTCATTCTAATTTATTATTAAAAGTTTATATTTTACTAATTTGTAAAGAAAATTTTTTTTAATCAATAAGAAAATTGATTTTTCTCTCTTAGTAACTTTTCAGCCGTACTAACTTGTATCCGGGTCAAATGTTGTTTTAATAGTTTTAAGAACAAATTCATTTTATGTTTGTTATTAACTAACATATTTATTATTATAGTTTTAAGAACAAATTTTGTTTATGTTCGTTATTAATTAACACCTAAGTTTATCAAGATCGTGTCGTCAGCATGCTAAATCCTTTATTTGTGTTTTTTAATTAGTTTTTTTTAATTATCCTAAATAATTTATAGTTAAATATATAAACAATAATGTTTCTAAGGTTGAAATAATGTAAAAGTCTTTAATAAACAACTTGATGTAGACATTTTGTACTTGTCCGACCAGTCACAAATGCCTGTCCCACCAGTCGCAGTAAAAACAAATTTTTTTAATTGTTTCTACGTAGGTAATCAGTCTAATTCTTCACAATATTGAATGTTTGTAGGATAAATTTTGTATGGAGAGGGAAGTATTTTTTAAAAGTTTAATGGTCGAACTGAAATTGGACTTTAAGTATATCTTTGGTAAGAGAGAAGGATTTTTCTTAGTCCCACCAGTCACACTGTTAAATGATAATTATGAGAAACTTAAAAAGAAATGGAGGTTTTTGACAAAGGGATGTTGTTAATTAGTTATTCTTCTATATTATAAGACAAATTATCTATAGTATAAGTTTCAGTCACATAATTATAGATTATAATTGATGGAATTCCAGAGTCAAATGTTCCACCAGTCACTATGGGATGCCCCTAAAGAAAATTTTTTTTAATCAATAAGAAAATCGATTTTTCTCTCCTAGTAACTTTTCAGCCGTACTAACTTGTATCCGGGTCAAATGTTGTTTTAATAGTTTTAACAACAAATTCATTTTATGTTTGTTATTAACTAACATATTTATTATTATAGTTTTAAGAACAAATTTTGTTTATGTTCGTTATTAATTAACACCTAAGTTTATCAAGATCGTGTTGTCAGCATGCTAAATCCTTTATTTGTGTTTTTTAATTAGTTTTTTTTAATTATCCTAAATAATTAATAATGAAATATATAAACAATAATGTTTCTAAGGTTGAAATAATGTAAAAGTCTTTAATAAACAACTTGATGTAGACATTTTGTACTTGTCCGACCAGTCACAAATGCCTGTCCCACCAGTCGCAATAAAAACAAATTTTTTTAATTGTTTCTACGTAGGTAATCAGTCTAATTCTTCATAATATTGAATGTTTGTAGGATAAATTTTGTATGGAGAGGGAAGTATTTTTTAAAAGTTTAATGGTCGAACTGAAATTGGACTTTAAGTATATCTTTGGTAAGAGAGAAGGATTTTTCTTAGTCTCACCAGTCACACTGTTAAATGATAATTATGAGAAACTTAAAAAGAAATGGGGGTTTTTGACAACGGGATGTTGTTAATTAGTTATTCTTCTATATTATAAGATAAATTTAACTATAGTATAAGTTTCAGTCACATAATTATAGATTATAATTGATGGAATTCCAGAGTCAAATGTTCCACCAGTCACTATGGGATGCCCCTAAAGAAAATTTTTTTTAATCAATAAGAAAATCGATTTTTCTCTCCTAGTAACTTTTCAGCCGTTCTAATTTGTATCCGGGTCAAATGTTGTTTTAATAGTTTTAACAACAAACTCATTTTATATTTGTTATTAACTAACATATTTATTATTATAGTTTTAAGAACAAATTTTGTTTATGTTCGTTATTAATTAACACCTAAGTTTATCAAGATCGTGTTGTCAGCATGCTAAATCCTTTATTTGTGTTTTTTAATTAGTTTTTTTTTATTATCCTAAATAATTTATAGTTAAATATATAAACAATAATGTTTCTAAGGTTGAAATAATATAAAAGTCTTTAATAAACAACTTGATGTAGACATTTTGTACTTGTCCGATCAGTCACAAATGCCTGTCCCACCAGTCACAATAAAAACAAATTTTTTTAATTGTTTCTACGTAGGTAATCAGTCTAATTCTTCACAATATTGAATGTTTGTAGGATAAATTTTGTATGGAGAGGGAAGTATTTTTTAAAAGTTTAATGGTCGAACTGAAATTGGACTTTAAGTATATCTTTGGTAAGAGAGAAGGATTTTTCTTAGTCCCACCAGTCACACTGTTAAATGATAATTATGAGAAACTTAAAAAGAAATGGAGGTTTTTGACAACGGGATGTTGTTAATTAGTTATTCTTCTATATTATAAGATAAATTTAACTATAGTATAAGTTTCAGTCACATAATTATAGATTATAATTGGTGGAATTCCAGAGTCAAATGTTCCACCAGTCACTATGGGATGCCCCTAAAGAAAATTTTTTTTAATCAATAAGAAAATCGATTTTTCTCTCCTAGTAACTTTTCAGCCGTACTAATTTGTATCCGGGTCAAATGTTGTTTTAATAGTTTTAACAACAAACTCATTTTATATTTGTTATTAACTAACATATTTATTATTATAGTTTTAAGAACAAATTTTGTTTATGTTCGTTATTAATTATCACCTAAGTTTATCAAGATCGTGTTGTCAGCATGCTAAATCCTTTATTTGTGTTTTTTAATTAGTTTTTTTTAATTATCCTAAATAATATATAGTTAAATATATAAACAATAATATTTCTAAAGTTGAAATAATATAAAAGTCTGTAATAAACAACTTGATGTAGACATTTTGTACTTCCCGACCAGTCACAAATGCCTGTCCCACCAGTCACAATAAAAACAAATTTTTTCAATTGTTTCTACGTAGGTAATCAGTCTAATTCTTCATAATATTGAATGTTTGTAGGATAAATTTAGTATTGAGAGGGAAGTATTTTTTAAAAGTTTAGTGGTCGAACTGAAATTGGACTTCAAGTATGTCTTTGGTAAGAGAGAAGGATTTTTCTTAGTCTCACCAGTCACACTCAGTCAAATGATAATTATGAGAAACTTAAAAAGAAATGAAGGTTTTTGCTAAAAGGATGTTGTTAATTAGTTATTCTTCTTTATTATAAGATAAATTTGACTATAGTATAAATTCCAGTCACATAATTATATATAATTGATGGAATTTCAGAGTCAAATGTCCCACCAGTCACTATGGAATGCCCCCTTAGTGAAAAAATTATTAAAAATTAAATTCTAAGACGTCTTTGAAGCAACGAATCACTATTCATATGAATCTTGTTAGGTTTTTATTACTTTGTAAACTTTTACGCTCAATGGTGAAAAAAAATTTTGAATACTTTTCATAATTAGTACTTGATCTCACCACTAGATGGCTATTGTCTCTCGTTTGCAGAAAAATCTAACCAGAGTATATAAAGCCCTAGCAATCAACGTAAAAATCTTGCCAAAATTTTCGAGCGCCGAAATTAAAATCACTTTTTAAGCTAAATAAAAATTTTTTTTTTTTAGTTTTTCTTCTTCTTCTTCTTCTTAGAGTTAATAATTCTCACCAATAAAACGATAATTTGTGAGGGAATCTTGGAGAAAACATAGTAAATAATTAGTAGAGAAAAGATTAACTTCGGCGACATTACGTTACTCCTCCCCGCTTGGAAATGAATGCGCCCGCACTTTCTGAAGCGTGTTAATTTGCAAGGAATATTAATTCTCTGGATTGTTTTGAGGATTTTTGGTCGCGTACGACATTATTTTCTGGAGCTTTATCTACTGAGTGAGCAGAAACTCGCAAACTCTTATCGTCTTCATTCTTGTTTATTTCGAGCTCCTACAAGAGTATTCAAGGATGCACTAATTTGAATTGCAAATGATCCTATCTCTCTCACTTTTAGCTGAATTCACTAAATCTAGGCACACTCATATGCAGCTCATTGCTGCAAAGTTAACATGTTTTCATCTGAAATTTTGCTCCTTCCTTTAATTGTTTTCCAGGCATTGACTGTGCTAAGAATAGGCACTAATTATCTAGAAGTAGAGCTTCATCAATTTGCAGTCATAAAAAAAAACGAAGTTAAGGTATTAACGAGATTTTTTAACTTTCCGCTAAGAAAATTGCAAATTTTCTAATATCGGAAAGTTATTGGTTTTACATTCTTAACTATTAATGTTTTCAAAGATATGAGCTCATCCCGATGTTACACTCATCAAGAGCTTTCAATTGAGTACCCACATGCATTTTGACATATTTTTCATATATTAAAATACATAAATATGTAAAATATATGAAAAATTGATGTGAGTACTCAAATGAAAGGTCTCGATAAGTGTAATGTCGGGATGATCTTATATCTTTAAAAATATCACTAATTAAAATATGGTGTTGTATCTTGTCATATGATGATGTTATTGAAAATATAAGCTCATCTTGATATTACACTCATCGAGACCTTTCATTTGAGTACCCACATGATATTTTATATATTTGATATATTTTATGTATATGATATTTATGAAATATATAAAATATATGAAAAATTGATGTGGGTACTCGAATAAAAGGTCTTGATGAGTGTAATGTCGGGGTAAGCTTATATTTTTTAAATTATCAATAATTAAGATAGGACCTTGAATCTTGTCACCTAATGATGTTATTTAAGATATAAGCTCATCTTGATATTAGACTCATCAAGACCTTTAATTTGAGTACCCACATGATTTTTTATATATATTTCATATATTTTATGTATATGATATTTATGAAATATATAAAATATATGAAAAATTGATGTGGGTACTCAAATAAAAGGTCTCGATGAGTGTAACATCAAGGTGATCTTATATCTTTAAAAATGTCAATAATTAAGAGATGATGTTGTATCTTGTCACCAAATGATGTTATTGAAGATACGAGCTCATCTTGATATTACACTCATCAAGACCTTTCATTTGAGTACCCACATGATTTTTTATATATATTTCATATATATTATGTATATGATATTTACGAAATGTATAAAATATATGAAAAATTGATGTGGGTACTCAAGAAGAGAATTTAAAGAAAAATTTTCACTTCGGTCTTCTTTCAGACACTCGAAAATTTTCTTGAGCCAAGAAATTTGTTCTTCAGTCCAGAAATTTTTCATTTTGCACAAAAAAAAAGGTTTACTTGAGCCAAGAAAATATTTTCCTAATTATGTTTTTGAGCGAAAAAAAGTTTTTTTTTGACAAGAAATTTCACTTATTCCAACAAAATTAATTCTCTTGCTTTAAGAAATACGTATCTTGATCCAAGAAAATTTATTTAAGTCAAGAAAATCTTGTTGTTTTGAGAAAATTCAGCCTCGAGCTCCAAAAAATTTAGTTCTTGATAGAAGTTAATTTTCTTGTCTTGAGAAAATTTCTCTCTTGCTCCAAAAAATTAAATATAAATATAGAAGTAAATTTTCATTAATATTTCTATTGATTAACATGTCAAATGGGAAGATCGAATAATATTTCATCATTTTTTTTCATTCAATATGTATAATTGCACGCTAAAATAATATAAAATGAGTATCAAATATTCTCGAGAAAAATTTTCTCAAGGTGAGAAAATTTTTTCCTCAGCTGAAGTAGGTGGCGCTGCTTCCCTAAAGTATCTTAAAATCTTGATCAAATATAAAAATTTAATGTATCAAGTATTTATGATCTGAATTAAGAAAAAATGACTTCCACCAAGAATAGAATTTAAAGAAAAATTTTAACTTCGGCCAACACAACTTCGGTCTTCCTTCAGGCACCGGACAAATTTTCTTGAGCCAAGAATTTTGTTCTCCAGTCAAGAAATTTTTCTTTCGGTGTAGTTCAATTTATATCCGTTCAATTATCTTCATAATCAGTGGAAATTCCGTTTAAAATAATAGAGCCGCTAGCATTCATTTAACTGTAACCATTAAACTAATGTAAAGATAAAGTTTGGTAAATCTACAGATAATGACCTGCCTTAAGCGCTCGTACTTTGTGTAAATGAATCATACTAAAGCTTAAATAAATAAATTTTTAATTATAACTTCAGTATGATTTTTAATTCTTTAATAATTCCATATCAAACATCAATAGAAAGAATAATTGTCTGTGAACTACAAGATAAGGTCAACTAATGATACACAGTTAAAAAAATTTTCGTAAAATTTAACATAAAACTTTGTGTAGATGATTTTTTTACACAAAATTTATGTTAATTCTACACATACTGTTTGTATTGATAAAATCAACATAATTCTGTGTTAAAAGTAACACAAAAATATGTTAAAACTTTCATCGGCTGATTCTTCGATTTCTACACACTTAAATGTTATCCGTAACACAAATAAAGTGTTGATTTTAACATTTTATTTGTGTTAATCAGATCAGCTGTCAAATATGTGAGTTTTATTAATAATTTAAATATATATTTAAATAGATTTTAATTTCTGAATAAAAAATAAATTGTTTTCCATAAATACAAAGTTAAAGAACTTAATAAAGAATTCAAATTTTTAAATAGTGATTAATTAATTTTAATCAATAGTTGCTACTTTATTACAAGTCAGTGGCAATAGATGATTAGAATTAATGATGTATTAATTTCTAATTATTAATTATTAATAAACTCGTTAATTATATATTAATGGAAAATAATTTTTTTTTACGCTGCATTTAAGTATTTCACGTAAATGACACAAATCAAAATCCACCAAATTAAAATGACGTTGAGGCTATCACATTCAAATGTCTAAATATCTTGTGTGGCATACGTGACTGAGCTCGTACTCCCGAGATCCCGCGCAAAATAAAGCGGAACGGCGTCATAATTTGTGTAAATTCAACATATTATTTATGTTACTATAGACCCGTGCAAAAAAAAATTTGTTTCATTATGAATTTCATTGTGAATTTGATAATGAAATTCAGATTTTGAAACAAATATGAGTTTGATAATGAATTAGCTATAAAAATCCTCTAATTTTCTATTGCAGCTGAATCTAACAGCTAACCAACAGCTGAAATTTAATAATTTAATGGGTTATTTTTAAAAACTTACTTGTCAGTTTAAACAAGTGATAAGTACATTATAAAAATCGTATATTTCCAGCTTTGAAGAAGATTCAAAATTGTTGAATCTAAAGAAATTAAGACAACGAAGAGGAGTAATTCATGATGAATTTGATGATAATAAATCTATTTAAAAAAAAATTATTTGTGACTCTTATGTAAGCGTTAACAAGATTTAAAATTTATTTTTAAAAATATATATCTATTGTTTACAGTTCGTTGTTTGTGCTATTACAAAAAAAAATTTATTTATTGAATAATTTAAAAAGAAATAAACTAAAAATATAGTTCATTCTGCATTATTAAATTAAGTTTATTTATTTATTTATTTATTTATGATAATTATTTATGATTTATAATAAACTTATTATGAATCAAGTATTAAGGTAAGATCAAATTAATATAAAATTTATAACCTTTTTATGATAAATTTATTATGAATCAAGTATTAATTTTATATGGTTACATGATTTTTGTTGATTACTGTTAAATTAGTAATACATTTCCTCTAAGTTAAATAAAATAGTTTTTTTTTTTTTTTTTTTTGAAATTTCGGGGGTAAAAACAAAAAATACAATTATAAAATAAAACATATTTATCTTATAATTAATTCAATATGACTCTCGTACTAAATTGATAATCATTATCATCAAATTCATCATGAATTACTCCTCTTCGTTGTCTTAATTTCTTTAGATTCAACAATTTTGAATCTTCTTCAAAGCTGGAAATATACGATTTTTATAATATACTTATCACTTGTTTAAAGTGAAAAGTAAGTTTTTAAAAATAACCCATTAAATTATTAGATTTCAGCTGTTGGTTAGCTGTTAGATTCAGCTGCAATAGAAAATTAGAGGATTTTTATAGCTAATTCATTATCAAACTCATATTTGTTTCAAAATCTGAATTTCATTATCAAATTCACAATGAAATTCATAACGAAACAAATTTTTTTTTGCACGGGGAAGAAATCAACATAGCCTTTATGTTGAATTGACATTTAAAAAGTGTTATTTATACTACTAACCGAATGGGAGTATTCTTTAACATAAATTTTGTGTTGGTTGGCCAGTAACATTAAAAAAGTGTAGTTTTACTTTGAATTAACACTTGAGTGTGTTAAAAAATGGATGGATTGATCAATACAAACAGTTTGTGTAGAATTAACATAAATTTTATGTAAAAAAATCATCTGCACAAAATTTTATGTTAAATTTTACGAAAATTTTTTTACTGTGTAATGATACTTTTTAAAATATAAGCTCATCTTGGTACTGCACAACTTGAGACCTTTCATTTGAGTACCCATATGTAATTTTGTATATATTTCATATATTTGATGAATATGATATTCGTGAAATATATAAAATATATGAAAAATTCGTGTGGGTATTCAAATGAAAGGTCTCGATGAGTGTAATATCGAGATGAACTTATATCTTTACAAATATCATTACCTATATATGATATTCATGAAATATATAAAATATTCTTGTGGATACTTGAATTAAAGATCTCATTAAGTATAACATCGATATTTAATTCTAAACGTATTTTGGTCTATTAAAAAATGTTAATAAATCAACAAAATTTTCCAGCAGTGTATTTCAAAGGCTTCTAACTTTAATTATCAACCTCATATCGATCACAAAAATTGCAGCTTGGACTGAATGGCCCTAGAAGCCCTTAATAATAAATTGGGCTCGAAAAAGTTAACAAAACTAAGATTTACAATAGCCTTTTCCTAACGATAAAGGAAAGAGCTTTCTTCCTTGAATAGTCAGCGAAAATTGAAGGACTTGAATAAAGTTTTAGTGTCTTCTTGATCTTGTTCCTCTTCTATTATAAATTCTTTGTCCTTGCCACAAAAGTGCCGTCAATAAAATTTTATCATCGATACATTCCAGCAGGAACAATTCCAAGTTATTTAACTCGAGCGCACGTGGGTTACTCTATTTCTTCCTGTTTTACCGGAAAGGACTTTATTTCCAATGGATTTTATTCGACGGGGTTGACGTCCTTTTTAATTCCAGTCTTCGATTTCACTTCTAATATTTGTTTTATTTTGTGATAAAGAGTCTGATGAAAGTAAAATTAATTATAGGACAGCAATAACAATTTTTAATTACAATTAGATATATATACAGAGAAGCAATTATTAATATTGTTTACATTGAAACAAAAGGATTTTTATTAGACTAAAAGGTCCACGGTTAATATCCGGCGAAACGACGCGCGACCTACTAATTACTTAGCCGCGGGCAATCATGCGGGATTGTGCTCACAAACCGTACCTGTACTGCAAACTCACCCGGCAAATATTTGGATCCTGGATTTCTAGCGTGCTCGAGACTAAGTGCTTCTGGAAAATAGTAAGCCTTCATTTTTTTAATCTGAATATTCATTTCTTCGTAACACTGAGAAAAGAATATAGATCTATAAGTTAGAAAAATCTAGTTAAATAGCATCACCACTACTTAATTGTTATTTTACCTAAAATTAAATTTATTATCATTGATAGAAAGATCTCTAAACGACTAGCAACCTTGCAGTCACCTTATATCTTTAGAAATATCATCAATTGACAAGATAGCAATGTCAGTTCTTAATTATTGATATTTATAAAGATATAAGCTCATCCCGATATTACACGCATCAAGAGCTTTCATTTGAGTACCCACATGCATTTTTGATATATTTTTTATATATTCATATATATAATATATATTTTAAAAATATAAGCTCATCTCGTTGTTATACTCATCAAGAGCTTTCATTTGAGTACCCACAAGCATTTTTATATATTTTTCATATATATATATATATATATATATATATATATATATATATATATATATATATATATATATATATAAATATATGAAAAATTGATGAGGGTACTCAAATGAAAGGTCTTGATGAGTGTAATGTCAGGGTGAGATTATATATTTAAAAATTTCAATTGTCCACAAGATACTAAGTCATTTCTTAATTATTGATATTTTTAAAGATGTAAGCTCATCCCGATGTTACATTCATCAAGAGCTTTCATTTGAGTACCCACATGCATTTTTATATATTTTTCATATATACATATATATATATATATATATATACGAAAAATTGATGTGGGTACTCAAATGAAAGGTCTCAACGAGTATAATATCGAGATGAGCTTATATCTCTACAAATATCATCACTTGACTAAATACAGTCTAATTTCTTAATTATTAACATTTTTAAAGATATAAGCTCATCCTGATGTTACACTCATTAAGACCTTTCATTTGAGTACCCACATGCATTTTGATATATATATATATATATATATATATATATATATATATATATATATATATATATATATATATATATGAAAAATTGATGTGGGTACTCAAATGAAAGGTTTCGATGAGTGTAACATCAGGATGAGCGTATATCTTTAAAAATGTCAATAGTTCACCAGATACAAGGTAATTTCTTAATTATTGACATTTTTCAAGATATAAGCTCATCCTGATGTTACACTCATTAAGAGCTTACATTTGAATACCCACATGCATTTTGATATATTTTTCATATATACATATATATTTTATATATAAATATATGAAAAATTGATGTGGGTACTCAAATGAAAGATCTCGATGAGCGTAACATCAGGAAGAGCTTATATCTTTAAAAATGTCAATAGTCCACAAAATAAAAGGTAATTTCTTAATTATGTATCTGGAGGTAGAGCATTTTTTAATGCCGCCTAAATACTTATCATCATAAATTGACTATATGTGAAAATGATATGAAACCTTGAAAAGGCACAACTCCGGGTCAAGACTTTTCCAACGATACCAAATTTAAAGTCGATATAGAATAGATTTTTTTACGTCAAGTTAAGTAGAGGCAATGTCGAACTTTCAACATATTTCATATTATTGTTTATTACTAAGAGTAAAATTTCGGATTGAATTAAAGCCAGGGAAGTCTTCTCGAGGTAAAAGGAAAAGATAATTCGATTAAGCGGTCACATTGAGGGTGAAGATGTGCTAGGACGGATTGAATAATTAAATTAGTGTTTAGAAGGAAAACGGACGTGAAAACTTCTCTAAAAGTACGGTTTTAATTTTATATTTATGTTATTTATAAAGAAAATAATCAAATTAGTAGTTTTTATTAATATTCAATATTACAAATATTTTTAACTTGGTTTTAAATCATTATTTGGGTTATTTTAATCGATTGTTTATAAATTTTGCTAGTAGAAAAGTTAGTACTTGGTTTCACCGCTAGGCGGCTACCGCCTCTCACTTTTAGAAAAGTCTACCCAGAGTATATTACTTCCTATAATAATATTGAGATGAAATATATGTGGCATCAATTTATTCGTGATGTGATTGTTCAAATATATCATAAGCATGAGAATATATGCAAACTCTATAGTTAGACACGCGGATATTATGTTTTTTTTTATGAAAATAATCTTCTAGATATAAAAGATCGATATAATCTATCAAATTTATCTTAAACTTAATTTAATTACCTTCAATTTAAACTATTATTTGTCTAGTTTTGATGATTTTTTTTATTAATTCCGTGAATTTAAAAATTTTCAAAAATTTTTCAATTAACGTATTTCAGCCCTTTTTCTTTAACTATTAAATAATTTTTAAGCCGTAAAAGATAGCTTTAATTTAACAAATTTTATATTAAAATTAATATAATTTTCTTCAATTTGAGCTATTATTCGTCACCTTTTGATACTTTTTTCAATTTATTTCGGAGTTTGGAAAGTTAAAAAAAAAATCAAAAATAAATTAATTTTTAGCTTTTATCATCAAATGACTTTTATCTGTTACAAATCCTATTTTTTAGGTAGATGTCTTTGAATATCTATTTGCTGTAGCCGGTCTCATATTACTATTTGCAAAAATATATTAAAAAATAAAATTTAGGACATTATTGCCTTTTAATAATGTGTTTTTTTCAATATTCAAATAAGAAATCTACCTCTCCATGTCGGGCATGGCCGAACGGCGTTTTTTTTAAATCAAATAAAAGAAAAAAATTATTTTATTATTTCTTTTGCATAATTATGCGTTTAAATAAAAATTTCCTTATATAAATAATAAATTCAGTAATCTTTTTTATGTATAGCTTGTCATTAATTTTTCCTTATTGCAATTAACTGCAATAAATGTAAATAAACACCAAGTTTACCTTGAAAAAAAAAAAATAAATAAATTATCAACTATGGTAAATAAAAGAATGTACAAATATTTTAGATAGAATACATTTGCGAACTTACTATGTTGTAAAATTGAAATAAGAAAAACATTTTCTCATAAATTTACAAATATATATTGTTATATATTTGTAGAATATTGAAGCAATACATCATTAGCCGAGCTTGTCGCTATTATAAGTGAGCTAAAAGATAAGATACTGGATATAAAACGGTAAGCATTTTTTTCTGTACCGATTTATCAACCTGCAATTGTGCGAGTTAACTATGACTCGTTATTTACTGGCTTTCACTCTGATATTCATCGTCGCCAACGTCCACGGTAATTTATTTTTGCAATAACAATATTTCATAAATTGAAATTTTTTGTAAATATTTTTAGAGAAGAAATTTATTTTTTTTTAAATTAGCAAAGTTGTGACAAGAAATAAAATTTTATTTCTTAACTGAAAAAATGTAAATTTTTTTTTTCAATTTTGTAAAAAAAAAAAAATAATTTTATATTAAAAATTACATGCAAATTTTCATCAAAAAATTTTTTTTTCACAAATTTATAAAACTTTTTTATCAACAAGAAAATTATTGTCAGAAAAATTTTTATTTTTTTTCAGTTAAGAAATAAAATTTGAAGCTAAAATAATTATAAAATTTCTTTTTTAATTTTTTTAGAAAAAAAATTTCTACATTAAAAAATAAAAATGAATAATTTAAAGAATACTTAAATTCTTACAAATTAATTTACACTTTATAAATAAAAATTTTTTTTTTTTGTGAAATAAGTACTTGATTATTTATAGCAGTTTTGGCGGAAGATGCTAAAGATAAATGTGGTGCTAATGCAGAAATAGATTTATGCGGAGGAATGTGCGAGCCAACTTGTGGTTGTCGCAAACACAACCCCATGTTTTGTCCAAGAATCGTAAGAATTTATATTAGTCTTCTTATTTCACCTTGATAAGAAAATTTTTAATAATATTTATTCTTAGCAATGTGGCGGCATAACATCTGGCTGCCGATGTAAGGAAGGATTCGTTCGTAATGATTCTAAGGAGTGCGTTTCACCAGAAGACTGCCCGAAAAAAGACGACTCAGGACCTAAATTGACGGGATTGAAATTTTGTTTGGATGAAGATTAAATATGAATATAAAGTAGCAACCTTGCAGCCACTATGTGACTGTCGTGACTTGTTAACTATAAATAAATAAAATTTTGCTTTATAAAATAATGAATTTTGCAAAATTCCACTGTACTTTCTTAAATATTGACATTCTTAAAAATATAAGCTCATCCTGAGGTTACACATGTCAAGAGCTTTCATTTGAGTACCCACATGCATTTTCATATATTTTTCATATTTACATATATATGATATATATAAATATATGAAAAATTGATGTGGGTACTTAAATGAAAGGTCTTGATGAGTGTAATGTCAGGGTGAGTTTATATCTTAAAAAATGTCAATAATAAAGAAATGACGAAGTATTTTGGACACTAACGATATTCTTAACGATATAAGCTCATTCTGAGGTTACACATGTCAAGAGCTTTCATTTGAGTACCCACATGCATTTTCATATATTTTTCATATTTACATATATATGATATATATAAATATATGAAAAATTGATGTGGGTACTTAAATGAAAGGTCTTGATGAGTGTAATGTCAGGGTGAGTTTATATCTTAAAAAATGTCAATAATAAAGAAATGACGAAGTATTTTGGACACTAACGATATTCTTAACGATATAAGCTCATTCTGATGTTACGCTCATCGAGGCCTTTCATTTGAGTACCCACATCAATTTTTCATATATTAATATATATATATATATATATATATATATATATATATATATATATATATATATATATATATATATATATATATTAGGGTAGGTCAAAAAAATCGATTATTTTTTTTTTAACTTCTAATATTGAAAATTTGGTTCTCAGGCACCTCTAGAAAATGCTCACCAAATTTGAGCTCTTAATATTGATAGGAAGCTTATCCTCATCACAGTTTTATATGTTTTGTTAGTCTCTTATAAAAAAGATCATATCTCACTATTGATCAATTTTTTAATCAAATTTTTGTACATATTTTTGTAGAAAATTGAATGATCTACAAAAAAGATCTGATATGTGTAAGCGATTACATTAACCATTTCAAAGATATCCGAGATCAAAGTTTAAAAAATTTATCAAAAAAAATAAAAATTTTTTTGAAGTGAAACTTCTTTATCGACATATGAGAGAAATTTTATAGCAATGTAAAAAAAAATCGTCACGATTTTCGGTTACGCGCCATGTTATTTTTTTTTTTTATCAAAGTTCAGTATAGCGCCGTAAAGAAAAAATCTAAAAACAAAAAAAAAAAAGAAATTAATTGATAATTTAAAAATAAAAAAAAATACAATTATTAGTAAATAAAAATATGTATACGTACATCTTTTTTATATATTTTTTTCTAATGATTTATCTATTCATTTTTAATTCTATAAAATCATTGCATGTCTACAAGATTAATTGTCATTATATAATTGTATTACTTTGAATAGATAATTTCAATTATTTACTCATAACTTGTGTAATTGAGTTAGTTATTAAATATCTGTTTTGAATTATTTTTACTAAGTTATAGAAGAAAATATGAATATTAAAGTTCTTTACATAATTTTTGTAAACCGATTAAATAATGGCAGAGTTTAAAAAATGACAATAATTATAATGATTATAATAAAAGCAATGATAAAATGAATTACTCATATTATTGGTATGCATGTCTATAATACAAAAATAGCTTTAATTTAATCTTGAAAAATTATTTTTCGCGTGCCTCATCTAGCCAATTTCTGGGAAGTTGTAAATAGTAAAAAAATTATAAGTCAAAAAGAAGTTTCACTTCTTACTTGTGTACTCTGGTACACACACATATTTTTTTTTTTTAATTTCCTACCACATTACATTTTTTAAACTTTGATCTCGAATATCTTTGAAATGGTTAATGTAATCGCTTACACATATCAAATCTTTTTTGTAGATCATTCAATTTTCTACAAAAATATGTATAAAAATTTAATGATAAAATTGATCAATAGTAAGATATGATCTTTTTTATAAGAGACTAACAAAACATATAAAACTGTGATGAGGATAAGCTTCCTATCAATATTAAGAGCTCAAATTTGGTGAGCATTTTCTAGAGGTGCCTGAGAATCAACTTTTCAATATTAGAAGTTAAAAAAAAAATAATCGATTTTTTTTACCTACCCTAATAAATATATATTAGGGTGATTCAAAAAAACTTTTTAATTTTTTTTTTTAACTCTTACCCTCTCAAATGTTTCTATTTGATATAAAAAAAATCCTCACCATACACGAGCCCTATAGCTCAACTCTAAGGGGTCGCTTTTTTTATTTTAGTTTCCCATTTAATTAACATGGGAAAAATTCTTTTTTGTTTTAAATTGAATTTACACATAATTTACACAATTTTTTACAAAAAATGATCTTATATTCTTAAAGTAGAGTCTTTGAACTTTACAAAACTCTGAGACAAAGTATGATTATCTCTAAAAAAAGACTAGTCTTAGCTATTTAAAAATGACTAAATTTCGAAATTTAAAAAAATAGTTGGCAATTGGGTCATTCCATGTCAGATCGACAAATAGTTGGAATCGATCTCTTTCGATTTGGACAAATTTTTATCAGAAGTTTTCGTTTATCATAAAACGAAGTTCTGCCAAAGGAAAAACAATAAAAGAATATTTTTCAAAAGATATGCAGATTCAAAATTTCGCTATTTTTTCAGTTTTTCAATTTTGTTTTTGTAATATCTCGAACGCTATTGTAGATATAGGAATGACCTTTTGTTTGTTTAAAAGGGGACACTTAGGGTTATTGAAAAAAAAAATATTTTGGAAAAAAATTTTCAAAAATGCCAAATTTCTCAAATTTTGAATTATTGAAAATTATTAAAAATGACGATCGAAGTTAAAATTTTAGCTCAATTTTTTTTGTATGATACATGAATTAGGGGGGGGGGGGAGGGAATATTGTAGCCGACATTGAGCCAAGCACTCAGTCCTATTGGACCATTGTACTCAGCCCTTCTAGGTTGGTTACGTTATATAGCTTGGAGATTGGCCAGGCCTGTCTGCTTCAAGAAGTGAAGCAACTGTCCCACGCCAATCTCCTGTATATCAATAGACTCTCCATCGCAGAATCCTAGTATGTCCTTTCGGGCTGTTGCCAGTTTTCTGCAATGGAGGATTAGATGTAGAGGAGTTTCCTCCTCCGATAGGCATCTGGGGCACATCGAGTGATCTGAGATGCCTAGGCGTCTCAGATGCCTGCCGGTTAGCCAGTGTCCTGTGATATACCCGACAGTTAGCCTTAGCAGCTTCTTGTCGAGCCCTATCAAGGACAAGCCTAATGTCTTGGAGGGTCCTTTAAAAAGTGCCCTCGTATGCATCATGCCTTTTGCCTCTGCCCACACTTCCTGAAACTTGTCATTAGTCCATAGGGAAGCGTGTTGCTTTATGAGACTAAAAGGCACTTGTATGATACATAGTAATCATCTTAAAAAATTCTGAAATTTTTAGGAGGGTGTGCAAAATTTGACAAATATATATAATATATATAAATATATGAAAAATTGATGTGGGTACTCAAATGAAAGGTCTCGATGAGTGTAATGTCGGAATGAGCTTACATCTTTAAAAATATCAATAATTAAAAAATGACCTTGTATTTTGTCAACAACTTACATTTTTAAAGATATAAGCTCACCCCGACATTACACTCATCGAGACCTTTCATTTGAGTACCCACATCAATTTTTCATATATTTTATATATTATATATATGTATATATGAAAAATATATAAAAAATCCAACTGGGTACTCAAATGAAAGCTCTTGATGAGTGTAACGTCAGGATGAGCTTATATCTTTAAAAACTTCAATAGTTAAAAAAATACAGCTCAATTTAACAAAAATCATTATTTAATGAAGCAAAATTCAATTCATTTATAGTCCACGAATCACGGTAGTCACATAGTGACTGCAAGTTTGCTTATAAAGATTATTGTAATTTCTTTTTGAAAAAAAAATATATATATATATTTCTTGGTCCACTTTATTTGTTATTAAAAATTATTTCTCTGCATCAAAATAATCACTTAATATCAAAATAGAGATCCAGTTAATTAAAATTAGCTTCTTAATTTATTTTTTAGTAGTACAAAAAATAAATATTTCATCTATTTCTTCTTCAGTCTTTCAAACTGCTCTTCGTCGATTGAATCTAAATAAACAAAAAAAAATCATCAATTGTTTTTAAATTTATAAATACAAAATTAGACAAAGCTTAACATTTTTTTTTTAAATTAAATTACAAGTAAAAAAATACTTATAAAAAATTGTACTTATAATTTATGACACAATTTAGAATTTTATAGCAATTAAATTATTGTAAAAAAAATTTAATTAAAAAGTTCCACATATAAAAATGTTAAAAAAATTTTTTTAATTGCCAGCTGACGACTAATTTCAGTATTATAATTTTTTTAATTATTTACATGTAAATTTTTTTTTTTTTCATAATTTTTTTAATAAAAGATTAAAATTTCTAGATGGCTAATTTAATTTAATTGCTTTTAATATCATTAATAAAAAAACATACCATTAAACCAATCGATTTTTTTCTCCAATCCAATTCCAGAATCATCAAGCCCAGAATTATTCCCAGAATTTTTACCACGCTCAGCAAAAAGTACATCATAATAATCAAACTTCCTCTTACTGACGTTCTCAATTTTACTTTTATCTCCTCGCCAATTATAATTATAATTATAATCATCATCAAAATTTCCAGCACATTTTATTCCTTCCAACTCCAGTAAAGATTGTTCCAGCTCCTGCTGCTGTTTGGACAAAGGCAACCTGGCGTACTGCTTAATTTTAATCTGATGGCTCACACTCCCACCTAGCTTATCAAAAGCATCCTGAAGCAGCACAGCAAGATCATCTTCTGGAAAATCAATCCTAGACACAACATCACCCAACTGACAGTTATCTTCACTGACAGTAGCTAGTGATTTTACATACTCCTCATCCAGCTCCTCGGACAATTTTTCCAACCTCTCTAACATTGCCAACCACTCGTTGAGATTAACCGGCAATAATATTCCTTCGCAGGATAAAATACTCTGGAGTTTATTAACTATTTTAAATTTATTCTTCAACAAAATAACATTGTTGGCTATGATTGTTTTTTTTTTCAGGTAATCTGAGTAAAGATTATGTTTTAAAATTAAATTTTGCATACTTATTAAATCTTCTTTTTTTTTCTCTATTTCTTCTCTAGTTTTATTTATTTGTTCTGATAACTTCTTACGTGAACGTTTCTTCACCATTATTAATTTTTTTAATTTGTAAATATCTGAAAAATAAAAATAAATTACATTAAAATTATCGGCTGTTGAAAATTTTTTTTATATTTTATTTAATAAAAAAATTTGTTCCAAAAAATTATTTTTAAAAATTGCAATTTTTATTTTTTTTAATTTCTTGTCAATTTTTTTTTCATTTTTTTTGCCATAATTTATTTGTTAAAAAAATTATTAAATATCTGGCAAGTTCATTTTTATAAATTAAAATTATTAGCAGTTACTTGAAAATTTTTTTTATATTTTATTTAATAAAAAAATTTGTTCCAAAAAATTATTTTTAAAAATTGCAATTTTTATTTTTTTTAATTTCTTGTCAATTTTTTTTGCCATAATTTATTTGTTAAAAAAATTATTAAATATCTGGCAAGTTCATTTTTATAAATTAAAATTATTAGCAGTTACTTGAAAATTTTTTTTATATTTTATTTAATAAAAAAATTTGTTCCAAAAAATTATTTTTAAAAATTGCAATTTTTATTTTTTTTAATTTCTTGTCAATTTTTTTTTCATTTTTTTTGCCATAATTTATTTGTTAAAAAAATTATTAAATATCTGGCAAGTTCATTTTTATACATTAAAATTATTAGCAGTTACTTGAAAATTTTTTCAAATTTTATTTAATAAAAAAATTTATTCTAAGTAATTAAAAAAAAAAAAAATAAAATTTTTAATTTCTAAATGTCAATTTAATTTTTATGAAAATAAAGTTAGCTACTCAGAAATTATTATAATTTTTTTTGTTAAAAAATTTGATGCTAAAATCAGCTGACATTTGACAATTTTTTTTTATTTTTTGTTCAAAAAAATGAATGAAAAATTGCATTTTTTATTTTTTAAAATTTTTGCCATAATTTATTTAAAAAGAACAATTATTAAATATCTTCTAAATTTATTTTCTTTATTTTCTAGATGTGAAATTTTTCAAATTAAAATTTTTTTTATAGAAATTCAGTGGTTATAAAAATCCAAAAAATTGATAGACGTCAATTAACTTAATGATACTAAAAATTTACAAAAAAATTCCAGTTGCAAAAAATTTGAAAAATTATAATTGCAGTTTTTTTTATTTTTAATTTAATTAATAAAAAAAAAATTTTTTAATTTTTTAAATGTCAGCTGATTTTATATCATGACAATTTTATTGAAAATAATTGTCATTTTTAATTAAAAAGTCAATTCACCTTTTTTAAATTATTTCTTCTTTAATTTAATTTTTAATTATTTCTTTGCTGTAATAGTTTTCAATTACACTTTAATGTTTTTATGTTTACATGTCCATCTATTAATTTTATATATATATGACAAATTATGAAAACATAATATAAGCAAGTAACGCCATCTTGTATTTCTGGCGGTAAATTATCAGCTGTTAATTTTTGGCGGGAAATTTGAATTTAAAAAAATTAAATAAAATAGAAAAAAAATAAAAAATGATTAGAAAAATAAAAAAAAATAAAATGAAAAATATTAAAAAATTAAATAATATTTAAAGATTAAGTTTTATTTTAAGTATTTTAAATGAGTAAATTATAATAATAACAAACATTAAATTATCAGCTGGTAAATTATCAGCTGGAAACTTTTGGCGGGAAATTTGAATTTAAAAAATTATAAAAAAATTGAAGAAAAATAAAAATTGATTATTAAAAAAATTCAAATCAAAAAAAGAAGAAATAAAATGAAGACTTTTAAAAAATAAAATAAAATTTTGATAATAAAGTTTGATTTTAAATAAGTAAATTATAATAATAATAAACAGTAGGAGAAATCTCAGTCTATAAATAAATATAACTTACGTCTTTAGTCTAGAGCATACGTATGTCTGATCTGTATTTAACCGTCCATAAAATTAAGTAATTTTTGTTTTTTTATATAAAATTGTAGTTTAAAAAAATAATAAAAATAATGATAATGACAACGGAGTACCCACCGATAATAACGCTCGAGGTAAAAAATATAAATGAGTCACTTGTTTGAAATGTCTGAATCATCAATCGATTTGGCAGGTTTAATTTTTAAGTCACAAGCCCGTAAGAGATATTTTTTATTTACATGAGCTTCTATAGAGGTATTAATAAAATAATCGATTATTTGAAGTAATAGCGATGCATATATGAACGATTATTGAAAGTAAAGGTCCAACTTTTTATTATTATTGGCATTTTTCCCTCAGTGCTATTTTAAGCGAGCTAATTTGTTACACTCTAATGATAATCTTACTTTCAAATAATCTATTTATTGTCATATTTACTAATTATATAATAAATTTTCATGATAGACTGGAGTTAGCTGACTGCTGACATTTTTTTTTATTTATAACAATGAATAAAATATTTAAGAAATTTCTACTAATTATTTTTTAAATTTTATTTTGTGGAATTTTATTTAAATTTTTTCTTAATAGTTTAAATGGTAAAAATTCTTTAAAAAATTTCCACTAGTAAATTTTTATTAAAATTTATATTATTAAGAGAATAAAAAAAATTTTGATAGTTGATTTATGATGATACGTATTTATGTTGCATTCGAATATTTTCTATTTCTAAATACATAATTCATAAATGACCTTGTATCTTGAGAACTATTGACATTTTTAAAGATATAAGCTCATCCTGATGATACACTCATCGAAAGCTTTCATTTGAGTACCCACATCAATTTTTTATATATTTTATATATTTATATAAATGTATATATCAAAAATATATCAAAATGCATGTGGGTACTCAAATGAAAGCTCTTGATGAGCGTAACATTAGAGCTTATATCTTTAAAAAAATCAATAATTAAGAAAATACCTTGTATTTTGTTAACTATTGACATTTTTAAAGATATAAGCACATCCCGATGTTACACTCATCAAGACCTTTCATTTGAGTACTCACATCAATTTTTTATATATTTATATATATATATATATATATATATATATATATATATATATATATATATATATATATATATATATATATGAAAAATTATCAAAATGCATGTGGGTACTCAAATGAAAGGTATCGATGAGCTTAACATCAGGATGAGCTTATATCTTAAAAAATGTCAATAATCAATAAATGACCTTATATCTTTAGAAATATTGACAATTTTAAAGATATAAGCTCATTCCGACAATACACTTTTCGAGACCTTTCATTTGAGTACCCACATCAATTTTTCATATATTTATATATGTTATATATATGTATATATCAAAAATATATGAAAAATTGATGTGGGTACTCAAATGAAAGCTCTTGATGAGTGTAACATTGGAATGAGCTTATATCTTAAAAAATATCAATAATTAAGAAATGACCTTGTATCTTGAGAACTATTGACATTTGTAAAGATATAAGCTCATCCCATTACACTCATCGAGACCTTTAATTTGAGTAGCCACATCAATTTTTCACATATTTTATATATTTTTATATATTATATTTATAAATATATGAAAAATATATCAAAAATGCATGTGGGTACTCAAATGAAAGGTATCGATGAGCTTAAAATCAGGATGAGCTTACATATTTAAAAATATCAATAATTAAGAAATGACCTTGTATTTTATGCACGATTGACATTTTCAAAGATATAAGCTCACCCCGACTTTACACTTATCGAGACCTTTTATTTTAGTACCCACATCAATTTTTCATATATTTATATATGTTATATATATGTATATATCAAAAATATATCAAAAATTGATGTGGGTACTTAAATGAAAGCTCTTGATGAGTGTAACATTGGAATGAGCTTATATCTTAAAAAATATCAATAATTAAGAAATGACCTTGTATCTTGTGCACGATTAACATTTTTAAATATATAAACTCATTCCAATGTTACACTCATCAAGACCTTTCATTTGAGTACCCACATCAATTTTTCATATATTTTATATATTTTTATGTATTGTATTTATGAATATATGAAAAATTTATCAAAAATGCATGTGGGTACTCAAATGAAAGCTCTTGATGAGTATAACATCGGGATTAGCTTTTATCTTTAAAAATCTCAATAGTTAAGAAAGTACAGTGCAATTTAACAATAGTCATTATTTAATAAAGCAAAGATTTATTTACTGATAGTTCACAAATTACGGCAGTCACATAGTGACTGCAAGGTCGCTAGTTTTTTCTTAATAGTTTAATTGGTAAAAAATTCTCTAAAAAATGTCCACTGATCATTTTTTTACAACTTTTACATGTGGAATTTTTTTATTAAAATTTTCTTGTCAATACTTTAATTGCCATAAAATTATAAAAAAATTTCCACTATTAATTTTTTTTTATTTTTTCTTAATAATTTAATTGTTATAAAATTATAAAAAAATTTTAAATGTCAGTTAACTTCAGTGTCATAAAATTTTCTTCAAGGTTTCTAATGAAATAATTCAATAGTACCTTATAAATAATTAATTTTCAATAATATTAATTACAAAAATTATTTTTTCTTTGAAAAATTTTTCAAGCGCAAAATTTATGTGAAAAAAAAAAAAAAAATTACTAATTAAAGTACATTGAATATCTTAGACGTCGTGACGACGACGAGGACGTCGTCGTCGTCGCGGTAGCTTTAATAAACAGGCTGTTTTATTGATCGCTGAGTACAGTGTTGAAAAGTTGGTGGTCGCGTCGCCCTTCGCTTCAATCCACGTCCCAATAAACCGCAAGATTTATTTTTATTTAATAACTAATAATATTTCTTCAATTAATTTTATAATTGTTATTATTAAAGTTAATTATTTAAATTCTAAACAATTTTTATTTGTTGACTTTAAGTTTATAAAAAAAAAAATAAATAAAATTCCCTAAGCTTGCGCACTTGGTATCCAACGCAAACACGCAGGATTAAACTTTATCCCTGTCATCATAATTTATAATAAAAAGTCGGGAAAAAGCCGAGCACGGGGCGGCTCCTTGCTATGCCGGTACATAAATTTTACAAATAACTCAGTTATTTTTTTTTAATACTATTATTAAATTACATGCTATTAAAAGTTAACAATTTTAAAGTGAGTGATAACTCTGGATTTAATTAAATATTAAATCTTGTCACAATGGTGACAGATAATACTAACCAGGTATTTATAAATTAAATAAAATAAAAACTCACTTATTTCTTCTTTAGTCTTCTTTGTAATTTTAATAAAAATTTTTTTTAATTTATCAAAAAAAAATTTTTTTTGAAATTAACAAGCACAAGGGCGTGATTTTTATTTCAATGTACTTCATTCATTTTGGACAATGAACTTGAAGGGTATAGGGCGGATACTTTTGTAGACCTAAAAGAATAGAAATTATTCAAAGAATATACAGATTTAATGAATACTCGTGTACTTGCTTCGGGCGGTAGCTATTTTTAATTCCACCATGGTGACAAAAAAAAAAAAATTCTGTCAAATTTTGTAAACATTTCTTAATTTTTCATATATTTAATGATATTTAATAATTTAATTTAATTTATACAAATAAATTATTACAAAAAAATTTTTTTTAATTCCTCACAAAATTATTTATGCAATTTTTTTCTTTATAAATTCATTGCTATAAAATCATAAAAAAATTTCCTCTTATAATTTTTTTTATTAAAATTTTTTTTAATTATTTATTTGCTATAAAATTATACAAATATTTGCACTAATAATTTTTTTTTAATTATTACATCTGGAATTTTTTTATTAAAATTTTTTGTCAGTAAATTAATTACTGTAAAATTATTAAAAAATTTCCACTAATAATTTTTTTTATTAAAATTTTTTTGAATTATTTATTTGCTATAAAATTATGAAAATATTTGCACTAATAATTATTTTTTAATTTTTACATCTGGAATTTTTTTATTAAAATCTTTTGTTAATAAATATTAATTGCTGTAAAATTATTAAAAAATTTCCAATAATAATTTTTTTTATTAAAATTTTTTTAAACTGTTTATTTGTTAAAAAAATTCTTTAAAAATTTCGTGTACTTGCCTCGGGCGGTAGCTATTTTTAATTCCACTATGACATAAAAAAAATCTGTCAAATTTTGTAAACATTTCTTAATTTTTCATGCATTTAATAGTTTAATAGTTAATTTAATAAATAATAAATATAAATAAATAATAAATTAATTTGATAATTTTTTGAGTTTTTACAAATAAATTAATACAAAAAAAATTTTTTTTAATTCTTCAGAAATTATGTATGCAATTGAAAAATTTTTTTTTTTTTAATATTAAAAATTATTAAATATCTGAATTTAGAAGAATTTTAATTGAAGTAATTAGCATAGTATTGATTGATGCAGTAACAGCTTAAAAAATCGTCCAAGTGACTTGAATCAATTTTTATTTCAATGTGCGTAATATTTATTTTTATTTTGTAGACGGACGATACGACAGCATTTCTTCGAGCTGCGAGGTCGGGAAATTTGGAAAAAGTTATTGAGTATCTCGATTTGAACCTCGATATCAATACATCAAACTCGGTGAGTATAACTTAAAAAAAATTGGTAAATATTTACAAGTGCGGTCAACCATTTTAATTTTCATTTTTTTACATAAAAAATGAAAAATACATAAAAAAAGTTGATTATCATAATTTTAACAAATTTTCAAAAAAATTTATAAATTTTTTAGAAAATTGAGATATTCAACTTTTTTTTTTTTTTTTTAATTGTTCGTTTTTTTATGCACTTTTCAAAAAAAAAAAAAAATATATCAAAAAAAGATAAAATAGAAATTTTATTCAAAAACATGAGAGCCAAAATTTTTTCCAACTTTTGAAGGTAAAAAAGCTATCGAAATCTTTATTTTTTTCTTTCACGACATTTTTTATCATAAATGCGCTATAAAAACAAGCAGAATAAAAAAATGTTAATTTTTTACCTAGTTATGGCCCAAAATAGAGTTGCCCCACTTGTAAATAATTACCAAAAAATCATGATACTGAAGTTAGCTGACAGCTGTCAATTTTTTAAATTTTTATAACAAATCAATTACAATACTAAAAGTTCTTCTAAAAATTTTCATTGATAATTTTCTTTAATTTTTACAAGTGGAATTTTTTTATTAAATTTTTTTCACAACAATTTCATTGTTAAAAAATTCTAAAAAAATTTCTAATGTCTGTCAACTTCAGTATTATAAAAAATCAATAGTATAAATTTATTTTGTTTGTTTTTATTTTTGTTTTTTAGAATGGGTTGAATGCGTTACATTTGGCGTCGAAGGATGGACACGTTGAAATAGTGACAGAATTATTAAAAAGAGGAGCTAAGGTTGATTCTGCTACAAAAAAAGGCAACACTGCTTTACACATTGCTTCATTAGGTATACTGTTTATGTTTTTATTAATTTTTAAAATTAGTTTATTAATAATGGTACTGAATTTAGCAGACATTTAAAAATTTTTTAGATTTTTAAAACAATTATTGTAAAAATAAAAAAAAAATTTTGATTGGAAATTTAAAGAATTGTTAAATGTCTGCTAATTTCAGCACTATGATTATTAATGATTTATGATAATTGATAATTGATTATAATATGACAAAACTTACCAAATTTAGCTGGACAAGTTGAGGTTGTAAATATTTTATTACAATATGGAGCGGCGGTTAATACACAATCTCAAAATGGATTCACTCCTCTGTACATGGCAGCTCAAGAAAATCACGACCAAGTTGTTAAATTATTACTTACGAATGGTGCAAATCAAAGCTTAGCAACTGAAGTAATTATAGAATTTATATTTGTCTATTTTATCTAAAAATTAAATGATACTGAAGTATTAACTGACATCTGATAAATTTTTATTTTACTTCTGAAAATGAATTTAGCGGATATTTATTAAATTTTAATATTTTTTTATCAAATAAATTATGGCAAAAAAATAAAAAACAAAAAAATTGACATGTAGAAATTTTAAAAAATTAAAAATGCAATTTTTTTTTAATTATTTTTCGGAACAAATTTCATTATTAAAAAAAAAAATAAAAAATTATCAAGTAACTGATAACTTTAATGTTATATTTTATTTAAAAAATAAATTAATAATTATACTAAAATTAACACACTGTAAAAAGAGCGGTGTTAAAAATGGACTTATTTTAACACCGCGCGGTGTTAAAATAAAATAACACCGGCGTAACTTTTCCGGTGTTAAAATACCGGTGTTTAATCGGTGTAAAACGGAGTAATACCAGTGTAAGAGAGGAGTAACCATTCTATTTAAAATATCAAGATTATAAAATCTATAAAACATAATAAAATTTAGTTTTTAAATTAAAAAAATAAATAGAAAATATATTAAAGTAGTTTTCATTACACTGGCCCACAAAAAAAAAGCTAAATCCGAATCTGAAGTCAGTTTTGCCTGTACACCCTCAAAATTATGAGTAAAATGCAAAAAAAAAAACCCAAAAAATTGCGAAAAACTGCAGTCACAGCGATGAATAAATTTTTGTGAACCCAGATCAAGTATGATTTTCATGTACGTCAATTCACTGAATTTAAATCTAAACGTTAAGTAGCCCCTTGATCCGTCAAAATTTGAAAAAATTGCAGAAAACCGAAAAAAAGGCAAGAAATCATGAAAATTCGAAATTATCGAGATGAAAACAATTTTTTGGATTCAGATTGAGTATGATTTTTATGTACTTTGTTCCACTGAATTTGAATCTGAAGTTTCCTTGTCCTATTGACGTTTTAAAATTAAAAAAAAATCTCAAAAAATAAAAAAAATCGAGAAAATTGCCGTTTTAAATATGAGAAAAAATCTATTAATCACGATTGTTAATGACTCAGGTGCATTTCAATGGATGAAATATGATCTTAGAATTGAAATATTCACAAAATTTTAAAATCTATAAAAAATGAAGTATAAGTAGAATGAAGAGAACGATGGTTGCAGTTTTTCGCAATTTTTTGCCTTTTTTTGGGGGTTTTTTGCATTTTACTCATAATTTTGAGGGTGTGCGGGCAAAACTGACTTCAGATTCGGATTCAGTACGTCAAAATACATAAAGATAGGTAAGTCCGGTCAAAAGTACAGACCACTTTTTTTTTATGGGCCGGTGTAATTTTTATGATTTTTACTGAAATAAACAAAATTGTGCCTATAAAAGTTAAGAAAAAAATGTATGACATAAAAAAATATAAAAAGTCTATGAGTATCATCCAGAACAAATTTTAATTTCGGTTTGTAGTTATTTAAATTGTTACCTATGTAATACAGACTTTGTTTAAAAATTATACAATTTTACACTTACCATTTCAATAATTAATATTTTTATGAATTAATGAATATATTGCCCAATAGTAGTAATTTAGTGAATAAAAATATTCACAGAGTAAAATATCTTCAACATCAAAAAATATTTTAACACCGGAAAAAAATATTTACACCGGCAGCGGTGTTATTTTAACACCGCTTTCGGTGTTGGAATTTAACACCGCAAATTTTAACACCTACACCGCTTTGGACTTACCCCGGTTTTTTTTTACAGTGCAGACATTCAAAAATTTGTGAATTTTCTAATTAATGAAAATTATGTGAAAAAATATTTTTCAAAAATTGAATTCATATTTTTATATATAAAATTTCTATACTTGCTTACATTTTGAATTTTTTTTTTTGGAAATAAATTGTTTGGTAAAATTCTAAAAACTGATAGATGTCAGCTGTTATTTCAGTATCATTAACAATCAATCAATTAAAGAACAGAATACTTGAAAAAAGTTTTAATTAATTAATTTAGGATGGATTTACACCGCTTGCTGTCGCAATGCAGCAGGGACACGATAAAGTAGTAAGTGTCTTACTAGAAAACGATTCGAAAGGTAAAGTTAGATTACCGGCGTTGCATATTGCCGCTAAAAAAGACGACTGTAAAGCTGCCGATTTACTTCTTCAGGTAAAGTTATATTTAAGTATTCACTTATTAATTTATTTATTAGTGTAATTATTTAATGATAAAATAATTTTTAGAATGATCATAAACCTGATGTGACTTCTAAGAGTGGTTTCACACCACTTCACATTGCGGCTCACTATGGTAACGAAGAAATAGGACGTTTATTAATAAAACGAGGAGCTGATGTCAATTATTTAGCCAAGGTTAGTAGAAACAATAATAATAATAGCAATAAAAATAATAATAATAAATGACATTAAAGTTAGCAGACACTTGTTCATTTAAAAAAATTTTTTTAACAAAAAAATTTCTTCGGAAAAATTATTTTTAAAAAATTGCATTTTTAATTTTTAAAAATGATAAGTATTTAGGCAGCATTCGAAAATGCTCTATTCCTAGGTACATAATTAAGAAAAGACCTTGTATTTCGTGAAGTATTAACATTTTTAATGATATAAGCTCATCCTGATGTTATACTCATCAAGACCTTTCATTTGAGTACCCACATCAATTTTTCATATATTTTTATATATTATAAATATGAATATATGAAAAATATATCAAAAATGCATGTGGGTACTCAAATGAAAGCTCTTGATGAGTGTAACATCAGAGTAAGCTTATATCTTTAAAAATATCAATAATTAAGAAATGACCTTGTATCTTGTCAACTATTGACATTTTTAAAGATATAAACTCGTCCTGATGTTACACTCATCGAGACTTTTCATTTGAGTACCCACATCAATTTTTCATATATTTATATATATTATATATATGTATATATGAAAAATATATCAAACTGCATGTGGGTACTCAAATGAAAGCTCTTGATGAGTGTAACGTAAGGATGAGTTTATATCTTTAAAAATATCAATAATTAATAAATAACATTGTATCTCGTGAACTATTGACTTTTTTGAAGGTATAAGCTCATCCCAATGTTACACTCATCGAGACTTTTCATTAGAGTACCCACATCAATTTTTCATATTATTATATGTTATATATATGTGTGTATATATATGAAAAATATATAAAAATGCATGTGGGTACTCAAATGAAAGCTTTTTATGAGTGTAACATCGGGATGAGCTTATATCTTTAAAAATATCAATAATTAAGAAATGACCTTGTATCTTGTCAACTACTGACATTTTTAAAGATATAAGCTCATCCCGACATTACATCCATCAAGACCTTTCATTTGAGTACTCACATCAATTTTTCATATATTTTATATAGTTATATGTATTATATATATATATATATATGAAAAATATATCAAAATGCATGTGGGTACTCAAATGAAAGCTCTTGATGAGTGTAACATCGGGATGAGCTTATATCTTAAAAAAGGTCAATATTTAAGAAAGTACATTGCAATTTAACAAAAGTCATTATTTAACAAATCAAAATTTTATTTATTTATAATTCATGTCACGGCAGTCACGTAGTGACTGCAAGGTTACTAGTATTAATAATAAATAACAATAATAATAACTTAAAATCAAAATTAAAATCTCAAATTATAAATAAAAAAATTGATTAATTAGAAAAAAATATTATTATTATTATTATTTTTATAATATGTAATTAGCAGTAATTAAAAAATTAAACATAAATTTTCTATTTAAAAATAATTATAAAATTACAGCACAATATAAGCCCATTGCATGTAGCAGCAAAATGGGGGAAAAACAATATGGTAAAGTTATTATTAGAAAACTCAGCCATGATCGAAGCAAAAACACGGGACGGTTTGACTCCACTTCACTGTGCTGCTAGATCTGGTCATGAAGAAGTTGTTTCAACGCTTCTTGAACATTCTGCGCCGATTAGTGCGCGTACCAAGGTAAATAACAATAATAAAATATCACAGGTTAAAAATTAAACTAATTAATGATCTTATCAAATTAAATTAGAATGGACTGGCGCCACTTCACATGGCATCGCAAGGTGACCATGTCGACGCAGCACGTGTATTGCTTTATCACCGCGCTCCAGTTGATGAAGTTACCATTGATTACCTAACTTCACTTCATGTAGCAGCACACTGCGGTCATGTAAGAGTCGCTAAATTACTTCTTGACAGAAAAGCTGATCCAAATGCAAGAGCGCTGAATGGCTTCACTCCATTACACATTGCGTGTAAGAAAAATCGTATCAAGGTTGTGGAACTGTTATTGAAACACGGCGCGTCTATTGAATCAACTACAGAAGTAATTATACCCTAGATGATTAAATTATTGATTATTCATGCGATTAATAAATAATAAATAATCTATATTATTAAAAGAATAAGTTAAATTTTGTGGCTAGTGTATTTAGATGATAAAATGATGATAAGTATTTCGGCTGCATTCGAAAATGCCCTATCTCTAGATACATAATTAAAAATGACCTTGTATCTTGTGAACTATTGACATTTTTAAAGATATAAGCTCATCCCGACATTACATTCATCGAGACCTTTCATTTCAGTACCCACATCAACTTTTCATATATTTATATATATTATATATATGTATATATGAAAAATATATCAAAATGCATGTGGGTACTCAAATGAAAGCTCTTGATGCGTATAACATCAGAATGAGCTTATATCTTTAAAAATATCAATAATTAAGAAATGACCTTGTATATTGTGCACGATTGACATTTTTTAAAATGTAAGCTCATCCCGAGATTACACTCATCAAGAGCTTTCATTTGACTACCCACATGCATTTTGATATATTTTTCATATATACATATATATATTTATATAATATATATAAATATATGAAAAATTGATGTGGGTACTCAAATGAAAGGTCTCGATGAGTGTAACATCGGGATGAGCTTATATCTTTAAAAACTTCAATAGTTCACAAGAGATAATGTCATTTCTTAATTATTGATATTTTTAAAGATGTAAGCTCATCCTGATGTTACACTCATCAAGAGCTTTCATTTGAGTGCCCACATGCATTTTGATATATTTTTTATATATGCATACAATATATATATATAATGTATGAAAAGTTGATGTGGGTACTCAAATGAAAGGTCTCGATGAGTGTAACATCAGGATGAGCTTATATCTTTAAAAACGTCAATAGTTAAAAAAGTACAGTGCAATTTAACAAATGTCATTATTTAATAAATCAAAATTTTATTTATTTTTAGTTCATAAGTTACAGCAGTCACATAGTGACTGCAAGGTTGCTAGTAATAATAATAATAATAATCATTAAAATTATTCACCAGTCCGGATTAACACCTCTGCATGTGGCCAGCTTCATGGGATGCATGAACATCGTCATATTTCTTCTTCAACACGAAGCTAATCCTGACGTACCAACTGTCAGAGGAGAGACACCGCTTCATTTAGCAGCTCGAGCCAATCAAACTGATATTATAAGGATATTACTTCGGAATGGGGCTAAAGTTGATGCTCGCGCAAGGGTAAGCCGATATTTATTATTTTTTTACACAAAAACTATTATAGATATTAATATTAAATTTCTTCAGTTCAACAATTACACTCTTGAATAACACTAAAAATATCTAAATTTATTTTTTTTGATATTTTTTATATGAATAAACAACGGGTGAACGGAGCTCTGACAAAACGTGGGTATAAAGCTCTCGTACATGATGATAACGGCTCATCTAAAAAACTAAAACCAAAATTATTTACCTTCAATGTATAAGTAGCTATTGCACCAGCGAAGGAGATTAATATTTATTGATAAATAACAAAGTGGCGGACATTTAAAAAAAAAACTGAAAATTGAGGCTTTTTTTCACAGATTTTAGTCCTAAAAAAATAGTAAAAATAAAAATTTTGATTTGGTTGTAGCTGATGCAATAGCTACTACTATGTAGAATATGTCGTTTAAATTTCATTAAGATCGGGTCAGTGATTCCGGAGATATCATGTACCTAAACCAGAAAAACATACTTCTGAGATAAACAAGTTTAAAGTTTTTTTAATTAAAAAAAAAAAATCTTACCTCAAGTCAATCAGCGATGCCGGGATCATACAAAATCCCTCGAGCCTTTTCAAAAATTTTATTTTCTTCCACTCGAAAATTCACATAAACATCGTAAAATAATCTAGTTACAGTTCGATCACTTAAAAATTTCAACAATACTTTTATATATATGTATTTTCGAAAAATGGCACCAGAATAATCTCTTGATGCAATTTTTCATCAATAATTTTTTAAGCTTAGTTTATTTTTCAGGAAAAATAAAAAAAATTGTCAAGTATCTGTTAAATTCAGTGTCATTTTTTTCAAATTTTTTTCCATCTGATATTTATTACTGATAAAAATAATTGTTTGTAATTAAAAAAAAAAAATCAAATGAGTAATAATTTGAATGTTATAATTTTTTAAATTAAATAAATATAATTTTGATCAGTAAAAAAATCATTTCTTGTTCATTCGTATCACTAGCTGTCATTAAAATTATCGAACTTCTGAGATAAACGCGTTTAAAGTTTTTTTAATTAAAAATAAAAAAAGTGTTACTTAAAATCAATCAGCGATGCCGGAACCATACAAATAATAGATAACGGCTCATCTATTACACTAAAACCAAAATTATTTGTTAATTTTCTCAGTAAAATACTTTCATAAAAAAGAAAGATTATAATATGATTATTTGTATACAAGCCAGTACATAAAAAACAAAAATTTTATGCATGAAAAAAAAATGTTTTTTTTTTTCTTCCGAAAAAATGGCCCCTTTCGCTAGTTCCGAAAGTGGTCATATTTACACGAAAAAGAGAAAGCATTGCAATGAATGTTATTTTCTAATCTTTCATCAGGAGTGGGGAAAGTTGGAAGGGGTAGTCGAGTATGCTTGACAGTGAGCGGTACTTCGTAAGTTACCGTGAGGTGTCGCACATAACAACTTTTTGTCCGTTTGAAGACAGTTATTTCAGAATGGATAAATTCTATTTATTTTGACGAATTGGTATCGCTTCTCGGCCTGATGGCTAAGATCAAAAGTGTAGTATCTGTTCTTATCAGCTTAATATCTGGTACGGTTCTCATAGAGAATCCAGTATATTAATCTGATTTTTGAAACTTGACGGAACTATGGAGCTTGCTCCAAGTCTGTCATGAGTTGCCCGGCATTGCAGTGGCGCCGGAGTCAGCTATAATATTATCGAAAAATAAGTGATGGAGGAGGTTTTTGTCTGAGGATAGGAATGCTTAATATATAAGAATAGTATTTGACTCAAAACTAACAAGATTTGAAATTAATACATGCAAATTTTTTAAAATTCCTAATTTTTTTCTTGAGCGATAAATAGTATATTTCTTACCTAGGGCAGAAAAATAAGAAATGTCTCAGATCACATGTAATTGTCGGCCGAGGCGAAGCCGAGGTCGAAAAACATGTGATCTGAGGCTTTCTAATTTCCTGCCCGTGGTGAGAAAAAACTTTTTTTCCCCTCCGGCCGAAAAGCGTCAATTTTCCGCCCGCTGCGCTAATGAAAATGCCGCTTTCCGCCTCCGTCGAAGAGAAAAATAGTATTCTTACCACGGGCAGAAAATAAGAAAGCCTCAGATCACATGTTTGTCGACCTCGGCTTCGCCTCGGTCAACAATTACATGTAATCTGAGACACTTCTTATTTTCCTGCCCTAGCAAAGAAAAATACTATTTTGACAAGAAATTTCACTTATTCTAACAATAGTATATTACACATCTAGGGCAGTAAAATAAGAAATGTCTCAGATCACTTGTAATTGTTGTCCGAAGCGAAGCCGAGGTCAATAAACATGTGATCTGAGGCTTTCTTATTTACTGCCCGTGGTGTGTATACTATTTTTCTCCTCGACGGAGGCAGAAAGCGGCATTTTCGTTTAGCGCAGCGAGAGGAAAATTGACGCTTTCCGCCCGGAGGTGAGAAAAATTAATTCTCTTGCTTTAAGAAATACGTATCTTGATCCAAGAAAATTTATTTAAGTCAAGAAAATCTTGTTGTTTTGAGAAAATTCAGCCTCGAGCTCCAAAAAATTTAGTTCTTGATAGAAGTAAATTTTCTTGTCTTAAGAAAATTTCTCTCTTGCGCTAAAAAATTAAATATAAAGATAGAAGTAAATTTTTATTAATATTTTTATTGATTAACATGTCAAATGGAAAGATCAAATAATATTTCATCATTTTTTTTCATTCAATATGTATGGGTGATTCTCTGTAAGGACGTCTTAAATCTATACAAAATTGTCCGACCAAATTATTTTTGATTTTATTAGAAAAAAAATTAACAAGGGCTACAAAACCATCAGCTTAATCATAATAAATAAACAGCCGATTTAATTTTTGCTATTTCGATATTTGTGTATCTTTTGCCATATAACATGACAGGGGACTGTTTTTTTTTTTATCAAATTGAGAAAAATCAAGCAAACTATTTCAATGCATTCAACTTTTCAAGTTCTCAATGAATGTTTACATTAATTAGAATAATATCAAGACTTATGGATCCAATTTTATAAATAAATTATAAATAAAAATAGTTTCAGGGGACTGAGTTTAGAAGTAGCTCAGACACATATTTCCAGCACAAACGGTGCTTTGACACTAAATAAAATGCCGATAAAGCGCTAACAGCCCTATGGTTATTAACTTAAGGCTAGTTAGATCTTTATAAACCTTACAAAAGGTAAAATAACACGCTGGATTTTTTTTTTGGCTTTGAACTTCTGGCAGGGGACTGTTCTTAAAATGCCTGGGACAAACTTTGGTTTAATGAATTTAATGAAACAAATTAATTTTCGGTACTTTTTATTGAAGAAGATTGTTAGTTAACTAATTAAGTTTATAAACATTATGGACCAAATTATATATTACGGGCGAATAACTTAAAATTTAATCTTAAAGTTTTAATTTTGAGAATGGGACAGCCTAGGGGACTGTTATTTCGGTGGTTTACGAATTTATAGCAAAAAAACCAAAATTTATTTCATTTTAGTTTTCAATGCTCCAAATAGAAATGTTTTTTTACTTTCGTAATAAATTTTTTTTAGTAACAAAATAACAATTTTTCTAATAAAAAATGCCTGGGACAGCAAAAAACATCCTTACAGAGAATCACCCGTATAATTGCACGCTAAAATAATATAAAATAGGTATCAACTATTCAAGAGAAAAATTTTCTCAAGGTGAGAAAATTTTTTTCTTATCTTAAGTAGGTGCCGCTGCTTCCCTAAAGTATCTAAAAATCTTGATCAAATATAAAAATTTATTGTATCAAGTATTTATGATCTGAATTAAAAAAAAATGACTTCGACCAAGAATAGAATTTCAAGAAAAATTTTTACTTCGACCAACACAACTTCGGTCTTCCTTCAGGCACCCGACAAATTTTCTTAAGCCAAGAATTTTTTTCACCAGTCAAGAAATTTTTCTTTCTGTGTAATTATTTGATTAAATATCCCGGAAGCCTGTTTTTTAATTTTTTAATTAAGTATTAGGCTACGTAGATTGAATTTACAAATTTTCAGGAAGTTTTAAAAATTTGACTACTTCGCGTGGATCTCCTTAAAACAAAATTCAAAAAATCTTAGAGAAGATATAAAATATTATTAATGAAAATTATTTTGTTGCAGGAGGAGCAAACCCCCTTGCATATAGCTTCAAGATTAGGCAATGTTGACATCGTGATGCTTCTTCTTCAACATGGTGCTTCGGTCGATACTACGACAAAAGACATGTATACTGCTCTTCATATCGCGGCTAAGGAAGGTCAAGAAGAGGTAAATAATAAAGAAATAGCTCGTATTGCTGATTATATTAATACACAGAATAATTTATATCTGTTTTGGACTCGTCACAAAGAATATATGATATAATTTTATTTTGTTACATATTATTATTATTATTATTAATATTATTTTAGTTATTATTAATTATTATTTTTGCACATTCATTTGTTTACTGTATTTTGTTTATGTTTATGTACCGATTTTTATTTTCACTAGTTAATAAATAATTTTTAAAAATATTTTTATGTAAATGATTGTTACAGTTAGTTTTAAGCACGATTAAGTAATTTTTTGTTTTAGATTTTAAAAAGTAGATTTCTTTTTTTAAATTTTGTTTTCAGGTAAGTGCATGTTTATTATTTTTTATTCAATTATAATTTATAATACTTGTGGAATTTTTAACTTCCCGCTAAGAAAATCGAAGATTTTCAAAAATCGGGAAGTTATTGTTTTCACCCCGTTTTGCAAAAATCGAGTTTTCATCAGATCTCGACGTTTGAAGATCACAGGAAACTTCCCTGACTATCCCCGCGAGGTTGTCACGGCGTCTGTATGTATGTGTGTGTGTGTGTGTGTGTGTGTGTGTGTGTGTGTGTGTGTGTGTGTGTGTGTGTGTGTGAAAGTATGTGAACCGCTTATAACTTTTGAACGGCTTGACCGATTTCATCGCGGTTGGTGCCATTCGAAAGGGCTTGACCAAACTTAGATTTTGAAAACTATTTGGACCGATTCAGATCAATAGATTTTGAGAAATCTTCAAAAAACTGAAAAAAAAAATTTTCTCAAATGTGGTTTTTTTTGGAATAACTTTTAAACGGCTTAATAGTTCAATTCCAAAAACTAATCAGCTCTTAACTTCAAAAAACCACGTCGATCGCCACCAGTCCGGTCAAAATCGGTTGATTCATTCGAGAGATATCGTGAACGAAAGAAAACCGAAAAAAGTGTTTTTTCGGAATAACTCCAAAATTCCTAGCGCGATCAATTCAAAATTTAAAATTCTTTGTGAGGCTTGAAAAACTGCGTCGAATGCTTCTAACCGCGTAAAAATCGGTTTATTCATTCAAAAGTTATTGTGGTTTAAAAATTCAAAAAATAGTGTCTTATCAAATCTCTATCAGACTTTTGAGCTCGAAGAGCTTTAAAGGATAGGAAAGCAATCTCTTTGAGCTCGGAGAGCTCAAAATAACCCATAAATTTTATTTTTGAGCTCGAAGAGCTCAAAAACGTCATTGGTACAATTTTAAGCGCCTAAGTATGGAATTAGCGGGAAGTTGCAGGGATGGCCTTCAGGGTCAACCGTTTTCCTAATTTTTTTGAGTGAATTTATTTGGCTTGCAATGTCACATGATATCACGATTGCTTATAAACAAAAATCATCTTTATAAATTATTTGCATTAATTATATTACATTATAATAACGTTTATTGTAAAATAGCAAATTCTATCACAGCTTATAATTATCTTTTATATTTTTAAATATTAAAAACGTTAATTTATTTAGTGAATTTAATTATTATCATGTATTCCAGCTGTAGAGTTATAAAAAGTGTCAAAAAAAAATTACTATTTTTGCTTTTTATTTTAAATAAATATCTGTTAACAGTTAACAAATATTCATTAACCATTAATTTATTTATTATTTATTTATTTTAACAGTACATTGAACCCTACAGCAATGCCAATAATTGGGTTCCATAGAAAAGAAATGAATATAACAATTGTTTTATTATAGTAAAGCTTAAATATAAAATTAATAGTAGTAAGTCTATGCTTTATCTGATAAATTGATCATATATTATTTGATAGTAATTAGCAATTAGATAGGATGCACTAAGTCAGTGTCCAATTGAGGAACAAAGTTTTGCAAGAGAGCCAATTAATAAATATTTATTAACAGAATAAATTGTACTTAATAAATTAATTATTAATTGTTAATAAATATTAGTTAACTGTTAACAAATATTTATTAACATTTAATAAATCATATTTAATAAATAATATATTAACTGTTAATTTCGGAATAACTCCAAAATTCCTAGCGCGATCAATTCAAAATTTGAGATTCTTTGTGAGGCTTAAAAAACTGCGTCGAATGCTTCTAACCGCGTAAAAATCGGTTTATTCATTCAAAAGTTACTGTGGTTTAAAAATTCAAAAAATAGTGTCTTATCAAATCTCTATCAGACTTTTGAGCTCGAAGAGCTTTAAAGGATAGGAAAGCAATCTCTTTGAGCTCGGAAAGCTCAAAATAACCCATAAATTGTATTTTTGAGCTCGAAGAGCTCAAAAACGTCATTGGTGCAATTTTAAGCGCCTAAGTATGAAATTAGCGGGAAGTTGCAGGGATGGCCTTCAGGGTCAACTGTTTTCCTAATTTTTTTTTTTTTTATTTAATTAAGGATATTAATTTTATTAATTGATTATATTATTTTTTTATTTACTATAGGTCGCAGCAATTCTTGTTGAAAATCATGCGTCAGTAAAAGCTTTGACCAAAAATGGATTTACACCATTACATATTGCTGCTAAATATGGTAATGTGAATGTAGCTAAAATTTTATTACAAAAAGACAGTAAACTCGACTCACAAGGCAAGGTAATAATTAATAATGTTATTATTTATTTAATTATATTGCATTACTAATGATAAGAGGATGATGTATCTCTATTTATTTATTTATTTGATAATGCCAAGGCAGTTGCCAAAAAAAAATGGCAAAGTTAAAAAATAATTATTGCAATAGTGGATACAATAATAAAAAAATTTGAAATATAATGAAGATAACAATAAAGATACTTATGATTAATTATAATATGATTTAATAGGAATATTAGAATTGTAGAAATCTATTGAAAAAATGAAAAATTGAATTTTTTTGAGTCTTAAAAAAAAATTTAGATGTATAAAATAAAGAAATTTTCTACTTTATAATTGAAATTTTTAAATTTCTGACTATAAAAGTTGAATAATTTAAAAAGAAAGTTGATTTATAAAAATTTAATTATTTTTGAGTTTTTTTTTAATTTTCAATTTTTTAAGTAAAAATTCATAAAATATAAATATAAAATTTATTTTTACATCTTACGCCTTTTTAAATTTAATAATTTTTTTTTTCAAAATCAAAGGTATAGCAAAAAAAATTTTTTTTTATCTTATGAAACAAGTTTTCTTCTTTGATAAAAAATTGAAAATTTTAAAATACTCAAAAATGATTGAATTCAGCTAAATTTTTGTAAATCAACTTTTTTTTTTTTATTTCAATTCTTACAGCCAGAAGTTTAAGAAGTTAAATTTTTACAATAAAAAGTTAGAAAATAAACTAAAATTTTTTTCTTTTATTTAAAAATGTATTTGAAGTCAAAATGGTGGAACTAAAAAAAATTTTTTTTATTTTTTTTGAGATTCAAATATTATACCCGTTTTCAAATTCATTAAAAAAAATTTGTTTTTCTTATTTTTATGACTTTTTGCTTCAAAAATTAAAAATTTTGAAAAACTGAAAAATTATTGTATTAAATTAACTTTTTTTTTTGCTAATTTTCAATTCTTATAGCCGGAAGTTTAAGAAGTTAAATTTTGACAATAATAAATTAGAAAATAAACTAAAAATTTTTTTAGTCAAAATAATGTAACTAAATTAAAAAAAAATTTTTTTCTACAGATTTATATATTATACTCATTTTCACATTCATTAAAAAACATTTTTTTTAATCTTTATGACTGCTTCAAAAATTGAAAATTTTGAAAAAGTTAAAAATTATTGTATTCAATTAACTTTTTTTTTTTATTTTCAATTTTTATATATAAAAATTGACTATAGTCAAAAGTTTAAGAAGTTAAATTTTCAAAGAAGAAATTTGTAAAATAAAACAAATTATTTTTTTTATATGTAAATGTTATTTCTTAAAGTCAAAAAAGTGTAATTAAAAAAAAAAATTTTAATTTATTTTAAGGATTTATCAATTATATACATTTTCAATTTTATTGAAAAAAAATTTTTTTATACACTCTTTCTTTATTAGTAATGCGATATTTAAATTTAATACCAAATTAATTAATGAAAAATAAATTTTCAGAATGACATAACACCACTGCACCTCGCTTGTCACTACGATCATTCCAATGTAGCAAACATGATCCTAGAAAAAGGAGCATCACCAAACCTAGCGTCTCAAAACGGACATACGCCGTTGCATATCGCAGCTCGGAAGAATCAAATGGACATTGCATCAACATTACTGGAGCACGGAGCAGATCCCAATGCACAATCCAAAGCCGGATTTACACCACTTCAACTGAGTGCCCAAAAAGGGCATTATGATATGACCAATTTGTTAATTGAACATGGTGCTGACCCGAACCACAAATCCAAGAATGGTCTGACCGCATTACACCTCTGCGCTCAAGAAGATTCCATTCGTGTCGCATCTATTTTAGTGAAAAATGGTGCTAACGTCGAGAGCCAAACGGAGTCTGGTTACCGGCCGATTCACGTCGCCTCACACTTTGGAAACTTGTCGATGATTAGATTTCTTCTTAAGCACAATGCACAAATTGATGTACGGACTAGTCATAATTATACTCCGTTGCATCAAGCCGCTCAGCAAGGACATGCACACATTGTCACTGCGCTCTTAGAAGGAAATGCGTCTCACAATGCTAAAACAACTGTAAGTTCTTCTTTTCTTCTTTTATTTTAATCAGAATGAGCTTATATCTTAAAAAATTCCAATAATTAAGAAATCATATTGTATTTTGGCCACTGATGATATTTTTAACGATATAAGCTCATCCTGATGTTACGCTCATCGAGACCGTTCATTTGAGTACCCACATGCATTTTCATATATTTTTCATATTTACATATATATGATATAGATAAATATATGAAAAATTGATATGGGTACTTAAATGAAAGGTCTTGATGAGTGTAATGTCAGGGTGAGTTTATATCTTAAAAAATGTCAATAATAAAGAAATGACAAAGTATTTTGGACACTAACGATATTTTTAACGATATAAGCTCATTCTGATGTTACGCTCATCGAGACCGTTCATTTGAGTACCCACATGCATTTTCATATATTTTTCATATTTACATATATATAATATAGATAAATATATGAAAAATTGATATGGGTACTTAAATGAAAGGTCTTGATGAGTGTAATGTCAGGGTGAGTTTATATCTTAAAAAATGTCAATAATAAAGAAATGACAAAGTATTTTGGACACTAACGATATTTTTAACGATATAAGCTCATTCTGATGTTACGCTCATCGAGACCGTTCATTTGAGTACCCACATGCATTTTCATATATTTTTCATATTTACATATATATGATATATATAAATATATGAAAAATTGATGTGGGTACTTAAATGAAAGGTCTTGATGAGTGTAATGTCAGGGTGAGTTTATATCTTAAAAAATGTCAATAATAAAGAAATGACGAAGTATTTTGGACACTAACGATATTTTTAACGATATAAGCTCATTCTGATGTTACGCTCATCGAGACCGTTCATTTGAGTACCCACATGCATTTTCATATATTTTTCATATTTACATATATATAATATAGATAAATATATAAAAAATTGATGTGGGTACTTAAATGAAAGGTCTTGATGAGTGTAATGTCAGGGTGAGTTTATATCTTAAAAAATGTCAATAATAAAGAAATGACGAAGTATTTTGGACACTAACGATATTCTTAACGATATAAGCTCATTCTGATGTTACGCTCATCGAGACCTTTCATTTGAGTACCCACATCAATTTTTCATATATATATATATATATATATATATATATATATATATATATATATATATATATATATATATATATATTAGGGTGGGTCAAAAAAATCGATTATTTTTTTTTTAACTTCTAATATTGAAAAGTTGGTTCTCAGGCACCTCTAGAAGATGCTCACCAAATTAGAGCTCTTAATATTGATAGGAAGCTTATCCTCATCACAGTTTTATATGTTTTGTTAGTCTCTTATAAAAAAGATCATATCTCACTATTGATCAATTTTTTAGTCAAATCATTATACATATTTTTGTATAAAATTGAATGATCTACAAAAAAGATCTGAAATGTGTAAGCGATTACATTAATCATTTCAAAGATATCCGAGATCAAAGTTTAAAAAATGTAATGTGGAAAGAAATTAAAAAAAAAAATTTTTTTTTGATAAATTTTTTAAACTGAATAATAAAATAATAATTGTAATAAAAGTATAAGAATTTTTTTTTTTTCGGTGAAAATAATTTTAGTATCATATCTTTATTATAAAAAATTATGATATTACTTTTTAACAATTGATCTTCACGTTAAAAAATATTTTCTAACTGTTAATAAGTGTAATTATCTTAAAAAAAAATTTTTTTTATTTAAATTTAATAAATGAAGAAATAATTTCCAAAGAAAAAAATTTTATTAACAGTTAATATAATCTTCTTTCATTGTACTTATTAAATAGAATAAAATAATTTATTTAATTTTTAGGATGGATTAACTGCATTGAACATTGCACAAAAATTGGGGTACATTTCAGTGATGGAAGTTCTCAAAGGGTTAGATTACGACACGCAGACTCCCGACAACAAAACGTGGGAAGAAAAGTACAAAGTTATTGCTCCAGAGAGTCTGCAAGAAACTTGTTTTATGTCAGACTCCGATGACGAAGGAGGTAATTAATAAAAACTTGAAACTGTTCCAACAGTAATATTATAAACTAATTAATTATTAATAATTAATAATTAGTTTCAGATGGCTTAACTAACGAGCAGCCGTACAGATACTTAACAGCAGACATAATGAAGAGTTTACGCGACGATTCGTTGCCTATCGACGTAACGCGTGATGACCCAATTCATCGGCAATTATCTCACGAAGAAAAACAAGAATTTACTCAGAGTAATAATTATTGCCCGCCGGAAAATTTCGATTCGACTGATGCAATTAACGTTGGGTATGTTAATTTATGTATCTAAATATTTTAACGAGAAAATTAATTAAAGTTGCTAATTACTAATTACAATGAATTATTTCAGAAGACTGCATTTTAGATCGTAAGTTTAAATTATCTTACTTTTTATTAAATTTTAATAATTAAATTTTATGATTAATAATTATTGATTTTTATTTTTTTTTTCTAGATTTTTAGTAAGTTTTCTGGTAGACGCGCGTGGAGGAACTATGAAAGGTTGTCGTCACAGTGGAATACGAATTATAGTACCTCCAGGAAGAGCTACTATGCCAATTCGCGTAACTTGTAGGCTTTTGAAACCTAGTAAAGTTGCGAATCCTCCGGCGTTAATGGAAGGCGAAGCTCTGGCGACGCGTATCATTGAAATGGGTCCTGTTGGTGCTACATTTTTAGGGTAATTATCATTATTATTAATATTTAATTAATTATTTATGATTTATTAATTAGAAAAAATGTTAGGTAATAATATTTTTTTGCCCTCCGGGCGGAAAGTGGCAACTTTCGTCCCGCTGCGCTAAACTAAGTTGCCGCTTTCCGCCTTCGTCGGACAAAAAAATAGTATACACTCCTCGGGAAGTAAATAAGAAAGCCTCAGATCACATGTTTGTTGACCTCGGCTTCGCCTCGGCCAACAATTACATGTGATCTGAGACATTTCTTACTTTACTTCCCTAGGTGTGTAATATACTAATTCATAATAATTATAATAATATTACTATTTTTTCCGAAGATCGGTGTTTTTACTAAATAAAGAGTTCTATATTTCAAAGCCATTATCCCCGATCCAAATTGATGTTAGACTAATTTTTAAATTTTACATTAAATTTTTATTTATTGAATTCTTTAAATTTTAATTTTTACTTATTATTTATTTTCACCACATTATTGTCGGTATGAGCACTCATACCATTCGGTGGCCGAAAAAAGTCTCACTGAGTAAAGAATATAACATCTTTGCTTAATCTTAAATTAAAATAAAGATTTTTAATTGTTAGATATATTCACCCAAGGATGGTATGAGTGCTAATACACTGTAAAAAAAGCGGTGTTAAAATGGACTCATTTTAACACCGATATGTAACACCTGTGTCTTAACACCGGTGTAGGGGTGCTCTTTTGCGGTGTTAAACCGGTGTAATATGGGTGTAATACCGGTATAAGTAGAATAATTTTATACCGTATCGGAGTATGAATATTACATGATCCATAAAACACAATTAATATTCAATATTTATCGAAATGAGACAAGTAACATTTATTTAAGAATTTTCAATTTATAAAATTACGCAGAAATCGATTTAATTAATGTTATACAACAAGTTAAATAGTATTTACAATATTAAATGTTTAGGAACAATATAATAATTATTTTTTATTTTTTTTTTTTTTTTTCTATGAAATTCTGTTATTATTAGAGAATTCTATTGGTAATAGAAAATTTCTATTAGTTTATTAAAATTCATTATTAAGAAAAACGTTTTATTTGTCTATTAGAGTTCTATTGTTGATAAGAAATTTAAAAAATCTATTGAAATTTTATTTCTTAGGATAAAATTCCATTAATCTATTAAAATTCTATTGTTAATAGAAAATTTTATTATTCCATTAAAATTTTATTGTAAGCAATATAGTTCTATCAATTTAGCAGTAAAAACTTTCACTATTCCATTAAAATTCTATTATTGATAGAAAATTCCATTATTAATGGAAAGTTCTATTAATTCATCAAAATCTTTCTCATAAATAATGTTGTTCTATTAGTTTATCAGTTGAAAAATTTCACTAATCCATTACAATTCTATTATTAATAGAAGATTTGATTAGTCCATTAAAGTACCATTATTAATGGAAAATTCTATTAATTCATCAAAATTTTATTATAAACAATATAGTTCTATCAATTTATCAGTAAAAACTTTCACTAGTTCATTAAAATTCTATTGTTAATAGAAAATTCCATTATTAATGGAAAATTCTATTATTCCATTACAATTTGATTACAAATAATATAGTTCTATTTTTATGTCAGTGAAAAATTGCATTAATCTATTAAAATTTTATTATTAATAGAGAATTCCATTAGTCTATTAAAATTCCATTATTAATGGAAAATTCTATAAATTTATCAAAATTTTATTATAAATAATATAGTTTTATGAATTTATCAGTAAAAATTTTCACTAGTCCATTAAAATTCAATTGTTAATAGAAAATTCCACTATTAATGAAAAATTCTATTATTCCATTACAATTTGATTACAAATAATATAGTTCTATTTTTATGTCAGTGAAAAATTGCATTAATCTATTAAAATTCTATTATTAATAGAGAATTCCATTAGTCAATTAAAATTCCATTATTAATGGAAAATTCTATTAATTTATCAAAATTTTATTATAAATAATATAGTTTTATGAATTTATCAGTAAAAATTTTCACTAGTCCATTAAAATTCAATTGTTAATAGAAAATTCCACTATTAATGAAAAATTCTATTATTCCATTACAATTTGATTACAAATAATATAGTTCTATTTTTATGTCAGTGAAAAATTGCATTAATCTATTAAAATTCTATTATTAATAGAGAATTCCATTAGTCAATTAAAATTCCATTATTAATGGAAAATTCTATTAATTTATCAAAATTTTATTATAAATAATATAGTTTTATCAATGTATCAGTAAAAATTTTCACTAGTCCATTAAAATTCAATTGTTAATAGAAAATTCCATTATTAATGAAAAATTCTATTATTCCATTGAAATTTTATTACAAATAATATAGTTCTATTTATATATCATTAAAAAATTGCATTCATCTATTAAAATTCTATTATTAATAAAAAATTCCATTAGTCTATTAAAATTCTATTATTAATGGATAATTCTATTAGTCCATTAAAATTTTATTATAAACAATATAGTTCTATTTATATATCATTAAAAAATTGCATTCATCTATTAAAATTCTATTGTTAATAGAAAATTCTATTATTCCATTAAAATTTTATTGTAAGCAATATAGTTCTATCAATTTATCAGTAAAAACTTTCACTAGTTCATTAAAATTCTATTGTTAATAGAAAATTCCATTATTAATGGAAAATTCTATTATTCCATTACAATTTGATTACAAATAATATAGTTCTATTTTTATGTCATTGAAAAATTGCATTAATCTATTAAAATTCTATTATTAATAGAGAATTCCATTAGTCTATTAAAATTCCATTATTAATGGAAAATTCTATTAATTTATCAAAATTTTATTATAAATAATATAGTTTTATCAATTTATCAGTAAAAATTTTCACTAGTTCATTAAAATTCTATTGTTAATAGAAAATTCCATTATTAATGGAAAATTCTATTATTCCATTACAATTTGATTACAAATAATATAGTTCTATTTATATATCATTTAAAAATTGCATTCATCTATTAAAATTCTATTATAAATAAAAAATTCCATTAGTCTATTAAAATTCTATTATTAATGGATAATTCTATTAGTCCATTAAAATTTTATTATAAACAATATAGTTCTATCAATTTATCAGTAAAAATTTCCACTAGTCTATTAAAATTCTATTATTAGTGTAAAATTCCATTATTAATGGAAAATTCTATTAATTCATCAAAATGTTATAAATAATATTGTTCTATTAGTTGAATAGTAAAAAATTTCATTAATCCATTAAAATTCTATTATTAATAGAAAATTCCATTAGTCCATTAAAATTTCATTATAATTATTATTTTTTGTTTTTTACAAATTATAATTGTTATTTTTAATTTAATTTCCAGACCAGTTTTAATAGACATTCCGCATTTCGCATCAATAGAAGGCAAAGAACGTGAAATAATAATAATGCGAAGTGAAAACGGCGAAACATGGAAGGAACACGACAATTCACGGGACAATGACGATACACTTTTTAACACAGCTCACGACACGCAAATGAGCAGTTCGCACCCTGGACGAATAACTCGAATAATAACAACCGAGTTTCCTCAATATTTTGCAATTATAACCAGAATAAAGCAAGAAGTACATGTAATCGGTGCTGACGGTGGTATACTAATTTCAAGTGTCGCTAATCATGTTCAAGCCGTTTTTCCACCTGGTGCTCTCACTAAAAAAATCAAAGTCGGATTACAGGTAAATCAATATAATATTTTCAAGAAGTATTTTATTACAAAGAGAAAAAAAATTTATTTTTTAAAAAAATTTTGTGATAGCCCTCGCGGTTTTTGAAATACCGTAAATTTTCGGTATTAATGCGTTTACCATAAATTAACCGTTATAATTCTGAAACAATCCGGTATTTCTGTGGTTATTTTGGCCAGTTTTTTTTACTATAGTTATACAGCATTTCTACCGTACTTTTGCTGCAAAGTTCAGAAATAATACGATAAAATTACCGTAAAACTCTAGAACTTTTACCGTAAAAAATCTATCTATTAACTATAATATTACTATAATTTTACAATAAGAAAATCGTATTTCTACGGTAAAAATACCAAAGATATACAGCAATTTTACCGCGTTTATACTGATATAATTAAAGATATAATGCTTTTTACCGTAAGATGGGCGGGTGTGTTTATTACTCGGTGAGTCTTATTAGGTGACTGAGTAAATAGATGCGGATAGTGTCTCTGATAGCTCAACTGGTAGAGCCTTCAGCGTGTAACTAGACGATCCGGGTTCGAATCCCGGTCTGGACTAAAAAAAATGATAATAATAGTAATAACAGAGAAATTAATTTATCAGCCTCTTAAAAATTATTCATGATAATTTATAATATTATAAAAAAAAATTTTAAGCTATTGAAAAATAGTAGTAAAGCAGCATATTTTTGGTATTTTGCCGGTAATAGGAAGTAGGGATCTTCTTTTCCGGTTTTTTGCTGCAATAGTGCCGCAGATATACAGTAAATATGCGGTACATTTACGGTTTAAATGCTGTTAATATACCGTAATTTTTCTATTGTAATGCCGTAAATATTTTGAATTTATTTCGTAATTTTTTCGTAATAATTCGACAAAAAAACTGGCTAAAATAACTGAAGTATTACGGTAAAAATACAGCATTTATATCGTATAAATACCGAATCTTTACGGCATTTCCAAAACCGTGAAGGAGAAAATTAATTTTTTTTTCAATTTCAAACAATTTTATTTGTTATTACAATGCCCATTTTTAAGTCAATAGAAATTTTTTCTCAGTGTAATTAAAAAAAAATTATCAATAATTATTTATTAAAAATTTATTTTATTAAATTTATTTATCAATAATTATTTATTAAAAATTTACTAATAATTAATGTTAATGTTTCAGGCTCACGTGATACCAGCTGAATTGACTGCCAAATTACTTGGAAATTGTGTAGCAGTGTCACCAGTAATTACCATCGAGCCAAGAAGACGAAAATTCCATAAACCAATAACACTGACTATACCAGTGCCTCAAGCCGCTAATAAAGGGATGATTAATGAATACGGGGGTGAAACACCGACTTTACGTTTACTTTGTAGTATTGCTGGTAATTTAATTATTTATTTATTTATTAAAACTATTATTTTTGTAATTATTTTAAGCAAACATTAGAAAAAAAAATTCTGCATGTAAAAATAAAAAAAAAATTATTAGTTGGAATTTTTTTATAATTATATAGCATCTAAATTATTAAGAAAAAAATTATTAGTGGAAATATTTTAAAGAATTTTAAAGCAAGGAAATAACTAAGAAAAATTTTTAATAAAAAAAATTCCAGAAGGTAAAATTCCACAAGTAGAAATTTTTAAAAAATAATTTTTTTTCAAAAAATTTGTTTTTTAAAAAAAAATTAAAAAATAGACAAGTGTCTGCTAACTTTAATGTCATCGCAAATATTACTTTTATTACTTATCACATTAATTTATTTTTTACTTATTTAAAGGTGGAACTAGCGAAGCTCAATGGGAAGATGTGACAGGATCAACTCCTCTGACATTTTTAAACAATCGTGTGTCTTTTACTACAACTGTTTCTGCAAGATTCTGGCTGATGGATTGTAGGAACATCAGTGAAGTTCCTAAAATGGCCACGGATCTTTATAAAGAGTCACTTTTTGTACCATTTATTACCAAGTACGTCACAATATTATTTTTCTTCTTTTTTGATTAAAATAATTTTTTTAATTGTGAAAAAAAATTAAAATGAAAAATTAAATTTCTTCTCTAAAATGTTTCTTGTGACATGACTAAATCTCTTTTAATTGTTTACCAAATTTCAAAATTTTAATATAAAGTTAAAATTTATATTTTTGGCTATTGACAAAAAATTAAAAAAAAATTTTTTTAGAAAAATAAAGAAAACACTATTTATAAAATAATTTTAGCTTTAAAAATACATTTAAATAAAATCTAGGATGCAAATTAAAATTAAATTTAAAGTTGAAAAATTTTTTGAAATTATGAAAACCAATAATAATTCATTTTTTGAAATTTTTAAACAATTTGGTTGAAAAAAATTTTTTTTTATTTGGAAAAAAAAAATAATTTTAAATAGACTACTTAAGAATTTTCATCCAAATTTAGAAAACTTTTTTTCAACAAGAAATTTTTATTTCAGCTAAGAAATAAAATAGTTTAAAATTTTAAATAAATTAATTTCTTTTTACATTAATAATTTTTTGCAAAATAAATTTTTTTTCTCTTATTTTAAGCGAAAATAAATGCAAATATTTATTAAATGATTTCTTTTTTTTTTTTAATACTAATAATAAATATCAGTCTCATTTCTTCATTATAGATTAAACATTCGTTGTTTAATCGCAATATTATAAAAAATATTTGCACAAATCTGCTAGCATTATTTTATTTGATGATACTGAAATAAAAAATTAAATAATTATGAAAAAAATTCAGCATAAAGAAATAAAAAAAAATGATATGTGGGAATTTAAAAAAATATTTTTTTTATCATAATTGATTTGTTTAAAAAATTTCAAAAATTCTCAAATATCTTCAAACTTTAGTATAATTTTTTTTTTATTTTTTAAAATAAAATAAATAATTATATTTTTTTATTTTTACAGTTTCGTTATTTATTCAAAACGATTTGATGTCGTGGAAGCTACACTGCGTATATTATGCATGACTGACGGTAAAGATGGCTTACACACTCTGGAAAAACAAGAAGAATTTTTGGAAATAGTAAAAAGTCGCGATGTTGAAGTTTGTATTAATTTTATAAAAGAAAAATTAGGGTAGAAGTATCGTTTTTGGACAGTTAATATTCGAATTAATTTATAAAAAATTATAATATTATAACCAGACACAGTAAAACATTTTGCGTCAAAAAACTTAGTGTTAAAAATTTTTGTATTAAATATTTAACACTTTTGTGTGTAAATTTAACACTAATTCTGTTAAATTAAATCAACACAAAAAAGTTTAGTTTAGTTTAGTTTATTAACAAAATTATGTCAAGGCAGTTGCCGAATGACAAAGAGTAAGTATACATATAATTTTACATTATTGTGCAGTTTAACTTATAAATATTTAGAGTGTTTTACACAATAATATTTTTAGATAAGTGATAATATTATATACTACATTAAAAATTAATATAAAAATTTAATTTATAAAGAATTAACTAATAATTTTAAGAATCTTTGATGTTACTAAAGAGACAGGTAGGATATTAAAGCAATATTAAAGCAAATTTTTAAGGGAGTTGGGAAAGAACGGATAGGGGAAAGGGGGGGACCTACTCAGTGGGGATTTTTCCGTAATTGAAAAAATAATCAGACAGCCCAGACTGGGAATCGAACCCAGATCTCTCGGTTACGCGCCAAGGGCTCTACCAGTTAAGCTATCCGAGACAAGTACTGACTACTATATTCAGTCACGTATATAAGACCCACCGAGCAAACAACGCCACCGTCCATCTTACGGTAAAGAGCCATATTAAAGCAAATTTTTTTAAGGGAGTTGGGAAAGAACGGATAGGGGAAAGGGGGGGACCTACTCAGTGGGGATTTTTCCGTAATTGAAAAAATAATCAGACAGCCCAGACTGGGAATCGAACCCAGATCTCTCGGTTACGCGCCAAGGGCTCTACCAGTTAAGCTATCCGAAGGAAACTTTAAATTAAAAAGAAGCTATATAAAGAAGGTTAACGAAGTTTGAAGATTAATAAAATAATGATAGAAGCATTTACAACAGTTTATGATCAAACATCTAAATTAAATAAATAATCAAAAATTTTATTTTTGAAAACCTCCAAGCTTGATGAATTTATAATGTCCTCTGGTAGTTCTTCCCATAATCGTATAACTGTAATTACGAAAGAAGACTCATAATGAGTGGTACTGAAATTTGGGAATTTAAAGAGAATATTATTTTTCTTGGCTGCTAGTCTCTCAGAACGTCTTACAGTAAGGTTTTCTTGAAATAATTCGCGCAAATAGCTAGGTTTACCAATTTCTAATAATTTATAAAAGTAACAACAAGTAAAATAAATTCGACGACTCTTTATCGAGAGCCATCCCAGTTCACGTCTATAAGGCGAGACATGTTCATCTCGCTTTAAATTGAAGATGAAGCGAATTGCTGAATTTAAAGAACGCTGGAGTTTACAATCATTTTCATCAGTTGCATTTAATGATACTATAGAGCAATAATCAATTAACGGTAAAATAGTTGCCGATACAAGTAATTTTTTAATTGATGAAGTGTAAATATTTCTACGTAATTTCAGGCTATATAATGCCGAATTGATTTTACTTATAGTTTTTGATGTGTGTAAGTTCCACGATAAATTACACGTAAAATGAACTCCAAGGCACTTGATTGATTCAATATAAGGTAGAGGTACACCATCAATTTCTAGCTTTGGAATACCTTCTCGCATAAGAGCTTTTACTTTGTTATTTGATCCCATTACCATTGCTTTAGTTTTAAGTAGATTTACTTCTAACCCATTATCTCTGGCCCAATCAACTACTGCTTGAGCATCTAGGTTCAACTGTCTAGTAGCTTCATGGATTTGATGACTATAACAATGTAAATAAATAGGGGACGGACGGGCAAGACGGAGAGGGCGGGTAAAATGAATAATCGTTTTAAATCGCTGGTCGGTCGATAGAAACATTTTAGACAGCAATCTATCAATCTATTATGTAACTACACTTACCGTTATCGATAAAGCATTGGTTTTGCATACTTGTGGGAATTTTTTTTATAAATATTGAAATTTAGAAAAAAAAAAAAATTTTTAATCTTAAGTATACAGTACTTAGTTTAATGTTGTTAAGGACGATGCAGATTTGATTTTTTTTCTTCATATTCAGGACGCGGTTGATATTTTTGCGACGATTGTTTTGATTGAAATGTATTTTCCAATCAGTATTCGTTTTACGCGACCTGAGTATTCATTTTGCCCGCCCTGGTAGGGCAAAACGGATAATGTTGACTTTTTTTTTTTTTTTTTAATTTCGAAGAAGAATTTCTTTGTTATTATTTTTATTTTACTTTAATTATAAACTTCAATTACCCAAAAAATTATTAGCCAAAGTTAAGAATGGATATCATTGTAATATATATTTGTTATTTCATTTTCAAATTAACATATCCGTTTTGCCCGTCCTTCCCCTATATTTATCATCAGCAAATAAACCATGATTTGTATAAGTAAGTCGTTTAGCCGCAGAGTTCATAACTAATAGAAATAATATGGGTCCTAGAACAGACCCTTGAGGAAAGTGTTAAATATTTAACATAAAAATTTTTAACACAAAATTTTTTGACGCAAAATTTTTTACTGTGTATTTTTGTTGAGTTTTAAAAAAATTTATATTAAAATAAATCGAGTTTGTAATGATTTATTAAAATAAATTCATATCTATCGTTTATTTGAACAATAAACGGTACTTCTACCTTATTTTAAAATTTTGTAATTATAAATATTATTTTTAAAAAAAAATTATTTTTCAGGCCTTGGATGGTAAAGATTTGTACTTAGAATTTAGCGGTAATCTTGTACCTGTTACAAAATCCGGCCAACAGCTCAAATTTACATTCAAAGCATTCCGTCAAAACAGGCTGTCATTTCACGTTAAAGTTAAGGATCAACTTTTGGATCCTGTTGCGCGCATGATGTTTATGCGAGAGCCAAAAGTTGCCAAGGGTGAAATCGCACAACAACCTATTTGCATTTTAAATATTGTTTTACCTGAACCAACAGTACCAAAAACGCCATCGAATTCTAAATTAAAAGGTATGATTATTTTATTTTATTATATTGTATTTTTCTAATTTATTTAAAATATTTTTTAATTTTATTTATAATTTATTTGTATTATTTTGTTGCGTTGGTTCTTTGTAGAGTTAGAATACGATTTCATTAGTAAAATGGATATTTATAAAACAACATACATGAGAGACTATGGAGAAAAACGTGATTTACCAAAGCCAACATCACCCACACAACAAAAATTAATTAGTGACATTTTAGATAAAAAACAATCAGGTATGTAAATATCCAGACACTTTTTTTTTATCCTTTAGTTTGTTTGTATTTAATTTTTTTTTTTTTTTTTTTTTTTTTTTGCATAAAGAAAGTTGCTTTATTTTATAATAAATATTCTGTGATAATAAATTCTGGGAAAAAAAATTTTTTATTAAGTTTCATGCAATTTTATTGTAATTAATAGTTTAAGCGCAGTTTTTTTAAAATAGTTTTTTAATAAATCAGAACAGATACATAATATGTCATACAAAAATCCTTTTTTTAAATTGATACATTAACAACTGACTTATTAATTAATAAACAATTTTTTTTTAAATAATAAAAAAAAATTAATATTTTTAAATAAATTGAGAACGGGTGTCTTGAATTATTTTAACAAATTTTATTTAATTTTATGCGAAAAAATGTCTGATAAAATTTTATATTTTATGAAATTTGAGTCCTGGTAATTCACGTAATTTTACAAAATTTTCCTCTGTTCTTTTGAACAAATTTAATGTAATTTTATAAAATTTAATGAAAATTGTCCTTTGGTCTTAAAAAAAATTTTTATCAAATTTTACGTGAAAAATGGCCTTACATAATTTCATAAAATTTGAGTTCTATTGTTTCATGTAATTTTAGAAAATTTTATGAAAATTTTCTTCTGTTCTTTTTAAAAAATTTTATTAAATTTGAGTTATGATGTGCCATGTTATTTTATAAAATTTTTTAAAAATTGTCTTCTGGCCTTAAAAAAAATTTTTATAAAATTTGAGTTGGTATTCCATGTAATTTTACAAAATTATTATAAATTTTATTAAATTTTACAATAATGCTAAAGTGAGTCATTTAAAATGTTATGAAATTTTATAAATTCTTATAAAAGTTTGTGAAAAATGGCTTTATATAATTTCATAAAATTTGAGATCTAATATTTCATATAATTATACAAAATTCTTATACAATTTTAATAATTTTATTTTTATAATTTTTTATAATTTTGTCCCCTGGTCTTACAAAAAAAATTTTATAAAATGTGAGTCTTGGTATTTCGTGTTATTTTATGAAAATTTTCTTCTGTTCTTTTCAAAAAATTTGACGAAATTTGAGTTCTGATGTGTCATGTAATTTAAAAAAAAATTAATGAAAATTGTCTTCTGGCCTTAAAAAAAATTTTTTTGAAATTTTATAAACTCTTATAAAATTTTATGTAAAAAATGGCTTTACATAATTTCATAAAATTCAAGTTCTGGTATTTCATATAATTTTACAAAATTCTTATTAATTTTCTTCAATTATACAATAATACTAAAGTCAGCAGTAATTAAAAATTTTATTTTTATTGTCATTAAAAATAAATTATAGAAAAAATATTTTTAAAAAGTTTGCACTTGTAATTTTTTTTTAATTTCATTAAAAAATTTAATTATAAAAATCTAATATGTGAAAATAATTTTACAATAAATTCTTTTAAAATTTTTTTAAATAAAATGAAATTTTATAAAAAAAAATCTTTCAGGTCATAATAATAATTTTCAAAAAATAAACTTAATATTAAAATTTTTTTCCAAAATTATATAATAATAATAATAACAATTATTATTATTATAATTATCTATTATACAACAAATCTTATTGATAACTTAAGAGTAACTAATAACAATAACAAAAAAAAAACCTACGCAACTAAATCCAATTACATAATATAGATCCGGGTAGGCTTCATAAATTCAATTTATAAAACTTAAAAAAATCCTGGTAGTAAACTGCCATTATCTTTAACATCAGTATCGCCGTAAGAGAACTACTATCAACACCTCTCTAAAAAAAAAAAAAAAAAAAAAAAACCATAAAAAAAAATCTTCCGTGAGTAAAAAAATTCTCTTAAAAAAAAATTCTTTCTTTCCATAATTATAATTTATTATTTTAATTTCAGGTTTTATTTTATATTTTTCTCTCACTCTCTTTCTTTCAAAAACTTTCTAATAAAAAATGTGTGAAAACGAAGAGCCAGATAATTTGCAACTAAGCAGCAAGATTCCCGAAGAAAGATTAACAAAGCAAGATTCGTCGTCAGAGTCTCCATCTCGCGGAGCAAAACCAAAGAAGAAACCAAAATCAAGACGTAGATTGAACGCTTTGATGTCTAATGTCTCAATCCACTTCTCAGACACTGATTCCGAGGGTGAGTTAACAATAATGAGCTCGCAAATCCGCAGCTTGAGTCCTTTAAAGCAGCGTCGGCTGCCAAACGGTCCAGTTACGCCTATAATATCAGTGACGCTGGAAAATGCGGACTCTGAGCCGCAAGATTTGCAGTGGGACGGTCTAGGAGAGTTTCCTAACGTGGACCGACGCAATAGCTTCGCGGAAAACCTGACGGATGTCGATGAAATTTATATGGGAAGCGATCAAGAGTCAAGCTGCAAAAAAGTAGAAAAAAAAGGACTCGCTGTGATGGAAAATGCTTGTCAAGGTGAAACTGACCTTGAAGATGTTTCTAATGATGAAGATGACCCTGTTGAGCCTCCGATCTTGCTACCCAAGGCTTTGGATATTCTCCGAGAGTTTGGGGGAGGAACAATTACTACCAAAGAAGGCGATGGTCCTTTTTCTATTGAGGTCAGAAAGCAAATGTCTATTGATGAAGAATACTTTGAAGATGATAATGGAGGTCATAGAAAAATTGATGACTTGTCGCTGCTGCACGGAGGCACTGACACTGAAGATATTGATGCGTCGGATGAAGAAGAAGAAATAGATGGCGCTTGTGGGCAGAAAGATGATATAGAGGACTTTGATTTGCTAGCCGGCTCGCAAGTTATTGTGAAAAATGTTAACAAGATGGAGGATTTGTTGAGTGTTAGAGATCCCGGTGATGATGGCGCTTCTGATGGGCTTACTGATGTTGAAGATTTTGAATAGATTTTTATGATTTATTTTTTTGGATTTTTTTTAACGATGCATTGATAGAAGGATTAATTTAAGTTTAATAAATCTACATTTTTAAGAGAATAAGCAGAATTTTGTGGGGTATTTATATGATAAAAGGGGTTTTTATGGTTAAATTTGGTATCGGAAAAGTTGGAGTTGTGCCTTTTCAAGGTTTTGATCATTCTCACCAATAGTCAATTTATGATGATTGAAGCTGCATTCGAGTATGTATCTCTAGATACATAATTAAGAAATTACCTTGTATCTTGTAAACTATTAATGTTTTTAAAGATATAAGCTCACTCCGATGTTAGATTTTTTGAGACCTTTCATTTGAGTACCCACATCAATTTTTTATATATTTATATACACATCAATTTTTTATATATTTATATACATTGTATATATGTATATATGAAAAATATATGAAAATGCATGTGGGTACTCAAATGAAAGGTCTTGATGAGTGTAACATCAGAATGGGCTTATATCTTTAAAAATATCAATTATTAAGAAATTACCTTGAATCTTGTGAACTATTGATATTTTTAAAGATATGAGCTCATCCTGGAGTTACATTCATTGAGACCTTTCATTTGAATACCCACATCAATTTTTCATATATTTATATAAATTATATATATATATATATATATATATATATAAATGCATGTGGGTACTTAAATGAAAGCTCTTGATAAGTATAACATCCGGATGACCCTAAATTTTTAAAAATATCAATAATTAAGAAATGAACTTGTATTTTGTGTACGATTGACGTTTTTCAAAGATATAAGGACATCCCGATGTTACACTCGTCAAGACCTTTCATTTGAGTATCCACTTCAATTTGTCATATATTTCATATATTTATATATTTCACAAATACCATATATATAAAATATATAAAAAATTTCATGCTGGTACTCAAATGAAAGGTCTCGATGAGTGTGACATCAAAATAAACTTATATCTTTAAAAATATCAATAATTAACAAATTACCTTGTATCTTGTGCACGATTGACAATTTTAAATATATAAGCTTATTCTGATGTTACACTTATCAAGACCTTTCATTTGAGTACCCACATCAATTTTTCATATATTTGTATATATTACATATATGTATATATGAAAAATTTTTAAAAATGCATGTGGGTACTCAAATGAAAGGTCTTGATGAGTGTAACATCAGAATGAGCTTAAATTTTTAAAAATATCAATAATTAAGAAATGTCCTTGCATTTTATGTACGATTGATATTTTTAAAAATTTAAGCTCATTCTGATGTTACACTCACCAAGACCTTTCATTTGAGTACCCACATGCATTTTCATATTTTTTCATATATATATATATATATATATATATATATATATATATATATATATATATATATAATATATATAAATATATGAAAAATTGATGTGGGTACTCAAATAAAAGCTCTTGATGAGTGTAACATCGGAATGAGCTTATATCTTTAAAAACGCCAATAGTTAAAAAAAGGACATTGCAATTCAACAAAAGTCATTATTCAATAAAGCAAAATTTTATTTATTTATAGTTCACTAGTTACCGCAGTCACATAGTGACTGCAAGGTTGCTAGTATTACAAATCCTTCTATCAGTGTATTAATTTTTTATTTATTTTGTTAAATGTTCCTTTTTTTTCAATCGATGTAAATTATAACTAGGCACATTGATTATAATAAAAAAAAAAAACAAAATTTTATTTCATCCTGAATGATTTTTTTTATTTGCAGAATCTATTTCTTCACCCTTGTAGTTAATTAAAAAGATCTAAAAAAAAAAAAAATTTTAAATGTATTAAATTATTACTTAATAAAAATTAAGTAAACCTAACACATGTATTTGTAAAATAATAGTCGCTAATTACCTTATGTAGTTGATGCAACTTTAAATAAATTAAAGTAAATAAAAAAAAAAAAAAAAAAATTAATAAAAAAAATTCTTGGTTGTTCTAGATGCCGAAATAAATGAATCCTTAGCACAAAAAGTGGCTTGTCCCTTAGAATCCGTAGACGGTAGTTATCCTAACAATATTAATGATAGTAATATTAACGATAAAGAAGAATTACTATCCCCGAATTTAGAGAAGCAAACCTACTCGGAAAAACGTAAATTCTGGGAAGATATTACAAGAAAGCGCGACAGTTATCAGCGATCTGAATCTGAAATTTCGAGAGCTTCTCAAATTACTATTAATGAGAGCGATAGTGATTATCTTCAGAACCCTATTTCAGAAGAAGAAATGGACAATATGTTTGACAGTGCAATGCGGTCGGAAACTATGGAAGATTTGAATATTCCGGATATGTCCGAGTGTTCAGTTGCGGAAAAAGCTCATTATTTTGAGGAACAAATTCAAAAGGAAATTACTGCCACTAGTGTTTCAAGGCCGCTTTCGAAATTAATGTCTCAGGAATCTTTGCCAAGGGATAAAAGATTTTCTACGGATAGTTCTGTTTGTGAACAGTTTAAAGATAAAGATTTGAGTCCTGAAGTTAAGAAAGTTGAGCAAGATGATGGGAAAAATTTGGTTGGTAAAGTAGATCAAGAGAAGAGTGAAGATAAGTTACCGATCGACGGTACTGGTAAAGAAGAAATGATAAAGGAACAAAGTGATTTAAAGGTAGGTAGATTGGAAGCTGAAGAAAGTAATGAAAGAGATTTGAAAGAAGAAAAAGGGGTTAAGGGTGAAGAAAAGTTACCGACTGAAGGTATCGGTAAGAAAGAAGCGATAAAGAAACAAGGTGATTTGAAGTTAGGTACTTTAGAAGCTATAGAAAGTTATGACAGAGGTTTGCAAGAAGAAAAAGAGGTTAGGAGGGAAGATAAGTTACCGACTGATAAAGAAGGAATGAAGCATGAAGATAATTTGAGGTTAGAAACAATTAAAACTGTAGAAATTCATGAAAAAGTGGTGGAAGAAGAACAAGAGGTTAAGGTTATTGATAATTTGGTTGGTAAACATGTCAAAGAAGAAAAGAGTGAAGATAAATTAGCGACTGATAAAGAAGAAATAAAGAAACAAGATAATCTGAGGTTAGAAACAATAAAAACTGTAGAAATTCATGAAAAGGTATTGAAAGAAGAAAAAGAAGTTAAGGTTACTCATAAAGATGATAAAGAAAAAATTGAGAAGGAAGATAAGTTACCGACTGAGGTTACTGGTAAGAAAGAAGAAGAAAAGGAACAGGACTTGAGGTTAGAAACATTGAAAAATGTCGAAAGTACTGATAGAGTTTTGAGAGAAGAAAAAGAGGTTAAAATTGCTGATAATTTGGTTGGTAAATATGGTCAAGAAGATATTAAGTTACCGACTGATAAAGAAGAAATTAAGGATCAAGGTCCTTTGAGGTTAGAAACAATAAAAACTGAAGAAAGTTATGGCAAAGTAGTAAAAGAAGAACAAGTGGTTAAAATTACTGACAATTTGGTGGGTAAACATGATCAGGAAGAAAAGAGTGAAGATAAATTAGCGACCGATACAGAAGAAATGAAGAAACAAGGTACTTTGAGGTTAGAAACAATAAAAACTGAAGAAAGTTATGACAAAATTGTAAAAGAAGAACAAGAGGTTAAAATTACTGATAATTTGGTGGATAAACATGATCAGGAAGAAAAGAGAAAAGATAAATTACCGACTGATAAAGAAGAAATGAAGCAACAGGATAATTTGAGGTTAGAAACAATAAAAACTGTAGAAATTCATGAAAAAGTATTAAAAGAAGAAAAAGAAGTTAAGGTTACTCATAAAGATGATAAAGAAAAAATTGAGAAGGAAGATAAGTTACCGACTGAGGTTACTGGTAAGAAAGAAGAAGAAAAGGAACAGGACTTGAGGTTAGAAACATTGAAAAATGTCGAAAGTACTGATAGAGTTTTGAGAGAAGAAAAAGAGGTTAAAACTGCTCATAAAGATGATCAAGAAAAAATTAAAAGTGAAGATAAGGTACCGATTGAGGTTACTGGTAAGAAAGAAGAAGAAACAGCACAAGATCATTTGAGGTTAGAAACAGTTAAAATTGTAGAAAGTCATGAAAAAGTATTAATGAAAGAACAAGAGGTTAAAATTACTGATAATTTGGTTGGTAAGCATGATCAAGAACAAAAGAGTGAAGATAAATTAATGACTGATAAAGAAGAAATAATTCAACAAGATAATTTGAGGTTAGAAACGATTAAAACTGTAGAAAGTCATAAAAAAGTGTTAATAGAAGAAAAAGAAGTTAAGATTGCTCATAAAGGTGATGAAGAAAAAGTTGAAAGTGAAGATAAGTTACCGACTGAATTTAGCAGTAACAAGGAAAAAATAGAAGAAGATATTGAAACTGTAGAAAGTACTGACATATTAAAAGAAAAAGAGGTTAAGATTGCGGATCAATTAATTGGCCATAAAGAAGAAATGAAGAGTGAAGATAAGTTGGTTGGTGATAAAGAAGAATTGAAAGAACAAGATGATTTCAAGTTAAAAACAACGAAAACTGAAGAAAGTATTGAAAGATTGTTAACAGAAAAAGAGGTTAAGAAGATTACAGAAACAAGTAAAGAGGATGAAAGTTTAAGCATAAAAACAGAAGAAAGTAAAGAAAGTGATGTAGAGAGCAAAAAAGAAACCAAGGTGACGATAGACGATCTAGTAGAACAACATGTAAAGCCTGAAGTCCTACAAGTGTCTGACGCTAAACCGTCTTTAATTCCAAGGAAAATAAAATCCGAGGTAACTACTACAACATCGATTGAACCCGATAAGGTCAAGACCGTGGAAAAAAAGGTAGTATCGATTGAAGAAACTCGAGTTATTGCTGATGATTCTATTAACACTAAGCAGATTTGTCGGGAGTTTATTGATTCTGAGGTTAAGTTAACTTATCAAGGTTCTGATGCAACTAAAGTGAGTCCCGAGGAGAAAGTTTCTAAAATTCCGACTAAAATAAAGGTTGATAGTTTTGTAGACGTCGATAAGGACAAAGAAAATGGGAAGAAAGAGTCCAAGATTCCAGTGTTTGGTTCCAAGGAAGCGAACAAAGGTAAGGTGAAAGAAGAAGACCTGAAGGATACTGAGGACAAGAAGAAGAAGTCTGGAATTCCAAAGCGTATAGAGACGAGCAAATTTGAAAAATTCCCGCTCAAAGATGATGTGGTTATGATGGAGACAAAGGTAACGGAAAAAGTGTCCCAGCGAATAGAAACTCACACTTCAGAGCGTGAAATTCATTCCCAGACCATCACAAAGACGTTTACGGACCCTGAGGAAGCACTAAGAGCCTTTGAAGGTGCTGAAGCGCTCCACGAACCGGATACTCTGGTGACTACCTCAAAAGTAGACCACGAAAAACTGGTTACAGTTGAGAAGAAAGAGGTTAAGTCTTCGGAGCTAGTCTTTGGGGATGAAAAGACGGTAAAACACGAGGAGAAAGAAAGAGAATTGAAGGAGAAGTCTTCTGAGTCAACAGTTACCACTGAAACGCAAGAAGAAACCGTGGAAGATAAGACGCTGAAGCACGAGACTGCTGACAAGAGCACAATTCAGGATATCGAAGTGAATCTTGCGGGTGGAAAGCAAATTGTTGATGCTAGAGCTTCGCAGGAATTGAAATCGCTGAAGGATCAGATGAATATTCACAAAATTGAAGATGATGATGGAGTTGTGATCCAAGAGGCTGGAATTAAGACTCTAAAGGAGCATGCAATTGATACTGCAGTTAGAATTGAGAAGGATAGGTCCAATGATATGGAGGATATGTCCAGTTTAGGAAGAAGCTTGGAGGATGAGCTGAAAGCTGCTGTAATTCATGAACAGACTCATGAGGAGTCGTCTAGACATTCTGATACTAAAGTATTCCCTTCTAGAGAAACTACTGAAGATATCTCCCGGGATGAAGCTTTTGGTGAAGAGTTCAATGATGATTCTGAAGGGGATGAAGCTTCGGAGATAGAAGCTAGGGATATTGCGGAAAATTTGGTCCAGTCGATAGAAGATGAATTGGTAAAGAGATCTGAGAGTTCTAGTGGTTTAAAAATGAGTTATGAGTTTGATAATGTGACTGAGACTGACGAAGACTTTGATGAACATCTAGCTGATGATTTGACGAAGAAGTTTGAGAATATTATGGGAAAGAGGAAGGAGAGCCAGGTTCAGGTGATTGAAAGCTTAGATCAGATTAGAGCGACTTTTATAGGGCACAATGAAAGGTTGGATAAAGATTCTACCCGCGGAAGCTTGAGTATTGAGGAAGACTTGACCAAGGATGAAGATTCGACGCCTCATGATAGGGAAGAAAGCTTCTTGTTTTCGTCCTCGCAGAAGATTATGGAGCGGGATATTACGATGAGTCCCAGTAGTATTTCTGAGCAGATTGATCTAGAGTCTTTGAGTTCGGGAAAACAAGCTGGGCAGAGTCCTATGCCAGTTGTGGAGTATCCGGAGGAGCTTAAGGTTGTCGAAGAGTACTTTGAGCAGCCTGATGAGTATGTTTCTCCGATAAAGTTTGGGTATGAAAGCACTGGTGCTAGAGTTTTGGAGATCATAGAGCCTAGTGGTGATCTAAGGAGGGGGTCTAGGCAAGACTCGGTGGATGTTTCTTCTTTGGAGATTGACGAGCTTAGATTTGAGGATGATGAGGAAGAACACTCGTTAGATGAGAAGTATATGAAGAATCTGGAGTTTGCTAAGTTACACGAGAGCCCTGGGATGGAAGCTTTGGATAAAATCGGCCAGGAAAGAGATCTGACGTTTAGTCCCAGTTCTATGTCGGATTCTTCTCTGGTTCCTGAACGCAGTTTGAGCCCTAAGGCTAAGAGTGGGATTGAAAGCGAAGATGGAGGGTTTTCTTCAATGGAGCCTGAACGGACGGAAGTGGAAAAGGTCTCTAGGTTGGATACTAAGAGCATTGATCGGGATTTGAAACCTGCGGTCGTTTCTCCGAGGACTAAGTTGAAGGAATTGGATATCAAACCGGTGAATTGGTCGATTGGCGATGAGAAGATTGAGATCCAAGAGACTTTGGAGCCTTCTCAGGCTTTTGATAAGGAATTGGAGGAGTATCAGTCTAGTATGGTGAAGCAGCAGAGCTTGACTTCGCTTAATGATGTGTCTGCTGAGCAAGAATCTACGACCAGATCTTCGGAAGATGTTAGCACTATTGAGTCCGTTAGGGAAGCTAGTAAGATTGTTGTGGAGTCGGTTAGTGAGATGGAAGATGAGGAATTGGTTGAGGATAAGTTGGACATCAGTTGCCAAGAATTGGTGGCTAGTCTTCATAGGCAGTATGAAGAACGGACGCCTACTGATGAAATTGGAGTTTCTGAAAGCGAAAAGGATGTTGTTGATGAAAAGAAGGTTGAAATTGAAGATAAAGTAGAGGTTGCGGAAAAAGTTAAGACAAAAGTGGAAAAAAGCGAACAGGATGAAAAGGATATTGATACTTTGGAAGAATCTGAGAAGGAAGGGAAGGAAAGTCAAGCTAAGGCTTTGAAAGAGTCGTTTTCTAGCAAAACAAAGTCTTTGGACGAGCCTCAGAAGCATTTGGAAAGAACTTTGGATAAGTTTGCGGGGATGTCTATGGACTCCAGTCCGTTTAGACTGAAGAAAGAAGCCAATGTGGACTTGAGTGCAAGGTATGCAATCACTGTTCTAGACCAGGTGGTTAAACGAGAAATAGAAGAGGTTAAAGAGTCTTTAGAAGCTGCTAAGCAGGATCTCATTGAAGAATTGAGCGAAAACAGCGAGACTATTGTACAAATCAAAGAATCTCCTTCGGAATTCCAGTTTAAACTTGAACCCGAATCTATTCCTAATGATCTTCCATTTTTATACAAAGCCCCCTCGTTTGAGCAAACTGCTGAGGATCTGAGTGGCTCTCCGGTCGCTAAACCAAGGAAGCAGGAGGACACTCTAGATGATGAAAGCGTTTCTGAGAAACCTTTGAGTGACAATGACACTTTGAGCGAACTGCCAAGTGACAAGACTATGGAGGTGAAAATTCTTGAAGACGACTCCGAGAAGCTACCTGTTGCAGCAAGCAGATCTGGCTCTGACGCTGAGTACTTCGACGGTTCCAGTTCTTTATCAGTTCCTCCGCAACCAATTCCTCGGAAGCGGCAAAAGCCAGCGCGAATCTCCAGGAAAATTCAGTCGGAAAGCGAAGGAGGCTCCAGTTCAGGAGAGAGCAGCAATTATCAGTCGTGCGATTATGAAACAAGCAGCAGACCCAGTTCTTCTGACATAGAAGTGCTCCACACAGCCTCGGGATTCTTATCGGCAACTGCGTCGGAGTATGAGACAGCAATGATGTCCCTTGAATCTTCCAAGCAGACTTCACAAGACTACCAAAGCGCAGTTTCGACTCTCAGCTCCAGAGAATCTATGAAGTCACTAAATTCGCTCAGTTCCGGGCATCTAGGGAGCATTGACAGCACCAGCGAGCTTACGGAGACTCTAGTAGCTTCCGAACCAGAAATGGACAAGGATGAAATCGACGAGAACCTGGAATTAGCTTTGGATGAAGACAAATCTTCTGGGTCGTCGGAAAGCGACATGCCTCTTGATGATACCTTGGACAATATCACCGGAGACATTCCCAGTAAGATGAAGCGTTCTTCTGAGATGATTTTCCAGCAGATTTCTGAAGATGCGGATACAATTCCTGAAGGAGAAGGCTCCACTGCTGAAGAAGGCCAGTCTACAAAGGTTACTTCTTCAATTATGATCAGCGAAGATGATGATTTGAAGACTTCAACAATTGACGCGATTTCCGAGCAGATAAGTGGGAAGGCTGACGAAGACACTTCTTCTCCGGAGGTCAAGTTGAAGTCAATAGAAGCCCAGTCTACTGGAGACGACATTGATTCCTTGGAGCTTAAAATGAGCTCGCTCAGCACAATTGACGAAGTGGAGAACCTTTTGTTGACTAAGAGATCAGTTCTTCAGCAAGCAAGCATGTCTACTTCTTCAACTTCTGGAGTGTCTATTGAAACAGTCGTAGAACGTGATCGTCATTCTCCAGACAGTGATTCTTTTGAATTAGTAGACAAGCCTGATATCATCGACGACTTTGTTGTGGTAGAAGAAGTCGGCCGTGAAGCAGAAGAATTTGATTCTGAAGGAAAGAGCATTTTGATAAAACCAATTCCTGCTGGAAGTATCAAGAAGTTCGACAGAGATCTGGAGAATTTGATAACGGAGACGAAGCAAGAGGCTCCGGTGAGTCAGGCTTTGTTGAAGAATGAATTATTTGACTTTGAATCGGAAGAAAGTCCTCCTCAAGCTTCGAATGAAGATCAGTCTTCTCAACAATCATTTTCTGATGATGAGCAGGAAGCGAAAAAGTGGATGGAGATGCAGTTTACTGGTGATCCTAGGGGATATGATCTGGATTATGATCGAGGACCTCTGGAGGATATCAAGGAGGAGGAGATCACGGATTTTGAAGCTGGAAGCAGCAGATTTGGAAGCTTGGGGAGTCATAAAGGGTCTATTGGGAGCAGCGGGAGTATGAAAGGGAGTCTAGGGACTGAGTATGATATCCTAGCGGGGAAAAAGATGTTCTCCAAGTCGATTGAGCACGACAATATTTCGATGAACTCGCTTCAGGAATTTGAGTCGCTGGAGAATACGGTGATTGGGGAAAATGGGAAGAGGATCTATTGTGGCTCTCAGGATTCTGTTAACAATGGAAGTCTACCCAGAAGATACGTCGCAAGCCGTTCGGGACATGGTGATGATGTTTCCGTGTCTTCGCTGACTGATTTTGAAGGGTTGGAGAAAGCTTGTCGGGAAGCTCATATTATTGAGCTGAAGGCTAAAGAAGAGGAAGATCTTCTTGATCATGAAAGCCCTGAGAATAGATATAGGTTGGAGAATTTGCCCAAACCCAAACCAGCGGATTTAAGTGCGGCTGGATCTTTTAATCCTAGCACTTCTGGGTCGGATGATTATGAAAAAAGGATTATGGAAATTGATGAGATTATTAGAATTGCTCAGGCTAATGTTGAGAAGTTTGATAGGCAAGATGATACCACTGAAGATATTTCGCAAATTGATATTACTGATGCGGAGAAAATTGAACCTATTACGGTTCAAGGTCAAGTTTCGGAGGTTAAAGATATTAATGTTATGGAAACTAGCACAGATTCGTTGGAAATTGAAGATGATAAACACAATAATTTGATGTGCAGAAGCTCTGATTCGTTGGAATTGAAAACTACTGTTGATTATCCTTCCCTTAGTTACTCGGATTCGCTGAATAATGTTAGGGATTCTCAGGATCCTTATGCGGGAGATCAGTTCAATAGTTCTAGAAGGATTTCGTCAGATTCATTGGAGGTTCAGATTTTGGAACAGCCTGAAGAGAGGAATACAGAGGGCAGCGTGTGTCAATCTGAGAATAAGATTACTAATAATGGAAAGACTTATCCGGCTACTACGCATGCGTAAAATGAATTTAAGGGGTAGGTTTTGATAATCTATGTTATTAAGAGAATAAGAAAAATTTTGAGTCTAGGATAGTCATATAAAATCGGTTTTTTTAGTGAAATTTAGTATCATTGCAAAGATTGTGCCTTTTCAAGGTTTCATATTTTTATTAGCGATGGTTAATTTATGATAATAAATACTGAGGCTGCATTCGGAAATGCTCTATCTCTAGATATATAATTGAGAAATGACCTTGTATCTTGGGAACAATTGACATTTTTAAAGATATAAGCTCATCCAGATGTTACACTCATCGAGACCTTTTATTTGAGTACCCACATCAATTTTTCATATATTTTATATATTTATACATATGTATATATGAAAAATATATAAAAATGCATGTGGGTACTCAAATAAAAGCTCTTGATGAGCATAACATCAGGATGAGCTTATATCTTTAAAAATATCAATAGTTAAGAAATGATCTTGTATCGTGAGAACTATTGACATTTTCAAAGATATAAGCTCATTCCGACATTACACTCATCGAGACCTTTCATTTGAGTATCCACATCAATTTTTCATATATTTTATATATTTCTAAGTACCATATTTAGAAAATATATAAAAAATGTCATGTGGGTACTCAAATGAAAGGTCTCGATAAGTCTAACATCAAAATGAGTTTATATCTTTAAAAATATCAATAATTAAGAAATGACCTTGTATCTTGTCAATTACTGACATTTTTAAAGATATAAGCTCATCCCGACATTACACTCATCGAGCTCTTTCATTTGAGTACCCACATCAAATTTTCATATATTTATATATTTCTAAGTACCATATTTATAAATATATAAAAAATGTCATGTGGGTACTCAAATGAAAGGTCTCGATAAGTCTAACATCAAAATGAGTTTATACCTTTAAAAATATCAATGATTAAGAAATAACCTTGTATCTTGTCAACTATTGACATTGTTTCAAATATAAGCTCATCCCGACATTACACTCATCGAGACCTTTCATTTGAGTACCCACATCAAATTTTCATATATTTATATATATTATATATATGTATATGTGAAAAATATATCAAAATGCATGTAGGCACTTAAATAAAAGCTCTTGATGAGTGTAACATCAGGATGAACTTATATCTTCAAAAATATCAATAATTAAAGGATGACCTTGTATCTCGTGAAATATTGACATTTTTAAAGATATAAGATCATCCCAATATTACACTCATCGAGACCTTTCATTTGAGTACCCACATCAATTTTTCATATTTTTATATATATTATATATATATGTATATATGAAAAATATATCAAAATGTATGTGGGTACTCAAACGAAAGCTCTTGATGAGTGTAACTTCAGAATGAGCTTATATCTTCAAAAATATCAATAATTAAGAAATGACCTTGTATCTTGTCAACTACTGACATTTTCGAAGATATGAGCTCACTCTGATGTTACACTCATCGAGACCTTTCATTTGAATACCCACATCAATTTTTCATATATTTATATATATTATATATATGTTAATATGAAAAATATATCAAAATGTATGTGGGTACTCAAACGAAAGCTCTTGATGAGTGTAACATCGGGATGAGCTTATATCTTCAAAAACATCAATATTTAAGAAAGTACAGTGCAATTTAACAAAATTCATTATTTAATTAAGCAAAATTTTATTTATTTATATTCCATAATTCTTGGCAGTCACATAGTGACTGCAGGTTGCTACTTAATAATTAATTAATTATTAAGTAATACTTAATCATAAAATTTCTTTTTTGCAGGTAACGGAAACAAATATATGCAATAAGTAATCGAAGTTCATGAACTATAAACTTGGGAAGCTTTACATGTGTGGTGAATGCTAGCTAAAAAAAAAAAAGAATATGTTAAGTATCTGGTATTTGTTGGGCTTGTGCATTTATCAACAAATAGGATTTTATAAATATATATATAAATAAATGAATAAATATATATAAATATATATACACATAGATATTTATATTCGTTTATCGCGATGTTTTATGACTACGTACGTAATTTAATAAACAAATCATCTTCATTGAAGTAAACAGTAACTAGTAAGAAGAAAAAAATTCCAAAAAATAATTTTAATTGTAGTAAATCACACAGTAAACCAGCAGCCATTTAAAGTCATATAAACAACAGTAGTTTTTTTAATATATCAAATTTTAAATAAATTTACTCAATTTTTATGCAAAAATTACGCAAGGGTATCCTTGATTTTTTTAAGCGCTTGATTGTTTAAAATTTTTACACTTACGTTGCATTTGTATGTTAAAATGATAATTATTAATTATAACTCAAAATTTAATAATTATTAATAAATAAAAAATATAATTAAATTGTTGTCATATTTTTTTTTTCAAGTCCTTAAAAAAATTCTTAGATATTTTTCACACTTTATAATTCTATACGTAATTTTTTTTTATTTTTATCATAATTTACTTAATTATTATGAAAAAATTAAGGTAGTTTCAAGTTAAACCGGTGTAATACCGGTGTAACAGTAGAATAATTTTACACCGTATCGGAGTATGAATATTACATGATCCATAAAACAGAATAATATTCAATATTTATCAAAATGAGACAAGTAACATTTATTTAAGAATTTTCAATTTATAAAATTACGCAGAAATCGATTTAATTAATGTTATACAACAAGTTAAATAGTATTTACAATATTAAATGTTTAGGAACAATACAATAATTATTTTTATCGTAACCATGATGTTTCTCATAATATAATGGATGTTTTAAACATGAAAAATCTACAGCTGTGCAAAAATAAATTATCTATATGAAAATCATTTAAAAAACGTTCAAAATTGTCGAAAAATTGTTCTAAAAATGTTTCAAATTTGTTGTAAAAACACTCTAAAACTGTCCAATAAATGTTCCAAAATTGTCTCAAAAATATCCGAAAAATGTCTCAAAAGTATTCAAAATTTGTTCTCAAATAGTTAAAAAAATGTTTTGATTATTCAAAAAAGGTTCCACATAAGATTTAAGGACAAAATTTTAACTAAATTGCTTCAAATAAATTGCATTGATTCTAAAATTATCTTAGAAGTATTCCGAAAATCTTAAAAAAAATACTTAAAAGTTATGAAATAATTACTAAAATCCATTATTTTACCCGTGTAAAAAAAAAGTTTCCTGAAAAGTTCCGGAATAGTTCCTGGTCCGGAACGTTCCTATGATAAGACAATCCGGAACATCCCCGGAATACTTTTGCAATGTTCTCGAAATAGTTCTGGATCATTCATGGAACACTTCCGGAACATTTTCGGAAAATCTCCGACAGACTTATAAAACATCGCTGGAATACTTCGAGAATAAATTAGGAATACTTCCGGAACATAATCCAAACGTTTACCGGAAATGTTTCAGAAGTATTCGAGGATTTTTCCAGGAATATTTTAAACATATCCCCGATGTATTCCCGATATATTTTGTAACTATTCCCGATTTGTTCCAGAAGTATTTCGGGAATATTCCAGGAGTGTACCGGAGATGTTCCGGAAGTATTCCTAATTTATTCTGGAAGTATTCCAGCGATGTTCTATAAATCTGCCGGAGATTTTCCGGAAATGTTCCGGAAGTGTTCCACGGTTGTTCCAGAACTATTTCGAGAACATTGCAGAAGTATTCCGGGGATGTTCCGGATTGTCTTATCATAGGAACGTTCCGGACCAGGAACTATTCCGGAACTTTTCAGGAAATTTTTTTTTCACTTTATAAAGTTTATGATTATCTATATGATGTCCTAAAATTGTCCTTTAATAATGGTGTTAAAGTAACACGGATCGAAAATTTACACCGAGAGAATCACACCATTATTTCACACTACACGGCCATGTAAAGTGCTCTGGGTCCATTTTTACATCGAAATTTTTTACAGTGTATTTATTTTAATCAAAAACTTTTATCTACTTTACATTTTATTATTTTAAACTTTCTAAATTAAATATTAACTTTTTTTTTATTATTTATCTTTAATTATTAACCCGAGAAAAAATGTTTCTATATAATCATATAAAATTGTATATAATCATATATGATTATATATGGAATCACATATATAATTATATACAATTATATATAATCATATATAATTATATATAATCATACATGATTATATATGGAATTGTATATAAGATTATATATAATTATATATGGCAATGGAGCAATATACAGCCATGCAGGATTATATATAGTTCCATATACAATTATGTATAAGTATATATAATTATATATAATCATACATGATTATATACCGAATTGTATATGAGGTTATATATAATCATATATAATTATGTATGACTATATATGGAGCAATATAAAACCAAGCAAGATTATATAATTCCATATATAATTATATATAACCATACATGATTATATATGGAATTGTATATGAGGTCATATATAATCATATATAATTATATATTACTATATCTGGAGCAATATACAGCCAAGCAAGATTATATATAGTTCCATATATAATTATATATAGTTATATAAAATCATACATGATTATATATGGAATTGTATATGAGGTCATATATAATCATATATAATTATAAATGACTATATATGGAGCAATATACAGCCATCGAAGATTATATATAATCCCATATATAATTATATATAAGTATATATAATTATATATGCTTATATATAATTAACATATATAAAAATTTTTTCTTCGAAAAAAAATTTTTTTTTTGGTAATCACGAAAAGTGTAAAATGATGTTTATAATTACGTTTAAATAATTCTGAAATACAAAATTTGTTACATTTCCTATGAGATGTTTTGGTTTGTTCTGCTACTACCTAATAGTAAAATCATTATTTATTTTATTATTTAAATAAGTGTTATATTATAATGAGATTCGGTCAAATAAATAAATTATGAATTATGACTATCCAAATATATTATAAAATCAATTCTTATATTATATTTATGATAAACTCATATGATACATTATGTAGATCATATAATCATTGTCATCTAAGACAGCAGCACAGCAGACAGAAACTTCAAGACGCACGGAGATCACTAAAATTAAGCAGCATTGAGCAGGGTAAATAGTTGGATGGGTGACCGCTGGTGTTATAGCCGTAAAATTATAGCTAGATATTTTTTTTTGCATTATAATTGGTTACAGAGAATTGCGTAGGACCATATTAAATACTATATCCATAAAATTAACCCAATAATTAATTAGATGTAATAAATATATAATTAAATATTGTTATATATAATTATATATGATTATATTTGGCCATTTTTCATATATAATCATATATAACCAATTTATATATAAATATATATAATTATATATAAATATTTTTTCTCGGGAAACATAAAAAGTTTAATTATAAAAATTGTGTTACTTAAAATATTATCAACACCGGAAAATTTATAACACCGATTTAACACCGAAAAAAAATATTTACACCGCGACCGGTGTTACTGCTACACCGATTTCGGTGTTGAATTTAACATCGGAATTTTTAACACCGTACACCACATGGACTCACACCGGTTTTTTTTTACAGTGTATCAAGCCATATCAGGACATATCAAAAATTAAATATGGACTTATCAGACCATATCAGGCCAGATATGAACATATCAAAAATTTTTATATGGCCTTATCAGCTCATATCAAGCCTGATCAGAATATTTTTTTACGGGATGGGTATAAAATATTCAAGAGAAAAATTTTCTCAAGGTGAGAAAATTTTTTTCTCAGCTGAAGTAGGTGCAACTGCTTCCCTAAAGTATCTAAAAATATTGATCAAATATAAAAATTTATTGTATTAAGTATTTATGATAATTTGAATTAAGAAAAAATGACTTCCACCAATAATAGAATTAAAAAAAAAAATTTTTACTTCGGCCAATACAACTTCGGTCTTCCTTCAGGCACCTGAAAATTTTCTTGAGCCAAGAATTTTTTTCTCCAGTCAAGAAATTTTTCTTTCTGTGCAGTATCACTTATGGATTTTAACGATTGTGATACATGGATTTATGTATATCAATTAGAAGAATATTAAAATATATTGTTCCTGATATAGTTTGTTCACATATTTTTTTATTTATTATTGTTATTGTTACAGGAAGATATTTAGTAAAATATGCAGTGACTAATTATATTAATAATATTAATATGTGATAAGGAATTCCTAATAGTCGCAATACCTCCCAAACTGCGCTGATATGCATTTCATCTTTCCGCAGCAGTGACTGTTTTCCTCACACTAAATAAAACATATAAATTAATAAATTATAGTTTCTAATTAATGATCAATTAAATACTTCTACGAAATTGGATAATCGATACAAATAAGACAGAAAAATAATAGCGACAATATAAGTAGCATTGAATAATACGTACAAATTCCCTTCTCCCTGAACAACCCATGACAGATGAAGAAATCAATATATTTGCCAGAACAGCAATCAAAACAATCAACACAAAAAGCTTTGACATTTTTAGATTTTTAATAAATTGATTGCTCTATAAAAACAATTTGATAGACAAATATAAATACTTTCATTCGATAAAACTCCAATATAGGTAATTCTCTGTAAGGACGTCTTAAATCTGTACAAAATTGTGCGACCAAATTATTTTTGATTTTATTAAAAAAAAAAATTAACAAGGGCTACAAAACCATCAGCTTATACATAATAAATAAACAGCCGATTTAATTTTTGCTTATTCGATATTTGTGTATCTTTTGCCATATAACATGATAGGGGACTGTTTGCCAGAGGACTGTTTTTTTTTTTATCAAATTGAGAAAAATCAAGCAAACTATTTCAATGCATTCAACTTTTCAAGTTCTCAATGAATGTTTACATTAATTAGAATAATATTAAGACTTATGGATCCAATTTTATAAATAAATTATAAATAAAAATAGTTGCCAGGGGACTGAGTTTTCAAGTGGCCCAGACACATATTTCCAGCACAAACGGTGCTTTGACACTAAATAAAATGCCGATAAAGCGCTAACAGCCCTATGGTTATTAACTCAAGGCTAGTAAGATCTTTATAAACCTTCCAAAAGGTAAAATAACACGCTGGATTTTTAGTAGATTTCATAGAAATCTAACTATTGCATTGGTCCTCATGACGGAACTTTTGAAAAATTTTGCTATATTTCGACTCAGCTCGTCAAGCGGATTCAGAAAATGCATATGGTTTAAAAGTTTATATATGTATGTATTTATATATATATATATATATATATATATATATATATATATATATATATATGCTATATATATATATATACCTCGGTGTAAAAAAAAATTCGTCTTAAAATTGTCGTTCGTTTAAGATCTTAAACGTGACACAAACCAAGACTATTTTAAGACTCTTTTAAGACGCCAAAAAAAAAAAATCCGAGAGCAGATTTTTGAAAATTTGCTTTTCGAATTTTTTGTGAAAATTAATTTTTAGACGATTTTACCACTTTCTAACCGCAATATTTTTGAGTAAGATGTTTTTAAATTGAATTTAAAATTGTTAAAAAATTATTATCTGACAATTTTAAGACTTTTTTAAGACGTTCTGTTTTAATGTTCCAGGGCTCTGTCGCTGTTTGCTCATTTCAAAATAGTCTCTAAATCTTTTTTTAAGATTTTTTTAAGACTAATTTAAAAATTATTTTAAGACTTAAATCTTAAAATAGTCTTAAAATCGTCTTGAAAAATCTTAAAATAGTCTTAAAAAAATTATTAAAAAATTTTTAGGCTATTTTGAGATGATATCACAGTGACAGCTCCAGAAAATTATTATGGAACGTCTTTAAATTGTCTTAAAATTATCTTAAATTAGTCTTAAAAAAATCTTAAAAAAAAATTTAGACTATTTTAAGATGGGCTAACAGCGACAGAGCCCCGGAACATTAAAACGGAACGTCTTAAAAAAGTCTTAAAATTGTCAGATAATAATTTTAAATTCAATTTAAAAACATCTTACTCAAAAATATTGCGGTTAGAAAGTCGTAAAATCGTCTAAAAATTAATTTTCACAACAAATTCGAAAACCAAATTTTCAAAATCTGCTCTCGGAATTTTTTTGGCGTCTTAAAATAGTCTTGGTTTGTGTCACGTTTAAGATCTTAAACGAACGACAATTTTAAGACAATTTTAAGACGATTTTTTTACACGGGTATATATATATATATATATATATATATATATATATATATATATATATATATATATATATATATATATATACGATATAATCGGCATTGTCTCTTCTCTAACTCTCGTAATTCTATACGGATCTCAATAAAACGTAACATACTTATTCTTAGGACGATTTCCGAGGTTAAGTTCTAAGATGAGCCAAATCTGTCGATTAGTTTAGAAATGAGAGCAATTAGAAATTTTTAAAAATCGAAAAAAATTTTCACTTTTAACGTATTTCCGTGCAATAACAATGGAACGCGACATCCTATCGGATTTCTGTAAATTGCATTTGAAAGCTTATTTAATAAGCTTCAATTTGTCTACTTATTTATTTCTCCAAATTAAATAGTTTAGGAATAATAGCAATTCAAAAATTTTCAAAAATCGCAAAAATTTTCACTTTTACCGTATTTTCGTGCAATTACAATTGAACGCGATATCTTATAAAAATTCTATAAATGGTATCTGAAAGCTTATTAAATAAGCTTTAATTTGTGTACCTCATTATCAGTCTAAGCCAAAAATCACCTACTTTCTCAGACAGATATAATGAAATTTTACTTTTGCATTCGTTTTGACGTCATTGTTGTTTAATCAGACAGAAATTTATTATTTTTTTTTTTTCGTATGTAACCCTAGTAGTATTTTTATTATTCATCATGAAATCTACTTCCATTTCGGCTGCCGAATGGCCTTTTTTTTTTTTTGGCTTTGAACTTCTGGCAGGGGACTGTTCTTAAAATGCCTGGGACAAACTTTGGCTTAATGAATTTAATGAAACATAGTATATTACATACCTAGGCCAGTAAAGTAAGAAAAGTCTCAGATCACATGTAATTGTTGGCCGAGGCGAAGCCGAGGTTGACAAACATGTGATCTGAGGCTTTCTTATTTACTGGCCACGGTGTGTATACTATTTTTCTGCTCGACGTAGCCGGAATGTGGCAACTTTGTTTAGCGCAGCGGCCAGAAAGTTGCCACTTTCCGGTCGGAGGGCAGAAAAATTAATTTTCGGTACTTTTTATTGAAGAAGATTGTTAGTTAACTAATTAAGTTTATAAACATTATGGACCAAATTATATATTATGGACGAATAACTTAAATTTTAATCTTAAAGTTTTAATTTTGGGAATGGAACAGCCCAGGGGACTGTTATTTCGGTGGTTTACGAATTTATAGCAAAAAAACCAAAATTTATTTCATTTTAGTTTTCAATGCTCCAAATAGAAATGTTGTTTTACTTTCGTAATAAATTTTTTTTAGTAACAAAATAACAATTTTTCTAATAAAAAAATGCCCGGGACAGCAAAAACATCCTTACATCCCTAGAGAATCACCCATATACACTTTTATTTCATTTATGAAAATAATTAATTAAAATTTGCTCACCGTTTCGAAGCATAGAAAGCAATAGTTGGTGTTTTAGATAAACATTCGAAACTAGACAACTTTCAATAACTTTGGTGTCAATTTCTATATAGTGCTTATCAGTACAATATTATTATTATTATTATTATTATTATTATTATTATTATTATTATTATTATTATTATTATTATTATTATTATTATTATTATTATTATTATTATTATTATTATGTAACTTATTGGTAAACATCGCATGTTTTGTAATCAATAATTGCACTAATGCATATGCCTAATCATCGATACATATTTTCCGTTTGAATTTATCAAATAATTGCTGCCGATCTAGAAAATGATAAGTAGCCATACATACACAGTAGATAATGGGCTTGGATACCATTATTTGTGTAGTTTATGTATTTTAATAACAAACTTGCACTTAATAGGATGCAGGAAAATGAATTTTTTTTTTTTTTATAGTTTTAAAAGTGTTTTTTTTTTCGTAGAACTTTTTTGCTGTGTATCTGGGTGATTCTTTGTAAGGATGTTTTTTGCTGTCCCAGGCATTTTTTTATTAGAAAAATTGTTATTTTATTACTAAAAAAAATTTATTACGAAAGTAAAACAACATTTCTATTTGGAGCATTGAAAACTAAAATGAAATAAATTTTGGTTTTTTTGCTATAAATTCGTAAACCACCGAAATAACAGTCCCCTGGGCTGTCCCATTCCCAAAATTAAAACTTTAAGATTAAATTTTAAATTATTCGTCAATAATATATAATTTGGTCCATAATGTTTATAAACTTAATTAGTTAACTAACAATCTTTTTGAATAAAAAATACCGAAAATTAATTTGTTTCATTAAATTCATTAAACCAAAGTTTGTCCCAGGCATTTTAAGAACAGTCCCCTGCCAGAAGTTCAAAGCCAAAAAAAAATCCAGCGTGTTATTTTACCTTTTGGACGGTTTATAAGGATCTATTTGTGCTGGAAATATGTGCCTGGGCCACTTGAAAACTCAGTCCCCTGGCAACTATTTTTATTTATAATTTATTTATAAAATTGGATCCATAAGTCTTAATATTATTCTAATTAATGTAAACATTCATTGAGAACTTGAGAATTTGAATGCATTGAAATAGTTTGCTTGATTTTTCTCAATTTAATAAAAAAAAATTAGTCTCCTGGCAAACAGTCATCTGTCATGTTTTATGGCAAAAGACACACAAATATCGAAAAAACAAAAATTAAATCGGCTGTTTATTTATTATGATTAAGCTAATAGTTTTGTAGCCCTAGTTAATTTTTTTTTCTAATTAAATCAAAAATAATTTGATCGGACAATTTTGTACAGATTTAAGACGTCCTTTCAGAGAATCACCCATATAAACTTTGGGGGCATTCCATAGTGACTCGTGGAACATTTGACTCTGGAGTGCCATCAATTATAAGTTATAATTATGTGACTGGAACTTATTCTATAGTCAAATTTATCTTATAGTATGGAAGGATAATTAATTTACAATATCCCTCTGTCAAAAACCTCTATTACTTTTTAAGTTTCTCGTAATTATCATTTGATTGAGTGCGACTAGTGGGACTAAGAAAAATCCTTCTCTCTTACCAAAGGTATACTTAAAGTCCAATTTCAATTCGACCACTAAACTTTTAAAAAATACTTCCCTCTCAATACTAAATTTATCCTATAAACATTGAATATTATGAAGAATTAGACTGATTACCTACGTAGAAACAATTAAAAAAATTTGTTTTTATTGTGACTGGTGGGACAGGCATTTGCGACTGGTGAGACAAGCACAAAATGTCTACATCAAGTTGTTTATTGAAAAGACTTTTATATTATTTCAACCTTAGAAACATTATTGTTTATATATTTAACTATAAATTATTTTGGATATTTAAAAAAAACTAATTCAAAAACACAAATAAAGGATTTAGCATGTTGACAATACGATTTTGATAAACTTAGGTGTTAATTAATAGCGAATATAAACAAAATTTGTTCTTAAAACTATAATAATAAATATGTTAGTTAATAACAAACATAAAATGAATTTGTTCTTAAAACTATTAAAACAACATTTGATCCGAATACAAATTAGTACGGCTGAAAAGTTACTAGGAGAGAAAAATCGATTTTCTTATTGATTAAAAATAGTATTTTTCTTACCTAGGGCAGGAAAATAAGAAATGTCTCAGATTACATGTAATTGTTGACCGAGGCGAAGCCGAGGTCGACAAACATGTGATCTGAGGCTTTCTTATTTCCTGCCCGTGGTGAGAAATAGTATATTACACACCTAGGGAAGTAAAGTAAGAAATGTCTCAGATCACATGTAATTGTCGGCCGAGGCGAAGCCGAGGTTGACAAACATGTGATCTGAGGCTTTCTTATTTACTTCCCGTGGAGTGTAATATACTATTCTCCTCGACGGAGGCGGAAAGCGGCATTTTCATTTAGCGCAGCGGGCGGAAAATTGACGCTTTCCGCCCGGAGGGGAGAAAAAAATTTTCCGTCCGCTGCGCTAAATGAAAATGCCGCTTTCCGCCTCCGTCGAGGAAAAATAGTATATTACACACCTAGGGAAGTAAAGTAAGAAATGTCTCAGATCACATGTAATTGTTGGCCGAGGCGAAGCCGAGGTCAACAAACATGTGATCTGAGGCTTTCTTATTTACTTCCCGTGGAGTGTATACTATTTTTTTGTCCGACGAAGGCGGAAAGCGGCAACTTAGTTTAGCGCAGCGGGACGAAAGTTGTCACTTTCCGCCCGGAGGGCAAAAAAATAGTATTCTCACCACGGGCAGGAAAATAAGAAATGTCTCAGATTACATGTAATTGTTGACCGAGGCGAAGTCGATTGTAAATTTTTATTATAATTACAAAAAATACTAAAATCCGAACAAAAACAGTTTCACTGTAAAAAATCGCGCCAAGTCCACGTTCATAAGACTATTAAGAAAAAAAAATTTGTTTTTTTCTTTACAAAAATATATAAAATAAAAAAATTAAAAAATCCAAGTAACCGATATGATTGTTTATGATTTTCGGAAATTAAAAAAAATTGTGTTATAAATTTAAAAATTAAGAAAAAAATTTTGGAACGTACTTGGTGTGCGTCATTGTGTATTTCAATTTTTTTTAAGTCCTAGTAAATAGATTTTACGAATTTCATTAAAAGTAAAATATTTTGCAACCACGCACACTAAATACGTTCCAAATTTTTTTTTTAATTTTTAAATTTGTAACAAAATTGTTTTTAATTTCCGAAAATCATAAATAATCATATTGGTTACTTGGATTTTTTAGTTTTTTTATTTTATATATTTTTGTAAAGAAAAAAACAAATATTTTTTTCTTAATAGTCTTATGAACGTGGACTTGGCGCGATTTTTTACAGTGAAACTGTTCTTTTTCGGATATAATATACATAAACGACACATAAATATATCATGACAATAAATATGAAGCGCGCTTGCGCGCGCAAATTAAATTCTAGTAATCATAAAAAAACTGGTTTAAAATTTACGTTAAAAGTGACAACTACCGCCACCTAGGTAAAAAAAAAGTATCACCCATTATTTCTCCACTTTGCCACCTGTCAGTTTGACAATAAAAGTAAACAATAATATTAATAAAATTTGTACACGTAAAAACATGAAATAAAAAATTTAATTTAAAAAACAAATCAGCTGGACACCTTCAGGTAAATAAATAAATAACATAATAATAATTATTAATATTAATAATAAACATATATTAATTAAAAAAATTAATTTTTTCAGGTAAATGTTTAACGATGACAATAATAAAAATTATTTATTACATTTTAATTCCTCTGTTAATTTTTCTTACGGCAAGATTTATTTATTTAATATTTAACCGTGGAAAATTAAAAAATAACCTCTCGTCAGTCAAGACCATGATTATCCTCGGCTCTGGTGGTCACACTACAGAAATGTTCAAGGTGTTAAATTTCCTAGACTTAGATAAATATTCCCCGCGAGTTTACGTCCACGGGCACAGTGATCTAATGAGCGAATTAAAACTTAAAAGTTTTGAAGTAGACAATGATTGCAAAGTGATTAAAATTTTCCGCAGCCGAGAAGTCGGCCAGTCTTATTACACGAGTGTCATCACCACTTTGATAGCGTTTATTAATGCTGGAGTAATTATGTTTAGAGAAAAGCCGGATTTGATTCTGGCTAATGGTCCTGGCACATGTGTTCCTTTGTGTTTAGTTGCTTTTATTTTTCAATTGTTTTTTTTTAATGACACTACTGTCATTTTTATTGAAAGCTTTTGCAGAGTTAAAACTCTTTCGCTTACTGGAAAAATTTTGTACTTTTTTGCTGATCATATTATTTTACAGTGGCCTTATATTTGTCGGGAAAAATATAATGTACATGTTATTAAATAAATAAATAAATAAATTTTATGACAATTAAGTTAGTAGTCACTTAATAATTTTTTTATTTTATTTAATAAATAAATCTTTTCTGAAAAATTATTTTTAAAAAATTGTAGTTATAATTTTTTAAAATTTCTTAATGTCAATTTTATTTTCTCTTTTTTTTTTGCCATAATTTATTGGTTAAAAAAATTCTAAAAATTATTAAATATCTGCTAAATTAATTTTTATAGTTTATTTTAAATAATTACTTTTTTTGTTTTTATTATTACAGGTTTAATATTAATTATTTTTGTAAAAATGTTTCCTGCTCCATTGACTGGTCAAAATATTCCATGGGATTTGTTAATTAATTATTGTGAAAAAATATCAATGGAAATTAAAGTCAGGTTGATTAGTTTTATACAAGATATCAAGTCGTCTCTGGAGTTAAATAAGTAATTTTTTTTAATATAATAATTTATTTTATTTTATTAAAAATATGATAGAAATATTAGCAGACATTTGAAAATTTTTTGGTTTGTTGAATCAATTAAAATTATAAGTTAAAAAATTGCACTTAGAATTTATTAAATTTTTTTCAATAAAAAAAATCTGAAAATTTTCAAATGTTGACTAATTTAATTTTTATAGAAATAAATTGCACGTATAATTTATAATACTAAAATAAGCAGACATTTAAGAAATTTTTGATTTTTTTAATCAAGAAAAATTACTAGCAACTTTGCAGTCACTAGATGACTGCAGTGAATTGTAGATTATAAATAAATCAAATTTTGCATTATTATATAATGACTTTTGTTAAATTGCATTGTAATTTCTTAACTATTGAGATTTTTGAAGATATAAGCTCATACTGATGTTACGCTCATCAAGAGCTTTAATTTGAGTACCCACATGCATATTCATATATTTTTTATAGATACATATATATAATATATATAAATATATGGAAAATTGATGTGGGTACTCAAATGAAAGGTCTTGATGAGTGTAATGTCGGGGTGAGCTTATATCTTTAAAAATATCAATCGTGCACAAAATACAAGGTCATTTCTTAATTATTGATATTTGTAAAGATATAAGCTCATCCCGACATTACACTCATCAAGAGCTTTCATTTGAGTACCCACATGCATTTTGATATATTTTTCATATATACATATATCTAATATATATATATATATATATATATATATATATATATATATATATATATACATATGAAAAATGCATGTGGGTACTCAAATGAAAGGGCTCGATGAGTGTAACAACAAGATGAGCTTATATATTCAAAAATGTCAGTAATTGACAAGATACAAGGTCATTTCTTCATTATTGATATTTTTAAGGATATAAGCTCATCCCGATGTTACACTTATCAAGAGCTTTCATTTGAGTACCCACAGGCATTTTTAATATATTTTTCATATATATAAATATATAAAATATATGAAAAATTGATGTGGGTACTCAAATGAAAGGGCTCGATGAATGTAACAACAGGATGAGCTTATATCTTTAAAAATGTCAATAATTGACAAAATACAAGGTAATTTCTTAACTATTGAGATTTTTAAAGATGTAAACTCATCCTGATGTTACGCTCCTCAAAAGCTTTTATTTGAGTACCCACATGCATTTTGATATATTTTTCATATATACATGTATGTAATATATATAAATATATGAAAAATTGATGTGGGTACTCAAATGAAAGGTTTTGATGAGTGTAATGTCGGGGTGAGCTTATATCATTAAAAATATCAATCGTGCACAAAATACAAGGTCATTTCTTAATTATTGATATTTGTAAAGATATAAGCTCACCCTGACATTACACTCATCAAGAGCTTTCATTTGAGTACCCACATGCATTTTGATATATTTTTCATATATACATATATCTAATATATATAAATATATGAAAAATTCATGTGGGTACTCAAATGAAAGGGCTCGATGAGTGTAACAACGAGATGAGCTTATCTATTCAAAAATGTCAGTAATTGACAAGATACAAGGTCATTTCTTCATTATTGATATTTTTAAGGATATAAGCTCATCCCGATGTTACACTTATCAAGAGCTTTCATTTGAGTACCCACAAGCATTTTTGATATATTTTTCATTTATACATATATAATATATATATAAATATATGAAAAATTGATGTGGGTACTCAAATGAAAGGTCTTGATGAGTTTAATGTCGGGGTGAGCTTACATCTTTAAAAATGTCAATATTTCAAGATACAAGGTCATTTCTTAACTATGTATGTAGAGATAGAGCATTTTTCTTATTCTCTTAATATTATAATAAATAAAAAAATATTTTTAAAAATTGCACTTAGAATTTATTATAAATTTTCGACATTTTAGCTAATTTAATTTTTGAATTATAAATGTGATATTAATTTTTTTGATATATATTATAAGAATACCAGAGAAGATTGATTGCAAGCTAATAGAAATAGAGGCATGCTTGGATCGAACATGGGAAAATTTAAATACTGGATATTGGAAAGACGTGTCTATTGGTCACAGATATTGCTACACAATTTGTAGCTTACTCAAGGTATTTTTTTTTTGTTTTATCAAATTTTATAATATTTATTAATTTAATTGAGGTTTAGTGCATTCTTTTAGAAATTGATTCTAGAGAGGAAAAAAATAATACTAAGGAAATAGCAAAGCAAATTGACAAGGGACTTTTGCTGGGTGCTCCAATTGTTGAAGCGCCTGAATTATTGACTAATATTGCTTCTAAAATAAACAATTACTTAGCAGGTATTTATTTTTATTTTTAAATCAAAAATTAAATTTTAATAAAATAACTTTTTTTTTTTTTTTAAAGAAACTACTTCATATAAAGAATCATTAGAATTTGAGATTGATGATAAAAATATATCAAGTAATTTATTAGAAGGATGTGAGTGGATAAAAAAGTACAAATCACCTTCAATGGAGACTTTTTATCGTGATATATTTAAATGTAAAGTACCTGCTGTTTTAGAAGGTAATTTAAATTAAAGTATGTTAATGATTTATAATACAAAAAATTAGTTGAAAATTTTTGAAATTTTTTATAACAAATCAATTATGATCAAAATATTTTTTTAAAATTTGCACTTATAATTTTTTTTATTATAAAAATTTGAAAAAGTAAAAAATTTTTGTTGATTTAAATAAATTTTACTCATTTAATAATTTTTATAAATATATTTCTAGAGTGTATTAGCCACTGGAAAGCATTGACTGCATGGAAAGATCCTAATTATTTAATTAAAATCGGTGGAATGAGGACTGTACCCATAGAAATAGGCTCAAGTTATACTGAAGACGATTGGTCTCAACAGCTTGTTACTCTTTCGGAATTTATCAAGTCGCATGTGGCGAAAAAAAATGACACTATTGGATACTTGGCTCAGCATCAGTTATTCGAACAGGTGGCTGATTTTGAGTAATAATAATCACCACAGATACTCAATTTATTATGATAAGTATTTAGGCTGCATTCGAAAATGCTCTATCTCTAGTTACATACTTAAGAAATGACCTAGCATCGTGAACTATTGACATTTTTAAAGATATAAGCTTATCCCAATGTTGCACTCATTGAGACCTTTAATTTATATATATATATATGAAAAAAATTTTAAAATGCATGTGGGTACTCAAATGAAAGCTCTTGATAAGTGTAACATCGGGATGAGCTTACATTTTTAAAAATATCAATAATTAAGAAATGATCTTGTATCTTGTCAACTATTGACATTTTTAAAGATATAAGCTCACTCCGACATTATACTTATCGAGACCTTTCATTTGAGCACCCACATCAATTTTTCATATATATATATGAATATATATATATGAATATATATATATAAATATATATATGAATATATATATGTATATATATATAGGAATATATATATTATGAATATATATATTCATATATATATATATATATATATATATATATGTATATATATGTATATATGAAAAATATGTTGAAAATGCATGTGGGTACTCAAATGAAAGATCTTAATAAATGTAACATCAGGATGAGCTTACATTTTTAAAAATATTGTTAATTACGAAATGACCTTGTATCTTGTGAACTATCGACATTTTTAAATATATAAGCTCACCCCGACATTACACTCATCAAGACCTTTCATTTGAGTACCCACATCAATTTTTCATATATTTTATATATTATATATATATGTATATATGAAAAATATATCAAAAATGAATGTGGGTACTCAAATGAAAGCTCTTGATGAGTGTAACACCAGGATAAGCTTATATCTTTAAAAATATCAATAATTAAGAAATTACCTTCTATCTTGTGAAATATTCACAATTTTTAAGATATAAGCTCATCTCGATGTTACATTCATCGAGACCTTTCATTTGAGTACCCACATCAATTTTTCATATATTTATATATATCATATATTTATATATTTGAAAAATATATAAAAATGCATGTGGGTACTCAAACAAAAGCTCTTAATGAGTGTAACATCGAAATGAGCTTATATCTTTAAAAATGTCAATATTTAAGAAATGCCCTTAAATCTTATCAACTAGACATTTTTAAAGATATAAGCTCACCCCGAAATTACACTCATCAAGACCTTTTATTTGAGTACCCACATCAATTTTTCATATATTTATATATATTATATATATGTTTATATGAAAAATATATCAAAATGCGTGTGGATACTCAAACGAAAGCTCTTGATGAGTGTAACATCGGAATGAGCTTATATCTTTAAAAACATCAATAGTTAAGAAAGTACAGTTCAATCTAACAAGAGTTATTACTTTATAAAGCAAAAGTTTATTTATTTATAGTTTTCAAGTCCCGGCAGTCACATAGTGACTGCAAGGTTGCTAGTTATTATTATTATCATTACTATTACCCAATAAATTTTGATTTGTTACTTATAATAATAATAACAAGTTGTAGATAATTAATAAATTAATTTCAGATCCCCGAGCTAAAAAATGATTTTTCAATACCAGACTACTGTAATTTTGTTGATGAAGACAAAGAAAACACTGAAGTAGACATCAACGCCTGGTTTGGACCAAAAGGAACCGTATCGCCTTTACACTACGACCCCAGGGATAATTTATTATGTCAAGTAAAAAAATTTATTGATAAAATTCTTTTTTATTCAACACTTGGTACAAAAATAGCAATAGAATATTATTTAAACTGTACTTTTTTTTTTAAGGTCTTTGGACACAAACAAATAATTCTCTATCATCCAGAAGACAGTAAATATTTGTATACATATGACACGAGATTATTGAGCAATACAGCGCAAGTAAATCCTTTAAACCCTGACTACAATAAATTTCCAGAATTTAAAAATGCTAAAGGATTTATGTGCTACCTAAAACCCGGTCAGGCTTTGTATATTCCACCAAAATGGTGGCACCACGTCGTCAGTCTTTCACCTAGTTTTTCTATAAGTTTTTGGTGGAATTAACAGAGTTTTAATAAACGTTATTATAATAAAAATATTAATGTAAATATTATACTTAATCATACCTCAAATATATAAAAATAATTTTTTTTTTAAGTAAAAAAAAAAAATAATACTTAAACATAATGAAAGAGAAGTTTTTAATATTAAAATAAAATAAATTTTTTTAAGAAGAAATAGTGATTAAGACAAAGGTGGGAACTCGTCGTCGATTATACAGTGGATACGACAAATAGGGCATGACTGATTTTGGTTAAACCAATTTTTGATGCACTAAAAAAAAAAAAAAATAAAAATAGTTAATAAAAAAAAATAAAAATAAAAATAGTTAATATATATAAAAAAAAAAAAAAAAATGAATAATTTTATTATAGGAAGAAATGATATTTACTTTTTTATGGAAGGTGTGTTTGCATCTCAGAGTATAAGAAGGGACTTTACCAAATTTAATGATAGCTTCCGTGCAGATAATACATTCATTTTCTCCAAAATCTTCGTTAGTCCACTGATAGCCGTCAAGTGTAGCCCAAGGATTGCTCTTGCTAGTTGATTTCTTCTCAACTTTTTGCGAATCTAAAGAGGAAATTACTTTTATTAAATTTTGATTTTTTTATACATCTATATTATTAAGAGAATAAGACTAATTTTGTGGCCAGTATATTAATATGGTAAAATGGATTTTTATGGTTAAATTTGGTATCATTAAAAAGATCTTGACTTTAATTTGTATCTTTTTAAGGTTTCATATCATTCTCACCAATAGTCAATTTATGATGATAAGTATTTAAGCTGGATTCGAAAATGTTCTATATCTAGATACATAATTGGACTCTGTTATGCAATAATGTGTTCAGTACATAGGATTTCCATAGCACTTAACCCATCAATGCATAACAGTGTCCAATTAAGAAATGACACTTTATCTTGTGAAATATTGACATTTTTAAAAATATAAGCTCATTCCGATGTTACACTCATTGAGACCTGTCATTTAAGTACCCACATCAATTTTTGTATATATTTCATATATTTGATATATATGATATTCATGAAATATATAAAAAATTCATGTGGGTATTCAAATGAAAGATCTCGATGAGTACAACGTTAGGATGAGCTTATATCGTTAGAAATTTCATCAGAGGACAAAATAAAATGTAATTTCTTAATTATTGACATTTTTAAAGATATAAGCTCATCCCGATGTTACACTCATCGAGACCTTTCATTTGAATACCCACATCAATTTTTCATATATTTACATATATATATATATATGTAAATATATGAAAAATTGATGTGGGTACTCAAATGAAAGGTCTCGATGAGTGTAACATCGGGATGAGCTTATATCTTTAAAAATGTCAATAGTTGACAAAATACAAGGTCATTTCTTAATTATTGACATTTTTAAAGATATAAGCTCATCCTGATGTTACGCTCATCAAGAGCTTTCATTTGAGTACCCACATGGATTTTCATATATTTTTCATATATACATATACATAAAATATATAAAATATATGAAAAATTGATGTGGGTACTCAAATAAAAGCTCTTGATGAGTGTAACATCAAGATGAGCTTATATCTTTAAAAATATCAATAATTAAGAAATGACCTTGTATCTTGTGAAATATTGACATTTTTAAAGATATAAGCTCATCCCGATGTTATACTCGTCGAGACCTTTCATTTGAGTACCCACATCAATTTTTCATATATTTATATTTATGATATATATGTATTTATGAAAAATATACCAAAAACGCATATGGGTACTCAAATGAAAGCCCTTGATGAGCGTAACATAAGGATGAGCTTATATCTTCAAAAATGTCAGTAGTTAAAAAAGTACAGTGTAATTTAACAAAAGTATTCATTTAATAAAGCAAAATTTCATTTATTTATAGTTCACAAGTCACGGCAGTCACATAGTGACTGCAAGGTTGCTAGTTGTAATCATAAATGACTATCGTTGAAAAAATATCAAACCCAATTTACGATAAAGATGTATCCGTTAAAGAATTTTCGTAGTCTATTAATTATATAAATAAATTTTTGACATATAATCACATTGACACGTACAAAACAAAATAAATAAATAAATTTTATTTATTAAATTTTTATTTCATGTATATATAAAAAAAAAAAATTGTTCATCACGAAATTCTAATTTGTTTATACCTACTTCGAAAACTTATTATAATAAATTGATTGTTTTAAAAAAAACATATAAAACACCAAAAAGGCAAAAGTTCAGGTCCGAACTTTGATACTAAATTTAATTTTATAATATAAATACCCAAAATTTTGTATCCTCTCAATTTTATAAATATAATTTATAATTACTTAATTTACAATTTATTAACTGTTATTTTCTTGGATTTAAATTTCTAACTCATCAATACTTAATTCATTTACCAAGTCAACTATTAAATTACTGTACAATTTATAACTCATCTGATTATAAATTAAAAATTTTTCATATACTAACTTAACTAACCCTGTCAATGGCTCAAGCTGTTAGATTTATTTTCTTAAACAAATAAATAAAAAAAACTTACTTGCCGACTTAGTCCCCTCAACCTTCTCCAACTTCTTCACCTGCTTCTTACTAAAAATCCTCCTATCATAATTCCTCAGCTGCAATCTCTCCCTTCCCGGCAGTAGCTTCTCAACTTCCCCAATAATCTCCGCAAAAGTCAACCCAGACAACGAACCATTATACTTCTTTCTAACCGCTTCAACACAGTACAGTAAATCATACTCCAAAACTCCTCTATGCTTCGCTCTTAATTCTCTCAGTAATTTATCCATCGAATGCGACTTCTTATTCCCTATTTCTTCCTTCAACTCACCTCCCATTTCTTCTTCCACCTCTTTTTTATCTCCACCCATTTCTTCTTTATAAACTTTAAATTCACTGTATTCACTCTCTTTAAAATCAATCTTATCTTCCCAAATAGATTTCCAATCCTCCAAAACTTTTGCAAGATCCTCCTCACAATTATAATTTAATACTTGGTGGACTTTATCATTATTTAGCGACTCTGGAAGCTCAGTATAATTAAAAGCATGAGTTTTTTCCTTCATATCACTCAAACTACCTTTAGAATTAATTTCATCATAATTAATAAATTCCTTTTTCGAATTAATATCAATTAAATCAATTTTATTATCAGTTGCTTTAAGACTCCACTGACCATTAATATTATTTTGGTCATTAATATTATTATTACTAATATTATTATTATTATTATTATTATTATTAATATTACCACCAAACAATTTAGAATTCCATGCAGGATAAACTGGATTATTTCTCGGAAGAAATTGTTGATAATTAGAATTAAAATTAGCTGGAGAAGAAATTTGATTCCAAAATTGAGGTCTCTGCTGATAAATCAAAGGATTTTCATACAAGCTTGTTTGGTTAAACCCCGGAGGATAACCCGGAGCTTGATTAAAGCTCGGATCAACCCGACGCAAATTATCGCGATACAAGTTAAAAGCAATTTGTATCAGCAACGTCAAATCTCTTTTAGGCAAATGCGGTAAGACATTACCAATACAACTAATACTCTCAATAGCCTTGCAATACTCCTCGTCATTTAATAACTCTAACTTTTTTGAGTAATCATTGTCTAAGTCAAAACATAATTTTTCCATTTTCTCAATAGGCATCATCCATTCAGCGTTACTCAATGGTAACATTGTTCCAGTTGAGTATATCAATACTGTTTGTAATTTATCTATTATTAAATATTCATTTCTTGCTAAGCGGATGTTAAATAGTAAGACATTTTTTTTACTGGCGTAATCTGAGGATAACATATTTTTTAAAAAGGTTTTTTTTAAGTTAGAAAAATTTTTTTGGAGATCTTGTAATTCTTCTTTTGATTTTTGTAATTTTTCGGATAATTTTTTACAAGTTTTTGTACAAACTTTTGTTTTAGATTTTTCATTTAAATTATCTTCTATTAATTCATCATTTTCATTTCCAATTATTATTTTTTCTTCAATTTTTTCAAAATTTGAATTTTTTTCGAAATTTGAATTTTCTTCAAAATTTAAATTTTCTTCAATTTTTTCAAAATTTGAATTTTTATCAAAATTTGAATTTTCTTCAATTTTTTCAAAATTTGAATTTTTTTCAAATTTTTCAAAATTTGAATTTTCTTTAATTTTTTCAAAATTTGAATTTTCATCAAAATTTGAATTTTTTTCAAAATTTAAATTTTTTTCTTGACAATTAATTTCATCAAATTTTTGATTTTTATTTTTATTAATATTTTTTAAATTATCTTCTTGATAATTAATCTCATTAATTTTCTGATTTTTAAAATCATCAATTTTTTGGCTTTTAAAACCATTAGCTGTAGAATCATCAGTATGATCAACCCCAACAGAAGAATCAAAAGAATTTAAACTCTTCAAAAATTCCTCATTGACTAAATCATCATCAGAATCACTATCCCCGCCTTTTTTCATCAAACACTTTAAAATCCCGCAAACATTATCACTGACTCGCTTATAAGCATCCGGAAGAGTCGCCGGCGTGCAAATATACTCTCCTACCATAGCGAACTTCATGGACTTTAACAGAAACTCTACAACAGTAGGACACTTTAATTCGTACAAAATAAACTCGCAGTTAGAGATCAGAGTCTTGGCTTCTACCCATTTCTTCATTAAAGTGTCCTTTTTTACTGGAGCGTTGCAGGATACGTACTCGTAAAAATAGGAATATAGAAAATCCTTCTTCTGCTTCAGGCCTTCGTCTTCTATGTCGATAATTTCGGGGTACATATCTTCGCTGACTATCATTGAAGAATCTCCGTAGTAGGATAGATCAGGTCGCCAATCTTTTCCCTGCTCAATTCCATAGTTGGAATTTCGCACCTGTATTAATTTAATTAAATGTGATATTAATATTTCATGATTATTTTTTATTAAAGTGTATTTTTTTTCAGTAAATTTTTTTAAAATATTACTGAAACTCACATCTGATTATTTTTTAATTAATAAATATAAAGAAAAATATAAAAATAAAATTAGTAATTTGAAAAAATTTTTTTTATTAAAAAAAAATAAATAGTAAAATTTGAAATGTAAGTGTAAAAAATTTTTTTTTGTTCTAATCTATATTATTAAAAGAATAAAAAAATTTTGTCTCCAGGATAATTATATGATAAAATCGGTTTTTTAAATGAAATTTAGTGTCATTGCAAAGGTCTTGACTTGAATTTCTGCCTTTTCAACGTTTCATGTCATTCTCACCGATAGTCAATTTATTATGGTAAGTACTTAGGCTGCATTCGAAAATGCTTTATCTCTGGATACATAATTAAAGAATGACCTTGTATCTTGTGAACTATTGGAATTTTCAAAGGTATAAGCTCATTCTGATGTTACACTCATCGAGACCTTTCATTTAAGTACCCACATCAATTTTTCATATATTTATATATATTATATATATGTATATATGAAAAATATATCAAAAATGCATGTGGGTACTTAAATGAAAGCTCTTGATGAGTGTAACATCAGGATGAGCTTATATCTTTAAAAATATCAATAATTAAGAAATGACCTTTTTTCTTGTGAAATATTGACATTTTTAAAGATATAAGCTCATCCCGACATTACACTCATCGAGACCTTTCATTTGAGTACCCACATCAATTTTTCATATATCTTATATATTTCATATATTTATATATATGAATACACGAAAAATATATCAATATGCATGTGGGTACTCAAATGAAAGATCTTGATGAGGATAACATCAGGATGAGCTGACATCTTTAGAAATAACAATAATTAAGAAATTACCTTATATCTTGTTAACTATTGACATTTTTAAAGATATAAGCTCACCCCGACATTACACTCATCGAGACCTTTCATTTGAGTACCCACATCAATTTTTCATATATTTATATATATTATATACATGTATACATGAAAAATATATCAAAATGCATGTGGGTACTCAAATGAAAGCTCTTGATATACGTAACATCAAGATGAACTTATATTTTTAAGAATATCAATAATTAAGAAATGACCTTGTATCTTATGAAATATCAACATTTTTAAAAATATAAGCTCACCCCGACATTACACTCATCGAGACCTTTCATTTGAGTACCAACATTAATTTTTCATATATATATATATTATATATGAAACATACATAAAAAATGCATGTGGGTACTCAAATAAAATCTCTTGATGAGTGTAACATCCGGATGAGCTTATATCCTTAAAAACATCAACAGTTAAGAAAGTACAGTGCAATTTAACAAAAGTTAACATTTAATAAAGAAAAATTTTATTTTTTTATTACATTTTTAGTTGCTAGTTTAATTATTAAAAAAAATCTATGAAAATAAAGTTAGCAGACATTTAACAATTTTTAGAGTTTTTCTTATTGAAAAATATCTAACAAAAAGTTTTTTTTTCAATTTTACTTGAAGAAAATTTTAAGAACAATGGATGTATTTTTTTTAAATATTTTTTTTAATTATAATTTACATAATGAACCAAAAAATTCGATAATTTTAATAATTTTTTTCAATAAATTATTGCAAAAAAAAAATTGACAAAGAAATAAAAAATGTAATTTTTAAAAAATAATTTTTCATTAAAAATTCATTTATTAAACAAAATAAAAAAAAAAATCAAATTACTGCTAACTTTATAAAAATTCGACTTAAAAAATTTTTTTCTTAACTTCGCAAATTTAAAGAAATATTTTCTTTAAAAAAAAATCAGATGTAAGTGAACTAAAAAATTCCGTATTAAAAATTTCTCACCTGTATTAATTTAATCAAATGCGATATCAACACCATCTCTTCATTATTCCTAATTTTCTTATACTTATTTTTAACATTTGTACTTAGATTATCACTTTTGCTTATAATATTACTAATATTCCTCGGCCGTGTAACTTTAGGTGTAATTTTATGATTATTAATTTTCTGCTTCCGAACAGCGCCTTTAGGCGTCTGCTGCTGCTTGACAATTTTTTCCGGCAAAGCAACATGAGATTTAATAGTATTATCACTATTATAAATATCAATTTTTCTTATAATACTAGACTGGTCAAAATTATCGCAATTAGGAGTGAAACATTTCCAGTTTAAAAAATCCTTATCAGATAATTTAATATTAGGGGACAATTCTTCTTTTTTAAGCTTCCAGCAATTGATATGAAAATTAAAAACACACGGGTTAATATTATTGTTGCAAGTAACAACAACGAGTCCATTAAAAGCAGGCGACTTGAAATAAATATCGCGATCTAGAAGATTGCTCAAAGAAGTAGAGTTACAATTTTTCATGAAGCAAATTGCGTCGGGTCGATGCCAGCCGGAGCACTCGTCCTTTAACTGGACAAGTAACCTGGACAACTCTTCAAAAGTAGACTCAGGAATTACTTCGTTGGTAGTCGGGATGTTGAAGCTCGTGATACTTGTGGAGCTGTTTAAAATTGACAAGCAATAATTTATTAACTTATCAGCTTCTTTATAGCAGAAGGTCTTGATGTAAAGACTACTCAGCAGGTAGTAAAGCATCGGAAGTCTATCAGTAGTTTCTATTAAATTTATCAACGTGTCCTTGGCTTCGATCAACGAAGCCAACTGCGATGTCTTGATCAAACACTTGCAGATCAAGTACTGGATCACGGAAATCAAAGGAGATCCCTCGTAGTCTGAAGTACTCTTTAATAACACTATTGCGGATTTGTAGTGCGTTACTGCTAGTTGATATAAGGAAGAATTGTAAGCCTCAGCTGCCTTCTGTAACGTCATCACTGCCTCGGAATTCTCCAGGCATTTGTGAGCTTGGTAACACGTCTCCGGCATTTTTATTATCGTCACGATATGTTTGTTTACTTTTTCTATCAGCTCCGGTTGCAAGTGAATCAGCATATCTAGCTGGAAATAATTTGTCATCAATAAGTTGGAATTATCATTATTAAAATTTTGTTAGCTCATCTAAAAATTTTTAGAATTTTTTTTTTTTTGAAAAATTGTTATAACAAATTAAATTGTAAAAAACTTAAAGTGCAATTTTTAAAAAATATTTTTTTTTGTTTAATTTAATTATTGAAAAAAAATTAAAAATGTTGGATAACTTTAGTATTATATGAAAATTAAATTAGCCGAGATCTAAAAATTTTTAGATTTTTTTTATTGAAAAAACTATTAAAAAAAAATTTTTAGAATTTTTTTTTTTTTTTTTTATTGAAAAAACTATTAAAAAAAAAATTTCATTTGAAAAAAATTTGAAAAACTCTATAAGTGCAATTTTGAAAAAATATTTTTTTGTTTTAATTTAATTAGGTAACTGACTTCTAATTTTTAGAATTTTTTTTATTGAAAAATTGTTATAAAAAAATAAAAAAAAATTAATTTGTAAAAAATTTGAAAAACTGTAAGTGCAATTTTTAAAATATTCTGTCATTAATGAAATTAGAACAAAAAAATATTTTTTTAAAATTACACTTGCAAATTTTCAAGTTTTTTACAAATGAAATTTTTTTTTTTTTCTAATAATTTTTTCAATAAAAAAAATTCTAAAAAATTTCAGATGTCGACTAACTATGATACTAAAAGTTAGCCGAAGTTTTTAATTTTGTAATTGTTTTTTAATAACTAAATTAGAACAAAAAAATATTTTTTAAAAATTGTACTTAGAGTTTTTCAAGTTTTTAACAAATGACAATTTTTTTTTCTTTTTTTTGTAGTAATTTTTTCAATAAAAAAAATTTTTTTAATTTTTAAATGTCGGCTAACTTAATTTTCATGGCTAACTTTAGTATTATATAAATATTAAGTTAGCCGATATTTAAAAATATTTATAATTTTTTTTTTCTATTGAAAAAACTGGATATTAAAAAAAAATTTCATTTGTAAAAAACTTAAAAAACTGTCTAATTTAAAAAAAATTTTATTTTGTTTTAATTTAATTATTGAAAAAAAAAATCAAAAAATTAAAAACTATTGAAAGTTATTTTTAAATTATTGATATTGATAAAGCATTTAATAGAATGTTTTTTTTTTTTTTTTTTTAATGCCGACAGATCAAGTTACGACTAAACAAAAATGGTACTTAAGCCAGCCGGCATTTATAATAACTTTTATTCAAAATTTTTAAATAAGAATATTTAAAAAAAATTTATGATATTGAAGTTAGCTGACAAATTTCAATTTTTTTAATTTTTATAACAAATCAATTAGAAAAAAAAATTTTTTTTCAATCTTCACATATGGAATTAATATAGAGTATGTATATTGTTAAATTAATGTAATTATTTATGGCATAATAAATAAATATCTATCTAATTTTTAGTCATTCAAGTCACTTGATAATTTTTTTAATTTATTTAATAAAGAAATTTATTCCAAAAAATTATTTTTAAGATTGAATTTTTTTAAATTTCTACATCTTAATTGTTTTTCTTCATTTTTTTGGTCATAATTTATTTGTTAAAAAAATTCTTAAAATTATCACAGATGTTCTAAATTAATTCTCATAATTTTTAAAATTATTTAATATTATACTGAAGTTAGCTGACAGCTGTCAATTTTTTTAAATTTTTAAAACAAATCAACAACAATAAAAAAAATTCTTTAAAAAATTTTCACTAATATTATTTTATGAAAAATTAATTAAACAGATATTTCATAGTTAATGAATTTTTAACACTTAGAAATTTTAACAAATTAAAAATTCAATTTTTTAACAAATTTGTTTGTTAAAAAAAAATTAAAAAATGGTCAAGTGACTGCTAACCTTAATGATATTAATTTGTTTATAATTTTCACATTAAAAATTTTCTTCATAATAATTTAATAGCTATAAAATCATAAAAAAATTTCTAATGTCAGCTATCTTAAAAATTCCACATGTAGGAATTTAAAAAAATTGACAAATAAAATTTTAACACATTTTCTTAGAACTGATAAATTAGTTAAGAACAACTAAAAATGTCTGCTGATTTCTCTTTTGACGTTCTTTGTTCTTTCATAATAAATATTTAACACGGCATTCCAAATTTGTCTATTAAATACATCAAACATACTCACTTAAAAAAAATTAATTATTAAAATATTAATTAATTAAATATTAATTTATCAATTATTACCTTGGATATTTTTGATGATATTTTTTTCCTCAGAAGACACCAGAAAACTTTTTTTTATTAATGTAAATAATTATTCATTATAATCTTACTATTTTAGGTGGACAGATAATTAATTTTATTAATTTCTGTTGAAAAAATCACATGCCTTGGTATAACCAGTAAAAATATAATAACTCAAGCCGGGAAAAAGATGAAAGATGAAACTAAAACTAATACAACGCAACAACGAACAAAGAGCTTTGTGTTTCGTGAGTGCTTGCTGCTTGTCTCAACTCGTTAAGAAACGATCGGGAATCTTCGGGTTAACTCGCGACTGCCGGCTCCGCCATATTTGTTTTGTTATTTTTTCCCGCGTTGGTAGTTAGAAATTTTTTTAATTAAGGAGGTCCTTTCGCCGCCAATGTGAAATAAAAAATATTAGATTATGAGTAAATTTAATTTTTTTCTAATAGTCAAGGTCCTTATTTATCTTATAGTGAGGTTTAAATTATACTTTATCGGACAAATTTTTGAAAAAATAAAATTTTTAAATGTTAGTATTTGTTGAGAGTCTTACGAGAAAATCAGACGTTTGCAGTATTTCTCGAATTATACTATCAGTCATGGATTAGATGAAGTAAAAAAAAACTAAAAATCAGATTTTCGAAATATTCAGGTTTCTTTTTTTGCAGTAAAATATATTATCAGTTACCGAGATATTTATTGAGAAATCCACTCTTATAATTTAGATGAAAAATATGAAAATATACACAATTAGACAAACTATTCGTAACGTGATTGGTCAAATATATCATAAGTATGAAAATATAGATAATTCCATACTAAATTCACACGCGCGCTTGCGCGCGCAACGTATACTAGTTAATATTTAAAAATCACAAAAAATTCTCAAGTTACCTACAATAAAATGGAGTCAAAAGATTTGGCAACGTTGCGTAGCGCGCGAGCTTCAGACCATTCAATAAATTCAAACTAAACTTTAACGCGCTTATGTTTTTCATGCATACTTTTTAGTTAATTTATTGTTAACAAATTTTCATAATTCATAATTGAAAAATAAAACAATGATTAAAAAATACTAGCATTCCTGCCATGAGACATTAGAATGTTATGGTTTTGTGGCTAAACATTTTTAATTAATTTATTTATTTACACTGACTGCAAAAAGTTAAACACGGTTAAGGTTATATTGTGCAAATAAAAATGTAAACAACTGAAATAAAGCGTTGCCAAATCACGGACAGGTTACTAACAGCTGATTTACTACAGTCAAATTAATTTTTGTATTTAACTATTTTTTTTTTTAATTTTCAAAATTTCAACGATTAATGCCTCATATACTATTTATTTTTGAATTTTAGGAATTTTTATGGGTTTTGTATTTTAATTTATTGAAAATTTACTACTACAGTTGTTATGACTCAACTGGAGCGAAAGGACTTCCTTAAAGGTACTTAAAAAAATAAAAAAAATTTATTTTTTTATTAATTTATTAAAATGCATTTTTTTTTCAGTCAACTTTTTTAAAATACTAAAATACATCTGATTATTTTTATGAATTTTTTTAATTAATAAAATATAAAGAAGAAAAATGTAAAAATAAAATTAGTTATTAAAAAAAATTTTTTTATTAAAAAAAAATAAATAAAAAGAAAAATTTCACGTGTAAAAAATTTAAGTGCAATTAAAAAAAATTTTTTGTTCTAATTTAATTATTAAAAAAAATATAAAAATAAAGTTAGCAAACATTTAACAATTTTTAAAGTTTTTCTTATTGAATAATTTGTGACAAAAAAATTTTTAAATTAATGAATGCAATTTTAAAAAAATATTTTTTTAGTTCTAATTTAGATAATGAAGAAAGTAAAAAAAATTTTATAATTTTAATAATTTTTGTTACTTATAAATTATTGCAAAAAATTTAAATGAAGAAATAAAAAATGTAATTTTTTAAAAATTAATTTTTCAGAATAAATTTGTTTAAATTATTAAAAAAAATCTATGAAAATAAAGTTAGAAGACATTTAACAATTTTTAGAGTTTTTCTTATTGAAAAATATCTAACAAAAAGTTTTTTTTTTCAATCTTACTTGAAGAAAATTTTAAGAACAATGGATGTATTTTTTTAAAAATATTTTTTTAAATTCTAATTTACATAATGAACCAAAAAATTCGATAATTTTAATAATTTTTGTCGATAATTTATTGCAAAAAATTTAAATGAAGAAATAAAAAATGTAATTTTTAAAAAATTAATTTTTCAGAATAAATTTGTTTATTAAATAAAATTAAATATCATAAAAATTCTATTTAAAAAAATTTTTAAAAATTATCGATGCAAATTTTTAAAAAATATCGATGCAAATTTAAAAAAAATATTTTGTTAGAAAAAATTAAAATAATAAAAATAATCAGATTTAAATTAATTTCAAAATAATAATTTACAATAAATGTTTTTTACAATTGATTAAATAAATAATCCAAAAGCAAGAAGATAAAGCATAAATACAATAAAAGTAATAAATGTGATTAAAGAAGACTAGGTTTGAAATGCATCGCATTAATTCAATAATTATTGCGTATTTATGTCGGTCAAACAATAAACCAATTGATGTTAATGCAAATGCATTTTTTATCATTACTAATTGCCAGTCCTGAAATAAAAAATTCAAATAAATAATTAAATAATCAATTAATTTAAAAGAAGAGATAGTTTTATTTTTATTTACTTACTTGTTCTTGACTATAAAGATAGAAATGCATGTAAAATGCAATTGAAAAATGAATTGTTATATAAAACTTCATCCAGGTTGCTAATGATGGATTGTATTTCTTCCTGGAAGTCACCTGTCAAAATATTTGTAAGTATTTAAAGTAAATAAATTAAAAAAAAAAAAAAATTTTATTTTTAATTCTAAAATTATTAAAGTAATATTATTTACATTTATTTTGTACTCATCCAGTCCAAGCCTTGGAGATCCTGGGAACCAACTGGGTCCTTTCCAATACACTGACAATTTATCACCAAATGTCTCCATCTTCAGGCTTTTGTCAATCATCGCTTTGGTATAGAAAGTCTAAGGGTAAGTAATGTTAATTAGTGCTTAATCTCAGCAATAAATTATGGAAATTAATTTAGCAGATCTTTGATAATTTTTAACTTCCGGCTAAGAAAATTGAAAATTTTCAAAAATCGGGAAGTTATTGGTTTTACCCCGTTTTTCGAAAATCGAGTTTTCATCAGATCTCGACGTTTTAAGGTCCTAGGAAGCTTTCCTGACTATTCCCGCGAGGGTGTCACTATGTCTGTATGTATGTGTGTGTGTGTGTGGGTGTGTGTAAGTATGTAAACCTCTTATAACTTTTGAACGGTTGAACCGATTTCATCACGGTTGGTGCCATTCGAAAGGGCTTCGCCAAAGTTAGATTTCCTGTTAATTTGAACCGATTCGGACCGATAGATTTTGAGAAATTTGGAGAAATCTAAAGAAAAGTAGGAAAAAAATTTTTTTCTGAAGTGGTTTTTTTGGGATAACTTTTAAACGGCTCAACCGATCGATTCCAAAAACTAATCAGCTCTCAACCTTGAAAAACCACGTCGATCGCCGCCAATCCGGTCAAAATCGGTTGATTCGTTCGAGAGATATCGTGAACGAAAGAAAACCGAAAAAAGTGTTTTTTCAGAGTTACTCCGAAATTTCTAGTTTGACCAATTGAAACTTAGAAATTATTTATAAGGCTTAAAAAACTACATAGAATGCCGCCAACCGCGTAAAAATCGGTTCATTCATTCAAAAGTTATTGCGGTATGAACATTCAAAAAATAGTGTTCCATGAAACTACTATCAGACCTTTGAGCTCAAAGAGCTCAAAAGCATAGAAAAGGTATCTTTTTGAGCTCGGAGAGCTTAAAACAACACACAGGTTGTACTTTTGAGCTCGAAGAGCTCAAAAAAGCGGCCAGGCATTAACGGAATTAGCGGGAAGTTGCAGGGATGGCCTTTAGGGTCAACCGTTTTCCTAATTTTTTTAAAAAAATTATTTTAAAAATTTCATCTTTAGAAGCTTTAAAAAATTATAGATGCAATTTTTTAAAAATAATTTATATTTAAGGAAAAATAAAAAAATTGTCATGTCTGCTAATTTTAGTATCAAAAAAATAAGAAAAAAAAATTTTTTTTAATTACAATTGCAATTTTTCGAACAAAGGTTTTTTTTTTTAAATAAAATTAAAATTAAAAAATTGTCAAATGACTGCTGTAATAACTTTAATGTCATAAATAAGTATTGTAATTAGAATTTTTCAACAAAAAAATTGTAACAAAAAAAATTGCAGGTTTAGAAATTTTAAAAAACAATAATTGCAATTTTTTTAAAACTAATTTTCTTGAATTAATTTATTTAACAACTAAAATCCAAACATGTTAAAATTTTTGCTTATTTAAATGATACAAAAATTAGCAGGCGTTAAAATTTTTTTTTGACTTTTTTCATTAATTAAATTAAAACGAAAAAGATATTTAAAAATTGCTTTTATTGTTTTTCAAAATTTCTGCAAATGGACTATCTAAAAAAATTTTTCTTACAAATTTTTCAATAAGAGAAATTGTAATTAAATTAGCCACATAAAATTGAAAAATTTTTAGAATTTATTTATTAAATAAATTATTACAAGAAAATTAATTTGTAAAAAAGTTGAAAAAATCAATTACAAAAAAAAACTAATTTTTAAAAATTTTGCACCTTAAATTTTTTATTTTCTAGAAGTAGAATTTTTTTATATAAATTTATTTGTTAAGAAGATAAAAAAAAATGAACGATCTCTGTCAACTTCAGAATTACAATCATAATAATAATAATATTTACCTGCAAATATAAAGGATTAAAAGTTCTTGGACTAACAACAAGGCCATAAATAATTTCGGTATCCTTCAATTCATTGATAAAAGTACCAAATAATCTGTCCCAGATAATCAAGACTCCTCCGTAGTTTTTGTCTAAGCAATATAAATTGCAGCCGTGGTGTACTCGGTGGTGCTTTGGGGTGTTGAAAATAAACTCGAGGACTCCCAGGTCCTCGATTACTGTCGTGTGAATCCATAGTTGGTAAATCAAGTTGAACTGATGGTGAGCTATGAAATTCGCTGGGGGGATAAATAATGCCAGCGGCAAGTAAAATATCTGTAGAATAAAGTCCATGGTTTTTTTTTTTTTTTTTTTTTTGCTTAATAAGTAAGTGTAACTCAATATTTACGTACGAAACTACACCACTGATGCAGTATTGACTGCCGGAGGCCAACCACAAGATTAAATTCCTCGCTGCTATGGTGGACTTGGTGTTGCGACCACAAAAAATGCACCTCTGTTTATTGAATAAATTTAATAATAATTATCAATTTTTTTTAATAATAATTATCAAATTTTTTTTTTATTTGATAAAATCTATATTATTAAGAGAATAAGAAAAATTTTGTCTCCAGGATAGTCATATGATAAAATCGGTTTTTTTAGTGAAATTTAGAGTCATTGCAAAGGTCCTGATTTTAATTTGTGCCTTTTCATATCATTCTCACCGATAGTCAATTTATTATGATAAGTATACTTAGGCTGCATTCGAAAAAACTATCTCTAAATACATAATTAAGAAATGACCTTTTATCTTGTGAAATATTGACATTTTTAAAGATAGAAGCTCATCCCGATGTTACACTCATCAAGACCTTTCATTTGAGTACCCACATCAATTTTTCATATATTTTATATATTTATATATATGTATATATGAAAAATATATCAAAATGCATGTGGGTACTCAAATGAAACCTCTTGATGAGCGTAACATCAAGATAAGCTTATATCTTTAAAAATATCAATAATTAAGGAATTACCTTGTATCTTGTGAATTATTGACATTTTTTAAAATATAAACTCACCCTGACATTGCACTCTTCGAGATCTTTCATTTGAGTACCCACATCAATTTTTCATATATTTTATATATTTATATATATGTATATATGAAAAATATATAAAAATGCATGTGGGTACTCAAATGAAAGCTTTTGATGAGTGTAACAACAGGATGAGCTTATATCTTCAAAAATATCAATAATTAAGAAATTATCTTGTATCTTGTAAACTATTGACATTTTTAAAGATATAAGCTCACCCCGACATTACACTCTTCGTGACCTTTCATTTGAGTACCCACATCAATTTTTCATATATTTTATATATTTATATATATTATATATATGTATGTATAAAAAATATATAAAAATGCATGTGGGTACTTAAATGAAAACTCTTGACGAGTGTAACATCGGGATGAGCTTATATCTTTAAAAACGTCAATAGTTAAGAAAGTACAGTGCAATTTAACAAAAATCATTATTTAATAAAGCAAAATTTTATTTATTTATAGTTTACAATTCACTGCAGTCATGTAGTGACTGCAAGGTTGTAAGTAATATATTATTTTAATGATAAAAAAATCAAATATTATAATAATGATATTTTTAAAAATTCTCACTTGCAATTTTTTTTAAATTTCTATATGTAGGATTCTTTTGCTACTATTTTTTTACTATTTAATTAGTCTTAAAAGCTACAAAACTGAATGAATAGTTATAATATTGATTGCCTTTTTTTACGGCACTTTAAAAATGACTTTAAATTCAAGCTTGTAAACCAAAATACCCCCTTAAATTAAGCCTTCCAAATAAAATCTTACCATGGTTAGCACGATGGACCCAATAGTAACAAAAATCAACGCCTATAAGAGTGATGTACCATGACCATAATGAATTCCAAGGTAGATTTATCAACCGGTAGTTGTTGTTTATGTAAATGTAAAGATAATATTCGGCACCTCGAAAGAATATTCTATTTTTGAATTAGTTATTGATAATTATTTAAAAAAAAAATTTTTTTCTTAGTCTAATTATTTTAAATTATAAATTACTGATTAAATTATAAATTATTATAAATACATATAATAAAATGTTACCTAAGCTTACCGTCCAGACTCTTGGAGCATCCAGTGGGAAAGAGAAGTAATATGATCGTTGAAGCGGAAGCTACTTTTTTTCTTCCAGAGCAATATCAATTGCTCTAAAATTATAAGAAGAAAAAATGGAAACCATGACTGCAAATAAAAAAATTTTTTTTAGTACACTTTTGGTAAAATTAATCGACACTTTTTCAATTCTATCTTAAAGTTAATTTATCTGACACAAAGAGTTATCGTAAATATTAAATATCATAATCTTATAAAAGAAGATAAGATAATATACTTTACTTGTTTCAGATGGAATTTAGTTTAAAAAATTAACAATTACCTTTAAATAAATAAAAGATATGTTTTATTTTATTACTTAGAATTTTTGCTCTAATTTTAAAACAATGACAAATTATCATTGAAATTTTTTATATTACGGCGAAATTATTGGTCCTATAAAAAAATTTTTTAAACAAAAGTTCAAAATTTGATTTTACAAAAAAAATGTTTATGATTTAAAAAAAAAATCAATATTTTCGCTGAAATTATAATTTCAAAATTAAGATTAATCTGAATGAATTAATTTGAAAAGTTCAAATTTTTTGATAATTATGATTATGACTCTTAGTTAAAATTACAGCAAAAATACACAGAAAAAAAGGTTCACTTAAGCCGAGAAAATATTTTTCTTCCTAATTATTTTCTTGAGCGAAAAAAAATTTTTTTTTGACACAAGAAATTTCCCTTATTCCAACAAAATTAATTCTCTTGCTTTAAGAAATAGATATCTTGATCCAAGAAAATTTATTTAAGTCAAGAAAATCTTGTTGTTTTGAGGAAATTCAGCCTCTTGCTCCAAAAAATTTAGTTCTTGATAGAAGTTAATTTTCTTGTCTTGAGAAAATTTCTCTCTTGCTCCAAAAAATTAAATACAAAGATAGAAGTAAATTTTCATTAATATTTTTATTGATAAACATGTCAAATGGGAAGATCAAATAATATTTCATCATTTTTAACTTCCCGCTAAGAAAATTGAAAATTTTCAAAAATCGGGAAGTTATTGGTTTTACCCCGTTTTCCGAAAATCGAGTTTTCATCAGATCTCGACGTTTTGAGGTCCTAGGAAGCTTTCCTGACTATTCCCGCGAGGATGTCACTATGTCTGTATGTATGTGTGTGTGTGTGTGTGTGTAAGTATGTAAACCTCTTATAACTTTTGAACGGTTGAACCGATTTCATCGCGGTTGGTGCCATTCGAAAGGGCTTCGACAAACTTAGATTTCCTGTTAATTTGAACCGATTCGGACCGATAGATTTTGAGAAATTTGAAGAAATCTAAAAAAAAGTAGGAAAAAAAATTTTTTCTGAAGTGGTTTTTTTGGGATAACTTTTAAACGGCTCAACCGATCGATTCCAAAAACTAATCAGCTCTCAACCTTGAAAAACCACGTCGATCGCCGCCAATCCGGTCAAAATCGGTTGATTCGTTCGAGAGATATCGTGAACGAAAGAAAACCGAAAAAAGTGTTTTTTCAGAGTTACTCCGAAATTTCTAGTTTGACCAATTGAAACTTAGAAATTATTTATAAGGCTTAAAAAACTACATAGAATGCCGCCAACCGCGTAAAAATCGGTTCATTCATTCAAAAGTTATTGCGGTATGAACATTCAAAAAATAGTGTTCTATAAAACTTCTATCAGCCTTTTGAGCTCAAAGAGCTCAAAAGCATAGAAAAGGTACCTTTTTGAGCTCGGAGAGCTTAAAACAACACACAGATTGTACTTTTGAGCTCGAAGAGCTCAAAAAAGCGGCCAGGTATTAACGGAATTAGCGGGAAGTTGCAGGGATAGCCTTTAGGGTCAACCGTTTTCCTAATTTTTTTTTTATTCAATATGTATAATTGCACGCTAAAATAATATAAAATAGGTATCAAATATTCTCGAGAAAAATTTTCTCAAGGTGAGAAAATTTTTTTCTCAGCTGAAGTAAGTAGCGCTGCTTCCCTAAAGTATCTAAAAATCTTGATCAAATATAAAAATTTATTTTATCAGGTATTTATGATAACTTGAATTAAGAAAAAATGATTTCATCCAAGAATAGAATTTAAAGAAAAATTTTTAATTCGGCCAACACAAATTCGGTCTTTCTTCAGGTATTAGAAAATTTTCTTGAGCCAAGAATTTTGTTCTTCAGTCAAGAAATTTATCTTTCTGTGTATTTTTAAAATTACAGAAATTTTTTTTTTAGGAACAATATTTTCGCCGTAATATCAAAAATTTGGACCAATGATTATGAATTGTTAAATTTGCGTTACTAATTGTATATTCTTCATTAAATTAACTTTTATATTTTATTTTTTATAATTTCAATGAGCAGGTGTAATAACAAAATATCTTCAGAAGTAAATAAATAAATATAAAAAAAAATTTACCTTATATTGATAATCGGGTACTTCCTTAACCGATTCAAATGCAGATTCATAGGGATTAACAATGTACCAAAGTATCCCAACATTTTTAAAGTAATTAAAACAATTACCTTGATAACTTTCATTCATTATTACTGAATAAATATAAATAAAGAGTTAACAATTACTCAAACAATTGTACATTTTATTACAATTAGTTAACACTTTAAAGAAGACTACACGCGCACTTAACTGAGTAATTCAATAATTAAATACTGAAGAAACTGAGTGATAATTAAATCTCCATGTATGAATAAATAAAAATTAAAATCTGTTATATAAGATGAATAAAATTGAAAAGTCTAAGTACTGGTACACTTGCGTATGCACTTAATGCCTTACAATCTGCCGTGTGTCGCGTATCGTCGCCAAACAACGTGTGAATATCTTCAAGTGAAACTCTGTATAAATAGTTTCATTATGCGTCTGACAATTATTTTATTTATTCACACGAGCATTATTATTCTAGTTTATATCAATTCTTTTTTTTTATTATTTTTTATAAATATCTTTTGGTGTTGTTTATTTTTATTTTGTTATTTTTTTTTATTAAAGATTATTATTTAATAATTTTTTTTTATCATCTTCATTTAATATTTAAGTTATTTTTATTTTTTATTATTTGTACTTTTGATTTGAGCGTAAACTCAACTTTTGTTAGATAATTATTATTTTATATAATAAATATCAGTATCACGTATTTAGATGATTTATTTATATCATGTGCGTTTATCGGGATTTTATCAAGGTCATTTGAGAAAGACGCGCGAGACTTTGTCGGTAATAAATCTTTTGATACTTTTTAATATATTCAAAAATTTCTACTCTCTTTACACTGATAGAAGGATATGTTTATATTTAATAAGCTTTATTAACTGCTAATAAATGATTTTTTAACATAGGATTTACTATGTGACTGCAGTAAATTGTGAACTATAAATAAAATGTTGCTTTATTGAATAATGACTTTTATTAAATTGCATTGTATTTTCTTAATTATTGATGTTTTTGAAGATATAAGCTCATCCTGATGTTACACTCATCAAGAGCTTTTATTTGAGTACGAACATGCATTTTTATATATTTTTCATATATACATATATATATAATATATATAAATATATAAAATATATGAAAAATTGATGTGGGTACTCAAATGAAAGGTCTCAATGAGTGTAACATCGGGATGAGCTTATATCTTTAAAAATGTTAATGGTTCACATGATAAAAGGTCATTTCTTAATTATTGATATTTTTAAAGATTTAAGCTCATCCTGATGTTACACTCATCAAGAGCTTTCATTTGAGTACCCACATGGCATTTTTTATATATTTGGTATTTGTGAAGTATATAAATATATGAAAAATTGATGTGGGTATTCAAATGAAAGCTCTTGATGAGTGTAACATCCGGATGAGCTTATATCTTTAAAAATGTTAATGGTTTACATGATAAAAGGTCATTTCATAATTATTGATATTTTTAAAGATTTAAGCTCATCCTGATGTTACACTCATCAAGAGCTTTCATTTGAGTACCCACATAGCATTTTTTATATATTTTATATATTTGGTATTTGTGAAGTATATAAATATATGAGATATATATGAAAAATTGATGTGAGTATTCAAATGAAAGGTCTTGATGAGTGTAACATCGGGATGAGCTTATATTTTCAAAAATGTGAATATTTCACAAGATAGAAGGTAATTTCTTAATAATTGATATTTTTAAAGATGTAAGCTCATCCCGATGTTACACTCATCAAGAGCTTTCATTTAAATACCCACATGCATTTTTTATATATTTTTCATATATACATATATATAATATATATAAATATATGAAAAATTGATGTGGGTACTCAAATGAAAGGTCTTGATGAGTGTACTGTCGGGGTGAGCTTATATCTTTAAAAATGTCAATAGATCACAAAATACAAGGTGATTTCTTAATTATTGAAGTTTTTAAAGATTTAAGCTCAGCCTGATGTTACACTCATTAAGAGCTTTTATTTGAGTACCCACATGAATTTTTTTATATATTTTTCATATATTCATATATATATATATAATATATATAAATATATAAAATATATAAAAAATTGATGTGGGTACTTAAATGAAAGGGCTTGATGAGTGTAACATTGGGATGAGCTTATATCTTTAAAAATGTCAAGATTTCACAAGATACAAGGTCATTTCTTAATTATGTATCTAGAGATAGAGCATTTTCGAATGCAGCCTACATACTTATCATCATAAATTGACGATTGGTGAGAATGATATGAAATCTTGAAAACGCACAAATTCAAGTCAAGACCTTTCTAATGTCACCAAATTCAACCATAAAAACCCATTTTATCATTTAAATACACTGACTAAAAAATTTTTCTTATTCCCTTAATAATATAGATTTATTAATAGTTAATAAGCAATTTATCAAGCACAATTTAATTAATTTTTCTTAATATAAAATAAATTACGAAAATTTTTTGCATTTAAGGAAACTAATCTGCAATTAATAAACACAACAATAGTTTATAAATCCACAGGATTTATTACTATATACAGAAATTAACAAACTATATTTAACCTTTTACAATTACAAGATTTAAATAATTAAGATACGTACCAGACGATCTTAAAAATTTATTTAGAATGTTTGGAAAGAATGTTTCGTTATAGTAAGTAAATTTTCTGTTTCTTATAAAAATTCACTGATGGCATTGATCATATTGATTATGAGTAGTGTTAAATTTTTTTTATGAATTAAAATAAAAATAAAATCCTTTAATTAATACAAACCACTCAATAATTTTTTAGAATTGCTAGTACTAAAATTGGAATATTAATTTATAAATTATATATTAATTAATGAGTCTCAGCACAACTGATTAACACTTTAACTGACTAAATTTTTGTATAACAATATTTTTAAAAGATTAATTGTCTATGTTTGCAATTATTGTAAGCAATGTTTCGTTCGATTACCAAATTAATTTAAAAGATTAAAAATATTAAAAATTAATTTTTAATATAAAACTATTGAACACATATTTGACTATTTTTCACGTAAGTTAATTATGCTTTGTTAATATTTGCATTATTTTTTCAGAATTTATGTTTTAATATATTACACACTAAAAAAAAAATTCATTAAAAAAAAAATAGAAATTTTGTAATAAATAATTAATTTGTTTAAAATTTTTAATAAATTTATTTCTTAACTAAAGAAATAAAAAATTTTTCGAAAATTTACAAGATATTCATTCAAAATTTTTTTTATAACAAATTATTGTAAGAAAAATTTTTCTTCAGCTAAGAAATAAAATTGTTTAAAATTAATTTTTTATTACAATATTAATTTTTTTTTTAAATAAAAAAAAAATTTTTTTTTTTAAGTAAAAAAAAATCATTTTTTTTTAAATAAAAAAAATCATTTTTTTTGTACAAAAAAAATATTATTTTTTTTTTAGTAAAAAATATTATTTTTTTTAACCTGGAATTGAATTTTTAAATTTTAAAGTATAAAAGCAAAAAAATTAATGCACATAAATATGAATTATTATATATGATAATAAATTTGAAATTAAATTGTATATTTTTTTGATTATGAGCTTTGAAATGTGATTTTTTTTTTAATAATAAAATTATGCGTTTTAAAAAAATGAAGATTTAAATTTAAAATGAAAGTACCAATTAATATAAGAAAATTACACGTTTATGTTTGAATGTGCTGATGAGAATTTAATTAGAAGAAAATTTTTTGTAAGAAGCTGTCATTTGTTCGAGGAAGATAAATGTAAGAACAGTATGAGGCCCTAATCGAGCATAATATGGTACGAATCCTTTCCACAAAGCAAAAATTCCTTCGCTACGGACGACTTTTCCCAGTACATCGAAAGCTCCTTTATATTCAGGCTTGCCATCAATCATTTTCATATTTTGAATACGTGTTTTAGCAATGTCAACTGGCATTGATGCGGCTGTTGTTATTAATCCGGAAATCATTGAGCTAGTGAAATGGAGCATAATGTTTTCTTCGAAGTATCCTGTAATAATATAACAATTTGTAATAATAATAATAATAATAATAATAATAATAATAATAATAATAATAATAATAATAATAATAATAATAATAATTTTTATAATTAATTGCTGATATTAAATATTATTTTATTATAATTTAAATAAATTTTATTTAAAAAAAATTACCAGAATCAAGTAAAGCTTGTTTAGCTTGAGAATATGATGCTAATTGAGCAGCATTTACAACCATAGCACGACCCATTGTTGGTATCGCGCCTCTCCAGAGTGTCAAAATTCCTTCTTCTCTAATTATTCGGAATAAAGCATCGAAAACATTTTTATACATTCGTCGCTCGGCTGTAATTTATATAAAAAAATTTTAATATTTTTATCTTTTATGTTGAGTAAAAAATAAATTTTTATTTATAAAAAAAAATAATTACATATTGGAAGTCGTCCGTCAGCAGTCATTCGAATTAAAGCAACCTCAGCTGGAGTACCTACAAAAGCTCCAACACAACCGGCAGCCATTCCCAGACCAGCTTTAACGAAAAAGTTAGGCTGTGAGTCTTTCCTAATTAACAGAAAAACATTAAAAATTATAAAATAAATAAATTAAATTAAAATAATTAAACTAATATTCTATATTATTAAGAGAATAAGAAAAATTTTGTTTCCAAGATTCATATGATAAAATCGGATTTTTTAGCTATGATAAGTATTGAGGCTGCACTCAAAAATGCTCTATCTCTAGATACATTATTAAGAAATGAACCTGTATGTCGTGAACGATTGGCATTTTTAAAGATATAAGCTCATCCCGATGTTACACTCATCGAGACCTTTCATTTGAATACCCACATCGATTTTTCATATATTTTATATATTTATATATATATGAATATATGAAAAATATATAAAAATGCATGTGGGTGCTCAAATGAAAGCTCTTGATGAGTGTAACATCAGGATGAGCTTACATCTTAAAAAATATCAATATTTAAGAAATGACTTAATTTTGTGAACTATTGACATTTTTGAAGATATAAGCTCATCCCGATGTTACACTCGTCGAGACGTTTCATTTGAGTACCCACATCAATTTTTCATATATTTTATATATTTATATGTATGAATATATGAAAAATATATAAAAATGCATGTGGGTGCTCAAATGAAAGCTCTTGATGAGTGTAACATCAGGATGAGCTTACATCTTAAAAAATATCAATATTTAAGAAATTACTTTATTTTGTGAACTATTGACATTTTTGAAGATATAAGCTCATCCCGATGTTACACTCGTCGATACTTTTCATTTGAGTACCCACATCAATTTTTAATATATTTTATGTATATATATATATATATATATATATATATATATAGCATATATATATATATATATATATATATATATATATATATGTATTAATTTTATTAAATCAAAGATGGTTAATATTATAAGCCAGACTACCCGATTCAAATTGTTGGATAATGACTAATTTTTCATTATTATTTCTTTACCATAATATTTTATCGGTATGAAGTCTCTATACCATCTGAGAAAATTTATGTGAAAATAACAATTAAAATTTGTTTTGACAGTTATGATTAGAGAAAGATGTAATTTTTTACTCAGTGTAACTTTTTTCAGTGACTGAAAATATAATATAATTTAATATATATATATATATATATATATTAAAAATTGATGTGGGTACTCAAATGAAAGGTATCGACGAGTGTAACATTGGGATGAGCTTATATCTTTAAAAACGTCAATATTTAAGAAAGCTCAGTGCAATTTAACAAAAGTCATCATTTAATAATGCAAAATTTTAATTTTTCATAGTTCACAAGTCACGACAGTTACATAGCGATTGCAAGGTTGCTAATTTTTTTTATTTTATTTATAAGATAAATTGTTACTAAAAAACTATTTTAAAAAAATTTCTTCAAATTGTTACAAGTATAATTTTTTTTTTCTCTATTTTTTTTTCAGTGAAAAAAAATTCAATAAATTATCAGACGTCCATAAATCAAAAGATTAAAAATAAATGCAATATCTTACGAAGCAATTTCAAAAAGCCATGTATAAACTCCTAATCTTGTTGTTGTATACGTCGCTTGTCGTAATAATCCAGCGCTTAGGCCAGAATACATAGCAAAAAAACCTTCATTTTTAACAATTGAAGAGACTACGCTTAAGGTCGATGTCTTCTGTCCACTCAATTGCATACGATTCTTGATCAAGTCCAAAGGTTGAACAAAGCATGTTGCAGCCATTCTGTATATTCAATTATTATTCATTAGTTATTTTTTATTTTAATTAAGGTTAACATTCTTTAATTAAATAGTTTATATTACAAATAAATCACGGATTGAATTTAAATTTAATTAAATTAACAAAAAATTTATTTTTAAAAATACAAGATTAATATTAGAATAATAATAATGAATAATATTTCTAATATTAATTAAAAAATGTTAAATTTAAAAATAAATTTATTTTATATAATGACGTAATAATATTTTCAATAAAAAAAATTATTACAAAAAAATTTCAAGTGTAATTTTTAAAAAATATTTTTTAATTTTAATTTTAATTTAATAAATGAAGTAAAATAAAAAAATAAAGAAATTTAAACTCATTTTACAATTATAAATTATAATAATTATGAAAATTAAATTAACCGAAATGAAAATTTTTATAATTTTTTTTAATGAAAAAATTATTATAAAAAAATTTCACATGTAGAAGTTTTGAAAAATTATCCGTGCAATTTTTTTTTACTTGTAATTTAATTAATAAAAAATTCTTGAACTTCGGCTAATTTTAGTATCATTAATAATTTCAGTTTTTTAATTAATATATTGACATTAATTATAAAAAAAAAAATATAAAATTTACCCTGATGTTCCTCCAATAAGAAATTTGATGCTATTTGGCACAGTAGCTTCAGGTTTTTTGGTCGACATTGCAATAAATAACTGCCTGTAAATAATAAAATGTGTACTTAAAAAAACTAAACTGAAAATTATTGAAAACTGTAAACTGAAAAACTGAACTGTCAGAGCGGTGAGGCAGTGCAAACGCAAATGAGTAAAAACTGAATGCCGACTATCAACCACTTGACGACAAACGACAATAAGAAAATAAAAATAAACCTTACTTTCAGAAAATAAATTAACCTTGAATGACGTAGTTGCAGCTTTTCAAGTTTTTCAACTTTTATTAACACTTAACACTTCGTCACGCGGTGTGGTCATATGTCTCAACTCTCAACGTTCAGACTTAACTGTAGACTGTAGACTGTAGACTGTCAGCTGACTGTAGACATCATACATCGCTGTAGGTAAATATAGACTACTTGTTATGACATTAAGGTAGTACCCTCGCGACTTCCGTCGTCAAAAGTTTGTGCTAGAGTGTATGGTACATATACTTTAGAGTCATTATTGACAAGCCTAAAACTTTTTGCTGTTTATGTACTTATTTTAGCCAATCACAAACGAGAAACTGATCGTTTGAAAAGTCTGGCAACACTGCGTGAGCGTTAAGATATTTGGGTTGCAGTCAACTAGTCAGACTAACAACATTCCGAATTAATAAATTACTAGAACTTAGAAAGTAAATATTAAATGTAATTTAAAATAATTAATTTTACAAATTTTAAAATTCCGAAAAATATAATCTTAAATAAAGAAAAATCTAAAGCTATATTAATAGAATCTTTCAAAGTTACAAAGTCTCAATAAATTAAAAAAGTTCGGAAAATCCAAAAGTGCACGCCTCATAACGCTCATTCATTTTTTAAGAAAACAATTAATTGTGTAATTGATTAAAAAAAAAAAAAAAAATTATAATTAAGTAATTTCTTACAGAGTATTTTTTATTTTTTTTTTAAACATCGGCGCCCTTTTTTCTTGTCATATGCGCACGCAGTCTAAAAAAATCTAGCTTGATCAAGTGGCGCCATAGTTTTCACGTGACAAATAAGAAAAGTTCGTTTGGCTTTGTACGGTTGTATCCGTGAATTTTAATAAAAATTCAATTTAAAAAAAAATACATAAGCTAGGCCACTGATATGAAATACGGACCCAGTTCATCGAATTCTTAAACTAATAAAAAAGGTCCGGTCTTGAAATATCAATTTGTTCGGGAGTAATCGTTGGTACATCCAAAATGGGGTGACATCCGGACGTCCACGTAAAATTTTTTTCATAACGTTTTTTTTTTCAAAATAGCAACTTAAAATGATTATAGAAATTAAAAGATGGTTTAATTCAAGTGTTTTTTCGGTGTACATCTACTTATATCATTGTATAAGTGTAGTATGCTTGTGATAGAGGCATTTAAATATCACAAAATTGCTTGAACTTGACGAGTCGAGTATAAAGCACAACCTCACGCGCTTCGCGCTATGAGGCGTGCAAAACATAACAACGAAAATTTATACGCCAAAATGAATGAACAGACGAACACTCATTTAGCCGAAAAATGTAAATAATTTTATAATTAGATTAGAAATTTTTTTTAATTAATTTTAAATTAATTAATTTTTGAAAATTAATTTTATTTTAATTTACAAGCATGTATGGAAAACACTCAAATTTCATGATTGTAAAGGTGGACCATCTAAGAAAAACTTCCAATTTTTTGGATGAGTAATTTTCGGCCGAATCATTATTCGGATAGATGAGTATTCGGATGAATATACGTCGGAACAACCCTTTTTCGAAATCAAATTAATTTTAACTCTTGAGGAATATAAGATTTATATTTACTTTTATTCGATAACCCGGTGTTTTATAATTTACAAAATTGTTTTTCGGCTGTTATTCTATTTAAGCTAATGTATCCTAATATAAAATTGAGATGAAATGTATGTGGCATCAAACTATTCGTAACGTGATTGGTCGAATATATCATAAGCATGAAAATATATGCAAATGCTACAGTCAGGCGCGCGCTTGCGCGCGCAAATTCAAATTCTAGTTTTATAAACTTTGAATGTAGCGGAATTTTAAATTTTCTAGAGTTTTAATAATTTGGAATGTTGTCGATCTGACTAGTTGACCGCAACCCAGATATTTATAGCGAATATCGCTATGAGTGTGACTGCAGCGCCAGTCAAAATATGAACTACGGGAGGCTGTCAGAGTATGTTTTTATACGTATGTCAATAGCAAGAAACATAAAAATAAATAAATTTTATAAATAATTGTAAAAAAAAAAGTTATAAAAAATATGTGACAATTTTATACACCGATAGAAGGATTTGTTTGTTAATGAATATTTTTTAACTGTTAGCAAATATTTATTCAAAATCAAAAGCAAAAATAGCATTTTCTTTTGACACTTTTTATAATCCTATAGCTGGAATACATGATAATAATTCAATTCACTAAATAAATTAACCTTTTTAATATTTATAAATACAAAAGATAATTATGAGCTATGATAGAATTCGGTATTTTACAATAAACGTTATTATAATGTAATATAATTAATACAAATAATTTATAAAAATGATTTTTGTTTATAAGAAATCTTCATATCATATGATATTACAAGCAAAACAAATTCACTCAACAAAATATTTATTAACTGTTAATAAATATTCGTTAACTATTAATAAATAGTTATTAACTATTAATAAATGTACTTTCCTACCAAATAAATATTTATTGAATGTTAAAAAATATTTATTAAAGTTTAATAAATTAAATAATTGTCTTCAAATAAATTAAATTATTAATAGTTAATAAATCCTTTTATCAGTGTAATAATTGCAGTTTTGTTTTTTAGTTAAACGAATCAACAACAAGTACGTATAATGATAAAAAATAAAAAAGATTGCAGTAAATATTTCTGCTGGTATTTTTTAAGACACAACAACTCTGGTGTCTCATTTTTTTTTAATTTATTAAAATTAAAACAAAATAAATACTTCCACGTGTACTTACTTACAATTTTAGGAATAATAGCCTCCCGTAACTCCGAAAGTAACCACTGCGAACGCTTCAGTCGATTTCATTTTCCCTACCATGGCTTCACTGTATTAAAACCATATTTAAAAAATGGTGTCAAATTAAATAACGCTTGGACTGGGATTCGAACCCAGAACCTCCCGGGGACATGTCGGCTACTCTACCATTTGAGTCACCCGGTCTGTACCATATTGTTTTTTTACTTATTCTATATACATTAAGCCACACCGTCCATCTTACGATAAGCATATTTAAAATTAAATAATATAATTATATATGTGAAACAATATAACTTTTCGATTTTTAGAAAATTTGCAACTTTCTAAGTGAGAAATTAAAATTGAAATTAAGAATTAGAATATATTTACTTAACATATGTATTATTTTATATTAATTATCGCTAAATACCGAATTCAAAAATAATATTCCACATATTTTTTATTCAAAAACAGTATTTGTTTTTGCAAAGTAGCGATGGAGAATAAAAAGCAAAATTTGAAATTTTTCATTTTATTCATTTCTAACATAGAAGTGAACTAAAAATAAAACTAAATCTTTAATAATTGTCCATTATGTCAGAAAATATTCGGCAAAATTACTGTATTATTACAGTAATTATTTGGAATTTTTTGGGTAAAATTTGGGCATTAATGCGGTAATTGTATAGTATATTTTTGGTAACTGTACAGCATAAGTGCAGTATATATACTGTATAACTACAGTATAAAAACTGGCCAAAACAACTATAGTTTAACCGCATTATTACCGAATTATAACGGTAAATATACGGCATGAGCATAAATGCCGAAAAATTACGGTATTTTTACGGCATTATCAAAACCGCGAGGGTCAGAGCGAATCCTAATATAAAATTGAGATGAAATGTATGTGGCATCAAACTATTCGTAACGTGATTGGTCGAATATATCATAAGCATGAAAATATATGCAAATGCTATAGTCAGGCGCGCGCTTGCGCGCGCAAATTCAAATTCTAGTAGTGGTTATACTGTAGTGTTTTGGACTAACTGTAGATTAACCTCTGTTTTGACACATGCGTTTATTTATTTATTTACATACATTTATTCGGAAATATAATTACAATGTCTGAAAAATTGACTTATAAAGGACGATTCATAAAAAAAAGTCCTTGAAAAACGACAGAAATCACTAGCAAATATGCAAATAACAAATAGAAAAAAAATAATTGACAATATTGTTTTGTTTTTTCAGAAAAATCAGTAATTGAATTTTTTATGTTGATGTATTTACGGATTTTAAATTTTAGTATTTTTTTTATTATTTCATCTGACTATTATTTTTATAACTTATGAAAGATTAATATATATTATTATATTCAACTTATTAACTTTTTGAATTTTTATAAATATAGAAAAATACTTATTTTCATAAAATAATCATTGTTACTTTTTTTTTTTAAATAAATAAAATTAATAACTATAATGTTACACTTAAAGTAAATTAAACTTTTCAAATTTTTCAGCGCATGCGCGTCTCATATTTTTTTCGCGGCTCACAAAACTTGCGTTGTTGCCACAGTTTTATTAACGTATCCCCTCCTCGGCTAAAGTCTGGTAAATTTTTCATTACTTATTAATAAATATCTCTGAAACTGTGTGGTAATTATCAATGAAATTATTTTTAAAAAATTGTTTAGTTGTTAGTTAACGTTACTCTAGTTTTTTAAAAGAATCCTAAGAAAAGTTTCTGAGATATAAAAATGTTTGTAGGTAAACTTTTCGATATCCCGTATACCGCAATGTAAAAGAGCGTTCAAAACTCAAACTTTGAAATTAAATATCTCTGAAACTAAATGGTCAAAAATTTTCAAATTGCGCCAATCGACGCAGAATTATATGAATATTAATCTGCCGAAGTTAAAAAAAAATCCTAAGAAAACGACTCTGGCGAGGATACTACCTTAAAAAAAGTTCTGAAAATTATTAAATATCTGCTAAATTAATTTTCATCTACTTGTTCCGGTATTTTTTTGTTATTAAGTAAATAAATTATGAAATTGAATTTGCTGACATCTTCAAATTTTTATAAATTTTTTTTATTGAAAAAAATTATTACAAAAAAATTTGAAAAATTGTAAGTGCAATTTAAAAAGAAATCTTTTTTAGTTTCAATTTATAATCATATCTGTAATGTATTTTTGTCTTTAAGTAATGCCGGTTTAATTTTTACCTTATAATGAAAATTTAATTAATTATAACCAAAATACTTAAAAATTATAAAGATAAGTAAATATCCATCATTAATATGACTTCTAATTCATTAATGTATTATATATTATCGCATGAGAGATAAGATATAAAATAGTTTGTTTAAAGAAGTTTTTTTTCCGTTTGAGTACTTTAACTATTAAGAGATTAAAATTTTCAGTCATTTGATAATTTTTCAATTTTATTTAACAAAAAAATTGGATTCTTATTTTATAAAATTTTCACGTTAATTTTTTTTGCATTAAAATTAATTTAGCAGATATTTAATAATTTTCAGAATTTTCTTAATAAATAAATAGTCAAAAAAAAATGAGTAAAAAAATTTACATGTAGAATTTTTAATAAATAAAAAATGCAATTTTTTTTAAATAATTTTTCGGAACAAATTTTTTTTGTTAAATAAAATTAAAAAATCGTTAAGTGACAGCTAAATTTAATATCATTTTTTTGGAGTAATTTATTTTTTTTTTAAATTAAAAAAATTATTAAAGATCAGCGACTTTAATTTTCATGAAATTTTATCTAACTTAAAAAAATTCAGGGTAAAAAATGATCAGTTTTGCGTCTAATAAACTTTCTAATACTATTATTAAATATTTTCTTTAATCTTTAAACTTAAACAATTCTTTTTTAATAGCATCCCAGTCAGCATCCAAGTCAGAAAGATTTCAGTATGGTCTTTTAAAAAACTTCTTATAGAAGTCCTAATGTGACGTCTTAAGGAGCTCTTTTTTACGAGGTCAGAACTAAGAGCTCTTAATGAACTCATAAGTTTGGAGTCAATTTTCTGACATCTAACTGAGTCCCTTTTTTGGAATTCTTTTTGAGTTGCGTATAATGAGCTTATAGACATTATAAACAAAAATACAAATTTCTTTTTAATATAAAGCTGTCAAAATCTTATTCATTTTTCATTTATTACTTTCCTGATTGAGAAATTAAATTGAAAATGATTAAAAATAATTCGAATTAAATGATTTAAAACAATTTGAATAGATTAATATATAGATATACACTTGGCATAGGTTAATTCATTTTTCTTAATCCAGGTTAATTAAATTTTTCAAAAATTTTAAATTATATTATGAAGTAATAGGCAATAATGTTAAAATCTGGTTCGTATATTCAAACTAATTTAGATAAAATAATAAAATTGGATTATAATCTGAAAAAATTATGTGAACTTTCTACATTTAAGGAGTACTTTGCATGTATCAATTTTAAACATTTTATTCGAATTTAACGATATCTTATAACTTTATACTTATTAATTATTGTTGAATTTTTAATATTCATTAATTTATCTATTAGATTTTATATTGTGAAAAGTAAACAAAATTTATATAGACTATTTAAAAAAATATTACAGGTAGACTTTTGAATATTTTTTAGTATATAAATATTCGTAAAAGTTACTTTTTCTCTATCGATACACAGTATCAAATAGAATAAATAATATAGACAATAATCGCAACATTTCATCACTATATAAACTTAGCTTATAAGAATAATGAGATATGTAACGACATATCGTTTGAACAGCGTAGGGGGTTAGGTATCGATCTAGCACGCGCACGACTCGGGTTCAAATCTTAGTTACGGCAATTGCGATTTTCACTTTCTCTCTTTAAACCGACAATATATTAGGTCTAACTAAAATAATAAACATTCGAAATCAGCATCGGTGCTTCATGAAACTCTGAATTATTTTTTTCATAATTTACTTTTATTATTATTATTATTGTTATTATTAATATTATTTTTGTTGTGTTCTTATTATTGTTATCATTATAATAGCGTATAGAGATAAAAAATCATTCATTTGTGCGAGTTCAGAAAAAAGAGCTCTTTAAGAGCTCGTTTTGATGAGTTCTTAAAGTCTACAATAAGCGGCGCATTCGACCTCTTCAGAAGGTCTTAAAGACGTTTTTTAGACGTAGACTCTGACGTCCAAATCAGAAATCTGAGCTCATTCGGAATAACTTAATACGTCATTTTGCTATCTGGGATGACACAAATTTGTCAATCTTGTGTTTTTAATTTCCAAAAAAATTTTAAGAAAAATAATTAAAAATTTACACTTGTAAAAAATAAAAATAAGATAAAAGCAAATTTTTAAAACTACTTTTTTAATATTAAGGTAAAAGCCCCAATTATTGACGGGGGTCTAAATATTGACACCCTAAATTATCTTTAAATATATTAAATTATCTGTAATAAGAATAACGATCAAATAAATTTTTATTAAATTCTAATTAATTAAAAAATTGAAAAAAAAATCACTTTCAGTTCAAAATATTAAATATTAATTATTAAAAAAAAATAAAGTTACCACCAGTTCATCAAATCAGCTTACGAGCGTCTATTTTCTTAACAACTTTGGTTAGAAAAGCATTTTTTTTAACTGCCGAGTTTAAATTAATTTTTTCATGTAATTATATGAACTATTTTTTTTTTAATTAACAGTACATGAAATATTTATAAAATTGAATAATCGAAATTAATTGTATGCTTTATAATATTTAAATAATGGGAGTCAATAACTAGTTCATAATTTTTATGGTGAATCCCTTATTGACAGCCAGTCAACAGCGCTATGACGCCTTTTTTTTTAAGTATAATAGTATTTTACACACCTAGGGAAGTAAAGTAAGAAATGTCTCAGATCACATGTAATTGTTGTCCGAGGCGAAGCCGAGGTCAATAAACATGTGATCTGAGGCTTTCTTATTTACTGCCCATGGTGTGTATACTATTTTTCTGCCCTCCAGGCGGAAAGTGGCAACTTTCGGCCCGCTGCGCTAAACGAAATTGCCGCTTTCCGCCTCTGTCGGACAGAAAAATAGTATACAAACCTATGGCAGGAAAATAATAAATATCTCAGATCACATATATGTCGACCTCGGCTTCGCCTCGGGCAACATATATGTGTTCTGAGACATTTCTCATTTTCTTGCCACAGGTGTGTAATATACTATTTCTCCTCGACGGAGGCGGAAAGCGGCATTTTCGTTTAGCGCAGCGGGAGGAAAATTGACGCTTTCCGCCCGGAGGGCAAAAAAATACGTTACGCGATTATATACAAGGCTTTTAACTGTCAAATAACTCGGCGTGTTTTGGTGTTAAATAAGTTTTTGAATAAATTGTTATATTTTTAATAATAATTAATCATTCATAGAAATTATTATTAATTAACTTTAATAATATTGATTACTTTATATCAAGTTTTGATAAATAAAAATCTAACCAAATGATTCGACGCATGCGCACTAGGGGCGTCAATAATTGGGGTTACGGTACGTCAATATTTAGATCAATCAGTTTTTTAACCCGTCAATAATTGGTGTATCCAGATTATCTATTTAATTATTTAAAATTAATTAGTAAATATCACTGATTATCATTTTAAAAAAAGAAATTGATTAGTTAAAACATTACTTAAGACATTACCACAAACAAAATTCAACGATATTTATATTTGATTGCTTAAAAAAAATCAAATCATAACTTTGTCTCTTATAGCGTCAATAATTGGGGCTTTTACCTTAGCTTATTTTTTTTTTCAATAAAATATTTTAATCACAAATGTAAATTTAAATAATTAAAGTTTTACCGCGTCAAGCGTTTTGTAGTTATAACGATACGCGGCGCTGGGGAAGACCTCCTGTCACTCCTGTCGCCTGTTGCTGTGAAAATCAAGCGACAGTAAATAAAAATACAAAAATAGTATATATGACTGTACATGCAACATGCAACATGCATACTACACAACTGTCAGAAATTAACATAGCTAATCTCCTATCAGCATAAATATTAAGTAATAACTGAGAGATTACTAGTAAGTAATTTTTTTTTCTTTTTTAATTAAACTTATGCAACAATTAATTATTTTTTTTTTTCCAAACTTTTAGATATTCTTCAATGAGTACTTGATGGAGTAAGTACCAAAGTTTACAACAAGAAAATAAATGTCCAGTTTACAATTACAAGCAACGTAGAAACATATGTTATTAAAATAACAATTTTATATTATAAATCTTGAAGATTTTATTAATTTTTATAAATTATGGGTTATCCAATTGCATGTTTGACTAGACGAGAAACAATTTCAACCTGTCATCGACTCCACAGGTAAATTAAAAATAAATCTATCTTAACAATAGGTATAAAAAAATGGAAATTAAATCAGCTGATATCTGAAAATTTTTGGAATTTTTTTTGTTGAAAAAAATTATTAAAAAAAAAATTTGACATGTAGAAAATTTTAAAAAATTTAAGTGCAATTTGTAAAAAACATTTTTTAATTTTTGTGCACAGAAAAAACAAACTTCTTGCGCCAAGAAAATTTTAAGGAAGACAAAAGATGAAAATTAAGTTAACCGACATCTAAAAAATTTTTATAAATTGTTTTATTACAAAAATGATTACAAAAAAATAAGAAAAAAAAATTTCATCTGTAAAAAATTTGAGAAACGATACGTGTAATTTTTAAAAAATGTTTTGTAGTACTAATTAAATGATTTTAAAAAAATCAAAATATTAAAAACGTCGACTAACTTCTGTATTATAGACAAAAGTTATTTTGGAGCAAGAAGAAATTTTCAATCTTCCTTAATATTTTCTTGAGCCAAGAAAATTTACACTTCTGTCAAGAATTTTTTTTTCAGTGAAATATTTCGACTAATTTTTTTTTATGACAATTTAATGGTTGAATAAAATAATAAATAATTAAATTAAATAATTAAATTTTTTAGTCCTCACTTGAGTGATGAAGAAAACGCAGAAATTTACGGTAAATGCAATAATTATTGGGGACATGGCCACAATTACACTGGTAAATATATCTAAACTAATAATATTGACATCAGCAGACATATGATGATTTATTGATAATTTTTAATACCAAGAAAAAAAATTGCATTCATAATTATGAATTTTTTTTTTTAATTTCTAGAAGTGAAATTATTTTTATTTTGCTTATAGTAATAAATTTATTTAAATATGTCTATTAATTTAATTTTCATAGTATGAGCTAAGTATTAAACAAAATTTAAATTCTCTTATATATTTCAGTTGAAGTAACTGTGCGTGGTTCAATAGATCCTAAAACTGGAATGGTTATGAATATTTCCGAATTAAAAGAGCACATGCATAAAGTGTTAATGGATCGATTAGATCACAAAAATTTAGACAAAGATGTTCCATACTTTAAGAATGTTGTGTCGACAACAGAAAATTTGGCTGTTTATATTTTTGATGAAATAAAAAAATTAATGCGTGACCCATCATTGCTTCACAAGGTTAAAATATGGGAAACTGAGAAGAATATAGTGACTTATTCTGGAGATTTATTATAGACCAGATAAATAATACCAATTGTTTATACATAGATAGATAGATAGATAGATAGATAGATAATAATTTTATTGGATTCTGGAGCCTAGGCTCCCTCAGAACCATCATCAAATATACATTTACAATTAGTGTATGAAGTACAGAGTTTTAGATACATAAAAATAAAATCAAAATAAATATAGTAATTAACAGTAATAACATGTTAATCATGCTTATAAATAATACTTGTGTTATACAAAGCTCAACAACCTTCAATAGCAGTAATAAACGTTCAATATAGCAGATCAATAATCTTGGAAATAATAATCATAGCACAGTCTACGGAATATTTCGAAACTTTCGGCTTTTGCACGCCTCATAGCGCGAAGCGCGTGAGGTTGTGCTTTATACTCGACTCGTTAAGATCAAGCAATTTTGTGATCTTTAAATGCCTCTATCACAACCATATTACACTTATTCAATAATATAAGTAGATGTACACCGAAAAACACTTAAATTAAACCATATTTTACTTTCTAAAATCATTTCATGTTGCTATTTTGAAAAAAAAAACGTTTTGAAAAAAATTTTACGTGGACGTCCGGATGTCACCCCATTTTGGATGTACCAACGATTACTCCCGAACAAATTGATATTTCAAGACCGGGCTTTTTTTATTAGTTTAAGAATTCGATGAACTGGGTCCGTATTTCATATCAGTGGCCTAGCTTATGTATTTTTTTTTAAATTGAATTTTTATTAAAATTCACGGATACAACCGTACAAAGCCAAACGAACTTTTCTTATTTGTCACGTGAAAACTATGGCGCCACTTGATCAAGCTAGATTTTTTTAGACTGCGTGCGCATATAACAAGAAAAAAGGGCGCCGATATTTGAAAAAAAAATAAAAAATACTCTAAGAAATTACTTAATTATAATTTGTTTTTTTAATCAATTACACAATTAATTTTTTTCTTAAAAAATGATTGAGCGTTATTAGGCGTGCATTTTTGGATTTTCCAAATTTTTGTAATTTCAGCTGGCAGCGCATTCCAGATGCGTATACCACGAACAAGAAACGAGTTATCATACATACAACAATTAGATCTAGGTAGCCGCAGATAATCTTCCCTTACATCGCCTCTACGCAACGCAACCGGCAAAAATTCTAAGTGACATTTAAATAGCTGACGATAATTTAAATATATTTAAATTATCGTCAGCTATTATCACCTCTTCAACGTGTCATTAACTACAGGAGTCTTTCCGGAGAATTGGAAGGTATCACATGTGATTCCTATTCCAAAAAAGGCTTATCCAGTAAACTGTGAAGATTATAGGCCTATATCGCTGTTGCCAAACTTGTCAAAAGCCTTGGAACGGTGTGCTCATGACCAAATTGTTAAATATATCAATGACAATAATTACTTCGATGAATATCAGACAGCATTTCGTGGAGGTTTGAGTACGCAGACTGCCATTGTAAAGTTCTGTGACGATATAAGACAAGCGGTGAATGAGTCAAAGGTTTTAATTGCGATCTCGTTTGACCTTAGCAAGGCCTTTGATTCTGTTAATCACAAAAGATTATTATGTAAATTGTCATCTATGAACATGTCGAATTCAGCCGTTGATTGGATTGGATCTTATTTAGCAAACAGAAAGCAGTCCGTACGCTCTAGCGAAGGTAACTCGTCGTGGGAAGAAATTGTAAGTGGTGTACCTCAGGGAAGTGTGCTTGGTCCGTTATTATTCTCACTATACATCACAGATTTAGCTAAACGTTTAGATTGCCAATACTTATTCTATGCTGATGACTTACTGATATACCTTTCTTGCCATCTTTCTCAACTCAGTGTTTGTGTGAATAAGCTTAACGGTGAAATAATAAAAATCACAGATTGGTGCAGAACTAATAATTTAAAAATGAATCCTTTGAAGACAAAAGCAATTATTTGTGGAAGTAGAGCAAAAATTAGTAGTGATGAGTGCAGACTAGCCGACACAATCTTTGTGGAGGGGTGTGCTATTCCTTATAGTAGCACTGTAAAATACCTTGGGGTGACTATAGATAGTACTCTCTCATGGGAGAATCAAGTAACAAATTTGTGCAATCGCGCTATGAATATTCTACAGTCAACGCTCTTTGCACAGTAAAAAAATTTTCGTAAAATTTAACATAAAACTTTGTGTAGATGATTTTTTTACACAAAATTTATGTTAATTCTACACATACTGTTTGTATTGATAAAATCAACATAATTCTGTGTTAAAAGTAACACAAAAATATGTTAAAACTTTCATCGGCTGATTCTCGGATTTCTACACACTTAAATGTTATCCGTAACACAAATAAGGCGTTGATTTTAACATTTTATTTGTGTTACTCAGATCAGCTGTCAAATATGTGAGTTTTATTAATAATTTAAATATATATTTAAATAGATTTTAATTTCTGAATAAAAAATAAATTGTTTTCCATAAATACAAAGTTAAAGAACTTAATAAATAATTCAAACTTTTAAATAGTGATTAATTAATTTTAATCAATAGTTGCTACTTTATTACAAGTCAGTGGCAATAGATGATTAGAATTAATGATGTATTAATTTCTAATTATTAATTATTAATAAACTCGTTAATTATATATTAATGGAAAATAATTTTTTTTTACGCTGCATTTAAGTAATTCACGTAAATGACACAAATCAAAATTCACCAAATTAAAATGACGTTGAGGCTAGCACATTCAAATGTCTAAATATCTTGTGTGGCATACGTGACTGAGCTCGTACTGGGTTGCAGTCAACTAGTCAGACTAACAACATTCCGAATTAATAAATTACTAGAACTTAGAAAGTAAATATTAAATGTAATTTAAAACAATTAATTTTACAAATTTTAAAATTCCGAAAAATATAATCTTAAATAAAGAAAAATCTAAAGCTATATTAATAGAATCTTTCAAAGTCACAAAGTCTCAATAAATTAAAAAACATAACAACGAAAATTTATACGCCAAAATGAATGAACAGACGAACACTCATTTAGCCGAAAAATGTAAATAATTTTATAATTAGATTAGAAATTTTTTTTAATTAATTTTAAATTAATTAATTTTTGAAAATTAATTTTATTTTAATTTACAAGCATGTATGGAAAACACTCAAATTTCATGATTGTAAAGGTGGACCATCTAAGAAAAACTTCCAATTTTTTGGATGAGTAATTTTCGGCCGAATCATTATTCGGATAGATGAGTATTCGGATGAATATACGTCGGAACAACCCTTTTTCGAAATCAAATTAATTTTAACTCTTGAGGAATATAAGATTTATATTTACTTTTATTCGATAACCCGGTGTTTTATAATTTACAAAATTGTTTTTCGGCTGTTATTCTATTTAAGCTAATGTATTTTATAAACTTTGAATGTAGCGGAATTTTAAATTTTCTAGAGTTTTAATAATTTGTAATGTTGTCGATCTGACTAGTTGACCGCAACCCCTCGTACTCCCGAGATCCCGCGCAAAATAAAGCGGAACGGCATCATAATTTGTGTAAATTCAACATATTATTTATGTTACTATAGAAGACATCAACACAGCCTTTATGTTGAATTGACATTTAAAAAGTGTTATTTATACTACTAACCGAATGGGAGTATTCTTTAACATAAATTTTGTGTTGGTTGGCCAGTAACATTAAAAAAGTGTAGTTTTACTTTGAATTAACACTTGAGTGTGTTAAAAAATGGATGGATTGATCAATACAAACAGTTTGTGTAGAATTAACATAAATTTTATGTAAAAAAATCATTTACACAAAATTTTATGTTAAATTTTACGAAAATTTTTTTACTGTGTGTATTTGACTCGCCCGTACAGGACCATTCTCTGTATTTGACTCGTCCTTGTCCATAAGAGCTGTGTAAAATCGTCAAATACAGAGGAAGAATGCACAGTAAAAAATTTTGCGTCATTGCGTCAAAAAATTTTGTGTTAAAAATTTTTGTGTTAAATATTTAACACTTTTATATGTAAATTTAACATTTATTGTGTTAAATTAACACAAAAAAGTGTTAAATTGACACAAAAAAGTGTTAAATATTTAACACAAAAATTTTCAACACAAAATTTTTTGACGCATTGACGCAAAATTTTTTACTGTGTGTGGTCAAATACAGAGAGCGGTCAAATACAGAGAGGTCCAATACAGAGAGCGTCGACTGTAGCACAACTAAAAATAAACAATGAAATATTTAGTGAAAGTTTACGTATTAAGCTAGTATCTACTTTAATAATTATTCTCTTTGATTATTGTTGTGCGGCGTATACGAATATGTCAAACAAATTATAATTAAAGATGCAGCGTAAATTGAATTCATGTGTTAGATTTATCTATAAAGTACCAAAATATGAACATGTTACTCCATATTTCAAAGAGTTAAGTTGGCTAAAGCTTGCAGCGAGAAGAGACTATTTCATTGCTTGTCTGTTTTATAAGGAAATTCGACTAAATTATCGGCAGCTATTCGGCTCAAAACTATACTTTTTGCCTGTAGCACTGCGTAGAGGTGATGTCCGACAAGACTATCTTCGTATACCGCAGGCTAATTGTGTCATGTATGATAATTAATTCTTAATTCATGGCATACGTATCTGGAATGCACTGCCAGCTGAGACTGTGGCTGTAGATAATTTGGTTGAATTTAAAAATGCTTGCTTCAATCACTTTTTTGAACATGACAATTAACAATTGCAATCTTTATTTTGGATCTTATTTAAATATTTTTTCTTGTAGAATTATTATGACTTTAAATTAAGTTATTTGTTTGTATTAAATAATCTATTTGGATTTTATAACATTTGAAATTAAATCTAATTGTAAACCTTTAATTAGTTAAGTAATCTTGTAACCTATGTAAACCAATGTAATTTTAATATTGATGGCTTTGAGGGTGCTTAGGTTCCAGAGCCAAATAAATTTTTTTTATCTATCTATCTATCTATGTTTTCTGTATTTTATTTTGTAACTGATGACAATAAAAGAAAAATATGCTTTGTTATTATATACGATGAAGTGATTCTTGGTTTACTTTTGAATATTTGTTCAAAAAACATTTTTTTAAATTACTCTTGATTGACAAAAAAATTTGATTTTTTTAAAAAAAGATATATTGGTAATAAAAATATTAAGAAATAAAAATTAGGTAATGTATTAAAAGTAATAAAAAATGTAACAATACCGAAAAAAAAAATAAGATATAAAAATTTTGCAGATTCAAAGAAGAAATTTATATTTTTTATACTTTATATTATTCATTTATTTATTTATTTCAATATAAAAAGACTCAAAAGCTTAATAACAATTTAATTATTAGTTAAATTGTAATTTTAATTTTGGCTGGTAATCTTCAACTCTACGTTGTTCGTCAAACAATTGCAATTTTTTAATGAATTTTCATTTCTGTAATATTTTTTTGCTGGTACAAGTCGATTTTCTTTTTTGAATTGCTAAAAAAAGAAGTATTAAATTATTTATGGATATATATTTATTCATATCGACGTTCTAATTAGCAAATTGTCCAACTCCATTTTAGAAAGTCTTCCATTTGTACGAAAAAAACAATTAGTTCAAAAATAATTATCACTTTAAAAAACCATTTAATATCATTAATATCTAATAAAGGTATAATATTTTGGTTTGAATCATTCAAATAATTTATAATTGGACTATTGCTACATCAAAATGTTAAAAAATCACCCTCTAAAAATAAGGAGAGACAAATTGCTAATTAGACCGTCGATATGTAAAAAAAAGTCTTGATAAATCCACTCTACGTGAATATAAGGGCTCTTAAATTTACGCTGCGTGAATTTATCAGGATTTTTTTACGTATGAATAGACACTTCTATAATCTATATATGCAAATTAATTTTTAAATATCATCAAAATATATTATTTACCTCAATAACTTTAATAATAGGAAATACAGGTCGAATTCCTGTTGATTCTTCTAAAACTTGTTTTCCATAAGCTAAAATTATTTCATTACTCTTTTTGAGAGCTTCTGTGGTGTAAATTGAATCATCATTTTCGATCATTTCTTTTTTACGTAAATCTTCATTTTCTTTCTGCAAAATATAAAAATAAACGTCAAAAAAAATAATGCTTAAATATTTTTTATTCTTTCTAATTTTTATTTTGTGATTTAAGATTCATTAGAGGAAAAAAATTTATTTAAAAAATAAAATTAAAATTAAAATTATAACTTACCATTTGTCTTTTCAATTCATCAGCTATTTTCTTCTTTCTAATCCGTTCATTTTGTAATTTTTTATCATCCATTACTTTATTGTATTCATCTCTTTTGTTTCTTTGATAAATTTCCCATTTTTTTTCATTTTCTTCTTCTTGTTTGCGTTTCTTCATAATTTCTTCATTTTCAATTAAATATTTTTTAATACCCGCTTTTAATTTAGCTTCCTTATTTTTTTTAGCATTCATTTTTTCAATCTCAATTTTTTCTTTTTCTTCAATTGCCTTTTTTAATTTATCATCATTTTCTTCATCGCAAGTTTTCCAAATAATAGCGCATTTTTTTGCTAATAAGTGACAAAATTTAAATAAATTTTACAAGCAATTATTTAAAATATATTTTTAATCTATAATAATATAAGAATGTATTACTAACCCATTAATTCCGAACGACGTATTTTTTCAGCTTGAATTTCTTTTAATTTCGCTTTAGTTGTCTCATTTAAATGATCCTTTGCTTTAGCATAAGCATCGGCCAAGTTATTCATTAACAATTCCTGTTTTTTAAGTCTGTCTTGTTCGAGTTTATTGTTTTTTATTTGCTCTAAAAACATTTCTTGTAACTTTCTTTTTTTGTTTCTCATCTAAAATAAAAAATTAATTTCTTATTACAACATTAAAAATTTTTTTCTCAATATAAAATCAGCTTCTTGGATTAAGTATAATTTTTTATCATGAAATAGTATATTAGTAATTTTTACTTGTTCAGCTTCACATTGTTCAATAAGTTTAAACTCTTCTATAACCTTTTCTAGATCTTTTTTGTCTGCTTTGGAATCTAATAATTCCTGTTTCTTCAAATATGACTCTGTATTTTCAATCCTATAGTAAAAATTTGCTTTTTAATTATTAATTATCACTGATAAAAAAACCATTAACTTGAAATTTATTTCTACATTGAAAATAAACTTATTATTCGTAGAAACATAGATGAATATAAAAATACTTTCAATTTTTTAAAAATATTTCTATAAACTTCTTTTTTTTCCACCATTTTTGAACTTCAATTTGCTTTTCAAGATATAAGCTCATCTCGATATTACACTCGTCGAGACCTTTCATTTGAGTACCCACACGAATTTTTCATATATTTTATATATATCACAAATACTATATATACAAAATATATGAAATATATACAAAATTGCATGTGGGTATTCAAATGAAAGGTCTTGACGCGTAAAACATCAGAATAAGCTTATATCTTTAAAAATCTCATTAATTAAGAAATTACACTCTATCTTGTCAATCAATGATATTTATATTGATATAAGCTCATCTCGAAATTACACTCGTCGAGACCTTTCATTTGAGTACCCACATCAATTTTTCATATATTTTATATATATCACAAATACTACATATATTAAATATATGAAATATATACCAACTTGCATGTGGGTACTCAAACGAAAGGTCTTGATGAGTATAATATCAAGATGAGTTTATATCTTAAACAATGTCAATAATTAAGAAATTACACTGTATCTTGTCAAGTAATGATATTTGTAAAAATATAAACTCATCTCGATGTTACACTCGTCGAAACTTTTCATTTAAGTACCCACATGTATTTTTCATATATTTTATATATTTCACAAATATCATATATATAAAATATATGAAATATATACAAAATTGCATGTGGGTACTCAAATGAAAGGTCTTGATGAGTAAAACATCGAGATGATCTTATATCTTTAAAAATGTCAATAATAAAGAAATTACACTGTATCTTGTCAAGTAATGATATTTTTCAAGAAATTAGCTCATCTCGATGTTACACTCGTCGAAACTTTTCATTTGAGTACCCACATGCAATTTTGTATATATTTCATATATTTTATATATTAGAGATTTGTGATATATATAAAATATATGAAAAAATCATGTGGGTACTCAAATGAAAAGTGTCAGATGACTGAGCTATCTTGAAAAATATTATTTAACCGGATAGAGTGTAATTTCTTTATTATTGACATTTTTAAAGATATAAGCTCATCTCGATGTTTTACTCATCAAGACCTTTCGTTTGAGTACCCACATACAATTTTGTATATATTTCATATATTTTATATATATGATATTTGTGGAATATATAAAATATATGAAAAATACATGTTACACTCGTCGAAACTTTTCATTTGAGTACTCACATGATTTTTTCATATATTTTATATATATCACACATATCTAATACATGAAATATATACAAAATTGCATGTGGGTACTCAAATGAAAGGTCTTGATGAGTAAAACATCGAGATGAGCTTATATCTTTAAAAATGTCAATAATAAAGAAATTACGCTCTATCCGGTTAAACAATGATATTTTTCAAGAAATTAGCTCATCTCGATGTTACACTCGTCGAAACTTTTCATTTGAGTACCCACATGTATTTTTCATATATTTTATATATTCCACAAATATCATATATATAAAATATATGAAATATATACAAAATTGTATGTGGGTACTCAAACGAAAGGTCTTGATGAGTAAAACATCGAGATGAGCTTATATCTTTAAAAATGTCAATAATAAAGAAATTACACTCTATCCGGTTAAATAATGATATTTTTCAAGAAATTAGCTCATCTCGATGTTACACTCGTCGAAACTTTTCATTTGAGTACCCACATGATTTTTTCATATATTTTATATATATCACAAATCTCTAATATATAAAATATATGAAATATATACAAAATTGCATGTGGGTACTCAAATGAAAGGTCTCGATGAGTATAATCTCGAGATGAGCTTATATCTTAAAAAATGTGAATCATTAAGAATTTACCTTGTATTTAGTCACCTAATAAGGTTATTGATAAAACAAAGATAAATATAAAACTACTTACTGTTTTTTTAATTCATTTCTATAAGCTTCCTTTTTCTTCCACGATTTTTGAACTTCAATTCGCTTCTCGAGACAATAGTCTTCAGCATCTTTCTTCAATTTTACAATATACTCTTTATTGTACTCATCTTCAATACCTTTCAGCATTTTTTTGAACTCTAATTGAGCTTGCAGTTCTCTGAAACACTGTTAATAATATCATTAAACTACAAACTTAAAAATACTTTTTTTTTTTTTCTTATCGCAGCTATTATTATTGAATTATTTAATTCTTACCTCGGAAGTAAAAAGAGCAGCATTGATGAGTCTACATTGTGGTTTTTTATACAATATTAATTTTTGCGCTTCTTTAACAATAGCCGCACGTTCTTCGCGTTTTTGTTCAGCCAATTTTTGGATTAACTTCACTTTTTCTTCATTGACTTTTCGTCTTCTTGATAAAAGTTCTTCTCGGTGATTTTTTGTAACATTAACAATGGCATTATTCCAATTTTTACTCAATTCTATTGAAGCCGCTTTGAGCTCCGCTAGCTGCTTAATCTTTTTTTCAGCGATTGCATTTATATTTTCAAGGTCATTTGTATAATCATGCAGGCGATTGAATGTATTTTGAGAAATACAGAGCGTTAAGGCTGCTACTGAAGGCTTAAAAAAATATTTCAGGTTTTTGAATTTATTAAAAATTCTATAAAATATTTAAGAAACTCATAATTAGTTTTAACTTCCTGCTACGAAAATCGAAGATTTTCAAAAATCGGGAAGTTATTGTTTTCACCCCGTTTTGCAAAAACCGAGTTTTCATCAGATCTCGACGTTTGAAGGTCACAGGAAGCTTCCCTGACTATCCCCTTGTGTGTGTGTGTGTGTGAAAGTATGTGAACCGCTTATAACTTTTGAACGGCTTGACCGATTTCATCGCGGTTGGTGCCATTCGAAAGGGCTTGACTAAACTTAGATTTTGAAAACTATTTGGACCGATTCAAATCAATAGATTTTGAGAAATCTTCAAAAAACTGAAAAAAAAATTTTTTTCAAATGTGGTTTTTTTGGAATAACTTTTAAACGGCTTGATGGTTCAATTCCAAAAACTAATCAGCTCTTAATCTCAAAAAACCACGTCGATCGCCACCAGTCCGGTCAAAATCGGTTGATTCGTTCGAGAGATATCGTGAACGAAAGAAAACCGAAAAAAGTGTTTTTTCGGAATAACTCCGAAATTTTTAGCGCGATCAATTCAAAATTTGAGATTCTTTGTGAGGCTTGAAAAACTGCGTCGAATGCTGCCAACCGCGTGAAAATCGGTTTATTCATTCAAAAGTTATTGCGGTTTAAAAATTCAAAAAATAGTGTCATCAAATCCCTATCAGACTTTTGAGCTCGAAGAGCTCAAAAGCATAGGAAAACAATCTCTTTGAGCTTGGAGAGCTCAAAATAACCCATAAATTATATACGTGACTGAATAAAGTAGTCAGTACTTGTCTCGGATAGCTTAACTGGTAGAGCCCTTGGCGCGTAACCGAGAGATCTGGGTTCGATTCCCAGTCTGGGCTGTCTGATTATTTTTTCAATTACGGAAAAATTCCCACTGAGTAGGTCCCCCCTTTCCCCTATCCGTTATTTCCCAACTCCCTTAAAAAATTTGCTTTAATATGTCTCGAAGAGCTCAAAAACGTCATTGGTGCAATTTTAAGTGCCTAAGTATGGAATTAGCAGGAAGTTGCAGGGATGGCCTTCAGGGTCAACTGTTTTCCTAATTTTTTAGTGCTGAAACATCGAATGTAACATCGGAATGAGCTTATTTTTTTAAAAATGTAAATTATCCTCAATAAAGCGGTTTAATACTAGCTAGTTATATTAATAAATAATATCACTACCTTTTTTTACTACTAAAAATCCATTTAGATTAATGAATATTTAATAAAAAATAAAATTTTTTATCTAAACTATTTTTGTATAACTTTCTTAGAAAAACTTACCTTATTAGTAGTTTTTTTATATTCAGACTTCATTATTTAGTAACAAATATTTATTGTAATACAACTATTAAAATCAACAGCAAGTTTATTAATAAACAAATTCATGCATTTTCAATCATATCAAACAGTAAAACTTCTTTGTGTTGTTTCCATAGTGATACAATCGATCATCTTCTTTTGAAGTATTACCGTCGTCTATATTCACTCTTTATGGTATAAAAAATTTCCAAGCAATTTTATGGTGTGAATACTGCAAAATAATATTAAACTTTTCATTTTATTTTACTGAAACTAGAATATACACAAAAATCTCTAAAGAAATTTGTACTTATTATATAGTGTTTGAATTTTTTGTAAGATTAACTCCAGAGCAAAAAAGACAACATACATTTCAAAAGTAAAAAATTTAATTTCTTACCATAATATTTCTACTGTGCCAACATATGCTCAGTAAAAAACTTGATGTAATAATCGCAAGATGGCTTCGTGAAGAAATCCATAGGTCAGTTATAAGTTCAAACTTGAATACTGTCGGAAAATCCTACCTTCAATCATTAGTTATTAAAAAAAATTGTTAGATTCCTTCAAGTTTGTTCAAAACCTTACATAATTATTCTAAGTTCAATTATGTAATTAGAACAATATTTTTCTTGTATATTTCGTTGATTAATGATTTCACTTTTTGCTCAGACTTATTACATAAAATTTCTAGAGATACTTAGTATTTTAAAATTCATCATAAGTAGCTTTTATGTACAATGAGGGAAAAATTTAAACTAAGAAAATGTAGTTAAATAGCATCACCCCTATTTAATTGAAGTTCTTATACCTAAAATAATTTATTATATTGAACCTCAATAAGGTAAAAGCCCCAATTATTGACGCTATAAGAGACAAAGTTATGATTTCATTTTTTTTAAGCAATCAAATATAAATATCGATGAATTTTGTTTGTGGTAATGTCTTCAGTAATGTTTTAACTAATCAATTTCTTTTTTTTAAATGATAATCAGTGATATTTACTAATTAATTTTAAATAATTTGTATTTTTTAATAATCTATTTAAAAAGATAATTTTTGTTTGTTTTACGTAAAAATTTTTTTCTATTAAGAACTATGCAGAGAATTTTTTTCAAATTTTAATTTGCACTGATGGAAGGATTTAGTTCTATTCAATAAGATTAAGCAATAGTTACCAAATGATTGAGTAATAAACCTTTAATTACCAAATACTTAGTAATAGTTACTCAAAAATTTATCAAAGCCACTTAATAAATTGTTTATGGGTATTGAAGAAATTCATTTATTAACGAATTTTTTTAATAAGTACCATTAATAGGTCATTTTAGCGTATAATCTAACTTTTTTTCTCAAAATGAATCAAAATAATTAATAAAAATAATTTTAAGTAAAAATATAAGGTATTATAAAGAAAATAATCTCATCAAATTATAATTTTTCATTTGAGACATTCATAAAATTTAAAATAAAACAAGTTTTTAACATATCAATAATAGACAAATTTGAAAATTTCCACTTAACTCCACTGAAAAATAACATAAGCTAAATGGGAGTAAGGTAAAAGCCCCAATTATTGACGCTATAAGAGACAAAGTTATGATTTGATTTTTTTTAAGCAATCAAATATAAATATCGTTGAATTTTGTTTGTGGTAATGTCTTTAGTAATGTTTTAACTAATCAATTTCTTTTTTTAAAATGATAATCAGTGATATTTACTAATTAATTTTAAATAATTAAATATATGATCTGGATACACCAATTATTGACGGGTTAAAAAACTGATTGATCTAATTATTGACGTACCGTAATCCCAATTATTGACGCACCTACTGCACATTCGTCGAATCATTTGGTTATATTGTTATTTATCAAAAACTTGGTATAAAGTAATCAATATTATTAAAGTTAATTAATAATAATTTCTATGAATGAATAATTATTATGAAAAATATAACAATTTATTTAAAAACTTATTTAACACTAAAACACGCCGAGTTATTTGACAGTTAAAAGCCTTGAATATAATCGCGTATATAACGTATTTTATACTTAAAAAAAAAAGGCGCCATAGCGCTGTCGACTGGCTGTCAATATGGGATTCACCATAAAAATTATGAACTAGTTATTGACTCCCATTATTTAAATATCATAAAGCATACAATTAATTTCGATTATTTAATTTTATAAATATTTCATATATTGTTAATTAAAAAAAAAGTAGATCAGATAATTACATGAAAAATTAATTTAAACTCGGCAGTTAAAAAATGCTTTTCTAACCAAAGTTGTTAAGAAAATAGACGCTCGTAAGCTGATTTGATGAACTGGTGCTAACTTTATTTTTTTTAATAATTAATATTTAATATTTTGAACTGAATGTGATTTTTTTCAATTTTTTAATTAATTAGAATTTAATAAAAATTTATTTGATCGTTATTCTTATTACAGATAATTTAATATATTTAAAAATAATTTAGGGTGTCAATATTTAGACCCCCGTCAATAATTGGGGCTTTTATCTTAATTACTTAAAATATTTTTAGTTAAATGTCGGCTTGATAGTCATCTTGATTAACTTTAGCTCAGAAATCAGAAAAATAATTCGGACAGCCCGGACCGGGAATCGAACCCGGATCTTTTGGTTACGCAATAAGGGCTCTTCCAGTTAAGCTATCTGAGACATCGCCCGCAACAATCTTTCAGTCGCCTAATAATTTTTTGTTTAACACGATAACAGAAAAATATTTATTAAAATATAGTCGATATAACTATTTATCAATAGTTACTTAAACTAATGCATAGTTCGAGTAACTATAAAAAAATTAGAAAACTATATTTTTATACTTGTAACGCTATAATTCAGCTAACTATGCACTTTTATTTCAGTAAGACGTCTTTGATACTGCCTTTCTGTACACCTTTCGATTCAACAAACTACCGATAAAGACACTTACGAATAATTGTTCAATTAATTAAAATAAAAATAAGTAACCAAAAATTTACATGTTACTGTCTTATATTTTTGTCCAAAAGATGAATATTTTAGTGATTAATTGGCGAGGCAGTCTTTAGAAGCATGCTCCCTTTAGATTAGTTAATAAATCGCTACTTATTCATGAATTTTAAGCGCACATAATCGGTCAAAAATATATCTGGATTGCATTTTAATTTTACCATTTGCTTTCTTGATAACAAAATATTAAAATTCAATGAAAACTATTCAAATATAACAATATAAAAAATTCTAATACCAGAAAAATATTTATTAAAATATAGTCGATATAACTATTTATCAATAGTTACTTAAACTAATGCATAGTTCGAGTAACTATAGAAAAAAATCAGAAAACTATATTTTTATAATTGTGGCCTTATAATTAAGCTAACTATACATTTTTCTCTTAGTGGAATAAAATAGTATTTTTCATTAAAAATACTATCAATTTATTTTGTAAGTATGAAGAGAGATAAAATGTATATGCGTAGTTAGTGGGTGGTGTGACAGTTCTTTTATCTTTAAAACCAACGGGGCTTGTACCCCATGCTATGGTGAACTCGGGTTTTAGAAGTGATGTATATCCATGGAGGGAGAGTTATCTACTGGAGGGGGTGTCTGGGTCAATCCCTGCCAGTCTAAAGTTCCCATTTGCAAACGCATTTCCTGGGGTTCGCAAATATCACCTTTTATACGTTTCACTGAATAGATTTTTTCGTCGTTTTTTTTTTTATTATTTATTTACAACTCAATTATATTGATACAAAAAAAAATTATCTATATCTATTTTCTAGAAATTTTTTAAATCATTCAAATTTTTTTTTTTTTTTTTTTTAATTTAAATAAATTTTTTTATTAATATACTAGCGCTTAAATTTACTCGCTTTGCTAAGTGTAAATTTATTTTGAATGATTGATTTTTTAATAATTAAAATTTTTGATATAAAATATATTTTTACTGAAAAAAAAAATTTTTTTCACCAAGAATTGAAACTTAAATTTTTTTTTTATTTGATTATAATTAATAAATTAATGAATATTAATTTATTAATTAAAATTAAAAAAGTCTTGGGTGAAAAAAAATTTTTTTTTAAGTGTGCTTGAATTGAATAGCAGTGAAAGTGTTTGACGAGACTTCACGACGCCTTACTACGTGCATCTCCGTAACTAGTCGGCTTTTTTCGGCTGAGCGCAAAGTTTTTTTTAAACTCTGCATTAATATTTTTTAAATTTATTTTTTAATCATGAAAAAACTTCGTATTATTTTGACTTTTATTGTAATAAATAAGAATTACAATATTTCAATACAATTGATAAAAAAATCATTGTGTTTCATATCATTCTCACCAATAGTCAATTTATGATAATAAGTATTTAGGCTGCATTCGAAAATTCTCTATCTCTAGATACATAATTAAGAAATGACTTTGTATCTTGAGAACTATTGACATTTTTAAAGATATAAGCTCATCATGATGTTACACTAATCGAGATCTTTCATTTGAGTACCCACATTAATTTTTCATATATTTATATATATTATATTTATGTATATATGAAAAATATATCAAAATGCATGTGGATACTCAAATGAAAGCTCTTGATGAGTGTAACATCAGGATGAGCTTATATCTTTAAAAATATCAATAATTAAGAAATGACCTTGTATCTTGTGAACTAATGACATTTTTAAAGATATAAGCTCACCCCGATGTTACACACATCGAGACCTTTCATTTGAATACCCACATCAATTTTTCATATATTTCATATATTTATATACTTCACAAATACCAAATATATAAAATATATAAAAATGCCATGTGGGTACTCAAATAAAAGCTCTTGATGAGTGTAATATCGGGATGAGCTTACATCTTTAAAAATATCAATAATTAAGAAATGACCTTGTATCTTGTGAACTATTGACAATTTTAAAGATATAAACTCATCCCGATGATACACTCATCAAGAGCTTTCATTTGAGTACCCACATCAATTTTTCATATATTTATATATATTATATATGTTTATATGAAAAATATATCAAAAATGCATGTGGGTACTCAAATGAAAGCTCTTGATAAGTGTAACATCGAGATGAGCTTACATCTTTAAAAATATCAATAATTAAGAAATGACCTTGTATCTTGTGAACTATTGACAATTTTAAAGATATAAACTCATCCCGATGATACACTCATCAAGAGCTTTCATTTGAGTACCCACATCAATTTTTCATATATTTATATATATTATATATATGGATATATGAAAAATATATCAAAAATGCATGTGGGTACTCAAATGAAAGCTCTTGATAAGTGTAACATCGAGATGAGCTTACATCTTTAAAAATATCAATAATTAAGAAATGACCTTGTATCTTGTGAACTATTGACAATTTTAAAGATATAAACTCATCCCGATGATACACTCATCAAGAGCTTTCATTTGAGTACCCACATCAATTTTTCATATATTTATATATATTATATATGTTTATATGAAAAATATATCAAAAATGCATGTGGGTACTCAAATGAAAGCTATTGATAAGTGTAACATCGAGATGAGCTAACATCTTTAAAAATATCAATAATTAAGAAATGACCTTGTATCTTGTGAACTATTGACAATTTTAAAGATATAAACTCATCCCGATGATACACTCATCTAGAGCTTTCATTTGAGTACCCACATCAATTTTTTATATATTTATATATATTATATATATGTATACATGAAAAATATATAAAAATGCATGTGGGTACTCAAATGAAAGCTCTCGACGAGCGTAACATCAGGATGAGCTTATATCTTTAAAAATGTCAATCGTTAAAAAATTACAGTACAATTTAACAAAATTCATTATTTAACAAACCAAAATTTAATTTATTATAGTTCACAAGTTACAGCAGTCACATAGTGGCTGCAAGATTGCTAGTTATTATTAATTACATGAATAAGATTTTTAAAAATATAAATAATGCTTTTATATTTTTAAAATTAAATTTTACGGATAAATAAGTATAAAAAACATTTCTTTACTAGCGTACATAATATAAATAGCAATTTTAATTATAAAATAACAATTATATACATTGGCAAGTCAAGGCAAGAAGAGTAAATCAAAACCTCAAACGCTTTTGCGTTATGAGGCGTGTAAAAAAATTTTAATTAGTTATTAAATCGTAAGACAAACAAAAATAGTACAAGTGGTTCAGTGGGGCGGTGGCCTTGCAGCCTTGGAAGGGGCAGTGCTCTTTACGGGTGTTTGTAGATGCACATGGTGCTCTCTGTACATTCGATTGCATTGGCATTGTGCTATTATATATATACTCTTATATATACTCTTATGTATATGTTGGAACTACCCGCTATATTATAAATATCCAGTATTTTAGTTAGTGCAAGTAACGACTTACACATTGAACTACTATACACTGAGCATGTAATAGCTGTTACTCCGTCAACATGTATATTTTATACCCGTACTATTCGTTCTTTGCGTACCCATGTCACCGTGTACGTACTTGTAATCATACTCTTCGTGTTGTGTTGCAACTTGCAAAACGATGCTAAGTGCGTTCACCCTGCTCAGTGCGACGGCCCTTCAGGGGAGCTCAAACTCTTTCTCTACTCTTACTACTTAGACCCTTTGTATCATAATACTACTGTTTGAGCGCCATCGTATTATATAAATACCAAGACTAATGGCAAGCGAAATTTCAAGAACTCTATTACTTTTTTTTTTTTTTTCAAATAATAATTAGAAAATATTATGTATTGCTTTTTATTTTAAATAATCATTAGAAATTTTACCTTTATTTAGAAGGTATTAAATTTTAAAATTCAAAAAGCACAGGACTTATATAAGATATATTAGATATATATTATTTATAATTATTATGCCAAGGTAATATTACCGAATACCAGAAGAAATATACGGTAATAAGTTTATTTTTTTTGCAAATAAAAAAAACTATTTTTTCAAAAAGTTACTGTGAGAAAAATTTTTATTTTTTCAGCTACGAAGAAAGAAAAATTTCTTGACTGGAAAACAAAATTCTTGACTCAAGAAAATTTGTCGGGTGCCTGAAGGAAGACCGAAGTTGTGTTGGCCGAAGTAAAAATTTTTCGAGAAATTCTATTCTTGGTGAAAGTCATTTTTTCTTAATTCAGATCATAAATACTTGATACATTAAATTTTTATATTTGATCAAGATTTTTAGATACTTTAGGGAAGCAGCGCCACCTACTTCAGCTGAGAAAAAAATTTTCCCACCTTGAGAAAATTTTTCTCGAGAATATTTGATACCCATTTTATATTATTTCAGCGTGCAATTATACATATTGAATGAAAAAAAATGATGAAATATTATTTGATCTTCCCATTTGACATGTTAATCAATAAAAATATTCATGAAAATTTACTTCTATCTTTATAATTAATTTTTTGGAGCAAGAGAGAAATTTTCTCAAGACAAGAAAATTAACTTCTATCAAGAACTAAATTTTTTGGAGCAAGAGGCTGAATTTTCTGAAAACAACAAGATTTTCTTGACTTAAATAAATTTTTTTGGATCAAGATACGTATTTTTTAAAGAAAGAGAATTAATTTTGTTGGAATAAGTGAAATTTCTTGAGGAAAAAAAAAAATTTTTTTTCCCTCAAAAAAATAATTAGGAAGAAACATTATTTATTTGTAAAAAAAAATAAAATTCACTGATAGGATTTAGTTCTATTTAACAAAATTTAATAATAGTTATTAAATGTTTTAGTAACAAACCTTTAATTACCAAATATTTAGTAATAGTTACTAAATAATTTATTAAAGCCCATTTATTTCCACCAAATAAATATCTAGTAGTATTTAACAAATGATTTATTGCTACGCAATAAATCGTTAATTAGTATTAAAAAAATTCATTTTTTAACTAATTTTAGCGTAAAACCTAACTTTTTTACTCAAAATGAATCAAAATAATTAAAATAAATAATTTTAAGTAAAAATATAAGGTATTATAAAGAAAATAATCTCATTAGATTATAATTTTTTATTTGAGACATTTATAAAATTAAAAATTAAACAAGTTTTTAAGATATCAATAATAGACTAATTGAAAAATTGAAATTAAACTCCACTGAGAAATGACATATTAGCCATTAGGGAGTATGTGTGTTTTCAAAGGGAAGATAAATCTCCAAAAATCGAGCTGAATAAAATAATCTGAGTCAGTGAATAGATTATGTATCACATTGGAATTAAAGCACAGCCATCTACCGACAATACTTACCAAAGAAATATTTAGTGCCTACTACTAAATATTATTTGGTGAAAACAAATATTTATTTTCATTTAATAGAGCTTTGTTTATATTGATATAATTTATTTAGAGTAAAAAAATGATTTATTAAACTGTAAAAAATAATATTGATGGGTAAAAAATATTTTTTTTTCCCAAATAAATGATTAAAAATTTTGCTACTAAATCAGTTTAGTACTCCATACTATACTAAATCCTTCTATCAGTCTATTTTTTTCCAAACCAAAAACACTATATTTAAAAAAGTTACTGTGAGAAAAATTTTTGTTTTTTCAGTTAATAAATAAAATTTAAAACAAATTAATTTTTTACTAGCAATCATGCAGTCACTATGTGACTGTCGTGACTTATAAGCTACAAATAAATAAAATTTTGCTTTATTAAATAATGACCTTTGTTAAATTGCACTGTATTTTTTTAACTATTTACATTTTTAAAGATGTAAGTTCATCCTGATGTTACACTCATCAAGAGCTTTCATTTGAGTACCCACATGCATTTTGATATATTTTTCATATATACATATATATAATATATATAAATATATGAAAAATTGATGTGGGTACTCAAATGAAAGGTCTTGATGAGTGTATCATCGGGATGAGCTTATATCTTTAAAAATGTCAATAGTTGACAAGATATAAGGTCATTTCTTAATTATTGATATTTTCAAAGATGTAAGCTCATCTCGATGTTACACTCATGAAGAGCTTTCATTTGAGTACCCACATGCATTTTTGATATATTTTTCATATATAAATATATATAATATATATAAATATATGAAAAATTGATGTGGGTACTCAAATGAAAGGTCTCGACGAGTGTAATGTCAGAATGAGCTTATATCTTTAAAAATGTCAATCGTGCACAAGATACAAGGTCATTATTCAAATATCGTTAGTTGACAAAACACAATGTCATTCCTTAATTATTGATATTTTTAAGGATATAAGCTCATTCTGACGATACACTCATTGAGACCTTTCGTTTGAGTACCCACATGCATTTTTGATATATTTTTCATATATAAATATATATAATATATATAAATATATGAAAAATTGATGTGGGTACTCAAATGAAAGGTCTCGACGAGTGTAATGTCAGAATGAGCTTATATCTTTAAAAATGTCAATCGTGCACAAGATACAAGGTCATTATTCAACTATCGTTAGTTGACAAAACACAATGTCATTCCTTAATTATTGATATTTTTAAGGATATAAGCTCATTCCGACGATACACTCATTGAGACCTTTCGTTTGAGTACCCACATGAATTTTTTTATATATTTTCTATATTTGATATATATGATATTTGTGAAATATATCAAATATATGAAAAATTGATGTGGGTACTCAAATGAAAGGTCTTGATGAGTATATCATCGGGATGAGCTTATATCTTAAAAAATGTCCATAGTTCACAAGATACAGAGTAATTTCTTAACTATGTACCTAGAGATGTTTTCGAATTCACCTTAAATACATCATAATAAATTGACTATGGGTGAGAATGATATAAAACCTTAAAAAGACACAAATTCAAGTCAAGACCTTTGCAATGACACTAAATTTGATTAAAAAACCAATTTTGTCATATAAATACACTGGCCACAAATTTTTGCTGATTCTCTCAATAATATAGATTATTACATTGCTCATTTATTTTAAAAATAAATTTTTACTCTTAGTGTAATCAAAAACCTTAAAAAATATAAAAACTATTTTTATTGTTTTTTTTTGTCTAAGAAAAATAAATTTTTTTGTATTTTTTTTTTTTTTGAATTTTACAAATTTTTCAAAATTATTTATTTGAAAAAAAAAAATTAAATTGAGCATAAATTATTGAATAAATCAATAAATAAGTAAATATCTATATAGTATAGAATAATTGAGACAAATCAGTTTGTAAAGGAGATTATTGTTAGAGCAGACTCGCTCCGTGAAGTTCAAGTTGGAGTAGGTTAGCTTGGCAGATCTTGTACTCTATACCAGGTCACTGACTGTCGTATAATTACTCAAAAGTCTCGAGAAGTTAGACGGTCTTTGAGCATAGTTCTCGATGCACTTCTCGAGGGCGGTCTTTGGGGTTGATGCACTCGGAATGCAACCGAAGTTTCACGAAGCTTAACGAGACTGTCCGAGTTGATTGAGCGGAAAAATAAATTAAAAAAAGAGAGAGAGAGAAAGAAAGAAAGAATAATCAGTATGAAAAGTGAGAAGCGAGCTTTCGCACAACTAAGCAGAGTTTGCGATGTGGTGACGCGCCTACTTGCAACTGCAACGGTCATTGGGTTCGATGCACTCGTGACTCCTGGGATAATGTGATATTGCTTTTGCTCTTACTCTTACTGGCTGCACCACTCGTGAGTCAGTACACTCGGCTATGGCCTTGACCTGACATACTCGTCTACTCTACCTTTCTCGTAAACATATTTTCATTGAATAAGATAGCGAACAAATTTTTTTTTTATTTTATTCAACAGTATCACTTGTTTCTTATTCATTCATTCGGTTAAATTTCCATTAAATTATTTAACAAAGCCGTTGTTAATAATAAAGTAATCATTAATCATTAAATACAATTTATTATTTATAACTCTAGCATTAATAATTAGTAGTATACTTATTAATATAATCTAACAATTATTTTATATTTTTTTTTTAGAATGTGTAGGACGGAATATTTAAATTTTGAACAAGATACTGAGACGCTTTTTGACCAATTATTGAATGAAAAATTATTAAACTTGGCAGGGGTAAATAATCCTTCGTAAATTGATTCTATTTTTTAATTTAATCATTGAAAAAATATAACTAAATGATAAATAAATAGGTAGTGTACGCGCATAAAACTGACTTATCTCAGGACTCATCACATATTCAACTAAATAAATTTTACTATAAAGAAATTACTAATAAACGTACAGCCAATACAATCGGAGAGATTGATTTAATTTTTTGGTTATTCTTTATTTTAGTTTAGATAACTTATAAGACAGAATTATTAAAATGCAGCTAGGTTAGGGTAGAAAACTAATTATCAACAAAAAATTTCATTTGCTATACTTTGATGTAGACCGCAAGAGAGTGCCAAAAGTTAATTATCTAGTTTAATTTTTTTAACCAGTGTTTAGAGTATTTTCAGTCAGTCTGATAACCTCCTTCAGTGCATTTTACATGTGTTTCAAATAAACAAACCGATGTATTAAATTGGCATTTGTTGTCATTGGTCCAGACTGAATTACCGACATAAGACTGTACTACATGTTCTTAAGTCAAGATGATAAAATTCAAGGCAAAAAATTGTTGAAACAAAACAACTAGCTGTCTTTAAAATAATTTTCTTGGATCCAGATTATCTCTTTAAAATACAAGAAAATTTCTTAATTATCTTGACAAAGTACAATAAAAATAAGCTTTTTGCAGGGTCTGTGCAATTTAATTATTAGACCAAGTTCAAATACTTTATACATATTGTTTTAAGCCATGAAAATCCTTATTCTACACAGGACATGTGTTATGTAAATAAACAATAAGATAATTTTTTTAAACAGTGTTTGGAGTATTTTCAGTCACTCTGATAACCTCCTTCAGTGGATTTTACATGCGTTTCAAATAAACAAACCGATATATTAAATTGGCATTTGTTGTCACTGGTCCAGACTGAATTACCGACATCAGACTGTACTACATGTTCTTGAGTCAAGATGATAAAATTCAAGGCAAAAAATTGTTGAAACAAAACAACTAGCTGTCTTTAAAATAATTTTCTTCGATCCAGATTATCTCTTTAAAATACAAGAAAATTTCTTAATTATCTTGATAAAGTACAATAAAAATAAGCTTTTTGCAGGGCCAGTACAATTTAATTATTAGACCAAGTTCATATACTTTATATATATTGTTTTAAGCCATGAAAATCCTTATTCTACACAGGACATGTGTTATGTGAATAAACAATAAGATAATTTTTTTAAACAGTGTTTGGAGTATTTTCAGTCAGTCTGATAACCTCCTTCAGTGGATTTTACATGTGTTTCAAATAAACAAACCGATATATTAAATTGGCATTTGTTGTCATTGGTCCAGACTGAATTACCGACATCAGACTGTACTACATGTTCTTGAGTCAAGATAATAAAATTCAAGGCAAAAAATCGTTGAAACAAAACAACTAGCTGTCTTTAAAATAATTTTCTTGGATCCAGATTATCTCTATAAAATACAAGAAAATTTCTTAATTATCTTGATAAAGTACAATAAAAATAAGCTTTTTGCAGGGCCAGTGCAATTTAATTATTAGACCAAGTTCATATACTTTATATATATTGTTTTAAACCATAAAAATCCTTATTCCACACAGGACATGTGTTATGTAAATAAACAATAAGATAATTTTTTTAAACAGTGTTTGGAGTATTTTCAGTCAGTCTGATAACCTCCTTCAGTGGATTTTACATGTGTTTCAAATAAACAAACCGATATATTAAATTGGCATTTGTTGTCACTGGTCCAGACTGAATTACCGACATCAGACTGTACTACATGTTCTTGAGTCAAGATGATAAAATTCAAGGCAAAAAATTGTTGAAACAAAACAACTAGCTGTCTTTAAAATAATTTTCTTGGATCCAGATTATCTCTTTAAAATACAAGAAAATTTCTTAATTATCTTGACAAAGTACAATAAAAATAAGCTTTTTGCAGGGCCAGTATAATTTAATTATTAGACCAAGTTCATATACTTTATATATATTGTTTTAAGCCATAAAAATCCTTGTTCTACACAGGACTTATGTGTTATGTAAATACACAATAAGATAACTTTTTTAAACAAGCTGTGCTACATGTTATTAAGTCATAAGCAAGTTAAGCAAGGGTATAATAATAAAAATAAGTACTAAAATTACACGAAAAAAATTTTTTGATTTTAAAGCAATGTTACGTATTATGAGTCGTGCAAAAAGGGTCCACAAAACTAAAATATCATGATTAGTTTTTAAATAAAATATTTCCTCAACGATTCAATTTGTATCTCATCTAATCCCAGTGAACACATGACTTCAATATGACGTCATTTATAAGTCATAGGAATGTCACAATATTTTACGTAAATATGACGTAAAATTGACCTGTCTTGTAATCCAATTATGATGTAAAAATATATGATATATTTTTGACATCATACTGATGTAAGTTTATTACTTCTCTATGATGTAACGGAAATGACTTAGATATTACGTACAACTGACATAATATATAAACTACAATATTACGTAACATTAATGCCATCATTGTATGTCATAACGACGTAAGTTTAACATCATGCGTTTACATCAGTGACAAGTCACGGCTGTACGTAATCTTGACGTAAGTTTAACATCATGCGTTTACATCAGTGACAAGTCACGGTCTTACGTAATACCGATACCATCTGTGAGTCATTATTTAACATCAATAATTTGTCACAATTGTACATAATACTGACGTAATTTGAAAGTCATTTTCTAAATCAGTGACAAACGATTATTTTCCATAATATTGATAAAATTTGGGGATGTATTTTTTAATATTATCGATTGATCAAAATTTATCAAATATAAAACTTCTTCAATAAGATGTCTAATTTACAATTAATCGCTAAATATTAGTGAAAATTGGTTTAAAATTTAGTAAGAATCAGAAAGAGGTAAACAGCTGATTTAAGCTGGTACCTTGCAAATTTAAGTCCGCTCTTAATAACAAAAATTTATAATTTATAATATTAATGAATATATCTAACATATTAGCAAATAACATACAAAATATTTTTCATTTACGTTTTTAAGAAAAAAACATACAAATTAAATACATGTGGGATATAAACTTTTTATATCTTTGATTGTATGTTTCCATACACTGCAGAAAAAAAATCTTGACTCAAAGGTAAATTTCTTTGGACTAAGAATATATTAGAGATGACTGAAAATTTCGTGAATGAAGTCAAAATATCTTGACACTAAAACACTTCTTGCTCCAATATAACTTCAGCCTCCGTCAAAATTTTCTTGGTGCAAGAAATACTTTTTTTTCGTTGCATATGTTTCTCACTTATATTTTTTCCATGAATTTAGGTACTTTTATCCATTGTAAAAATATTTTCGACTTCATTCAGTATAAAAGATTTGGTGTGAAACTGATAACAAAATACCGAGTTCAATTTATGTGGCATGAACTCTAAATTTTTAAACCGTCAAGCGAGTAAACATATAATTTCTTATGATTTCGCGTCAAGAAATTAAATGTCAGTCATTTAAATATTGCACTATTACTTGAAAAATAATTTTCTGACATTAGTGCTGCTACTTATGAAACATTGTATTTGAAATAATTCAAACAGTTCCATGATTGTTATTGACGAGACTAATAGTATTTTACACAGTAAAAAATTTTGCGTCATTGCGTCAAAAACTTTAGTGTTAAAAATTTTTGTGTTAAATATTTAACTTTTTTAAGTGTAAATTTAATATTTATTAAAATTAAAAATTTTTTTACTGTGTACATCAAGTTTCATAATGTTGTTAGTATGTTAAATTAAAAAAATTCAAATTTCGAAAAAAATTGAAATTAAAAAGAAATATAGATTAAAAAAATGGTATACTTAAAAGAGTTGAAATTAAAAAAAATCTAAATTTTGTAAATTGAAATTTTGAAGAAGAAAAATCCAAATGAAAAATACTAAATTTTCGGAAAAATTAAATAAAAATATTCGAGTCTTGAGAAATCAATAAGTATTAAAAAATATTCAAATGACACGGATACATCGTTTACTCTGAAAAAATTTCACTTTGTGAAAGTTCTCTGTGTCCGCAGAGAGTCTAAAGTTCTCTGCGTCCGCTTTTAGACGAAAATTTTTGAAAGTGTAAGATTCAATCAATTCTTATGAAAATTTATAAATTGCCTATTCATTACCACAAGTTTCACTAGAGAGCCTTTTATAAGAGTTTTTACAAAGTTTTATAGAACTTTATAAAATTTCATGAGTTTAATGAAATTTTATAAAATTGTATAAATTATTAGACTTGAATTTTATACAATTCCAGCTCTTAAAATACATTTAATCTCAGAAAAAATTATGAAATAAGCATTTTTCGTCATGTAAGGCTTATCACATAAGTTATTTACTTCGTAACATGAACCGTTACTTGGACAAGTGAGCAGCGTTCCAGACTTCGATACGTGAGGACCCAAGTTCGAGCCCAGCATATTTCAGGATTTTTTCATCAAGTATCAACATATAACTAGTGTTTCAAACTTTGTAATAAGTCCACAACACTATAATTAATTTCAAAATTGCCATCTTTTTATTTTTGAGAAATTTTTTTTTAAATATTTTTTCTGAGGTACAATTCTTACATCACTTACATCACTTTTACGTCATAATGACATCATTATCATGATATAGACATCACAGGTATGTCATATTGACGTCATAAATGTCATTGAGACATAATACTGACGTCATGACTACGTCATATTTTTACGTCAGAATCTTACGTCAAGAAGTGTGAAATAATGAGTCATATATGACTCATTCGTGACTTGTATCTTACGTAAATCCTGACATAGCCCAATGTCATTTTGACGTCACATTGACGTAAACGTGTTTACTGGGATATGTATGAGCAATATTTCAACTCATGATCTACATAGTCATGATAAGGGAATATTTTCTAGAGATGTTGCAAATATTGAAATTGAAATGAGTTTTCAAGTTTGATTCTTCACCTTCACTTCGTCGTTCGTTTGAGACGACAGACAAAGGGAGTAAGGGAGTTGGCATCTTAAGATCAAGGACACCGAACAATGCTTGGGATGAAAAGAACAGTATGATAAAAATGATAAAATACTTTGTACGGAATTACTTAATTATTTTTCTTTCTTTTAAAAATTGATTATAGTTTATTTTATTATTAAAATTTTGCAGAGTACGCTCTGCAAAATTATTGTAAACAAATAATCATAACAAAAAAAAAAATAAAACGGTGAACAGAAAGAAAAATTTCTTGACTGAAGAACAAAATTCTTGGCTCAAGAAAATTTTCGGGTGCCTGAAGGAAGACCGAAGTTGTGTTGGCCGAAGTAAAAATTTTTCTTTAAATTCTATTCTTGGTGGAAGTCATTTTTTCTTAATTCAAATTATCATAAATACTTGATACAATAAATTTTTATATTTGATCAAAATTTTAAGATACTTTAGCGAAGCATCGCCACCTACGTCAGCTGAGTAAAAAATTTCTCACCTTGAGAAAATTTTTCTCGAGAATATTTGATACCCATTTTATATTATTTTAGCGTGCAATTATACATATTGAATGAAAAAAAATGATGAAATATTATTTGATCTTCCCATTTGACATGTTAATCAATAAAAATATTAATGAAAATTTACTTCTATCTTTATATTTAATTTTTTGGAGCAAGAGAGAAATTTTCTCAAGACAAGAAAATTAACTTCTATCAAGAACTAAATTTTTTGGAGCAAGAAGCTGAATTTTTTCAAAACAACAAGATTTTCTTGACTTAAGGGGCATTCCATAGTGACTGGTGGGACATTTAACTCTGGAATTCCATCAATTATAAGCTATAATTATGTGACTTAAACTTATACTATAGTAAAATTTATCTTATAATATAGAAGAATAACTAATTAACAACATCCCTTTGTCAAAAACCTCCATTACTTTTTAAGTTTCTTGTAATTATCATTTGACTGAGTGTGACTGGTGGGACTAAGAAAAATCCTTCTCTCTTACCAAAGGTATACTTAAAGTCCAATTTCAGTTCGATCACCAAACTTTTAAAAAATACTTCCCTCTCAATACTAAATTTATCCTACAAACATTGAATATTATGAAGAATTAGACTGATTACCTACGTAGAAACAACCCGTGCAAAAAAAAGTTCTGATTCAAAATGATTTTAAGATTGAAATTCATATTTTGACACAAATATGAATTAGTTTTGAGATCAATCCAAATTTTAAATTTATTTGTAGATGCTTGTAGATGCTTCAGAATTTTAATAAAGACTTAAGAATAATTTATAAATAAAATTAATCCTAAATATTTTTAAGTCTTTAAATATTTTTAAGTCTGTGATCTCAAAACTAATTCATATTTGTGTCAAAATATGAATTTCAATCTTAAATTCATTTTGAATCAGAATTTTTTTTGCCCGGGAATTAAATAAATTTGTTTTTATTGTGACTGGTGGGACAAGTACAAAATGTCTACATCAAGTTGTTTATTAAATAGTATATTACACACCTAGGGAAGTAAAGTAAGAAATGTCTCAGATCACATGTTTGTTGACCTCGGCTTCGCCTCGGCCATGTGATCTGAGACATTTCTTACTTTACTTCCCTAGGTGTGTAATATACTATTATATTATTTCAACCTTAGAAACATTATTGTTTATATATTTAACTATAAATTATTTAGGATAATTAAAAAAAAACTAGTTAAAAAACACAAATAAAGGATTTAGCATACTGACAACACGATCTTGATAAACTTAGGTGTTAATTAATAACGAACATAAACAAAATTTGTTCTCAAAACTATAATAATAAATATGTTAGTTAATAACAAACATAAAATGAATTTGTTGTTAAAACTATTAAAACAAAACTATTAAAACAAAATTTGACCCGGATACAAGTTATTAAGAGAGAAAAATCGATTTTCTTATTGATTAAAAAAAATTTTCTTTACAAATTAGTAAAATATAGACTTTTAATAATAAATTAGGATTAAATTAGAATTAATTAGAGAAATTTTAGAATTTTAGTCATTTTCCTATTTCGAAGCAAGAGAAATTAATTTTGGAATAAGTGAAAATTCTTGTGTCAAAAAAAAAAATTTTTTTTACTCAAGAAAATAATTAAGAAGAAAAATATTTTCTTGGCTCAAGTGAATCTTTTTTTCTGTGTGCTACTTTGTCCAAATTTCTTTAAATAGTCTTTAAACCGTTGTTGGGTATGGACTGCAATTTTCAGTTCAAGGTTATATGCGCGAAGTGTATATAGTGCTTACAGCGCCTAAAATACACCCCCCCTCTCTTTGTAATTAAATAAAAATACTCCGAGAAAATTCTAAAAATTAAAAAAAGTAATTTTCTTCAGTTTCTTCCTAAGATTGAAGAAAAATAAGGCAAATTGAACACTTTTACATGCTTTTGCAAATTAAAAGCTCCCTTGTAAGAAATATTTATTTTAATAACATAAATATTCAGTAGATATTTTAAAATATATACTAAATAGATAATAATTATTTTAATAACATGAATATATGTATGTCATAATTTATTAAATGGTATATTATTACTTTAAGGTGTAAATAAAATGTTGACACGGGACAAGGTGATAAGGTTATTCAACAATAGATTCGTTGACCTTTACAATGTATACACCCTTGACGCACTAGCAATGTCATCGACATTCTCTCGCTAGCTTCATAAAGATATCCCGGGGAGAGGTGCAGTGAGATTCTTAGTCTTTGTCGCGCGTGTTCAACAAGCCATTGAACTCAACACTGAGGACAATACACTTTAGACTTAATGCACTGTCGTAATATTCAAGTAATACATTATATTATCTCTGATATTATCAATTGTGAAATTGTAAACGTACAAGATCTAATTTTTCAGATTGTCTTTACAAAAACACTATCATTTTATTTTTACTCGTTACATAAGACACACATAGAAGAATGTAGTACGGAGTACTAAACGGATTTAGTAATAAAATTTTTAGTCATTTATTTGGGAGGGAAAAAATATTTTTTACCCATCAATATTATTTGTAACAGTTTAATAAATCATATTGTTATTCTAAATAAACTAACAACCTTGCAGTCACTATGTATATAACTGCCATGACTTGAGCACTATAAATAAATAAAATTATGCTTTATTAAATAGAGACTTTTGTTAAATTGCACAGTACTTTCTTAAATATTGACGTTTTTAAAGATATAAGCTCATCCCGATGTTACACTCATCAAGAGCTTTCATTTGAGTACGCACATGCATTTTTGATATATTTTTCATATATAAATATATATAATATATAAAAATATATGAAATATATGAAAAATTGATGTGGGTACTTAAATGAAAGGTCTCGATGAGTGTAACATCGGGATGAGCTTATATCTTTAAAAATGGCAATAGTTGACAAGATACTATGTCATTTCTTAATTATTGATATTTTTAAAGATATAAGCTCATCCCGATGTCACACTCATCAAGAGCTTTCATTTGAGTACCCACATGCATTTTTGATATATTTTTCATATATAAATATATATAATATATAAAAATATATGAAATATATGAAAAATTGATGTGGGTACTTAAATGAAAGATCTCGATGAGTGTAACATCGGGATGAGCTTATATCTTTAAAAATGGCAATAGTTGACAAGATACAACGTCATTTCATAATTATTGACATTTTTTAAGATATGAATGCATTTCGATGTTACTCTCATCGGGACCTTTCATTTGAGTACCTACAGGGCATTTTTTATATATTTTGTATACATAATATTTGTGACATATATAAAATATATGAAAAATTGATGTGGGTACTCAAATGAAAGATCTCGATGAATTTAACATCGGAATGAGCTTATATCTTTAAAAATGGCAATAGTTGACAAGATACTATGTCATTTTTTAATTATTGATATTTCTAAAGATATAAGCTCATCCCGATGTCACACTCATCTAGAGCTTTTATTTGAGTACCAACATGCATTTTTTATATATATTTCTCATGTATACATTGTGACATGAGAAAATTTTCTAAAATTTGAAATTCCGAGTTTTAAAATTATTAGGTTGGCTAAGCTGAGGAAAAGCAGAGATTCGACGCGCCTGTGTCGCCCCAAGCAGCCTCCCGATCAGAATGACAAGCTCGAGGTAAAATTAGTAAAAGAAAACGCGCCGAATTTAAATTAAAAATTCAAATAAAAAGAATACCGGAATGAGTGTGAACTATTGTTGAATGCATGAGTGAGTGAGACTAGACTATAGCGATCAGACGACCCGCGAATTTCTACGAGCCATCGACGATCAACGTGACATCTGGCCGCGAGGATAGAACGACGAGAAAATTTGAACGGACCAATGACGACGGAGAGCGACCAACAACAAGTATGCGAGGCACCATCTGAACACGAGGCTGATCACTAATCGAAGTATCGACCAATCATCGATCGCAACGGAATACTGGACGCATCCCGGAATACAACGGCCGGCTAGAAGAAGCTGTGAGCTGATTGGATGCGAGTTTTTGGAACGAACCGAAAAGAAAAAAGAGCATGGGTTGCCGAGGAGGCAGCCATATTAGCAATGAATTCTGATCTGGACGCCGTACTGTACACTTCGTACAAATTGCGTACTTGAAAATTTCGCTTAGTTATTGTTAACGCTGATTGATTTTTTTTTATTGTTGCTAAGTTTTGATCCTTTGATTGTCGTTACATTTTGAGTAGCGCTAATTGTTGCCGAATTCAGCTTTACTACGTGGTGGAATTACTGTGTGAAGCCGAGTAACTCAACGTGGGGTTACGCCATCGCCGAGATCCCGCCGGAATTGCTGCCGCTGACCGCCAAAGTTTTCCAACCGTCACCGAGAGAGACCAGGATCGACCGAGACGATACTACAGCCACAGGGTGAGTCTGATCGCTTATTTTTGCGTATGAGTGTCATCACCACGGTATCAAGGAAAATTCGCTGATTAATTTATCTATTTTGTTGAGACATAGTGCCGTGACATTTGACTTTTTTTTTATTCGGATTAAGTTGTTCCGTGATTTTCTTCTGTGAGTAATTATTTTTTTTTGCCTATTAATTTTTGTTTATTTGACCGCCGTAATTGTTGGTTAATAAAAATTATACCCGTACATTACGTAGAGGAACTCGAGCTGAGAATTTGATTTTTGAACGTGGATTACGACGTGTTGACTCAAGGGATTAAGTGCATTCCTTGAGTACACGTGCGATACGTGTGTGTGACACTCATAAGCCGGTACCAACGTGTATAGTGTGGTTTATGTGTGTGTTAGTAACTATCGGTCCTCCTCTTACCTCGAGCTTCCGTATATTGATTTTTTTTTGTCGACAAGTAATTTATTTTTGTCAAATCTTGACGACTCAGACCGTTGAAAATTTCGATTGTTTTTTTTGTAATTTACTTTGCTGAATTTAAATAGTATTGTCGGATAAATTGACGGCATTTGCTGATTTATCGGAAATTCGAAATTTTTGAATTATTAAAAAAAAAACAGAGGCGAAAAATTCGACATCAGAATTAATTGCGCTGATTATTAATTTTGTTAATTTCGAAGTTGCTTTAATATTAAAATTGTCCAGCGGATAAATTCCGATTCTTTTACCTTATTTAATTTAATTGGCTACATTTAAATAATCCTTGTCGGATGACTTGGCGATTTTGTTTTTTTTATTATTGAAAATTCGAAGCTTTGAAACTATCAAAGCGTACGACATCTTAAAGAATTGAGTGATTAATTTTTTTTGGGTTGTTATTATTTTTATTTTTTTTATTTTTGTAATTTTTGTTTCTATTATCATTGAATTACTGCGGCAACCCGAACTGCCAGTCCGAATTTATGGACTAATTGTTTTGATAATTCATTTCTTGTGCGAAATTTAATTGCTACTTGTTAATAAAAATTATAAAACATTTACAATTTCGGTTTGTGGTTACTTGCGAGCTTTGACGAGCCAACCCGAGCGCTTTTGAATTACGTATCCTGTATTCGGTTGATTTTTTTTTATATTTGTTAAGAGCCTTACGGATTATTTACGATTGTTATTGAATAAATTGCCGACTGAATAATTAGTACGACTTCATTTTTTTTTGTTGTTGTTTTTGTCGTTACCGACCCGAATTATTTCGAAATCGCCGACTCTTGTTGTTTCTTTATTTGAATTGTCGTTATCCGAAATTCTACAACTCTCTTCGTCCTCGACCTGCCGCCTGACGACGATCACTTCTGATTCCGAACCGTGGAACGCGAGTTCCTGGCGCCCAACTGATACTACGAACCAGGTAAGCCAATTTTGGTGGACTTTTCCGGCTCTGTCGACGCCAGTGGCGGTGAAAAATCCATTATAAATTTTGGCGCCCAACGTGGGGCACACGAAGAGATCTCGACGCGTCGCGACTAAATTGCGTAGTCAAATTTTATTTTTTTTTTTTGTTCTGTCTCGTTTGTCACGGTTAAATTAATAAGTCGAAATGAGTTCAGACGACGAAGTCGGGGAAGAACCGACCCAAATACACGGACGGGACCGCGCAAACGACGATGTTGGTCCCACTGATCCACCACCCCGACAGAGTCCTATCCCGCCGGCTCGATCATTAACGCCACCTCCGGGTAGCTCGAGGCAATGCCCTCCCCGAACTGAAACCGACACTATTGTGACCGAGCGACGACGACTTACGGCTGAACGACTTCGACTTCAGGCCGAAGTCACCGAATTAGAGCGCCAGACGCGAGAATTAAGCGCTCTGGAGCAGACGATGCGCACAGTTGACCAAACTGGGTCAATTTCAACAAATCGAACCATAAATGAGTCGGACGAATGGGTTTACGCACTTAATGCGCTACAGGTTAGCGAAATGCTTGTGACCCTCAATGCGAACCCCCTCGGGTCATCTGACGTACTGCGCGACCGACTCTTACGTGCGTTAAAACGCAATATCGACCCAGACACGATCTGGACCCTCGAAGACCAGCCGATTACGCGATTTTCGAGTGAAATCGCCGACAAAGGGGCACATCACCGTATTGATTTGCCGCCTTACTGCTCGGGAGCAGCGACAACGACAATGACGACCACCACGACGATTACAACGATGGCAAGCCGTATATTATCGATCGACACGACACCTACGAGTACTGAGAAGTACTTATTGACTGAATCGCGACCCCGCATGTCGACGGGCCTGCCACATGGGCGCACGCGACCCATTCCGAGCCCACGAACCATGCGAAGTCCGACGCATGTACGATTCCCGCCCACTGCGAACTCCACGATGAGTCAGGTGAATCATCAGGCTCATCAACCTGGATGTTCCCCTATCCCGGGAGACAATCATGAAACAGACAGTCGTAATGGTCTTTCGCGTACTGGGAGTGCTCATTATCAGCCTGCCATGTACGAACGAGTGTCCAAATGGAACTTGAAGTTCTCGGGACAAGACTCGTCAAGACTTGAACCGTTTTTGCGACGCCTGGAGGAATGCCAGGTGACCTGTGGTCTTAATGACGCCGATGTATTGGCTGTTATGCCATTAGTCCTCACAGGAGCAGCCAAGACGTGGTGGACCCATATGAAAGGGGCCATTGACTCGTACGATGTCTTGTGTAACGCTCTTCGTGAACGTTTTGGCGAACCCGACCTCGAATGCCGTCTTCTAGGCGAGGTCGTGAATCGTACCCAGGGTCCTCTGGAGTCAGGTTTGGATTACCTGGACTCCATCCTGGCGATGTGGGCACTGGTAAATGAGCCTTTGCCGTTACGCCTCCAACTGAACTTCGCGTTCAACAATCTTCGTTCGGAGTATCACGCCGTGATACATCGTGAAGATTTTACGACGTTTGGCGAGCTTTATCGACTTGTTCGCGACTTTGATCGACCCCGACGTCGTATGCAGCCTCGTATCCCGGTTTCGCCAAACGAGAGCGTAATGCCGGAGCTGGCGTATCAACCAGATCGGTATACGTCACGCGTTCCAATTAAGACGACTAAACCGCAAGTGGCGGCCATTGATGACGCTTCGTCACCGTCGAAACCACCGAAATCGCCACGTTCGTCCCGTAAGGCGAGGAAACAGTCTCCAACGCCGGTTGTTCAGCAACAACCTGTAGCACAGGCCCCGCCATCGCAGCCTGTGGCTGCTTTGAATGCGTCGGCGACCACTTTCGTGCCACGTGACAGAACTGGGCAACCTCGACCATTCTCGATCAACCCTGCTCTACGAGGGTGCTGTTTCAATTGTGGCCAACCAGGTCACTTACGAACAGCCTGTCCGAGCCCGCCCCGAACCGGTTACTGCTGGACTTGTGGTTCAGCAGATTGTACGACAGTGGGGTGCCCTGGTTGCACCCGCTGGCAACAACGTCGGGCTGCGTCGCCGGGAAACGCTCCCCGGGGACAGCAGTAAACGATCCACCGCTGGTCTCCGTCGAAATTGGGATCGAAATTCCGGTTAAAGAGGTTGCCGCTGCGGCTGCTTTGCCTCTACCGGACATCTTCGACATCGATATCGAGCCTTTCGGCCCGACGAACCAGATTTCCGACTCGAAAAACCCCGAACCCTACGTACATCGACCCGTAATCGACCCGAACGATCATTTACGACCATTACATCAATGCAATGTATGCGCATCGACCGAACAGCTATGGCGCTGTCGGCAGTGTAAGAACGCATATTATTGCTCGAAAGAACACCAAGCCGAGGATTGGCCTGTTCACCATTTCATTTGTGCACCGCCCGACGAAACGAACCCGAACTGAATCGAACTCGAATCCGAACCGAATCGAACCGAACCGACCCGAATTTCGAACCTTTCGACCCAAAACGAACCCGAACTGAATCGAACTCGAATCCGAACCGAATCGAACCCGAACCGACCCGAATTTCGAACCTTTCGACCCGAACTGAATCCGAACCGAAGCGAACCGACCCGAAATCGAACCTTTCGACCCAACTTTACGACCTGGTAACCGATAATTTGGAACAAAGTTTCGAACGCCAAGCCCGCTATTATAATCGTCATCATCGAGATGAGCGCTTCGCCGTCGGAGATGTAGGCCGAGTAAAACAAAACGTGTGTCCCGAGGTGCCGATCGTTTCTCGTCAAAACTCGCGCGTAAATATTCCGAAGAGACGTGTACTGTGGCTAATGTAATCACCTGTCGTTTACGAATTAATTGACCAAAATGGTCGACCAACTGGTCGCCAACATGTTAAAGCGTTGCGACTCGTACGTGCACCTGTAAACGCCGCCGAATCAGACGATTGAAATTGAAGCTCGAGGACTCCCTGTATTTGTATTATCGGGCATGTTCTATGTGTGTGATTGTACCCATTGCAGGAGGTCCAACTACGAAGCCAGGCTGGACGCCCAGCTCGCCTCTGTGCTCACTGCAGCCAACGAGAGTTCTACTTCGAGGAATGCTCTCGATGTAAGCCCACCATAATTGGTTTGCCGCCTCGAGTCGGCGATTTCCGTCACGGACGCCACTAGCCACTACGCCACTAGCCATTGCCGAATAGGCGTTGGTAGCTGATACGTCGGCCGAAGATGTTTATTTTCGTTTGTTTTTGTGTCATTTTTTTTTAATTAGTTTTTTGATATACGCCGTTGCGTTTTACCGTCGCCGAGCGACGCCTGATCTCAGCCGCCCAAGAAGGGGGCAAGTACTGAGTTTTTTTTTATTATTATTACGCCGTTGCGTTCTTTTGTGCTCGATAGTCGCTGCCGCGACTTGCTATTAGTAATTTAAGTGAACGTGCCGCAGAGCGGAGTAACTATATTGTATTTTGATAATAAATTTGTTCGTTATTGTATAATTTCGATCCTTATTTGTTGCAACCTAACCTTTACCTCAGGTGGTGGGACCAATGGTACCGATTAAGCGACCCTTGTGGCTCCCAGTCGACGTCTGGGGGAGGGTGTTGTGACATGAGAAAATTTTCTAAAATTTGAAATTCCGAGTTTTAAAATTATTAGGTTGGCTAAGCTGAGGAAAAGCAGAGATTCGACGCGCCTGTGTCGCCCCAAGCAGCCTCCCGATCAGAATGACAAGCTCGAGGTAAAATTAGTAAAAGAAAACGCGCCGAATTTAAATTAAAAATTCAAATAAAAAGAATACCGGAATGAGTGTGAACTATTGTTGAATGCATGAGTGAGTGAGACTAGACTATAGCGATCAGACGACCCGCGAATTTCTACGAGCCATCGACGATCAACGTGACATCTGGCCGCGAGGATAGAACGACGAGAAAATTTGAACGGACCAATGACGACGGAGAGCGACCAACAACAAGTATGCGAGGCACCATCTGAACACGAGGCTGATCACTAATCGAAGTATCGACCAATCATCGATCGCAACGGAATACTGGACGCATTCCGGAATACAACGGCCGGCTAGAAGAAGCTGTGAGCTGATTGGATGCGAGTTTTTGGAACGAACCGAAAAAAAAAGAGCATGGGTTGCCGAGGAGGCAGCGATATTAGCAATGAATTCTGATCTGGACGCCGTACTGTACACTTCGTACAAATTGCGTACTTGAAAATTTCGCTTAGTTATTGTTAACGCTGATTGATTTTTTTTTATTGTTGCTAAGTTTTGATCCTTTGATTGTCGTTACATTTTGAGTAGCGCTAATTGTTGCCGAATTCAGCTTTACTACGTGGTGGAATTACTGTGTGAAGCCGAGTAACTCAACGTGGGGTTACGCCATCGCCGAGATCCCGCCGGAATTGCTGCCGCTGACCGCCAAAGTTTTCCAACCGTCACCGAGAGAGACCAGGATCGACCGAGACGATACTACAGCCACAGGGTGAGTCTGATCGCTTATTTTTGCGTATGAGTGTCATCACCACGGTATCAAGGAAAATTCGCTGATTAATTTATCTATTTTGTTGAGACATAGTGCCGTGACATTTGACTTTTTTTTTATTCGGATTAAGTTGTTCCGTGATTTTCTTCTGTGAGTAATTATTTTTTTTGCCTATTAATTTTTGTTTATTTGACCGCCGTAATTGTTGGTTAATAAAAATTATACCCGTACATTACGTAGAGGAACTCGAGCTGAGAATTTGATTTTTGAACGTGGATTACGACGTGTTGACTCAAGGGATTAAGTGCATTCCTTGAGTACACGTGCGATACGTGTGTGTGACACTCATAAGCCGGTACCAACGTGTATAGTGTGGTTTATGTGTGTGTTAGTAACTATCGGTCCTCCTCTTACCTCGAGCTTCCGTATATTGATTTTTTTTTGTCGACAAGTAATTTATTTTTGTCAAATCTTGACGACTCAGACCGTTGAAAATTTCGATTGTTTTTTTTTGTAATTTACTTTGCTGAATTTAAATAGTATTGTCGGATAAATTGACGGCATTTGCTGATTTATCGGAAATTCGAAATTTTTGAATTATTAAAAAAAAAAAAACAGAGGCGAAAAATTCGACATCAGAATTAATTGCGCTGATTATTAATTTTGTTAATTTCGAAGTTGCTTTAATATTAAAATTGTCCAGCGGATAAATTCCGATTCTTTTACCTTATTTAATTTAATTGGCTACATTTAAATAATCCTTGTCGGATGACTTGGCGATTTTGTTTTTTTTATTATTGAAAATTCGAAGCTTTGAAACTATCAAAGCGTACGACATCTTAAAGAATTGAGTGATTAATTTTTTTTGGGTTGTTATTATTTTTATTTTTTTTATTTTTGTAATTTTTGTTTCTATTATCATTGAATTACTGCGGCAACCCGAACTGCCAGTCCGAATTTATGGACTAATTGTTTTGATAATTCATTTCTTGTGCGAAATTTAATTGCTACTTGTTAATAAAAATTATAAAACATTTACAATTTCGGTTTGTGGTTACTTGCGAGCTTTGACGAGCCAACCCGAGCGCTTTTGAATTACGTATCCTGTATTCGGTTGATTTTTTTTTATATTTGTTAAGAGCCTTACGGATTATTTACGATTGTTATTGAATAAATTGCCGACTGAATAATTAGTACGACTTCATTTTTTTTTGTTGTTGTTTTTGTCGTTACCGACCCGAATTATTTCGAAATCGCCGACTCTTGTTGTTTCTTTATTTGAATTGTCGTTATCCGAAATTCTACAACTCTCTTCGTCCTCGACCTGCCGCCTGACGACGATCACTTCTGATTCCGAACCGTGGAACGCGAGTTCCTGGCGCCCAACTGATACTACGAACCAGGTAAGCCAATTTTGGTGGACTTTTCCGGCTCTGTCGACGCCAGTGGCGGTGAAAAATCCATTATAACATATATTATATATATATATAAATATATGAAATATATGAAAAATTGATGTGGGTACTCAAATGAAAGATCTCGATGAGTATAACATCGGAATGAGCTTATATCTTTAAAAATGGCAATAGTTGACAAGATACTATGTCATTTCTTAATTATTGATATTTTTAAAGATATAAGCTCATCCCGATGTCACACTCATCTAGAGCTTTCATTTGAAAACCAACATGCATTTCTTATATATATTTCTCATGTATACATATATTATATATATAAATATATGAAAAATTGATGTGGGTACTCAAATGAAAGATCTCGATGAGTATAACATCGGAATGATCTTATATCTTTAAAAATGTCAACAGTTGACGAGGTACAATATCATTTCTTAATTATTCATATTTTTAAGGATATAAGCTCATCCCGATGTCACACTCATCAAGAGCTTTCATCTGAGTACCCACATGCATTTTGATATATTTTTCACTCATACATATATATAATATATATACATATATAAATATATGAAGAATTGATGTGATTACTCAAATGAAAGATCTCGATGAGTGTAACATCGGGATGAGGTTATGTCTTTAAAAATGTCAATAGCTGACAAGATTCAATGTCATTTCTTAGTTATGTATTTGGAGATAGGACATTTTCGAATGCAGCCTTAAAACTTGTTAATTTTTGGTAAAGCTAGTTAAAATAAAACAACAGTAGTTTTCTGATCAATAAACACACAATTTATTTAATTAAATTCTAAATTACCAACTCCATGAATACAAAACATTGGAATTTTATAAATAAAAGTAATAATGTTACAATACGTTATCGGTAGTAACCCAATATTTACAATAATGTGGTTTATATTAATACCTAATACAGAATCTATCTTATAGGACAAAAAAATTTCATGTGCACAATGACGCACACCAAGTACGTTCCGATATTATTTCTTTTAATGTAATTTTTAAATTTACAATAAATTCATTTTTAATTTCCGAAAATTATATACAATCATATCGGTTACTTGGATTTTTTATTTTTATTTTATATCTTTTTGTAAATTAAAAAAAAAAAATTTTTTTTATAATCTTGAGGACGTAGACTTGGCGCGATTTTTTTTTACAGTGGAACTGTTTTTGTTCGAATATTATTATTCAGCTTGATTTTTGGAGATTTATCAAACTTTTAAAAACACACATACTCCCATTTAGCTTATTTTATTTTTCAGTGGAGTTAAGTTGAAATTTTTAAATTTGTCTATTATTGACATGTCAAAAACTTGTTTTATTTCAAATTTTATCAATGTCTCAAATAAAAAATTATAATTTAATGAGATCATTTTCTTTACAATACTTTATATTTTAACTTCAAATTATTCAATTTAATTATTTTGAGTAAAAAAGTAAGATAATACGCTAAATTTACCTATTAATGGTGCTTATTACCTTATTACCAGAATTAGTTAAAAAATGAATTTCTTTAATACCAATAAACAATTTATTGAGTAGCAATAAATAATTTTTTAAATACTACTAAATATTTATTGGATGAAAATGAATGGGCTTAATAAATTATTAAGTAACTTTTACTAAGTATTTGGTAATTAAAGGTTTATTACTCAATCATTTAGTAACTATTGCTTAATCTTATTGAATAAAACCAAATCCTTCCATCACTGCAAATTAAAATTTAAAAAAAATCCTCTACATAGTTCTTAATAGAAAAAAATTTTTAAGTAAAACGAACAAAAATTATCTTTTTAAGTAGATTATTAAAAAACAAAAAATAATAAAATTTGCAGATTGAATCCAAAGAAAAGTTCTTGAACCAAGGAAATGATTTTGAAGAAGTTCATTGTTTTGAATCAAGACGAAAAATTCATAAATCAAGTTAAATTTACTTGAGAAAATTTTTTGAGCTCAAGAATTTTTCTTTTTGAATCAAGAAAAAATCCGGTTGCTCTCGCAGGATTGCATCGTGTTGCAGCACCTATGAATTTTTTTCCGTGTAGATTTGCACATTGCAACTTCAGCCAGGCATTCTAATTTGCGATTGATCTCACTGCGTCAAATAAATGATGTAATTTTTAAAAAAATGAAATAAAATTTTTATGTGGTAAATTTAATCCAGTCAAACATACTTACGGTCAAGACATCGCGATTGATAAAACTTACACTGATAGAAGGATTTGTTTATAGTTAAAAATATTTGTTAATATTTAACAAATTATTTATTAGAGACCACTTTTTAGTCCTTAACAAATATTTCTTAGTATTTAAAAAGATTTATTAATATTTAATAGATGAATATCTGATTTATTAAATACAAACAAATCATTTTAAATACTAAGAAATATTTGTTTGATACTAAAAAATGGTCTCTAATAAATGATTTGTTAACTATTAACAAATATTTTTTTAATACAAATAAATCCTTCTATCAGTGTGTAAATTTTTAGTAACGCAGAAAGCTGAAAAAAATATAGTTATAATAAAATAACAATAATTTCAAATAAATTAATACACAATTTATTTAGTTCAATTTCCAATTACCAACTCCGTGAATACAAAACATTTTAATTTTATAAATGAAAATAATGATATTACAATTAACAGTAGTAACTTAATATTTACAATAATGTGGTTTATATTAATACACAATGCAAAATAATGGGAATAAATAAATGCTAAGGTAATCATTTCTTTGCTATTCGTTATTATTAACTACAAAAACAATTATTTGGTTTTGTTTACAAAAGTAAATATATTATAAATAAAAAGCCTGAAGAAAATTTTTAAAGTCTTGATAGTTAAAATATTCAACTATCATAAGAATCAATTCATATGGCAAAGGGATAGCTTTAGAGAGATTTTCTACTCTTTCTAATGCTTCTAACTGCTCAACTTTTTTTGAAGTTTTTTCTATTCTAATCGATATTTGTTTCCGGAAGAAAAAATAATCAGCATTAAAAGATCCCATAGAATAAGAAGGAAAATTAGGGTTATCCCTGAATTCCATGGTAAAGGAAGGAAGATTAGGGTTTGGGAAGGTATTTTCGAACGCGTCTATTAAGGATTTATTTTTCACCATCAAACGTAATTGTTTCTCATCAAAACACGACATTATGAAGTTATAATACGTAATACTTTTATCATCATACTTAAGCACTTTACTTTTTAACTCTCCTTGAATAATATTTTTTTCGTAGGCATGTGTTAGCTCCCTCAAATTTATGTCTTCAGCAATTAACATGTCCATCGATATTTTTTCTTCTTTAGGAACGAATAAACCAAACGTACGTCTAAAAATAAGGTCTTTTAGAATCAACTTGATACTGATCCTTTTTATATTAATACTGAATTCTGTCTGTGGAGTTTGAAGTGGACGTAATGCGTGATGCAAAGCCGTTGATTTTGAAGTATTGTCATGATAAGGCAACAATCGATCCAGTGTAAGTGGAAAATGAATGCGAGCCGCTATATTGATCAATAGAGTATTTGGATCATCATTTATAGTTGCGTTAACATCAGCACCGGCATCAAGTAAATCACGAATCAAAATAGCGCTAAACCAATCATCCATCACTTTGTTGCCTTTATTAAAGTATCGATCATTTTCTAAAATTTTTGGATGTAATTTATAGTGCGTAGCAGAATAACCATCACTGTCACGGGCGTTTATCCATTCATGATCTTGTATATTTTCTATAAGTGTAGATGCGATGTTGTTCTCCTCTTCAATGGCATACATCAACAGTGTTTTATTTTTTCGACACGTAACTTTATAATTTGCTTTGCTTTTGATCAATGATAATACAAGCGAATAATGATGACCATATAGGACTGAAAAAGTTAATAAAGTCATCTTATTCCCAAAATCATTGCGCCACCTTTTCTTTTTAATGTATTTTTCAAAAAGTTGTTGTTCTATTTCAGCATTAACGTTGGCACCAGCTTTTAACAAAATATTTATAAGCGCCTCACATTTGAATAAACACGCAAAGTGAATAGGTTGAGATCCATCGTCAGCAACAGCATTTACATTTGCATGGTAGTTTTCAACTAATATTTCTACCAATTTTTTATCGCTACCCATACAAGCCATATGCAATGCTGTGTATCCAGCAAAAGGTCCAGTCGTTTCTATAGGTTCATTATTAATTATTTTATCTTCAAGAAATGAGCTAATACGTCCGATTAGATGATTTGAAATAGCTTCAAACACTGCTGAGCTATATTTACAAATTGCAGCATGCATATTATCTTCATCCATTGTTTGCAATTACAATTTTTTTCAATTAGTGTAATAATTAAAGAGTGAGAGTCGTTATTCACTATAGTAACCACTAAAAATCACTTTTTTTAATAATGAATTATAAATTTTTGATTTTTTACTCTTTTACACTACACGGGAAAAAAAACCAAAACAGAATTATTTTGTTACTAATCCATATTATTAAAAATATATGAGGCCAATTAAGTTCCCAATTTATTTATTTAAGGAAATAGGTTTTTTTTTTTTTTTTTTTTTTTGTCAAATTGAATTTCGTTAGAACAGTTTTGTATTTATGGTTTTTCAAAATTCATTTGCAGTGACTGTTAATTTAATTCATTAGTTGAATATATTGTGATAAGCGATAAGTTATCGGAGTACATTAAAAAGACCCCATTTAACACAAAATAAAATTTGTTTTCATTTATTTATCTTTTCTTGTGCATATACGGTAGTGATTTTATGTCCAATATTTATTGATTTAATTAAGAAAATAAGATAATTTTGTGACGACCATATTTTTATTTTACAAATAATTTTTATTTGTAATGTAAGTTCTATTATTATTTTATTTCTATTATAATACTATTCTTATTTGTCATTTACAATTATTGTTGGCAATGTAAATTCCTTCTGCCGCATGTATTTATTAAATTTTCAATGCTAAATCGTAAAAAAAAATTTTTAAGCAGACTTCCAAAAATTTGTTATAGTCTCAGAAGGATCCTGTAGAGTTGTGAGAGGTAAATAACGTTTAGCTCTCAGAGCTCAACGATGTAGAGTTGCAGAAGCCAAACGGTATTGTTACTATAAAAATACGTTAACTTACTGGAATTTTTTATATACAACTAACTAACTACTATAGAGTTCCTATAGCAAAATTTTTTTCTCCGTGTATTTTTCGGTGTATTTAATCTTATGCCACGCCGGAGTCCAATATATCAATGAAATCACTAAAAAATAACCAAAATACAGTTAGATTTTACTATTAAGTTATTTATGTGTAGAAAGTTCTTAGTTCTGAGAGTTATTTAAATATGGTTGCAATGATTTCAACAATTTATTAATTTTAAGTCTTGTCGATAAAAATTTAAGGACTATCCAACAACACAATTTTTATACTTTCACTCGATAATTTCGGAATGGATAAATGTTGCACTAAACAATTTCTTGAAAATATCGTGAATTATAACACATGGGTAGGATGTAACTAACACTGTGCACAGAGCTACAATAACTTTTGAGATGAAAATTAAAATATACATAATTTGTTATAGAGACCGTGTTTTAACTGTAAAGGCGGCACTTTAGCCGAAACTCGGGCGCTCTTATGTAGAAAATATGTACAGAATGGAAAAAAATAAGGTATAGTTTTCAACCATTAAGGAGGTCCTTTCGCCGCCAATGTAAAATAAAAAATATTAGATTATGAGTAAATTTAATTTTTTTCTAATAGTTAAGGTCCTTATTTATCTTATAGTGAGGTTTAAATTATACTTTACCGGACAAATTTTTGAAAAAATAAAATTTTTAAATGTTAGTATTTGTTGAGAGTCTTACGAGAAAATCAGACGTTTGCAGTATTTCTCGAATTATACTATCAGTCATGGATTAGATGAAGTAAAAAAACACTAAAAATCAGATTTTCGAAATATTCAGGTTTCTTTTTTTGCAATAAAATATATCAGTTACCGAGATATTTATTGAGAAATTAATATTTAAAAATCACAAAAAATTCTCAAGTTACCTACAATAAAATGGAGTCAAAAGATTTGGCAACGTTGCGTAGCGCGCGAGCTTCAGACCATTCATTAAATTCAAACTAAACTTTAACGCGCTTATGTTTTTCATGCATACTTATTAGTTAATTTATTGTTAACAAATTTTCATAATTCATAATTGAAAAATAAAACAATAATTAAAAAATACTAGCATTCCTGCCATGAGACATTAGAATGTTATGGTTTTGTGACTAAACATTTTTAATTAATTTATTTATTTACACTGACTGCAAAAAGTTAAACACGGTTAAGGTTATATTGTGCAAATAAAAATGTAAACAACCGAAATAAAGCGTTGCCAAATCACGGACAGGTTACTAACAGCTGATTTACAACAGTCAAATTAATTTTTGTATTTAACTATTTTTTTTTTAATTTACAAAATTTCAACGATTAATGCCTCATATACTATTTATTTTTGAATTTTAGGAATTTTTATGGGTTTTGTATTTTAACCCTTCGTTGGTCGCGCTATGAGCGATTCCCCGCTTTTTTTTTTCAATTCGTTATAAAAAAAAAAATAATTTTTTCCAGCCTTAAAAAATTTAGCTATTCCTTCTTCAATTCATTTAGCATGCACCTAAACAGTTTTTAAAGTTGTAGGTATTTTTATTAATTAGATATTAAATAATAAATGTCGTAAGAACATGGAATCGCGGCGATTCCCCGTAAGCGCGACCAAACCCGACCATGAAATTTTATTCGCAGCATTGCCAATTATATGAAACTTGAATAAATAAAAACAATATGGCCGTCATCAGCTGTTATAGTTGTTATGCGCATGTCCCATAAAGTTATTTATTTAATTTATTTGTGCAATGTTATTGTAAGTAATTTTAATATAAAAATAAAAATATAAATAAATAAATATAAATATAAATATAAATAAATAAATATCATTACGTGGATTGGATCACAAGAATAATAATATTACTACTGTGACTACAAAAGTATTTAATACTTTACTCATCAAAGCATTAAACCGGTACGTATTTTTTTCTCTGATAAAATATTTGAATATAACGTTTATGATTAAAATTAAAGTCACGATACTACATTACAATTAAATATTCAATAATTTAATTAAAATTGATTTAGCAGATATTTGATAATTTTAAGAATTCTTTTAATAAATAAATTGAGTCAAAAAATTGACATGTAGAAATTTTTAATAAATAAAAAAAGCAATTTTTTGAAAATAATTTTTCGGAACAAATTAATTTTTATTTCATACCAACTCAAATTTTACCGCGCTTACTTAAAAGTATACTTGGCAACACTGTAAGAAAATTAACATTGCGGCGATTCCCTAACCACGCGACCAATGAAGGCGGGCAGTGAAGCGCGACCAACGAAGGGTTAATTTATTGAAAATTTACTACTACAGTTGTTATGACTCAACTGGAGCGAAAGGACTTCCTTAAATAATAACAAAAATATTTGCGGTCAGAATGATTCGAAAGGCAAAAAACTCTTCTTCCACGGAAAAATACTATTCTTTTGTAGAAAAGTTTAAAATTTCACCGGCAAATTTTTGTCTTGCTCGTTAGAGGATTTTTTTGTACAACCTTTTACACAAAACGACTTTATTGATAAAAACATTGTAAATTATTAAAAAAATTTATCTTGATAAAGAATATTAATAATATTCTGAATAAAAGATTAATAATACTCTCCATAGTTGCAGAATATTTTACTTTTATTGAAATTCATAAAATCTATCTTGTAGGACTTAAAAAAATTTGATGTACACAATGTGCACGCACACCGAGTACGTTCCAAAATTGTTTCTTTTAATTTTTAAATTTACAACAAATTTTTTTTTAATTTCCGAAAATTATATACAATCATATCGGTTACTTGGATTTTTTATTTTTATTTTATATCTTTTTGTAAATTAAAAAAAAATTTTTTTTTCATAGTCTTGAGGACGTAGACTTGGCGTGATTTTTCAACAGTGAAACTGTTTTTGTTCGAATTTTATTATTTAGCTTGATTTTTGGAGATTTATCAAACTTTTAAAAACACACATAAGGTAAAAGCCCCAATTATTGACGGGGGTCTAAATATTGACACCCTAAATTATCTTTAAATATATTAAATTATCTGTAATAAGAATAACGATCAAATAAATTTTTATTAAATTCTAATTAATTAAAAAATCGAAAAAAATCACTTTCAGTTCAAAATATTAAATATTAATTATTAAAAAAAAATAAAGTTAGCACCAGTTCATCAAATCAGCTTACGAGCGTCTATTTTCTTAACAACTTTGGTTAGAAAAGCATTTTTTTTAACTGCCGAGTTTAAATTAATTTTTTCATGTAATTATATGATCTATTTTTTTTTAATTAACAATATATGAAATATTTATAAAATTAAATAATCGAAATTAATTGTATGCTTTATGATATTTAAATAATGGGAGTCAATAACTAGTTCATAATTTTTATGGTGAATCCCATATTGACAGCCAGTCGACAGCGCTATGGCGCCTTTTTTTTTTAAGTATAAAATACGTTATATACGCGATTATATACAAGGCTTTTAACTGTCAAATAACTCGGCGTGTTTTAGTGCTAAATAAGTTTTTAAATAAATTGTTATATTTTTCATAATAATTATTCATTCATAGAAATTACTATTAACTAACTTTAATAATATTGATTACTTTATACCAAGTTTTTGATAAATAACAATATAACCAAATGATTCGACGAATGTGCAGTAGGTGCGTCAATAATTGGGGTTGCGGTACGTCAATATTTAGATCAATCAGTTTTTTAACCCGTCAATAATTGGTGTATCCAGATTATCTATTTAATTATTTAAAATTAATTAGTAAATATCACTGATTATCATTTTAAAAAAAAAAATTGATTAGTTAAAACATTACTTAAGACATTACCACAAACAAAATTCAAAGATATTTATGTTTGATTGCTTAAAAAAAATCAAATCATAACTTTGTCTCTTATAGCGTCAATAATTGGGGCTTTTACCTTACTCCCATTTAGCTTATGTTATTTTTCAGTGGAGTTAAGTGGAAATTTTCAAATTTGTCTATTATTGATATGTTAAAAACTTGTTTTATTTTAAATTTTATGAATGTCTCAAATGAAAAATTATAATTTGATGAGATTATTTTCTTTATAATACCTTATATTTTTACTTCAAATTATTTTTATTAATTATTTTGATTCATTTTGAGAAAAAAAGTTAGATTATACGCTAAAATGACCTATTAATGGTACTTATTAAAAAAATTCGTTAATAAATGAATTTCTTCAATACCCATAAACAATTTATTAAGTGGCTTTGATAAATTTTTGAGTAACTATTACTAAGTATTTGGTAATTAAAGGTTTATTACTCAATCATTTGGTAACTATTGCTTAATCTTATTGAATAGAACTAAATCCTTCCATCAGTGCAAATTAAAATTTGAAAAAAATTCTCTGCATAGTTCTTAATAGAAAAAAATTTTTACGTAAAACAAACAAAAATTATCTTTTTAAATAGATTATTAAAAAATACAAAATAATAAAATTTGCAGATACACTGAAAAAAAAATTAACTTTAATCGAGAGAAAAGTTTTCGAACCAAAAAAATAATTTTGAAGAAGTTCTTTGTTTTGAATTAAGACGAAAAATTCTTAAATCAAGTTAAATTTACTTAAGAAAATTTTCTGAGCTCAAGAATTTTTCGAATTGAATCAAGAAAAAATCCGGTTGCTTTTGCAGGACTGCATCGTGTCGCAACACCTATTTATTTTCTTTCCGTGTAGATTTGCACGAACCAACTTCAGCTAGGCATTCTAATCTGCCATTGATCTCACGGCTTCAAATAAATTATGTAATTTTTTTAAATATGAAATAAAATTTTGATGTGGTAAATTTAATCCAGTCACACATACTTACGGTCAAGACATTGCGATTGATAAAACTTACAAAATTTTAGTAATGCAGGAAGCTGAAAAAAATATAGTCAAAAAAACAACAATAATATCAAATAAATTAACACACAATTCAAGGATGACAAAAAAAAAGTTTATTTCTAATGTATTTTTAATATTAAGTAGCAAGTAACAAGTAGCAAGTAGAATTCATTTAATTCAATTTTCAATTACCAACTCCGTGAGTACAAAACATTTTAATTTTATAAATAAAAAGAATGATATTACAATAAGATATCGGTTGTAACTTAATATTTGCAATAATGTGGTTTACATTAATACACAATACAGAATAATGGGAATAAGTAAATACTATAAGAAAACCATTTCTGTACTATTCGTTATTATTTACTACAAATACAATTATTCAGTTTTGTTTACAAAAGTGAATATATTATAAATAAAAAGCCTGAATAAAATTTTTAAAGTCTTGATAATTAAAATATTCAACTATTGTTATTACCAATTCATATGGCAAAGGGATAGCTTTACGGAGATTTTCAATTTTTTTTAATGCTTCTAACTGCTCAACTTTTCTTGAAGTTTTTTCTATTCTAATCAAAATTTGTCGCCGGAGGAAGAAATAATCTGCATTAAAAGATTCCATAGAATAAGAAGGAAAATTACGTCTATCCCTGAATTCCATAACAAAAGAAGGAACATTAGGGTTTGGGAAGGTATTTTTGAACGCGTCTATTAAGGATTTATTTTTCACTATCAAACGTATTTGTATATCATCAAAACACGACATTATGAAGTCATAATACGTGATACTTTTATCATCATACTTAAGGACTTTTGTTTTTAACTCTCCTTGAATAATATTTTTTTCGTAGGCATGTGCTAGCTCCCTCAAATTTATGTCTTCAGCAATTAACTTGTCCATCGATATTTTTTCGTCCGCAGGAATGAATAAACCAAACGTACGTCTATAAATAAGGTTTTTTAGAATCAACTTGATACTTGTCCTTCTTTTATCAATATTGAATTGTGTCTCTAAAGTTTTAAGTGGACGTAATACGTAATGCAAAGCCGTTGATTTTGAAGTTTTGTCATGATAAGGCAACAAATGATCCAGTGTTAATGGAAAATGTAGGCGAGCCGCTATATTGAGTAATAGAGTATTTGGATCATCATTTATGGTTGCGTTAACGTCAGCACCGGCATTTAGTAAATCGCGAATGAAAAGAGCAGTAAACATATCATTCCACAAATCGTTATTATAGTGACAGTATTGACCATTTTCTAAATTTTTTAGATTTAATGCATAGTGGGTAGCAGGATAACCATCATTGTCACGAATGTTTAACCATTTATAATCATGTACTTGTGTTATAAGTAAAGATGCAATTTCGTTCTCATCTTCAATGGCATACATTATTAGTGTTTTATTTTTTTGACTCATAACTTTTAAATTTGCTCCGCCTCTGACCAATGATATCACAACCGGATTATTACAACCATATAGGATCGAATAAGTTAATAAAGTCATGTTATTCCCAAAATCGTTGCGCCACTTGTCACATTTAATATATTTTGTAAATAGATTTTTTCCTATTTCAGCATCAACGTTGGCACCAGCTTTTAACAAAATATCTATAAGTTTCCCAGTCATCTCACATTCGAATAAACACGCAAAGTGGATAGGTTGAGATCCATCGTCAGCAACAGCATTTACATTTGCATGGTATTCGTCAACTAATAATCTTACAAATTCTATATTTCCATCCATACAAGATAGATGCAATGCTGTGTATCCAGCAAAAGGTCCAGTCATTTCTATAGGTTCATTGTTAATTATTATATCTTCAAAAAATGAGCTATTACGTCCCTTTTGATGATTTGAAATAGCTGCACGCATTGCTAAAAGATATTTATCAATTGCAGCATGCATATTATGTTTATTTATGTCCAGCCTCTTCTTACGCTCCTTTATCTTTAATATCACTCTACAAATCATTCTTTACAATTACAATTTTTTTCAATTATCCTAATAATTAAAGAGTAAGAGTCGTTATTCACTATAGTAACCACTAAGAATCACTTTATTCAATAATAAATTGTAAATTTTTGATTTTTCACTTTTTTACACTATTTTTCGGTATATTTAATCTTATGTCACGGCGGAGTCCGATGTTTCAATGAAATCACTAAAAAATAACCAAAATATGAATAGATTTTACTATTAAGTTATTTCTGTGTAGAAAGTTCTCAGTCCTGCAAGTTATTTGAATATGGTTGCAATGATTTCAACAATTTATTAATTTTAGTCTTGTCGACAAAAATTTAAGAACTATCCAACAATACAATTTTTATATTTTCACTTGGTAATTTCGGAATGGAAAAATGTTGCACTAAACAATTTTTGGAAAATATCGTGAATTATAACACGTAGTTAGAATGTATAACTAACACAGAGCTGCAATAATATTTGAGATGAAAACTTGAATATATATAACTCGCTGTAGGGAAAGTGCTCCAACTGTAAAGGCGGTACTTAAGCCGAAGTTTCCGCGCTCTAGTGTAAAAAATATGTACAAAATGGAAAAAAATATGGAAAAGATAGTATAGTTTTCGGCCAATAAATAATAACAAAAATATTTGCCGTCACAATGATTCGAAAGGCGAAAAATTTTCCTTCTAAGGAAAAAGACTATTTTTTTGTGGAAAAGTGTAAAATTTCACCGGAAAATTTTTGCCTTCCTTTTTAGGGGATTTTTTTGTACATTTTTCCGTGTAGATTTGCACTTTGCAACGTCAGCTAGGCATTCTAATCTGCCATTGATTAGAAACCTCACGGCTTCAAATAAATTATATAACTTTTTTAAGTATAAAATAAAATTATTTTTAGGGTAAATTCAATCCATTCACACATATTTACGGACAATTGATAAAACTTATAAATTTTTAAAGGCGGCACTTTAGCCGAAGCTCGCGCGCTGTATAGTCGAGTCAACAAGTTCAAAAACGTGTTAAATAGAAATAAAACTCCTAAAAATATGTACGATAGCTCATTCGATTTGGAATGACGTCTAGAAAAGTGTTTTTCAAGGTCATATTAGCAAATAAAAAATTGCAATTGTTATCAACAAAATAAGATAAAAAAAAGGTATTTAGTTTTTCGTTAATAACTTCTAAAATAATGATATTTGAGGAATTTTTAAAAAAGACCCTGAAAAAGGAGGAAATTTCCAATGAAAAAGTCTTGACTCCCGGAACTCTATCTATATTATTTATAGTTTTTTTTTTTAACGCTGGAAATAGGGCTCCGAGAGGGCGTTACGGCATAGGCGCGCCGTCTAAAAAGCCGGTATATCGCCTAAAATAATTTTTCTTTAGTATATTAAATAACAATTTAAAAATTTGAATAAATTATGGTGTAATCTAGACACTTGAACGAAAAAAACTTCGTTGAAAAAAAATTTTTTTGTCGATTTTTCAAAAAGTTGCAACATTCTGTTTTTATAAATTACGGCATAAAAGTTTGAATAATTGGTCTATAAATTTTTCACTTCGTGGAGCTCTTTTTATTTAGGTACTTAATAGTTATAAAAAAAAATTTATTAAAGTTTATTATTTTGTTAATAATAATTTTTTTAAATTAACAAAAAATGAAATTTCTAAAAAATGTAATCAACAAAATTTTTTTTGGGTAATATCTTATTATTGCTGTTTTTGCATCTAATATAGGTATTAATTAACATGTTAATTACTATAATTAACATGGAAGCTTCCATCAGTGCAAATTAACATTTGAAAAAAAACCTCTGCATTTTTTTTAATAGAAAAAAATTTTTGAGTAAAACAAACAAAAAGTTTGGAAAATCCAAAAGTGCACGACTCATAATGCTCATTTAATTATGAAATATAAAAAAAAAAAAAAAAAACTTAAGTCGTTCAAAATTAATTGCCGAAAAAACAGCTGTAGTAGGAAGGTACTGCACAAGCGCCCCTGGTGGAATAAAATGTACATAATATCTATTGATATAGATATATCACCATCCATGTTAATTTTACATGGATATATATAGATATACAGTCGTGTAGTTTTCGTTTTTTATTAATTGTAATTAAACGACACTGAATTAATTAACCATTCGCATTCAGTGACCTACAATCGTCGATTAGAATTAAAAAAAAAAAATTTAACTCAAATAATTGATTTTTTCACAAGTTACAGTGTTTCCGGGGTTTCATACATGACGGACAGGAAAATTTTTTGATCTATTTTGATGTTTTTTTCCGTTTCTATTGCAGTAAATCAATTTTTAGAAAGTATGGGATTAATCTCCATTAAATTATCTCGACAATAGCATGCAAAATATCTTTATTGCGTGAACTAACAAGGCTATAATACTAAAAATAGTTGCTAAAATGAGGCGAAAAAAATTTTTCGATCGTAAAGTACTCTCTGATGCTTCGCATCATGAGTCGTGCAAAATTATTTTCTTAAATAGATTATTAAAAAATAAAAAATAATAAAATTTGCAGATACACTGAAAAAAAAATTAACTTGAAACCTGCGAAAAGTTCTTGAATCAAGAAAATAATTTAAAAGAAGTTCATTGTTTTGAATCACGAAAAATTATTAAATCAAGTTAAATGTATCAGAGAAAATTTTATGAGTTGAAGAATTTTTCTACTTGAGTCAAGAAAAAATCCGATTGCTTTCGCAGGATTGCATCATGTCGCAGCACCTTTTTATTTTTTTTCCGTGTAGATTAGTACGTTGCAACTTCAGCTAGGCATTCTAATCTGCCATTGATCTCACGGTTTCAAATAAATTATTTAATTTTTTTAAATATGAAATAAAATTTTTATATGGGGAATTTAATCCAGTCACACATATTTACGGTCAAGACATCGCGATTGATAAAACATAAATTTTTAGTAAAGCAGGAAGCTGAAAAAAATATAGTTAAAAAAATTAGGAAAACGGTTGACCCTGAAGGCCATCCCTGCAACTTCCCGCTAATTCCATACTTAAGCGCTTAAAATTGCACCAATGACGTTTTTGAGCTCTTCGAGCTCAAAAATACAATTTATGGGTTATTTTGAGCTCTTCGAGCTCAAAAAAATTGCTTTCCTTTGCTTTAAAGCTCTTCGAGCTCAAAAGTCTGATAGAGATTTGATAAGTCACTATTTTTTGAATTTTTAAACCGCAATAACTTTTGAATGAATAAACCGATTTTTACGCGGTTAGAAGCATTCGACGCAGTTTTTCAAGCCTCACAAAGAATCTTAAATTTTGAATTGATCGCGCTAGGAATTTTGGAGTTATTCCGAAAAAACACTTTTTTTCAGTTTTCTTTCGTTCACGATATCTCTCGAACGAATCAACCGATTTTGACCGGACTGGTGGCGATCGACGTGGTTTTTTGAGGTTAAGAGCTGATTATTTTTTGGAATTGAACCTTTAAGCCGTTTAAAAGTTATTCCAAAAAAACCACATTTGAAAAAAATTTTTTTTCCAGTTTTTTGAAGATTTCTCAAAATCTATTGATCTGAATCGGTCCGAATAGTTTTCAAAATCTAAGTTTGGTCAAGCCCTTTCGAATGGCACCAACCGCGATGAAATCGGTCAAGCCGTTCAAAAGTTATAAGCGGTTCACATACTTTCACACACACACACACACACACACACACACACACACACAGACACCGTGAAAATCTCGCGAGGATAGTCAGGGAAGCTTCCTGTGACCTTCAAACGTCGAGATCTGATGAAAACTCGATTTTTGCAAAACGGGGTGAAAACAATAACTTCCCGATTTTTGAAAATCTTTGATTTTCTTAGCGGGAAGTTAAAAATCTTCGATTTTCTTAGCGGGAAGTTAATAAAACAAAAATAATTTCAAATAAATTAACACACAATTTATTTAATTTAATTTTCAATTACAAACTCCGTGAATACAAATAATTTTAATTTTATCAATTAAAATAATGATATTACTATAAGTTATCGGAAGTAACTTAATATTTACAATAATGTGGTTTATATTAATACACAATGCAAAATAATGGGAATAAATAAATGCTAAGGTAATCATTTCTTTACTATTCGTTATTATTAACTACAAAAATAATTATTTGGTATTGCTTGCAAAAGTGAATATATTATAAATAAAAAGCCTGAAGAAAATTCTTAAAGTCTTGATAGTTAAAATATTCAAATATGATTATTACTAATTCATATGGCAAAGGGATAGCTTTACGAAGGTTTTTTACTCTTTTTAATGCTTCTAACTGCTCAAGTCTTCTTGAAGTTTTTTCTATTCTAATCGAAATTTGTTTCCGGAAGAAGAAATAATCTGCATTAAAAGAGTCCATAGAATAATCAGAAAAATTAGGGTGAATCATAAATTCTCTAGTAAAAGTAGGAAGTGCAGGGTTTGGGAAGGTATTCTCGAAGGCGTCTATTAAGGATTTATTTTTCACTATCAAACGTAATTGTTTATCATCACAACATGACATTATGAAGTCATAATACGTAATACTTTTATCATCATACTTAAGCACTTTTGTTTTTAACTCTCCGTGAATAATATTTTTTTCGTAGGCATGTGCTAGCTCCCTCAAATTTATGTCTTCAGCAATTAACTTGTCCATCGATATTTTTTCGTCTTCAGGAACGAATAAACCAAACGTACGTCTATAAATAAGGTCTTTTAGAATCAACTTGATACTTGTCCTTTTTCCATCAATAATGGATCCTGTTTGTGAAGTTTTAAGCGGACGCAATGCGTAATGCAAAGCCGCTGATTTCAAAGTATTATCATGATAAGGCAACAAATAATCCAGTGTAAATGGAAAATGAATGCGAGCCGCTATATTGATCGATTGAGCATTTGGATTATTATTCATGGTTGCATTAACGTCAGCACCGGCTTTAAGTATTTCATGAATCAAAAGAGCGCTAGTAAAATCATCCAATAACGCGATGTCATTAAAAAAGTATCGATCATTTTCCAAATTTTTTGGATTCAATTTATAGTGGATAGCAGAATAACCATCACTGTCACGGGCGTTTATCCATTCATGATCTTGTATATTTTCTATAATTGTAAATGCGATGTCATTCTCGTTTTCAATGGCATACATTAACAGTGTTTTATTTTTCCGACACGTAACTTTATAATTTGCTTTGCTTTTTATCAATGATAACACAAACGAATAATGATGACCATAGAGGATTGAAAAAGTTAATAAAGTCATCTTATCCCCAAAATCGTTGCGCCACCTGTCACTTTTGATGTATTTTGTAAAAAGTTTTTGTTCTATTTCAGCATCCACTTTGGCACCAGCTCTTAACAAAATATCTATAAGTTCCCGAGGAATCGAATTTTCGAATAAACACGCCAGGTGAATAGGTTGAGCTCCATCGCCAGCAACAGCATTTACATTTGCATGGTAGTTTTTAATTAATATTTCTACCAATTCTATATTTCCATCCATACAAGTTATATGCAATGCTGTGTATCCTGCAAAAGGTCCAGTCGTTTCCATAGGTTCATTTTTAATTATTTTATCTTCAAGAAATGAGCTAATACGTCCGATTCGATGATTTGAAATAGCTTTACGCACTGCTAAACAATAGTTAGTAATTGCAGAATGCATATTCTGTTTATCATTGTCCAACATTTCTGTCCTGCTTCGCTTCATATTCGAGGCCATTCTGAAATTCATTCTTTACAATGACAATTTTCGTTAATTATTGTAATAATAAAAAAGAGTAAGAGTCGTTATTTACTACAGTAACTACTAAAAATCACTTTTTTCAAAAATGAATTATAAATTTTTGATTTTTCACTTTCTTACACTATTTTTTGGTACATTTAATTTTATGTCACGTTGTAGTCCGATGTATCAATGAAATCACTAAAAAATAACCAAAGTATGAATAGATTTTATTATTAAGTTATTTCTGTGTACAAAGTTTTTAGTTTCTGAGAGTTATTTGAATATGGTTGCAATGATTTTAACAATTTATCAATTTTAAGTCTTGTCGATAATAATTTAAGAACTATCCATCAATACAATTTTTATATATTCACTTGATAATTTCGGAATGGAAAAATTTTGCACTGAACAGTTTTTAGAAAATATCGTATAACACGTGGGTAGAATGTAACTAATACTATGCATAGAACTGCAATAACTTTCGAGATGAAAATTAGAATATACATAATTTGCTATAGAGACCGTGCTCTAACTGTAAAGGCGGCACTTTAGCTGAAGCTCGTGGGCTGGAGTCTTCTCAACAAGTTCAAAAACGTGTTAAATAGAAATAAAACTCCTAAAAATATGTGCAATAGCTCATTCGATTCGGAATGATGTCTAGAAAAATGTTTTTTAACGGTATATTAACACATAAAAAATTGCGATTGTTATTAAAAAAAAAAGGTATTTAGTTTTTCGTAAATAACTTCTAAATTAATGATATTTAAGGAATTTCGAAAAAAGATCCTGAGAAAGGAAGAAATTTCCAATAAAAAAGTCTTTACTCCCGGAACTCTATCTATATTATTTATAATTCTTTTTACGTTTTCGAATAAATTAATTTGTTAATAGTTAATAAATCTTTCTATCAGCGTATATTGATAATTAATAATTTGCAAATTTGATAAAAAACTTTGTTCATTACGCGTCGACCATGGACACGATTCACATTACTTGAAGTTATAAACATTTCACTTTTAGTAATATCAACCAAAGTGGTTCGATTGGCACTTAGAAAAAGTGAATATTCACTTATTCCAGTGAATTTTCACTAATTCATGTTTAGAGAGTATAATCCCGTACAAAAAAAATTTTGGTTCATGGTGAATTTCCGGATGAACTTCAGATTGTGAAACAAATATGAATTTCATAATGAATTTCATGGCGAATTCCAGCTGAATTTCATGATGAATTTGAAACAAATTGTATAAGAAACTTAATTTTTTTAATCTATAAAAAAATATTCGCAGTCAATTATATTGGAATTTTTAGTTTAATTTATACTGACTTATAATTTATGATTCTTAAACTTCTATTTGGATTTTTTTTTTTGGAGTAACAGAACACAATATTCAAAATAATATTTTAAATTCATCATGAAATTCAGTTGGAATTCGCCGTGAAGTTCATGATGAATTTCGAAGTATTATTTTGCATTTTGTGTTCTTTTACTCCAAAAAATTTATCCAGATAGAAGGTTAAGAATCGTAAATGATGAGTCAGTGTTAACCCGTGCAAAAAAAAATTTGTTTCGTTATGAATTTGATAATGAAATTCAGATTTTGAAACAAATATGAGTTTGATAATGAATTAGCTATAAAAATCCTCTAATTTTCTATTGCAGCTGAATCTAACAGCTAACCAACAGCTGAAATCTAATAATTTAATGGGTTATTTTTAAAAACTTACTTGTCACTTTAAACAAGTGATAAGTACATTATAAAAATCGTATATTTCCAGCTTTGAAGAAGATTCAAAATTGTTGAATCTAAAGAAATTAAGACAACGAAGAGGAGTAATTCATGATGAATTTGATGATAATGATTATCAATTTAGTACGAGAGTCATATTGAATTAATTATAAGATAAATATGTTTTATTTTATAATTGTATTTTTTGTTTTTACCCCCGAAATTTCAAAAAAAAAAAAAAAAAAAACTATTTTATTTAACTTAGAGGAAATGTATTACTAATTTAACAGTAATCAACAAAAATCATGGAACCATATAAAATTAATACTTGATTCATAATAAATTTATCATAAAAAGGTTATAAATTTTATATTAATTTGATCTTACCTTAATACTTGATTCATAATAAGTTTATTATAAATCATAAATAATTATCATAAATAAATAAATAAATAAATAAACTTAATTTAATAATGCAGAATGAAATATATTTTTTAGTTTATTTCTTTTTTAAATTATTCAATAAATAAATTTTTTTTTGTAATAGCACAAACAACGAACTGTAAACAATAGATATATATTTTTAAAAATAAATTTTAAATCTTGTTAACGCTTACATAAGAGTCACAAATAATTTTTTTTTAAATAGATTTATTATCATCAAATTCATCATGAATTACTCCTCTTCGTTGTCTTAATTTCTTTAGATTCAACAATTTTGAATCTTCTTCAAAGCTGGAAATATACGATTTTTATAATGTACTTATCACTTGTTTAAACTGACAAGTAAGTTTTTAAAAATAACCCATTAAATTATTAGATTTCAGCTGTTGGTTAGCTGTTAGATTCAGCTGCAATAGAAAATTAGAGGATTTTTATAGCTAATTCATTATCAAACTCATATTTGTTTCAAAATCTGAATTTCATTATCAAATTCACAATGAAATTCATAATGAAACAAATTTTTTTTTGCACGGGTAATAAAACTGAAAATTGCAATATAATTGACTCCGAATATTTTCTTACGGATTAAAAAAATTAAGTTTCACTATATAATGTGTTTCAAATTCACCATGAAATTCATTTAGAATTCGCCCTGTAATTCATGATGAATTTCGAATTATTTTTTTGCATATTGTGTTCTTTTCCTCCAAACAATTCATCTGAATAAAAGTTTAAAATCGTAAATGTTGAGTCAGTATAAATTAAACTAAAAATTCTAATATAATTGACTGCGAATATTTTTTCATAGATTAAAAAAATTAAGTTTCATATACAATTTGTTTCAAATTCATCACGAAATTCAGCAGGAATTCGCCGTGAAATTCATTATGAAATTCATATTTGTTTCACAATCTGAAGTTCATCTGGAAATTCATCATGAACCAAAATTTTTTTTGTACGGGTACGTATAAATTATAGCAATATCTATTTTTGTTTAAGTAATATATTAATTCAAATTTATACTTACCTAATTTATATTCTGCAACAGATCATTTTTCGTTTATTTATCACTTGAATTATTAATATTCTGCTAAAGTTTAATTATTTATTTATTAGAATAAGCCTTAAAAACTTTCTACTGGAGCTCTATATTATTTATTTACAAAAAAATGACATTTTTTATTTCATAATTGAATTTATTTTCTAATTTTTTTTCTCTTATTAGTTAATTTAATGATAATTTAATATAAATGAACTTATAATACGTTTTTGAATTAGTAAAGCAAAAGCTGAAAAAACTATAGTTATAATAAAACAACAATAATTTCAAATAAATGAACACACAATTTGATTAATTCAATTTTTAATTACCAACTCCGTGAATACAAAACATTTTAATTTTATAAATAAAAATAATGATATTAAAATAAATTATCGGTAGTAACTTAATACTTACAATAATGTGGAGTACATTAATACACAATACAAAATAATGGGAATAAATAAATACTAAGGTAATTATTTCTTTACCCTTCGTTATTATTTACTACAAATACAATTATTCGATTTTGTTTACAAAAGTAAATATATTATAAATAAAAAGCCTGAATAAAAATTTTAAAGTCTTGATAATTAAAATATTCAACTATTGTTATTACCAATTCATATGGCAAAGGGATAGCTTTATAGAGATTTTCTATTTTTTTTAATGCTTTTAACTGCTCAAGTCTTCTTGAAGTTTTTTTTATTCTTATCGAAATTTGGTTCCGGATTAAAAAATAATCAACATCATTAAAACATTCCATAGAATAAGAAGTTATATCAGGTTTATTAAGAAATGACATATGAATAAAATAAGAATGAGGGTTTGGGAAGGTATTCTCAAAAGCGTCCATTAAGGATTTATTTTGCACAATCAATCGTAATTTTTTATCATTAAAACAAGACATTATGAAGTCATAATACGTGATAGTTTTATCATCATACTTAAGTACTTTTGTTTTTAACTCTCCTTGAACGTCATTTTGTTTGTAGGTGTGTGTTAGCTTCTTGTAATATGTGTCTTCAGCAATTAACTTGTCCATCAATATTTTTTCATCTTCAGGAACAAAAAAACCAAACGTACGTCTATAAATAATGTTTTTTAGAATCAACGCGATACATGCCCTTTTTGTAGAAATAGTGGATTCTGTCTGTGGAGTTTTAGGTGGACGTAATAAGTAATGCAAAGCCGTTGATTTTGAAGTATTGTCATAATAAGGCAACAATTCACACAGTGTTTGTGGAAAATGTTTGAGAGCCGCTATATTGATCAATAGACTATTTGGATCATTATTGATAGTTGCGTTAACATCAGCACCGGCATCAAGTAATTCGCGAATCACAATAGCGCTACTCAAATCATCTTTGAATTCCGTGTCATTATTATTAAAGCATCGACTATTTCTGGAATCATCTAGAAGTAATCTATAGTGGGTAGCAGGATAACCATCACTATCACGAGCGTTTATCCATTCATGGTCTTTTACGGCTTCTATGAGTGACAGTGCGAGTGAGCTATGCCCATTTTCAATGGCATACATCAACAGTGTTTTATTGTTTCGACTCTTAACTTTTAAATTTGCGTTGCCATTTATAAACGCTACCAGACACGTACTATTAATACCATATAGGATTGAATAAGTTAACAAAGTCATCTTATTCCCAAAATCGTTGAGCCACCTTTTCTTTCTAATGTATTTTTCAAAAAGTTGTTGTTCTATTTCAGCATCCACGTTGGCACCAGCTTTTAACAAAATATCTATAAGTTCCCGAGGAATCGAATTTTCGAATAAACACGCCAGGTGAATAGGTTGAGCTCCATCGCCAGCAACAGCATTTACATTTGCATGGTAGTCTTCAACTAATAATCTTACCAATTCTATATTTCCATCCATACAAGCTATATGCAATGCTGTGTATCCAGCATAAGGTCCAGTCGTTGCTATAGGTTCATTTTTAACTATTTTATTTTCAAAAAATAAGCTATAACGTCCCATTTGATGATTTGAAATAGATTTAAACACTGCTGTGCGATATTCATAAATTTCAGTACCCATATTATCTTTATCAATTGTTTACAACTACAATTTTTGTTAATTATTGTAATAATTAAAGAGTAAGAGTCGTTATTCACTATAGTTACCACTAAAAATCACTTTTTTAAATAGTGAATTATAAATTTTTGATTTTTCACTTTTTTAAACTATTATTCGGTAGATTTAATCTTATACCACGCCGGAGTCTGATGTTTCGATGAAATCACTAAAAAATAACGAAAATATGAATAGATTTTACTATTAGGTTATTTCTGTGTAGAAAGTTCTCAGTACAGAGAGTTATTTAAATCCGAACAAAAACAGTTTCACTGTAAAAAAAAATCGCGCCAAGTCCACGTTCATAACACTATTAAGAAAAAAAAATTTTTTTTTCGTTACAGAAAGATATAAAATAAAAAAATAAAAAAATTCAAGTAACCGATATGATTGTATATGATTTTCGGAAATTAAAAGAATTTTGTTGTAAATTTAAAAATTAAAAAAAAAAATTTGGAACGTATTTAGTGTGCGCGGTTGCAAAATATTTTACTTTTAATGAAATTCGTAAAATCTATTTACTAGGACTTAAAAAAAATTGAAATACACAATGACGCACACCAAGTATGTTCCAAATTTTTTTTTTTAATTTTTAAATTTACAATAAAATTTTTTTAATATCCGAAAATCATATACAATCATATCGGTTACTTGGATTTTTTAATTTTTTTATTTTATATCTTTTTGTAACGAAAAAAAATTTTTTTTTTCTTAATAGTCTTATGAACGTGGACTTGGCGCGATTTTTTTTACAGTAAAACTGTTTTTGTTCGGATTTTAGTATTTTTTGTAATTATAATAAAAATTTACAATTGGTACCAACTTAAATCTCGCGTTGGCTGCACTTTTTACAGCAAACTGTAGGGATTGAGAAAGAACTGTAGAGGTAGCACTACTGCTGAAAGTGGAGCGCCCTGGTGTTAAAAATGTAAAGCATAGTGATGTAAACAGTGTAATCCCATAATAAAATTGAGATGAAATGTATGTGAAACCAATCTATTCGTGATGTGATTGGTCGAATATATCATATGCATGAAAATATATGCAAACTGTATAGTCAAGGCGCGCGCTTGCGCGCGCAAATTTGAATTCTAGTCCCATAATAAAATTGAGATGAAATGTATGTGAAACCAATTTATTCGTGATGTGATTGGTTGAAAATATTTATTCTCATTCTGATTGGTTGAAAGTGAATATAATATACATAAATGACACATAAATATATCATGACAATAAATATGAGGCGCGCGCTTGCGCGCGCAAATTAAATTCTAGTAAATAGTATTAGTTGAAATAAATAATGAAAAAAATAATTAAATTCGGGTTCTTGTCAGTCAAAAATACCCATATTAGGGGTCAAAATGACATAAAAGGAAAAAAATTATTCAAGTCAGGACATATTCAATTATTCAACCATAACCTGCTCAGTTGTCACTCAAACCACAGTTTCCGATATTTACAGTATAAAAATTGATGTTAGTTGATGAAGTTTTTTTAAAATTATTTTTAATATTCGTTAATTGACGAAAGTTATAATTAAATATAAACTTGGTAAAAAGATATCATACTAAAATTAGCCGCCGTTCAACAATTTTTTCATTTTTTTCAACAATTAAATTGCAAGTAAAAAAATACTTTTAAAAAATTGCACGTATAATTTTTTAAATCTTCGACATGTGAAATTTTTTATTTTGATTTTTTTGTAATGATTTTTTTAATAAAGAAAATTATAAAAATTTTCAGATGTAGGCTAATTTAATTTTTATTAAAAAAATGACACTGAGATCAGCTGACATTTGATAATTTTTTAAATTTTTATAACAAATCAATTATCATAAAAAAAATACTTTTGAAAATTTGTACAAATAAGTTTTTTAAATTTCCACATGTGGAATTCTTTTACAAAATTTTTTAATAATAATTTAATTGTTATAAAAATCTGAAAAGTTGTAAGATGTCTTTTGATTCAGTATCGTAAAAAGTTTCAAAGTCTAGAATTGAATTTTTTTTTTAATTTTCAGTGGAATAGATAAACTTGATAATACTTTTGAAGAAGACATTATGAAAAATTATTTTAATTAAATTAAAAAAATAATTAATTTAACAAATATGTTATTGTTTTGTATACTAGTTGCCACCATTTTGTTTTACATTTTTCTTGGCAGGTGGCTTCAAGGTCATCTTTCTCAATCCCTATAGTTTGTGCTGATAAAATTTAATAATTTCAAGTATATTAACTGTTATAATTGAATATAATTAATTAATATCAGCAAAATAAAGTATGAATTACTGTTATAATATAAAATTTAGAAACAAGAAGTACCGTAGAATTAAATAAAATTTTGCAACTTCGAAATACCGTTCTGCTTACAGTAAACACACTCGGTAGTCTGGCGCTCCATTTACAACGGATTTGAACGGAAGTTGGCACCAGCTTCTACCGAATCTGTGGATAAGGTTGCAATGACTTCAACAATTTATTAATTTTAAGTCTTGACAAAAATTTAAGAACTATCCAACAATACAATTTTTATATTTTCACTCGATAATTTTGGAATAGAAAAATGTTGCACTCAAAAATTTCTAGAAAATATTGTGAATTATAACGCGTGGATAGAATGTAACTAACACTATACACACATCGACACAGCTGCAATAACGTTTGAGATGAAATTTAGAATTTACTGTTGTGAATCCGAAAGGATTGTTCACAACGCTCTCTGTAATCTAATATATAATCACATTTAAGTAGATGGCTACAAATATTAAGAGCGGGAAAAATCCAGTAAGACTTAAAACAAATGTATTTTTATTTGCAATAGCATGAGCAAGAAAAAATAAGAATCTTTAAAATGCTGTAAACTTCTCTATGTTAATATTTATTGTTAAAAATGAGAAATTTTCTATAATAAATTTTAAGGTATTAGACGAATTTATAATCACCAGAAATTCCCAAAGAGAAACCTATAAAAACTTTTAGTGCCGTGCAGTAGTCTAGATATAGTATAGATATTCTGAGAAAAATTTCTTTGTTAAAATAAACTTACGCTTGTAATTGTAGTGGTCACTTAGAATAAGATACCGAATGTTTTGGAATATTCTTTACGAAACTGGAGAAAACCCAGAGATCTTTATTTATTAATTTTTATTGTCACAATCCTTTAAGAAATTTATTTTCCAAAACGTTCGCTTAAAAAAGGGATTGCTCGAGTACTCAAGACTAGGTCATAAAAACCAAGCATCCATGCGGGTTGCATATAGTCTGGGAATGTCGAGTCACCGTGACGTCATTGCAGCATAGTCCCATTTTTGCCAACTCGAGAAGGGATGCTTGCTGAAGACAGGAGTCGCAGAGGCGCACGCAACTACCCTCACTACCCTCTGGGACTCTCCCACTCCAAAGGTACCAACATCTCAACCAGGGGAGTCGAAAACCAAGGAACAAGAATATACTTATCAAAAAGCAAGACTGTAGTACACTACGCAAATTTTCCTTTTTCGAAATTATTGTCGGTACTTTTTATTTTGTAACCTATTGAATAATAAATAATAGATTTGCGCGCAAGGCAAATCTAAATTAAACTAAAATAATCTGAGCGTTTTAAATTCATTAAATATTTATATTATTTATTTTAAATTATTCAAATTTAAATCTACTCTCCCGCCTTAATCTATTTACTGCGAGTTGAACGCCCTACCGCGTTCCAACGGGCGAATTAAAAGAACTCAATAAATTTACTATAGCCAATTTGGGGCTATACAACAATATATAGTTTGCTGTTGTTATGTCCTCCTCCTGGTGGACAACGAGAGAAATCTTTTTTTAGATTTAAAATTACTGACGTGGTCTTTGATTCGCCCGGGAACATTCAAATACTCAACTTTTATCAACGGAAATTTGTAGGATGGGGGAAAATGATACTAAGTGAATATAAATTAAATAAGTAATTAAGGAGGTCCTTTCGCCGCCAATGTAAAATAAAAAATATTAGATTATGAGTAAATTTAATTTTTTTCTAATAGTTAAGGTCCTTATTTATCTTATAGTGAGGTTTAAATTATACTTTACCGGACAAATTTTTGAAAAAATAAAATTTTTTAATGTTAGTATTTGTTGAGAGTCTTACGAGAAAATCCGACGTTTGCAGTATTTCTCGAATTATACTATCAGTCATGGATTAGATGAAGTAAAAAAAAACTAAAAATCAGATTTTCGAAATATTCAGATTTCTTTTTTTGCAATAAAATATATCAGTTACCGAGATATTTATTGAGAAATTAATATTTAAAAATCACAAAAAATTCTCAAGTTACCTACAATAAAATGGAGTCAAAAGATTTGGCAACGTTGCGTAGCGCGCGAGCTTCAGACCATTCAATAAATTCAAACTAAACTTTAACGCGCTTATGTTTTTCATGCATACTTATTAGTTAATTTATTGTTAACAAATTTTCATAATTCATAATTGAAAAATAAACCAATAATTAAAAAATACTAGCATTCCTGCCATGAGACATTAGAATGTTATGGTTTTGTGACTAAACATTTTTAATTAATTTATTTATTTACACTGACTGCAAAAAGTTAAACACGGTTAAGGTTATATTGTGCAAATAAAAATGTAAACAACCGAAATAAAGCGTTGCCAAATCACGGACAGGTTACTAACAGCTGATTTACTACAGTCAAATTAATTTTTGTATTTAACTATTTTTTTTTTAATTTTCAAAATTTCAACGATTAATGCCTCATATACTATTTATTTTTTAATTTTAGGAATTTTTATGGGTTTTGTATTTTAATTTACTGAAAATTTACTACTACAGTTGTTATGACTCAACTGGAGCGAAAGGACTTCCTTAAACGGAATTCGGTTAACTGCATTGAGTTATATATTCAAATAGACTTTACACAAAAAGGGGAATGAGGTGATAAGTCTGAGCTCGAATACTATTCTGGTTCTTCACTAGAATTTTCCTAAGTCCGACTCGCAGCAGTAGAAGTGGCGGGGGCGGATCTCCCTACCATCCGAGTATTCCGCTGTACTGGCCTTTTGGCAACGTTGATTGGTCCTTCTCCTTTCTTCTGGGTCCTAGCTGTACTCCTACTCAAGTACTCGTCCTTTCCGGCCGTTGTTGGACTACCTAGGCTCGCCAGCAGAGTTTGTCCGAAGTTTGTTTCATCATCTCTGAGAATTTACCGGACTGAGTGGTTGAACTGGACTCGTCATAAATGAGGGTCTCTAATCGGCTCAGACTATCTTCTCTTATTTTTTAGACAATATTTATACTCCTAGTCTATTGTGATAAATTTTCAGAGAGTAAAATACATTTTAACAATAACCTTTTTTTACTAATAGCTAAAAATCTAGACCTAAGTTGTGGGGTTTTCCCAAAAAATTTTATTTAGAATTATAAATAAAATTTAATGTTAAATTTCGCGCTATCAAAAGGGTATCATCAGTGCTCGCGTGGCGGCGCCAGTCGTGATTCAACTAAACCGTGATATGACATCACACTATATAGACCGTGGTCTAACTGTAAAGGCGGCACTTTAGCCGAAGCTCGCGCGCTCTAGTGTAGAAAATACGCACAAAATGAGAAAACATAGAGTATATTTACGGTCAGAATGATTCGAAAGGCGGAAAATTCTTCTTCCACGGAAAAAACACTATTATTTTGTGGAAAAGTATAGAATTTTACCGGCAAATTTATGCCTTGCTCTTTAGGAAATTTTTTCTGTACAACCTTTTATACAATACGACTTTATTGATGAAGGCATTGTAAATCATTAAAAAATTTATCTCGATAAAAAAATAAATCAACCGAAAATCACGTGTTTCTGGGAAATAGTATTATTATGATTATTGCTCAAAAGCTTTACATTTTAGTCACTAGCTGGCGTGGCACTCTAGAAGCTAGGTCCCTATGGCACATTTTCCTTATTTTTGTAACTTTTCAACTTTCCGCTCCAAAAATTGAAAATTTCCGAAAATCGGAAAGTTATCCACAGACTTAGCAAAGTTAAATACCGTTCAAATCCATTGCAAACAGAGCGCCAGACTACCGAGTATGTTTACTATAAGCAGAACGGTATTTTGAAGTGGCAAAAATTTTTTTTTTTATTGTATGCTACTTCTTGTTCTAAATTTATTTGTTATAACAATAATTTATACTTCATTTTTCCGTTATTAATTATCACTTATAATCGATTTTAACAATTAATCTACTGGACATTATTGAATTTAATCAGCACAAATTATAGCAACGCAATTTTTTCGATCCTGAACTTTTTTCGATGAGCAAAGTGATCTGCCACAGACTAAATAATTTGAGAATGCATGGTAATCCTCTTACACTGTAAAAAATCGGGAGTGAATTTCAAAAATTTTTTTTCATAGTCTTGTGAACGTGGACTTGGCGCGATTTTTGCAGTAAAACAGTTTTTGTTCAGATTTTTTTTTTCAGCTCGATTTTGGGAGATTTATCAAACCTTTTAAAATATACATACTGTTAAATTGCTTATGTCATTTTTCAGTAAAGTAGAGTTGAAATTTTTAAATTTGTCTATAATTGATATGTTAAAAACTTGTATAATTTAAAATTTTATAAATGTCTCAAATAAAAAATTATAATTTAATGAGATTATTTTCTTTATAATACCTCATATTGTTGCTTAAAATTATTTATTTTAATTATTTTGTTTTATTTTGAGTAAAAAAGTTAGGTTGTACCCTAAAATTAGTTAGAAAATGAATTTCTTTAATACCAATAAACGATTTATTGAGTAGAAATAAATAATTTCTTAAATACTATCAAATCTTTACACTGTAAAAAATCCGGAGTGAATTTCACTCCCATCACTCGGAGTTCCGGAGTGAAGTAATTAATCACTCCGCGTAGGGAGTGAATCCGGAGTTTTTATTTGCGGAGTGATTTCGAATTCCACTCCAAAAAACATCCGCGTTCGGAGTTTTTAAAATAAATAAAATAAGGATGAATTTTCGTTCTCCAAAAAAAATCTCAAAATTATTAATCTTTATATAATATACTCATACATAATTATATACGAAAAATGGCCCTATATAATTATATAGAATTATTTCCGTAAAAAAAAAAAAAAAAAAAAACGGTGCGTGCGGGAGTCGAACCAGGGACCGGACGCTTGAAAGACTAATTCATTACCTGTTTACCTACGAGGCTTCCTTGAATAGTAGAGTTTGTAATAACTACAAGTAATCTGAATCGTGTCCATGATCGATGCGTAATGAACAAAGTTTTTTATCAAATTTGCAAATTATTAATTATCAATATACGCTGATAGAAAGATTTATTAACTATTAACACATTAATTTATTCAAAGACAATTATTTAATTTATTAAATTCTATTAAATATTTTTTAACATTTAATAAATATTTGTTTGGGAGGAAAGTATATTTATTAAAATAGTTTATAAGTATTTATTAATAATTCACAAATATAGTTATATCTGGCCAGATATAATAAAATCTTTTTATGTCTGATGTATTTTTCAACCCAGATATAGTTATATCTGTTTAGATCTGATCAGATATGACTAGATCCGATCATGTCTGATGTATTTTTTCACTTAGATATAGTTATATCTGTTTAGATCTGATCAGAAATGACTAGATCTGATCATGTCTGATGAATTTTCCAATTCAGATATAGTAATATCTGTTTAGATCTGATCAGATATGACTAGATCTGATCATGTCTGATGTATTTTTCCACTTAGATATAGTTATATCTGTTTAGGTCTGATCAGAAATGACTAGATCTGATCATGTCTAGTGTATTCATCAACTCAGATATAGTTATATCTGTTTAGATCTGATCATGTCTGATGAATTTTTTAACTCAGATATAGTTATATCTGTTTAGATCTGATCAGATATGACTAGATCTGATCATGTCTGATGTATTTTTCAACTCAGATATAGTTATATCTCTTTAGATCTGATCAGATATGACTAGATCTGATTATGCCTCCAATCCCATATCTGATCAGATATAAATAGATCTGACCAGATAAAATTATATCTGGTGAGATCTAAACCTTTTTCCCCGGGATGTATCAATGAAATCACTAAAAAATAACCAAAATATGGTCAGATTTTACTATTAAGTTATTCTGTGTAGAAAGTTTTTAGTTTTGAGGGTTATTTGAATACGGTTGCAATGATTTTAATAATTTATTAATTTTAAGTTTTGTCGACAAAAATTTTAGAACTATCCACTAATACAATTTTTATATTTTTACTCGATAATTTCGGAATGGAAAAATGTTGCACTAAAAAATTTCTAGAAAATATCGTGAATAATAAACGAACCAAAAATCACGTGTTACTGGGAAATAGCATTATTATGATTATTGCTCAAACGGTTTACGTTTTAGTCACTAGTTAGCGTGGCACTCTAGAAGCTAGGTCCCTACGGCACCTATGCCTTATTTTTGTAACTTTCCAACTTTCCGCTCTGAAAATTGAAAATTTTCGAAAATCGGGAAGTTATCCACAGACTAGACAGAGTCTGTCATTAAGTTCCGTTCAAATCCGTCGTAAACAGAGCGCCAGATTACCGAGTATGTTTACAATAAGCATCAGAACGGTATTTTGAGGTGGCCAAATTTCATTTAATTGTATGCTACTTCTTGTTCTGAAATTATATGTTATAACAGTAATTTATACTTTATTTTTCCGACATTAATTATCACTTATAATCAATTTCAACAATTGAAGAAGTTCGAGTGTAAATAATGAGTCAACATAATGTTTAATTTTTTTTTTTAATTTTATTCTTCCCAATATTTGTCAAAATTCTTTATTTTTAATTTAAAATAATTTAAACAATTTAATAATTGATGATTTTTATTTATTTAATAAACTAAAGTAATAAAATGACTTTTGTATTTATTACTTGCCGGAATAAATAAACAGATTTGGCAATAGCGCGTTTGATTATATACCCATTACAGAGACGTGGATGAGTGCACTGAGAAAACAGTTTGTTTGGCTCAAATGCGCAGATTTATTTGAAATAAATTAAAAATTTATATTTAATGTTAACAAATTTCTTTTATTCAAATATATATTACTTTGAATCAAATACTACTTCGTTTTGGTTTATTTAACTGAATCGACTCATTTATTTCATTTAAATAAAGATTTGTTAAATATTAACAAATTTCACTTTAAGTAAATTACGCTTGGTGTCGCTACGGTCGCCACTGTTATTTCTCGTCGTGATTTGTAAAAATTAAATAATGAAAATTAACTCAGTTTACAAATGTATTTTGTTTCATTTTTGTAGAAATAAATAAAATAAAAAAAAATATATATATATGCTTAGACAAATATTTATTGAAATAGTTAACTATAATATACATTAATAATTATGATGCTGAAGTTAGCAGACAGCTGTCAATTTTTTTAATTTTTATTACAGATCAACGATAAAACACATATTTTAATGCACTTGTAATTTTTTTTCAATTTTTAGACGTGGAACTTTTTAATTAAAATTTTTTCGTGATAATTTTATTGTTATAAAAGTCCTAAAAATTGACAGATGTTAGTTAATTTATGAAAATTAAGTTAGCCGTCATCTAAAAATTTTTAGAATTTTTTTTATTGAAAAAATTGTTGCAAAAGAAATTTTTTTGAAAAGCTTCATTCGTAAAAAACTTGAAAATTATAAGTGCAATTTTAAAAAAATATTTTCTAGATCTAATTTAATAAATAAAAAAAAAAAATTAAAAATTAAAAACGTCGACTAACTTTATAGTATTATTGTTAATTTCAGTATAATTAATAATTTCAAAAGAATTGCCCATTTAACCCCAAACGTTCGATATGTCTACTTTTACTACTTTCCTAACTTAAAACTAAAAATATTGCTTTGAGTATATTCAAACATACCATTTATTTATAGTTAACAAATCTGATTTGGTTGAAATATATCATTGTTAGCACCAAAGAAATATTTGTTAACTATAAACAAATCTGGATTTCATTCAAATATACTGTAACTTTGTCTCAAATAAATCAATTTATTTGTATTCAAATTTTATAACATCCTCGTAGATAGATTTTACGAATTTCAGGAAAAGTAAAAATTTGAAGTACAAATTTTAAAGTAAAAATAAATAAACATACATTTGAAGTAAAAATAAAATTATAATAGTTAAATTTAATTTGTTTTATTGTATATATTTAATTTTACTGCAATATTAATTATCAACAATAATAAAATACACTTACAACTGTCAAAAATAATAAAATTTTATAGATAATAAAGGTGCAATTTCATGGTGACGCTCGACGCTGGCTTAGAGCGTCAAATGAGGTCACGTGGTATAATTTCGGCTGGAACTCCATCTTAAATTAATGTAGCGTCAAAGCTAAACATTGTTTAGCTTTTTAAAATTTAAAAATTTTATTGTTTTTTTTTTCAGCGTTTCGAAGCTTGACGCTCCAATATTTGACGTTGCGTTAATTTAAAATGGCGCCATGGTCAAAATTGTACCACGTGACCACATTTGACGCTCTTAACCAGCGTCGAGCGTCAGCATGAAATTGCACCTTAAGATAAACATTGATTATACCAACTCAATAAAAAAAAATACTTTAAATTTTATGTAGACTCGTTGGTAACACCTACGCATCACATCCGCGAGCAAAGATTTTTTGAGTGTCCAACTGTACGAAGCGTTGCTGTTGTTGGAACACTTGATCCTGCGCACAATGCCGCAATGTGCGCTCTAGTGCTGTAATTGGAAAACTACCTATGACGCACACCAAGTACGTTCAAAAATTGTTTCTATTAATTTTTAAATTTACAACAAAATTTTTTTTAATTTCAGAATATCATATACAATCATATTGGTTACTTGGATTTTTAGTAGATTTTATAAAAATCTAACTATTGCAGCCGTCTTCATGGCGCAACTTTTAAAAAATTTAGCCATTTTCTGACTTAGTTTGTCGAGCTGAGTCAGAAAATATATATAGTTCAAAAGTTTATGTATGTATGTATTTATATATATATATATATATATATATATATATATATATATATATTTATACGATATAACGCGGCTTGTCAGCACGATAGCATTTTCAATTTATGACCGATTCTTCTCAAAGGTAGTTTTCCAATTAAGAGAGCACAGTGCGACTCATTGCCGCATTAGCACATGTTTAATTGAAACAGATTAGTTAAGAAATGCAGCAGTAGATTGCGTTGGTATTGCTTCAAGTTTTGAACAAAAATTCGAAAGTTTGGCAATCGCTCGATTTGCCAACTCTTTCCGTCAAGTTTGCTTCAAATTGCGGACGTAGATTGACAGTAAGTTATAGGTAAGGTGGCTATCAGGGTGTATATTTAAATCTTTAAAATCTTTGGAAACATCCATGTTAAGCGGCTAATTCAAAACCCTCAATCACATCATGACAATGCTTACAAATATAAAAATCTAAAAAACGATTTCATTTTATAAAGATAAAATAATAAAAAGAATAAAAATTCGTTTAAGATAGTCATCCATAATTAAATATTAGAAATGAAAATATAATAGTTAAATATAATTTGTTTTATTGTATATATTTGATTTTATTGCAATAATAATTATTTATCAATAATAATAAAATACACTTACAACTGTCAAAAATAATAAAATTTGATAGATAATAAGATAAACGTTTATTATACCAACTCAATACAAAAAAATACTTTTAATTTTATGTAGACTCGTTGGTAACTCTTACGCATCACATCCGCGAGCAAAGGTTTTTTGAGTGTCCAACTGTGTAAAGCGTTGCTGTTATTGGAACACTCAAAGCTGCGCACAATGCCGCATTGTGCACTCTAGTGCTGTAATTGGAAAACTACCAAACTAAGCATGCTTTATCTATCGATCAAGACCAAGGTTAAGTTCGAAGATGAGCTTAATCGGGCGAGTAATTTGGAAATGACAGTATTTTGAAATTTTGAAAATCGTAAAAATTTATGTTTTTACTACTTCAACTTGGTATAATTACTGAACTAGACAAGATATTGAAATTCGGTAAAATGCATCGTAAAGATCTTTTAATAAGCTTCAATTTTCACTACTTAGAAGTGGTAGTAGCCTCAATATTACTCCTTTTAGAGTTCGTTTAATGAAACAGTTTTACTGTTGCAGCCGTTTTAGAATTATTGTCTACATCATAGCTTAATCATGATGTAAATTCAATAATTACGATATTGATCAGTCTTTCGTGTAATGTTTTCGGGTAGGTTGTCAGTAAATATGTCACAAATTAGTTCTAACCATTGTTTTCTTCAACTAAAATTTTATCCGGTTGCAAAATTCTGATTAACTTGAAAACTGTTGTTTCTAAGCAGTTACTTAAAATTTGGACATTTATAATTCAAATCTTATAATCTGTGCAATTCTTTGGTCCATATTTGAGAAACTTTTTCTTCACAAGATAATTTTTTTTCCAAAATTTGTTGTAAATAGTTTTAAATTTATTATTGAATTTTGTTTTTAATTCATGAATTAAGTTATACATTATCAGTGTTATTATATTATTTTATTAAAAATCAATTTTTCTTATTTGAAAAATCTACTTCCATTTCGGCTGCCGAATGGCCTTTTTTATTTTTTATTTTATATCTTTTTGTAAATGAAAAAAAAATTTTTTTTTCACATTCTTCAGAACGTGGACGGCGCGCTTTTTTTTTTTTACAGTGGAATTGTTTTTGATCGAATTTTATTATTCAGCTTGATTTTGGGAGATGTATCAAACTTTTAAAATCACTCATACTCCCAAATGGCTTACGTCATTTTTCAGTGGAGTGAAGTTGAAATTTTAAAATTTGTCTATTATTGATATGTTATAAAACTTGTTTCCGAAAAAAAACAATTTCACTGTAAAAATTCACGCCAAGTCCACGTTCACAAGACGATGAGGAGAAATTTTTTTTTCCTTTACAAAAAGACATATAATAAAAAATAAAAAATCCATGTAACCGATATAATTGTATATGATTTTCGGAAACTAAAAAAAATTTTTTTTAAATTTAAAAATTAAAAGAAACAATTTTGGAACTTACTTGATGTGCGTCATTGTGTACTTCAAATTTTTTTGTCCTAGTAGATAAATTTTACAAAATTGATTAAAAAAAAAAAATATTCTGCAACTACGCACACTAACTACGCTCACGGCTTCAAATAAATTCTATAATTTTTTTAAAAATTAAATAAAAATTTTTATGGTTAATTTAATCCATTCACACATACTTACAGACAAGACATCGCAATTGATAAAATTAGTAAATTTTTATTAAAGCAGGAAGCTGAAAAAAATATAGATGAAATAAAACAACAATAGTTTTTGATAAATTAACACAAAATTTATTGAATTTAATTTTCAATTACCAGTCCCATGAATACAAAATATTTTAATTTTATAAACAACAGTAATAATATTACAATACGTTATCGGTAGTAACCCAATATTTACAATAATAAGGTTTATATAAATATAAAGAATATAATAAGAAAGTTTATATAATAAGAATGATGAGATTAAATAAATACTAAGGTAATCATTCCTTTACTATTTGTAATTCTAATTATTTATTACAAAAACAATTATTTGATTTTGTTTACAAAAGTAAATATATTATAAATAAAAAGCCTGAATAAAATTTCCAAAGTCTTGATAATTAAAATATTCAACTATCATTATTACCAATTCATATGGCAAAGGGATAGCTTTACGGAGATTTTCTACTCTTCTTAATGCTTCTAACTGCTCAAGTCTCCTTAAAGTTTTTTTTATTCTTATCGAAATTTGTTTCCGGAAGAAAAAATAATCAGCATCATTAAAAGATTCCATAGAATAAGCAGTAAAATCAGGGTTATCAAAAAGTTTCATAAAAAAAAAAGGACATTCAGGATTTGGGAAGGTATTCTCGAAGGCGTCTATTAAGGATTTATTTTTGACTACCAATCGTAATTGTTTAGCATCAAAACATGACATTATGAAGTCATAATACGTGATAGTTTTATCATCATAATTGAGTACTTTTGTTTTTAACTCCTCTTGAACCTCATTTTGTTTGTAGGTGTGTGTTAGATCCCTGAAATATTTGTCCTCAGCAATTAACTTATCCATCAATATTTTTTCATCTTCAGGAACGAATAAACCAAACGTACGTCTATAAATAAGGTCTTTTAGAATCAACTCGATACTTAACCTTTTTCTATCAATACTGGATTCTGTCTGTGGAGTTATAAGGGGACGTAATATGTAATGCAAAGCCGTTGATTTTGAAATATTGTCGTGATAAGGTAACAAGTGTTCCAGTGTAAGTGGAAAACAATTGCGAGCCGCTATATTGAGTAATAGAGTATTTGGATCATCATTTATAGTTGCGTTAACATCAGCACCGGCATCAAGTAAATTGCTAATCAAAAGAGCGGCACCCAAATCATCCACCAATTCGTTTTCATTATCAAGGTATCGATTATTTTCTAAATTTTTTGGATTTAATATATAGTGGGTAGCAGGATAACCACCACTGTCACGGGCGTTTATCCATTCATGATCTTTTACCTCTTCTATGAGTGACAGTGCGATTGAGATGTCCTCATTTTCAATGGCATACATCAACAGTGTTTTATTCTCCAGACTCTTAACTTTCAAATTGGCTTTGCCTCTGATTAATGATAACACAAACACAGCATTAATATCATGTAGGATTGCAAAAGTTAACAAGGTCATTTTATTCCCAAAATCGCTGCACCACCTTTTCCTACTAAAATATTTTTCGAAAAGTTTTTGTTCTATTTCAGCATTAACGTTGGCACCAGCTCTTAACAAAATATCTATAAGTATCCCAGACATCTCACGTTCGAATAAACACGCTAAGTGAATAGGTTGAGATCCATCGTCAGCAACAGCATTTACATTTGCATGGTAGTTTTCAACTAATACTTCTACAAGTTCTATATCTCCATCCATACAAGCTATATGCAATGCTGTGTATCCAGCAAAAGGTCCAGTCGTTTTTATAGGTTCATTTTTAATTATTTTATCTTCAAAAAATGAGCTATTACATCCGTTTTGATGATTTAAAATAGCTTGACGCACTGCTGAACGATATTTACTAATTGCAGCACGATTATTCTGTTTATCACTGTCCATCATCTCCTTCTTACGCCGCTTTATCTTTGAGGCCATTCTATGATCCATTCTTTACAATTACAATTTTTTTTTAATTATTGTAATAATGAAAGAGCGAGAGTCGTTATTCACTATAGTAACTACTAAGAATCACTTTATACAATAATGAATTATAAATTTTTTATTTTTCACTTTTTCACACTATTTTTCGGTATATTTAATCTTATGCCACGCCGGAGTCCGATGTATTAATGAAATCACTAAATAATAACAAAATTATGGTTTGATTTTACTATTAAGTTATTTCTGTGCAGAAAGTTCCTAGTTCTGAGCGTTCTTGAATATTGTTGCAATGATTTCAACAATTTATTAATTTTAAGTCGTGTCGACATAAATTTGAGAACTATCCAACAATAAAATTTTTATATTTTCACTCGATAATTTTGGAATGGAAAAATGTTGCACTAAACAATTTCGAGACAATATCGTGAATTATAACACGTGGGTGGGATGTAACTAACACTATTCACAGAGCTTCAATAACTTTTGTGATGAAAACTAGAATATATATAACTTGCTGTATAGTAGGGACCATGTTTCAACTGTAAAAGCGGCACTTAAGCCGAAGCTTGCGCGCTCTAGTGTAGAAAATATGTACAAAATGGGAAAAAATAAAGTATGGTTTTTGGCCAATAAATAATAACAAAAATATTTGCGATCAGAATGATTCGATAGGCGAAAAATTCTCCTTCCACGGACAAACACTATTATTTTGTGGAAAAATATAAAATTTTACCAACAAAATTACGCCTTGCTCTATTGAGAATTTTTCTGTACAACCTTTTACATATCATGAGTTTATTGATAATGTCATTGTAAATTATTAAAAAATTTATCTTGATAAATAATATTCTGCTCAGAAAATTAATAAAATTCTCCGTAGTTGTAAAATATTTTACTTTTAATTAAATTTATAAAATCTATCTACTAGGACTTATAAAAATTAGAAGTACACAATGACGCAAACCAAGTACGTTCAAAAATTGTTTCTTTCAATTATTAAATCTACCAATAAAATTTTTTTTATTTTCAAAAATCATAATCAATCATATCGGTTACTTGGATTGTTTATTTTTTATTTTATATCTTTTTGTAAAGGAAAAAAAAATTTTTTTTCATAGTCTTGTGAACTTGGACTTGGCGCGATTTTTGCAGTAAAACAGTTTTTGTTCAGATTTTTTTTTTCAGCTCGATTTTGGGAGATTTATCAAACCTTTTAAAATATACATACTGTTTAATTGCTTATGTCATTTTTCAGTAAAGTAGAGTTGAAATTTTTAAATTTGTCTATAATCGATATGTTAAAAACTTGTATAATTTAAAATTTTATAAATGTCTCAAATAAAAAATTATAATTTAATGAGATTATTTTCTTTATAATACCTCATATTGTTGCTTAAAATTATTTATTTTAATTATTTTGATTTATTTTGAGTAAAAAAGTTAGGTTGTACCCTAAAATTAGTTAAAAAATGAATTTCTTTAATACCAATAAACGATTTATTGAGTAGCAATAAATAATTTCTTAAATACTATCAAATCTTTACACTGTAAAAAATCCGGAGTGAATTTCACTCCCATCACTCGGAGTTCCGGAGTGAAGTAATTAATCACTCCGCGTAGGGAGTGAATCCGGAGTTTTTATTTGCGGAGTGATTTCGAATTTCACTCCGAAAAACATCCGCGTTCGGAGTTTTTAAATAAATAAAATAAGGATGAATTTTCGTTCTCCAAAAAAAATCTCAAAATTATTTATCTTTATATATATATTTCTTCTGTGTGTGTGTTTGTCACTGAACTCCTCCTAAACGGCTGGACCGATTTTAATGAAAATTTTTGTGTGTCTTGCGGTGGATTTCAGAATGGTTTAGATTCACAATTTAGTCCACGAAAAAATGTTTATTTAATAGATTTTTTATTTATAAATTGTTGTTGACCTTGACTACCCACATGCACTTTTCATATATTTTATAAATATCATATATAAGATATATGAAAAAATTCATGTGGGTACTCAAATGAAAGGTCTCGATGAGTATAAAATCATAATGGACTTATATTTATGAAAATGTTAATAATTAACGAATGATAATGTATTTTGTTAACTAATGATATTTTTAACGATATAAGCTCATTCCGATGTTACACTCATCAAGAGCTTTCATTTGAGTACCTACATGCATTTTTGATATATTTTTCATATATATATATATAAATAATAACAAAATAAGACGTTATTTTTGAATTTGCGCATGTCAAAATGGCGAAACCTTCGAAAAGCTCGTTTCTAATACTGTCGCGTCGCCTCCACAAGTGCACAAATGCACTAGTGGACTCGTGCACTAGTTAATTTGTGGGCGAAAGGAGCGCCACTTTTTCGTAAGTTGACGGTGAGCCTTCCAGGCTTCCGTATAAACTTTCTGGCAACACTGGCGCGCACTACTGTAGAAAATATGTACAAAATGGGAAAGAATAGAGTATAGTTTTCAACCAATAAATAATAACAAAAATATTTGAGATCAGAATGATTCGATAGGCAAAAAATTCTCCTTCCACGGAAAAACACTATAATTTTGTGGAAAAGTATAAAATTTTATCGGCAAATTTGTGCCATGCTCTTTAGGGAATTTTTCTGTACAACCTTTTATACAACATGACTTTATTGATAAAAACATTGTAAATTATTAAACAATTTATCTAGATAAAAAAATAAATCAACCGAAAATCACGTGTTACTGGGAAAAAGTATTATTATCATTATTGCCCAAAAGGTTTACGTTTTAGTCACTAGTTGGCGTGGCACTCTAGAATTTTGGTCCCTATCGCACTTATGCCTTATTTCTGTAACTTTTCAACTTTCTGCTCCGAAAATTGAAAATTTTTGAAAACATTATTTTGTGAAATTAAGTTAATGGGTTAGATCAAACTCTTACCTCGTATGCATTCTCTGAAATTATCGATCAATTTTTTTATGGCAAAGTTAATCCATTCACACATACTTACGGATAAGACGTCGCAATTTATAAAACTTATTAATTTTTAGTATAACAGGAAGCTGAAAAAAATATAGTTAAAATAAAACAACAGTTTCTGATAAATGAATATACAATTTATTCAATTAAATTCTCAATGACCAATTCAATGAATACAAAACATTTTAATTTTATAAATAACAGTAATGATGTTACAATACGTTGTCAGTAGTAGCTTAATATTTACAATAATGTGGTTTATATTAATACACAATGCAGAATAATATAAATATATAAATACTAAGGTAATCATTTCTTTACTATTCGTTATTATTTATTAATATATTATAAATAAAAAGCCTGAATAAAATTTTTTAAGTCTTGATAATTAAAATATTCAACTATTGTTAGTACCAATTCATATGGCAAAGGGATAGCTTTACGGAGATTTTCTACTCTTTTTAATGTTTCTAACTGCTCAAGTCTTCTTAAAGTTTTTTTTATTCTTATCGAAATTTGTTTCCGGAAGAAAAAATAATCAGTATCTTTAAAAAACTTTATAGAATAAGAAGCTTCATCAGGGTTATTAACAAGTTTCATCTTAAAAAAAGGAAAATTAGGATTTGGGAAGGTTTTCTTGAACGTGTCTATTAAGGATTTATTTTGCACAATCAATCGTAATTTTTTATCATCAAAACATGACATTATGAAGTCATAATACGTGATAGTTTTATCATCATACTTGAGTACTTTTGTTTTTAACTCCTCTTGAATCTCATTTTGTTTGTAGGTGTGTATTAGCTCCCCGAAATATGTGTCTTCAGCAATTAACTTGTCCATCAATATTTTTTCATCTTCAGGAACAAATAAACCAAACGTACGTCTATAAATAAGGTCTTTTAGAATCAACTCGATACTTAACTTTTTTCTATCAATACTGGATTCTGTCTGTGGAGTTATAAGGGGACGTAATGTGCAATGCAAAGCCGAAGATTGTGAAATGTTGTCATGATAAGGCAATAAGTAATCCAGTGTAAAAGGAAAATGCTTGCGAGCTGCTATATTGAGTAATGTAGTATTTGGATCATCATTTATGGTTGCGTTAACATCAGCACCGGCATCAAGTAAATTGCTAATCAAAAGAGCGACATCCAAATCATCCACCAATTCGTTGTCATTATTGAAGTATTGATCACTTTCTAAATTTTTTGGATTTAATGTATAGTGGGTAGCAAGATAACCATCACTGTCACGGGCGTTTATCCATTCATGATCTTGTACTTCTTTTATAAGTGAAGATACGATAGCGTTTTCCTGACGTTCAACCGCATACATTAACAGTGTTTTATTTTTTAGGCTTTTAACTTTCAAATTTGCTTTGCCTTCGATTAATGATAACACAAACAAAGCATTAATACCATATAGGATTGAAAAAGTTATCAAAGTCATCTTATTCCCAAAATCGTTGCGCCACTTTTTCCTTTTAATGTATTTTTCAAAAAGTTGTTGTTCTATTTCAGCATCAACGTTGGCACCAGCTCTTAACAAAATATCTACAAGTCCCAAAGGCCTCTCACATTCGAATAAACACACAAAGTGAATAGGTTGAGATCCATCGTCAGCAACAGCATTTACATTTGCATGGTAGTCTTCAACTAATAATCTTACAAATTTTCTATCTCCATTCATACAAGCTATATGCAATGCAGTGTATCCAGCAAAAGGTCCAGTCGTTTCTACAGGTTCATTGTTAATTATTTTACCTTCAAAAAAAGAGCTTTTATGTCCAGCTTGATGATCTAAAATTGCTCCACGTACTGCTGAACGATGTTCACGAATTGCAGCATGCATACTATCTTTATCTACGTCCATCCTCTTCTTACGCCGCTTTAAGATCTTCTTCAAGACCATTTTTAAGGCTTTTCTATCATCCATTCTTTACAATTACAATTTTTTTAAATTATTGTAATAATTAAAGAGTGAGAGTCGTTATTCACTATAGTAACCGCTAAAAATCACTTTATTCAATAATAAATTATAAATTTTTGATTTTTCACTTTTTTACACTATTTTTCGGTATATTTAATCTTATGCCACGCCGGAGTCCGATGTATCAATGAAATCACTAAAAAATAACCAAAATATAGTTAGATTTTACTATTAAGTTCTTTCTGTGTAGAAAGTTCTCAGTCCTGAGAGTTATTTAAATATGGTTGCAATGATTTCAACAATTTATTAATATTAAGTCTTGTCGACAAAAATTTAAGAACTACCCAACAATACAATTTTTATATTTCCTCTCGATAATTTCGGAATGGAAAAATGTTGCCCTAAACAATTTCTAAAAAATATCGTGAATTATAACACGTGGGTAGGATGTAACTAACACTATACACAGAGTTGCAATAACGTTTGAAATGAAAATTAGAGTATACATAATTTGCTATAGAGACCGTGTTCTAACTGTATAGGCGGCACTTTGGCCGAAGCTCGCGCGTTTTATTGTAGAAACTATGTACAAAATGGGAAAAAATAAGGTATAGGTTTCGGCCAATAAATAATAACAAAAATACTTGCGGTCCGAATGATTCCAAAGGCGAAAAGTTCTCCTTCCACAGACAAACACTATTATTTTGTGGAAAAATATAAAATTTTACACCCTTTTATACAACACGACTTTATTGATAAAGGCATTGTAGATTATTAAAAAATTTTTCTCGATAAAAAAATAAATCAGCCGAAAATCACATGTTACGGGGGAATAGTATTATTATGATTATTGCCTAAAAGGTTTACGTTTTAGTGACTAGTTGGCGTGGCACTCTAGAAGCTCAGTCCCTATAGCACCTATATCTTATTTTTGTAACTTTTTAACTTCCTACTAAGAAAATTGAAAATTTTCAAAAATCGGGGTTGTTGGTTTTACACAGTAAAAAATTTTTCGTCATTGTGTAGAGTGTTAAAATTTGTGTGTTGAGTATTACACTCTAGTGTGTAGAATTTAACATTCTCATGTGTTGATTTAATGATTTAACACTCTTGAATGTTAAATTCTACACACTAGAGTGTAATATTCAACACACAAATTTTAACACTCTACAAAATGACGAAAAATTTTTTACTGTGTACCCCGTTTTTCGAAAATCGAGTTTTCATTAGATCTCGACGTTTTGAGATTCTATAATGCTGTCGTGACTGTTCCCGTGATAATGTCCGTATGTCCGTATGTGTGTGCACTGATAGAAGGATTTCTTAGCATTTAAGAAGATTTCTTTGTATTTAAGAAATCATTTCTTAAACATCATTTCTTAGCATTTAAAAAATATTTCTTAGTATTTAAGAAATATTTCTTTGTATTTAAGAAATATTTCTTAGTAGTTATATTTCTTAATATTTAAGAAATATTTCTTTGTATTTAAGAAATATTTCTTTGTATTTAAGAAATCATTTCTTAAACATCATTTCTTAGCATTTAAAAAATATTTCTTAGTATTTAAGAAATATTTCTTTGTATTTAAGAAATATTTCTTTGTATTTAAGAAATCATTTCTTAAACATCATTTCTTAGCAATTAAAAAATATTTCTTAGTATTTAAGAAATATTTCTTAGTATTTAAGAAATATTTCTTTGTATTTAAGAAATATTTCTTAGTAGTTATATTTCTTAATATTTAAGAAATCATTTCTTAAACATCATTTCTTAGCATTTAAAAAATATTTCTTAGTATTTAAGAAATATTTCTTAGTATTTAAGAAATATTTCTTAGTATTTAAGAAATATTTCTTAGTATTTAAGAAATATTTCTTTGTATTTAAGAAATATTTCTTTGTATTTAAGAAATATTTTTTAAATACTAAGAAATTATGTTTAAGAAATGATTTCTTAAATACAAAGAAATCTTTTTAAATACTAAGAAATCCTTCTATCAGTGTGTGTGTGTGTATGATTGTTACCCTCTTATAACTTTTGAACGGCTTGACCGATTGAAATGAACTAAGCGAGGTTTCAAAGAGTTTCAATAAACTTATATTTTCTGAAAATTTAAACCGATGCGGTCCAGTAGATTTTGAGAAATTCCAATAATAAAAAATTTTAACAGCTGTTTTTTTGGAATACCTTTTAAACGGCTTTGCCGATCTATTTCAAAAACTAATCTGGTTTTAACCTAGGAAAAACGCGTCGATTGCTACCGGTCCGGTCAAAATCGGATGATTCGTTCGTGAGAAATCGTTGTCGAAAAAAATTGAAAAACATGTTTTTTTTTTTTTTCAGAATTTTTATGAAATTTATAGTCTGACCAATTTGCACTCTAAGATTCTTCAAAGAATTCAAAAAACTGAGTTAAATGCCGTAAACCGTGAAAAAATTGGTTGATTCATTCAAAAGTTATTGCGGTTGAAAAATTCAAAAAATAGTGTTCTACGAAATTTTTATCAGACTTTTTGAGCTCGAAACAGCTATCTCCTTCAGCTCAGAAAGCTCAAAATAACATGAAAATTATATAAACCGAATAAGTGAAATCTTGAGCGCTGAGGTATAGAGTTAGCGGAAAATTGCAGGGATGGCCTTTAGGGTCAACCGTTTTTCTAATTTTTTTTGGAGCTATAATTTATCAATTAGTCTTTAAATTATTTTTAAAAATTTATTGAAAAATCTTATGCTTGATAAAATTGAATTAATTTGATTTGGTGGTAAGCCAGAATTTAAAGAACTAATTTAAAAAGTTGGCCACATCGAACAGAAATATTTATCCATACACGTCAAAGATATGAGGAAGATAAGTTTTAAAAATTTTTTGGCGCTGTTTCAACCGTTTTTTATCATTTTCTTTTTATTATCACGTAAATACAAATTATACATGAGAAAAATGGGATATATTGTAATAAGAAATTAATTTGTTAAAAATTTGAAATAATTTTATTTCTTACGTAAAAACAATAAAAATTCTTCATACAGTATTTCTCTTCATTTGAAAAATTTTTCATAAATTAATTTCTTGTTACAACAATGCCAATTTTTCTGAAAATAAATTTTTTCTCATTATATTATATGCTCTTTACATTTTTGGGTAATAGCTTGGCTTTTTTGAAGCGTTTTTAATAACTTCATTTATTTGAAGACAATTATTTAATTTATTAAATTTTGATAAATATTTTTTAACATTCAACAAATATTTATTTGGGAGAAAAGTAAATTTATTAATAGTTAATAAGTATTTATTAACAGTTAGCTAGTATTTATTAACAGTTAATAAATATTTTGTTGAGTGAATTCGTTTGGCTTGCAATGTCATATGATATAAAGATTGCTTATAAGCAAAAATCATCTTTATAAATTATTTGCATTAATTATATTACATTATAATAAAGTTTATAGTAAAATACCAAATTCTATCACAGCTAATAATTATCTTTTATATTTTTAAATATTAAAAACGTTAAGTGTATACTGAGAGAAAAGTAATTGGAGAATGACCCGGTAGCTTAACTGGTAAAAGCATCCTGACATGTAATCGGGGAGATCCAGGTTCGATTCCTGGCTTGGTTAATTTTTCATGGATTTTTCAAAAAGTTGCCCTTTATTCTCAGTAGCTTTCCATCGTTAATACTTAACATATAGTCGAACAGATACTAGCATTCACCAGCTAACTAGTGTTCAAGTTCGATGGTTACCCATCGACCTAACTATCCGAAGACGAATTGTCTCAAATCGTTAGTGAAGATGGAAATTTCCATCCACTTGAAATTAGATTTATACTAGCATAAAAAATGACCGAATAGGTGATAACGGGTTAGAAGAATTATAATAAATCACGGTTGATAAAATTAATAAAAAAGATTAAAAACGATAATTTATTTAGTGAATTTAATTATTACCATGTATTCCAGCTATATAGTTATAAAAAGTGTCAAAAGAAAATTGCTATTTTTGCTTTTTATTTTAAATAAATATTTGTTAACAGTTAACAAATATTCATTAACCATTAATAAATATTTATTAACAGTTAATAAATTGTACTTAATAAATTACTTATTAACTGTTAATAAATATTTGTTAACTGTTAAGAAATATTTATTAACATTTAATAAATCGTATTTAATAAATAATTTATTAACTGTTAATAAATATTTATTAAATCCTATGATGTTAAAAAATCATTTATTAACAGTTAATAAAGCTTATTAAATATAAACAAATCCTTCTATCAGTGTAGAAGACTAGTAAACTTCCCTGTCTGGTTAAAAGAGAATATGTATATTATACTTTTGAATGTCAATGTCTTTGTCCATACTAGTATATTAACTATTTTTTTTTTTTTTTTTTTTTTCCTTTTTAACCAAGCTTTTGTGCATCCACATAAAATATTTTTCCCCACTTTTTATCTCTAAGCGAAAATATGCAATTGAGGCGACTTGAGAAAGCAAACTTTGGGTGGTAAAAGAGAGTAAAGGGTGGAAATGAGCAAGATGAGAAGGAATGGATATAGCGGGCTCGTTGGCGGTTGTTGAGACTTGGAAACTCATCCTCCCTGTCTGGGATTCTGGCACAGGGTAAAGTCGCGTCGCAGTCGGGTCTACGGGTAAGAGTAAGAGTAGGTTGACGGGCTAGTACTGGTATATAGTGTACCTAGAAGAGAAAGAGGGCTGGAGGACTGGAGGACTGGAGAACTGGATACGGGAGGTTGAGGTCGTCGGGCTTATAGGAACAAGGCATTGACCTCCAGTGAGTTAGGATGTCTGCTGGTATTGATTCGCGAGCTTACTGCTGCCGGTGATAGTAGCAGTGGAGGTGGTGCAGTCTCGACTGTACTTGTCGGGGTAAAATGGAAATACACGAATTATACCGGGTACGGAACTAGGAAGGGCGACGACTATGCCTTTAGCTTTAGTGAGGGATGAAAAGAACCATAGAGAGGGTGCATTGCCAACTCCGAGTTCTTTATACTCCCCTACGTCTCTTTTCTTTCCTCTTTGTGGGTTGAAAAACCAGACAGACTGGTTCGCTGAAAATGCTATTGATGTTATTTTAAAAAGATATTTTTTACTAATATTAATATTGAGAGTTTTTTAATATTAATTAATGGAGTTTGATGCATTGACATTGCAAGGCTTATTATATACATTAAAAGACATTTTTATTAAATAGTAATTAATTTTTTGGTAATTTACGTTAAAAACACTGAAGGAGGTTATCAGACTGACTGTAAATACTCTAAACACTGGTTAAAAAAATTATCTTATTGTTTAGTTACATAACACATGAGTCCTGTGTAGAACAAGGAATTTTATGGCTTAAAACAATATATATAAAGTATATGAACTTGGTCTAATAATTAAACTGCACTGGCCCTGCAAAAAGCTTATTTTTATCGTACTTTGTCAAGATAATTAAGAAATTTTCTCGTAATTTAAAGAGATAATCTGGATCGAAGAAAATTATTTTAAAGACAGCTAGTTGTTTTGTTTCAACAATTTTTTGCCTTGAATTTTATCATCTTGACTCAAGAACATGTAGTACAGTCTGATGTCGGTAATTCAGTCTGGACCAGTGACAACAAATGCCAATTTAATATATCGGTTTGTTTATTTGAAACACATGTAAAATACACTGAAGGAGGTTATCAGACTGACTGTAAATACTCTAAACACTGTTTTAAAAAATTATCTTATTGTTTAGTTACATAACACATGAGTCCTGTGTAGAACAAGGATTTTTATGGCTTAAAACAATATATATAAAGTACACTGATAAAAGAATTTATTTGTATTAAAAAATATTTGTTAATAGTTAACAAATCATTTATTAAAGATCACTTTTTAGTATTAAACAAATATTTTTTAGTATTTAAAATGGTTTGTTTGTATTTAATAAATCTAATATTCATTTATTGAATATTAATAAATCTTTTTAAATACTAAGAAATATTTTTTAAGGACTAAAAAGTGGTTTCTAATAAATGATTTGTTAAATATTAACAAATATTTTTAACTATAAACAAATCCTTCTATCAGTGTATATGAACTAGGTCTAATAATTAAATTGCACAAGCCCTGCAAAAAGCTTATTTTTATTGTACTTTGTCAAGATAATTAAGAAATTTTCTTGTATTTTAAAGAGATCATCTGGATCCAAGAAAATTATTTTAAAGACAGCTAGTTGTTTTGCTTCAACAATTTTTTGCCTTGAATTTTATCATCTTGACTCAAGAACATGTAGTACAATCTGATGTCAGTAATTCAGTCTGGACCAGTGACAACAAATGCCAATTTAATATATCGGTTTGTTTGTTTGAAACACATGTAAAATGCACTGAAGGAGGATATCAGACTGACTGTAAATACTCTAAACACTGTTTGTAAAAATTATCTTATTGTTAAGTTACATAACACATGAGTCCTGTGTAAAACAAGGATTTTTATGGCTTAAAACAATATAATTAAAGTATATGAACTTGGTCTAATAATTAAATTGCACTGGCCCTGCAAAAAGCTTATTTTTATTGTACTTTGTCAAGATAATTAAGAAATTTTCTTGTAATTTAAAGAGATAATCTGGATCGAAGAAAATTATTTTAAAGACAGCTAGTTGTTTTGTTTCAACAATTTTTTGCCTTGAATTTTATCATCTTGACTCAAGAACATGAAGTACAGTCTGATGTCGGTAATTCAGTCTGGACCAGTGACAACAAATGCCAATTTAATATATCGGTTTGTTTGTTTGAAACACATGTAAAATACACTGAAGGAGGTTATCAGACTGACTGTAAATACTCTAAACACTGTTTGTAAAAATTATCTTATTGTTTAGTTACATATCACATGAGTCCTGTGTAGAACAAGGATTTTTATGGCTTAAAACAATATATATAAAGTAAATGAACTTGGTCTAATAATTAAATTGCACTGGCCCTGCAAAAAGCTTATTTTTATTGTACTTTGTCAAGATAATTAAGAAATTTTCTTGTAATTTAAAGAGATAATCTGGATCGAAGAAAATTATTTTAAAGACAGCTAGTTGTTTTGTTTCAACAATTTTTTGCCTTGAATTTTATCATCTTGACTCAAGAACATGTAGTACAGTCTGATGTCGGTAATTCAGTCTGGACCAGTGACAACAAATGCCAATTTAATATATCGGTTTGTTTGTTTGAAACACATGTAAAATGCACTGAAGGAGGTTATCAGACTGACTGTAAATACTCTAAACACTGGTTAAAAAAATTAAACTAGATAATTTACTGTTGGCACTCTCTTGCGGTCTACATCAAAGTATAGCAAATGAAATTTTTTGTTGATAATTAGTTTTCTACCCTAACCTAGCTGCATTCTAATAATTCTGTCTTATAAGTTATCTAAACTAAAATAAAGAATAACCAAAATATTAAATCAATCTCTCCGATTATATTGGTTGTACGTTTATTAGTAATTTCTTTATAGTAAAGTTTATTTAGTTGAATATGTGATGGGTCCTGAGATAAGGCAGTTTTATGCGCGAACACTACCTATTTATTTATCATTTAGTTATTCTTTTTTCAATGATTAAATTTAAAAATAGAATCAATTTACGAGAGATTATTTACTTCTGCCAAGTTTAATGATTTTTTATTTAATAATTGGTCAAAAAGCGTCTCAGTATTTTATTCAAAATTTAAATATTCCCTGTCTTACATATTCTTACAAGAATTTCCATAAAAAAGTTTTATAGATTTAACAAAAAATTTTTGATTAAATTAAATTTCAATTTTTTAATCATTTTTATTTATTCACATATTCAAAATTTTAATAAACGTAAAAATAATTTATATAAAAAACTAAATAATAATAATAAAATCTTGACAAATGGGTAAAAAATGGCTTGCATCGCGTGATGGGGAAATATTGCATGCGCCAATGTGTCTAGCTACAGACAATACAACCGGTATCGATCATTCTACGGTGTACTAAATCCATACCACATAAAATAAAACTGTATCATGCATATAATACAGTTGTGTATAACTAATGCGCTAATATTATAGCTATGGGTAATAACAGTATCAAATAATAAGCTTAAAACTGACTATAGTATATAAAAAAATCTATATCCAGATCCCCATTGAACAATTTATTTCAAACTAAATTATTTAACATGTACATCTAGTTAAAAATAAAATTTTATGTAAATAAATGTAAATTAAAAGTTTTTATAAAAATTTGAATGATCCCACTGGCTTATTTTCGCAGTTAAATTCAATGAGTGAAATAGTATCGGCAAATTGAGAGAGCGAAAGTTCGTCCCAGTGCCTCTATCCTAGCCAGTCTGCAACACTATATAGTTAACTCTCTTCTTTTTCCCCTTGTCTGTCTGGCTGTACTACCCTTATCCTTACCCTTACTCTTACTCCATTGCACCACTACTCTTCTCTATGTTTACCCCTTCTTTTATGAAGCATAGTAGAGATAAAAAAGCATGACTACACAAAGAAGTTTTTTGTAAAAAAAAAAAAAAAAACTCCAGACGGTTCGGGTCTTCTTCAGTTATTTTTCTATAAATAGCTGAATTTTAAAATAAAAATTTTTTATGTCTTATGTAATCATATTAATTGATAGAAGGATTTATTTATATTTAATAAGCTTTATTAACTGTTAATAAATGATTTTTTAACATAGGATTTAATAAATATTTATTAACAGTTAATAAGTAATTTATTAAGTACAATTTATTAAATGTTAATAAATATTTATTAATGGTCAATGAATATTTGTTAATTGTTAACAAATATTTATTTAAAATAAAAAGCAAAAATAGCAATTTTTTTTGACACTTTTTATAACTCTACAGCTGGAATTTATGATAATAATTAAATTCACTAAATAAATTAACGTTTTTAATATTTAAAAATATAAAAGATAATTATGAGCTGTGATAGAATTTGCTATTTTACAATAAACGTTATTATAGTGTAATATAATTAATGCAAATAATTTAAAAAGATGATTTTTGTTTATAAGCAATCGTGATATCATGTGACATTGCAAGTCAAACAAATTCACTCAAAAAAATATTTATTAACTGTTAATAAATATTTGTTAACTATTAATAAATACTTATTAACTACTAGCCGTTACCCGCCCGCTTCGCGTGGCGTACAATATACGTGTATTTGTATATCTATATTCACAAATATAGGTATACAAATGCATAGAGTGATCATATAATGGTACATGATCATCTATTAGGGCTTTTACCTTATATAAAAATTTTTAATTTTTTTTATGTTTAATGCCTTCTTATTATCCTTTAGGAATTGAATTTTATAATTTTTTAATTAACGCCCACGCAAGGATTTGTGAGGGTGGCATTTCATAAAATTCATTCTTTACAGCTCAAAAACTCCAAAAAAATCAATCTGGCCAAGTTTCAATCCTTTAGCTGCTATAGATTAAAAGGTACAATTTCTTTTAATTTTACGCCCACGCACGGACATGTGGGGGTAGAATTTAATGAAATTTATTCTTAACAGCTCAAAAACGCCAAAAAAGCATTCTGGCCATGTTTCAAAGTTTTAATAGCTATGGATTGAAATTGACGAATTGTTTCTTAATTTGACGCCCACGCACGGGCACGCCAGGGGGGGTGGAATGTCACAGAATTCGTTTTTAAAAAGTTTCTAAATGTAATTTGAAACATTCTGACCAAGTTTTGAACTATTAAAAGCCATAATTGAAAAATATGAATTTTTTTTCGTGAACACCCCCGCAACCCCCCTTGTGGGTGGAATTTCGTGAAATCCGTTCTTAGCTGACCTCTACTTGGCAAAAGGAATATTCCTGCCAAATTTCAAGTCTCTAGGTCTTATAGTTCCAGAGATATCGTGATGAGTGACTATCTATATCTATAGAAAGTCTCCTATATATATATATAGATTAATGGATTTTCGAAACTTTTTGAATACGTACTTATCATGAAATTTATTTAATTATAATGGTCCTTAGAAAGCACTTGCTCTATAGAGCCAAAATTCAATAAATAAATAAAATAATAAAATCAAACACTGTACTAGCTAATATATTTTAAAATTAAAGATAGTCAGGGATAAAGAAAAAAAATTAACTTGAAAATAAATTTTCTTAGCTCAAGAAATTATTAATGAAGAATAAAAATTTCTTTCTTGCTCCAAAATAAATTTAACTGGTGCAAAAAATTATTTTTTTTTCTTCTTGGAAAAAAATTTACTAAATAAAAAAATATTCACCATGGTTTTTTATTGAGTTTTAGTGACTAATATTTAATATTATGATTGCCATAAGGCCCGCTTACTCGATCGATTTGGCGTCACGCAATTGACGAAAATAACAGACTGCCTGAACATGACCACGGAGAACATAGTTAAAATTAGTATGAGCTTTATTGAAACATTGAACCAACAGCAACTGTTAAACTTCAATTTTTTTACTAAAACTTGTAACGGTTACTTAATGAAAATTATAATAATTGTTATTCTATGTTAGCTTTGCTGTTTGCAATATTACTACAAAAATTTTATTTTCACTGACAGAAGGATTAACTATTGATAATTAAATTTATTTGAAGACAATTATTTAATTTATTAAATTTTAATGAATATTTTTTAACATTCAATAAATATTTATTTGGGAGGAAAGTACATTTATTAATAGTTAAAAAGTATTTATTAATAGTTAACAAATATTTATTAACAGTTAATAAATATTTTTTTGAGTGAATTTGTTTGGCTTGCAATGTCACATGATATCACGATTGCTTACAAACAAAAATCATCTTTATAAATTATTTGCATTAATTATATTACATTATAATAACGTTTATTGTAAAATAGCAAATTCTATCACAGCTCATAATTATCTTTTATATTTTTAAATATTAAAAACGTTAATTTATTTAGTGAATTTAATTATTATCATGTATTCCAGCTGTAGAGTTATAAAAAGTGTCAAAAGAAAATTGCTATTTTTGCTTTTTATTTTAAATAAATATTTGTTAACAGTTAAAAAATATTCATTGACCATTAATAAATATTTATTAACAGTTAATAAATTGTACTTAATAAATTACTTATTAACAGTTAATAAATATTTTTAACTTCCCGCTACGAAAATCGAAGATTTTCAAAAATCGGGAAGTTATTGTTTTCACCCCGTTTTGCAAAAATCAAGTTTTCATCAGATCTCGACGTTTGAAGGTCACAGGAAGCTTCCCTGACTATCCCCGTGAGGTTGTCACGGTGTCTGTATGTATGTATGTGTGTGTGTGTGTGTGTGTGTGTGTGTGTGTGTGTGTGTGTGTGTGTGTGTGTGTGTGTGTGTGTGTGTGTGTGTGTGTGTGTGTGTGTGTGTGTGTGAAAGTATGTGAACCGCTTATAACTTTTGAACGGCTTGACCGATTTCATCGCGGTTGGTGCCATTCGAAAGGGCTTGACCAAACTTAGATTTTGAAAACTATTTGGACCGATTCAGATCAATAGATTTTGAGAAATCTTCAAAAAACTGAAAAAAAAAATTTTTTTAAATGTGGTTTTTTTGGAATAACTTTTAAACGGCTTGATGGTTCAATTTCAAAAACTAATCAGCTCTTAACCTTAAAAAACCACGTCGATCGCCACCAGTCCGGTCAAAATCGGTTGATTCATTCGAGAGATATCGTGAACGAAAGAAAACCGAAAAAAGTGTTTTTTCGGAATAACTCCAAAATTCCTAGCGCGATCAATTCAAAATTTAAGATTCTTTGTGAGGCTTGAAAAACTGCGTCGAATGCTTCTAACCGCGTAAAAATCGGTTTATTCATTCAAAAGTTATTGTGGTTTAAAAATTCAAAAAATAGTGTCGTATCAAATCTCTATCAGACTTTTGAGCTCGAAGAGCTTTAAAGGAGAGGAAAGCAATCTCTTTGAGCTCGGAGAGCTCAAAATAACCCATAAATCGTATTTTTGAGCTCGAAGAGCTCAAAAACGTCATTGGTACAATTTTAAGCGCCTAAGTATGGAATTAGCGGGAAGTTGCAGGGATGGCCTTCAGGGTCAACCGTTTTCCTAATTTTTTTGAGTGAATTTGTTTGGCTTGCAATGTCACATGATATCACGATTGCTTACAAACAAAAATCATCTTTATAAATTATTTGCATTAATTATATTACATTATAATAACGTTTATTGTAAAATAGCAAATTCTATCACAGCTCATAATTATCTTTTATATTTTTAAATATTAAAAACGTTAATTTATTTAGTGAATTTAATTATTATCATGTATTCCAGCTGTAGAGTTATAAAAAGTGTCAAAAGAAAATTACTATTTTTGCTTTTTAGTTTAAATAAATATCTGTTAACAGTTAACAAATATTCATTAACCATTAATTTATTTATTATTTATTTATTTTAACAGTACATTGAACCCTACAGCAATGCCAATAATTGGGTTCCATAGAAAAGAAATGAATATAACAATTGTTTTATTATAATAAAGCTTACATATAAAATTAATAGTAGTAAGTCTATGCTTTATCTGATAAATTGATCATATATTATTTGATAGTAATTAACAATTAGATAGGATGCACTAAGTCAGTGTCCAATTGAGGAACAAAGTTTAGCAAGAGAGCCAATTAATAAATATTTATTAACAGTTAATAAATTGTACTTAATAAATTAATTATTAATTGTTAATAAATATTAGTTAACTGTTAACAAATATTTATTAACATTTAATAAATCATATTTAATAAATAATATATTAACTGTTAATAAATATTTATTAAATCCTATAATGTTAAAAAATCATTTATTAACAGTTAATAAAAAGCTTATTAAATATAAACAATTCCTTCTATCAGTGCAGATTATTTGACTAATAATACTCTGCGATATAAGTAAAAAAAATCAATTTCAGTTTCAAGAAAACTCCTTTTTTTTTTGTCGAGAGTAGAGCACTACCTCAACACTTCGCTTATGAGGCGTGCAATTAATTTAATATTGAAATAGATTTTAATTTTATGGGTGGAAAGATACATACCATAGTTAAAACCCTTTTTTTCCCTCATCTCCTTAATTTTCTTTTATAAAGTCGATCCGAGCTGTAGCGGTTGCAGTAGTTAGTAGTTAGTACATGTACAAATACATATAAACATACATGTGCATACCCAGTACAGTATAAAAGACAGGGTGAGCAGATCGGTGTAAGTGGGGACACGTCTGCGTTTACTTGTCGATGTGAGAATCGGATTTGTATAAGTGCAGACAGAAAGGGGGCTGTAAACGCACTCGCTGTCTCGTCGCATTGGCGTAGCTTCTAAAGTCTAGTAATATTTACAATGCACGTACATAATTGGGTCATCTAAGTATTGTGTATAAAATTCTTCTTAAAAGAATTTTTAATATTTTTTTTATATTTAAATTTAGCTAAAATTTTGTTTAAATAAATTTTTTTAAAATTTAATTTTATTATTTTTTAAAAGAAATAAATTAATTTTAGCTTCTAGGTAATTTAATTAGTAATTAAAAAATTGAATTTTTTTGGATGTATATATTGCATAATTATTAATATATGTGGAAGCAAAGACGTTGCATAATAAATAAGTGTAAAACATGGATGATCGATTAGAGAAAAAGCCATAAAGTTTGCATCCCCTCTGGCTCTGATGATGTGGGGTGTTTGGCCGTCGCGAAATATAAAGCATAGTTAGTAGAAGATGCGTGCGCACTGGTAGTGCAGTGGAGGTCATCCACCTGAAAGGTCGGGGTCATGTTTTACCTTGCAGAGAGAAAGCGAGAAAGAAAGCTTGAGGGAAAGAGAGGGTGATAGGGGAGAGCAAAATATAATATTACGGCGAGAGATGCGCGAGGACAGAGGGATCGAAGGCGACGTAGAGAGCGATGGACGAGTAGAGTTGCCAGGGTCGGGGGCGGACTAGATCTCCATAGCAACCCTCACACTGTCAAGGCTGGACTATCGGTTCTCGATGCGGTTTTTTTATGGAGCTTTTACATTTACTGATAAATTGTTAGTTATTTTTCTTAATGGGTAATATTAAGGTTCTTTATGTCGATTTGTAATTGGTTGTTGATATGGTAAACTTGGATTATTACCGTACACAAAAAAAAGGTTCACTTGAGCCAAGAATAGTATATTACACATCTAGGGCAGTAAAATAAGAATTGTCTCAGATCACATGTAATTGTTGTCCGAGGCGAAGCCGATTACCGCGATTATATTCAAGGCTTTTAACTGTCAAATAACTCGGCGTGTTTTAGTGTTAAATAAGTTTTTAAATAAATTGTTATATTTTTCATAATAATTATTCATTCATAGAAATTATTATTAATTAACTTTAATAATATTGATTACTTTATATCAAGTTTTTGATATTTAAATAACAATATAACCAAATGATTCGACGCATGTGCAGTAGGGGCGTCAATAATTGGGGTTACGGTACGTCAATAATTAGATCAATCAGTTTTTTAACCCGTCAATAATTGGTGTATCCAGATCCGAACAAAAACAGTTTCACTGTAAAAAAATCGCGCCAAGTCCACGTTCATAAGACTATTAAGAAAAAAAAATTTGTTTTTTTCTTTACAAAAATATATAAAATAAAAAAATTAAAAAATCCAAGTAACCGATATGATTGTTTATGATTTTCGGAATTTAAAAAAAATTTTGTTACAAATTTAAAAATTAAAAAAAAAGTTTGGAACGTATTTAGTGTGCGCGGTTGCAAAATTTGAAAAAATTGAAATACACAATGACGCACACTAAATACGTTCCAAACTTTTTTTTTAATTTTTAAATTTGTAAAAAAATTTTTTTTAATTTCCGAAAATCATAAACAATTATATCGGTTACTTGGATTTTTTAATTTTTTTATTTTATATATTTTTGTAAAGAAAAAAACAAATTTTTTTTTCTTAATAGTCTTATGAACGTGGACTTGGCGCGATTATTTTACAGTGAAACTGTTTTTGTTCGGATTTTAATATTTTTTGTAATTATAATAAAAATTTACAATTGGTACCAACTTAATTAAATCTCGCGTTGGTTGCATTTTTTATAGCAAACTATCCCCTTGAAACTACAGTTTGTGTAAAAATAATTCCAGCGCACCCTGGCGGGTGTAGATGCAAGCTGTGAAATATCTATTTTTAACTGTAGTTTCCCATCTAATGAAGGATTACTATGCATTCTCGAATTATTTAGTCTGTGGCAGATCACTTTGCCCATCGAAAAAAAGTCAGGATCGAAATTTTTGCGTTGCTATAGTTTGTGCTGATTAAATTTAATAATTTCAAGTAGATTAATTGTTATAAGTGAATATAATTCATTAATAACAGTCAAATAAAGTATGAATTACTGTTATAATATACAATTTAGGAAAAAAAAGTACCGTATAATTAAATAAAATTTTGCAACCTCAAAATACCGTTCTGCTTACAGTAAACACAGTTGGTAGTCTGGCGCTCCGTTTACAGCAGATTTGAACGGAACTTGGCGCCAGATTCTACCGAATCTGTGGATTAAAAAATTATAGTGACAGCTAAATTTAATGTCATTTAATTTTATGTGTTGATTGTTTCAGTGTGTAAATTTATTTTTTGTTAATTAATATTAATTACTTTGCATTTATTATCTGATTTATATTTGTTTCTTTTTTTTTAACTTTTTATTTGTTTTTAGGGACTCGCTTCGCTCGTGCGTTCAACTTCGCTTTCGTGGGCAATCGACAACTTGTCGCACTTGTTACACAATATACTATAAACAATAGTAATAATTGTATTGGTGAACTAAAAAATTATTTCGTTTAATTTAAGACTAAAAAAATTAATTTTGATATATTTCCGATTCGCATCTACAGTTATAATATTTAGTCATACTGAAATACATTTTTAACATGTATGTATATGAAATAATAATTGTTTTACGTGTTGAATACTATGATTCTTATAATTTTCATGTCTGTATCTATTTTCTACCCATCTAATTATTTACTAAGCAAATATTCGACTATATTAATAACGAAAAATAAGCACTTAAGTAAATGTTGAATATAAATTACTACGAATGACCAAAATATTAGTTTAGTTGCGACAATAATAATTTTAAATGAATATTAATTTAAATAAGCCGTTTCTTATAATAATTAAATATGTGAACATTATTTTCTATAATTTAAACCAATATTGAATATAATGCAGTAAGGTATGGATCATATTTGAGATGTCTGGTAGTCGAAAAAAGTTTTATCGCGCTGTCTCAAAGCAATCGGTCGATTACAGGTTCAATGTCAAGTGCAAATTCTGATATATTAATTCTTAATATCTCTCATGACACTCAGTTGTATATAATTTTTGTCATTGTTGATTGATATATTTTGTTGCAACTGTAATTAATTTATTTTTTGAATTATTCATAATGATAATAAATTTATAAACAGATTTAAAAACACTGTTTTAATTAATTAATTTTAATATTTTATTATTAATCTAACTGTTTTATCAGTTTAATAAAATATCGAATTTTTTTAAAATATAGCAGTCTTGTGACAATAATAAAAAAAGTATTACCGCAATTTAATTGTCTTGTAGCAGATAAAGAAGTTTTTATTATTATTTTAAAAGAGGAGGGACAAAATAAGATAGTACGAAAATATGGTATGAAAATTTTTTTTTCTATGATTTGTTTAAAATTTTATTTTTCAGCTCAAGAAAAAAAAATTTTCTGGATTTGGAAAAAATTTTAGATAAAAATTAGAGTTTTTAAGAAGAAAAATTTTAAGATCAATTTTTTCCATGAACTTACTGATAAAAAAAAAAAAAAAAACAAAATTTCGATCAATAAGTAGACTGTAATTTTTTAATAATAAATAATCAAATAATTAATTATTTGACATGTCAAAATTATTTTCGGGGAAACATAAAGGAAAAATTAAATAAAAATAAAAAAATCTTTATTAAATTCTTCTGAGCTTGTTTAAAACTTCATATAAATTATTCTAAGCTCAATTATGTAATTTTAACAAAATTATTATTCTATATTTAGCCCATTAATGATTTTATGAAATTTTAATCAATCAAATTAATAATAAATAATGAAATAATTAATAATTTGACTTGTCAAAATTATTATGATGACGGGAAAAAAAAGAAAAAATTACATTATATAATGTTACGAAGCTTCATATAATAAAATTGGAAAAATTAAAGTTTAACATTGTAATTTTGACAGATTTTGTAAGACTTACATTGTAAAATGTAAATATTACATTCAAAGTTGTGAAAATTAATATTTAAAGTTTGAATTTTAAAAATGTTATTATTTTAAACGAAAATTTTTCTAGTTTTAAATTAAAAGCGATATTTAAGTAATAGTAATAATTACTATTTATATAATGTGATTTTTGTCTCTATCATTGATATTCTTTGAACTTTGAAAGACTAGGTCTTTTTTTTTGATTATATAAAAAATATTATTTATTTTTGAAATTATACTAAACATTCCTCAGTAAAAACTACGCAGTTTTTTTTAATAATTTTTTATTTTTATTTCTAATGAAAACTCAATACTTTTATGTTTAGCTGTAAAATTTAACAGATAGTATGTATCATGAAAATTTAACGATCAAAAGTATTTTCCATTATTGCCTCTAATCAATTTTAGTGTCATGAGCAGTTTTCAATCCGTATTATATAAGTCTAAAGTAAAAATATAATCGGTTAAAAATATAATAGATAGATCATTGCGTTTTTAAAGTTTAAAAAAATAAAATTATTGTCAAGTTAATAACAATGAAATTTTACCTTATAATTTACTTATTTGCATTCATAATTGTTATTAGAGGAAGATTTAAACAAAATTTATGTTTTCGCAACAGTAGTTTTGTAAGTATTATAATAATTATTAAAATATTAATTTTTGTAAAAATAAAAATAATTTTAAATTCTCTTTTAGTGTTCATCAAATAAAGACTGCTGTTTTGAATTGAGTTGTGTTAACGATAAGGCTGATTTTTATGTTAATCAATTTTGTACACCTTTAAGAGAATATAATATTAATGACAATTCTAAGACTGTGTTAAATATTAAAAAAACACATCGCCAATGTGTTGCTAATAAAAATAAAGTAAGTAAATCATGCAACGTATTCACTGAGAAAAAAAATTTATTCGTTGAAATTTTTAATAATTTTATTTTTTAGCTGAAGAAATAAAAATTTTTTTCACAATAATTTTCATGAAAAAAAAATGATTAAGATTGGGAAAGAACAATTTTGGATAAAAATTCGCAAATTGTTTATCTAAAATTGTTTTTTTGCAAATCAAAAAAATTTTTTTTTAACTGAAAAATTTCGGTGAAAAAAATTGAATTTTTTTTAGCTAAAAAGTGAAATTGTTGAAAACTTTTAAACAAATTAATTTCTTGTCACAATAATGTCTGTTTTTTTTCGAAATACATTTTTTCTCTCAGTGTACTTATAATAGATATTTATACATAGTTTAATCAAATAAATTAAATTTTCAGTGTAAACAAAATCGTGAGTGTTGCTCTCGCATTTGTTATCGAGATATTGGCTCTGGTTTGTCAGAATGTATCGAGCATTCTTAAGCAATCAAATTTTTCAGTAGATTTCGTAAAAATTTTGCTATATGTTGACATTACTCGACGAGCTGAGTCAGAAAATACATATGGTTCAAAAGTTTATAGATGGGTGATTCTCTGTAAGGATGTTTTTCGCTGTCCCAGGCATTTTTTTATTAAAAAAATTGTTATTTTGCTGCTAAAAAAAATTTGTTACAAAAGTAAAAAAACATTTCTATTTGGAGCATTGAAAACTAAAATGAAATAAATTTTGGTTTTTTTGTTATGAATTCGTAAACCACCAAAATAACAGTCCCCTGGGCTGTCCCATTCACAAAATTAAAACTTTAAGATTAAATTTTAATTTATTCGTCAATAATATATAATTTGGTCCATAATGTTTATAAACTTAATTAGTTAACTAACAATCTTCTTCAATAAAAAGTACCGAAAATTAATTTGTTTTATTAAATTCATTAAACCAAAGTTTGTCCCAGGCATTTTAAGAACAGTCCCCTGCCAGAAGTTCAAAGCCAAAAAAAAAAGATCCAGCGTATTATTTTACCTTTTGTACGGTTTATAAGGATCTAACTAGCCTTAAGTTAATAACCATAGGGCTGTTAGCGCTTTATCGCCATTTTATTTAGTGTCAAAGCACCGTTTTTTCTGGAAATATGTGTCTGGGCCACTTCAAAACTCAGTCCCCTGGCAACTATTTTTATTTATAATTTATTTATAAAATTGTATCTATAAGTCTTAATATTATTCTAATTAATGTAAACATTCATTGAGAACTTGAAAAGTTGAATGCATTGAAATAGTTTGCTTGATTTTTCTCAATTTGATAAAAAAAAATCAGGAAAACGGTTGCCCGACTAGAAATTGTAGTGAGGAATGCCGAAGAATTAGTGAGGGGCAAGTTTGGCTTGCCTAACTTAGGCAAGCCTAATTTGCGCCTTCTTAAATCCACGTTAGGCAAAACGAAGATTGGCATGCCAAATTTGCATGTAATTTGGGACATCTATGGCAAGCCGAACTTCGGCGAACCTTTGGAACGCCTGACTAGCTGGAAGTAACGATAACCAAAGATTTGCCGAAGTTTGGCTTGCCATAAATGTCCCTAATTACCTTTAAGTTTGGTAAACTGAACTTTCGTAAGTCTTTGGATTTTATAATTTCCTGCAAGTTAGGTATTCCAAACATTCGCCAAACTTCGTCTTACCATAGATGGCCCCAATTACTTTTAAGTTTGGCAAACCGAACTTCCGTAGACCTTTGGATTTTATAATTTCCTGCAAGTTAGGCATTCCAAACGTTTGACGAACTTCGGCGTTTCTTGCCAAAGTACTCTAAAACGGAGTGGGAGAAGATATTTGGCTTCAAGTCTTTCCAAGGTTAAGCCTTTTAGTTATATACATATAAAAGTGTGTATTTATGAGAGTATTTGTGTATTGTACATATAAATATGGTGTCTCATGTACCCGACTAGAAATTTCATTGAGGCATATGCCGAAGAACCAATTCGGGGCAAGTTTGGCTTGCCTAACTTAGGCTTGCCTAGGTTGTATCTCATAAAAACCAAGGTAGGCAGAACGAAATGTTTGGCTTGCCATATTTGAACGTAACTAGGAAAGTTTCATGGATTCCTTAAGTCATATCATGGGAACGCCGAACTGATTTCAAGTAACGATAACCTGAGTTTTGCTAGTTTGGAGCGAACTTGGCTTTCCGAACTTAGGCTAGCCCAATTCGAATCTTATTTGTTTTAAATTAGGCAAGCCGAACATTGGTTGTGCTTATAAGTATCTTGAAGTAAGAGGTCGCTCATCATCGGCGTAGCGTCGCGGTATGGTATAGGGCCCTCGTGCGTCGGGTACCGTGTTCGAGTCTCGCGTTCGACATGTACGATTTTTAATAATTAATAATTTCTAATTATAATTACTATTAAGGCGAGTATAAAGTAAAGTTAAGTGTTATGTGTGATTAGTGTATCTAACTCCTCCATCATCTCCTTCCCCCTTGACTTATCAAATCTACCAATCAAAAAAACCTCTTCACATTAAAAAACGCTCCAAAAAACAAAAAAAAATTACAGAAAAAATAAAATTAAATAATAAAAATAATATTAAATAAAAGCAACAAAGAATTTTTTTTTTTTATTCATGAAATATTTAAAAAATTTAGTCCTAAATTTAATATTTATACTTAAAATAGTAAAAGAAGATAAAAAAATAAGCATTTGTTATTATTAATTTTCGCTTGATAATAAAAAAGCTAAAAATCAAGAAAGAATTAGATTTGGATTCTTCGTTGCGAATTTGGTTTCCAAACTGCAACCTAATCAGGAAGCCAAGTTAGGCTGAGCCTCGCAACTGCGTTACATCCCAAACTTCGGCCTGGTTTGGATGCCTCACTTACTGCAAGTTTGGAATTCGGCATGCCTTACTTGCGCCAAATCACTGCCTCACTGAAATTTCTAGTCGGGATTGTCTCCATCATTGATATTCTTTGAACTTTGAAAGACTAGGTCTTTTTTTTTAATTATATAAAAAATATTATTTATTTTTGAAATTATACTAAACATTCCTCAGTAAAAACTACGCAGTTTTTTTTAATAATTTTTTATTTTTATTTCTAATAAAAACTCAATACTTTTATGTTTAGCTGTAAAATTTAACAGATAGTACGTATCATAAAAATTTAACGATCAAAAGTATTTTCGATTATTGCCTCTAATTAATTTTAGTGTCATGAGCAGTTTTCAATCCGTATTATATAAGTCTAAAGTAAAAATATAATCGGTTAAAAATATAATAGATAGATCATTGCGTTTTTAAAGTTTAAAAAAAATAAAATTATTGTCAAGTTAATAACAATGAAATTTTACCTTATAATTTACTTATTTGCATTCATAATTGTTATTAGAGGAAGATTTAAAAAAAATTTATGTTTTTACGACAGTAGTCTTGTAAGTATTATAATAATTATTAAAATATTAATTTTTGTAAAAAATAAAGATAATTTTAAGTTCTCTTTTAGTGTTCATCAAATAAAGACTGCTGTTTTGAATTGAGTTGTGTTACCTATAAGGCTTATTTTTTCATTCATCAATTTTGTACACCTTTAAGAGAATATAATATTAATGACAATTCTAATACTGTGTTGAATATTAAAAAAACACATCGCCAATGTGTTGCTAATAAAAATAAAGTAAGTAAATCATGCAACGTATTCACTGAGAAAAAAAATTTATTCGTTGAAATTTTTAATAATTTTATTTTTTAGCTGAAGAAATAAAAATTTTTTTCACAATAATTTTCATGAAAAAAAAATGATTAAGATTGGGAAAGAACAATTTTGGATAAAAATTCGCAAATTGTTTATCTAAAATTGTTTTTTTGCAAATCAAAAAAATTTTTTTTTAACTGAAAAATTTCGGTGAAAAAAATTGAATTTTTTTTAGCTAAAAAGTGAAATTGTTGAAAACTTTTAAACAAATTAATTTCTTGTCACAATAATGTCTGTTTTTTTTCGAAATACATTTTTTCTATCAGTGTACTTATAATAGATATTTATACATAGTTTAATCAAATAAATTAAATTTTCAGTGTAAACAAAATCGTGAGTGTTGCTCTCGCACTTGTTATCGAGATATTGGCTCTGGTTTGTCAGAATGTATCGAGCATTTTTAAGCAATCAAATTTTTCAGTAGATTTCGTAAAAATTTTGCTATATGTTGACATTACTCGACGAGCTGATTCAGAAAATACATATGGTTCAAAAGTTTATAGATGGGTGATTCTCTGTAAGGATGTTTTTCGCTGTCCCAGGCATTTTTTTATTAAAAAAATTGTTATTTTGTTGCTAAAAAAAATTTGTTACAAAAGTAAAAAAACATTTCTATTTGGAGCATTGAAAACTAAAATGAAATAAATTTTGGTTTTTTGTTATGAATTCGTAAACCACCAAAATAACAGTCCCCTGGGCTGTCCCATTCACAAAATTAAAACTTTAAGATTAAATTTTAATTTATTCGTCAATAATATATAATTTGGTCCATAATGTTTATAAACTTAATTAGTTAACTAACAATCTTCTTCAATAAAAAGTACCGAAAATTAATTTGTTTTATTAAATTCATTAAACCAAAGTTTGTCCCAGGCATTTTAGACTAAATTTTTTAAATATTTCATGAATAAAAAAAACAAATTCTTTGTTGCTTTTATTTAATATTATTTTTATTATTTAATTTTATTTTTTCTGTAATTTCTTTTTGTTTTTTGGAGCGTTTTTTAATGTGAAGAGGTTTTTTTGATTGGTAGATTTGATAAGTCAAGGGGGAAGGAGATGATGGAGGAGTTAGATACACTAATCACATAAAACACTTAACTTTACTTCACACTCGCCTTAATAGTAATTATAATTAGAAATTATTAATTATTAAAAATCGTACATGTCGAACGCGAGACTCGAACACGGTACCCGACGCACGAGGGCCCTATACCATACCGCGACGCTACGCCGATGATGAGCGACCTCTTACTTCAAGATACTTATAAGCACAACCAATGTTCGGCTTGCCTAATTTAAAACAAATAAGATTCGAATTGGGCTAGCCTAAGTTCGGAAAGCCAAGTTCGCTCCAAACTAGCAAAACTCAGGTTATCGTTACTTGAAACCAGTTCAGCGTTCCCATGATATATCAGACTTAAGGAATCCATGAAACTTTCCTAGTTACGTTCAAATATGGCAAGCCAAACATTTCGTTCTGCCTACCTTGGTTTTTATGAAATACAACCTAGGCAAGCCTAAGTTAGGCAAGCCAAACTTGCCCCGAATTGGTTCTTCGGCATATGCCTCAATGAAATTTCTAGTCGGGTACATGAGACACCATGTTTATATGTACAATACACAAATACTCTCATAAATACACACTTTTATATGTATAGAACTAAAAGACTTAACCTTGGAAAGACTTGAAGCCAAATATCTTCTCCCACTCCGTTTTAGAGTACTTTGGCAAGAAACACCGAAGTTCGTCAAACGTTTGGAATGCCTAACTTGCAGGAAATTATAAAATCCAAAGGTCTACGGAAGTTCGGTTTGCCAAACTTAAAAGTAATTGGGGCCATCTATGGTAAGAAGAAATTTGGCGAATGTTCCCGAGTAAAAACAGAATTCCGCCGCACTACCGCCGCAACACCGCTGCACGGCTTTTTAAGCGCCGCACCACCGCTGCACTACAGCTGTGACAATTTTGGTTATTTTATAAGTGCCGTATCACCGCCGCACAACCGCCGTGACAAGTAAAGAATTTATTTATTCGCCGCACTACCGCCGCACCAGCGCCGTGACAAGTAAATAAATTTCTATTCGCCGCACCACCGCTGCACCACCGCCGCACCACAGCTGTGACGCGCCCGGGTAAAAATAAAATTATTAATTTTTACGAAAAAATAATAAATTTCGTTCGACCGCCGCACCACCGCTGCACCACCGCCGCACCATACCACTGTTTGATGGTATATACATTAAAATAATATATTCGTTGATCATTCAAATAGCTTAACTAAATTTTTTAAGTTAAGTATGGCTTGCAGTGCAGTTGGCAATGTTCGAGACTTCCATGCAGACGATCCAGGTTCGAATCCCATCACAGTTCAATTTTTAAAATTCTTTCAGAGTATTTCGATAGGCGTACCGCTTCTGTGCAACCCGAGGACGAAATTAAAAATCTACATCAACAATACGACTAAAAAAATCAATAATTTCGCGGTGCTTTGGCCTGATTTAAAAAAAAATTTTTTTTTTTAATATTAGGCATTCGATTAAAAGGAGGTTGATCAATAGGTCTTACATAAAGATTTCTAGTCGCATTATTTATTAATTAATTATTGCGTGATAAATTAATTATGATACCATTTTTTGTGAAATTGTAGGTATGATTTAGCATTGGTGCGGCGGTGGTGCAGCGGTAGTGCGGCGATGCTAGGGGGAGTAAATTTTTAGCGTGCGGCGTAATAGTCCGCCAAACGGCGGTCGTGCAGCGGTGGTGCGGCGGTATGGTGCGGCGGTGGTGCAGCGGTGGTGCGGCGGTCGAACGAAATTTATTATTTTTCCGTAAAAAATAATAATTTCATTTTTACTCGGGTTTGGAATACCTAACTTGCAGGAAATTATAAAATCCAAAGGCTTACGAAAGTTCGGTTTACCAAACTTAAAGGTAATTTAGGGACATTTATGGCAAGCCAAACTTCGGCAAATCTTTGGTTATCGTTACTTCCAGCTAATCAGGCATTCCAAAAGTTCGCCGAAGTTCGGCTTGCCATAGATGTCCCAAATTACATGCAAATTTGGCATGCCAATCTTCGTTTTGCCTAAGGTGGATTTAAGAAGGCGCAAATTAGGCTTGCCTAAGTTAGGCAAGCCAAACTTGCCCCTCACTAATTCTTCGGCATTCCTCACTACAATTTCTAGTCGGGTCAACGCAGTTTTTTGAGTTCTTTGAAAAATCTTCAAGCGTAAACTGGTCAGACTGAAAATTTCATAGAAATTCTGAAAAAAACATTTTTTTTAATTTTTTTCGACAACGATATCTCACGAAAAAACCAACCGATTTTGACCAGGCTGGTGGCAATCGACGTGGTTTTTTGAGGTTGAGCTGATTAGTTTTTGGAATTGAAAAATTTTTTTTCAAATGTGGTTTTTTTGGAATAACTTTTAAACGGCTTTATGGTTCAATTCCAAAAACTAATCAGCTCTTAACCTCAAAAAACCACGTCGATCGCCACCAGTCCGGTCAAAATCAGTTGATTCGTTCGAGAGATATCGTGAACGAAAGAAAACCGAAAGAAGTGTTTTTTCGGAATAACTCCGAAATTCCTAGCGCGATCAATTCAAAATTTAAGATTCTTTGTGAGGCTTGAAAAACTGCGTCGAATTCTGCCAACCGCGTGAAAATCGGTTTATTCATTAAAAAGTTATTGCGGTTTAAAAATTCAAAAAATAGTGTCATCAAATCTCTATCAAACTTTTGAGCTTGAAGAGCTCAAAAACATCATTGGTGCAATTTTAAGCGCCTAAGTATGGAATTAGCGGGAAGTTGCAGGGATGGCCTTCAGGGTCAACCGTTTTCCTAATTTTTTTTTCTCGAAATAACTGAAATTTTAAAACTTTAAATTGATTAAACGCCTTTAAACTTATTATTTTTATTGAGGTATGAAATCTACTTCTATTCCGGCTGCCGAATGACCTTTTACTATTATTTCTTATTAAAGTTGTTTTAAATTTGCTACAATATGTATACTATTTATTAATTTATTTATATTTATCTCTAAAAAAAATTGTAAGAAATATTTTGAAATAAAATGTTTCCAAAAAGAAATTAAAATAACGATATGTTAATAAGTTTGCTTTTTATCTCACTATCACCTTCAATCAAATGAAAGTAGAAGTCGTACTCTCACTCTTATTCTAATTTTTCACTTCTGAGCTCTTAGAAAGTTATCACAATAACTGAACAATACATAATAAGTAGGTTAGATTTTCATACTTCTGTACATATTTAAACTTTTCTATGCTTAAATAATTATTAAAGAATAATTTAATAATTCAGCATATAAATATTGTCATCATTATTATATTATATTATATTATAATTATAATAAAAATTTCACCGTTCATAAATTTTCGCCCAAAATAATTATAATGAAATAATAATTAAAATTTATTAAAAACTTAAAAAGATTTCTAAGCGCAGCAATAACGAAAAGCTTATTATCTGGCGTCGACCTTGATCATCTCTCCCCTCTCATGATTTCTCCTTCTCTCAACTTGCTCTTTCTTTATTCTAACTCATGCGTGCTATAACACGTTTAATCCCTAACCTAATACAACCTGAAATCTTACAGCGTTGACCCAGACTGCAACGAGCCAATATCTAGACCGGTTTCAATGATTCAAGTTCATCTAGATCTAAATGTACGAGCCGCATAAATCCTTTTTATAATAACCGGCTTGCAATCGTCGATTAATGTGGGAGTTCTTTTCTTTTTTTTTTTGTTATAATTACAATTATTATTTTCCCAAATAATAATCTTTATTTAAAGATTCAATTTTACGTTAAAAAATCAATCTTATCAAGGTCATGGTACTCTTCGTAATTTTTAATAATTAATCCTTCAATTTTAATTAATATTTTATAATTATTATTCTTTTTAATTCTCAATTAAGACTTTATGGCATGCATATTTATTTTATTTTACAATTATTTAATATTACCGCGAAAATATTGGTCTTAAAAAATTTTTTTAAAAAAAGTTGTGCGAAATTTAATTTTCTAAAAACATGTCTTTTATGATTTTTTAAAAAAACTAATATTTTCGCTGTAATATTCTAAAATTAAGATTAATAATTAAAGATTCTAATTTTTTAAAAATTATGATGGATTTTAATTTTGAAAATTCAGCGAAAATATTGTTTTTTTTTTTTTTTTTTTTTTTTTAATCATAAGACATTTTTCTTATAAAATTAAGTTTTAAACTTTTGTTTAAAAATAATTTTTTTAGGACCAATTTTTTTCGCCGTAATATCAAAAATTTGAATTGTTATTTTTAAATTCTAAGTTTTGGTGCTATTATTAATAATAAATTAATAATAAAATTTATTAATAATAAAATATTAGCAAAGCTATAAAAATTTTTTTCTGAATCATTAAATTCTCTATAAATCAAAATTAAATAACTAAAGTAAATTTTAATCAATTAAATAAATAATAAATTACTTGAATAAATTAAATCAAGTTGTCTACAATATTAGGATTATTATAAAAAATTATAGATAGTTATTATCACTACGCAGAGATATGAGTGTAAATGCAATGTTATCAGTATTGTCATTGACATTTTAAATAAAAATAAAAAAAAAGCCTTATTAAATTCTTTTGAGCTTGTTTAAAACTTCACATAATTGTTCTAAGCTCAATTATGTCATTTTAACAAAATTCTTCTTTTATTTTTAGCTTATTAATAATTTTAATAAATTTTAATCAATCAAATTCAATAATAGATTAAATAAAAATTAAATATTATGAAGAAAAGTTTAAAGATCAATTTTTTTCATGAACTTACTGGCAAAAAAAACAAATTCTCGATCGCAAATAGACTGTATTAGAAATTTTAATAATAAATAACCAAATAATTATTAGAAATGTCAAAATGAGGTTCGCGGAGAAAAAGAAAGGAAAAATTAAATAAAAATTTTTAAAATTCTTATTAAATTCTTCTGAGTTTATTTAAAACTTTACATAATTATTCTAAGCTTAATTATGTAATTTTAACAAAATTATTCGTTTATATTTAGCTTATTAATGATATTAATAAATTTTAATCGATTAAATTAATAATAAATCATTTGGATAAATTAATTAAAAAGTAAAAGAAGAAAAAATTTTAGATGAAAATTGAATAAATTTTTTAATAATAAGCAAGCAAATAATTAATTATTAGAAATTTAAAATTATTATGTTCAGGAAGAAAAACGAAAAAAATTAAATAAAAATAAAAAAAACCTTATTAAATTCTTCTGAACTTGTTTAAAACTTTACATAATTATTCTAAGCTCAATTATGTAATTTTAACAAAATTATTCTTCTATATTTAGCTCATTGATGATTTTAATAAATTTTGATAAATTTAAGATCTATTTTTTTCATGAACTCAATGGTTAAAAAAAACAAATTCTTGATCGTAAATTGCCTGTAATTTTTTAACAATAAATAAATAATTAATTTAAATAAATATACATAACAAAAATTGTATAAAAAAATAAAAATCCTTATTAAATTATTCTGAGCTTGCTCAAAACCTCACATAATTATTCTAAGCTCAATTATGTAATTTTAATAAAATTATTTTTCTATATTTAGATTATTAATGATTTTAATAAATTTTAATCAATCGAATTAACAACAAATTAATTAAAAATTGAATATTGAAAAGAAAAATTTTAAGATTAATTTTTTTCATGAATTTACTGGCAAAAAATACAAAATTCTCGATCGTAAAAAGACTGTATTAGAAATTTTAATAATAAATAATCAAATAATTATTTAAAATGTCAAAATTAGGAATAACGAAATTATTCTTCTATATTTAGCTCATTAATGATTTAAATAAATTTTAATCAATCAAATAAATAATAAATCTCTAGAATAAATTAATTAAAAAATTAAATTTTACTGGATTCTTTGGCAAGGTCATTCGCTAGACACATTTGTTCTCTCTTTTCTGTTCTGAAGATCGAGTAAGCTCTTACAATAAATGATTTACAAGTTCTGGGGGCAACAGAGTTCCTCTATGCTGAGTCTATATAATACCATTCATCCATACACCATGCATATATATTTATTATGGGGTTTTTGAGGCAATAAGAGTGAGAAAGATAAGCCTTGACCTCGACTGGTTGACCTACAACGCCCGCTTTGAAATGGACTGTCTAGTTGGCATGGCCCTCAAACCAAATTCTAAAGATTTAATGCACCCGTCTGGTCTGCGCTTAGCTGTACTCTGCACCTGGTATTATATATATATATATATATATATATATATATATATATATATATATATATATATATATATATATATATAGCATATATATATATATATATATATATATATATATATGCATATATATATATATATATATATATATATATATATATATATACACATACATATACATATATAAATATATATATATATATATATATATATATAAATATATATATATATATATATATATATATATAATATATATATATATATATATATATATATATATATATATATATATATATATATGTATGTATAATAATTCTTATAAATAAAATTCCTGAATTCTGAAATTTCCTTTGAAGGACTAAAAAAAATTTCGGACAATTTTTTTGATGAAAATTGGCAATTAATCTTTGCAGATGCAGTTGCAGCATCGCATGATGAGCGGATCAGATACTCGGTCGGTAGGTACGGCATTGCATTGCATTAGATACAGATATAGATAGAGAATGGCGCAGTGAGTGCGTCGAAGCGGGTCGCGATGTAGAGGCTGATCGATAAAAGTCCCAGTCGAGTTCACGAGCCTCGTTCAAGGACAAGGCCATGTGATAGCGGGCGCGCACTTGCTACTGCGCATTTTACCACCCTTGGCTTTGCCGGCACAACAGTGGGACGTTCTTTGTCAGGGACGAAACTCTTCGTCGAGTTACCCCACTCTCGGGTTCATTCTGTTTCAATATCACTGACAATGACACTGAATAGTTTTTATATCTTTTTTTTTTTATTTTTATTTTCGAGGGTTAATTATTTATTGGTTTAAGTTTTATTTATTACTAATGATAATTATTAATAATTATTGATAATTAATGATTGATAATATTGTTAATAATTATTGATAATAATTATTAATAATAATTATTGATAATAATTATTAATAATAATAATTGTTAGTAATCATTATTAATAATTATTATAAATAATTATTAATAATGATTATTAATAATTAATTATAATTATTGATAATAATTAATAATAATAATAATTGTTATTAATCATTATTAATAATAATTATGAATAATTATTCATAAAAATTATTAATTATTATGAATAAAAATTATTAATTATTATTCATAATAATTATTAATTATTAATAATTTATTATTATTATTATTATTTAATTTTAAGAAAAAACTATTTTTTTAATTTTAAAATTATATTTCATTAAATAAAAAATTTTATTACTTAATTTTTTAGCGAATTTTAATTAATAAAAAAATTATCTTGAATTAAGAAAAAAATTAAAAAAATGGAAATTTATAATATTGAAGTTAGCTGTTACTTGAAAATTTTTTTTTTATTTTATTTAACAAAAAAAGTTATTTTTAAAAAATTGCATTTTTTATTTATTTAAAATTTCTGAATTTCGGTTTTAATTTCTCATTTTTTTTTTGCAGTAATCTATTTATTAGAAAAATTATCAAAATTGATAAATATCTGTTAAATTAATTTTCTTAAAAATTTTATTGGTTCATGTTGATTTTTCTTTTTAAATTTTAAATTTTATACTTGAAATTTTTTTTAAATAATTTATTTATTAAATGAAAATTTTTTAAATTGTTCTGTTGTTAGTTTTAATATTAAAGCTACAATATTTAATTTATCCGACACTTTTTTTTATTTATTTTTCAATCTTTAAACTATGACTAAAAAATACTTTTTTAAATTTGCATTTAGTTTTTTAAAAATGAAATTTTTCTAAACATTTGATAATTTTTTCTTTTATTTAAAAAATTAATTAATGAAAAAATAATTTTTCTCTTACAATTTTCTAATTTGAAAAAAATCTTTTTTAATAAAAATTAGCAAAAATTTGATAATTTTTTCTTTTATTTAAAAAATAAATTAATGAAAAAACAATCTTTCTCTTACAACTTTCTAATTAAAAAAAATTTTTTTTCTAATAAAAAAAAATATAAAAATTTTGTTGAATAAAAATCAGCAGAAATTTGATAATTTTTTATTTCATTTAAAAAATAATTTAATGCAAAAATAATTTTTTTATCTCTCACAATTGTCTGATTTAAAAAATTTTTTTTTAAATAAAAAATATAAAAATTTTGTTGAATAAAAATCGGCCAAAATTTTGATAATTTTTATTTTATTTAAAAAATAAATTAATGAAAAAACAATTTTTCTCTTACAATTTTCTAATTAAAAAAAATTTTTTTTCTAATAAAAAAAAATATAAAAATTTTGTTGAATAAAAATCAGCAGAAATTTGATAATTTTTTATTTCATTTAACAAATAATTTAATGCAAAAATAATTTTTTTATCTGTTACAATTTTCTGATTTAAAAAATTTTTTTTTAAACAAAAAACATAAAAATTTTGTTGAATAAAAATCGGCCAAAATTTTGATAATTTTTTATTCTATTTAAAAAATTAATTAATGAAAAAACAATTTTTCTCTTACAATTTTCTAATTAAAAAAAAATTATAAAAATTTTGTTGAATAAAAATCAGCAGAAATTAGATAATTTTTTATTTTAATAAAAAATTTATTAATGAAAAAATAATCATCTCACAATTTTCCAATTTTGATCACTAAATTTTCATATTAAAATAAAAAAATCATCAAATTACTTAAAAAAAATTTCTCAACTCCAATTAATAAAATTTAATCAAAAATTTCTTCTCCAAAATTAAAAAACCGTCTCAAACTTGCCAAAAAAACTAAAAAAATCCCTTCAACACTCAAACAACAACCCGAAATTAATTTAAAGCCAATCCAGCGTCTATCTTCCCGCCGGTGATATGCGCACGCGTGTCAACTTTTCGTTTTCAAGGGGGATAAACCCTGATATAGCGATAAGTAACTTTTGAGCATTAAGTCAGAGTACAAGTTGAGTTTGCAGGGCGGCTTTGGCCGAAGCGTGTGCTAGTGATTACACCGTGCGTATTACAATTTCCCAAATTTGTCAAAATTAAAAAAATTTTTTTAAATATTTAAAAACACCCCCAATAAATTCTACAAATAAATTCTACGAATAAACACTAAAAAAAAAAAAAAAATAGTGGACATGTGGTGTAATATGGACATGACACTAAAAAAAGAGAGCTTACATGCACCGGTGAATATGCAGCACACTTTAACCGGACACACTCTCACTTTCGCCTGCACCGAGGAAGGTTGTATGTTTTACCGTGCAGCATTCCCCTTATAGCAGTGACAGTACACACGACAGTAGAGTACTTGACAGTGACTACGACCCCCACGGTCATAAAAGCGCATTTTTAAATTTTCCAGCTGTTTTATATTAAATTTTACAAATTAATCCAAATATTTTACTCCAAAAATATTTTTTAAAATAAACTTTAATCATTTTTGAATTAATTAATTAATTAATTAATTCGTAAAAGGACCTAAAAAAAAATAAATAAAAAATAGGAAGAAGAAAAGGGCAAGAAGTATAAAGAGAGTGAAGGGCAGCAACATCCTCTTGTTCCTTTTTTTCTCTCATCATTCGCGTATCTCGGAGTGGGGATAGAAACAAGGCTACGCCATTGAGCCGCGTGTACCTCGTTTCATTTCAAAAGTGTCTCTGTCACTGATACAAACGGAGCTTGCATCGTGTTTTTTATTACAAATTTATTAATTATTAATTTATAAATTATTATTTTATATTTAAGTGTAGTGTTTAATAATTAATATTATTAATTATTTTGTTAACAACTCTGGATATGGTGATTAAAATTATTAAAATAAAGTTAGCTGATATTTAAAAAAAATTATTTTATTAAAAAATTTTAAAAACTTTAAGTGCAATTTTTTAAAAATATTTTTTTTTTATTTAATAAATTAATAAATGAATTAAAAAATAAAAAAATAAATAAATGAATGAATTAATTAATTAGTTACTAAAAAAAAGTCGGCTAATTTTAATAAAATTTTATGAGTGAAAAAAAGTGTCTATATTTTTTATTATTGTAAAAATTAAAATTGAAAAAATAAAAATAAATTGAAGACTTAAAAAATAAGTTGAGGTAAGGACGAAAAATCATAAAAGGGTTTGTAGGAATTAGGATTGTTAGAGGGTGTAAAATAAACGGAGTGACAATTAATTGAACCCGCGACTTTGCGGGTAAATAACATACAAAGTGGCTCACACGAGAGATACAAGCGAGTTGCAGGCGGAAGTGAGGAGTACTATAAGGGTACTCAATGGATGGTGTCCACGAGGAAATGGTGGACAATCTGCTCGAGATGAGACGGTTTTAATGTCGCCCTCGAGCCCCAATCGCGGATCCAACCAGATCCACGGTACGCAATTAGGACACAGAAGTGTTAGTGGTACTACTATTAATCCGCCAACAAGTGTTGTAGTAAGCTCGACCTCCAGCAGCATGCGGCCTCCACCCCCTCCCCCACCTCCAAGGGCAAGGCCCTCCGCTGAGGGCAAAGGTCATCATGAGGAACCCACCAGCTCCATTCCTGATCTTGGTGAGTTTTTTTTGGGGAATTTAATTATTTTTAAATTCATTAATTTGATGATAATTCATTAGTTTTTAATTTTTGTAAAAAATTACTAACAATAAAAAAATTTTTTTTTAATTTTTACATATGGAATTTTTTTATTAAATTTTTTTTATAATAATTTCATTGATAAAAAATTCTAAAAAAATTTCTAATGTCTGTTTACTTCTTTGTCATGATTTTTGATACTTTTTTTTTTTTCAAAAAAATATTTGGTACCTTATTGAGGTAATTCTAAAGTTAGGTGATATTTTAGTGATATTTAGGTGATTTATTAAGTTAGTAGTCACTTGATAATTTTTTAATTTTATTTAACAAAAAGGTTCCAAAAAATTATTTTTAAAAAATTGCATTTTTTATTTTTGTAAATTTCAATTTTTTTTGCGATAATTTATTTGTTATAAAATTTTTTAAATTATTAAATATATGCTACATTAATTTTCATTAAAAATTTTAAGAATTTTTTATTATTAAAAAAAATATTGCAAATTTTAAAATAATTTCATTTGTAAAGAATTTGAAGAAATGTAATTGGAATTTTTTAAAAATATTAATTAGTTATAATTAAATTTAAAAAAAATTAAAAACGTCGGCTTTAGTATTATAATTTTTTACTGCACTGATAGAAGGATTTGTTTATATTTAATAAGGGTTTATTAACTGTTAATAAATATTTGTTAACTATTAATAAATACTTATTAACTACTAATAAATGTACTTTCCTCCCAAATAAATATTTATTGAATGTTAAAAAATATTTATTAAAATTGAATAAATTAAATAATTGTCTTCAAATAAATTCAATTATTAATAGTTAATAAATCCTTCTATCAGTGTATGTGCTAATGGTATAGTTCGATAACTTTAGTCTTTAAATGGCTACCCAACATGCGAATTTGACAAGTGATACTCTTTCTCACTTTCTGATAACTTTCTCGATTGATGGATATTTCACATCTACAGACTAAGTTTTTTTATACCATCGATTCATCATTAGACCATTTAAACGTCGACCAGATCCTGTTTTTGTCTAATCTTACTTATTTATACAAGGAAAAAGTGGGGAAGCAGACAACTTATTTTTTAAATGAATTTTCTCTTAATTTATGAAAATTAAGTTAGCTGACATTTAAAATAATAAAAAATTATTAAAATTTTATTTGTAAATAATTAATACAATTGCAACTAATGGAACAATTGAACAATTCGTATAATTTTCAATATATTCCATTATTATTGTTTGCGTGTTATATGTTTACATTGTATTCTTGTTACTTTAAAAGATTTTAGGTGACTTGATTAGATTAGATTCTTTGTTGCTTTTTAAGAATGTTCAAATCTTCAAACAAAGAAATAATCTATTTATAATTTTTAATTATAAGTCGACAGCGCAACTCTTAGAGCAGATAATAAAGTAACAAAATAATTATAAAAATGTATGTAATTTATGAGTTTATTCCGATAAAATTTACGCTGCTATTGACGATCAATTTTTAAAGAAATCGTGCCAAGATTCATTTAAAAAATTTCTTTTTTTTATATTATTAAATTTTAGCGTTGTTCGTAACATTTATAATTAATATTTAATTCATAAATTTTTGCTCTTAGATTATCGGTCATATCTCTAGAAAAATCTAATTTATTTTCTAAATTTATTATTAGGATCGACAGCTCAAGACAATAATATAATGCTAATATTCATTTTCATGATAAAAAAAAATAATAACAAAATAAAGAGCCAATCGTCACTTAAAATAAAATTAATTTTCTTAGTATTATTGCAAACTTGCAGAATTATAATAGATGCGTGGGCAATAATAAAATTCCATTAAGAATATATGAACTTGGTCTAATAATTAAATTGCACTGGCCCTGCAAAAAGCTTATTTTTATTGTACTTTGTCAAAATAATTCAGAAATTTTCTTGTATTTTAAAGAGATAATCAGAATCTATTAAAATTATTTAGAAGACAGCTAGTTGTTTTGTTTCAACAATTTTTTGCCTTGAATGTCATCATCTTGACTTAAGAACATGTAGTACAGTCTGATGTCGGTAATCCAGTTTGGACCAGTGACAACAAATGCCAATTTAATATATCAGTTTGTTTATTTAAAAAAAAATGTAAAATTCACTGAAGGAGGTTATCAGACTGACTGTAAATACTTTAAACACTGTTTTAAAAAATTATCTTATTCATTATTTACATAAAACATGAGTCCTGTGAAGAATAAGGATTTTGATGGCTTAAAACAATATATATAAAGTATATGAACTTGGTCTAATAATTAAATTGCACAAGCCCTGCAAAAAGCTTATTTTTATTGTACTTTGTCAAGATAATTAAGAAATTTTCTTGTAATTTAAAGAGATAATCTGGATCGAAGAAAATTATTTTAAAGACAGCTAGTTGTTTTGTTTCAACAATTTTTTGCCTTGAATTTTATCATCTTGACTTAAAAACATGTAGTACAGTCTGATGTCGGTAATTCAGTCGGGACCAGTGACAACAAATACCAATTGAATATATCGGTTTGTTTATTTGAAACACATGTAAAATCCACTGAAGGAGGTTATCAGACTGACTGTGAATACTCTAAACACTGGTTAAAAAAATTAAACTAGATAATTTACTTTTGGCACTCTCTTGCGGTCTATATTAAAGTATAGCAAATGAAATTTTTTGTTGATAATTAGTTTTCTACCCTAACCTAGCTGCATTTTAATAATTCTGTCTTATAAGTTATCTAAACTAAAATAAAGAATAACCAAAAAATTAAATCAATCTCTCCGATTATATTGGTTGTACGTTTATTAGTAATTTCTTTATAGTAAAGTTTATTTAGTTGAATATGTGAGGGGTCCTGAGATAAGGCAGTTTTATGCGCGAACACTACCTATTTATTTATCATTTAGTTATTTTTTTTCAATGATTAAATTTAAAAATAGAATCAATTTACGAAGGATTATTTACTCCTGCCAAGTTTAATGATTTCTTATTCAATAATCGGTCAAAAAGCTTTCCAGTATTTTATTAAAAATTTAAATAAATTCTGGAAATAAAATTAATATAACAAATAGAGAAAATAAATTACTCAAGTTGTACTGAAGGTTGCCATTGAAATACTAAAGGAAGTTTAGATTAACAAACGGAGGGTTATATTAATCAGTATGTTCGATATTGCTCATGATTAATCTCATTGAAGGTTGATGAAATAAAATAGCTAAATAATTTATTTATTATTCAGTTGTTTTTTCTTTTAATTTAAAATTTTAATAATAATTATTAAATTATAATAGATATATCATTAATGACTAAATATATACATCTTACACCTTGACCGTTAACATTAAGCGCAACATTTAAAAAAAAATATTACTGGATACAAGAGAGAGACAAAGTGACAGTAAAATAACAAAACCGAAGAATATGAGAGTGAATTTTATCAGTCTGTTGACTGTTGTTAACCAGATGCGTTTGACCGACTCTGCCGCTTTGAATTCTTGGTAAAATTCCGGAATAAAAAATGAAGAATTTTTAAGCCTTAAGACTAAAAGGTCATCTTTTATTATATGATGTGATACAAGATACAAACCTTGAGAGATATAGATTTACGAATGTTTAGCCAACGTATATTTTATTTTATTTGAGTCGAGAGGAAAAATTATTATTTATTTATTTTAAAAATATTTCTTTTCATTTATTTTAATAACAATTATTTCATATGTCACTCGGCATAACACGATAACGGTAATTAAAAATGATAACAAACATTTTTATTTATGTTAATAATCGTTTAAAAGATTTTTTATCAAAAAAAATTATTTATGACGGACTTTTTGAATCCGATGATCATGACCTCGGTCAATGATGAGACTTGTGTGAACTTGAGACTTCAGTCCTCGATATAATTATACTCAACCGTTTATATGCAATGTGTTTTATTTATATATATATATATATATATATATATATATATATATATATATATATATATATATATATGCACTTGTTTTAATTCAATACTCATTGTTGGGATTTAATTCAATAATATTATTCATAATATTGTTTCATTTTTAAGGACGTTCATGCGCTATCTTACAGTTAAATTAGTACTGAATTTTCATGAAATTTATCGAGGTCTTGAGAAAAATTTTCTATTTTTAAAATTCATTAAATTTTAATTAATAATTTTTGTAAATTTAGAAGCAATAAATTTTTTGTTGATACTTGGTGAAAATTAAAAAAATTTTAATAAAAAAAATATATTAAAGTTTGTTTCAATTTTTTTAATTAGTTGAAATTACACTTTTAAATATGTTCGTAAATTTGGCAACTTTTTAGAATACAAAGATGTTTTAAATTTAAATATCTAGTCTACGAAAAAATTAACAATTTATGAAAGGAAATATTATATATTTAACAATATAATAATTAAATTACAAGACAAAACGAGCTAAAATAACTTTCCGGATTTTATTAGAAAAAAAAAAAAATCAAATTTTTGTAGATTAAACTTATAAAATAAACGATTGAATTAGAAAATTTTATTGTAATTTTATATCTTTAAAAATGTCAATCGGGCACAAGATACAAGGTCATTTCTTAATTATTGATATTTTTTAAGATGTAAGCTCATCCTGATGTTACACTCATCAAGAGCTTTCATTTGAGTACCCACATGCATTTTGATATATTTTTCATATATACATATAAAATATATGTAAATATATAAAAAATATGAAAAATTCATGTGGGTACTCAAATGAAAAGTCTCGATAAGTGTAATGTCGGAGTGAGCTTATATCTTTAAAAATGTCAATAGTTGACAAGGTACAAGGTCATTTCTTAATTATTGATGTTTTTAAAGATGTAAACTCATTTTGATGTTACACTCATCAAGAGCTTTCATTTGAGTACCCACATGCATTTTGATAAATTTTTCATATATATATATATATATATATATATATATATATATATATATATATATATATATATATATATGAAAAATTCATGTGGGTACTCAAATGAAAGGTCTCGATAAGTGTAATGTTGGAGTGAGCTTATATCTTTAAAAATGTCAATAGTTGACAAGGTACAAGGTCATTTCTTAATTATTGATATTTTTAAAGATGTAAACTCATTTTGATGTTACACTCATCAAGAGCTTTCATTTGAGTAATACCCACATGCATTTTGATATATTTTTCATATATACATATATATAAATATATGAAAAATTGATGTTGGTATCCAAATGAAAGGTCTCGATGAGTGTAATGTCGGGATGAGCTCATATCTTTAAAAATGTCAATAGTTCACGAGATACAAGGTCATTTCTTAATTATTCAACTAGAGATTCACAGAAAGAAAAATTTCTTGACTGGAGAACAAAATTCTTGGCTCAAGAAAATTTTCGGGTGCCTGAAGGAAGACCGAAGTTGTGTTGGCCGAAGTAAAAATTTTTCTTTAAATTCTATTCTTGGTGGAACTCATTTTTTCTTATTTCAAATTATCATAAATACTTGACACAATAAATTTTTATATTTGATCAAGATTTTTAGATACTTTAGGAAAGCAGTGCCACCTACTTCAGCTGAGAAAAAAATTTTCTTACCTTGAGAAATTTTTCTCGAGACTATTTGATACCCATTTTATATTATTTTAGCGTGCAATTATACCTATTGAATGAAAAAAATGATGAAATATTATTTTATCTTCTTATTTGACATGTTAATCAATAAAAATATTAATGAAAATTAACTTCTATCTTTATATTTAATTTTTTGGAGCAAGAGAGAAATTTTCTCACGACAAGAAAATTAACTTCTATCAAGAACTAAATTTTTTGGAGCAAGAGGCTGAATTTTCTTAAAACAACAAGATTTTCTTGACTTAAATAAATTTTCTTGAATCAAGATACGTATTTATTAAAGCAAGAGAATTAATTTTGTTGGAATAAGTGAAATTTCTTGTGTCAAAAAAAAATTTTTTTTTCGCTCAAGAAAATAATTAGAAAAATATTTTCTTGGCTCAAGTGAACCTTTTTTTCTGTTTAAATTTTAAAATAAGTATCTGGCGGATTGTATAAAATTTACCAACAAGAGCCCGATTGTGTTTCCGATCTACTAATAAATCCCCCGTCAATTTAAACTTTAATGACCTCGAGAACACACGGTACGATTAAATAATAATAAAATCAGTTCGAATAGGTGTGCACAATCCAAAGTTGGAGCCACATAATATAACACTGCTTTGCTCAACTCTAACTCCATTGACCGAGTGACGCCAAAAGATACTATATACGCTCAATATCATCATGTACAGTTTCACTTTCTTTGCAAAGAAACATAAAAAAAAAACATTCTTTACAACAGTATGATTTTTATCGTAATTGACGGTGTTATCTTTATTAAAAAATTATTAATTTGTGAAAAAAAAATAATTTGATTTATATAAATCGAAATTTTATTTGATTAGATAAATCATACGAATCGGCTTGTAAAAGAAATAACTAATTTTAAAAATATTTATGATTTTTATAGCAACCCATTAAATGATATGATATAGAGTACATGTGTTTGTGTGCGTGTGTGTATAATTGAAAAAAATAAACAGCTGACTCTGTAGACTCTGTCCTTGCGGCTCAACTTTTAAAACATATTCGACCCACGTATAGGACAGTTTTCGGCTTCTCATGGTCACGGTCGTGTCTAACGTCATCGTTTATCGTTATAAATACAGAGGTTCATTCCGCCATACTTTCAATCTCCTCTTTGTTAAATTAAATATTATTTCGGGGTCTGATAAATACTTAATACTTATCAGAGAATTTTAATTTTTTAATTATTTATCTTGGGTATCATGAGAAGATATTATTTTTATCCTAGAACTAAAAAGGATTTTTTTTAAATAATATTTTTTTACCAAGAAATTAAATTTTTTGGGAATTTTTAGATATGGAAAAAATTATTTCGGTGGATTTTTTATAGTTTGTTAATAGAAAAATTTAATTGAATTCTTAAATACGGAAAATAAAATTAAATTTGTTGAATTTAAAAAAAAAAAATTAAATTTTACTGCTGATTTATTAATTATTAATTAAATAAAAAAGAGAATTTAATTCTTTTAAAAATGGACATTAGCTGGAATTATAACGCGCAAGGTAAATTTTTTTTTATCGTTAATTTTAATCAAATATTAATTGAAATTGTTTTTTTAAAATTACAGCCGTTATATCTCTATAAAATGATCTGTTAAATGATGTACAAATTACTTCGGCTATTTTATTAAAAGGTTATTACAAATTTTAAGATTCATTGATTAGACTATAATTAAATCTTTTTATAGAGTATTATATGAAGAAATAATTTTTGAGTTCGAAAATGTAAGACTAAGATTATTTAATTTTATTTGATTCAAGAATTTTTAGCCTTCATTTAAGACAGCTAAACTCTTCAAAATTATTTTCTTGGTTCAATAATTTTTTTTTTCATTGTAGAAAACTTTTTTTGGTAATTATGCAGAAGTGGGGCTCCACCTACACTGATAGAAGGATTTAGTACGGAGTACTAAACTGATTTAGTAACAAAATTTTAGTCATTTATTTGGGAGAAAAAAATATTTTTTACCCATCAATATTATTTGTTACAGTTTAATAAATTATTTTTTTATTTTAAATAAATTATATTAATATAAACAAAGCCTTATTACATCAAAATAAATATTTGTTTCCACCAAATAATATTTAGTAGTAGGTACTAAATATTTGTTTGGTAAGTATTGTCGGTAGATGGCTGTGCTTTAATTCCAATTCGATACATAACCTATTAACTGAGATTATTTTATTCAGCTCGAATCTGGGAGATTTATCTTCTCTTTGAAAACACACATACTCCCAAATGGCTTATATTTCATTTCTCAGTGGAGTTTAGTTTAAATTTTTCAATAAGTCTATTATTAATATGTTAAAAACTTATTTAATTTTAAATTTTATAAATGTCTCAAATAAAAAATTATAATTTAATGAGATTATTTTCTTTATAATACCTTATATTTTTACTTGAAATTATTTATTTTAATTATTTTGATTTATTTTGAGTAAAAAAGTTAGGTTGTACGCTAAAATTAGTTAAAAAATGAATTTTTTAACACCAATAAACGATTTATTGCGTAGCAATAAATCATTTGTTAAATACTACTAAATATTTATTTGGTGGAAATAAATGGGCTTTAATGAATTATTTAGAAACTTTTACTAAATATTTGGTAATTAAAGGTTTGTTACTAAATCATTTAGTAACTATATTGATAATAGAATTTAGTACGGAGTACTAAACTGATTTAGTAACAAAATTTTTATTATTTATTTGGGAGAAAAAAATATTTTTTACCCATCAATATTATTTGTTACAGTTTAATAAATTATTTTTTATTCTAAATAAATTATATTAATATAAACAAAGCCTTATTACATCAAAATAAATATTTATTTCCATCAAATAATATTTAGTAGTAGGTACTAAATATTTATTTGGTAAGTATTGTCGGTAGATGGCTATGATTTAATTCCAATGTGATACATAACCTATTCACTGACTTAGATTATTTTATTCAGCTCGATTTTGAAAGATTTATCTTTTCTTTGAAAACACACATACTCCCAAATGGCTTATATTTAATTTCTCAGTGGAGTTTAGTTTAAATTTTTCAATAAGTCTATTATTGATATGTTAAAAACTTGTTTAATTTTAAATTTTATAAATGTCTCAAATAAAAAATTATAATTTAATGAGATTATTTTCTTTATAATACCTTATATTTTTACTTGAAATTATTTATTTTAATTATTTTGATTTATTTTGAGTAAAAAAGTTAGGTTGTACGCTAAAATTAGTTAAAAAATAAATTTTTTTAATACCAATAAACGATTTATTGCGTAGCAATAAATCATTTGTTAAATACTACTAATATTTATTAGGTGGAAATAAATGGGCTTTAATAAATAATTTAGTAACTTTTACTAAATATTTAGTAATTAAAGGTTTGTTAGTAAATCATTTAGTAACTATACTGATAATAGAATTTACTACGGAGTACTAAACTGATTTAGTAACAAAATTTTTATTATTTATTTGGGAGAAAAAAATATTTTTTACCCATCAATATTATTTGTTACAGTTTAATAAATTATTTTTTATTCTAAATAAATTATATTAATATAAACAAAGCCTTATTACATCAAAATAAATATTTGTTTCCACCAAATAATATTTAGTAGTAGGTACTAAATATTTATTTGGTAATTATTGTCGGTAGATGGCTGTGCTTTAATTCCAATTCGATACATAACTTATTAACTGAGATTATTTTATTCAGCTCGAATCTGGGAGATTTATCTTCTCTTTGAAAACACACATACTCCCAAATGGCTTATATTTTATTTCTCAGTGGAGTTTCGTTTAAATTTTTCAATAAGTCTATTATTGATATGTTAAAAACTTGTTTAATTTTAAATTTTATAAATGTCTCAAATAAAAAATTATAATTTAATAAGATTATTTTCTTGAAAATACCTCATATTTTTACTTAAAATTATTTATTTTAATTATTTTGATTTAGTTTGAGTAAAAAAGTTAGGTTGTACGCTAAAATTAGTTACAAAATGAATTTCTTTAATACCAATAAACGATTTATTGCGTAGCAATAAATCATTTGTTAAATACTACTAAATATTTATTCGGTGGAAATAAATGGGCTTTGATAAATTATTTAGTAACTATTTCTAAATATTTGGTAATTAAAGGTTTGTTACTAAATCATTTAGTAACTGACTAAATCTTATTAAATAGAACTAAATACTTCTATCAGTGTATTTTTGAGTGTAAAAAATCTAAAAATTAATCTTCTTAAATTTTTTTCCTTCTAAATTGTTCTTCTTCACGGCGGATTTATAATAAAAATGGTAAAAAGTATAAAAATTAAATATTTTGGTGATTTTTCATCATTTAAAGTTCAAAAATTTCCAAATTTTTATTACAACAAAAGTAAACAATTTATTTTTCTCCTTAAAAAAAAATAGAATTTTTGATTTTCTATTCGCAATTAGACAATTTACTCTTCATTATTATAATTAACTTTCTAATGGTGAATAAATCCATATAAATGCTTGGAAAGTGCGATACTTAGTAGCCTCGATTAAGTCTGGAGACATGAGATCGCGTGTGGGATTTAATCGTCGTTGCAAAAATGAAAAGTTAAGATAAAGATAAAAACATTTATGTATTCGTATGAGCATGAACTGATCGTCTATTCTTTTCTCGTCATTAAATTAGTACATATACCGTCAGATTTAAAAAAAAAAGGAGTACATAAAAGGAAAATCACGTTTACCTTCGTGCTACTGAGTTTGCGTGAATAATGAACCCGACAACCCACATATGGATCTTCCTTTGATTTATTGAAGAGAAAAACGTCCTATCCGATGATAAGCTGCAATGGTTGGTAGCTTTTATCGGATGTTGTGTCTGGTTTCCCCACTACTCGACAATCGAGACTCTTTCGAGGGCAACAGGGCCCGTTCATAGGCGTAGAAAGTACTAAGAATCTTAAAATCCCTCGTGTCTCCTCATATTATTCACACAATATATTATTTTATGCATGTAAGATGAGTTGCAGCTGGCTTGTTGTTTACTTTTATTACTTTTACTTTTCACTATCTCTTACGATAGGTGTATCGATTTTTATATAAATAATAACAAGCTTTGTCGCTTAATAACATACTTATGATAAAAGATTTATATACTTTTAATGTAAGATTAAAAATTTTGGTACTTTGGGTTGTCTTATGGATGTTGACAGAAAAATTGATATTTTTTAATATTTTTTTCCCTAACGAATTTTTCATATATGTTATTACATTTATGATATTTGTGAAATATATAAAATATATCAAATATATGAAAAATTCATGTGGGTATTCAAATAAAAGGTCTTGATGAGTGTAAGATCTAGATGAGCTTATATAATTAAAATTATCATTAGTTAACGAAATACAATGTCATTTCTTAATTGTTGACATTTTTGAAGATATAAGCTCATCTCGATGATATACTCATCGAGTCCTTTCATTTGAGTACCCATATGACTTTTTCATATATTTTATATTATATATATATATATATATATATATATATATATATATATATATATATATATATATATATATATATGATATTTATGAGATATATAAAATATATCAAATATATGAAAAAGGCATGTGGGTACTCAAATGAAAGGTCTTGACAAGTGTTTTATCTAGATGAGGTTATATAGTTTAAAATATCATTAGTTAACGAAATACAATATCATTTCTTAATTATTGACATTTTTAAAGATATAAGCTCATCTTGAGGTTACACTCATCGAGAACTTTTATTTGAATACCCACACGAATTTGTTATATATTTTGTATATATGATATTTGTGAAATATATAAAATATATGAAAAATTCATGTGGGTATTCAAATGAAAGGTCTTAATGAGTGTAATATCCAGATGAGCTAATATTTTTAAAAATATCATTAGTTTAGACGATACGATATGATTCCTTAGTTATTAATATTTTTAAAAATATAAGCTCATTCCGATGACATACCCATCGAGACTTTTCATTTGAGTACCTACACGAATTTTTCATATATTTTTCATATATTCAAATATAAAATATATATTCATATATATATATATATATATATATATATATATATATATATATATATATATATATATATATATATATATATATATATATATAATATTTATATAAATATATAAAATATATGAAAAATTGATGTGAGTACTCAAATGAAAGGTCTCGATGAGTGTAACATCAGGGTGAGCTTATATCTCTAAAAATGTCAGTAGTTGACAAAATATAAGGTCATATCTTAATTATTAACATTTTTAAAGATATAAGCTCATTTCAAGGTTACACTCATCGAGACCTTTTATTTGAGTACCCACACGAATTTTTCATATATTCATATATATATAATATATATAAATATATAAAATATATGAAAAATTGATGTGGGTACTCAAATGAAAGGTCTTAATAAGTGTAATATCAGGATGAGCTTATATCTTTGAAAATGTCAATAGTTCACAAGATACAAGGTCATTTCTTAATTATTGACATTTTGAGATGACAAAAAAAATAATAGTTCAAAAAAATCAATTCTTCAATTCTTTATTTTATTTCAATTTAATCTAAAACAGGTAGAGCCCCCACAGATACTTCTGTATAATTACCAAATATTTCTTTGATTAAAAAAAGTAATTAATTTTATAATGATAAAACATTGAAAGTAATATTTTGGTCCACCCATTAACGAAATAAACTTGTAATTCTTCAACCCTGAGTTATGTGACAAGAGTTAGAGTGGTTAAGCTTGGAAAAACGACAATGTGCTTGCAAGTAGGAGTACAAGAATAAAAGAAGTAGATTTATGGCGAGGGTGTATTCGTATTCGCGAACCTAAGGGGGACTAGGCCATTCCACCTTTGCAGTATGCAGGGGTCATTGCGAGACACTGAACCCTCCACTTACTGTATTCTATATACTATAAACTACCCTCTACTCAGTTCTTACCACTTTGTTCCTTTCCACTCTTTTTTATGCTTTGTCTACTATTTTTATATTTTCAACAACCCTCATTGTCATAGATTTCTAATAATCTTTACTGCATTACATAAATTCATTGCAGTTTAAAACAAAATAAAATAAAATATTTTAAAAAATCGATGATCAAAATTTCAATTAAAACAAACATTCAATTAATTTAATTATTATTTGTTTGTTTATTCATTGTAAGAAATTAATTAATGGGTGACATCAAAAGAGATTTTTAAAATTTGGGGGCTAGTGACATAAGTGAGTCAAAGCAGCCGAGCATACAAACGACAAGTAAAGGGAGACAGAATTAAAACGAGCGGTCCAAAGGGTGGTGTAGAGTAAGAGGGGTTGTCTGGTTAACGCGATCCCAGACTCATAGTCACGCTCTACTCAGCACAACTTTAACAATGCCGACCGTACTACGCGATGTACCAATTAGCACTTGCTTTTGCAAACTCTTTCGCTATTCGATGTACAAAGATGTGTTACGACTAAAATAAAAGGAAAAAAAATTGATTTATTCTTGAGTTACAACTTTTTTGGAAATATACTAGCAACCTTGCAGTCACTATGTGACTGCCTTTTGTCAACTATAAATAAATAAAATTTTTCTTTATTAAACAATGACTTTTGTTAAATTGAACTGTACACGGAAAGAAAATTCAAGGAGTTTTTACTATTTTACTATTGTAATTTTTACTAAATAAAATAGTAACGGTGGACTATACTTCTCATTTAGTAATTTTTACGATCTACTATTGTAAATTTTATCCAACAAATAAGACTAGCAAGAGTCTTAAAAAGTCGAATACTATAGAGCAAATTATACAATATGTGTTTGAGAACTTTACAATTCAACTATTGTAAAAATTCACAGTTGGTATTTTTAAAAGAAATATAAGGGAGGGAGAGAGATAGAAGGTTGGACTAATTGGTACCTGCACAGTAATCGAAAACAGAGACCGACAATTTTCGTGCTATCTGGGAATCGAACCCAGAACTCTGTGTTGGCAGCCAGAGACTCTCCCTTTACGCTATCCAAGGTAAACTAAGACTCATATCCTTTAACATTTACATAAACTCGGAGTCTAGCGCTGTGCACGGCCATCACTCACACTAATTGAGAGACATTTCAATTCAACTATTGTAAAATTTGCTATAGTTCTATTGGAAAGATACAGAGGCAGCACTGGAAATTTTCATCTCTTACTTTTTACAATAGTAATATTGTATTTTTTCATGAATAAATAGTATTTTTTCTTCTAAAATATTTGACAATTAATAGTAATAAAAGTATAGTCCAGCTTTACAATAGTTGTATCGTAAATTTTCCCAGAAATATTTTCCCGTGTACTTTCTTAAATATTGACGTTTTTGAAGATATAAGCTCATCTTGATGTTACACTCATCAAGAGCTTTCATTTGAGTACCCACATGCATTTTTGATATATATTTATATATTTATATATGTAATATATATAAATATATGAAAAATCGATGTGGGTACTCAAATGATAGGTCTCGATGAGTGTAATGTCGGGGTAAGCTTATATTTTTAAAAATGTCAATAGTTCACAAGATACAAGATTATATCTTAATTATTGACATTTATGAAGATATAAGCTCATCTTGATGTAATGCTCATCGAGACCTTCTATTTGAGTACCCACATGCCATTTTTTATATATTTTGTATATATGATAATTGTGAAATATATAAATATATAAAATATATGAAAAATTGATGTGGGTACTCAAATGAAAGGTCTCGATGAGTGTGATATCAAGATGAGCTTATATCTCTAAAAATGTCAGTAGTTGTCAAAATACAAGGTAATTTTTTAATTATTGATATTTTTAAAGATATAAGCTCATCCTGAGGTTACACTCATCAAGAGCTTTCATTTGAGTACCCACATGCATTTTTGATATATTTTTCACACATATATATATATATATATATATATATATATATATATATATATATATATATATATATATATATATATATATATATATATATAATATATATAAATATATGAAAAATTGATGTGGGTACTCAAATGAAAGGTTTTGATGAGTGTAACATCAGGATAAGCTTACATCTTTAAAAATATCAATAGTTGACAAGATACAAGGTCATTTCTTAATTATGTATCTAGAGATTTTATTTCTTAGCTGAAGTAATTAAAATTTTTCTCACAGTAACTGTCTTGTCGAAAAGAATAATACTTGCAAATTTTCATAAAAAATTATTTTTTTTTTCAAAAAGAAAATTACTGTGAGAAAAATTTATTTTTCTGCAAGAAATAAAATTTTCAAACTTATTATTTTCTTATTAAAACATTGCCCATTTTTTTCAAAATAAATTTTTTTTCTATGTAAATTTATTTTTTATTTATTTCTTTTTTTTCTAAAAAAATTTTGATCATTTTAGAAATTTATTATTTTACATTATTATTAAAAACTTTAATAATAATTTTTTTTTAATTTTAATTTTAAATTTAACATTCATAAGTTCGTGAACAATTGTCACTCTGTTAACAAAAGAAAGTTTTCATAAAAATTCTCCAAAAAAAAAAAAAAAAATTGCAATCAACACATTTTCTAGATTGAAAAAAAAAAAAGTGGTAAAGCTAGAAGAGCTTTCTCAGACAGATAGCAAACATACATAAGATTCTGCAAGGGGCAAAGGCATGTGTCTGTGAAAAGCTTGTGCATAAATGTGAGAAAGTTTCAATGTGAAGGTTCGCGGATAGAGTCAGGGGTAGCAATAAAAGGAAAGTCGCGGTGCATTGCACCCCTTCCCGTCTGAGGGGGTCGGATCGATTCCGGGCGTTGGCGCCGAGGTCACCGGCTCGCCTTGTTCAGAGTAATGACCCTCACCCAGTGCAGTGCAATGGCACTGACTCGCGACTAGCCCTACACTCCCACGCGCTCTACTATTGGTAGGGAGTGAAAGAGTTAAGAATAAACGGCTCTGGAAATTACGAGGTGTACTGCTAAAGTATAAATTACGGCCATCAAATACTTTTTTTTGTTGTCGGTATTATAGACTATTTTCACATCATGTTTCAACTGCTTTGCAAATACATTCACCAGGAAATTATTGTACCTTTGTTAGAAAATTTAATGGCTTTTACAATTATTTTTGCAACGTTTATTAACAATTCAATCAATGATAGTACTTGCAGTCACTATGCGAGTGCCTTGACTTGTGAACTATAATTAAATAAAATTCTGCTTTTTTAAATAATAAATTTTGTTAAATTCCACTGCATTTTCTTAAATATTGACGTTTTTGAAGATATAAGCTCATTCTGAAGTTACACTCATCAAGAGCTTTCATTTGAGTACCCACATGCATTTTTGATATATTTTTGATATATATATATATATATGAAAAATTGATGTGGGTACTCAAATGAAAAGTCTTGATGAGTGTAATGTCGGGATGAGCTTATATCTTTAAAAATATCAATAGTTGACAACATACAAGGTCATTTTTTAATTATTGATATTTTTAAAGATATAAGCTCATCCTGATGTTACACTCATCAAGAGCTTTCATTTGAGTACCCACATGCATTTTTAGATATTTTTCATATATACATATTTATAATATATATAAATATATGAAATATATGAAAAATTGATGTGGGTATTCAAATGAAAGGTCTTGATGAGTGTAACATCGGAACGAGCTTATATCTTTAAAAATGTCGGTAGTTGACAAAATACAAGGTCATTTCTTAATTATTGATATTTTTAAAGATATAAACTCATCCTGATGTTACCCTCATGAAGAGCTTTCATTTGAGTACCCACATGCATTTTGATATATTTTTTATATATACATATACATAATATATATAAATATATGAAATATATGAAAAATTGATGTGGGTACTCAAATGAAAAGTCTTGATGAGTATAACATCGGGATGAGCTTATATCTTTAACAATGTCAATAGTTGATAACATACAAGGTCATTTTTTAATTATTGATATTTTTAAAGATATTTTATCAGATAAATACACTGCACACAAAAATTTGCCTATTCTCTTAATAATATAGATTAAGATATATGAAATTCATTCACCTTATAGTACTATACTTTAGCAGACTCTATTACAGATAGAATTTAAATATTTATAAAAAGCTAAACCCTTGGAAGAGCAACTAGTTAAATTGATATATCTGTCTGAGATTTGAATACAGAGGGTTAAAATCGAATTTCAAGGATTGAAGATAAATTAATAAATCAAATATCGCATTATTAAGAATGACAAGTCTAATAATATTATAGGTTTATTGTCTATTCCACTTTGTAGTAAAATATCGTTTTGGTGAAAATGAATTTATGAAAAACCAACGAATGTTTGTACTTTATTGAAATTAATGGCAATATAATTGTTTTAAAATTTTCAAAAAATTAATTTTTTATAACCACATAACTAATTTTTTTAAAAATATAAATTTTCTAAGTATAAATTTATTTTTAGCTAAAAATAAAATATAGTATTTTTAAAATAACATCATTTTCTTTCAAAGAATCATAATTTTTATTTGAAAAAAATTTTTAAACTTCAAAGAATTTTTTTTTTGTTCGAAAAACTTCAAAATTACAAAAATATAAAAATAAAAATTTTATTTCACAAAATCAATAATAATATAATTAATTTTTGAGTTTCAAAGTTTTAATGCAAAAAAAAATTATATATTTATTTTCCATTATATATATTTAAGCATTCAATAGTATATAATTAAAGCGGAAACTCTTGAGACAGTAATAAGCGGATATCGATTGATTGCTTAAAATATCGATCTGAAATTTTTTTTTCCTGTTACTAAAATATCAAATAAATATTCAATTCATCATAACAATTTTGTTCTTAATAAAAAAAAATTTTTTAATTTAAATTGAATAAATTCGCGCTGTTACAAAAATGATGATACAATTCCATTACATCATTAGATGTAAAAATGAGAAACATCTGCCCAATGATCAGTATATATATTATGCGATCAAATTCCATAACTGCGTCATATTCTAAAAGATAAAGATTCATTTTTATATTTATTCTTACAAGAATGATCCATCGAGCATCTGCTCTAGTATTTATTCAGAGACGTAACCCTTTCTTCGCTCGTTATTGAGAAACCAAATAATATATTTCCTCAAACCAGAAATAAAATCCTTACGCCATAGAAAATATATAACTAAAATTATTACAATATATAGGAAATTCCAGATTTATACATCTGCCGCGATTTTACGTAAACCCAATCCTTCTATTGGAATTTAAACATCTGCTTGAGTAGGTATGAATTTTCTTTAAAAGCCTAGGATAGCATAGCAAGTGTCAATAAATTTTGTTGAAAGTAAATTCATCTCAAATCACTAATTCGTTCTGTATATTCACTTGTGGTTTGTGATCAACATAAATGCATAATATTATAAGTTATGGATTAAGTGCGTTGTATGTCATCTAAAGTAAACCTTAAACTTACATCTGTCGATTGTGATGTAAGTAATGAAAACTTCAAAATTTTACGCAACTAATACAGCTGTTCCAATTTATTCAAATACATTTACGTATATGTAGGATGGGAAATATTCAAATTTTGAACAAAATATTGGGACGCTTTTAGACCAATTATTGAATAAAAAATCATTAAACTTGGCAGGAGTAAATAATCCTTCGTAAATTGATTCTATTTTTAAATTTAATCATTAAAAAAAAATAACTAAATGATAAATAAATAGGTAGTGTTCGCGCATAAAACTGCCTTATCTCAGGACCCCTCACATATTCAACTAAATAAACTTTACTATAAAGAAATTATTAATAAACGTACAACCAATATAATCGGAGAGATTGATTTAATTTTTTGGTTATTCTTTATTTTAGTTTAGATAACTTATAAGACAGAATTATTAAAATGCAGCTAGGTTAGGGTAGAAAACTAATTATCAACAAAAAATTTCATTTGCTATATTTTGATGTAGACCGCAAGAGAGTGCCAAAAGTAAATTATAAGATAATTTTTTTAAACAGTGTTTAGAGCATTTACAGTCAGTCTGATAACCTCCTTCAGTGCATTTTACATGTGTTTCAAATAAACAAACCGATATATTAAATTGGCATTTGTTGTCACTGGTCCAGACTGAATTACCGACATTAGACTATACTACATGTTCTTGAGTCAAGATGATAAAATTCAAGGCAAAAAATTGTTGGAACAAAACAACTAGCTGTCTTTAAAGCAATTTTCTTCGATCCAGATTATCTCTTTAAAATACAAGAAAATTTCTTAATTATCTTGACAAAGTACAATAAAAATAAGCTTTTTGCAGGGACAGTGTAATTTAATTATTAGACCAAGTTCATATAAGGTAAAAGCCCCAATAGATGATCATGTACCAGTATATGACCACTCCATGTATTTGTATACTTATATTTATGAATATAGATATACAAATACAAGGAGTGATCATATACAGGTACGTGATCATCTATTGGGGCTTTTACATTACTTTATACATATTGTTTTAAGTCATAAAAATCCTTGTTCTAGACACGACTCATGTGTTATGTAAGTAAACAATGATAATTTTATTAAACAGTTTTTGGAGTATTTACAGTCAGTCTGATAACCTCCTTCAGTGCATTTTACATGTGTTTCAAATAAACAAACCGATATATTCAATTGGCATTTGTTGTCACTGGTCCAGACTGAATTACCGACAGCAGACTGTACTACATGTTCTTAAGTCAAGATGATAAAATTCAAGGCAAAAAATTGTTTAAACAAAACAACTAGCTGTCTTTAAAATAATTTTCTTGGATCCAGATTATCTCTTTAAAATACAAAAAAATTTCTTATTTATCTTGACAAAGTACAATAAAAATAAGCTTTTTTGCAGGGCCAGTGCAATTTAATTATTAGACCAAGTTCATATACTTTATATATATTGTTTTAAGTCATAAAAATCCTTGTTCTACACACGACTCATGTGTTATGTAAGTAAACAATGATAATTTTATCAAACAGTTTTTGGAGTATTTACAGTCAGTCTGATAACCTCCTTCAGTGCATTTTACATGTGTTTCAAATAAACAAACCGATATATTCAATTGGCATTTGTTGTCACTGGTCCAGACTGAATTACCGTCATCAGACTGTACTACATGATCTTAAGTCAAGATGATAAAATTCAAGGCAAAAAATTGTTGAAACAAAACAACTAGCTGCCTGTAAAATAATTTTCTTGGATCCAGATTATCTCTTTAAAATACAAGAAAATTTCTTAATTATCTTGACAAAGTACAATAAAAATAAGCTTTTTGCAGGGCCAGTGTAATTTAATCATTAGACCAAGTTCATATACTTTATATATATATTGTTTTAAGCCATAAAAATCCTTGTTCTACTCAGGATCCATGTGTTATGTAAATAAACAATAAGATAATAAAAACAAGTGTACAAGAGCTCTTTTGTAATATTTCCGCGCCATATTTTAATCAGATACTAAAAGCCTAAGACTGAAAACTGACATCAGGGAATTTGAAGGGCTCGTAAAAGCGGAAATTTGAGGGTAATAAATGGAGAAAGACGTCGAACCTCTGTCAAGGTCCTCGGCGTGCAATGATCCCTTCTCGGTCACAGACCTTATTCCTTACGTCTTTTGTCTTTCTCTTGACCCTTTTGTTGAAAGTACAAAGAATCTGCGCATGAGCTAAGATATTAACTAATGCTTTTTCCTTTTAATAATTACACAGTATACTGATACAATAAAATTGGTAGATCTTTTAGCTCGATACTGATTGGTTGAATTATATTTAGAAATATTATTTTGATAACTTGACAGCTAGATACCGATGATATATCATAAAACTTATTGATGACTGAATAAGATGATTAATACGTTGAAGCGTTTCTGGGCACGATCTGAGAATCGACCTTGAAGAGGAATATCATTGAATCGCGGAAGTAAGAAAGCATGAACTTGCGAAAACCCTCCGAGATATTAGGGTGAAAAAATACGAGGGTTAGATCCATCGAGCAAGTAACTGAGATACAGGAAATAATTTTGGAACAAAGATTCCAAGAGGGTCAGAATTAAGAGGACGATGTAACCAAATTAACGAGATTTTGTAGAGGGAAATTTTTTTCATGTTTAGGAAGTTGCCTTATTTTTTTTTTTTTTTTATTGAAATATTTTAAGATTTATTTTTTTATAAAAATATTCATGGAATATTTCGTGAGATTAAAAAGGAAAGAAATTACTTTTATCTTGGGTGATTTTTAAAAAATTATTTAATTAAAATTTTCACAGAAAGAAAAATTTCTTGACTGGAGAACGAAATTCTTGACTCAAGAAAATTTTCAGATGCCTGAAGGAAGACCGGAGTTGTATTGAAAAATTTTGTAAATTGTGTAAAAATTTTTCGAGAAATTCTATTCTTGGTAGAAGTTATTTTTTCTTCATTCAAATTATCATAAATACTTGATACAATAAATTTTTATATTTGATCAAGATTTTTAGATACTTTAGGGAAGCAGCGCCACTTACTTCAGCTGAGAAAAAAATTTTTTCACCTTGAAAAAATTTTTCTCGAGAATATTTGATACCCATTTTATATTATTTTAGCGTGCAATTATACATATTTAATGAAAAAAAATGATGGAATATTATTTGATCTTCCCATTTGACATGTTAATCAATAAAAATATTGATGAAAATTTAGTTCTATCTTTATATTTAATTTTTTGGAGCAAGAGAGAAATTTTCTCAAGACTAGAAAATTAACTTCTATCAAGAACTAAATTTTTTGGAGCAAGAGGCTGAATTTTCTCAAAACAACAAGATTTTCTTGACTTAAATAAATTTTCTTGGATCAAGATTCGTATTTCTTAAAGCAAGGGAATTAATTTTGTTGGAATAAGTGAAATTTCTTTTGTCAAAAAAAAATTTTTTTTTGCTCAAGAAAATAATTAGGAAGAAAAATATTTTCTTGGCTCAAATGAACCTTTTTTCTGTGTACAGGTTCGAATTGAGAAAGATCATTAGAAATTGAGCTTATTATATAGATATAATATGTTATTTTAGCGTTAAATCACTAAAGGACAATCACGTGGACTTTTGACTCCATCTCTGTCTTGAAATGGAGGCATTCAAGGTTAAACACAAGAATATATTCGAAGGGCTTCAGTTGCCAAGGAAACGATCGTGCTATTTACGATTCCCGACCTTGGCCACGTGTAACATCCCCTCGGAATCTTAGTCTTCCTCGAAACACTGTGGTCTCATTTTGTCACCCTTAATATTACTTTTTCGACTTCCCCATTTCATCTTACATTTAGAGAAAGCTCTAAAACATATTTCCCGGATACTTAATCTAAATCATCATCCAGCTATCAAAATTTGTTTCCCTACTTTTGTTTCCATTAATAAGCAAAAATTAATTTACTTTTTATTCTTTATTCATGTAATAATGCTTTAACTTTTAATTTACAAAAAAAAAAATAAATCAAATTAACTATCAAAAATTCCAACATTGAATTTTAAAAACTTTTTCGCATAATTGATTGGTCAAAAAGTTTCAATCCAGTTGAATTAAGTTCATTAAATAGTTTCGAAGGGTGTGAAGAAATAAATTTTGCCAATTTTTTAATGTTATTTAAATAAAAAATAAGCAATTCAACATTGAGAAAACAGTTTGTTTGATTTAAATTCGTTGATTTTAAAATAACTTAAAAATACGTTTTTAATATAAACAAATTTGTTTGATTTAAATTTGGATTACTTTCAACCAAATACTATTTTGTTTTGGTTTATTTGATTGAATTCGCCGATTTATTTCATTCAAATTTTGTTAATAGTTAACAAATCTCGTTTTAAATAAATCATAAGACGTTTGTGTCGCTATTGTCGCTATTTGAGTTATCGTAATTTTAATACCTTTATCGTTGCCTGTTATAATTGAGTAATTTTTTATATATACATAAATTTTTATAATTAAACTTTTTATGTTTAATAATTAAAGATAAATAATCAAAAAAAAGTTAATATTTAATTTAGAAAGTTTTAAATAATAAAATATAAAGTAGATAAAATTTTTTGATTAAAATAAATACAATGTAAAAAATTTCGATGTAAAAATTGACCCAGAGTACTTTACATGGCCGTGTAGTGTGAAATAATGGTGTGAAATTCTCTCGGTGTAAATTTTCGATCCGTGTTACTTAACACCATTATTAAAGGATAATTTTAGGACATCATATAAATAATCGGAAACTCTAAAATAGTGGATTTTAGTAATTGTTTCATAACTTTTAAGTATTTTTTTTAAGATTTTCGGAATACTTCTAAAATAATTTCAGAATCAATGCAATTTATTTGAAGCAATTTAGTTGAAATTTTGTCCTTAAATCTTATGTGGAACCTTTTTTAAATAATCTTAAAACATTTTTTTAACTATTTGAGAACAAATTTTGAATACATTTGAGACATTTTTCGGATATTTTTGAGACAACTTTGGAACATTTTTTGGACAGTTTAAGAGTGTTTTTACAACAAATTTGAGACATTTTCAGAACAATTTTACGACAATTTTGAACGTTTTTTAAATGATTTTCATATAGATAATTTATTTTTGCACAGCTGTAGATTTGTCATGTTTAAAACATCCATTATATTATGAGAAACATCATGGTTACAATAAAAATAATTATTGTATTGTTCCTAAACATTTAATATTGTAAATACTATTTAACTTGTTGTATAACATTAATTAAATCGATTTCTGCGTAATTTTATAAATTGAAAATTCTTAAATAAATGTTACTTGTCTCATTTTGATAAATATTGAATATTAATTGTGTTTTATGGATCATGTAATACTCATACTCCGATACGGTGTAAATTTATTCTACTGTTACATCGGTATTACACCGGTTTAACACCGGATTTTTAACACCGCAAAAGAGCACCGCTACACCGGTGTTAATACACAGGTGTTACATAGCGGTGTTAAAATGAGTCCATTTTAACACCGCTTTTTTTACAGTGTAGAAATTTACTAACTTTATTTTATACTTTTTACATATCATAACATCATTTTTTAGGTACGAAATGATAAATATCAAAGTCTGAATTCTTAATTATTATACTTTAACATTTTAGACATTTAGATAGCAACACGGAAAAAAGTAAACTGTAATAAATAACAGTCGATTTATAATAAGTAATGATCAACTGCTAAAAATTACCATTTCAAACAGTAAAATCGTAATTTTACTATTCACATTGTAATATTTACAATTTAAACGTTATAATTTACTCTTTACATGGAAGAAAATACTATTTCAAACAGTAATATTCGCTAGGTAAATGTCTAAAATGTTAAAGTATAATAATTAAGAATTCAGACTTTAATATTTATCATTTCGTACCTAAAAAATGATGTTATGATATGTAAAAAGTATAAAATAAAGTTAGTAAATTTTTAATACAAGCAACGTCAATATTTACAAAGTAAAATGGTAAATTTCAAACGCAACGCTAAAAGTCAAACTGTAATTATTGACTTGCTTAGACTGGTAAAATGTATATTTTGAAAGTATAATTTTTACTGTTTGAAATGTTAAATTCTCCTAGAGTGAGACCCCTTTTTCTTTCATCTAAGTTCCCCTTCTCTTTATAATATGGACTATTTATTGAAATGGCATTTTTTACTGTTTGTTAACTGTAATTTTTAAAGATGAAAGAGTCGTTATTTACTATAGTGAAAACTACTAATCACTTATTTTGGATATTAAATTATAAACTGTGGCTTTTATACTTTCTACATTAAGTTCTGTAATATTTACATTTTTGCCACCCCGATGTCCGCTTTACTGTTTGAAATTATAAAAAACTAACCGGAATCCGAGTGAATATTACAGTTTACTTTTTTCCGTGAAATATTACTGTTTGAAATAGTATTTTCTTCCATGAAAAGAGTAAATTGTAACGTTTAAATGGTAAATATTATAAAGTGAATAGTAAAATCACGATTTTACTGTTTGAAATGGTAATTTTTATCAGTTGATTATTACTTATTATAAATCGACTGTTATTTATTACAGTTTACTTTTTCCGTGTATGAATGAATGAATGAATGAAAAGAGTGTCGATGTCACTGTTATATGTATTTAAAGATCACTTAAAAAAATTTAGCTGTATTTGACCAGTTAAGTTATTGGCTTGGTCATTTTAGAGTTTTTTTTTAGTAAGGTACGAATAGTATAAAGTAAATAAATATACAAATATACCTAAATTATATAAATAAAAGTAATAGGAAAAAACCTTAGACATAGATCTAACGCTATTCAGGTACTCACTTGACACAAAAGGGTCCAATCCCCTTGAGAGAGATCTAGTTTGAACAGTATCTAAAGCAAAAGTTTGCCCTGTACCCAAAAACCCCTTTAATTTTGCTCTTTTTTTCCTAAAAATTATTTAAAAAGGTGACCTAGAGAGCGTTCGATTTATCGGCGGTTTCATCGCCCGTGGGAAGTTTCCAAATTTTTAGAAATGGTTAAAAGCAGATGTGAGCTCTTTTTTCAAGGCATATTCCTTACTTCAGTATTTTTGTAGGGGTGGATCAAGGGTTACATCTTTATTCTATTTATCTAGGTCGATTCGATCTATGTAGTAATCTGGACGTATATTAAATTCATTTTTGAATGTAAAAGAGTTGATGCGGGATTTTTCATTTGTTATGACGGCTTCCGTTTTTCTAGAATTTTTAATATTTTTCAGGGTCTTTAGATATGTTTTTTTTATACTTCCGTAAAATGAAATTGAAGAAACTTGATACTATTATTTAAATATAAATAATCTGGAGCTAAATAAAATTTATTTAAATTATGAAAAATTGCTTAAGGATATTCCAAGATTTTTTTTCAAATTTAATTTTTCACCAAAGTTTCTAAAAATAGTATGTAAAAAATTATTCATAGCTTATTATATTGATTTTGTTTACTTCAAAATTAAAACATGAATTTAATTTTTTACTTTTTACTCCCTTTGACTATCAATTAATGCGTACACTGAAAAAAAAAAAAAATAATTTGAACCAAAACGAAAAATTTTTTAATCAAGTAAAATTTATTTGAACCAAGAAAAATTTCTTAGTTCTTTAAAATTAAGTACTTTCTAGACAAATATGAAAAATATTGATAAAAAATTTTTTTTTTTAATTTTTGGACGGACAAAAAATGTAATTTAATTAAAGAGAAAAAAATCTTGAATCAAAAATATCATTTTAAAGAGTTTGGTCATTTTAAATCAACCTGAGTAAAAATTTAAATTGTAAGTCGGACGTAAATTCAACGTATTGAATGTTAAAAACATGTTTAGTACCTCAGCAAAATACTTCAATCATTAATAAAATAATTATAATTTTTTGTTTATATAAAGATGTTAACGCTCGAAGTAAATATAAAGTAATAAATGATTATTGTTGAAGTCAAATAAATTTTTAATAAGTCCGGGACATTTGATAAAAGATAATTAGAAAAAAAAAATTATGAATTATCGAAAAACATATGTAACTACTGTCAATATTTACTCAACGATAAAAGCAATTTTTTTCTTATTTTAATCAATATTAAATACTTACAGAAATTTTCCAAGAATATGGAAAAAAATTGAAAATTTTTTTACTTTTCACAGACGACATAATTTAAGAATAAATTTTCTTAGAAAATAATAATTTTTGTTGTATATATGATTCAAACTACTCGGCCAAAAATTCATTCCGTTTTATCAACTCATCATCTTAAGATAAGATACATCTTAAAAAAGAAAAGCGATAAAGGTTCTGAAGAGAAGGAAGCCGCAGTATAGTCCTATTAGAAAAAAATGATTCATATATGGTTATTTTGACAAGGTTTAAATAAAGATAGCATGTATCGATATCAAGATGTACAATCTAAAGACACTGTCATCAAGTTAGCAAGATTGAAAATAATCTTCTAAGAATGTAGCCACCACGTGTTGAAGAATGAAGTACAAATGATAATTCAGAAAGAATTTTCTATTTTACTATTGTCCAATCATAATTTACCATATATGGTAATTCTATAGAATTGTTATATCAAAATTATCTAAAAAAATTTTTATTGCTTTCTCTCAAAAACAAAAAAATAAAATGCACTGATAGAAGAATTTGTTTACATTTAATAAGCTTTATTAACTGTTTATAAATGATTTTTTAACATCATAAGATTTAATAAATATTTGTTAACAGTTAATAAATTATTTATTAAATGTGATTTATTAAATGTTAATAAATATTTGTTAACAGTTAACAAATATTTATTAACAGTTAATAAGTAATTTATTAAGTACAATTTATTAACTGTTAATAAATATTTATTAATAGTTAATGAATATTTGTTAACTGTTATCAAATATTTATTTAAAATAAAAAGCAAAAATAGTAATTTTCTTTTGACACTTTTTATAACTCTATAGCTGGAATACATGATAATAATTAAATTCACTAAATAAATTAACGTTTTTAATATTTAAAAATATAAAAGATAATTATGAGCTGTGATAGAATTTGGTATTTTACAATAAACGTTATTATAATGTAATATAATTAATGCAAATAATTTATAAAGATGATTTTTGCTTATAAGCAATCTTGACATCATATAACAATGCAAGCGAAACAAATTCACTCAACAAAATATTTATCAACTGTTAATAAATATTTGTTAACTATTAATAAATACTTATTAACTATTAATAAATGTGCTTTCCTCCCAAATAAATATTCATTGAATGTTAAAAAATATTTATTAAAATTTAATAAATTAAATGATTGTCTTTAAATAAATTAAATTATAAATAGTTAATAATTCATTCTAAACTGATAGAAGGATTTGTTTATATTTTTTAAGCTTTATTAACTGTTAATAAAGGAATTTTTAACATCATAGAATTTAATAAATATTTATTAATGGTTAATGAATATTTGTTAACTGTTAACAAATATTTATTTAAAATAAAAAGCAAAAATAGTAATTTTCTTTTGACACTTTTTATAACTCTACAGCTGGAATACATGATAATAATTAAATTCACTAGATAAATTAACGTTTTTAATATTTAAAAATATAAAAGATAATTATGAGCTGTGATAGAATTTGGTACTTTACAATAAACGTTATTATAATGTAATATAATTAATGCAAATAATTTATAAAGATGATTTTTGCTTATAAGCAATCTTGACATCATATAACAATGCAAGCGAAACAAATTCATTCAACAAAATATTTATTAACTGTTAATAAATATTTGTTAACTATTAATAAATAGTTATTAACTATCAATAAATGTGCTTTCCTTCCAAATAATTATTTAATGAATGTTAAGAAATATTTATTGAAATTTAATAAATTAAATAGTTGTTTTCAAATAAATTAAATTAGTATATAATAGTTAATAAATCCTTACATCAGTGTACATTTATAGAAGGATTTGTTTACATTTAATAAGCTTTATTAACTGTTAATAAATGATTTTTTAACATCATAGAATTTAATAAATATTTATTAACAGTTAATGAATTATTTATTAAATACAATTTATTAACAGCTAATAAGTAATTTATTAAGTACAATTTATAAACTGTTAATAAATATTTATTAACTGTTAATAAATATTTAATAATGGTTAATGAATATTTGTTAACTGTTAACAAATATTTATTTAAAATAAAAAGCAAAAATAGTAATTTTCTTTTGACACTTTTTATAACTCTATAGCTGGAATACATGATAATAATTAAATTCACTAAATAAATTAACGTTTTTAATATTTAAAAATATAAAAGATAATTATGAGCTGTGATAGAATTTGGTATTTTACAACAAACGTTATTATAATGTAATATAATTAATGCAAATAATTTATAAAGATGATTTTTGCTTATAAGCAATCTTTATATCATATGACATTGCAAGCGAAACAAATTCACTCAACAAAATATTTATTAACTGTTAATAAATATTTGTTAACTATTAATAAATACTTATTAACTATTAATAAATGTGCTTTCCTTCCAAATAATTATTTAATGAATGTTAAAAAATATTTATTAAAATTTAATAAATTAAATAATTGTCTTCAAATTAAATTATAAATAGTTAATAAATCCTTCTATCAGTGTTATAACAAAATTGCTCATTTTTTTTCAAAACAAATTTTTCCTCTGAGTGTGACTGACCACATGGGACCCATCATATTCTATATTATTGTCCAATAATAACGAAATTTTTCCAGTGACTTTTCACACTTTTCCTTTGAACGAAAGAATGGAAATTACAGCCTGCTATTTAAAAAAAAAAAAAAAAAACGTCATTCTTTTCATGTAACACTAAACTGACGATAGATTATTTGGAACAGTGCTCTGTGAGAAGTTATCATAAATAACTTACCAAACTTGCACCATAATAAATTAACCTTAGGGTCGAATAATTAAGTGTACAAATAACATTATAGGTTTATTGCGGTCCGAGGTCATACCAGTTCTTATTAGGTCTGTGACTTGAAGGTAAAGCTCAGCAGTACCCAGTACCACGGGTGGCTTCACGCTGTATAAACAAGACTCGATGGCCTACATGAAAAAGAGCAACATCTCATTTTGACGACAGCTAGAGGATTTAAAAATATCTTTCTTTCTTGTGCTCTTAGGAATTTAAGTGACTTTTGTATCCATACCCAAAGCTAATCGATGGGTTTTTCTTTTACAGTAATCTATTTATTTTCAAGGCTCTCTATTAATAGCATATATAACATCACAAAAAATTTGACCTTGCGGGTTAAGCGTAGAATTCAATGTTGTGTTCGCTTAAAACCATCATCTTTGGATATGTTAAAGGTTTGTAGTTTTTCTGACTCAGTAAAAACATACTGAGAAGTAAAGTGAGATGTTAAAATAGTTTTGGACTGTATGAGGCCAAACCGGGGAGACATTTTTTTTTGAAACGACAAAAATTCTATTCATGTCGAGAAATGGTCTTTCATTCAATTGGCATGACTCGGTTTTTACTAATAATGACTAGGAATTTTTAGGTATGCACTGATACACTGAGAAAACAGTTCATTTAAATGGAATAAGGCTCGTTAACTATAAATAAATCTCTTATTTAAATATCAAAAGAAATATTTATTTGATACAAATAAATTGATTTATTTGAGACAAAGTTACAGTGTATTTGAATGAAATCCAGATTTGTTTATAGTTAACAAATATTTCTTTGGTGCTAACAATGATATATTTCAACCAAATCAGATTTGTAAACTATAAATAAATGGTATGTTTGAATATACTCAAAGCAATGATTTTTAGTTTTAAGTTAGGAAAGTAGTAAAAGTAGACATATCGAACGTTTGGGGTTAAATGGGCAATTCTTTTGGAATTATTAATTATACTGCAATTAACAATAATACTATAAAGTTAGTCGACGTTTTTAATTTTTAATTTTTTTTTTTATTTATTAAATTAGATCTAGAAAATATTTTTTTAAAATTGCACTTATAATTTTTCAAGTTTTTTACGAATGAAGTTTTTCAAAAAAATTTCTTTTGCAACAATTTTTTCAATAAAAAAAATTCTAAAAATTTTTAGATGACGGCTAACTTAATTTTCATAAATTAACAAACATCTGTCAATTTTTAGGGCTTTTATAATAATAAAATTATCACGAAAAAATTTTAATTAAAAAGTTCCACGTCTGAAAATTAAAAAAAAATTAAAAGTGCATTAAAATATGTGTTTTATCGTTGATCTGTAATAAAAATTAAAAAAATTGACAGCTGTCTGCTAACTTCAGCATCATAATTATTAATGTCTATTATAGTTAACTATTTCAATACATATTTGTCTAAGCATATATATATATATTTTTTTTTATTTTATTTATTTCTACAAAAATGAAACAAAATACATTTGTAAACTGAGTTAATTTTCATTATTTATTTTTTACAAATCACGTCGAGAAATAACAGTGGCGACCGTAGCGACACCAAGCGTAATTTACTTAAAGTGAGATTTGTTAATAGTTAACAAATCTTTATTTAAATGAAATAAATGAGTCGATTCAGTTAAATAAACCAAAACGAGGTAGTATTTGATTCAAAGTAATATATATTTGAATGAAAGAAATTTGTTAACATTAAATATATGTTTTTAATTTATTTCAAATAAATCTGCGCATTTGAGCCAAACAAACTGTTTTCTCAGTGTAGAAGGATTTTTAGTACGGAGTACTAAACTGATTTAGTAACGAAATTTTTAGTCATTTATTTGGGAGCAAAAAAATATTTTTTACCAATCAATATTATTTGTTACAGTTTAATAAATCATTTTTTTTTATTCTAAATAAATTATATTAATATAAACAAAGCCTTATTACATGGAAATAAATATTTGTTCACCAAATAATATTTAATAGTAGTTACTAAATATTTCTTTGGTCAGTATTGTCGGTAGATGGCTATGATTTAATTCCACTGTGATACATAACCTATTCACTGACTTAGATTATTTCATTCAGCTCGATTTTGGGAGATTCATCTTCCCTTTGAAAATACACATACTCCCAAATGGCTTACATGTCATTTCTCAGTGGAGTTTAGTTTAAATTTTTCAATTAGTCTATTATTGATATGTTAAAAACTTATTTAATTTTAAATTTTATAAATGTCTGAAATAAAAAATTATAATTTAAAGAGATTATTTTCTTTATAATACCTTATATTTTTACTTAAAACTATTTATTTCAATTATTTTTAGTAAAAAAGTTAATTTTTACACTAAAATTAGTTAAAAAATGAATTTCTTTAATACCAATAAACGATTTATTGCGTAGCAATAAATCATTTGTTAAATACTACTAAATATTTATTTGGTGGAAATAAATGGGCTTTAATAAATTATTTAGTAACTATTACTAAATATTTGGTAATTAAAGGTTTGTTACTAAATCATTTAGTAACTACACTGATAGAAGGATTTAGTACGGAGTACTAAACTAATTTAGTAACGAAATTTTTAGTCATTTATTTGGGAGCAAAAAAATATTTTTTACCAATCAATATTATTTGTTACAGTTTAATAAATCATTTTTTTTATTCTAAATAAATTATATTAATATAAACAAAGCCTTATTACATGGAAATAAATATTTGTTTCCACCAAATAATATTTAGTAGTAGTTACTAAATATTTCTTTGGTCAGTATTGTCGGTAGATGGCTATGATTTAATTCCAATGTGATACATAACCTATTCACTGACTTAGATTATTTTATTCAGCTCGATTTTGGGAGATTTATCTTCCCTTTGAAAACACACATACTCCCAAATGGCTTACATGTCATTTCTCAGTGGAGTTTAGTTTAAATTTTTCAACTAGTCTATTATTGATATGTTAAAAACTTGTTTAATTTTAAATTTTATAAATGTCTCAAATAAAAAATTATAATTTAAAGAGATTATTTTCTTTATAATACCTTATATTTTTACTTGAAATTATTTATTTCAATTATTTTGAGTAAAAAAGTTAAGTTGTACGCTAAAATTAGTTAAAAAATGAATTTCTTTAATACCAATAAACGATTTATTGCGTAGCAATAAATCATTTGTTAAATACTACTAATTATTTATTTGGTGGGAAAAAATTGGACTTTACTAAATGATTTATTAATTATTACTAAATGTTTGGTAATTAAAGGTTTGTTACTAAATAGTTTAGTAATTATTACTAAATCTTATTAAATAGAACTAAATCCTTCTGTCAGTAGAAGCTCTATGTATTTTTATAAGCTCGCCTACGTCAAATAATTAATATATTAGGAGTTTCCCTGATGCAAGACCTTTACTAAAAAAAATAACAATTTTAATCATGACATTGGTAAAAAAATATACTTTCAAAGATATTTTGCGATAAAAAACTTAACACTAACATGACTGCTAAAGTTAGCATGCGATAAACTTGGATTGCATACTACACACTGTTATTGGCACAGCACAGTCGCCATCAAGATGTCGGTGACCAGGGCGTCGATCTCTAATACGAGACGAAAGATCTCGGCGCCAATTCTTTAAAATCACCTCACGAACACCGCATTGCATGTTGCAGGTGTGTTGTTTACTATATGATTACAGTAAAGGATTTTTTAGCGACTAAATTTTAATATAAAATTTTATAATTTGCACCTCTTATTGATCAATCATGACATAAGTAATCAAAAAAGGTGAAAACAGCTTCCTAGAACCCAAAAATTTTGGACAATTACTATTTTGTCATACACTGATAAAAGGATTTATTAACTATTAATAATTAATTTATTTGAAGACAATTATTTAATTTATTAAATTTTAATAAATATTGTTTAACATTCAATAAATATTTATTTAGGAGGAAAGTACATTTATTAATAATTAATAAGTATTTATTAATAGTTAACAAATATTTATTAACAGTTAATAAATATTTTGTTGAGTGAATTTGTTTGGCTTGCAATGTCATATGATATAAAGATTGCTTATAAGCAAAAATCATCTTTATAAATTATTTGCATTAATTATATTACATTATAATAACGTTTATTGTAAAATAGCAAATTCTATCACAGCTCATAATTATCTTTTATATTTTTAAATATTAAAAACGTTAATTTATTTAATGAATTTAATTATTATCATATATTCCAGCTATAGAGTTATAAAAAGTGTCAAAAGAAAATTGCTATTTTTGCTTTTTATTTTAAATAAATATTTGTTAACAGTTAACAAATATTCATTAACCACACGCATAAAAATGATTTTTTTGCTCGACGGGCAGAAAGCGTCAACTTTCGGCCCGCTGCGCTAAACGAAGTTGCCGCTTTCTGCCTTCGTCGAGCAAAAAAATAGTATACACTCCACGGGAAGTAAATAAGAAAGCCTCAGATCACATGTTTGTCAACCTCGGCTTCGCCTCGGCCGACAATTACATGTGATCTGAGACATTTCTTACTTTACTTCCTTAGGTGTGTAATATACTATTGTTAAAATAACAAAAGACGGGATAACTGAAAAATATGTTCTGGTAACAAATGAGTATAGTTATAGTTACAAATCCATTAGTTGCATTAACAAAATGTTTTAAGTTGTACTAACAAACCAATCTGTTAAATCACCAAATCAATTTGTTGTCCTAACGAAATCATTTTATTGCAATAACAAAACTAATTTGTTGCTAAAATATTTTCCAAATCAGATATCACTGATTATAGCATATTTTTAAATTATGGATTCTTATAAAATTTAATGTAAATTTATTTCTTATTTTAATAGAATAATTTTGCTGTTTCAACAAAAAAATTTGTTATACCAACTAAATTATTTTGTCAAATCTACTTAAAGATTTTGCTGTTGTAACCAAATTGTTTTGTTGTTATAACATATCAATAACTTGCTATAACCTAAATTTTGTTATTTTAACATATAATTTGTTATCCCTATGTTTACAAATGTATTTGTTACTAGAACATATCTTAGGTTATTTTAACAAAATTTTTTTCTGCGTGCATTAATAAATATTTATTAACATTTAATAAATCGTATTTAATAAATAATTTATTAACTGGTAATAAATATTTATTAAATCCTGATGTTAAAAATCATTTATTAACAGTTAACAAAGCTTATTAAATATAAACAAATCCTTCTATCAGTGTTAAATTAAAAAAAAAGATAGAATAAAATGATGTCTCATGAGTTTTTTCCTGCATGAAAAGCAAAGGCAGCCAGACAGGCGGAAAGTTGGCGCAGTTTCTATGGGTGGTGTATGCGGTGCAAGGGTAGTTGAGTGGCGGTCGTCATGGTAACCCCGACAGCTAACCATACGCTGCACCCCATCAAGGACCTTGAACGAGAATCGAAGGGCACTGCTCGGGGGTGGAACTTCGAGACAACGGCCTAGGACTATATTCCATTATTATTTCAATGGAACATTTATATAACGTTAATTTCATCTCTTTCTGCATAACTAATCATAGTCACTATTAATAAAATATCCATGGTTATTTTATTCAAAAGAAATTTTAATTTTGATGGTTCTCATTCAAAGCTTCTTAAGTTGGTCAGTAAAATAATAACAGAACTAGTATTAATATATATTTTTATAGAATCGTTAGAAACTAGAAGAAAAATAAGCGACAGGTTGTGAAAATTTGGAGATTATTTTTTATTAATTTACGAAGCCTAATTGCGGGCTTCTAAAGCTTTCAAAGTTGCAATCTATCGATTCTGTGGTTGCTATGACGACACCCACACTCATATGAGCTTTCGGTGGATTTCCATGTTCCATTACATGTCAAATATACATTTGTTTGATTTAACTTCTTCTGTAATATTATTCTTTGTGTAATGGATTAATTATTTTTGTTTAATTTGTGATTTATTGATGATAAATGATAAGACACACATGTTTTGAGGGATCACCGGCGCATGAAAAATAAGCCAATATTCATGATTTTTTTACACAGAAACTATTATAGGGGCATTCGATAGTGTGGGACATTTGACTCTGGAATTTTATCAATTATAAGCTAAATTATAGGACTGAGACTTATACTATAGTAAAATTTATCTTATAATATAGAAGAATAGCTAATTAACAAGATCCCTTTGTCAAAAACCTCCATTACTTTTTAAGTTTCTTGTAATTATCATTTGACTGAGTGTGACTGGTGGGACTAAGAAAAATCCTTCTCTCTTACACTGATAGAAGAGTTTATTTGTATTAAATAATATTTGTTAATAGCTAACAAATCATTTATTAGAGACCATTTTTTAATATTAAATATATATTTTTTAGTATTTAAAATGATTTGTTTGTATTTAATAAATCTGATATCCATTTATTAAATATTAATAAATCTTTTTAAATACTAATAAATATTTGTTAAGGGCTAACAAATGGCTTCTAATAAATGATTTGTTAAATATTAACAAATCTTTTTAACTATAAACAAATCCTTCTATCAGTGTACCAAAAGTATACTTTAAGTCCAATTTCAGTTCGACCACTAAACTTTTAAAAAATACTTCCCTCTCAATACTAAATTTATCCTACACAGTAAAAAATTTTGCGTCATTGCGTCAAAAAATTTTGTGTTAAATATTTAACACTTTTATGTGTAAATTTAACATTAATTGTGTTAAATTAACACAAAAAAGTGTAAAATATTTAACATAATAATTTTTAACACAAAATTTTTTGACGCAATGACGCAAAATTTTTTACTGTGTACAAAAATTCAATATTATGAAGAATTAGACTAATTACCTACTTAGAAACAATTAAAAAAATTTATTTTTATTGTGACTGGTGGGACAAGTACAAAATGTCTACATCAAGTTGTTTATTAAAAAGACTTTTATATTATTTCAACCTTACAAACATTATTGTTTATATATTTAATTATAAATTATTTAGGATAATTAAAAAAAACTAATTAAAAAACACAAATAAAGGATTTAGCATGCTGACAACACGATATTGATAAAATTAGGGGTTAATTAATAACGAACATAAAAAAATTTGTTCTTAAAACTATAATAATAAATATGTTAGTTAATAACAAACATAAAATGAATTTGTTCTTAAAACTATTAAAACAACATTTGACTTGGATACAAGTTAGTACGGCTGAAAAGTTACTAGGAGAGAAAAATCGATTTTCTTATTGATTAAAAAAAATTTTCTTTAAAAATTAGTAAATTATAAACTTTTAATAATAAATTAGGAGTAAATTAGAATCAATAAGAAAAATTTTTAAATTTTAGTCATTTCCCCATTTCCCCTGTAGATATTAATGTTAAATTTATTTAGCTCAACAATTACACTCTTGAATAACACAAAAAATATCTAAATTTATTTTTAAAATATTTTTTATATGAATAAACAACAGGTGAACGGAGCTCTGACAAAACGTTGGTATAAAGCTCACGTACATGACAACTTGATAACAGCTCATCTAAAACACTAAAACCAAAATTATTTACCTTCAATATATAAGTAGCTATTGCACCAGTGAAGGAGATTAATATTTATTGATAAATAACAAAGTGGCGGACATTTAAAAAAAAAACTGAAAATTGAGGCTTTTTTTCACAGTTTTTAGTCCTAAAAAAATAGTAAAAATAAAAATTTTGATTTGGTTGTAGCTGATGCAATAGCTACTACTATGTAGAATATGTCGTTTAAATTTCATTAAGATCGGGTCAGTGGTACCGGAGATATCATGTACTTAAACCAGAAAAACATACTCCTGAGATAAACAAATTTAAAGTTTTTTTTAATTAAAAACAAAAATCTTACCTAAAGTCAGTCAGCGATGCCGGGACCATACAAAATCCCTTGAACCTTTTCAAAAATTTTATTTTCTTTCACTCGAAAATTCACATAAACATCGTAAAATAATCTAGTTACAGTTTGATCACTTAAAAATTTTAACAATACTTTTATATATATGTACTTTCAAAAAATGTAAAAAAAAAATTTTTTTGAAAATTACAAACCAAAATGATCTCTTGATGCAATTTTTTAGCAATAATTTTCTAAGCTTAGTTTATTTTTCAGGAAAAATAAAAAAATTTCAAGTATCTGTTAATTTAAGTACCATAATTTTTTTCAAATTTTTTTTTCTATCTGATATTTTTTACTGATGAAAATAATTGTTTGTAATTATAAAAAAAAAATACAAATGAGTAATAATTTAAATGTTATAATTTTTTAAATTAAATTAATATAATTTTGATTATTTCTTCAAAATAATTTTTATCATTTGCAATTTTTATATTGCACTGCATCGAAAAATTTATTTTGACAGCTTTTAGTATTGTTTTATTATAATTGTATAAATTTAAGATAGAATATTTATTATTTAGTAGTTTTTGTAAATTTAATGGCAGCTGTTATCGCCACATGCTAGATATCCAGCTACCGGAAGAGATTTTCACGCGAAATCGAAATTCCGAAGATGGTTGCGCGGGACAAGGTCGTGGTAACCGTAGCAACGCCACACGGCACGTGCTTATGAGTCCTCTCTCTCTCTTTACCCTCACATAAACAGGAGGAGACGCGTAGGATGTATTTTTTAAAATTATATAAAGCTTTGAGTAGAAAAAAAAATTGTATGGTAATAATGTACCACAGACTTTTTCCACTTTCACAGTCATTATTATTATTTTTTAAATTATGGCTAGACAAAAAGTTATTACACCCGCACGGAAAAAAAATCAACTATAATAAATATAATTTTAATTAATAATATGATGATTGTTGTAATATTTTATTTGTTTATTTATTTATTGATTTACTTCTGGTAAAACATTCTATAGAGGTGCAAGAAGCACCTGTGCATAGACACCAGAAAAATATAATACATTTATAAAAATTAATACATAATATTAAATTAACTAAGTAAGTAGTGTAATTAAGTAGTGTAATATTAATTGTGATATTTTTTATTTTAGTGTTAAAGTGAAAAAAAAATTCATTTGGAATTCAGAATTTGATGAAATTTGACGTATTATTAATTTTCATTTTAATGAAAATTTTGTCCAATATTTTACTAATTTAAAGCAAAAGAAATTTTTTATTTTTTATTGCGAATATTTCAGTAATTAATATCAGTCATATTAAATTTAATAATTTTAAATTAAAAAAAAAAATTAAATTTCATTTTTTGATAGTAATTATAAAGATTTTTTTTAAGCTTAACAATTTTTTCTCTCATAAATTTATTAAAAAAATAACTCGAATGGTGTTAAATTTGTGAATTAATGATGGAATATGTTTAGAGGTAGTTATGTCATGTTGTGGGGAAAGTTCAACGGTTATAGAGCTTGAAAGCCCGGAATTGAACGAGCTCGGTGAAGGCTGAATAAGGTGAAGGTCTTTCGGAATAGCTTGCCAGGATGGGATGCTGGACCGAGCGGCACGTGCGACAAACATTCACCTTACTCTCCCATACAATATAGATCGTTTTGAGTGCGAGAGAGTGAAAACGAGGAAATACTCGATGCCTTTATCAACCTCTTATTCCCTAGTTCCTGATTATTCTTCTCTTTTCCCTATCACTCAAATCTAACACAAACTCCTACACGTGCCATTTGGTGATACTTTAAGGGTTCCTAAATAATTGTTGGGAAAATACTTTTTTACAAGTTTCAAATATTTATTCAAACATTTTATTTTATTTTATTCAAATTTTATATCAATTAATAGTATATTACATACCTAGGCCAGTAAAATAAGAAAAGTCTCAGATCACATGTAATTGTTGGCCGAGGCGAAGCCGAGGTTGACAAACATGTGATCTGAGGCTTTCTTATTTACTGGCCAAGGTGTGTATACTATTTTTCTGCTCGACGTAGCCGGAATGTGGCAGCTTTGTTTAGCGCAGCGGCCAGAAAGTTGCCACTTTCCGGCCGGAGGGCAGAAAATTATTTTTCTTGCTCTCCTAGCCGAAAGTACGCTCTTCCTGGCAGCAATTTACTCCAGGAAGAGCAACTTTCATGGCCTGCTCTAACGCATGCGCGCTACGCATATTTTCTGGCTTGTTACAATTGCAGCACCTCTCCCCTACTTACCAAAGGACAGCTTAAAAAAAAATTTTTAAGAGGTCACTTCAAATTTTTTTGAAGTTTCAAAACTCGTCAAAAATTAATTTTTTTTTTTTTAATTTTTTTCTCGTTACATTATAATTTCATAGGCCAAAATAAAAAAAGTTTCAGTTCAAAATTTAAATTTTGAAAAGTCACTCATAATTTTTTTTAAATTTATTAATCCATTACTTTAGATTTTTTCGAGCGACTTTTTAATATTCAAATTAAAATTCCATACATTTTTTTTTACATTTAGGACAATAATCGGTTAAAATACACCACGAGATAAACTATAAATTAAGCACAGTATAGAAAAAATTATTATTTTTTAATTTAATAATTTTACAAATAAAATGTATCATTATATTTAATTGTTTTTTCGCTGATTTCTTAATATTTTGTTTAATTCTGATTAGTTTTGTAATAAATAATCCAAAATTACCGCTGTTTCATTTCGTTGAGACATAAATTTTTATTAATATAAATTAATAAAAATAAAAAAAAAAATAGTCGTTTTTTTTACGCCACCCTACTGAATAAATTATGAAAAAAATCATTACAAAAATTAATATCATTCGCAGACTGAATAGAAATGTCACTAACTTCATTAAATGTCAGATCTATAAAATAATAGCATTTCCGCATTTTTAATATTGCAATCCGCTTATGATTAATTATAAATTATAATGAAAGTATTTTAGATAAATTTCAAATCTTACAGAATCAAGCAATGCATGTAATCTTAAGCGTTAATAGATATATTAAACTGCACGGAAAAAAGTAAATTGTAATATTCACTCGGATTCCGGTTAATTTTTATAATTTCAAACAGTAAAGCAGTCATCGGGGTGGCAAAAATATAAATATTACAGAACTTAATGTAGAAAGTATAAAAGCCACAATTTATAATTTAATATCTAAAATAAGTGATTAGTAGCTGTCACTATAGTAAATAACGACTTTTTCATCTTAAAAAATTACAGTTTCAAACAGTAAAAATTGCCATTTCAATATATAGTCCATATTATGAGAAGGGGAACTCAGATGAAAGAGAAAGGGGTCTCACTCTGGGAGAATTTAACATTTGAAACAGTAAAAATTATACTTTTAAAATATACACTTTACCAGTTCAAGCAAGTCAATAATTACAGTTTGATTTTTAGCGTTGGGTTTAAAATTTACCATTTTACTTTGTAAATATTGCGACTGCTTGTATTAGAAATTTACTAACTTTATTTTATACTTTTTACATATCATAACATCATTTTTTAGATACGAAATGATAAATATCAAAGTCTGAATTCTTAATTATTATACTTTAACATTTTAGACATTTACATAGCGAATATTACTGTTTGAAATAGTATTTTTTTCCATGTAAAGAGTAAATTGTAACGTTTAAATTGTAAATATTATAAAGTGAATAGTAAAATCATGATTTTACTGTTTGAAATGGTAATTTTTAGCAGTTGATCATTACTTATTATAAATCGACTGTTATTTATTACAGTTTACTTTTTTCCGTGTGGAGACCATGCTTGATACTTTGTGTCGGTTATCAGTAAGGTAAAAAATAGTATTTAAGGAGGTTCGAGCGAATCTAATGTAAAAAATAATTTCCAACTTTGAGCTTTGAAATTAAGTATAAGTATAAATAAATACGTCATTTATATAATCCCAAAATTTTAAAAAGATTCACCGTTTAGTTACTTAGATATTAAATTTAAAAAATCACATATTTTATCTCCTTATACACGGGCTCTTATGGCGGACAAACTTTTGTCGAGACTTTAATTATTTTTTTCAATATTAACCTCCCAACTTTGACGGATAAAAAACTATACTCAAGAAACTTGGATTATTGCAAAATATAAAAACAATTTAATAATATTACATTACCGATATAATTTTTGAAATATTTAAAGTCAAATTTTATGTTTGCAACTCGTTTATTATCAGCCATTTATTCGAATAAAGATGTGACAACATCGCGTCTACAGCTGAGAAAAAAGAAAAGGATAGAAATATAGTTACAGAAAGAGAGAAATGTTTAACTCACACACTCAGCTACGTCTTTGTTATGGGTATAATCAAGCGCGCTATTGCCAAATCTGTTTATTTATTCCGGCAAGTAATAAATACCAAAGTCATTTTATTACTCTACTTTATTAAATAAGTCAAAATCATCAATTATTAAATAGTTTAAATTATTTTAAATTAAAATAAAGAAATATGATGAATATTGGGAAGACTAAAATTAAAAAAAATTTCAACATTATTTTGACTTATTAGTTACGCTCGAACTTCCTTAATTCATGTTTTTTCATTCATAAAATTTTTAATATTTTGCTACCTAAGTATTTGTTTGATGAATTCGTTTTCAATAATGTGCAGTATAAAATGAGATCTATATCATCGCTTAAAACAAGACCACTGAAAAATTTATTGTTTACAGTGGCATAATTTGGTATAACAAATTACCTGATTCAATTAGAAATAAAAATAGAATTAATATTTTTAAAATTGATTTGAAAAAATATATATCTGAGAACATAAGACCTTTTGATAAGTTAAATGGTAGCAATACTTAATACTGTGATATTTGTGATAAATTTTTTAATGATTATAAAAAAAATATGTAAGAGTATTGTAAAAAATATCTGTGAGCTAAATGAATAAATTATTATTATTTTACCGTTTCAATTTATAATAATAGTAATAATAATAATAATATGTTTGGGCCCCTAACCTAGAGCAAACAAGATTGGAGTAAGTTAGTATCACGACACATGCGTTGCATACATGATATATATCTCTTATAAACAATACCCGCTTCTAAGTGTCATTACCAAAACGACAACTATAATGACAGTATTTCATCGCATTAACTGCCTTCAACTATATATGTATACAGTATGCTTGTATTCAAACGTACGCAATGTTATATACGGCATCCATGCACGTACATGTACTTTTACATACTCACGGTTCAATGTATACGTGTGTAGTTGCAAGGGGTGGACGTCCGGTCACTAACCCGTCGACGATGCAAGAGTGTTCGCACAATGCGGCGTTCATGGACGGTCACAGGGTGGACGATATACATTTTTTCCGATTTATTATTTATACTCATTGTAGTTTGTTACGTTGTTAACGTTATTTCATTCTATATTATGTTATGTTTCATTCTTTACTATGTTATGAAAAATAACTAATACAAAAATTCTTTCTACGTAACTAAATATTTATCAAGTAATTTTATTTTTGTTACAGGTGAGTTTACCTTTGAAGTATTACATCATTTTGAGGAAATGGATTGTTCGTTACGTGAGTTAATAATTAAATTTAAAAAAAAGAATCAGATATTTTTCAAAATTAATTATTTTGAAGCAAATTTCTCTGAAGATAGAATAGAACCGTTTGTGGCCAGTGTACCTTTTTTGGCTACTTTATTTTCAAATTATTGTATAAATATTTCTATAAGTGTAAAACTTTATGAATTCAATTCGTATAAATGTACTAATTTAAAAATTTTACTTGAGTACACGGTGAGAAATTTCCATTATTTTTTATTCTGCATGGATTTTAGATATTACAATGGTGCATATTACTAGTGAACCTTATTGACTCAGAATAAAATTTTACAATGGCCCATAGAAATTTCCGAAACAAATGAAATCAGACATAGTAAATGGTAGAAATTGAAATGTACCATAGTAAAATGAAATATGCAATAATTTAAATTTCCGAATGTACTATAGCAAAAAAAATAAGAAAACGTTTGTAAAAAATAAAAAATTTTAGAGTAAAAAATGTTTTTAGCAATCAAAAAAAATATCAAACCAAACAAGATTTTTTTTGTTTGCAATAATTTTTAAAAATATTTTTTTAAAATATAGTTTTTTTAATTTTTTTTTTCATTTTTAACAATGAACGTAGGATTTATTTTGGCAGTTAATTTTATTATGAATAATTATAAACACAATATATAACTTTTAAATTATTTTTTATTATTATTAGAAGTGTCGGTTGCAGGTTAACCATCAAATGTTTGTTTTCATTTTAATTTTTCACGGTAAATTATTAAATATTTTATTATTTATGGATCTTACAAATTTTCATTAACTAATTACGTGTTGATGGATTTATAAACTAATATTTATTTAAAACTTAATGTTTATTGCAATTTTCATTAAACCGTTAACCACTACTGATAGCGTCTGTAGACTTATGTTGACAAAACAAAGCAGCACGAAAAAATGAAAGAGCGCGCGTCGCGACTGACGCGCATACGTTTACTATGGGACATTTGAAAATTTCATAGTCACAATTTTAAATTTAAACCGAGTACACGTGACTAAATGTGAAACTTTTTTATAAATTTTTATTGTCGACTGAGCAACAGAAATTTTACTATGGAACTATAATGAAAAGTTTTAAGCACACTAACAGTTTTTGTTCTGTCAGTTTACGAAAATTTTTTATATATGTTTATGTAACAGTTGCATGGTCAAATTTACTATGGTCCCTAGTAAATATTGATTGGTACAATATGATATTCTTAAATTTTTATGGTAATATTTTGAATTGAGTCATTAAGGTTCAGTCGTATTATGTATGCATAGTAAATTTCTACAGAAATTTCTCACCGTGTAGTTAAATTTTTTACAAATTAACTAAAATATCAAGTGACCAAAAATAGTCCTAAGATGGCCAAAACCAGTACTTCTACCCTAGTTGTAATTTTTAAGGAAGTTCGAGCGAATCTAATGTAAAAAATAATTTCCAACTTTGAGCTTTGAAATTAAGTATACGTATAAATAAATACGTCATTTATTTAATCCCAAAATTTGAAAAAGATTCACCGTTTAGTTACTTAGATATTAAATTTTAAAAATCACATATTTTATCTCCTTATACACGGGCTCTTATGGCGGACAAACTTATGTCGAGACTTTAATTATTTTTTTCATTATTAACCTCCCAACTTTAATGGATAAAAAACTATACTCAAGAAACTTGGATTATTGCAAAATATAAAAACAATTTAATAATAATACATTACCGATATAATTTTTGAAATATTTAAAGTCAAATTTTATGTTTGTAATTCGTTTATCGTCAGCCATTTATTCGAATAAAGATGTGACAACATCGCGTCAACAGCTGAGAAAAAAGAAAAGGATAGAAATATAGTTACAGAGAGAGAAATGTTTAACTCACACACTCATCCACGTCTCTGTTATGGGTATAATCAAGCGCGCTATTGCCAAATCTGTTTATTTATTCCGGCAAGTTATAAATACCAAAGTCATTTTATTACTTTACTTTATTAAGTAAGTAAAAATCATCAATTATTAAATTATTTTAAATTAAAATAAAGAATTTTGACAAATATTGGGAAGACTGAAATTTAAAAAAAATTTTAACATTATTTTGACTCATTAGTTACGCTCGAACTTCCTTAATACGATATCTGGTAAAAAAAATTTTCAATTTTATAAATTATAATTGGTAATAATGATTAATATGTAATTTTACAAAATCGGGTTTGTAAAAATACAAAAGATCGAATGTCTTGTTTTATCGACTAAAACTCCGCAAATCTGGATTAAGATTACAAAAATTTTATTAAAATTTTCTAATTTAATCGTTTATATTGTAAGTTTAATCTACAAAAGTTCGATTTTTTTTTTTTTCAATCCGGTATTTTATTTGAACGTGTTTTATTCGTCTTTTAATTTAACCATTATGTTTTTAAATATATAATAAGCTTATTTTTAAAGCATATGCATACAAAGAATAAACTTAATAAATCGATTTTAAATTTATAAGGCAATATCTTAATATTTCCATCTATAAATTATTAATTTTTTTTTTATAGACTAGATATCTAATTTTAATTTATCTTTGTATACTAAAAAGTTACTAAATTAACAAAAATTTCAACAGATTAGATAATTTATTCATTCAGAAAACGCGGCAATATAAAGTTATCAGGGCAGATTTTAAAAAGCTCCATAAAATTTTGCTATCAATCGGTTACTGCAGTTTCAATGGTATAAATTTGAAAAAATCTATTAAATTGGGCCATAAATTAATAAATGCAATTATTTTTTCGCATAAAACATTCTTATCATTACAACAAAGATTATTTTAACAAATAAATCTTGTACCAATTGATGAATAATAATCAACAGACGTTAATGACTGAGATTCCGGGCTTTTAGTAGTTTGTAAGCTCGACGTCAGATGACACTCGTTGTGTTAAGCGACGTGTTTGATGCACGCGATGAGAGCGGTCGGTGAGAACTGGCATCTACTACTTCGACTCAGTGTTTGCTTACTCGGTATAGAAGTTATCTACTGGTTCAATAGTAAATACAGCCAGAATTCTCAGAATAATACTTACTCTCGCTTAGTAATTACTAACACGTAATATCAGTTACTGTAATATCAGTTACCCTAGATAACAAAGTTTCCAAGTTGACGGTAAGTTCGCAAAATGCAAATTTACAGTGGTGGAACTTGTCTTCAAGATTAATTCAAATTGACGATAATGATTGAATTTAAACCCTATATTAATTAGAGATTTATTTTTTAACTTATTAAAGTTCAATTTTCTTTAAGCGATTAATCTTAAGAGCGGTTGATAGTTGATTTTCAAACGAGTTTTGTTCATGAATGAGATAAAATTTTGAAAAAAAACGCTTCGCTCTTCGATAACTAATTTAATTATCTATCGAATAGCGAAGCGCTTTTTTAGAAAATTTTCATTTATTTATGCATAAAATGTGTTTTAAGATTCCATAAGTTGTACAAGTATGACAGAGATACTTTCGTTTGTCCAATAGAGGACGAGAGAGAGAAAAAATGTAAGCCCTTCTTAAACTCGAATTAAAACCTATAATTATTTAGCAAAAAATAAATGGGCGTTAGTAGCTAAAATATTGTTTTTTAATTTATAAAAATCTCTCTTGCAGCAATAAAATAAAAATTAATTTTTTTGGCCTAAAATTTAGAAATTATAGTTTATATAAAGTCATATTTTTATTTGTTTTTTACTCTCAAAATTTTCAACTTTGTACAAATTTAGTAACACTGTTATTGGCCCTTTGGGCAGTTGGGTTTACATAAAGGCAAATAAATAATAAATAAATACAATATGATGAATATCTAAGCTTATAATGAACCTGTTTATTGCAACTTTACTGAAAGACCTTGTACCTGAGAGAGAAAAATTAATTTTGGATAAAATGAGCAATGCTGTAAGAAATGTTTGTTGTAAATTTTCAAAATTTCTATTTTTTAGCTGAAGAAACAAAAATCTTCTTACAATAAATTTTTTTGTTGATAAAAATTATTTCTGATTTAGAAAAAAATAATTTTTAGATAGAAAACTTGCAAATTTTCATCCAAAAATTTTTTTTTGTAAGAAAAATTTTTATTTCTTTAATTAGAAAATGAAATTTTCAACAAATTAATTTTTTATTTAAATCAAGTAAATAATTTTGAAGAACTTGATCTTCTTAATTTGAGTAAAAAAATTCTTAAGCTAATAAATTTTACTCAAATTATTTTTGGTCTTGATTTAAGACAATTTAATCTCTTTAAAATTTTTTTCTTTATTCTAGTCAATTTTTCTTTCAATTCAAAATTGCTTATTTTTTTTTCAAAATACATTTTTCTCTATCAGTGTCAACTCAACTTGTTACCTTTTAAAGTCTTTAAAAATCAATGGAAAATTATAGTCCAGAAAAAAAACTTTTTTTTTATCAATTTCTGCTAATTTTGCACAACTACTGATCATAATTTATTTATTTATTAGACAATTGGCAATAAAAATAAGTATGATAAATTTCGCAGATCCTTAATTTTTTTTCAAAATTTTCCCATACCTATTATCAAAAGAAAAAAAGACATTTAAGCTGAAAAAAAATCTTTAATTTAATATTTTGATAACTTTTCTTATCAAAAAATCTTGCCTGATTCATCTTTCCTCTAAATTAATCATTCAAAAATCAACATATCACTTATTAAGATACTTTTTATTGGTCTTTAATAAAGAATGAGTCATACATATCTATTATCTATTTGATTCATCCGTCCGATTACAAAATAAGAATCAAAATCATTAAATATAACAAAATAATTAAATTAATTAGATTAAAATAATATTTAAACACTAAAATAATTAAAATAATGGTATACTTATTTGCCAATTTTATTAATCCAGTTGAATTGATAAAAGTAAAAGTATTTAAATGTAAATGATCTCTAGGCAATAAAATAAAATGATTAAAATTATCTGAATTAAATAATGTTTACTTTATTTTATTCCTTGTAAATTTTATATTTAATCAAAACCAATTAAGTATTTATGCAGTGATTAGTGATTAATAAATTAATAAATTAATTAGAGAGTTATAAAAAGTAACAGAGGCTGATGGATATAGATAATTAATCCGACTAAAATTGACCTATGGCAAGTTTATTGAACAATTAATATCTCAAGATTTAATATATAATATCGAGGGATTGATGATGTATGCATTTATCTATCTAAGTAGTGAAGTCTACATGAAACAGTACTTAGTTACTAGTGTATGTGCCGCATTTAAATGCGTGTACTGGTGTGTCGGACAAGTGCAGTATAGCGTACACAAATACAGTTGCAAAGTTCAATCACTCCGTAACCTCCTTTCAATCGAAACTATTACACACTACTCAGTGGCTCTCAGTTCTCGGATCTTTCACTTTCATTAAAACTTACATTATTTACGCATTTATTACTTTCTCGATGAAACTAACAGTTAAATTCACCGACTTCGCGTACTATGTGGTTATCATTCATATTTATTCATAAGCTTTCAATATCTTCTTATTCGCTAATTTAAATTGGAATTATTTGTCGGTAATTATTTTGTTATTTATTTATCAGAATTTTTTGAATTAAATAATAGATTTAAGATCTAGTCGAGTTGATGTCACAAAAGTAAAAGTAGGTGTACGCTTTAAACAGTTCCGAATGCGTCCTCGAACGGTCACTGCACCGTAAAAAACTCATTCGATTTATTGAGTAACCTGACCATAGATGATTATTACACAGACAAACAAAACAAAAAATTTATTTTGTATATGATTAGAAGGATTTTTTTTTAATAAATAAATTTTTTTGGGAATAATTTAGATTTTTTATAATTTGAAGTTTTATTTTTACACTTAAAAAATTTTGCGTTATTGCGGAAAAAAATTTTGGGTTAAATATATAACACTTTTATAAGTAAATTTTATATTTAAAATGTTTTTTTTTTGATAAATAAATTTTTTTATAAATAATTTAGATTTTTGTTTTTATAATTTAAACTTTAATGTTTACACAGTAAAAATTTTTGTGTTAAATATTTAACACTTTTATGTGTAAATTTTTAATTTATTCTGTTTAATCAACCCAAAAAAGTGTTAAATATTTAACATAAAAATTTTTAACGCTAAATTTTTTAATACACAATTTTTTACCGTGTAGAATTTTTAATTTTGGTTCATTTTTTTTTCTTCAGCAGAATATTATTTTATAATGAAAGAAAAATTGGAAATAAATTTTAGTCAAATTTAAAAGAGTCTATTTTAACTATTGGTACATTTTTTATAGAATAATTATCAAATTTTAATTTAAAAAAAAAAATAATTTTTGTAGAAAAATTATGTAGTTAAAAAAAAGAAGCAGTTATTTTCCAAAATAATTTTGAAGCAATTTTTCGGGAAGATAATTGGATTTTTTTAATATTAAAATTTTTTGTTTTTATAAATTATTATTGGTAATAATAATAAATATGTAATTTTACAAAATCGGGTGTGTAAAAATGCAAAAGGCCATTTTTATCTACTAAAATTTTGCAAATTTGTATTAAGATTACAAAAATTTTATTAAAATTTTTAAATTCAATTGTTTATTTTGTCAAATTCATTTAATTAATGACAATACTGACCCGAAAAAAATATTTTGTCTCTATATATGGTCTGATATGTTCATGTGTAATTTTTTAAGCGTCTTTATATGACTTAATATGCCTTTATTTGGCTCCATATGGTCATATATACCCATATCTAATTTTTGGATCGTCGCTAGTACTAAAAAACTCCGATGGAGGGCGCATGGCCGCTAAATCCTCTCCTAACATGAGAGTTTATTTTGAGGAATTATATTTCCGTGATATTGATTGAATTTTTTTAATACTATATTTGGTAAAATATTTATTAAAAATTTTTTTTATTTTTATTAATGATAATTGGTAACAATTACTAATGACCGTATTTTTACCGTAATTTTACAAGCTCAGGAATTAAATTTTATTAAAATTACAATGAAATTTTCTAAAATAATCATTTATTTTCTAAATTTAATCTACAAAAGTTTGATTTTTTTTTTTTCAAATAAAATCCAGTATTTTTTTTTAGCGAATTTTCATCTTGTAATTTAACAATTATGTTAAATACATAAGAAGTTAATTTTTAAAGCACATCGACGGTCTAATTAGCAATTGGTCTAATTCCTTATTTTTAAGAGGGTAATTTTTTTAATGTAGCAAAACATTTTTTTAATGTAGGTAAACATTTTAATGTAGCAAAAGTCTAATTATAAATTATTCAAATGATTCAAACTAAAATATTATACCTTTATTAAATATTAATTGGTTTATAAAAGTAATAATAAATTTCGAACTAATTGTATTTTCGTACAAATGGAAGATTTTTGGAAATCAAGTTAGACAATTTGCTAATTAGAACGTCGATATGCATGCAAAAATTAATGAACTTATTAAATAGATTTAAATTTACTAAATTTAGAAAAATTTTTAACAGTATTCACGTATATTTATATTAGATCTAATTGCGATGCGTCGCAATACATAACTCATCACCTCTGAGGACTTAGGTTAGATCCCAAGACACTGCATAATTTTTCCATTAATTAAATTTGCTATTAATAAATAAATCAATTTATTCTTCATGGTCTTATAAATATTCTCGAGTAAAAAAAATTGAAATTACGTCATAAATGAAATTATTTAAAAATATAAAATTGGAATTAAAATAAAAACGAAAGTAGTAAAGTTTTTTTTTGACAAATATGACCAAAATAGATTAAATAAAAATGAAATAATGATTAATGGGGTATAAAATAAAAACTTGTAAAATTTTGAAAGCAATTGATTAACAATCCAATTAACGTAATTTATCATAACAACAATTGTTGATTATAAAGGATTGTGTTTAGTCTGTTGTCGAAGTATTTGGTCACAAGAGTAGAGTGTTGCATTGAGCAAGCGAGCAAACAGGCAGGAGTAGCAGTCGCAGTAGCAGTAGCAGTAGTAGTAGTAGTAGTATAGGCAGTAGCAGCAGCCACCTCGATAGCGAGTGTTGAACCCGCGAGAATCTAGGCCAGCTCATGAGTGCACAGACACACACCAGAGCGAATAGCCCGTGGGATAGAAGAAAACCTTGTCTGTGACGCATGCGCTCGCTCTTAACCACTCGCGTTCTCGTTCATCCACACACTCTTGATTCAATTGTCTCACTTTTATAAACGTCTTAAAATGGCTAAATCATTGATTACTTCACACTAGTCCAGTCTAGGCTATCTATACCGAAATTCATCCTAAATATATATATATATATATATATTTATATATATATATATATATAGTTATATATATATATATATATATTTATTTATATATATATATATATATATATATATATATATATATATATATATATATATATATATATATATATATATATATATATATATATATATATATAGTTATATATATATATATATTTATTTATATATATTTATATATATATATATATAAATATATATATATATAAATATATATATATATATATATATATATATATATATATATATATATATATATATATATATATATATATATATACCGGTCATACATTGAAAAAAAAAAAAAAAAAAAAAGTGGTGAAAAATTTTTGCAGTTAATCAAAGTTCAAAATCTAATACAGTAAATTTTATTTATTCTAGTAAAATTACCGGAGCTAGCTCATTAACTTGTACAATATAGATCGTAAAGTACTGAGCAATGTAGTGGTGGAATCTTTATTCGTAATTGGGGCAACGCAGTTATTCTGAGATTGGCAATGTCGTTGACCTCCTCCTCCTCCCACCATTCGCACGACCCTTTATTACTAATTGACTTGCGACCTCGTGTATTTTACCATTTATATTTTTTCCTTCATATATTATACATCCGTCCCCAACTTGGCTTTTTGAGTTTGAATTTGCTTCTTTTATTCAACAACCCTATAGACGGAAAATTTTTGGGAAAAAATACAATTTGTTACAGTAATAAATCACTTTTTTATTCTAAATAAATTATATTAATATAAATTATATTAAATGACCCTATCAATGGCTATCGCTGTTGGGTCTATGTACAAGTAATAAATAAATAAATAAACAAAGCCTACATGGAAATAAATATTTGGTTCCACCAAATAATATTTAGTAGTAGGTACTAAATATTTGTGTGGTAAGTATTGTCGATAGGTGGCTATGCTTTAATTCCAATGTGATACATAACTTATTCACTGACTCAGATTATTTTATTCAGCTCGATTTTGGGAGATTTATCTTCCCTTTGAAAACTCACATACTCCCAAATGGCTTATATGTCATTTCTCAGTGGAGTTTAGTTTAAATTTTTCAATTAGTCTATTATTAATATGTTAAAAACTTGTTTAATTTTAAATTTTATAAATGTCTCAAATAAAAAATTATAATTCAATGAGATTATTTTCTTTACAATACCTTATATTTTTACTTAAAATTATTTATTTTAATTATTTTGATTTATTTTGAGTAAAAAAGTTAGGTTGTACGCTAAAATTAGTTAAAAAATGAATTTCTTTAATACCAATAAACGATTTATTGCGTAGCAATAAATCATTTGTTAAATACTACTAAATATTTATCTGGTGTAAATAAATGGGCTTTAATAAATTATTTAGTAACTATTACTAAATATTTGGTAATTAAGGGTTTGTTACTAAATAATTTAGTAACTATTACTAAATCTTATTAAATAATTAATCATTTCAAATTTGTCAGACAAAATTGAAAGCTCTCGTTTTTGATTTCTATTTACAACAAATTGTAAATTCTTCAAAATTGACTATTTTATCGAACAAATTTTTTTGAAGAACAATGGTGTATCCATGACAGTACGAGGTCACAGTCTTGAAGCTTTATGTACTTATCGATTTAGTGAGGGGCGCAAGCAAGCACCTTTAACCACCCCCGCCTCAAGTAGGATAAAATGTAAATGTTTGAGAGTAAAGGATATAGAGGGGGATAAATGTAGAAACAGGAGCGAGGAGAGGATGGTGATAAGGGTGGGAGTTATAGAGCACTTCAGCCTGGACTTGTGACCTGGGTTCGTTGTCCTTCGGTACTCTCAACTTCTTTCACTTAATCTTGCTTATCTCCATCCCCATCAGCTGGATAAATAAAGAGTTGAGGTATTTCAAATCAATTTGGGGTGAATTATATAAAAATCAATTGTGATTATTCGACAGTCTTTGAGTACCAAGTATTATCTCAGGGTGCTATTATAAAGAAATCTCTTATTTAAATACCACCAACTAATACTTATTTGTCACAATTAAATGAATTTATTGAGATAAAGATATGGGTTATTCAGTGTATTTATTTTAATGAAATAGTTATTTATTTATAGTTAACAAATATTTCTTTAATACTTTAAAATCATTTATTTCAGTCAAATCAGATTTGTTAACTACACTGAGAAAACAGTTTGTTTGGCTCAAATGCGCAGATTTATTTGAAATAAATTAAAAATATATATTTAATGTTAACAAATTTCTTTCATTCAAATATATATTACTTTGAATCAAATACTACCTCGTTTTGGTTTATTTAACTGAATCGACTCATTTATTTCATTTAAATAAAGATTTGTTAACTATTAACAAATCTCACTTTAAGTAAATTACGCTTGGTGTCGCTACGGTCGCCACTGTTATTTCTCGACGTGATTTGTAAAAAATAAATAATGAAAATTAACTCAGTTTACAAATGTATTTTGTTTAATTTTTGTAGAAATAAATAAAATAAAAAAAAATATATATATATGCTTAGACAAATATGTATTGAAATAGTTAACTATAATAGACATTAATAATTATGATGCTGAAGTTAGCAGACAGCTGTCAATTTTTTTAATTTTTATTACAGATCAACGATAAAACACATATTTTAATGCACTTTTAATTTTTTTTTAATTTTTAGACGTGGGACTTTTTAATTAAAATTTTTTCGTGATAATTTTATTATTATAAAAGTCCTAAAAATTGACAGATGTTAGTTAATTTATGAAAATTAAGTTAGCCGTCATCTAAAAATTTTTAGAATTTTTTTTATTGAAAAAATTGTTACAAAAGAAATTTTTTTAAAAAACTTCATTCGTAAAAAACTTGAAAAATTATAAGTGCAATTTTAAAAAAATATTTTCTAGATCTAATTTAATAAATAAAAAAAAAAATTAAAAATTAAAAACGTCGACTAACTTTATAGTATTATTGTTAATTTCAGTATAATTAATAATTCCAAAAGAATTGCCCATTTAACCCCAAACGTTCGATATGCCTACTTTTACTACTTTCCTAACTTAAAACTAAAAATCATTGCTTTGAGTATATTCAAACATACCATTTATTTATAGTTAACAAATCTGATTTGGTTGAAATATATCATTGTTAGCATCAAAGAAATATTTGTTAACTATAAACAAATCTGGATTTCATTTAAATACACTGTAACTTTGTCTCAAATAAATCAATTTATTTGTATCAAATAAATATTTCTTGTGATATTTAAATAAGAGATTTATTTATAGTTAACGAGCCTCATTTCATTTAAATGAACTGTTTTCTCAGTGTATAAACAAATATGATATTTGAATGTCGATAAAGAAATCATGCTCTGTAATATAGTAAATAATATCTGACATATTTTTAGGGGTATGAAAGCAATGAGGATGAATTTATTTATATAATTTATATTGGGGTATCTTCTAATAAACTCAAATTATTAGATCCGAGTTAGATTTTTATAGTTTTTTTTTTTCCATTATTAAATTCATCAAAAATTTATGTATATATAAAAAATTACTCAATTATAACAGGCAACGATAAAGGTATTAAAATTACGATAACTCAAATAGCGACAATAGCGACACAAACGTCTTATGATTTATTTAAAACGAGATTTGTTAACTATTAACAAAATTTGAATGAAATAAATCGGCGAATTCAATCAAATAAACCAAAACAAAATAGTATTTGGTTGAAAGTAATCCAAATTTAAATCAAACATATTTGTTCATAGTACATACGTATTTTTAAGTTATTTTAAATAAATCTAATTTTGCTACTTGAACCAAGATTAGGCTTAATAAAGTCTTAAAGCAATGAGACATGTAAGGTGTAACGTTTATAACGTTGGTGCACCCTTCACAATCTCGTCATATTGAGTTGGTAATTAATTTCCTAACAAGACACATCGAGATTACGGCAAAGACTGAACCCCGTGGGCGGTATATCCTTGGACTCATCCACTCATTTTATTCTTATATTCTTATTCTATCAACAATCTTGCTGCATTTAGTCCATATCTATATATAATGAGTACAATTTCATAAGAATAGGCTGAATGAAATACAACGATATTGAGTTATATAACACCAGTTATAATTAGAATAATTTAGATAAAGAAAAGTTCGTTTATATTTATTACAAACATACAAGTCTAAAGTTATTGTATCTGACAGTAACATTCTAAAAAAAATATTTAACAAATATAATATTGTTCTAAGCTATAGACACTTCAATATACTTGCAAATTATTCGGTACATGTCTATAAAACATGTCTTTTCCTTCAATTATAATCAAATGTAGATTATAATTAATAGATTTTGATTCTAAAACAATATAATAGAACATTATTTTAGTACAAAGAATAGCAATTAACTATTGAATGGTACTTAATTACTCAATCTACCGATTTGCAAGTGAAAGCTTTGGCTTACCTTTCGCCACCTATCGGCTGTCGCGGAACTATTTAGTGCAAAAAAAAATTTTTTTTATAATTTTGAAACAATAAATAAATTTTTTTATTTTCATTAAAATTTCTACGGTTTAATAAAACAGTTTTTTAATTAATTCTAAAACTAGAATAAAAATAAAAAATATTTTGAATAAATTAAAGCAAATTTCTTGTTACAAATAATTTTAACTGACTAAAATAAAAATTATTACAACTAAGTCATTTAAAAATAAGATATTTGAAGTATTAATTAAAATCATAAATCTACATAATACACAGAAAAAAAATTTACTTAAATTAAAAGGTAAATTTTTGAAACAAGAAATAATTCTAAAGAGTTTTATTATCATGAATCAAGACAAAAAAATTTCGAATCAAGTGAAATTTACTTAAATAAAGAAAAATTTCTTAGTGTAAAAAAGATTCGTTAAGCGAAAACAGTTAACACTTCGCAATGTTTCTATTTGCAAGAGATGAAAATGAAAAATTAGCAATAAGAAGTAACGATTAAAGTAATTGTAAATTCCAATTCGAAAGTTCCTTATTTCGTAATGCGAGCAATCCGGGTTCGATGCCCGAGTATAGTACATACGCCGCGCCTCTCCTCCAACGCGAAGCGCCACAAACGCCCGAGAGTATTACGATCATATAACGAGCCTGCGCTGACAACTCTCCATTTCATAATAAAATAAAACACCAAACAAATAACAGCTACTATATATCTGTAACCCCTAAGTTAGTCTCTATTTGCCCGGCCAATCAGAAAAATTGATAAAAAAAATTAATTTTAGGTACGATAGCTTCGAAGCATGCTTTTACCTAACAGTAATAAATTTTCCGAAAATTTAACCCGGTGATTTAGTAATAACCCCTAAAACGATCACAATCTCGCAACATGTGCACATATTGTATGAGAATGTGTAGTATGTAAGGCATCGAAGGTCCGTGTGAGATATAAAGCAAGTCAGAAATAGTAATGAGATTGTCAATCGTATTTGCATATTAAAGCACGCTATGTTGTGAAATTTAAAATGTTGTCAAGTTATCTCCCGCTTTTCGAGAAAACTCTAATCAGCAATCGCTAGTATAGAGTATAGAGTATTGAGTGCGTTAACCTTATTTCAATAAATTACAGCCTAGTTATTTAATAAAAAATTACAAGTGATACATATTAAATAACTATGAGGGACCTTGGGGGTTCAATGATATTATGCTTTCAATTTAAGGAGATCTAAGTATTCTTCTAGTGTAAAGAATGTCTATAAAAAAATAATACGTAGAAATACTTTTGTTATCTTAAAATTAGTTTTGGAATTAATTAATAACATTTTTGAGGAAATTTCCGAAAAATTTACTTATTAGATAATTATTAACATTTAATTGACTAATAAAAAATATAGAACTCTGAATTACCGGTATACACTTGACAACACCGCAAGAGTTCCTTAACCTTAAAATTTATCCACAGATTCGGTAGAATCTGGCGCCAAGTTCCGTTCAAATCCGTTGTAAACGGAGCGCCAGACTACCGAGTGTGTTTACTGTAAGCAGAACGGTATTTCGAGGTTGCAAAATTTTATTTAATTCTACGGTACATCTTGTTCCTAAATTTTATATTATAACAGTAATTCATACTTTATTTTACTGATATCAATTAATTATATTCAATTATAACAATTAATTTACTTGAAATTATTAAATTTTATCAGCACAAATTATAGCAAGCTCAAAAATTTCGATCCTGACTTTTTTTCGATGTAAAAAGTGACATGCCACAGACTAAGTAATTCGAGAATGCATGGTAATAGTCCAATAGATGGGAAACTACAGTTAAAAAAATAAATTTCACAGCTTGCATCTACACCCGCCAGAGTGCGCTGCAATTATTTTTACATAAACTATAGCTTCAAGGGGATAGTTTGCTATAAGAAATGCAGCCAACTTGAGATTTAAGTTGGTACCAATTGCAAATTTTTATTATAATTACAAAAAATACTGAAATCCGAACAAAAACAGTTTCACTGTAAAAAAATCGCGCCAAGTCCACGTTCATAAAACTATTAAGAAAAAAAATTTTTATTTCTTTACAAAAAGATATAAAATAAAAAATTAAAAAATCCAAGTAACCGATATGGTTGTATATGATTTTCGGACATTAAAAAAAATTTTGTTGTAAATTTAAAAATTAAAAGAAACAATTTTGGAACGTATTTAGTGTGCGTGGTTACGAAATTTTTCACTTTTTATGAAATTCCTAAAATCTATCTACTAGGACTTTTAAAAAAAATTGAAGTACACAATGACGCACACCAAGTACGTTCCAAAATTGTTTCTTTTAATTTTTAAATTTACAACAAAATTTTTTTTAATGTCCGAAAATCATATACAACCATATCGGTTACTTGGATTTTTTAATTTTTTATTTTATATCTTTTTGTAAAGAAATAAAAATTTTCTTTCTTAATAGTTTTATGAACGTGGACTTGGCGCGATTTTTTTACAGTGAAACTGTTTTTGTTCGGATTTGTGTTTACTGTCTAACTAAAATGACTAAGATCTTCTAGCATTTAAAAAACCGCGGTTACTTATGCGCCGAGTAACTGCGCAAGCGGTGTTGCCAAGTCAAATACAAGACTTTAAACAACGCAAGTTCCGAGTGATTTTTTATAAAAAATATAAAATATCTCCGTAATACGTTCGGAAAGCTACTTTTTTATTGTTTTAATCGAAAGCTTATTATTTTTTCAATCAAATTCAATGACAATAAAATTTTTTTTAAATCGTTAATTGCATTAAATTCTTAACCAAATACACGGCTGGTAGAATCTCCATTTACCTACACTGAGAAAAAAGTATTTTGCTACTAAGGATATTTTTTTTGATAATCAGAATACTTGGTATTGTGCTACTAAGAATACGTGGTATTTTGATTATCACAATAAGTATACTGATTTTCACAGTACCTAGTGGTATACTGATTATCAGTATACCAATTTAACAGACTATTAGATGTTTATAACCTCACTTTACTGGCACAAATCAATTGACTTATAAAGCTAACAAAACAAATTAAAATTAAAATTAAGTGTAATAATAAATTTTTTTCAAGCTAATATAATAAATATTAGTTGAATTCTATTTTTACTAGTGCATAAATCAAATAAACTAACTGTTAGTGTTAAAACGTCGATGACAGTGACAGCGCATATATTATAGTTTACTGCGCAGAGTATAGGCCTTGAACTGACTTATATTCTGATAATCACAATACTTGGTATTTTGATTAGCAAAATACTTTTTTCTCAGTCTACATGTAAAAATTACAATTTTCAAAGTTAATTATTTCATTAAATATCCCGGAAACCTACTGTTTTTTAATTTTTTTATTAATTATTAGGCTACACAAATTAAACTTACAAATTTTCAATTACAAGCGGAGAATAATTACTTAATGAGTAAATTTTTCGAAAATTTCCTCAAAAATGTTATTAATTAATTTAAAAATTAATTTTAAGATGCATAACAAAAGTATTTCTACGTATTTTTTTATAGGCATTTTTTACACTAGGAGAATACTTGGATCTCCTTAAGGAGATCCACGCGAAGTAGTCAAATTTTTAAAACTTTCTGAAAATTTTTAAGTTTAATCTTCGTAGCCTAATAATTGATAAAAAATTAAAAAACAGTAGGTTTCCGGGATATTTAAGCAAATAATTATGTATGAAAATTGTAATTTTTACATGTAGGTAAATAGAGATTCTACCAGCCGTGTATTTGGTTAAGAATTTAATGCAATTAACGATTTAAAAAAAATTTTATTTTCATTGAATTTGATTGAAAAAATAATAAGCTTTCGATTAAAACAATAAAAAAGTAGCTTTTCGACCGTATTACGGAGATATTTTATATTTTTTATGAAAAATCACTCGGAACTTGCGTTCTTCAGTCTTGTATTTGACTTGGCAACACCGCTTGCGCAGTTACTCGGCGCATAAGTAACCGCGGTTGTTTAAATGCTAGAAGATCTTAGTCATTTTAGTTAGACAGAAAACATAAATAAATTTGAAGGTTAGAGAACTCTTGCGGTGTTGTCAAGTGTATACCAGTAATTTAAAGTGCTATATTTTTTATTAGTCAATTAAATGTTAATAATTATTTAATGAGTAAATTTTTCGGAAATTTCCTCAAAAATTTTATTAATTAATTTAAAAATTAATTTTAAGATGCATAACAAAAGTATTTCTACGTATTATTTTTTCATAGATTCACAGATTCGGTAGAATCTGGCGCCAAGTTCCGTTCAAATCCGTTGTAAACGGAGCGCCAGATTACCGACTATGTTTACTATAAGCAGAACGGTTTTTTGAGGCTGCAAAATTTTATTTAATTCTACGGTACTTTTTTTACCCAATTTGTTTATCATAACAGTAATTCATAATTTATTTCACCGTATTAATTAATTATATTCACTTATAACAATTTATTTACTTGAAATTATTAAATTTTATCAGCACATACTATAGCTCGCTCACAAATTTCGATCCTGACTTTTTTTTTATGGAGAAAGGTCAGCGCCACAGACTAGATAAAATAAAAATGTGTAGTAATCCTCCTATAGATAAGCAACTACAGTTAAAAAAAGTAATTCACAGCTTACATTTACGGCCGCCAGGGTGCACTGGAATTACATCTACATAAACTGTAGCTTCAAGGGGATAGTTTGCAGTAAAAAATGCAGCCAACACGAGATTTAAGTTGGTACCAATTGTAAATTTTCATTATAATTACAAAAAATACTAAAATCCGAACAAAAACAGTTTCACTGTAAAAAAGTCGCGCCAAGTCCATGTTCATAAGACTATTAGGAAAAAAAAATTTTTTTTTTCTTTACAAAAAGATACAACATAAAAAAATTAAAATACCCAAGTAACCGATATAATTGTTTATGATTTACGGAAATTAAAAAAAATCTTATTGTAAATTTAAAAATTAAAAAAAAAATTTTAGAACGTACTTGGTGTGCGTCATTGTGTATTTCAATTTTTTTAAAGTCCTAGTAAATAGATTTTACGAATTTCATTAAAAGTAAAATATTTTGCAACCACGCACACTAAATACGTTCTAAAATTTTTTTTTTAATTTTTAAATTTACAATAAAATTTTTTTTAATTTCCGAAAATCATAAACAATCATATCGGTTACTTGGATTTTTTAATTTTTTTATTTTGTATCTTTTTGTAAAGAAAAAAAAAATTTTTTTTTTCCTAATAGTTTTATGCACGTGGACTTGGCGCGACTTTTTTTACAGTGAAACTGTTTTTGTTCGGATATTCTTTACACTAGGAGGTTACTTGGATCTCCTTAAAGTTTTTGTGGGCGCGCTGTCACAATAATGACTATCACTCGAAAAATATTCGAAATTTTCATATAAAACTCTAGATACATATTTTTTAATATATAAACTTTGATTAAATAAAAAAAAAAAAATTTTTTTTTTTAATTTCAGTTTTTAAATCCCCCTGAAAAATTTTTCCGCCTCCTTTAATCTCTAAAAAAAAAAAAATAATCAATTGAATTAATGGCAGATAACAAGCAGCTTGCTTTGATAATACTCACATAAAAGTAAATATTTATTTTATCTTAAAAATAAAAAATATTAAGTAACAATGATGTTATTTTGTTGAAAGAAAACAGCTTGAGTATCCGGATCGCAGGAAAGCAGCGAGTGTTACAATTACGCAAAATTTCCATAAAGATTTGCTGGTAGTGAGCACCGCTGAGCAATACAAGGTCTTACAGCGAGTGCATTGTGCCCTGGTGTACTCTTGAAGAGTAAGAAACTTGTAGAGAATAAAATAAAAGAAAAGAGATGGAACAATAGAAAATACTCTTGCAGTACATACACGCCTGTCCTGCTAGGTGCTCTTCTCCTTCTTTCTCTTATTCGTTAATCCTCATTTTTTATTATTACTTTTCATATCTCGGGTATCAGCCATCTGGTGTACTAGTGTATGTTAATTTAGAGTGATGTTAAAGCACGCAATACATCAACACATATAACATATAACACTAAAAAGCTCGCTGTGGCTGCGCGCAAAATCGTCTTTCTTCTATTTGATCATCATCCCCATCCCCGAACCCAGCGCCCCCAATTCCGAAGGCCGAGAGGCCGATGAACTGTCGAGGACGGGGTAAGCTATTGTGACCTACACATATATTTGTCTACGTACTTATATATATAAATCTGTTAAATATATCTTTTAAAGATTAGCTATGCTTTGTATTTTAATACAATTATAAAAAAATATTTATAAAACTCTTTTTTTTTTTTATTTTTGCTGACTGTAAATCAAATTTATTTATTTTTGTTTATATTTCTTGAAATTTTCCAGTAAATTTTGTTATTATTACTTTTTAAAATTTATTTTGCACGACTCAAAGCGCGTTTAGTATTTTTAAAGTATCAAAAATGTTTCAAAAAGTATTTTAATTCGTTTATTGTAAAGAAAAAAAATTAATTTGTATGAACAGCATTAAAAAAAAAGATGCAATTTTTCACTCGGAAAAAAGTAAACTGTAATATTCACTCGGAGTCCGGTTAATTTTTATAGTTTCAAACAGTAAAGCGGACATCGGGGTGGCAAAAATATAAATATTACAGAACTTAATGTAGAAAGTATAAAAGCCACAATTTATAATTTAATATCTAAAATAAGTGATTAGTAGCTGTCACTATAGGAAATAACGACTCTTTCATCTTAAAAAATTACAGTTTCAAACAGTAAAAATTGCCATTTTAATATACATTCCATATTATCAGGAGAAGGGGAACTCAGATGAAAGAGAAGGGAGTCTCACTCTGGGAGAATTTAACATTTGAAACAGTAAAAATTATACTTTTAAAATATACATTTTACCAGTCCAAGCAAGTCAATAATTACAGTTTGATTTTTAGCGTTGCGTTTAAAATTTACTATTTTACTTTGTAAATATTTACGTTGCTTGCATTAGAAATTTACTAACTTTATTTTATACTTTTTACATATCATAAGATCATTTTTTAGACACGAAATGATAAATATCAAAGTCTGAATTCTTAATTATTATACTTTAACATTTTAGACATTTACATAGCGAATATTACTGTTTGAAATAGTATTTTCTTCCATGTAAAGAGTAAATTGTAACGTTTAAATTGTAAATATTATAAAGTGAATAGTAAAATCATGATTTTACTGTTTGAAATGGTAATTTTTAGCAGTTGATCATTACTTATTATAAATCGACTGTTATTTATTACAGTTTACTTTTTTCTGTGCAAAATATTTTGTAAGGAAATTTTTGTGAGGATATTTGTATTATTTAATACAATGTCTGATAAAAAATTTTTCTATTTTTATAAATTATTATTAGTGATTACAATAAATATGTAATTTTATAAAATCGGGTATGTAAAAATACAAAAGACAGTTTTAATTAAAAATCTACTAAAATTCCGCAAATGTGTATTAAGATTACAAAAATTTTATTAAAATTTTCTAATTTAATCGTTTATTTTATCAAATTTATTTTATGAATGACAATACTGACTTGAAAAAAAATTTTTATCGCTATATATGACTTAGTATGCTCTAATTAGGTCTGATATGGTCATATATGGCCATATCTAATTTTTGGATTAGTAGTACTAAAAAACTCCGACGGAGGGCGCATGGTCGCTAAATCATCACCTAACAAGAGAGTTAATTTTGAGGGATTAAATTTCCGTTGTGGTAATTGAACTTTTTTAATACTATGTTTGATAAAAAAATTTTTTTATTTTTATTAATGATAATTGGTAATAATGACTAATAAACGTAATATAAATTTACAAACTCAAATATTAAATTTTATTAAAATTTTATAATTTTATCTTTTATTTTTTAAGTTTAACCTACAAAAGTTCGATTTTTATTTTTAAATAAAATTCAGTATTTTATTTTACCGCGTTTTAGTCTTGTAATTAAACCATTATGTTGTTAAATACATATTGAGCTAATTTTTTAAGCATATGCATACAAAGATTAGTAAACTTAATAAATAGATTTTAAACTTACAAGACAATATAATAATATTCCCATCCATAAATTATTAATTTTTTTCGTAGACTATATTTAATTTTAGAATTTAGAATTTTGTTTATCAATGCTAAAGCACAGGCCAAATGGCAAATTTCATTACACAGTAAGTACATTTATTACATAAGGTAATATATAGTTAATGTAAGTACATAGTACAACTATACAAAGTAAGAATATTTTAGATAAATTTGGTTTACAACTACATCAATATTCACTTGGTAAATAATTATTAAAAAACAATTATTTAAGGTATAAAGTCTTAATTTCACTTTTACTTAGCTCAACTAATAATTTTACGTATTGCACTGTTTATCCTTGTCACAGTAAAAAACTCAATTTCTGACTTAGTTACACAGTATTTGAGATTTTATCATATATTTACTCTTCATTAGACGTTATTTTATTTATCGAAGTTTAATAAATAATTGGACTTCTTTTTTGAAGACTTTCAAGCAGCTCGAATTTACAATTTCACTCCGTAAACACTCTGGTAGTCAAAATATTCAATATATTAACATCATTTTTGTTTTATTAGCTGGATAATCACCCTAAGCAATACCCTATTAAAAATAGCTATCTAATTTCAGTAAATATTAGTACTTAGCTCCAAATTTGTATCTAGTTCTTCTAGAATTTTTATAATCTTTCCCTGTAATTTCGATAAGAATTTCTGTTTTTTTTTTTTTACAATTAATTAAAAACTAATCCAAACTCGGGTTTATCTTCCCATGTAGGAGTCCTCAGAGTTGAACGACGGGGCCAAGCTTGCGCCAACACTGGGACGCCAGGCTTGGCGTCCCAGAGTTGGGCCAAGACTAGGGAACTCAGCCTTGGCCGTTCCTTTGGTGAACCAGACTTGGACCAAGACTGGCTTACCTAGCTCTGGCCATTTGATGGTATGCCAGACTTGGGCCAAGGATGGGTTACCTAGTCTTGACCATTCAATGGAAAATCTAAAGTTAAATAATTATTAAGTAATATAATTTTTAACAGTAAATATTATTTGTTTAACGAATATTTATTAGCTAATGCTACAATCGAAAATTTATTATTTAACAAAAACAATTACATATCATCAAGATTGATATGGTATTAAAAAAATTAAAATATAATAATTTACAGTTGAATTTTTAATGTTGATAATTTTAAACATTAAAATTTATAATAAAATATTTAAAATGTACAGAACGATTTACAAAGTCTAAAGTAATATAAGAAATTGACTCTTACATTTTTTTACCTAATAAACATTTGTAAAAAATAGTTAATTTTCATCAAAACACAATATTAAATATCATAAGTTATATAAATAAACCGTCACCTTATAGATTTAGTTTATGAGAATGATGAGATGTATCTCAACATATCAGTCGTACGGTGTAGGGGTTAGTCATCGGTCTGGCAAGCGCGCGGCTCGGGTTCGAATCTCGGTTAGGACGGATGCAAATTTCACTTTATTTCTTTACTTTGTGAAAATTAGGTTTAAATTAAGAGTTAAGCGGTCTGAATTTACGTTAGCTCTACATCAGAAATAAAATTTAAAAAATTTTTGAAAATTAACTATGGCTCAGCCCTGGCAACCAAGCTTGGCCCAGTCATGGCAACCAACCGTGGCCCCATGTTATCATTCCAGACTTCCACCAAGGCTGGGCTAACTCTAGCTTGCAAGCTTAGGCCAGAGTTTCACAGAGTTGGGCCAAGCCTGGGCCCGTTGTTCTTTCCTATATGGGTTCATCTTCATGCAATTGAAGTTAAGTCTTAGGCCAGACATGCGCACTATTAATTAACTGATCTATAGTATCAGCGCATGCGCGTTTTTTTCTTTAAAATAGGAAATCCCGCAAAACATTCGAAGCTTAAAAATTACGTCATAATTCATCCAATTCATTTTCGAATTCTTTTTGCTCCATATCAATTCCCTCGGATCACAATTATTGATTGAGGAAAAGTACATATCAAACAAATGATTTAGTCACTTTGCAAACACATTGAACCTGTCAGTATTTATTGATGTAATTAAAATGACTACTCACTATTTATTATTAGACTTAAACTTCAATACAATGGTTACAATATCATATTAGGTGCGTGGACTGTATTGGCTGCTGCATAATTTAGATGAAAGTTAATTCCAGCTTGTGTTGTCGCAATAGTTGTAAGAGAAAACGTGCTCAAATTTTTCCATCAGTAAATTATTCTACGTGTAAAATAAAATAAATAAATAAATAAAAAATTTAATTTTTTATCAAAATTAATTTTAAATAAAATTTTTAATGAAAATAAAATGCGTGAAAGTACTTTTAAGAAGACATAAATTAAGCGTTTAATAATCCGGGTGCAAGTTGTGCTCATGTAAATGACGTCAGAGCGTTGGTTGCAGCGCCCTACATAGGTGGAGGTCATCGTGTACCAGGGCGATGGCCTGTCGAGGTCAAACCTCGGACTAATATCAAAGCGAGTGCACTTTTCGTCTAGTTGTTTCTGGGTTAATTTAGATTACGTCTCCATGTGATCGGACCATTTACGATGGTTAATAAAAAAGCCAACTTAAACATTAACATACATCATTTTTATTACCCAAAAAAACAATACATGTAATTGTTATTGCTTTAAAATTAAAAGATAAAAATTATTTTTAAAAATTCCTTATATACATACTTGTACTTGTGATAAAAATATTTGTCTCGTTTTATTTCTGTAGTACTCAAGAGTTACTGGGTAAATAATAGATACCGTAAATCAATAAATAAAGTTAGTCAGACAGGTCGAAGTTTTATTTCTGTCTATCACTAGAGCAACGTTTCACCATGAACCTGCGATTATGATGGCTTTGAGGGAGAACTTACTTACAAGTGTCAAAGAAATCGCATGTCACTCACATTTAGTCATACAATAATGCATTATTCGTGTATATTTGTACACTTCTCGTGATATGAGCCAATGAAGCCAATGAGCAGACTCTTGTGGATATTTTCATTATTGATGTAATGATCTTCATTATTTATTTATACATTTAGATTATGAACAGTTTATATTCATTTATCTTCAATCGAATAATCATTTAAATTATATTTGTATACAAAATTTGATCGCAAAAATTGCTTTTAAAAAGTTTTTAGAGTTACAAACTTTTATGTTCTTTCTTTATTTTTTTAAAATAAAATATATGAGAAAATTGAACAAAATCTTGTACACAGAAAAAAAGGTTCACTTGAGCCAAGAAAATATTTTTTCTCCTAATTATTTTCTTGAGCGAAAAAAAAATTTTTTTTTGCCAAGAAATTTCACTTATTCCAACAAAATTAATTCTCTTGCTTTAAGAAATACGTATCTTGATCCAAGAAAATTTATTTAAGTCAAGAAAATCTTGTTGTTTTGAGAAAATTCAGCCTCTTGCTTCAAAAAAATTTAGTTCTTGATAGAAGTTAATTTTCTTGTCTTGAGAAAATTTCTCTCTTGTTCCAAAAAATTAAATATAAAGATAGAAGTAAATTTTCATCAATATTTTTATTGATTAACATGTCAATTGGGAAGATCAAATAATATTTCATCATTTTTTTTCATTCAATATGTATAATTGCACGCTAAAATAATATAAAATGGGTATCAAATATTCTCGAGAAAAATTTTCTCAAGGTGAGAAAATTTTTTTCTCAGCTGAAGTAGGTGGCGCTGCTTCCCTAAAGTATCTAGAAATCTTGATCAAATATAAAAATATATTGTATCAAGTATTTATGATAATTTGAATTTAGAAAAAATGACTTCCACCAAGAATAGAATTTAAAGAAAAGTTTTTACTTCGGTCTTCTTTCAGGCACCCGAAAATTTTCTTGAGCCAAGAATTTTGTTCTTCAGTCAAGAAATTTTTCTTTCTGTGCAATGTACTTCAAAAACAATTTTAAAACTAAAAATTCTAGAATGAAGAAAAGAGAATATTTTCAAAATAACCTTCTAAGTTTTTCTATAAATATGGGGAACGCTCAAATCTGATTATTTAATTATTTAAGTAGCTAACGTGTAGCTTTGTCAATATCCATTTTTATAAAACACTTAATCCGTTCCCGTAGATTGACCTTGTTGGTGTTACGATTACAGAGATTGGTAATAAGATACCTATTAATGATGTTATAGCTGCTGAAGCAATATAACTATCAGGAGACATAAGGCACATGTAACAGCTTATTCAAGCCTTAACTAAGCGAATATTATCAATACAGCACTAAAATTTTGAAAACTGCACCATGCAGAGAGAACTATGTATTAGTTTAAGTAACTATTGATAAATAAATAGTTATATCGACAGTAACATGTGAATTTTTGTTTACTTATTTTTATTTTAATTAACTGAACAATTATTCATAAGTGTCTATATCGGTAGTTTGTTGAATAGAAAGGTGTACAGAAAGGCAGTATCAAAGACGTCACACTGAAATAAAAGTGCATTGTTAGCTGAATTATAGCGTCAAAAATATAGTTTTCTGATTTTTTTTTTTATAGTTACTCGAACTATGCATTAGTTTAAGTAACTATTGATAAATAGTTATATCGACTATATTTTATTAAATATTTTTCTGTTATTGAAATTTTTTATATTGGTGTATTTGAATAGTTTTAATTGAATTTGAATATTTTGTTATCAAGAAAGCAAATGGTAAAATTAAAATGTAATCTAGATATATTTTTGACAGATTATGTGCGCTTAAAATTCATGAATAAGTAGTGATTTATTAACTAATCTAAAGGGAGCATGCTTCTAGAGACTGCCTCGCCAATTAATCACTAAAATATTCATCTTTCGGACAAAAATATAAGACAGTAACATGTGAATTTTTGTTTACTTATTTTTATTTTAATTAATTGAACAATTATTCGTAAGTGTCTTTATCGGTAGTTTGTTGAATCGAAAGGTGTACAGAAAGGCAGTATCAAAGACGTCACACTGAAATAAAAGCGCATAGTTAGCTGAATTATAGCGTCACAAGTATAAAAATATAGTTTTCTGATTTTTTTTTATAGTTACTCGAACTATGCATTAATTTAAGTAACTATTGATAAATAGTTATATCGACTATATTTTAATAAATATTTTTCTGTTATCGTGTTAAACAAAAAATTATTAGGTGACTGAAAGGTTGTTGCGGGCAATATTTCAGATAGCTTAACTGGAAGAGCCCTTAGTGCGTAACCAAAAGATCCGGGTTCGATTCCCGGTCCGGACTGTCCGAATTATTTTTCTGTTTTTAAAGTTAATCAAGATGATTAAGCCCTTATTTAACTAAAAAAAGTTTAAGTAACTATTGGGGTTCAATATAATAAATAATTTTAGGTATAAGAACTTCAATTAGTGGTGATGCTATTTAACTAAATTTTCCTAGTTCAGAGAACCAGATTTTTTCTTTAGCTCAGCAAATATTTTTGAAATTTTCAAAAACATGTTCAAAGAATGAAAAGATGGATAATAAAAAAGAAGAATCTAAATTGCAACACGTTAAATATTAGAGCATGTCAATAATTGGAGCAAACAGGACACATAGCACTTGCATTGCTGTAATATAGTGCATCAAGCGGTGGCGCTTATATTATGTTATACTCTCAAAGTCTCTAATCGTAAACTCTGTCTTTATCCGTGTGTTTCGACACTCGATTCAAATACGGGTCGATACACTCATTGCTGCAACTTTTGGATTCGTAATCGGCGTTCCATCTGGTCGATAGGTTAAACGGGTGTATACTTAACTACGTTCATTCTTCATTAATTCTCAGTATTAGGTAGATTACAATCAAAATTTAAAAAACTTTAAAGTTTATTCTCATCGTTAATAATAGTTATTGTTTTAAATTAAAAATGCATATACAAATCATGTGATTATTCCAATGAAAGTTTTTTATTTTAAATAATTGGATACTTTTGATGTTGATTATAACATTATGAAGTAATTGGTTGGTAAATAAGTTAATAAACCATATTAAGTTTTTAAAACAGAATTATGAACTAACTATGCGTAAAATCTTAAAATGCAATCGCTTTGAAGTTTAAAAATGAACGAAAATGCGCTTGAGAGTAATTAACAATTTTGGACGTCACAACAACTTGTAATATATTCGGCGCATTGGAAGCAGCGACCGATTGTCCCAGTGAGAGGACGTTCACCCATCCGCCGAGGTCATCCGAGTTGTGCCGAGAGTGCACGATTATTATCGAGATATACATTTATTGCTACATTCAATCAATCAGCTTATTTACACACGTTTATTATATACACATCCTTATATCTTGCGGCGAACTTATACCTACACTTCAAACCGTTTTATTTTTAATACTTGTTGTTTCATTGTATATAAAAAATGGATTTTTTTATTTTTTTGCAATGAGAGAAAAATCTGGTTCTCTGAACTAGGAAAATTAAGTTAAATAGCATCACTACTAATTGAAGTTCTTATACCTAAAATAATTTATTATATTAAACCCTATTAGTTACTTAAACTATTTTTAGTTAAATAAGGGCTTAATAATCTTGATTAACTTTAACTCAGAGAACAGAAAAATAATTCGGACAGCCCGGACCGGGAATCGAACCCGGATCTTTTGGTTACGCAATAAGGGCTCTTCCAGTTAAGCTATCTGAGACATCGTCCGCAACAACGTTTCAGTCACCTAATAATTTTTTGTTTAACACGATAACAGAAAAATATTTATTAAAATATAGTCGATATAACTATTTATCAATAGTTACTTAAACGAATGCATAGTTCGAGTAACTATAAAAAAAATCAGAAAACTATATTTTTGACGCTATAATTCAGCTAACTATGCACTTTTATTTCAGTGTGACGTCTTTGATACTGCCTTTCTGTACACCTTTCGATTCAACAAACTACCGATAAAGACACTTACGAATAATTGTTCAATTAATTAAAATAAAAATAAATAACCAAAAATTCACATGTTGCTGTCTTATATTTTTGTCCGAAAGATGAATATTTTAGTGATTAATTGGCGAGGCAGTCTCTAGAAGCATGCTCCCTTTAGATTAGTTAATAAATCACTATTTATTCATGAATTTTAAGCGCACATAATCTGTCAAAGATATATCTGGATTACTTTTTAATTTTACCATTTGCTTTCTTGATAACAAAATATTCAAATTCAATGAAAACTATTCAAATTTACCAATGTAAAAAATTCCAATAACAGAAAAATATTTATTGAAATATAGCCGATATAACTATTTATCAATAGTTACTTAAACTAATGCATAGTTCGAGTAACTATAAAAAAAAATCAGAAAACTATATTTTTGACGCTATAATTCAGCTAACTATGCACTTTTATTTCAGTGTGACGTCTTTGATACTGCCTTTCTGTACACCTCTCGATTCAACAAACTACCGATAAAGACACTTACGTATAATTGTTCAATTAATTAAAATAAAAATAAGTAACCAAAAATTCACATGTTACTGTCTTATATTTTTGTCCGAAAGATGAATATTTTAGTGATTAATTGGCGAGGCAGTCTCTACACAAAAAAAAATGTCATTATGAGTCAAGTAATATTTACTTTATCCAAGTATATTCAACTGAAGATAAAATATATTCTTGAGTTAAGTAAATTTTTTTCTTGTATTGGTCAATCTTGGTTTAAGCAAATATTCTTTAGTTCCAACAAGCTTACCAACTTAAGTGAAGAAAAAAACCTCTTAATCCAAGTAAATCATTCTCTTGGTTTTTGAACTTGCTTGATGTACACACGGGGGCATCGAGGCGCGAATAGGACAGCAGCCGCGCGGAAACCCATTTTCAACATTAAATCAAAATTATTGTTTATGGAGCTAGAGTTCCGGTAGTCAAGACTTTTTTTCAGAAATTTCCTCCTTTTTAAGGATCTTTTTTCTGATTGTCGATATCACTTATAGTTATTGAGTTATTAACGCGACAAATTTCTAACCGTGTACTTTGTATAAGTCGAGCAAATACTTGTATATACATATATTTTTGTCACTACACACTTAACTGTAAAGCAGTAATATAATGGGAAATCAGCACGTTAAAAATTAATCAAAAATGTCTAATTAAATGAACACAAAAAATAAAAATCATGCATAAGGTTATTTTTTTAAATTTAATTCTTTATTAAAAAAATCTCGGTTTAGTTCCAAAAAATCACGTCGCCAACGTTGGCGCTACTTTCTCAAACCAAGAGAAAGATTTACTTGGGATAATGACATTATTAGTTCAAAAATAAATTTTTTCAACTAAGCTAGCAGAATAACTTGAAACAAGAAGTAAATTTTGAAGAAAATGATTTTCTTGAGTCAAGATGACTTTTTTTTCTGTGTAGAAGCATGCTCCCTTTAGATTAGTTAATAAATCACTATTTATTCATGAATTTTAAGCGCACATAATCTGTCAAAGATATTTCTGGATTACATTTTAATTTTACCATTTGCTTTCTTGATAACAAAATATTAAAATTCAATGAAAACTATTGAAATTCACCAATATAAAAAATTCCAATAACAGAAAAATATTTGTTAAAAAAGATAAAATTTTCTTGATTGGAAGCGAAAATCTGAAAATCGATGTAAGTGTTATACAACAAAGCCGTTCAGAAGTTCTAGAAGTAAACAGAGACCTATAATCAAGATTCTCATTAAATTACGATTACAGCAGTATAAAAAGATATCGACGGTATGGTTAGGTCACCGTGTTAAGTAGACAAACTTTTATTATCAACTAAGACAAAGGCAATAAGGAGTTTCCGTCGATGAAAGTCGCGAGAAAGTTGTTTTATTGCGAATTAGAATCGAGAGTGCCTCAAAAGGTGAATGAACGCAAATCACGAATTTATTCGCTCATCCTCTTTATAATTCGCATTGTAATCATTCCTTCTATAAAGTATAAAGTTGTTTTTATTTTGAATCAAGTTATACAGGCTTGATAGAGCGAAAGTGTAAAAATTCTCATCATTCAAGTAATATTTGCGCAAACGCTATATAAACAAAATATCACTCTCTTGTACTTGTTCTAGTTATTTTATAAGTATGCAATGTTCAGTAGGATAAAAGTGTACAATTTCCTATGACGGCTTACTAATATTGTTGCACTAAGAGTAAAAAAATCTAATAAAATTGTCACATATAAAGTAAAAAATTATTTTTTAAAAAATTTGAATTTTAATATTAAAAATTAATTTTATTATTTTAAACAGAAAATAAATTAAATCATATTTCTTCGGTAAATAATTATAAACTTTAATAATTAAATTATTTAACTGACCATTTTGCCCTAAAATGAACTGAAAAAGAATGAGCAATATTGTAATCTATATTATTAACAGAATAAGAAAAATTTTGTGTCCAGGATAGTCATATGCTAAAATCAGTTTTTCTAAGACACTCAAAAAAAAATTAATTTGTTTTGTACGTGGATAATTCTCTGTAAGGACGTCTTAAATCTGTACAAAATTGTCCGATCAAATTATTTTTGATTTTATTAGAAAAAAATTTAACAAAGGCTACAAAACTATCAGCTTAATTATAATAAATAAACAGCCGAATTAATTTTTGCTTTTTCGATATTTGTGTGTTTTTTGCCAATAACATTACAGGGGGCTGTTTTTTTTTATCAAATTGAGAAAAATCAAACAAACTATTTCAATGCATTCAACTTTTCAAGATCTCAATGAATGTTTACATTAATTAGAATAATATTAAGACTTATGGATTGAATTTTATAAATAAATTATAAATAAAAATAGTTGCCAGGGGACTGAGTTTTGAAGTGGCCCAGACACATATTTTCAGCACAAACGGTGTTTTGACTCTAAATAAAATGGCGATAAAGCACTAACAGCCCTATGGTTATTAACTCAAGGCTAGTTAGATCCTTATAAACCTTACAAAAGGTAAAATAACACGTTGGATTTTTAACTTCCCGCTAAGAAAATTGAAAATTTTCAAAAATCGGGAAGTTATTGGTTTTACCCCGTTTTTCGAAAATCGAGTTTTCATCAGATCTCGACGTTTTGAGGTCCTAGGAAGCTTTCCTGACTATTCCCGCGAAGGTGTCACTATGTCTGTATGTATGTGTGTGTGTGTGTGTGTGTGTGTGTGTGTGTGTGTATGTAAACCTCTTATAACTTTTGAACGGTTGAACCGATTTCATCGCGGTTGGTGCCATTCAAAAGGGCTTTGCCAAACTTAGATTTCCTGTTAATTTGAACCGATTCGGACCGATAGATTTTGAGAAATTTGGAGAAATCTAAAAAAAAGTAGGAAAAAAAATTTTTTCTGAAGTGGTTTTTTTGGGATAACTTTTAAACGGCTCAACCGATCGATTCCAAAAACTAATCAGCTCTCAACCTTGAAAAACCACGTCGATCGCCGCCAATCCGGTCAAAATCGGTTGATTCGTTCGAGAGATATCGTGAACGAAAGAAACCGAAAAAAGTGTTTTTTCAGAGTTACTCCGAAATTTCTAGTTTGACCAATTGAAACTTAGAAATTCTTTATGAGGCTTAAAAAACTGCGTAGAATGCCGCCAACCGCGTAAAAATCGGTTCATTCATTCAAAAGTTATTGCGGTATGAACATTCAAAAAATAGTGTTCTATGAAACTTCTATCAGACTTTTGAGCTCAAAGAGCTCAAAATCATAGAAAAGATATCTTTTTGAGCTTGGAGAGCTTAAAACAACATACAGATTGTACTTTTGAGCTCGAAGAGCTCAAAAAAGCGGCCAGGTATTAACGGAATTAGCGGGAAGTTGCAGGGATGGCCTTTAGGGTCAACCGTTTTCCTAATTTTTTTTTTGGCTTTGAACTTCTGGCAGGGCAATGATCTTAAAATGCCTGGGACAAACTTTGGTTTAATGAATTTAATGAAACAAATTAATTTTCGGTACTTTTTATTGAAGAAGATTGTTAGTTAACTAATTAAGTTTATAAACATTATGGACCAAATTATATATTATTGACGAATAACTTAAAATTCAATCTTAAAGTTTTAATTTTGGGAATGGGACAGCCCAGGGGACTGTTATTTCGGTGGTTTACGAATTTATAGCAAAAAAACTAAAATTTATTTCATTTTAGTTTTCAATGCTCTAAATAGAAATGTTTTTTTACTTTGGTAACAATTTTTTTTTAGTAACAAAACAACAATTTTTTCAATAAAAAAATGCCTGAGATAGCAAAAAATATCCTTACAGAAAATCACCCACGTATTTATTATTTTTGAGCTCATTGAACATTTTATGAACAATAATGTAAAAAAAAAATTGATTCTGAAGCTAGAAGGAAAATACTAACGTATGTATTGATGATTAAACTTACGTCTAATTTAAAAAATAAATTTCATAATAATAAACTGTGTTATGAAAAAATTTTCAAGGTTCATTCAAATCAGATCAGTTACCAAATACAAAAACAGCTGACTTGAAAAATAAATGAAATATTACATTAGTGATACAACATTCGTAAAAAAAAGTAATAAGCACACGCGTAATTCAATAAATTAAAACATTCTTCAATTAATTAAGTTACTAAATCAGTGTTTTGTTTTTATTTTGATGATTTAAATTACATGAAGTAAATAGTTGAGCAATGGAATATATATCCAAGTGAAAAGAAAATATTTACGAGTGAAAATGTATGGTTACATGATTTCTCAGCGTGTTCTATATTAAACGATCTTGATATGATAACATTATAACTGTCACTCAACGATGGTTTCAATACGGGAAAAATTTCCTGGGAAAAATTGCCGTGCTACTCACGTAGATTATGTGGAACACTTTTAAACTTCTGTGAACTTTATATTACATGTGAATCGAACGGTTAATTATCTTTTGTCGCAGATTTTTTGTCAAATTATTCTACAATTAAGTTTTCAATTTTTGAGAACAAAAAATTATTATTTTCATAGCTGGATTTTTTTTTTAAGTCAAATAAATGATAGAAGGCTTGAGTATATTAATTATTTCAAAATCGAATAATGTCAATGAATGATAAATAATTTATTTTATTGATATCTTTGTATCAGTACAAATTATTCTTATAATCGTATAATCGTACTACTTTGTAGTAAAATTAATCGTCGATTAAAGCTATAGTACAGAAGCTTCAATAATAATAAATATTTGAAATCACTATAAATAAAAAAAGGTTGTAGCATCATTTCGACTCTATAGTTCGGGTCAAAGCCCCTTAAATGATTTAAATCTAAAAACAATTTTAGATTGACAATTTGCTAATTCTGCTTTATTAAATCATGACTTGAGTTGAATTCCACTGTACTTTTTTAACTATTGACATTTTTAAGGACATGTAGTACGGTTTGATGTCGGTAATTCAGTCTGGACCAGTGACAACAAATGCCAATTTAATATATCGGTTTGTTTATTTGAAACACATGTAAAATGCACTGAAGGAGGTTATCAGACTGACTGTAAATGCTCTAAACACTGTTTAAAAAAATTATCTTATAATTTATTTGCATAACACATGAGTCCTGTGTAGAACAAGGATTTTTATGGCTTAAAACGATATATATAAAGTATATGAACTTGGTCTAATAATTAAATTGCACTGGCCCTGCAAAAAGCTTATTTTTATTGTACTTTGTCAAGATAATTAAGAAATTTTCTTGTATTTTAAAGAGATAATCCGGATCGAAGAAAATTATTTTAAAGACAGCTAGTTGTTTTGTTTAAACAATTTTTTGCCTTGAATTTTATCATCTTGACTCAAGAACATGTAGTACAGTCTAATGTCGGTAATTCAGACTGGACCAGTGACAGCAAATGCCAATTTAATATATCGGTTTGTTTATTTGAAACACATGTAAAATGCACTGAAGGAGGTTATCAGACTGACTGTAAATACTCCAAACACTGGTTAAAAAAATTAAAGTAGATAATTTACTTTTGGCACTCTCTTGCGGTCTACATCAAAGTATAGCAAATGAAATTTTTTGTTGATAATTAGTTTTCTACCCTAACCTAGCTGCATTTTAATAATTCTGTCTTATAAGTTATCTAAATTAAAATAAAGAATAACCAAAAAATTAAATCAATCTCTCCGATTATATTGGTTGTACGTTTATTAGTAATTTCTTTATAGTAAAGTTTATTTAGTTGAATATGTGATGGGTCCTGAGATAAGGCAGTTTTATGCGCGAACAATACCTATTTATTTATCATTTAGTTATTTTATTTCAATGATTGAATTTAAAAATAAAAGAATCAATTTACGAAGGATTATTTACTCTTGCCAAGTTTAATGATTTTTTATTCAATAATTGGTCATAAAGCGTCTTAGTATCTTGTTCAAAATTAAAATATTTCCCGTCCTACATGTTCTTAAGTTAATTGAAGAAAAGAAATAATATTTCATTCGTAAATTTGACCTGTAGTTTAGTATGCAGCGCATTATATCCTGAAAATTTTATCATTGCAAATAATGTCCACCTTTATTGTCGACATTACCGTGCATTTGCTGATGCGTAGGCTGCGTTGATTTATCAACCGACAGTTTGAATTTTTTAGAGAGTAAAATACTAATATAAATATAGTAATGTTGCGAGGTCCTGCGGTCGGAAATAATGAAATTGCAAGTATATTTAAAAGGAGAGAAAATAAGTATCTGCTAATGACGAATTCGGATTTAAATAGATTGCTCGAGTTCAAGCGGCTATATTCGTTCGTTGAACTCAACGAATTTAGAACCGCTTGTTTTAATCTTGTGGCGTTCAGGTTCGTCGGTCGATGACTTTTAAGTCTTTAATTCTGCATTGTTATCCTACTTTTGTCATTATCTTTTATCGCTTTCAAGTCATCTATATGTTATTTTCAATTTTCGCGGCAATACCTCGATTAAGGACATTAAGTATAAATTTAGGTTTCAATTTATATTGAAAGGAACCAAGACAAATATCATGTGCAAATTATTAATGTTACTATTATTAGTTAATAAAGTAAATATGGATCAACATTAACATAGTTTTCACGAAAAAAAGAAAATATTTCTACATTTTTGTGAAGAATAACAACATTTTTTGTATTTTAAGACAGTGTATTTATATCCTGTATAAGTGCATTTTCCAAAATAGAGATTAATTTTGCTACTGCGATATTTAAATATTGTAATAGAATATGTAAAATTTTTTATATTGGCACATTAGAATAGTTTTCATTGAATTTTAATATTTTGTTATCAAGAAAGCAAATGATATAATTAAAATGTAATCCAGATATATTTTTGACAGATTATGTGCGCTTAAAATTCATGAATAAGTAGTGATTTATTGACTAATCTAAAGGGAGTAGCTTCTAGAGACTGCCTCGCCAATTAATCACTAAAATATTCATCTTTCGGACAAAAATATAAGACGGTAACATGTGAATTTTTGTTTACTTATTTTTATTTTAATTAATTGAACAATTATTCGTAAGTGTCTTTATCAGTAGTTTGTTGAATCGAGAGGTGTACAGTAAGGCAGTATCAAAGACGTCACACTGAAATAAAAGTGCATAGTTAGCTGAATTATAGCGTCAAAAATATAGTTTTCTGATTTTTTTTTATAGTTACTCGAACTATGCATTCGTTTAAGTAACTATTGATAAATAGTTATATCGACTATATTTTAATAAATATTTTTCTGTTATTAGAATTTTTTATATAGGTGTATTTGAATAGTTTTCATTGAATTTTAATATTTCGTTATCAAGAAAGCAAATGATATAATTAAAATGTAATCCAGATATATTTTTGACAGATTATATGCGCTTAAAATTCATGAATAAGTAGTGATTTATTAACTAATCTAAAGGGAGCATGCTTCTAGAGACTGCCTCGCCAATTAATCACTAAAATATTCATCTTTCGGACAAAAATATAAGACAGTATCATGTGAATTTTTGGTTACTTATTTTTATTTTAATTAATTGAACAATTATTCGTAAGTGTCTTTATCGGTAGTTTGTTGAATCGAAAGGTGTACAGAAAGGCAGTATCAAAGACGTCACACTGAAATAAAAGTGCATAGTTAGCTGAATTATAGCGTCAAAAATATAGTTTTCTGATTTTTTTTTATAGTTACTCGAACTATGCATTAGTTTAAGTAACTATTGATAAATAGTTATATCGATTATATTTTAATAAATATTTTTCTGTTATTAGAATTTTTTATATAGGTGTATTTGAATAATTTTCATTGAATTTTAATATTTCGTTATCAAGAAAACAAATGTTAAAATTAAAAAGTAATCCAAATATATTTTTGACAGATTATATGCGCTTAAAATTCATGAATAAGTAGTGATTTATTAACTAATCTAAAGGGAGCATGCTTCTAGAGACTGCCTCGCCAATTAATCACTAAAATATTCATCTTTCGGACAAAAATATAAGACAGTATCATGTGAATTTTTGGTTACTTATTTTTATTTTAATTAATTGAACAATTATTGGTAAGTGTCTTTATCGGTAGTTTGTTGAATCGAAAGGTGTACAGAAAGGCAGTATCAAAGACGTCACACTGAAATAAAAGTGCATAGTTAGCTGAATTATAGCGTCAAAAATATAGTTTTCTGATTTTTTTTTATAGTTACTCGAACTATGCATTAGTTTAAGTAACTATTGATAAATAGTTATATCGACTATATTTTAATAAATATTTTTCTGTTATCGTGTTAAACAAAAAATTATTAGGTGACTGAAAGGTTGTTGCGGGCGATGTCTCAGATAGCTTAACTGGAAGAGCCCTTAGTGCGTAACCAAAAGATCCGGTTTCGATTCCCGGTCCGGGCTGTCCGAATTATTTTTCTGTTTTCTAAGTTAAAGTTAATCAAGATGATTAAGCCCTTATTTAACTAAAAATAGTTTGTTACTATTGGGGTTCAATATAATAAATTATTTAAGGTCTTAGAACTTGAATTAGTGGTGATGTTATTTAACTAGACTTTCCTTGTATTTTTCTCTTAATGTATCCAATCGATAATTGAATTAAAAAATACTTTTTAAATAAATTACAGGATTTAGTATCGAATATAATCATTTAAAAAAACAAGTGTAGATAATTTATTTAAATTATTTCGGCAACAAATATCATTAACCCCAACGAATAACATAAAACTTTAAACTGTGGTTTAAATTCAAAATAACTGTTAATTTAAATAAGATACATTGTAAGATATGTAATTACAAGCAAAGTTGTCATTTAGCATGACTTGCAATTAAAATTTAAAGAATGTTAGCTAAAAATTCTAGCCTTAGTCTAGACTAATAATTTTGAACTCGCAGCAGGAGACCTATCCAAAAATCCTGAAAAATAATTTGTTTAAATCCTTAGACTGGCAACAAGCTTAGCATTTCAATGGATGAAAGATTATTCAGTAGTCACGTCAGGCACTGAGGTACTCTTGGTAATTTATGGTTACAAGTTTAAGTGAAGAGTGTGAAAACCGCACAACTATAGAATTTAGCCGCAAACTTTACAGCTTTCCTTATAAATCTCCACCTTTGACATTAAGAAAAATGAAAGTGCTTCAGCAAAGCAAGAAGTTTGTTTGAAATAAATAAAATTAGAATTTTTAGGATCAATAAAATGATACGTATTGAAAAGACATATTTTCTGACATACTTTCAGACGCATTAATCTATTTAAATAAAGTTTAGTGTTTAGGCTTTCGGAATTGTAGGCCATGTAATAGTATGCCAGTAAAACCAGTTTTGTAGACTTGATATTATTTGAACGACGCTGAAAGCGAAAGGACAGACACAATACGAAGAAAAAAAAATGTTACAAGTTAAATTACTGGTTCCCGTTAAAAGGTTTGTCTTAGTATCTACCAAGATTGAGATAGGCCACTAACTTTACCGTTAACTTATGACTTAATAATTGTTATTCCTAACTCGTTTCTCAACATATACTACCGAAACACGGGTCAGGTATTGAGTTGAGCGTTAGATTACTTCTATAGTAGCTACTCCCACTTTTTGAATAATTCAAACGTTTGAATTAAGTGTTGGTATTTAATTTAAATAATTTTGCAATATTTTTTTGGCCAAATTTTTGCAAAATTTGACATATTAGTAAATTATAGTAAGATAATAAGCCCACTAAATTTTAGAAAAGCTCTAGAGAAACACTAAAAAAAACCATTTCAATTATTTTTAATTTTCACTTCAAACTTTTATGTTAATGTAAATTTTGTTCAATATTTTACTAATTCAAAGCAATAGAAATTTTTTATTTTTTATCATGAATATTTCACTAATTAAAATCAGTTATTGTCTTAAATTTAACAATTTTAAACTCGAAAAAAAATTGAATTTTATTTTTGATAGTAATGATAAAGATTGTTTTTAAGCTTAACAATTTTTTCTCTAGTAGAAAATTAAAACTGTAATCAAAAATAAATTTTTCGAATCGATCAATTTTTGGTAGAGTTGAAGCTATTCATGTGGTATTACCAAATTTTTTATTAAAAATTAATGTATGTACTATTTGTTGTAAAAAGATTGAATCTTACTCATTTAGTTAGTTAATTTTATCTCTAAATTACTTTTTATAAACATTTTGATTACTTTTTATTAAGTTAGTACCCTCGGTTAGAGATTTATCGTTCAGAATTTGATGAAATTTGACATATTAGTAAATTACAGTAAGATAATAAGCCCACTAAATTTTAGAAAAGCTCAAGAGAACCACTCAAAAAATGTTAACCTTTTAAAGTTTTAGAGTTAAACGTTGTCTTATAAAAAATTACAGTTTTTATTTTATGTTATAAAAAATTACCTTCAGATTTAAATAAAAATTTAAGTGATGAAAATAGGTATTTTTTATTCCACCTGTTCCTTTCCGTTCTTCGTATTTAACCTACAGATCATCCGACAATAATTAAGTATCATCATCCAAAACAGTTGAATTCTAAAAGTGTATTATTAAATTACGAAATTGACTCAGACATTGAAAAAACCGTTAAAGCGACAAGGAGACGAGGTGTCATGAAAATAATCCTTGATCCTAATGACGGGTTACTCGTGCCAATTGGCGTTTGAACCTACAAGCTATAGAGCGGTAAAGTAACTCAAATACAAAACAATTCAATTTAAGCGTTAAAAAAAAAACTTTTAGCATCCGTTTGTATGACCAGTATTTAATTGAAGTTCTTATACCTAAAATTATTTATTATATTGAACCCCGATAGTTACTTAAACTATTTCTAGTCAAATAAGGGCTTAATCATCTTGATTAACTTTAACTTAGAAAACAGAAAAATAATTCGGACAGCCCGGACCGGGAATTTAACACGATAACAGAAAAATATTTATTAAAATATAGTCGATATAACTATTTATCAATAGTTACTTAAACTAATGCATAGTTCGAGTAACTATAAAAAAAATCAGAAAACTATATTTTTGACGCTATAATTCAGCTAACTATGCACTTTTATTTCAGTGTGACGTCTTTGATACTGCCTTTCTGTATACCTTTCGATTCAACAAACTACCGATAAAGACACTTACGAATAATTGTTCAATTAATTAAAATAAAAATAAGTAACCAAAAATTCACATCTTACTGTCTTATATTCTTGTCCGAAAGATGAATATTTTAGTGATTAATTGGCGAGGCAGTCTCTAGAAGCATGCTCCCTTTAGATTAGTTAATAAATCACTACTTATTCATGAATTTTAAGCGCACATAATCTGTCAAAAATATATCTGGATTACATTTTAATTTTACCATTTGCTTTCTTGATAACAAAATATTAAAATTCAATGAAAACTATTCAAATACACCAATAGAAAAATATTTATTAAAATACAGTCAACATAAATATTTATCAATTAAACTAATGCGAGTAACTGTAAAAAAAAAAATCAAAAAACTATATTTTTGTATAGAAAATAAAACTAAGAAAATCTAGTTAAATAGCATTACAACTATTTAATTGAAGTTCTTATACCTAAAATTATTTATTATATCGAACCCCAATAGTTACTTAAACTATTTTTAGCTAAATAAGGGCTTAATATTCATCTTGATTAACTTTAACTCAAAAAACAGAAAAATAATTCAGACAGCCCGGACCGGGAATCGAACCTGGATCTTTTGGGTATGCACTAAGGGCTCTTCCAGTTACGCTATCTGAGACATCGTCCATTACAACCTTTCAGTCACCTAATACTTTTTTCTTCAACACAATAGAAAAATATTTATTAAAATCTAGTCAATCTAACTATTTATCAACAATTACTGAAACTAATGCATAATTCAAGTAATTCTAAAAGAAGTCCTAAAACTATATTTTTTACTAGACTTTTCTCCAGTGTAATAAATTTTCCAACAAAATCTATCAATACAAAAAATCAAAATAACGTGAGCAACAAAGAGCCCCCAAAAGAAGGAGATAGGTTATAGCAACAGCATTTAAGAAGACAAGTACAGTGTACAGTGGTGAGGAATAATTCGCGCAAGCGCTGAACTCCGCGATATATCCTGGCGCGGTAAACTCACTCGCGCGTTGTACAGCATGCCATACACAACCACTAACCACGCTTAGCTCTTTTTTTGCTACACGTGACCACGCCGTCTGGTTCTCCACGCAAAATAACAGTTTCATTTAACAACTCAATGAGAAACAGGTGACTATTCTAGCATCACCCTTAAATAACTAATTAATTAATTATTTTCAATCAAACTCTAAATCTTAGTGACGTGCTCGGTCTAAGTGTCAGTGATAGCTCTATAGCTCTAGTTTTAGGTTTAAAGACTCTCTAAACAGACTTTAGTTCCAACAAATCACTTGTGGGTGATGATTGACAGACAGGTTGAAACCTGGTGTGTGCAAACTATGACTGTCCAAGAATTGAAGCCCCGGGGGGGCGCAGAGGGCCTAAATAATGGATCCGGAGACATTCTTTCACCCTCAGAGGTCCTGGAGAACGATAAGGACTCTTTTCGGGACGCCTATCCTCCTCAGGACAGTGAAAATCTTTTGGGAAGGGTCCTCGCTGGTAAGAATAACACTAATTAATTAATTAATTAATTAATTCTCGGTTTTGATGATAAAATTCGGAAATAGTTACTGTTTAGCGGGCGCGGCGTACGCGGAGGCGGCAGTTTCACTTTCCAGCGTTGGAATGTAGGTCGAGGGACCCAGTGCGAGGCTAGTTCGTTGCCCCTCAACGGCCTTCCACTCTTTGGTTGGCTATTTTTCTCCCTCTTAAATATTTTTCGCATGTGGCCGCACTAGTTATAGCCTAGATAGCTGTAGAGGAGGCTACCAGAGGAAATATCGGTTCACACCATACTTCTCCCCACCAGTGGCTCCCAATTTGCACACACACACACACACACACACCACACACACACACGCTCAAGAATGATTACTAGTACATAGTATAGGTTACTCCCACCTAGACGGTATTCTATTCTGCTATTTAACAAGTGTGTGTGTGTGTGTGTTTATAAAGGTGTGAAGGTGTGCATGTGTGCATGTGTCATAAACCCCACTCTCAATGTCCCATTGGCCTGAGAGTCATGGCACGAAAGTGGGTCGGTGGGGCCTTGGCGCTTAGCTAGTTCGTTCACCCTGCTCGACCCGTAACTGGGGCAAGATGAAATTAACTGACGTTGCTCTCTGTCTCTCTCTCTCTTTAACTTTAGCACTCTCTCACTCTCTCTTACTCCCTCTCTGGGTGTATAATAAAACTATCCATGACGGTACTGATAAAGTTCAACAAACTTCAACTGGGACTTTTCCCCACCTCCCACAACATTTACTCTTGTCGTTCCCTTCTTCAACAAATATCTCCCCCACTTTCATCACACATCGAAGGTCACGATACACTAGTTACTACACTATGTAGCAATCATTACTATCATCGCTATCGATTCCTTTCGATATTTTCTACTCTCCTCTATTATTTAAAAAATTATTATGTAATTCTTTTTTATTTATTATTATTTATTTATTATGTATTGTGAAATAATAAATTTTTAAAAAGACAAATTTTTATGGTTTACTTATAATGAGAGAAAGTAAGCTTGGGATACCGATGCAATGATCACTCTCACTTGTCCCCTCTTTCTTTAGTCTTCTTATTATTGTTGTTGTTGATGTTGTGAGTCTTGGGCTACCTTAACTCACCTTTCTCTTATGAGGGGATTATACCGAGCCAGGTAGAAAGAATGCTTTCACCCAGAGTTACCACGTCATCTTACAACCTTTCATTTCCTTCTTTATAAACACAATAGGGCACTGACCTATCCACTATCACTCTTAATTCTAATGAAATTAAAAGTGTCCTATTACTTATTATTGGATTTTTTTTTTAATAAAAAATTTTTTCACTAATAAATTTAACTGGTGAATAATGACTTTTGTTAAATTAAACTGTACTTTTTTAATTATATAGACGATTTTGAAAATATAAGCTCATCCCGATGTTAGACTCGTCGAGAGCTTTCATTTGAGTACCCACATCAATTTTTCATATATTTTATATATTTATATATATGTATATATCAAAAATATATAAAAACGCATGTGGGTATTCAAATGAAAGCTCTTGATGAGTGTAACATCGGAATGGGCTTATATCCTTAAAAATATCAATTGTTAATGAATGATATTGAATTTTGTCAACTAATGAGATTTTTAAAGATATAAGCTCATCTTGAAGTTACACTTATCAAGAGCTCTCATTTGAGTACCCACATACATTTTGATATATTTTTTATATATACATATATATAATATATATAAATATATGAAATATATGAAAAATTGATGTGGGTACTCAAATGAAAGGTCTTGATGAGTGTAACAACGGGATGAGTTTATATCTTTAAAAATGTCGGTAGTTGACAAGATACAAGGTCATTTCTTGATTATTGATATTTTTTGAGATATAAGCTCATTTCAATGTTACACTGATCAAGACCTTTTATTTGAGTACCCACGTGGTATTTTTTATATATTTTATATATATATATATATATATAGTATTTGTGAAATATATAAATATATAAAATATATGAAAAATTGATGTGGGTACTTAAATCAAAGGTCTTGACGAGTGTAACATCGGAATGAGCTTATATCTTTAAAAATGTCAATATTTCACAAGATACAAGGTCATTTCTTAATTATTAATATTTTTAAAGATATAAGCTCATCCTGATGTTACACTCATCAAGACCTTTCATTTGAGTACCCACTTGTATTTTAATATATTTTTCATATATACATATATATATATATATATATATATATATATATATATATATATATATATATTTATATATATGTATATATATATATATATATATATATATATATATATATATATATATATATATATATATATATGTATATATGAAAAATTGATGTGGGTACTCAAATGAAAGGTCTTGATGAGTGTAACATCAGAATGAGCTTATATCTTTAAAAATATCAATAATTCACAAGTTACAAAATTTTGTTTCTAATTTCTTTTAATTTTAATGGTAAAAAAAAAATTTTTTTTTCTTTCAATTTTGGATTATTAATTTTTATGCCATTGAAATAAAAATCTCATAAGACTTTAATCTATCTAAAATAATAAATTAACATAAAAAGTATGTCTTATCATATTTTAAAAATTGTTCACACAAAAGTTAATGAATTAAGAAAACAAAATTTAGTTTAAATTAAAACAATTGAACATTTTTTTTATCAATAGCAAATATTACATTTATTAAAATAAATTATGCAGTGTTAATAATTAACAAACATTATTAATTATAAATTACAATTAAAGAATAAAGTTCATTTACTTTATGTAATCATTCAAGTTAAAATAATCTTTATTATTTCCTATAAAAATCCTACTAAAGAGTTATTATTTAATATTAATTTTATGTATTATTATTGTTATTAATTACAATAACTTTTGTAGAGTAAATATTGATGCAAAGATAAAATTTGTTAACTCGATTAGGTATAATTCGATTTTATTTCATTCTAAATTTTAAGTTAGATAATACGGGGTCTGTGATTACACGTGTATAAAAAATTATTCAAATTATGTTTAAACATTTTTTTGGGGCGGACATTGTTATCTTTTGCAGACTTGAGTTACCCTAATTGACAGTATAAGTAACGAAAGTTTATAATGTACCGAGATACTTTACTAAAGAAAAATTAATCAAAAAACTTTAATCAAGAGAATAATTAATGAACTAAATTAATTATTTTAAAAAGTTTCATCGTCTTCAATATTAAAAAAAAAAAAGAAGCTGTTATTTTCCAAAATGTTTTTTAAAGCAAATTTTTAGGAGGATAATTGTACTTTTTGAATATTATGTTTGGTAAAAAATTTATTTAACAATTTTTTTATTTTTATAAATTATAATTGGTAATAATTTGGTCATTGAATTTTATAAACTCAGCAATTTAAAAATAAATAAGACGGTTTTAATTATAAATATAATTTTATCTAATAAATTTCCGCAAATGTGTATTAAGATTATTAAAATTTTCAAATTTGGTAATTGTACCTAATTACATTGTTAAAAAAAATTTTTTTGAAGCAAATTTGCGTGATAATAATTGTAGTTTTTTAAAACTAGGTTTAATAAAAAAATTTTTTTATTTTTATAATAATATGTAATTTTACAAAATCGGGCATGTAAAATTACAAATACGGATTTTATCTACTAAAATTTCGCTAATTTTTATTAAAATTACAAAAATTCAATTAAAATTACAATAAAAATTTATAATTTAATCGTTTATTTACTAAGTTTAATCTACAAAAATTTGATTTTTTTTTTTATAAAATCTAATATTTTATTTTAGCGTATTTTTGTCTGGTAATTTAACCATTGTTTTGTCAAATATTTAATAAACTAATTTTTAAAGCATAATATGCTTAGAAAAATTATTAAACTTAATAAATAGATTTTAAACTTATAATATCATATTTTAATCTTTCATAAATAATTAAATTATTCATAAACTAGACATTTTATATTAAATTATCTTTGTTTGATAAAAAATTACTAAATTTATGCAAATTTTTAATAGTGCATTTCTGGAGAAAAATTTTTTTATTCTTTATCAATTATTATTAGTAATAATAAGTATGTAATTTTACAAAATCGGGTATGTAAAAATAAAAAAAATGGTTTTAACTAAAAAATAAAATTTTATCTACTAAAATTCCTCAAATTTGTATTAAGATTACAATTTTATTAAAATTACAATAAAATTTTCTAATTTTATCAGTTCAGTCTAAAAAAATTTGATTTTTATTTTTTTATAAAATTCTGTATTTTATTCTACCATTTTTTCATCTTGTCAACCATAAATTATTAATTTCTTTTATAAACTACACAAAAAAAAAAAAAAATTTCTTGCTTAAAAAAAATTTTAATTTAAGGAAGACAAAAGTCATTTTAGATCAAAAATATTCTTTAGAAAAATTAATTTTTAAAAAAATTTTCTTGGCTTAAAAAAATTTTGACTTTATTTAAAAAATTTTCAATCTTCCTTAATATTTTCTTGAGCCAAGAAAATTTACCTCCTAGTCAATAATTTTTTTTTTCATTATAAAAAAATTAAATTTAAAATTATTTTCACCAAATTTCAAAAAATTTTCAACAATATTAAGACGAAAACTTCTTAAATAAATTTTTTTTCCAAGTTTAAACAAATTTATTACAAGTATCTAAAAAGTAACTTGAATGTTTTTTTTTTTATAAACAGTTACTTTAAAAATAAACCCGAAGGTATTTCTTACCTCACTGTCCATTCAACAGTTGATTATAGTTTCTTTTTTTACTCTATATATTACCTCATACTTTCACTGAGAGTTACAAACCGATTATACGGTACTTATGTACCTTCCAGCTGCTCGAATCAACTCTAATTTTCGGTAATTTCAATTATCTATTACATATTAAAATATATTTATAATTTTTGGTATCTCTCTCTCTCTCTTTTTCTTTCCTTGAGTATTTTCTAATTGCGTGATGGTGACTTGTACTCAACCGGCAACCTCAAAATGAAGTCGCGGGCAATGGCCTAGCTCCTCCCGGTCTCCGTTGACCTCGATCAGATACGCTGAAAGCCTCCGAGAGTGTTACCCCTCTGTGTTTTATAACAGTATAGTTATGCTAAATTTTATTCGGGGTCAAATTATGGCTAAATCTCCTTGGGTTTATGTATAAATGTCTATTGTGTAAAGACAACATATATAAAATATTTATTTATTATTATTAATGTGGATGATGCAAACCCCTCTGGTCGTTATTTAAAAACTCCTACAAAATAATCCTCTCGGTTGATTTTTATTTATATATATAATTCTCTTTCTTTCGGTCGCCTCATATCAAGGTGAACAACCTCTAACTGTGTCGGGGGCTCTTATCTCGTGCTCTCAGTCGCTTATCGGACGATTCTTTCGTGCCAAGAACACGTTACAAAAATACTCGAGTATTTAAGATTTATCTTTTTACAATATTTTCTGTTTTTATTTCATTAAATAATATTTATTCAATATAAAACACTTGTAATATTATACAAGTATTAGGGTGGTAATAATATTTTAGATTTTTTTTTTTTAGCTAAATATTTTAGTTTGTCATTTTTTTAATGCCCTCTCTATTTAAATTGTCGCAATAAAAAAAATTGTAAAATCTTTTTTTATCTTTAGAAGATTGTAAAATTTAAATATTTTTAATTTTAATTAAAATATTTTTAAGCAACTTTTAAAATTAAAAAAAAAAATTTTAGCAAAAAAAAAATTATTTATAAATCTTTACAAAATTTTTTTATCAAGCTAATTTATAAACAAAATAGTAATAATAAATAAATAATAAAAGTAATAGATAATAATAATAATAACCACCAAACTTGCAGTCACTATGTGACTGCTGTATTTGTGAACTATAAATAAATAAAATTTTGTTTTATTAAATAATGATTTTTGTTAAATTACACTGTAATTTCTTAACTATTGATATTTTTAAAGATGTAAGCTCATTTTGATGTTACACTCATCAAGAGCTTTCATTTGAGTACCCACATGCATTTTTGATATATTTTTCATATATACATATATATAATATATATGAATATATAAAATATATGAAAAATTGATGTGGGTACTCAAATGAAAGGTCTCAATGAGTGTAATGTCGGGGTGAGCTTATTTTTTTAAAAATATCAATAATTAAGAAATAAACTTGTATCTTGTCAAATACTGACATTTTTGAATATATAAGCTCACCCCGAGATTACATTCATCGAGACCTTTCATTTTAGTACCTACATCAATTTTTCATATATTTATATATATTATATGGGTGATTCTCTGTACGGATGATTTTTGCTGTCCCAAGCATTTTTTTATTAGAAAAATTGTTATTTTGTTTTCTAAAAAAAATTTATTACGAAAGTAAAAAAACATTTCTATTTAGAGCATTGAAAACTAAAATGGAATAAATTTTGGTTTTTTTGCTATAAATTCGTAAACCACCGAAATGTCAGTCCCCTGGGCTGTCCCATTTCCAAAATTAAAACTTTAAGATCAAATTTTAAGTTATTCGTCAATAATATATAATTTGGTCCATAATGTTTATAAACTTAATTAGTTAACTAACAATCTTCTTCAATAAAAAGTACCGAAAATTAATTTGTTTCATTAAATTGATTAAACCAAAGTTTGTCCCAGGCATTTTAAGATCAGTCCCCTGCCAGAAGTTCAAAGCCAAAAAAAAAAAATTCAACGTGTTATTTTACCTTTTGTAAGGTCTATAAGGATCTAACTAGCCTTGAGTTAATAACCATAGGGCTGTTAGCGCTTTATCGGCATTTTATTTAGTGTCAAAGCACCGTTTGTGCTGGAAATATGTGTCTGGGCCACTTCAAAACTCAGACCCCTGGCAGCTATTTTTATTTATAATTTATTTATAAAATTGGATCCATAAGTCTTAATAATATTCTAATTAATGTAAACATTCATTGAGAACTTGAAAAGTTGAATGCATTGAAATAGTTTGTTTGATTTTTCTCAATTTGATAAAAAAAATCAGTCCCCTGGCAATCAGTCCCCTGTGATGTTATATGGCAAAAGATACACAAATATCGAAAAAACAAAAATTAATTCGGCTGTTTATTTATTATAATTAAGCTGATAGTTTTGTAGCCTTTGTTAAATTTTTTTCTAATAAAATCAAAAATAATTTGATCGGACAATTTTGTACAGATTTAGGACGTCCTTACAGAGAATCACCCATGTTAATTATTTTGAGTAAAAAAGTTAGGTTGAACGCTAAAATTAATTAAAAAATGAATTTCTTTAATACCAATAAACGATTTATTGCGTAGCAATAAATCATTTATTAAATACTACTAAATATTTATTTGGTGGAAATTAATGGGCTTTAATAAATTATTTAGTAACTATTACTAAATATTTGGTAATTAAAGGTTTGTTACTAAATAAATTAGTATCTTTTACTAAATCCTTTTATCAAAGTCCTCGATAAATATTTTAAAATAATTTTATTATTATTTATTCAATTATATTCCAATATTTTTTATTAGAATTAATAAATCTAATTGACTTGTAAATAAAAATAAAAAAAAATAAATATTACAAAATACAAAGCGTAAAAAAAAATAATACAAATATAACACAAGTAGTTACGGATGTAATGATAGGGGATGTGTGCAAGAGGGTGGAAAAGCTCATCGACTCTGCTATCCAGAGCTTCGAGGTCACGGGTTCGTTCACCGGGCAGTGTGCTAGTTGCGCTCAAACTAGGCCAGGTTTCTTCCCAGGGGAAGATACTGTATACATCAGATGGACTTTTTAAAACTAAATATTGTTATTATATTTACGCAACTTTTTTTTTTAAATTAATATTTTTTTTTTTTTTTTTTTTTAATTACTACGATTAAAATAACAAAAATACAAGATAATTTTTAAATACCGCAGCTGGATCTTTAAAGACCAAATTTAATAACTGGATCAAAGATATATATTTCCCGCAATGATATACTTAGTACCGGGCAAAGCTGGGTCGATGAGATCGACGATTCCGGGCTCATTCGCTGGGTTAGAGGTCATTGTCTTCGGTGACCTATCAAACTCCGTCGTATATAAGTAATCTCTATAATATATGTTCTAAGCGCACGATCGCATCACAGTTTACAGCTGTCAAATGTACGTTTTATTGAGCACAACTTTTTTTTTTTTTTTTAAGTGTGTATTACTGTTATCAAAACTTATGTATGTCATTTTACAAATTATTACAATATCCTAATTTACTGATAATTGTTGATAAATAGAAATTATAAGTTAAAAACATTGTGTTTACATTTTATGTATAAGTGAAAGGCAATAAAATTATTTAATAGTATCTTCTCCCTTTCACTGGCATTTCGACGCGTCATTCTTGGCTCATGGGTCCAGTAACTCTAGATTACTTTTACTTTCGTATCCATTAGTTTCGAGATATAAAAAATAAATACGTTTTTTGTATTAATCTTTCAATTTTTTTAGGAATTATAATTAATATTTTTAGAAGGATTTAGTCCAATTTAATAAGATTTTGTAATAGTTATTAAATTATTTAGTAACAAACCTTTAATTACCAAATATTTAGTTATCTATATTATTAAGAGAATAAGAAAAATTTTTTGTCCAAGATAGTCATATGATAAAATCGGTTTTTTAAAATGAAATTTGGAGTCATTAAAAAGGTATTGATTTGAATTTGTGCCTTTTCAAGGTTTCATATCATTCTCACCCACAGTCACTTTATTATGATAAGTATTTAGACTGCATTCAAAAATTCTTTATCTCTAGATACTTACATAAGAAATTACCTTGTATCTTGTGAAATATTGACATTTTTAAAGATATAAGCTCATCCCGATGTTACACTCATAAAGGCCTTTCATTTGAGTACCCACATCATTTTTTCATATATTTATATATATTGTATATTTATATATATGTATATATGAAAAATATGTCAAAATGCATGTGGGTACTCAAATGAAAGATCATGATGAATGTAACATCAAGATGATCTTATTTTTTTAAAAATATCAATAATTAAGAAATGACCTTGTATTTTGTGAACTATTGACATTTTTAAAGATATAAGCTCATTCTGACATTACTCTCATCAAGACCTTTCATTTGAGTACCGACATCGATTTTTCATATATTTATATATATTACATATATGTATATATAAAAAATATATTTAAATGCATGTGGGTACTCAAATGAAAGCTTTTGGTGAGTGTAACATCAAGATGAGCTTATATCTTGAAAAATATCAATAATTAAGTAATGACTTTGTATTTTGTGAACTATTGACATTTTTAAAGATATTAATAAGCTCATTCCGATATTACACTCATCGAGACCTTTCATTTGAGTACCCACTTCATTTTTTCATATATTTATATATATTGTATATTTATATGTATGTATACATAAAAAATATGTCAAAATCCATGTGGGTACTCAAATGAAAGCTCATGATGAGTGTAACATCAAGATGAGCTTATTTTTTTAAAAATATCGATAATTAAGAAATGACCTTGTATTTTGTGAACTATTGACATTTTTAAAGACATAAGCTCATTCTGACATTACTCTCATCAAGACCTTTCATTTGAGTACCTGCATTAATTTTTCATATATTTATATATATTATATATATGTATATATGAAAAATATAGGAAAATGCATGTGGGTACTCAAATGAAAGCTCTTGATAAATGAAACATCAAGATGAGCTTATATCTTTAAAAACTTCAATAGTTAAAAAAGTACAGTGCAATTTAACAAAAGTCATTATTTAATAAAGCAAAATTTTATTTATTCATAGTTCAGAAGTCACGACAAAAGATATTTTTTTCTCCCAAATAAATGACTAAAAATTTTGTTACTAAATTCTTCTATCAGTGTAATTTAGTGCCGTAAAATTTATAAAAAATTCAAGCTCTTTTTTCTTATTTTAAATTTTTACCGAGAAAATTTTTTTGCATAGAATAACTAAAATATATGGCTTGACCGATTGACCGAACAAACAACTAGAAAGGTCTAGAAATTTCACCACTTTTTTTTCCCTCCATAAAGTAAAAGGATTAATAGAAGATTCTAAGGTTAGAAAAGTGAATACAATGACCATGAAAAATTTTTCAGTTTAATAGTTTTATTACTAAAGGTCGAAAAAAAAGTTGGAGCAAAAATTCTATTAACTTAAAAATATGAAAATTTTTTTTCAAGCCCTTCGGCCTACTTAAGTTATATACAGCCCAGTTAACTTCTCAATGTGACCTTTTTTTTTCATTTAACATTTATTACCAAAAGCTAGTCTCCGTTTTATTTTTATTACAGTTACGGGTAAAAATATACGGGCTGTTAAAAGTTTAACCGTAATATCTGTATTGAGAAAATCCTTTTTTTTTTTTTTTTTTTTTTTAATCGTTTGTCAACCGTTAGAACTATAACAGCATAAATTTTATTTAAATTTTACTTGGGTTTACTTTGGAAAAGTCTTTCACCTTTCTTTAAACCGGAAAGAATTATAAACCTTATTTTTTTATTCTAAAGTCATAAATATTAAGAATAATGGAATAAAAAGAAAAAAAAATGTTCAAAAAATAAAATTTTTAAATTAAATTAAAAATTACTTTTAAAGGAAAAAATATTGAAAATTTTTATTTAAAAATAATCATTTTAATACCCTTCAGACGTTACTTCTTTCCGGTCATTACATTTATGTTGACGATCATGCCGTAAATAGTATTGTGTTTAAATTTGATCTCATTTCCTTAAATCTTTAATGTTCTTTTTAATTATTGGAATTTCAAAATATAAAAAGGAAGTCTTTATAATTGTTAATTAAAGTTCACTGAACATTTTTTAAAGTTATAAATTATCACTTTCATTTTTTCTTATTACGTTTCACCTCATTAAATTAATGATTAATTTTATTTTTAGATTGTTAAGATTTTATATCAACCAAAAAAATATTTTTAAGTACACAGAAAGACAAATTTCTTGACTTAAATTAAATTTTCTATTATTAAATTTAATAAATAGATATTAAACTAACAATATCGTAAAATTACCTTTAATAAATTAATAATTTTTTATCATAGACTTTAAATTTAATTTTACAATATTTTTGTATTAAAATAAGTTACTAAATATAAAAAAATTTTAAATAAATTGCCATCGAAATTTTGTCTTAACACCTATTTGTAATAAAAAATACAAAAATTGACCTAAATATTTTTTGATCGATGATCAACTTAAGCTAAAGCTAGAAAATAAAAGAATCTTATTTTATTAATTATTGAAAATAAAAATCGAATATTACTTGTGGGGCCATTGTTATCAACTGAGCAATAAATCAGTCTGACATAATGGATTATTAATGAAATGCTGCGAGGTGATTATTGCCTTTTTTATAAATATTGTTAAATTTAATATTGTTTTTAGTTACGACACAATAAGATATGTTGAGATATTGTATCGGCTTAACCAATTTAAATATATATTTGAGTTAGTGTGCGAAGAATGGATTTAAATAATTTTTTTTTTATATAGATTTTAATTAACAGAGATGAGAGGTCGTTGCGAACGGATGAGTACGTCCTTCGAAAAAAGAAACAACTGTTGGTTCATTGATCTACAATGAGGATAATTGTTTTATGCCCTCGACTTCTGTGCCGACGTATTTTCATATAACATATGTATAAATATAAATGTCTATTATACAGTCTTTAGACTTTAGACGATGCTTTATATTCTTGAATAGTAAACATAAGCGCATATTTATGTGGGGTTTCTATTATCAATTTATTTAATATTTTTTTTTTTTAATTTTTTATTGTAACTTTTTAATGCTTTTAAATAATATTTTCTATATTTTTTTTTGGTATAAAAAAATTTGGTCATTAAGAAATTTGAAAAAATTTCTATTCTAAAAAAAATATACAGAAAAAAAGGTTCCCTTGAGCCAAGAAAATATTTTTCTTCCTAATTATTTTCTTGAGCAAAAAAAATTTTTTTTTGACAAGAAATTTCACTTATTCCAACAAAATTAATTCTCTTGCTTTAAAAAATACGTATCTTGATCCAAGAAAATTAATTTAAGTCAAGAAAATCTTTTTGTTTTGAGAAAATTCAGCCTCTTGCTCCAAAAAATTTAGTTCTTGATAGAAGTTAATTTTCTTGTCTTGAGAAAATTTCTCTCTTGCTCCAAAAAATTAAATATAAAGATAGAAGTAAATTTTCATTAATATTTTTATTGATTGAAATGTCGAATGGAAAGATCAAATAATATTTCATCATTTTTTTTTCATTCAATATGTATAATTGCTCTCTAAAATAATATAAAATGGGTATCAAATATTCTCGAGAAAAATTTTCTCAAGGTGAGAAAATTTTTTTCTCAGCTGAAGTAGGTGGCGCTGCTTCCCTAAAGTATCTAAAAATCTTGATCAAATATAAAAATTTATTGTATCAAGTATTTATGATAGAATTAAGAAAAAATGACTTCCACCAAGAATAGAATTTAAAGAAAAATTTTTACTTCGGCCAACACAACTTCGGTCTTCCTTCAGGCACCCGACAAATTTTCTTGAGCTAAGAATTTTGCTTTCCAGTCAAGAAATTATATATTATTACCAATAATAATTTATAAAAATAAAAAAATTTTTACCAAACGGAAAAAAGTAAACTGTAATAAATAACAGTCGATTAATGATCAACTGCTAAAAATTACCATTTCAAACAGTAAAATCGTGATTTTACTATTCACTTTATAATATTTACCATTTAAACGTTACAATTTACTCTTTACATGGAAGAAAATACTATTTCAAACAGTAATATTCACTATGTAAATGTCTAAAATGTTAAAGTATAATAATTAAGAATTCAGACTTTGATATTTATCATTTCGTACCTAAAAAATGATCTTATGATATGTAAAAAGTATAAAATAAAGTTAGTAAATTTCTAATACAAGCAACGTCAATATTTACAAAGTAAAATGTTAAATTTTAAACGCAACGCTTAAAATCAAACTGTAATTATTGACTTGCTTGGACTGGTAAAATGTATATTTTAAAAGTATAATTTTTACTGTTTCAAATGTTAAATTCTCCCAGAGCGGGACCCCCTTCTCTTTCATCTGAGTTCCCCTTATCCTCATAATATGGGCTAAATATTGAAATGGCAATTTTTACTGTTTGAAACTTTAATTTTTTAAGATGAAAGAGTCGTTATTTACTATAGTGACATCTACTAATCACTTATTTTAGATAGTAAATTATAAATTGTGGCTTTTATACTTTCTACATTAAGTTCTGTAATATTTACTTTTTTGCCACCCGAATGTCCGCTTTACTGTTTGAAACTATAAAAATTAACCGGAATCCAAGTGAATATTACAGTTTACTTTTTTCCGTGCAGACATAGTATTAAAAAATGACAATAATCCTCACGCTATTCGCTATTCGCTTCCAAAATATTCTAGAAAATAACTACACGGAGAAAAATTAATTATACTACCTACTATACAAAAATAGTAACTCCTACTATCTAAAATGGTACAAAATAATAGGTGGTATGATTGACAATTGTAATAGTTACTATTAATAATGGTAACAATTACTATTGAAAATAATAATTGTAATTATTATAAATTATAACTGTTACAATCAAAGATGGTAACTGTAACCATCTCAGATTGTAAAAATACTGAAAGAAAAAATAATATAAATTTATTTAATTAAATCTTTTATTTACATCCATATTTTAGCTAATGTACATTTTTTTCTTTGAAATATTAAAATATTTTAAATTCCCTTCAAAATTTTTTTTTGAAAATTTGATTTTTTTTATTTAAAAATTTTTTTTTGAAATTTTAATTTGAATTTTATTGAAAATTTTGATTTTTTTTGGAAATTTTAAATTCTTTTTGAAAAATTTGGCGTTGAAACCTGTTTTAGACAAATAAAAATTTATAAATATAATTTCAATCCGAATTTAATCCCGATTTTTTGTGCACTACACTGCACTACAGCTGCTTTTAGTTTATTCAGAAATGCATCTACGGTAACGCAGATTCTTAATTTTTTAAATATTTTTTACTAGCTTAAATAGTAGTTATTATTATTACTGATGGTAACTGCAACCATCGGGTTATATTAGGAATTACGATTTTGATAATAGTAGTAAGTAATTAAAATAATAACAGTTATTATAACTGATTACCATCATAATAGTAGTAGTTACCATCAGGATGGTAAATACTACAATTCAGATGGTTTATTTAACTATTTAAATAATATTTACTACTATCGAATTCAGTTAGTAAATTTTAACATAACTAGATAATAAACTCTACTATAAAATTTTCTCCGTGTACTTCTTATTTTTTACCAGTGTGCATAATAACCGGAAAATCTGTGAGAATAAAATTTCATTTGAATATAAATATTTCAACATGCTCTATAAATATTCCATAAAAAAAACTTTTGATTATCAAACAGTTGACAAAAATAAAAAAAGTAATCTTGAACATTATCGATGAAGCCTCGGTTGACGTCATAGCTTTCCTCCCTACCTGGATTCTCGTACTCCCGGGGAAGTGAACTCAGCCTAACTAGCACACAGAACTCCGGGGCAATGAACTTGCAACGACCCTTAAGTCGGACAACCTTCACCACCGTTTATATATTTCCCAGCACAGTTTCCACCGGTCTAAATCTGACAGGAGCTGCTAATAAAGTGACAATACAATTGTGTAACTGGTACATAACCAGCTAACTTTAATTGTAATCACTCTTACATGTAACCTATAACTATATCTATTTATATATATAATTTACACTTATTCAGATTTATTGTCCCTATAACGTCAATAAATTTCCATATAATTTTAAAATCGGGTTACACTGTCATATACATAACGCATCAGCTATCACCGATGTAATACTCTGGAGATTGTGTAACCGGCTTCCACTCTCGCTTCAATGTATTTCCTTTTTATTTAATTTAAGTATAAACTGAGTAGAGTATAAGTGGACCTACAAGGTGCAACATGCAATTGCACTTGGCTCCTCTGAAACGACTTTCACAAAACTTTCTAGCTGTTCTCGTTTTCTACATCGGCCAACAACCTGCGGTATATTTTTATATATAAATATATAAATATACATGCATACTAAAATGGCAAAAATGATCCAAGTATTATTCCTCAAGTCTTATATGAAAAAATGGATATTTATCACTCTTTAAAAGACTTCTGCAGAACTTTAATCATGAAAAAAAAAGTTTTTTAAGAGTTTTCAAAATTTCAAAAATTCTTTATTTTTTACCTTTATGTTTAAGTTTAATTTAAAATATTAAAAACATTTATGTGTACATTGAAAAATTTTATTTATACATGGAAAAAACAAGATGACACTGGATATCATCCTAGATTATACTCAGTGATATCTTTGGTGAAAAAAATTTCAGATAGTAGCTAGTGTAATCAAGATTATACTGAATGATATCTGGATTATACTCATTGTAATCTCCGATTTTACCGAGTAATATCTCTGATTATACCACGTAAGATTACACTGGATATAATCTGAGATAGTATTCTGTATAATATTGGATTATACTCAGTATAATCTTGGATTATACTCAGTATAATCTTGGATTATACCCAGTGATATCTCCGCCATTTTTTTTCTAACGCCTGCGCACTTAGTATTATCATATTTATTATAAATTTTAAATATTAGGATAGTCAATTAACTTTTTAAATACTATCTTTAAATTTTTCACCACAGATATCATTGAGTATAATCTGGGATGATACTCAGTGTCATCTTGTTCTTTCCGTGATATATTGAGAAAAAAATTTTTTTTGACGAAAAAAATCAGTAAAATTGTTATAAAAAATTAATTTATTTAAAATTTAAGTAAATTTTATTTCTTAATTAAAGAAATAAAAATTTAACTTTGTTGTTGATAAAAAATTTTTATAAATTTGAGAAAAAATAATTTTGGATCAAAATTCGCAATTTTGATTTCCAAATCAATAAAAATTTTTTTTTTTTTAACAAAAAAGTTAAATTTTAATTTTTTCAGCTGAAAAATCAAATTTTAAAACAATAAGCCCATTCTTTTTCCAAAAAAAAAATTTTTTTTCATTGTATAGATACTAAAAAACGTGATAACGATCCATGTAATATTTTTTATCCAAATTATATTTTTAGGGGGTGAAATAATAAATAAATAAAAATTCTTTAACTTTCATAGAAGCTGTATAATATTTGTTAATTAAAAAAAACATTTTTTTCTACTTCAGTATGATAAAAAATAAAAAGCTTAAAAAATTTTGACCGATCTTTAAAAATTTTATCAAGCCGATTTTTTCCAAATAAATGAATATATAATTAATTTTTGAATGTATTTATACTTTTTTCGTAGCATTATCTGGTATAGATATGATAATAATCCGTGAATTGGTAAAAAAAATAACTTTTTTTTTTGTAAATATTACGTAAAAGCTGACAATTAAATTAAATCTTTCAGATGTTATGTAACATCATTCATTTAGACTACCGAAAAAACTTACGATATGCTTAATGATAAATAATTGATATAATAATAATTAAAATATATTATCCAACAATGAAAATATAGAATTAAAAAAAGGCTATGGCGGGTTGAATGGAAGGATTAGTTACGTGTTATTTGGTAATTTAGATTTAGATAATATATATTAATAGAAAAATAAAATAAAGAGAGAAAGAAGAGTTACATATTGAAAGAAACAAGTGAAGAAAGACGAAGAGGACAAGACGCATGCGTCACTGATCTCAAGGCCTCGATGTATTAGCTCTTAGCGTTCGCCTCGTGTTGTCCTACTTTCCTTCTCGCTCGGTCAACGACCCAACGTTCCTTCCCCCAACGCTAGGTAAATTTCCAAGATATAACAACCAATACATTCTCCCTTTCAACTATCATTGTCGCGCACGCGTCATTTTCCCCCTCCTTTAAATTTAGTAATAGACGCTGATAGTAGTTTCGCGAGTTGGCAAACTGTATCGTGGCGCCACTGATCGCGAGTTTCCCACATGCTTGGATTCTGTGAACGTCGGCAATAAAGGGTACCCTCTTTTATCACCCCACTATTTGCACGTCGCGCTCGCGAATGTTGCAAATGTCTGGACGTCGATAAAGAAGCTATTATTGCTATTTTAATTACCGCGAAAAATTGGTAATTTAAATAAAAAATTGAGATTTTTTTAGCACAAATGAAAATGTACACAGTAAAAAATTTTTCGTTAAATTTAACATAAAAATTTGTGTTGATGATTTTTTTTTACATAATTTGTGTTGAATCAACATACTAAAATGTTAAATTCTATCACTGATAGAAGGATTTCTTAGTATTTAAAAAGATTTCTTTGTATTTAAGAAATCATTTCTTAAACATCATTTCTTAGTATTTAAAAAATATTTCTTTAATACAAAGAAATATTTCTTAAATATTAAGAAATATAACTACTAAGAAATATTTCTTAAATACAAAGAAATATTTCTTAAATACTAGGAAATATTTCTTAAATACTAAGAAATATTTCTTAAATGCTAAGAAATGATGTTTAAGAAATGATTTCTTAAATACAAAGAAATATTTCTTAAATATTAAGAAATATAACTACTAAGAAATATTTCTTAAATACAAAGAAATATTTCTTAAATACTAAGAAATATTTTTTAAATGCTAAGAAATGATGTTTAAGAAATGATTTCTTAAATACAAAGAAATATTTCTTAAATATTAAGAAATATAACTACTAAGAAATATTTCTTAAATACAAAGAAATATTTCTTAAATACTAAGAAATGATGTTTAAGAAATGATTTCTTAAATACAAAGAAATATTTCTTAAATATTAAGAAATATAACTACTAAGAAATATTTCTTAAATACAAAGAAATATTTCTTAAATACTAAGAAATATTTCTTAAATGCTAAGAAATGATGTTTAAGAAATGATTTCTTAAATACAAAGAAATATTTCTTAAATATTAAGAAATATAACTACTAAGAAATATTTCTTAAATACAAAGAAATATTTCTTAAATACTAAGAAATATTTTTTAAATGCTAAGAAATGATGTTTAAGAAAAGATTTCTTAAATACAAAGAAATATTTCTTAAATATTAAGAAATATAACTACTAAGAAATATTTCTTAAATACAAAGAAATATTTCTTAAATACTAAGAAATATTTTTTAAATGCTAAGAAATGATGTTTAAGAAATGATTTCTTAAATACAAAAAAATCTTCTTAAATGCTAAGAAATCCTTCTATCAATATACACACTAAAATGTTAAATTTTACACAAACATTTTTACACTTTACACAATGACGAAAAATTTTTTACTGTGTACACTGTAAAAAAAAACTGGAATAAGGCCATGAAAGAAGATTTGATAACATTTTTATGAGATAATTTTTGGTGCATTGTTTTGAGCTAAATTTTGGACAGTTTTTAATCAAATTTAAACCACATATAAAAAATATAATAATAAAAGCAGGGAACTAATTTATATATGAAATTTTTACAAAAAAAAAATTAATTCATCAGAATAATATCCACTTGTTTATTAATAATTACATTCGGTGCATTATTATTAATAATTGTGATTATAAATAATCGGGTTTATAAATTTTTTATAACTTAGTAGTGACAAAGAATGCAGGGAACTCTTTTTTATAATCATTGTTTCCATAAAATAAACAAAAATTCATTATTTTGACGTAGATTTCTGTAGGCTGTATAAAGTTGCGATTTTTCTTGTGATGATAAATTTATTGCTAATTAATTGCTCTAATTAGAATTTCGTTTTCTGAAAAATCATTAATAATGTCGGTCAATGCTAACTTTACAGACGTCAAATGAAATCAAGTTGACGTAAATTGGTTGACGGAATACGACGTAGTTTACGGAATCAGTGAGACAACAGTTTAGTTGTACTTATAACTAACTTAAGTTAAGTTAACGTTAACTTTGAGTTGATCTTTCGGACAATTTGAATAAATTTCGGCAATAGGTTTACGCTAACTTGATGCGTAAGTTTAAGTCATATTGCGTATTACAGTTGCAAATTTCAAAACTAACGCGAAGTTTACAAAAAACTTGTCGTAAACCATTGAACATCTTAAGTAAAAGACCCCATTAGTGGCACCTTTAGCCTTCAATGAAAAAATGTTCTACTTGGAATAAAAATTAAAAATTTTTTTAATCTAAAGATCTTAATGATTATAAATAATATATTCATTATTGAAATTAATGATTTCACTGATTGAATAAGTAGTTCACTGCAAAAAAAAACCGGTGTGAGTCCATGCGGTGTACGGTGTTCAAAATTCCGGTGTTAAATTCAACACCGAAATCGGTGTAGCAGTAACACCGGTCGCGCTGTAAATATTTTTTTTTGGTGTTAAATCGGTGTTATAAATTTTCCGGTGTTGATAATATTTTAAGTAACACAATTTTTATAATTAAACTTTTTATGTTTAATAATTAAAGATAAATAATGAAAAAAAAAGTTAATATTTAATTTAGAAAGTTTTAAATAATAAAATATAAAGTAAATAAAAGTTTTTGATTAAAATAAATACACTGTAAAAAATTTCGATGTAAAAATGGACCCAGAGCACTTTACATGGCCGTGTAGTGTGAAATAATGGTGTGAAATTCTCTCGGTGTAAATTTTCGATCCGTGTTACTTTAACACCATTATTAAAGGACAATTTTAGGACATCATATAGATAATCGGAAACTCTAAAATAGTGGATTTTAGTAATTATTTCATAATTTTTAAGTATTTTTTTTAAGATTTTCGGAATACTTCTAAGATAATTTTAGAATCAATGCAATTTATTTGAAGCAATTTAGTTAAAATTTTGTCCTTAAATCTTATGTGGAACTTTTTTTGAATAATCTTAAAACATTTTTTAAACTATTTGAGATTAAATTTTGAATACTTTTGAGACATTTTTCGGATATTTTTGAGACAATTTTGGAACATTTTTTGGACAGTTTTAGTGTTTTTACAACAAATTTGAAACATTTTTACGACAATTTTCAACGTTTTTTAAATGATTTTCATATAGATAATTTATTTTTACACAGCTGTAGATTTTTCATGTTTAAAACATCCATTATATTATGAGAAACATCATGGTTACGATAAAAATAATTATTATATTGTTCCTAAACATTTAATATTGTAAATACTATTTAACTTGTTGTGTAACATTCATTAAATCGATTTCTGCGTAATTTTATAAATTGAAAATTCTTAAATAATTGTTACTTGTCTCATTTTGATAAATATTGAATATTAATTGTGTTTTATGGATCATGTAATATTCATACTCCGATACAGTGTAAATTTATTCTACTGTTACACCGGTATTACACCGGTTTAACACCGATATTACACCGGATTTTTAACACCGCAAAAGAGCACCGCTACACCGGTGTTAATACACAGGTGTTACATAGCGTTGTTAAAATGAGTCCATTTTAACACCGCTTTTTTTACAGTGTTGTTAAAATTTAACACAAAACAGTATGTTAGCGAATTTTTTTACACAAACTTAATATCAATTGAACAGAATCTGTGTTATGCGATAAAATTACACAGCTCTGTGTTAAAAGTGTAATACAGCTTTGTGATAAAGTAACACAAATGATTGTGTTAAATCAAATAAAATATTAAAATTTAACACAAATAGTGTAAGTTTTCTTTTATTTCAATTTATCACATTTTAATAGCCTAATTCAAAACTAAAAATTTTATTTTTAGAATTGATCAATTCTTTCTAAAGCCTTTAACTTAAATTTATTAGCTTCAGACCAACACGTAAGCTTGTTACGGTGTTGAGCCCTTTTATTAAAAATAAATAAATAAATATTTATTTAATATCAATTACAAATTTAATTATTTCAAAAGTTAATGAGAAGTTTTAGTATGAGAAAATATATTCGAAGATATTTTTGCCATGAGAAAATATTGTATAAGAAATTATTGATGAGAAATTTTGTCGTAAGTAATTATTACATGAGAAATAAAATACGGTCATCAAATTTAGAATATCTTATATGAATTATACTGATAAATTTTGAAAAATAATTAATATATTTTTGAATTCAAATAAAACAGTGTTATAATTATTGTTTTTATTTTTCTGTTTTAGGTAAGTCCAACAACTTTTTATCTGATGATCTAAAAATTATTATCACCAGTATGTAAGTTTTTTACCACTAAATGCTGAACATCTTTGCTATTTATACGAGAAAAATAGTATTTAACACTTGTTTATTCATTCACAAAAATGAGATAAAAATAACTATACAATTAATACTAATTTAATGATATGCCTCATAAAAATACGGAAAAAAATTGTAGGAAAAATTACTATTATCAAAAAAAATTAATTTGAATTAAGAAAATAATTTTGAAGGACTTTATTGTTTTGGTTTTGGTTTGAAAAATTTCTAAACATTTGGATAATTTCACACTTAAAAAATAATGGTAAAAATTTGGAAATTTACTACTTTTTACAATATAATATCGTACAATTTTAATTTTTTTCCGTGTATAAGTAATTCAACACTAAAAAGTAAAAAAATCCGAACATTCTATAGATTAAAATTGTTCTAATAATACATCACAAATATCAAAGCTAATATAAATTAAATTATTATCAACTTCAATTGCACTCTAGGTGAGTGAACTTTCTACGATGCACTTTTATTTATAAATTCATACATATATACATTTCTGATGAGCAAATATATATAAACTTAAGAAAAACCTGAGACGCCGGTCAGAAATAAACTCAATAAATTTTCTTGAATTAATATAAAATAATCCAAATATTAATTCAGTAGTTATATTTATTATTAATTTTTTGTAGAGCTATCCCTCCTTTTCTAATCAAAACAATGACGTCAATGAACTCTTAGACTAAAAATTAATTTTTTAAATTAATTTTCCTTACAATAAGCAATTTTAAAAATAAAAAATAAGAGCTCATATTTTATTTAAAATTTATTGATAATAAAATTTACAAAGGACATTTTTAACATGAAAAATATCCAGTAAATAATATAAAAGCTGACGCTTGCGCTGGAAAGATCCTGTCGAATCCCCCTCCATTAATGTATCAACCCCTAAACGAGTATCCCAACAAATCCTGATGAACAGTATCTCAACACATTTTTGATTAAACGGATGCTCGTTGTCTTCTAATTAGTTACATAATACAATTTAAACGTAATAAAATGTCAGAAATATCTTACAAGTGTGTGAGTGAAAATTTACCCGATAAAAAAATGAATGGACCTAATTTGGACCCTGCTCAAGTCTGTGAAGTCACCATCGTTATTACTGAACCAGAAAAAATTAAACCTCAACGATCTTATCGTGAAAAAGGTGCGTTAATTAATTAATTAATTCATTAAAATTTTCTGGACCAAAAAATTAGTTTTTGCAGTTGAAAAAAATTTTTAATAATTAGAAATTGTTAAAAATTAGTGCAGTAAATTATTGAAGAAGAGTCTATTGTAATAAAATAGAGTTTAGGCTTTATATTTTAAATTTAAGCAAGTTTTAATTAATTAGTGGAAAGAAATTGAATTTAAATGAAAGTAAAATACGGATTTAATGGAAGTTTTGATAAAAAAAAAAAAAGGAAACCTGGATAATATCGAGGTTTATTAAATGGTAGTATCGATTTTCCACCGGTAAGCAGTTTCACGTGTTCACTGACATTGACATTGTCCCTGAGCTAAAGTCTTGCCATCTAGTGGATGTAAAACGACTTAATCTTATATATATTCGCATTAATGTTTCGCATTAAAACCGTCCGATGACTCTGATGCTATGAAATTCGCGAGAATTTCAAGAAAAATATGGAAATTTTTGGATTAATTTTTTTTTATTAATAATTTTCATATACTTGAATTGAGATTTTTTGGAAAATTGTGGAAAAAAAGGGAAAATTTGCTATAAAGTAAGCTTAGTAACTTAGCTACTTCCCGTTAATAGAAGCGGAAGACGCAAATTCCGTCATTGTGACTGTTTCTTCGTGAGAACCTTACGGTACCGGTGACTAGTTAATCGTGGGAGCAACGGGGGATAGACTTCAGGTCAATTTATGACGACATTTTATGTGCAACCATAAGGATCAACGATCTAATCAAAGTATCGTCAAATATTTTTTTTAAATGCTAGTTTTTGTTGTCTGTTAGGATTTATTATTTATTGTCTATTAACTTTTTGCTGATTATAATACAATTTTTTGAAAAGTCTAATGTGGAATAATAAAAAAGATTGTTTTTTTTTTTATTAAATTTTAAACTAATAATTTTCATGGTTTGTAAAAAAATTTAAATAAGGGAAGATTGCAAATTTTGAGTGATTTTAAAAATTATGTTTAAGGGTGCAAAAAAAATTAAAATTAATTTAGCAGATATTTTATAATTTTAGGAATTTTTTTAATAAATAAATTGTGTCAAAAAAAATTGATATTTAGAAAATTAAAAAAATAATGCAATTTTTTGGAATAATTTTTTGGAGCAAAATTATTTATTAAAAAAAATTAAAAAATGGTTAAATGACCTTTAACTTTTTTTAATGTCATGCAAAAAAAAATGTAGTTTTAATTAAAAATTTATTGATCTAAAAAATTGTACAAGAAAAATTTTTTTTGTGAATTAAATAATACACTTAAAAAAAAAGAAATAGTAATTTTTTTTAATTTTTTAGGAGATTTTCATAAAAACTATTGTAATTTTTTAATACTTTGTCTGGTAAAAAATTTTTCTTTTTCTTCAAATTCTTATTCGATAATAATGATAAAGAGATAATTTTACAAAATTGGGCTTGTAAAAATATAAAATTTTGTTTTAATTAAAAATAAAATTTTATTGACTAAAATTCTGCGAATTTGTATTAAGATTACAAAAATTTTATTAAAATTACAATAAAATTTTCTCATTTAATCCTTGATTTTTTTTTTATAAAATCTCTGCAAAAAAAATATTATTCAAAAAAAGTTCTATTTAAGATTTTAAGGACAAAATTTTGACTAAATTATTTAAAATAAATTGCGTTGATTCTAAAATTATTTAGAAAAATTATTAATCCGAAAATTAAAAAAAAAATACTTAAATGCACTATTTTAAAATTTCCTATTATTTATATGATGTCCCAAAATTGTCGCGTTTGGATATCCACACTTAAGACAATTTTTTTTTACACGAGTCTGGTATTTTATTTTAATATATTTTCGTCTTGTACACAGAAAAAAAAATTAAATCAAGTAAATAATTTTGAATTTTTAAGAATTAATTTTAATAAAAATTCTTAAACTAAAAAATTTTTGTTGGCTTAAATAAATTTTATTTGATTCAAAAATTTTTTGTTTTGATCAAAGACGCTAAAAAACTTTTCAAATTTATTTTTTTGATTCAATAATTTTTCTCTTAATTCAAACAAATTTTTTTTTCTGTATATAATTAATAATTATTAATAATTAATTATTAATAATAATAATAATAATAATAATAATAAATTATTAAACAAGTAATAATAAATAATGATCAATTAATTATTAATAATTATTAATTAGTAATTATATATGTTAAATATATAATAAACAAATTTTTAAAGAAAATATATCAAAAAATTATTCAATTAAATAAATAAATTTTAAACTTAAAATCTCATAATATTACCACATAATTAATTTACAAAAATACCAATAGTCGCGTAATCTTAAGAGTTGGTCACTGTCATGCTTCATATATATTATATATTATATATACACAAGTGGTTTTTATATTATACGGTCCGGGTTAGGTGTCTGTGGAATAGTAATAGAGTAGAGGCGAATGTGCCGTTGGCCTACATACTTTTTTATGTAAACAACTCAATTTACTAACTCCAAGGTATTCCAATATGTTTTTAAATTCTATCCGAAAATACTTAGTTACGCAACGCGACTAAAATTAAAGCGACTCTACTTCACATTATTCTAATTTTTCATTTATTTCTGATTGACCGTACTAGACTTTATAAATTGTATCAATTAGTCTATTAAAAGTGTGTGTTTAAGTAAATTTACGATAAAAATTAAAAATATTACATCATAATCAATATTCCTGTTTTTAAAAGATAAAAAAAATAAATAATAGTACTACTTTGTAACAGAGCAGGGTCTACGTCCGCTATTGAGGTCTCCATCATCGTGATTATTTTTATTTTTTTTTTTCATTCTCTCTTACTCAACATTCATATAATATACATACATCAATACGGCGTAGTCTCATTTTACAGTATTGTATTCTTTTTAAAAAACAGTTATTGTTAAAAAAATTTTTAAATTCGCTAATTTTAATAACAAAAATTTTTTTTAGTTAAAAAAAGATTTATTAAATTGAAAAAAAAAATTTTTAAAGTTGAAAATTGCAAAAAAAAAATTTTTTTCTGCCCTCCAGGCGGAAAGTGGCAACTTTCGGCCCGCTGCGCTAAACGAAATTGCCGCTTTCCGCCTTTGTCGGACAGAAAAATAGTATACAAACCTATGGCAGGAAAATAATAAATATCTCAGACCACATATATGTCGACCTCGGCTTCGCCTCGGGCAACATATATGTGTTCTGAGACATTTCTCATTTTCTTGCCACAGGTGTGTAATATACTATTAACTAAAAAAAAAATTTATTAAATTATTTATTAAATGAAAAATTTATTAAGTTAAAAAAAAATTTTTTTTAATTAAAAAAATTTTTTTTAATTAAAAAAATTTTTTTTAATTAAGAAAAAATTTATTAAATTAAATTAAAATTTTTTTCAAGTTGAAAATTGCAAAAAAAAATTTTTTTTTAATTAAAAAAAAATTTATTAAATTATTTATTAAGCAAAAAATGTATTAAGTTAAAAAAAAATTTTTTTTTCATTAAAAATTGCAAAAAAAAATTTTTTTAATTAAAAAAAAATTATTAAATTAAATTGAAATTTTTTTTACGTTAAAAATTGCAAAAAAAAATTTTTTTTAATAAAAAAAAATTTTATTAAATTAAATTAAAATTTTTAAGTTGAAAAGTGCAAAAAAAAATTTTTTCTAATAAAAAAAAAATTTATTAAATTATTTATCAAATAAAAATTTATAAAATTAAAAAAAAAATTTTATTAATTAAAAAATTGCAAAAAAAAAATTTTTTTTAAATTTATATTGCAATTGAAAGGTATGAAACATATTCGTTCTCTTTTGCAATGGTGAGAGTGCTTTCACCTTTCTTCGAGTGGTCGTATCAGTTGCGGTTACCTGTTCTTATCCCTCTCAGCTCTTTCTCCTTGTTATTGTGCTTCTTTCTCTGAAGAAAGCTTTTACTCTCAATAGCGCTGGCGGGCAATGCTCGGAGAAAGCGCTCACCAGATTTAATCTTTTATATCAACAATTTATTAAATATATAAAACATTAATACCAATAGTGTAAATTATAATTTGGTCAATTTAAATGGATTAAGTACAATTTAAATAAAAAAAAAAAAAAATTATTTTTGATAATTTATTTAAAATATTGAACGAAGAAATAAATTTATTAAACGGCATTTTATTTGTCTGACAATATCGGGCACTATAACCCCTAAGTGAATCAAGGCCGTAATGATTCTTTTTTATTTTTATTTATTATTAAATTTATATCTCAAGTCTAAAACAATTTATCTTCAGTCGACTACATGCTTTAATATCATGTTAAATAAATATTATTAAATTCTTTAATTGTCGAGTTATGAAATTGATTATTTTTATAACAATAGAATATAATAAAGAGTTTAATTAAATTAAGTGTTAAAATTGAAATTTTATTTTTTTTTTAATTTAATATTTAAAAAAAAATATTTTTTTATCTAATTTAATATTTAAAAAAAAATATTTTTTTTTTTTTAATTAATATTTAAAAAAAATATTTTTTTTCTTAAATTATTGATAATAATTATAATAAATAAATTAAAATATTAGTTTTTTTAAATAACGGATAAATTAAAAAATTTTAAGTAAAACAAACAATAAAATATTTGGATAAAATATTAATCATAAAATATATAACATACAGGCGGTGCACGTGCCAATCTTCGATCTTATCAGCGACCTAAATCTTTCTCCCCTAAGTGTAAAAATTAAAGCGTTACTTTTACGCAATGCCCATGTATAGTTTAAAACTTAATTTCAACGGTTGTCAACAAGTTAACCAGCATTACGGGAGTACTGAAAAACACTTATTATTACATGCATATATATGTATAAATATATATATCTGTAGTTTACTATACCTGTATGTATTTATATCTTATACTAGAATGTAATTTACGCGCACAAGCGTGCGCCTGACTATGGAGTTTGTATATATTTTCATGCTTATGATATATTCGACCAATCACGTTACGAATAGTTTGATGCCACATACAATTCATCTCTATTTTATTATGGGATCTTATATAGTTGTAGTTATAGATCATGGTTGGTCATTGCCCTCAGCTATTAGCGAGTCTACAGCGTTTTAAGTAATGCATGTCTTTATTCTTTATTCTTCTTTTTCTCACTTCCACCTCCGCATTCTTTCTCTACGAAGTTAAGTACTACAATGTTTTATATCCTTTGAACTTCATTATTCATTATTTACAAACTGCCAGGCAGATCTTTGGTTACAAATAATAGCTTTGGAAAAATTAAGTAAAGTGGACAAAATAGGCAGAAATTAAAGATATAAGCTCATCTTGATGTTACACTCATTCAGACCTTTCATTTGAGTACCTACATCAATTTTTTATATATTTTATATATATCATGAATATCATATATATCAAATATATGAAATATATGACAAATTGCAAGTGGGTACTCGAATGAAAGGTCTCAATGAGTGTAACATCAAAATGAGCTTATATCTTTAAAAATGTCAATAATTAAGAAATAGCATTGTAACTTGTCAAAAAATGATATTTTTTAAGATATAAGCTCATTTTGATGTTACACTCATTGAGACCTTTCATTTGAGTACCTACATCAATTATTTATATATTTTATATATATCACAAATATCATATATATCATATATATAAAATATATTAAAAATTGCATGTGGGTACTCCAATGAAAGGTCTCGATGAGTGTAACATCAGAATGAGCTTATATCTTTAAAAATGTCAATAATAAAGAAATGACATTGTTTCTGGTCAACTAAGAATATATTTAAAAATATAAGCTCATCTTAATGTTACACTCATCAAGACCTTTCATTTGAGTACCCACATGAATTTTTCATATATTTTATATAAATCACAAATATCATATATATCATATATATAAAATATATAAAAAATTACATGTGGGTACTCAAATGAAAAGTCTCAATGAGTGTAACATCAGAATGAGCTTATATATTTAATAATGTCGATAGTTAAAAAATAACATTGTTTTTTGTCAACTACTGATATTTTTGAAGATATAAGCTCATCTCGATATTCTACTCATCGAGACTTTTTATTTGAGTACCCACATGAATTTTTCATATATTTTATATATATCATAAATATCATTTATATCAAATATATGAAATATATGAAAAATTGCATGTGTGTACTCAAATGAAAAGTCTCAATGAATATAACATCAAAATGAGCTTATATCTTCAAAAATGTCAATAATAAAGAAATGACATTTTATTTTGTAAACTAATGATATTTTTAAAGATATAAGCTCATCTCGATACTCCACTCATCGAGACCTTTCATTTGAGTACCCACATCAATTTTTTATATATTTTATATATATCACAAATATAATATATATCAAATATATAAAATATATAAAAAATTGCATGTGGGTACTCAAATGAAAAGTCTCGAAGAGTGTAACCTCGAAATGAGCTTATATATTTAAAAATGTAAAAATTAAAAAATTTTTAATTTCTTCATCTACAATTTTAAACAACTTAATTTCTTATCATAAAATTGCTCATTCGTCAAAAAACAAATTTTTTCTTACTGAGCAATTAAAAAAAAATAACTGTCCATAAAATAAAAAATAAAATATCGTTTTATATTTGTATTATTTCAATCAACGTGGCCTCGTTACCAGATGAAAAACATTTGAATCACGTCGGGACATTGACTCGGGATATTTGCGAGGTTGCGAATATGCGAATCTACAGGTCACTCACCGGATTGTAAGCTAGAGAGTTCGCGCCACGTGCTTTACACTATTCACATTACGATGGACCTCTTATGTGTTAGTGCTTTGCTTTTGCACGTAATAGTAATAGTACACATGCATATACATATATATAACACATAAAAATATATATACGTGACTTAATATGGACATACAACTTGTTCATATATACTTATACTTGTCTCTGTGTTACGCGTGTATATCCCCTTCCGCGTATATCCTTCGACATGTCAAGGATATAACGGACTTCGTGGACACACGTGGCAAAGGATCATCGTCCTGAATGATAATGTTTTATGTATTTTTTATTTTTTTATCGCTTATCGGTTATCTTTCCAAATATTTATTGTTTTTTCAATTTCATTGCAATCATCCGATTTTATTGAATGATTAAATCTCAGTGTTTTGACAAGTGAGTCAATTGAAATTTAATTTAAGTATTTCAATTTTTATGTATTGCTTTATTTTTGCTTTGTACGTAATAAAAAATATTTAAAATATCTACAGAAAATAAAAAATAAAAATACATTTTTTTATTATTGTTTTTTTCGACAAAATTTATTAAATTTTTATCTTTAAAAAATTATTTGTGAATCAACAAAATTTTTACACTTGAGTCAAATTTTTTATTTATTTTTTTTTAATTAAAAAAAATTAAAGAAAAATTTTTTTTTGAGTTTAAATTTACAAATATTTATTGGAGCAAGTAAATAAATTTTATAGTAATAAAAAAAAATTTTTATGTATATTATATTAATAATTATTTTATAAAAAATAATAAATTTCTTCTTAATTGGAGTGGATGCGGATTAAAATAAAACCTTCGCGCCGAAATCACTTTGATGTTATACTCAGACGACAAAATTTAATTCAATTTAAATTTAGGTAATCTGTGAATCAATAAGTAGGACAAAGCAGTAATTGAAATAAATTGGTAATGATTACAATTGTCTTGACACTGACGAAAAAACGCGTGTGACACTTTGTAAACATAATACACTTTTGGTATAACTTACTGTTCTATATTCTCTAAAAACTTTTTTTGATTTGGAAAAAAATAATTTAAGATCGAAAATTTTTGAATTTTTATCCAAAATCTATAAAACTTTTTTAACAATAAAGTTAAATTTTCTTCAGTTAAAAAATAAAATTTTAAACAAATTAATTTTTTTATTACAATATTACTGATTTTTTTTAAATAACTTTTTTTCTCTTAATAGCTAATTTCACTTGATCCAAGAAAATTTATTTAAATCAAAAAAATCTTGTTGTTTTGAGAAAATTCAGCCTCTTGCTCCAAAAAATTTCGTTCTTGATTAAAGTTAATTTTCTTGTCTTGAGAAATTTTCTCTCTTGCTCCCAAAAATTAAATATAAAGATAGAAGTTAATTTTCATTAATATTTTTATTGATTAACATGTCAAATGGGAAGATCAAATAATATTTCATCATTTTTTTTCATTAAATATGTATAATTGCACGCTAAAATAATATAAAATGGGTATCAAATATTCTCGAGAAAAATTTTCTCAAAGTGAGAAAATTTTTTTCTCAGCTAAAGTAGATGGCGCTGCTTCCTAAAGTATCTAAAAATCTTGATCAAATATAAAAATTTATTGTATCAAGTATTTATGATAGAATTAAGAAAAAATGACTTCCACCAAGAATAGAATTTGGAGAAAAATTTTTACTCCGGCTAACACAACTTCGGTCTTCTTTCAGGCAACCGAAAATTTTCTAGAGCCACACAGAAAAGAAGGTTCATTTTAGCCAAGAAAATATTTTTTCTTCCTAATTATTTTCTTGAGCGAAAAAAAAATTTTTTTTTGACAAGAAATTTCACTTATTCCAACAAAATTAATTCTCTTGCTTTAAGAAATACGTATCTTGATCCAAGGAAATTTATTTAAGTCAAAAAAATCTTGTTGTTTTGAGAAAATTCAGCCTCTTGCTCCAAAAAATTTAGTTTTTGATAGAAGTTAATTTTCTTGTCTTGAGAAATTTTCTCTCTTGCTCCCAAAAATTAAATATAAAGATAGAAGTTAATTTTCATTAATATTTTTATTGATTAACATGTCAAATGGGAAGATCAAATAATATTTCATCATTTTTTTTCATTAAATATGTATAATTGCACGCTAAAATAATATAAAATGAGTATCAAATATTCTCGAGAAAAATTTTCTCAAGGTGAGAAAATTTTTTTCTCAGCTGAAGTAGGTGGCGCTGCTTCCTAAAGTATCTAAAAATCTTGATCAAATATAAAAATTTATTGTATCAAGTATTTATGATAGAATTAAGAAAAAATGACTTCCACCAAGAATAGAATTTGGAGAAAAATTTTTACTCCGGCCAACACAACTTCGGTCTTCCTTCAGGCACTCGACAAATTTTCTTGAGTCAAGAATTTTGTTCTCCAGTCAAGAAATTTTTCTTTCTGTGCAGAAAATTAAATTTTCTACAAATAATTTTTTTGTAATTTTCTTTTATTTTCAAGATTTCACCCGTAATTTTGATTTTAAATATTTATCTTCGAAAATTTTAGAAAAACTTGTAAATTTCCTTCTAAAATTTTTTTTCCAAATCAAGAAAATTTTATTTTCATCAAAATTTCAAACAAATTAATTTCTTATTACAATATTGCTCGTTTTTTTTCAAAAGAAATTGTTTCTCTCAAAATTATCATTAAAAAAATAAATCCAAAATTTTTTCAAATCTTGAAATGAAAAAAAAATTTGATTGCTAAAATTTTATTTCAAATTAAAAATTAAAAATTTAGTATTCAGCTTATATAAAAGGAAAACAAAGTCCAAAAAGTATAAATAATTACATATTACTCACTTGTAATAGAATTTTTTGTATATAAATAAATTTTTTTTTTATTTTTAATAATAATAAAAGAAGTCGAGAAGAGTTAAGTATAAGGCCAATGGCATTTCGTCATTAGCCGGGCAAGTTGAATAACCGGCATTACGTCACTGGCTCACGTTTGCCGAAGTGTTTTAAAGCTAAAGAGGTAAGAGGAGCAAGGAACGCGTAGTGAGTTCGCGAGTAACAACTTACAGCTTGCGGAGGGGGAAGAAAACTCACTAGGTGGGGACGATGGAGGTCGATCACCTACGTACGAGAGTCAGTGACACCTTGAGATAAAAATTCTTCCCTCATTTACATTTTTTATCCTTTTATTAACCTTAAAAGCTCTCATTGTTATTAAGGGACTCAATTTTGTGGAGCATCTCTAAGATTATTTTTACAATCTCAATATCATTAGCCAATATTCTCTCAACTGCAATATTAAAATTGCGACACGTGATTTGCCACGTGAGAAAAATTTTACCCTAAAATTTTATTTTTTTTATCACGTTGAATTAACTCGTGACTTTTATTAAATTTTTTTATAAAAAATTTCTTTGATTTAATTTAAAATTTAGTAGGTTGAAAATTTTTTTAAGGAATTGAGGTCACTTGGTCTTTTCCTTATAAATAATTTCAGCTTGAATATTAATTCATTCATATGACAACAATGAAAAAAACAAGACTAATAATTTCATTCATAATTTTTTTAAATCAAATTTTTACAATAAAATTTAAGAATTAAAATTATTTATTGTTTTTTTTCAAATAAAAAAAATTTTTTTTTTTATTTGAAAAAATAAAAAATATTTAAAATACTTTTATTAAAATTTAAAATATTTTTGTTAAAAATAAAAATAAAAAAAAATATTTTCCAAATAAAAAAAAAATTTTTTTTTCTTGAAATAAAATTGTTTAAAATTTTGTACAAATAAATTGCTTATTTTTAAATAAATATTTTATTTCTGGGTATAATTTAAATCTTTTCAAAGAATCATTAAATATAAAACACATAATAAATAAAAAAAAAAAAAAAAAACATTTAACAGTAATATTAAAATTTAAATTAATTGAATTTTTTTTTAATAATACGCGGAATGATTTTTTAGTTTGCGAAACAGAAGGAGCGAGGTCTTCGAACTTTTCGCGTTTCGGTCACGGCCAGTCAATGCTTTATTCCTCTCTCGTGATTATCCTCCTTCAATACAAGGGAATAAGTCTATTCGCAAAGCTTCAAGGACTCGAAACGAAAAACGATAAATTTTATTGCTCTTACATCCTTGAATTTATTCAAGAACATATATTATTTAGAATCCAAAAAAATTTTACATTCACAATCTATCCTCGTTCCGATCGATCACTTTAATTTAAAACATTCTGATTATTATTTCCGGTCAAATCTTAAGAACTTTATCCTTGTAATTTTATAAACTAATCCTTTCTTTTATTTTATTCGTCCTTCTTCAGTCAGTAACTTTTTTGTATCTACTCAACAAAAGTATATTCTATTGAATGTCTTTGTCGATAGATTAGAATTACTAGTAATAAAAATTTTTGAATCATAAAAGAAAATTTATTTTTATATTTTGTTTTTGCTTAGAAATTAATAAAAAAATTTATAAAGATATACATCCAGTTTTTATATACTTCACATATATATATATATATACAATTAATGATATATTTAAAAATATAAGGTCATCTTGATATTCCACTCATCAAGACCTTTCATTTGAGTACCCACATCAATATTTTACATATTTTATATATATCACAAATATCATATATATATATATATATATATATATATATATATATATATATATATATATATATATATATATATATATATATAAAATTGCATGTGGGTACTCAAATAAAAGGTCTCGATGAATGTAACCTTAAGATGAGCTTATATCTTCAAAAATGTCAATAATTAAGAAATGGCATTGTATATTGTCAACTAATGATATTTTTAAAGATATAAGCTCATTTCAATATTCTATTCATCGAGACCTTTCATTTGAGTACCCACATGATTTTTTCATATATTTTATATATATCACAAATATCATATATATAAAATATATGAAAAATTGATGTGGGTACTCAAATGAAAAGTCTCAATTAGCGTAACATCAAAATGAGCTTATCTGTTTAAAAATGTCGATAATTAAAAGATTACATTATTTATTCTCAACTAATGATATTTTTGAAGATATAAGCTCATCTCGATATTCGAATCATCGAGACCTTTCATTTGAGTACCCACATGATTTTTTTATATATTTTATACATTTGATATATATGATATTTTTGAAATATATAAAATATATAAAAAATGCATGTGGGTACTCAAATGAAAGCTTTTGATAAGCCTAACATCAGAATGAGCTTATATCTTAAAAAATATCAATAATTAAGAAGTAACCTTGTATCATATAAAATATTGATATTTTTAAAGATATAAGCTCACTCCAACGTTACACTCATTAAGACCTTTCATTTGAGTACTCACATGATTTTTTCATATATTTTATACATTTGATATATATGATATTTTTGAAATATATAAAATATATAAAAAATGCATGTGGGTACTCAAATGAAAGCTTTTGATAAGCCTAACATCAGAATGAGCTTATATCTTAAAAAATATCAATAATTAAGAAGTAACCTTGTATCTTGTAAAATATTGATATTTTTAAAGATATAAGCTCACTCCAATGTTACACTCATTAAGACCTTTCATTTGAGTACCCACATCAATTTTTCATATATTTTTATATATTACATATATGTATATATGAAAAATATATAAAAAATGCAAGTGGGTACTCAAATGAAAGCTCTTGATGAGTGTAACATCGGGATGAGCTTATATCTTTAATAACGTCAATATTTAAGAAAGTACAGTGCAATTTAACACAAGTCATTATTTAATAAAGCAAAATTTTTGATTTGAACTTGTTAATTTTTATAAAATTAATTAATGTTTTAAACCAGCCAGAAAAAATAAGATTTTATTTTTTTAATAATTAAACAAGTGAAAATTTAATAAATAAATATGTAATAAATAAAAAATTCATTATGTAAAAAAAAAATCGAGACTAGAAGCAATTAAATTTATTCGGTCAATGATTTTGTTACATAACATGTTAGAAAAAAAAAAAGTATGTGTGATATATAAATAAAAAAAATTAGTAATTATAATCAAGCAAAATTTAGAATATGTGTAGGAGTATGTAGCGTAATATAGACCTGTATAATGTTAGTGCAAAAACAGGTCTTTAGTGAGTAAAGAGCATAGAGTACAGGGTGTTGAGTTCAGTGACCCACCTAACCTCGGTATCGATGTTAAGTGAATACGCGACCACGCCAACGCACATTGGTCACTGGAAAAGACGACTGATGTACCGTGGGTAACCGCAAACCATGTTATCTATGCACTAGGTACTATTTCCGCGTCAGATTCTCGGGCAGACTAAGACACTGCTTGCATTTGAAAATCAACACGCTCCAATACTAAACGAGTATGCATATAAACTTCTATACAATGTTAGCTATTATATAGGTATATTTAAACTATGATGATCATTTTCTAGATTGTTTTAAGGTCGATGCTATCCAGGAGTTTAATTTTCGTGGGAAATTTGTTTAACTCTAGCTCTACCTCAAGGATTTCTAAATCCCGGCAGGCGTCACGTGTGCTCTAAACACTAAATAGATAACCACGACCTAACCTATTCCTATTACCGCGGACTTTCAACTAAATCAGTGACTTAGACACAACGTTTTACAGTTAGACGAACCGAATTCAAGAAAATTAAATGAGTTAATAAAATTTTTAAATAAAATAAACGTGTTAATTTTTTTTAACTGTACAAAATATATATAAAAAATTAGTATTCCTTAATTTTTTACATTTTTTAAGATATAAGCTCATTTCGATGTTATACTCATCCAGACCTTTCATTTGAGTACCCACATGCAATTTTTTATATATTTTACGTATATATCACAAATATCATATATATCAAATATATAAAATATATCAAAAATTCATGTGAGTACTCAAACAAAAGGTCTTGATGAGTGTAATGTCAAGATGAGCTTATATCTTTAAAAATGTCAATAGTTGACAAGATACAAGGTCATTTCTTAATTATTGATATTTTTCAAGATATAAGCTCATCTCGATGCTACAATTATCAAGAGCTTTCATTTGAGTACCCACTTGCATTTTTGATATATTTTTCATATATATTTATATATATATATATATATATATATATATATATATATATATATATATAATATATAAATATATAAAATATATGAAAAATTGATGTGGGTACTCAAATGAAAGGTCTTAGTAAGTATAACATCAGGATGAGCTTATATCTTTAAAAATGTCAACAGTTGACAAAATACAAGGTCATTTCTTAATTATTGATATTTTTCAAGATATAAGCTCATCTCGATGCTACAATTATCAAGAGCTTTCATTTGAGTACCCACTTGCATTTTTGATATACTTTTCATATATACATATATATATATAATATATATAAATATATCAAAAATTGATGTGGGTACTTAAATGAAAGGTCTTGGTAAGTATAACATCGGGATGAGCTTATATCTTTAAAAATATCAATAGTTCTCAAGATACGAGGTCATTTCTTAATTCTGACTATATCCTGGCCACAAAATTTTTCTCATTCTCTCAATAATATAAATTATTATCTATATTTAATCTCAGAACATTTCTAAATTAATCATTAATCATCCTTTCTATAAATATCAAATTCTACAATTTAAAAAAAAATTATTTTACTAATAAAAAAAAAAAAAAAAAACAAAGATTAATATTTATAATAAAATTAAAAAAAAAATTATTTGCATTTATTAAAAAAGTTTTTCAATTTTGTAATTAAATAAAAAATAAACTTAATTGATTAAATTCCAAAAATTAAAAAAAAAATAAATTTATCATTATTTAATTAAAAAAATTCCTTAAATAAATTCCAGATATTACGTTATTTGATTAAAATTAACCAAAAGTAGTGTATATGATGATCCGATGATACTTTCTCTCAATTTAAAATATAACTCTAACCTAATGACTCGAATCGGAGACAGTCATACGACTGAGCAAGTCACTGACTGTCAATAACAACCAATAAATAATTATATTATAAATAATATAAAATAAAAACTAAAAATACGAATTACAATGGCTTTCACTGTAAATTTACTTTCTCCTGAGAGAGGCGTCATTGTCCATTGTCTACTCATTAAACTCTCTCGACCTGAACCTTATAACTCTCGCTGTTTGATTCCCTACCAAACAAGTCAAATTGTATTCATGAAAGTGCACTTTTTGCACTAAGAATAATATTATTCCGGTAAAACTAATTAAGAGCCGAGTTTGGTTAAAAATTGTAAATTATAAAAAAAAGTGGCTTAAAAATAAGCACCAGTCGCTAAATAGAGATTTTATTGGAGGATTTTAAAGGGAGCGAAGAAAATAAGGATTTTCCGGGTATACGGAAGATATGTGGATATAGAGCAATATGGTTAGCAATAATCGAGGTGATTGACCGGCGTCCAGTTGCGTTCACTAACCTCACGTTGGCAACTTCTTCCCACCACCCTCTCTACTCGCCATTTACCTTCTCCCTCTATCTCTTACTCTCTCTTACTCTCCTGTTTGCTCTCCTTTCATTTTGTTCACTCTGTGCTATTGTAGGACGTGTCGATTCTCATATATATGTATATATATGCACAATGTACAATGTACAAATACAATACACAGAATGTGTGCTCCCGTCGGTGTAGTGTGTCGCTCTAATCAATTTGGGGCGTTTGTTCGATCTGTAACACATTGTACCGGGTAAGGAAGTTCGTACCGTTTATTATTCCATAAAATAATTGTTTGAATATTTTGCACGACTCATGATGCGAAGCATCAGAGAGTGCTTTATGATAGAAAAATTTTTTTCGGTAAATATTTTTATTATTATAGCTTTGTTAGTTAACATAATCGAGATATTTTAAATAATATTGTCAAGATTATTTAATGGAGATTAATTTCATATTTTTTTAAAATTTATTTAGTGCAGTAGGAATGAAAAAAAATTGAAAAATAGTTTAAAAAAATTTTCTAGTTTGCCAAGTATGAAGTGTAAGCACTGTAGTTTGCTAGAAAATCCATTAATTGAGTCAAATAATTTTTTTATAATTCTTGGAGGAATTGTAGGTGCACAAAAAAAAAAATTTCTTGACTGGAGAAAAAAATTCTTGGCTCAAGAAAATTTTTCGGGTGCCTGAAGGAAGACCGAAGTTGTGTTGGCCGGAGATAAAATTTTTCTTTAAATTCTATTCTTGGTGGAAGTCATTTTTTCTTAATTCTATCATAAATACTTGATACAATAAATTTTTATATTTGATCAAGATTTTTAGATATTTTAGGGAAGCAGCGCCACCTACTTCGGCTGAGAAAAAAATTTTCTTACCTTGAGAAAATTTTTCTCGAGAATATTTGATACCCATTTTATATTATTTTAGCGTGCAATTATACATATTGAATGAAAAAAAAATGAAGAAATATTATTTGATCTTCCTATTTGACATGTTAATCAATCAAAATATTAATGAAAATTTACTTCTATCGTAATATTTAATTTTTTGGAGCAAGAGAGAAATTTTCTCAAGACAAGAAAATTAACTTTTATCAAGAACTAAATTTTTTGGAGCTCGAGGCTGAATTTTCTCAAAACAACAAGATTTTCTTGACTTAAATAAATTTTCTTGGATCAAGATACGTATTTCTTAAAGCAAGAGAATTAATTTAGTTGGAATAAGTGAATTTCTTGTCAACAAAATTTTGTTTCGCTCAAGAAAATAATTAGGAAGAAAAATATTTTCTTGGCTCAAGTGAATCTTTTTTTCTGTGTGCTTTATTGAGAGTGGCTCTGTAACTCGGTTTCGTTTAATTGCAATTAATTAAATAAACAACTTAAAAGACTGTATATTTATACTGATAGAGGGATTTAGTACGATCTAAACTGATTTATTAACAAAATTTTTAGTCATTTATTTGGGAAAAAAAAATATTTTTTACTCATCAATATTATTTGTTACAGTTTAATAAATCATTTTTTATTCTAAATAAATAATATTAATATAAACAAAGCCTTATTACATGGAAATAAATATTTGTTTCCACCAAATAATATTTAGTAGTAGGTACTAAATATTTCTTTGGTAAGTATTGTCGTCAGATGGCTATGCTTTAATTCCAATGTGATACATAATCTATTCACTGACTTAGATTATTTTATTCAGCTCGATTTTGGGAGATTTATCTTCCCTTTGAAAACACACATACTCCCAAATGGCTTATATTTCATTTCTCAGTGGAGTTTAGTTTAAATTTTTCAATTAGTCAATTATTGATATGTTAAAAACTTGTTTAATTTTAAATTTTATAAATGTCTGAAATAAAAAATTATAATTTAATGAGATTGTTTTCTTTATAATACCTTATATTTTTACTAAAATTATTTATTTTAATTATTTTGATTTATTTTGAGTGAAAAAGTTAGGTTGTACGCTAAAATTAGTTAAAAAATGAATTTCTTTAATACCAATTAACGATTTATTGCGTAGCAATAAATCATTTGTTAATACTAAATATTTATTTGGTGGCAGTGGGCTTTAATAAATTATTTATTAACAATTACTAAATATTTGGTAATTAAAGAATTGTTACTAAATAATTTAATGACAATTACTAAATCTTAGCCATAAAATTTCCATGAAAAATACCATTAAAGCCCAGAATTCTCCTTCGAAGAAATTAAATATGATAAAAAAAAGTATAATACAGTCCAGTCAGCCGTCACGTTTTCAATCCTGTAAATATGTTCACGTGTTTTTATTGTTTTGTGTAAGTTACAAACGTATGTACTGATACAGCCATACACTCTACATACACAAAGAGGAATGATGTATTAGCACATGTGCACATTACGTTGAAAGGTGTGTCGGTAGGATGCCTACATTGGCTTGCAGTTTGTTGCCCGGTGACCGAGTTCATCGCTCCTTGATGCTTGCCACCACCCTGCTCACGAAATCGAGAATCTTCGGGAACCGATTGAGAGTTCAATTCGACTCGCTTTTTCATCGAAAGTCATCGAGCTTCGATCCACTTTGACTTTTCAATTTAAAAAATTTGTTTCATTCATTCCAATCAATAATTATGAAGAAAATTTTAAGATAAAATTGATAATTTGCTTTAAAAAAAATTTTTTTGACAATGTAAACATATGCTATGACTAAATTTGAAAATTTAAACTCATACCTGAGTCGAAGGGTCTGTCGCAGACCCTTACGTGAATATCCTTGAGGTATTTAACTTCTAAAGTACCATATAATCACAAGAAATAAATTTGCGAAAGAGTTTGAATAGATTTGCGCAAGGTTATAGCACTGAAATAGATTTCTATTACTTAAATTCATAGGGTTAGGTATAACTGTAGTGAACTGTGTATAATAGTAGAGCAGTAGACCCTCATCAATTCACATTTGAGATACCCAGTGACAAAAAGGCTCGACGTCATTTAACTTTTAAAATATTATGTTCTGTAACTAACAGTAAGAATTAGTTTTAAAAGCAAAGGATGTCGATTGACCAGTTAGGTTAATATTACTGCTTCAACTCACAGTTTTGTGTTACCTTAAAATGACAATTAGACACGGAACAGGGTAAATAAAAGTTGTTAACTCTGTAAAACTTTTTCCTATCCACATGACATAGTTTGACGAACGAGCTAGAATTGCATGTTGAGTTACAACTACAAAGCTATTTATTTTCTCAAAAGTTGTCTTATCACCGGTCGTAAATAAATTTTAGAATATATACAAAAGTATCTTGTGGTTTTTCCGACGTGTTAATTTATTTTTAAAAAAAGGTTAGAGGATCTAAAAGTGCACGACGAATATTGCTTATTTAATTATGCACTGGTAGAAGGATTAAGTTCTATTTAATAAAATTTAGTAATAGTTACTAAATAATTTATTAAAACCCATTGTCACCGAATAAATATTTAGTATTAACAAATGATTTATTGCTACGCAATAAATCGTTTATTGGTATTAAAGAAATTCATTTTTTAACTAATTTTAGCGTACAACCTAACTTTTTTACTCAAAATAAATCAAAATAATTAAAATAAATAATTTTAAGTAAAAATATAAGGTATTGTAAAGCAAATAATCTCATTAAATTATAATTTTTTATTTTGGACATTTATAAAATTTAAAATTAAACAAGTTTTTAACATATCTATAATAGACTAATTGAAAAATTTAAACTTAACTCCACTGATAAATTACATATAAGCCATTTGGGAGGATGTGTGTTTTCAAAGGGAAGATAAATCTCCTCAATTCGAGCTGAATAAAATAATCTGAGTCAGTGAATAGGTTATGTATCACATTGAAATTAAAGCAGAGCCATCTACCGACAATACTTACCAAAGAAATATTTAGTAACTACTACTAAATATTATTTGGTGGGAACAAATATTTATTTCCATGTAATAAGGCTTTGTTTATGTTAATATTATTTATTTTGAATAAAAAATTGATTTATTAAATTGTAACAAATAATATTGATGGGTAAAAAATATTTTTCTCTCCCAAATAAATGACTGAAAATTTTGTTACTAAATCAGTTTAGTACTCCGTACTAAATCCTCTTATCAGTGTAGTTACTAAATTATTTAGTAACAAACCTGTAATTACCAAATTTTTAATAATAGTTACTGAATAATTTATTAAAGCTCATTTATTTCCACCAAATAAATATTTAGTAGTATTTAACAAATGATTTATTGCTACGCAATAAATCGTTTATTGGTATCAAAGAAATTCATTTTTTAACTAATTTTAGCGTACAACCTAACTTTTTAACTCAAAATAATTAATTTTAAGTTAAAATATAAGGTGTTATAAAGAAAAAAATCTCATTAAATTATAATTTTTTATTTGACATTTATAAAATTTAAAATTAAACAAGTTTTTAACATATCAATAATAGACAAATTGAAAAATTTAAACTAAACTCCACTGATAAATTACATATAAGCCATTCAGGAGTATGTGTGTTTTCGAAAGGGAAGATAAATCTCCTAAAATCGAGCTGAATAAAATAATCTGAGTCAGTGAATAGGTTATGTATCACATTGAAATTAAAGCAGAGCCATCTACCGACAATACTTACCAAAGAAATATTTAGTAACTACTACTAAATATTATTTGGTGGGAACAAATATTTATTTCCATGTAATAAGGCTTTGTTTATATTAATATTATTTATTTTGAATAAAAAATTGATTTATTAAACTGTAACAAATAATATTGATGGGTAAAAAATATTTTTTTCTCCCAAATAAATGACTGGAAATTTTGTTACTAAATCAGTTTAGTACTCCGTACTAAATCCTCTTATCAGTGTAGTTACTAAATTATTTACTAACAAACCTGTAATTACCAAATTTTTAATAATAGTTACTAAATAATTTATTAAAGCTCATTTATTTCCACCAAATAAATATTTAGTAGTATTTAACAAATGATTTATTGCTACGCAATAAATCGTTTATTGGTATCAAAGAAATTCATTTTTTAACTAATTTTAGCGTACAACCTAACTTTTTAACTCAAAATAATTAATTTTAAGTTAAAATATAAGGTGTTATAAAGAAAAAAATCTCATTAAATTATAATTTTTTATTTGACATTTATAAAATTTAAAATTAAACAAGTTTTTAACATATCAAAAATAGACAAATTGAAAAATTTAAACTAAACTCCACTGATAAATTACATATAAGCCAATTGGGAGTATGTGTGTTTTCAAAGGGAAGATAAATCTCCCAAAATCGAGCTGAATAAAATAATCTAAGTCAGTGAATAGGTTATGTACACATTTAAATTAAAGCAGAGCCATCTACCGACAATACTTACCAAAGAAATATTTAGTACCTGATTCTAAATATTATTTGGTGGGAACAAATATTTATTTCCATGTAATAAGGCTTTATTTATATTAATATAATTTATTTAGAATAAAAAAATAATTTATTAAACTGTAACAAATAATATTGATGGTTAAAAAAAATTTTTTTCTCCCAAATAAATGACTAAAAATTTTTTGACACGCAAAAAATGAAAGGTTACATAATTTAAACGAACATTCGAGAATATGTAATGGTGATATTTATAAATACATAATGAATCATGTAAAAAAGAATGAGATGTAAAGAGAAGACTCTCGAATGTTCGAGATTACGTGGATCTTTTCTGGGCGTCATGAATAGCGGTCTATATCGTGTTCGAGTGGAGTGAAGTTGAGTTGAGTCGACGCTTGGCTCTGGAACGACGCACGACATTTGTCGTAAACAATTCATTAACTCCATTCTTCACGTCTAGAGTGCACGTTTGGGGTCGACGACCCGGTTCATATATAAACACTAACCGGATGGAGTAAAACAAGTGTATATTAGCCAATAATCATCCACTGCCTATTTTTATTGTATTACACTTTACATTCATAGAAAGGCTACCTTGATTCAAGAACTTTCTATCACTCTGGTTGTTTCGATTCAAGAATCAAATTTTTTGTCTTGAAATATATACCCTCAAAATTAACTCTCTGGATAGGAGAAGATTTAGCGACCATGCGTCCTCCGTCGGAGTTTTTTGGTACTACTGACCATCCAAAAATTAGTTATGACCTTATTAAGCCTAATAAGAGCATATTGAGTCGTATAAAAAATTAAATATGGATATTTAAGACCATATATAGAGATAATAATGTTTTTTTTGGGTCAGTATTGTCACTGATAAAATAAATTTGATAGAATGTGAAAAATGAAAAGAACATTGGAAAAAAGAATGTTGAAAGAATAAAAAAGATGTAAGAATTCCGTGGACGCAATTACCCTGAGCAGTAACTACGCTCGTCTGGCGAACGGTGAAAAAGCCCGTAGTCTAACCGTTGCTGCATAGCACGTTGACGTCGGGCGCTAGTGTGGGTTACCTGGTTAGTGACCGGGCAACCGAGTTCACTGGCATCAGCCCTCTTCCTGCAGCTTGGCTAATCCCAATCTCCTCGCCAACAAAACAAAGACAGAGGATACAAAAAAGCTACTTGTTCTTTTGTTGATCTTTCACGCATAAAGGTATATATGTATATATATTTTTACGTATATATATATATACATAAATAATACCATCAAGAGAAAATAGTTATGATGAGAGTTTGACTTTGAATTTTAATGTGCAATAATAAAATTGGTTGTGTAGATGCTCGTGTGAGCTATTGCTGTTACTTGTTCGTTCTAAAGTTTAAAATAGGCATACATAGATATATGTGAAGTACGCGGGTTAACAATATCACGTAAATTGCAGGTCGTTGCCTTTAAATCTTTCTCTTTAGTTTTACGCGAAAGTGCTTTCGCTGTAATTTCTCGCATGCTTGTTATCTCTATGTAGATCAAATAAGTTTTCATTTGTGTTCTCGTTCCTTTTTTTCTCTATATTTTTAATTTTAACATTAGAAAAAAATATTTTTTTCATCTTCACTAACACTTATAAAAGGATTTAATACGGAGTACTAAACTGACTGAGTAACCAAATTTTTAGACATTTATTTGGGAGAAAAAAATATTTTTTACCCATCAATATTATTTTTTACAGATTAATAAATCATTTGTTTATTCTAATCAAATTATATTAGTATAAATAAAGCCTTATTACATGGAAATAAATATTTGTTTCCACCAATTAATATTTAGTAGTAGGTACTAAATATTTCTTTGGTAAGTATTGTCGGTAGATGGCTATACTTTAATTCCAATGTGATACATAACCTATTAACTGACTCAGATTATTATATTCAGCTCGAATTGAGGAGATTTATCTTCCCTTTGAAAACACACATACCCCCAAATGGCTTATATGTCATTTCTCAGTGGAGTTTAGTTTAAATTTTTCAATTAGTCTATTATTGATATGTTAAAAACTTGTTTAATTTTAAATTTTATAATGTCTGAAATAAAAAATTATAATTTAATGAGATTATTTTCTCTATAATACCTTATATTTTTACTTAAAATTATTTATTTTAATTATTTTGATTTATTTTGAGTAAAAAAGTTAAGTTTTACGCTAAAATTAGTTAAAAAATTAATTGCTTTAATACCAATAAACAATTTATTGCGTAGCAATAAATCATTTGTTAAATACTACTAAATATTTATTTGGTGGAAATAAATGGGCTTTAATAAATTATTTAGTACACTGATAGAAGGATTTATTTGTATTAAAAAATATTTGTTAATAGTTAACAAATCATTTATTAGAGACCACTTTTTAGTATTAAACAAATATTTCTTAGTATTTAAAGTGATTTGTTTGTAATTAATAAATCTGATATTCATTTATTAAATGTTAATAAATCTTTTTAAATACACGGAGAGAAAAGAATAGAACTCATTCCTATGTAGAATGATAACCATTACCATGTTACATAGTAACGGAAATTTTTGTGAGAACCCTGTGTGAATTTGCTAATAAAAATCTTAGAAATTATGATAAAAATATGAACAATCACTCATTCGATGCGGAATGAAATTCTAAAAATAATGTTGTTGTTTTTTTATTTTTTTGATGAAAATTTCTATTTGTTATTAACAAAAAACATAACCAAAATAAAAAATCTCAGTTTTTCGTAAATAACTAAATAACTATTGGTGATATCAAAAATCGGTAAAAAGATTCTTAAAGAGGAGGAAATTTCTGAAAAAAAGTCTCGATTCCCGGAACTCTAGCTTGAAAAACAATAATTTTTATTTGATATTGAAAATAGGGTTTCGCGCAACTACTGTCGTATTTTAGCATCGGCGCGGCCGTGTGACTAAAGTCGCACGGAACCCTATTTTCAACATTAAATAAAAATTATTGTTTTTCAAGCTAGAGTTCCGGAAGTCAAGACTTTTTTCAGAAATTTCCTCCTCTTTAAGGATCTTTTTTCCGATTTTTGATATCACCAATAGTTATTGAGTTATTCACGAAAAACTGAGATTTTTTATCTTGGTTATGTTTTTTGTTAATAAAAAATTGAAATTTTCTTTAAAAAAAATAAAAAAACAACAACATTATTTTCAGAATTTCATTCCGCATCGAATGAGTGATTGTTCATATTTTTATCATAATTTCTAAGATTTTTATTAGCAAATTCACACAGGGTTCTCACAAAAATTTCTGTTACTATGTAACATGGTAATGGTTACCATTCTGCATAGGAATGAGTTCTATTCTTTTCTCTCCGTGTACTAAGAAATATTTGTTAAGGACTCAAAAGTGGTCTCTAATAAATGATTTGTTAAATATAAATAAATATTTTTAACTATAAACAAATCCTTCTATCAGTGTAACTATTACTAAATATTTGGTAATTAAAGGTTTATTGCTAAATAATTTAGTAACTATTACTAAATCTTATTAATTTAAATAGAACTAAATCTTTCTATCAATGCAAGAAATATTTTTTTTTGTAAAAAAAAAATAAATATAATAAGATAAAAATGTTTAAATTTTATTAAAACATAAAAGCGATCGCGAGCAATGACTTCAAATAATGTGGGTCAAAAAAATAACAAACATACCCAAGTATGTACATCATTTATTTTACCTTTTAGCTTAAATGTAAACACTTTAAGACTTAAATCATAAAGTTAATTAGAACGTGATCAATTGGTAATGTTTATTCATGAGATATAAATGTTTAAATTTTTTAAAGTTATATAATACTACTTGCATTGATATATCATATTTAAATTTGTTTATATTCATAAAAAAGGTCGTCCAACCTAATTTAAATTAAATAAGACTTATTTAAAAAAAAAAAAAAAAAAAACATTTAATATTTTTTTTAAGTAAAATAAAATTAAAAAATGACTCATTGGTTGTTATATTATTCATCATAAAAGTATCGGTTGTTATTTTTATTAAATTTCAGCGAGCAATAATTTAATATAAAAGTATAATACACAAAAAAGTATGTAATTTGTATCATAGGATCGACGGCCATTCTAAGTATATAGGAGTCACGCAGTCATCGACATTATGTCATTCATGTCACTCTTACGCACGCACATTCGACACTTCCACGCATATGTTTATCAACGTATTGTTTAAGTACAGTTACATTTATCATTCATTATTTTATTTATATATTATATTAAATTTTAAAGCATTAAAAAATCAAGAATTTTATTTTCTTAAAAATTGCCATTAAAAAACATTCAAATCTTCTCTAAAAATTATTTTAAGATTCAAAATATTGAATTTATAATTTAAAAAAAAAATTGAATCTAATTTTCTTGCTTGAAAATAAAATAGTAAATTTTAATTAAAGTTTTATTAATAAAAAAAATTAATACAAAAATAATTTTTATTACTTTTTATAATTCCTGTTCATTGAACTTAAGTCACAATAAAAATATTAATTGTTTTTTGTTATACATAATTTATAAAAGATATCAAAAGCTATTTATAAATTTATAAGAAAAAAAAATTTATAAGTAATTAGATTTATATTTATAAAAAAAAAAATATATGCATAAATATTGAATATAAATATTAGCTTAATTTACCGCTTTGTAAGTGAAAACTTTAGACTACTTTTCGCCACCTATCGGCTGTTGCGGAGCTATTTAAATTTATTATTAATAATTATTGACGTAATATTTAAAAAAATAAATAATATTATTTAATTAAATTTTTTACAAGTTTAATTTTTATTTAAAAAAATAAATAATATTATTTAATAAACTTTTTTCAAGTATTAATTAAATTAAATAATCAAAAATTTAATAAAATTAGTGGGTCAATATTTAGCCAACGATTGAAATAAAATAACGAAGCCTATAAAGTAGAAATAGTAAAGCTAAAATCCTTTGTTCGTTTAATACGCGTCAATAATCTTATCCGTTAGGTTGTAAGATAAAAGAAATAGTAAAAATAAAGAAGAGCAATCAGTTGAATAGAGGTGAGGTCAGTTGGTAATATTGTGAATTAAAAAGCAAGGTGCGCTGAGAAAACAGTTTGTTTGATTTAAATTCGCAGATTTATTTAAAATAACAAAAATACGTATTTAATATGAACAAATTTGTTTGATTTAAATTTGGATTACTTTCATTTAAATACTATTTTGTTTTGGTTTATTTGATTGAATTCGCCGATTTATTTCATTCAAATTTTGTTAATAGTTAACAAATCTCGTTTTAAATAAATCATAAGACGTTTGTGTCGCTATTGTCGCTATTTGAGTGATCGTAATTTTAATACCTTTATCGTTGCCTGTTATAATTGAGTAATTTTTTATATATACATAAATTTTTTATGAATTTAATAATGGAAAAAAAAACTATAAAAATCCAACTCGGATCTAATAATTTTAGTTTATTAGAAGATATCCCAATATAAATTATATAAATAAACTCATTCTCATTGCTTTCATATCCCTAAAAATATGTCAGATATTATTTACTATAATACAGAGCATGATTTTTTTATCGACATTCAAATATCACATTTGTTTATAGTTAACAAATCTGATTTGACTGAAATAAATGATTTTAAAGTATTAAAGAAATATTTATTAACTATAAATAAATAACTATTTCATTGAAATAAATACACTGAATAAACCATATCTTTGTTTCAAATAAATTCATTTAATTGTGTCAAATAAGTATTAGTTGGTGGTATTTAAATAAGAGATTTCTCTATAATATCCGAGTCTTTGGTTCTAATAAATTGTTCTCTCTTTATATAAATAAAATAAATCAATTTCTATACCTATTTCGACTTCCCTATGTAGATCACCTATGGTAAGTCAAATAGGAGCATGTGATAAGAAAACAAACACACAGGAGTTGAAAAATAAGTCAACGAAGAAGAAGAAAAAGAAGAAGCACAGGACGAGATAAAGAGAAGGGAGTTAATCGTTTGAGAGAGAGGGGAACGCATCCTCGGGGCCGTCCTAACGGTAGGGCGGGTCACTGGACGCGATGCAACTCTTTGCGAGCTTGCGAGTAAGGCCAAAGACTCTTTTATATCTTATGCACTCAAGTGCAATGCCCTACCTAAGTTTATTGCTCTATGCTGCCCTTATATTTCGCCAATAATTATTCTAACTTTTTTTATCATTGCCTGATTATTAATTAGCATGTTTACTCAGAAAGAAAAATTTCTTGACTGGAGAACAAAATTCTTGGCTCAAGAAAATTTGTCGAGTGCCTGAAGGAAGACCGAAGTTGTGTTGGCCGGAGTAAAAATTTTTCTTCAAATTCTATTCTTGGTGGAAGTCATTTTTTCTTAATTCTATCATAAATACTTGATACAATAAATTTTTATATTTTATCAAGATTTTTAGATACTTTAGGGAAGCAGCGCCACCTACTTCAGCCGAGAAAAAAATTTGCTCACCTTGAGAAAATTTTTCTCGAGAATATTTGATACCCATTTTATATTATTTTAGCGTGCAATTATACATATTGAATGAAAAAAAATGATGAAATATTATTTGATCTTCCCATTTGACATGTTAATCAATAAAAATATTAATGAAAATTTACTTCTATCAAGAACGAAATTTTTTGGAGCAAGAGGCTGAATTTTCTCAAAACAACAAGATTTTTTTGACTTAAATAAATTTTCTTGGATCAAGATACGTATTTCTTAAAGCAAGAGAATTAATTTTGTTGGAATAAGTGAAATTTCTTGTCAAAAAAAACTTTTTTTTCGCTCAAGAAAATGTTTAGGAAGAAAAATATTTTCTTGGCTCAAGAAAATTTTCGGGTCCCTGAAGGAAGACCGAAGTTGTGTTGGCTGAAGTAAAAATTTTTTTTTAAATTCTATTCTTGGTGGAATTCATTTTTTCTTAATTCAAATTATCATAAATACTTGATACAATAAATTTTTATATTTGATCAAGATTTTTAGATACTTTAGCGAAGCAGCCCCACCTACTTCAGCCGAGCAAAAAATTTTCTCACCTTGAGAAATTTTTCTCGAGAATATTTGATACCCAATTTATATTATTTTAGCATGCAATTATACATATTGAATGAAAAAAATGATGAAATATTATTTGATCTTCCCATTAGACATATTAATCAATAAAAATATTAATGAAAATTTACTTCTATCTTTATATTTAATTTTTTGTAGCAAGAAAGAAATTTTCTCAAGACAAGAAAATTTACTTCTATCAAAAACTAAATTTTTTGGAGCTCGAGGCTGAATTTTCTCAAAACAACAAGATTTTTTTGACTTAAATAAATTTTCTCGGATCACGATACGTATTTCTTAAAGCAAGAGAATTAATTTTGTTGGAATAAGTGAAATTTCTTGTCAAAAAAAATTTGTTTTTGCTCAAGAAAATAATTAGGAAGAAAAATATTTTCTTGGCTCAAAACCTTTTTTTCTGTATAAGGATTAATTTCTTTTTTTTATTTAAAAAAAAAATAATATTGATATTTAAAAATTTTTTTAGCTTGAAACAAATTAAACTAGATTAATCAATTCTGAGTCTACTGAACTCTCGTAATGGGGTTCGTTGATCCTGCAACTGAGGTGCTCGATGTTCATGACCGAGAGACTGGACTCTTTGCGATTCTTAGGACGATGACCCTGTTAATGCTTACCAGCAATATATACGTGCAGTATACAGAGAGAGAAATTTATTAGATAAAAATAACAACGTTTTATTTAAAATAATACAATTTATGTACTTATACTCTCGTAATTAGACTTACATTTAATTGAATAAATTTTTCTACTCACTTGACCCAACAAAAGGAATATTAATAAAAATAATAAATATAAATATGTTTCTCAACGATTACTTCATCGAATCTAGCTAGTAATTTAATAGTAGGCTAACGGTTTTCATTTCAATTTAATTATGGTGATAACCTAGTGATCGCTGTAACGTGAGTCATTAAAGATACTATAAGTATATGTTTTTTTTTTTTTTTTATATATTAATTTCTCAATTGTCACATATATTTGTTTTATTTTAAAGTCGATGAACTTTTCGACTACTCACGATACCGAGAATACTTTTAAGTGTATTGATGAGCTCAATGACACTTTGAGTCATACGTAAAATAATTTCTACTTTTAAATAATATTGATTTTATTTTTTTTTTGTATTAATAGTACTATTAAATATTTATGTATAAGATTATTAATATAATTATAACTTTAATTTTTTTATTTTTTAATTAAAGTTTTTTTTCTAAATTATTTCTACAAATTTTAATTTATAAATTGAACAATTGAGTATTGTATTTTTTAAGTTCATCTTGCAATTTTAATTTTTGCAAATTAATTAAGTAATTAAATAATTAATATTTATTATTTATATTATTAAGAAAAATTTAGTGTCCATGATAGTCATATGATAAAATCGGTTTTTTTTTAGTGAAATTTAGTGTCATTGCAAAGGTCTTGATTTGAATTTTTGCCTTTTTAAGACCTCATATCATTCTTACCAAAATGACCTCGTATCTTGTGAACTATTGAGATTTTCAAAGGTATAAGCTCACCCTGACATTACACTCATAAAGGCCTTTCATTTGAGTACCCACATCAATTTTTCATATATTTATATATATTGTATATTTATATATATGTATATATGAAAAATATATCAAAAATGCAAGTGGGTACTCAAATGAAAGCTCTTAATGAGTGTAGCATTAGGATGAGCTTACATCTTTAAAAATATCAATAATTAAGAACTGACCTTGTATCTTTTCAACTATTGACATTTTTAAAGATATAAGCTCATTCCGATGTTACACTCATCGAGAGCTTTCATTAGAGTACCCACATCGATTTTTCATATATTTATATATATTGTATATATATATATATATATATATATATATATATATATATATATATATATATATATATATATATATGTATATATGAAAAATATATCAAAAATGCAAGTGGGTACTCAAATGAAAGCTCTTGATGAACTTTACATCAGGATGAGCTTATATCTTAAAAAATATCAATAATTAAAAAATTACCTTGTATCTTGAGAAATATTGGCATTTTTAAAGATATAAGCTCATCCTGATATTACACTCATTAAGACCTTTCATTTAAGTACCCACATCAATTTTTCATATATTTATATATATTATATATAACATATATATTTATAAATGAAAAATATATCAAAAATGCATGTGGGTACTCAAATGAAAGCTCTTGATGAGAGTAACATCAGGATGAGCTTATATCTTAAAAAACGTCAATATTTAAAAGAATACACTACAATTGAATATCCAGTCTTTATTTTCAATTTTAAAATATAAGAATTATAAACTTGATTAGATTTTTTCTAAAATTATTTCTTTCTATTTTAATTTTATTGTAAAAATTGCAAGGATGTAAATTTATAAACTACTTTAAAAAATTTTTCAATTTTTTTATAAAAAAAATTGATAAATATTTATCAAAAAAAAAAAATTATAATTCTATCCAACAAGCGGTATATTAATTAATAATTAAATAATTAATCAGATAACTTAAATAAAAAAGATCAAAAAACCCCAAAACGGTAATGCGTAGTCACCAGCAGGCTATACGAATACTTTTTAACCCAGACTAAGACATGACATTAACGATGACGTCAGATTGTCTTCACATTAGTGTCCTATGATTGAGTGAGTGATTTGAGGAGAGAAAAAATCATAATACGAGAAAAAGAGAGAGAGAGTTCATCGACCGTTTGCGTGGCGTCGAAGGGGTCGGCGCACTCCCATCAGCTATATGGAAAGAACTCTTTATGTTTCCCTCTCTTTTTATATTATATACATCCATACACATGTATTTTGCAAAGTTAAGTTATATATATATATATATATATATATATATATATATATATATATATATATATATATACCCGGCATGTGCTGTATGAATGCAGCTGCTCACGTGCATGTGGATGCAGTTGTTACACTCCCACGTCGCTATGTAGTACCGTAATATTCGCGGAACCTGGGGTCCCCTTTGTTACGCCCTCCTACTCCTCCTTTGTTTCCTAGATCGTCTTCCCTCAATTTTCTAAGCATTCCCCGGTGAAATTTACCCAATATCCTTTTTTTACGCCGTAGATTGATAGCTTAATTTCAACGAGCCTTTATGTAGGATATTTATTGGATAGTTAGCTGAATTATAACGTCACAAATATAAAAATATAGTATTCTATTTTTTTCATGATTACTCGAACATGTAGAACAGGGAATATTTAAATTTTGAACAAAATACTGGGACGCTTTTTGACCGATTATTGAATAAAAAATCATTAAACTTGGCAGGAGTAAATAATCCTTCGTAAATTGATTCTATTTTTAAATTCAATCATTGAAAAAAAATAACTAAATGATAAATAAATAGGTAGTGTTCGCGCATAAAACTGCCTTATCTCAGGACCCATCACATATTCAACTAAATAAACTTTACTATAAAGAAATTACTAATAAACGTACAACCAATATAATCGGAGAGATTGATTTAATTTTTTGGTTATTCTTTATTTTAGTTTAGATAACTTATAAGACAGAATTATTAGAATGCAGCTAGGTTAGGGTAAAAAACTAATTATCAACAAAAAATTTCATTTGCTATACTTTGATGTAGACCGCAAGAGAGTGCCAAAAGTAAATTATCTAGTTTAATTTTTTTAACCAGTGTTTAGAGTATTTACAGTCAGTCTGATAACCTCTTTCAGTGCATTTTACATGTGTTTCAAATAAACAAACCGATATATTAAATTGGCATTTGTTGTCATTGGTCCAGACTGAATTACCGACATAAGACTGTACTACATGTTCTTAAGTCAAGATGATAAAATTCAAGGCAAAAAATTGTTGAAACAAAACAACTAGCTATCTTTAAAATAATTTTCTTGGATCCAGATTATCTCTTTAAATTACGAGAAAATTTCTTAATTATCTTGATAAAGTACAATAAAAATAAGCTTTTTGTAGGGCCAGTGCAATTTAATTATTAGACCATATTCATATACTTTATATGTATTGTTTTAAGCCATAAAAATCCTTGTTTTACACAGGACTCATGTGTTATGTAAATAAACAATAAGATAATTTTTTTAAACAGTATTTGGAGTATTTACAATCAGTCTGATAGCCTCCTTCAGTGCATTAAAATTATATTGCATAAAAATTACCTAAAATTTACACATCGACACAATTATTTTATCAATTTTTACAATTGAACTATTAATTAAAAAAAAATTTTTTTTTTTCATTACAAATAGAATAATAATTAATAAATAAAACAACTCTTCTACTATAATTCATTTGTAATATGAATAGTAAACCAATTACAGAAATAAAGACACTAAATGTATACCTATAGATAAATGTGAATCGTAGGTCGTTGCGCCTAGCGTCGTTGAACCGCGAAGAGCCCACGTTGAGAGTCTCAATAACTCTAGAGTAAGCTTATATATACACACAAGTATACATACAATGAGAGCAAAAATGAAGATAGAGCTACAAAGCTTCTGTCCGGCAATAAAAAGAGTTGAGTGAGAAACAACGTGGGAAGCACGCGAATAATCGAACGTCAAGGTAAGAGTCTACGGCTACATGTATAGCAATGTTGATATATATATGTATATACAATATATACATGCAGTATGCATTACTATACATGTATACAGCATACAGTAGTAAGTAGAAGAGAAATGATGCGAAGAAAAAGGAAAGAGTGCTAAAGTTTGTTCCACTAGCCGCGGCCTCGAGATGCCCTGCTCCCCATTGCCACTTTTAGCAGATCATACATGTATATAAGTCGATCAAACCTTTTATTTTTATTTTTTTTTATTAATATAACAATTTCATTTGATTTAACTACACCCACTCTATTTTTTCTTTATACTGTCTTTAGGCTCAACCTTTGGTTTAATTTATTTATCGAGCATTATACTCAGTCTATACAGAAAAAAAGGTTCATTTGAGCCAAGAAAATATTTTTCTTCCTAATTATTTTCTTGAGCAAAAAAAATTTTTTTTTTTGACAAGAAATTTCACTTATTCCAACAAAATTAATTCTCTTGCTTTAAGAAATACGTATCTTGATCCAAGAAAATTTATTTGTCAAGAAAATCTTGTTTTTTTGAGAAAATTCAGCCTCTTGCTCCAAAAAATTTCGTTCTTGATAGAAGTTAATTTTCTTGTCTTGAGAAAATTTCTCTCTTGCTCCAAAAAATTAAATATAAAGATAGAAGTTAATTTTCATTAATATTTTCATTAATTAACAGGTCAATTGGGAAGATCAAATAATATTTCGTCATTTTTTTTCATTCAATATGTATAATTGCACGCTAAAATAATATAAATTGGGTATCAAATATTCTCGAGAAAAATTTTCTCAAGGTGAGAAAATTTTTTTCTCAGCTAAAGTAGGTGGCGCTGCTTCCCTAAAGTATCTAAAAATCTTGATCAAATATAAAAATTTATTGTATCAAGTATTTATGATAATTTGAATTAAGAAAAAATGACTTCCACCAAGAGTACAATTTAAAGAAAAATTTTTACTTCGGCCAATACAATTTCGGTCTTCCTTTAGGCACCCGAAAATTTTCTTGAGTCAAGAATTTCGTTCTCGCAAGAAATTTTCCTTTCTGTGCATAGAAAAAAAGGTTCACTTGAACCAAGAAAATATTTTTCTTCCTAATTATTTTCTGGAGCGAAAAAAAAATTTTTTTTGACAAGAAATTTCACTTATTCCAACAAAATTAATCCTCTTGCTTTAAGAAATACGTATCTTGATCCAAGAAAATTTATTTGTCAAGAAAATCTTGTTTTTTTGAGAAAATTCAGCCTCTTACTCCAAAAAATTTAGTTCTTGATAGAAGTTAATTTTCTTGTCTTGAGAAAATTTCTCTCTTGCTCCAAAAAATTAAATATAAAGATAGAAGTTAATTTCCATTAATATTTTCATTAATTAACATGTCAATTGGGAAGATCAAATAATATTTCATCATTTTTTTTCATTCAATATGTATAATTGCACGCTAAAATAATATAAATTGGGTATCAAATATTCTCGAGAAAAATTTTTTCAAGGTGAGAAAATTTTTTTCTCAGCTAAAGTAGGTGGCGCTGCTCCCTAAAGTATCTAAAAATCTTGATCAAATATAAAAATTTATTGTATCAAGTATTTATGATAATCTGAATTAAGAAAAAATGACTTCCACCAAGAGTACAATTTAAAGAAAAATTTTTACTTCGGCCAATACAACTTCGGTCTTCCTTTAGGCACCCGAAAATTTTCTTGAGCCAAGAATTTTGTTCTCCAGTCAAGAAATTTTTCTTTCTGTGTAATTAATATATCAATAAATAGTGAAAAAAAATTACATTACCTACAATTTTCTTGACCACTCGTTTAAATTTAAACCCAATACAAATAAAAGGATTAAACTTTGACTTAAATTGAAGACCGTGAAATGATGAGGTAGAAAATAGAAAGGGGTCAACCCTTTTCGAAAATATTCGGACAGAGATGTTCAGTTGTAAGTGAAGATTGGGGTCGATAGGTAAAACTTAAAAGTGAATAGAAAAGCAACCACGCCTTATTTCTTCAAATAAATAAACCCAAGAGGCTAGCCACAGCATAATGACTTTTCTATTATTATAAAATCACACCGTGGTCACACTGTCAAAGTAGTTTCTTTTTTAAAATTCACCCTGCTACGGGTATCAGAAAGAAGTATACAGAAGTCACTATTTTTTATTGTTTTGGAAATTCTAAAAGGAACAAAAATAATTTACAAAAATAGGCAGACAAAAGTCCCAGACCACAGTAGTCATATATTTTGCCTTTAATCCCATTAACTCGGACTAGCTTGAATTTTAAAATAAATAGTTACTGTCAATATTTGCTATAAGTTAAATAGCATTACTACTATTTAATTAAAGTTCTTATACCTAAAATTATTTTTTTTATTAAACCCGAATAATTACTTCATTTTTAAATAAATTTTATTTTTAAATAAATATGGGTTTAATAGTCATTTTAATTAACTTTAAACTAAAAAAAATTTCTTCATTAAAAACAATTAAACTCTTCAAAATTATTTTCTTGGTTCAAAAATTTTTCTTTTGATTCAAGTTAATTTTTTTCAGTGTTAAAAATGTTTTTTTTTAAACCAAATTTTTTTTTTATACCGAAAATTTACTCAATTTATAAAAATTTTCAACTTATCATCAAAGTAAATTGCAATAATAATAATAATAATTTTATTAAAAATTGAATTATAAAATAAAAAATATAAATAAAAATTTTTCTTTAAACAAAAAAATTTTTTTTAATTCTTAAATAAAAAAGTTCATTGATAATATTACGGAGTATAATTTGTTTGAATATTTTATTATAAAATTTAAATGTAAAAAATAGTGATTACATAACTTGAAATGAAGTAATAAATTCGGAGGAGTGTCTCTTGTAATGAAAATTAATAAATAATAACAGTATTTAACAGCGAAGGTTAATTGAATTGTCGTATGTGTTTTTTCTACCTAGTTAGACACGACAACCAAAAAACAGCTTAAAGATAAAAAATACATAACAATAAACTGTACACGTGTCGTTTTGTTTGTACATATATTTATTTATTTATATAAAAGCGCGTCCGCTGCAAGTTCAGTGACATCACACACGCATGTGCGTGACGCTCATTGCGCACCGTTATATCCATATTATCCATAGCTAGCCATAGTATAGCGCCTGCTACGGAAGTGTATTGTACTCTACTCGTATCTTTGCCATCATCGGCGGCAAGAGAATACTGAAGTAGAGTCATTTCGATACAGCGCATCAATAATTATCCAACACTCGCTTCAATTAAATCAAAAGACATTACTACGCTGAGAAAAAAAAAATTATTTTAAAAAAAATTGACATTTTTGTGACAAGAAATTAATTTTATTTTTTATTACAACATTTTTATTTTAAATTAAAAAATATGAAGCTTATTAAAAAAAATCAAATTAAAAAAAATAAAATTTTATATTTTTATTTTGATGATTTTTTAGTATTAAAAATAATTATTTATAAAATTTTTGAAATTTAATATTTCAAAAAAATAAGTCATTTTTTCTTGAATTTTTTTTTTTTTTAATAAAATAAAGCCATAATATATAAATTTTTATTAAAAATTTTTTTTTTCAGTGTATAAATGCATTTGTAAGAATTTTGTTTATTTTTATTTTAAATTAAAAAATGTAAAGCTAAAAAAAAATTTTTTTTTTCATTTTTTCAAAAAAAAAAAATTAAATCTAAAAAAAAAATTTATTTTTTTAAAAAAAAATATTTTTTAACTAAAAAAATAAAAATTTAACTTTTTTATTAAAAAAACCATTTGACTTCAAATTTGCAATTTATCTATTTAAAATTATTTTTTTTAAATCAAAAAAATATTTTATTTCTTCAATAAAAAAATGAAATTTTTAAATAAATAAATTTTTTATTTAAAAGAAATTAAATTCTTCTTATTTTTCTTTTCCTAAAAATATTACATTATTAATAATTGACTTTATTGATTGCCCAATAAATAAATAATTAAATAAATCACTAATGACAATCTTTATCTCATCCTAATTTTAAAAATCGTGGAATTAATAAAATGTTTGGTGATAATTAGTCATTAATATTTTTTATCAATATTTTTCCATTAAATATTAAATTAATGATAAGCGTAATCAATAGAATAAAAATAATTAACTGTTTAACAATTTTAATTACCAAAATATAAAAAAAAACAATAAATTCACTAGAGTTTAATTTTCACTGACGTGGTTAGAATAAATTATCTGAATAAAAATATTGTAAATGTTGAGAATTAAATATTCTAACCAAACGACGTTCATGATACAATCAATATGATATTGTCACTTTTTTCTCTGTATTGTCATTCTAATTTTTTATTTATTTATTTATTCTTTTTGTTATTAATATAATGAAAATGAATAATACATATTGTACTCGTTAGCAATGTCCAATGTAATATAATGAATAATGACAAAATTGTTGACTCAAGAAAATAAAAACTAAAAAAAAACATGTCATACGATACGAGATATCCGAATGAAAACAGACTCCTTTCCATGTCGCGTGTCCCCTTTGTCTCGTCCCTCTCGTATCATATTTTTATCCATTGAATATGAATGCACTTGTATCAACGACCAATAGCTGGGTTCAAGGTGAAATATTAATATATATTTAGTTCATTTAATTCAAAAGTGCATACTTTATACATTTATTTTTAATTTTAAATTAAAAGTTATATTTTATTTAAAACAAAAAATATTTTTAGAAAAAATAATCCTTATAATTTATTTTTAAATAAATAATTATAAATTTTTAAAAATAAATTTATAAATAATTTTTTTTTAATGCAATAAATAAAAATACCGGAAGTCTAAAAATTTTATCAGGATGCAATCCTTCCTTGAAATTTAATATTTTCCATAAACTACACAAATTTATTTTTTTTTTTCTTATTCAGGTTTAAAACTCACCTACATTTTATTTTACCTGAATCATCGGGTCTGTTAAATATGAGGGTACAGAATGATGTTGACTTTGAGGTTCGGGAATTTAGGTTTGAAAGTAAGGGTAAAATAAAAGTAGACAACGAGTACACCATAACAATGTTGAATCCTTCCTTTTTCCTGTTATGCTGTTGAAAGAACTTCTTTCAATCGAGGAGCTGAGGTATAAATTATGCCAAGGGAATAAATTTTTATTTTCAAAATAATTCTTCCATCTTTCTGTCGTAAAATAAAGTAATAAATAAATTTATTTTTTTTTTTAAACATTATGGCTTTACTAAAAGATTATGAATTTTTATTTTGATATTAAAAAAAATTATTTATAAATTTTTGATATATGGGTGATTCTCTGTAAGAGTGTTTTTTGCTGTCCCAAGCATTTTTTTATTAGAAAAATTGTTATTTTGTTTTCTAAAAAAAATTTATTACGAAAGTAAAAAAACATTTCTATTTGGAGCATTGAAAACTAAAATGGAATAAATTTTGGTTTTTTTGCTATAAATTCGTAAACCACCGAAATGTCAGTCCCCTGGGCTGTCCCAGTCCCAAAATTAAAACTTTAAGATTAAATTTTAAGTTATTCGTCAATAATATATAATTTGATCCATAATGTTTATAAACTTAATTAGTTAACTAACAATCTTCTTCAATAAAAAGTAGCGAAAGTTAATTTGTTTCATTAAATTCATTAAACCAAAGTTTGTCCTAGGCATTTTAAGATCAGTCCCCTGCCAGAAGTACAAAGCCAAAAAAAAAAATCTAGCGTGTTATTTTACCTTTTGTAAGGTTAATAAGGATCTAACTAGTCGTAAGTTAATAACCATAGGGCTGTTAGCGCTTTATCGGCATTTTATTTAGTGTCAAAGCACCGTTTTTTCTGGAAATATGTGTCTGGGCCACTTGAAAACTCAGTCCCCTGGCAACTATTTTTATTTATAATTTATTTATAAAATTCGATCCATAAGTCTTAATATTATTCTAATTAATGTAAACATTCATTGAGAACTTAAAAAGTTGAATGCATTGAAATAGTTTGTTTGATTTTTCTCAATTTGATAAAAAAAATCAGTCCCCTGGCAATCAGTTCCCTGTGATGTTATATGGCAAAAGATACACAAATATCGAAAAAGCAAAAATTAATTCGGCTGTTTATTTATTATGATTAAGCTGATAGTTTTGTAGCCCTTGTTAATTTTTTTTCTAATAAAATCAAAAATAATTTGGTCGGACAATTTTGTACAAATTTAAGACGTCCTTACAGAGAATCATCCATATATAACAATTTTCTTTTTTTTTTTTTTTTTAATTTGTTTGATTTTTTTTTTTTTTTTTTTTTTTTTAATTTGTTTAAAGTCGCATAAACTACTAAGGTCATGAGCGACTACGGTAGGGGGTAAACTTTTGAGATTGGAACTCATTTTATTTTTCGGGCTAAGCAGAATAATACACTTAAATATTGAAAATATTCATTGGTGTACGCCGGACTCGAACCCGGTCCAATGCTTTGGTAAGCAAGGGCCGGATCCGATAGGGCTACTGCGCGCCTATAAAAAAATTATATATTTGTATTTTGATGATTTTTTTCACTAATAGAAGAATTTAATAAGATTTAGTAATAATTACTAAATTATTTAGTAACAAACCTTTAATTACTAAATATTTAGTGATAGTTACTAAATAATTTATTAAAGCCCATTTATTTCCACCAAATGAATATTTAGTAGTATTTAACAAATTATTTATTGCTACTCAATAAATCGTTTATTGGTATTAAAGAAATTAATTTTTTAACTAATTTTAGCGTACAACCTAACATTTTTACTCAAAATAATTCAAATAAATAATTTTAAGTAAAAATATAAGGTATTATAAAGAAAATAATCTCATTAAATAATAATTTTTTATTATTTTAAAAATAAATTTTTGAAAATTTTAATTCTTAGTCATAAAAATGTTTATTGTCATCTTTATTGTCATAAAAATGTTTATTATTTTCAAAAGAAATTTATTACAATAATAGAAGATGAGACAACCTAACCCGAGCAACTCTTTCTGATTCAGCCTCGGTTTTCATCTTCTCCACTTTATTTTATTTTCTATAGATATCAAGCTCTCTGATCCTTTCACTCGGTAATTTATTATCGTTATACTTTTTTTGTTATATTTATATCCCAGTGCGTTATATATATATACGGATCAAATCTAATTCCAATTGATATTAATGTTGATTAATCTACTTTAAATATTTTTATTATATTTAATACTTAAAATTTTTACATCAGAATTGAATTGTATGGCTCATTAAATGCAGTAATTGCAGTTTACCGAACATTACTTAAGTTCGGTGAACTTGATAAAAGAGACGAGTAACTTAATACAATTTAAAAAAATAAAAAATAGTGTCCAATTCGTAAGGGAACACCTGTCTATTACACCTTCGTCTATCTCTTCTATATAATATTTATATGTATAATTATACTTTTTATTCAGTTCTCCGCATGTACGTACGTACAGACACTCACACAGAGACACACACACACACTCTAGTGCGCAAAATATTTGCTGATACGTAGAGTCTCATGTCCTTCCTTTGCAATTCAACCACGTACGACCGGACGTTGGCTTCCCATAACGGCGAAGGACCGTCGGGTGTCAGAGGCCACGAGAGATCGCCAGGAATAAGAAAAGTCCTTGAATAGTATACTGAGTACACTGAACTGTGTCGTGGGTTTCGTCATGAAAGAAATATATACTAAATTAAATTATCGAAATTTATTTTTGATTTATTTAGAAGGATAGAAGGATTTAGTAACAAAATTTTTAGTCATTGATTTGGTGAAAAAAAAATATTTTTTACCCATCAATATTATATTAATATAAACAAAGCCTTTTACATGGAAATAAATATTTGTTTCCACCAAATAATATTTAGTAGTAGGTACTAAATATTTCTTTGGTAAGAATTGTCGGTAGATGGCTATGCTTTAATTCCAAGGTGATATATAACCTATTCACTGACTCAGATTATTTTATTCAGCTCGAATTGAGGAGATTTATCTTCCCTTTGAAAACAAACATACCCCCAAATGGTTTTTATGTCATTTCTCAGTGGTTTAGTTTAAATTTTTCAATTAGTCTATTATTGATTTCTTAAAAACTTGTTTAATTTTAAATTTTATAAATGTCTCAAATAAAAAATTATAATTTAATGAGAATATTTTCTTTATAATACCTTATATTTTTACTTAAAATTATTTATTTTAATTATTTTGATTTATTTTGAGTAAAAAAGTTAGGTTGTACGCTAAAATTAGTTACAAAATGAATTTCTTTAATACCAATAAACGATTTATTGCGTAGCAATAAATCATTTGTTAAATACTACTAAATATTTATTTGGTGGAAATAAATGGGCTTTAATAAATTATTTAGTAACTATTACTAAATATTTGGTAATTAAAGGTTTGTTACTAAATCATTTAGTAACTACACTGATATAGGGATTTAATACGGAGTACTAAACTGATTTAGTAACAAAATTTTTAGTCATTTATTTGGGAGAAAAAAATATTTTTTACCCATCAATATTATTTGTTACAGTTTAATAAATCATTTTTTTATTTTAAATAAATTATATTAATATAAACAAAGCCTTATTATATCAAAATAAATATTTGTTTCCACCAAATAATATTTAGTAGTAGGTACTAAATATTTATTTGGTAAGTATTGTCGGTAGATGGCTATGCTTTAATTCCAATGTGATACATAACCTATTCACTGACTTAGATTATTTTATTCAGCTCGATTTTGGGAGATTTATTTTCCTTTTGATAACACACAAACTCTTAAATGGTTTATAAATTTTTCAATTAGTCTATTATTGATATGTTAAAAACTTGTTTAATTTTAAATTTTATAAATGTCTCAAATGTGAACGTTATTTACTTTAAAATTGGCGGTAAAAAATTTAAATCAAAATTACAAGTGAAATATTGAAGATACAAAAAAATGATACACAGAAAGGAAAATTTATTGACAGGAGAACAAAATTCTTGGCTCAAGAAAGTTTTCGAGTGCCGAAAGGAGGACCAAAGTTGTGTTTGCTGAAGTAAAAATTTTTCTTTGAATTCTATTCTTGGTGGAAGTCATTTTTTTTTAATTCAAAATATCATAAATACTTGATACAATAAATTTTTATATTTGATCAAGATTTTTAGATACTTTAGGGAAGCAGCGCCACCTACTTCAGCTGAGAAAAAAATTTTCTCACCTTGAGAAAATATTTCTCGAAAATATTTGATACTCATTTTATATTATTTTAGCGTGCAATTATACATATGGAATGAAAAAAAAATGATGAAATATTATTTGATCTTCCCAATTGACATGTTAATCAATAAAAATATTAATGAAAATTAACTTCTATCTTTATATTTAATTTTTTGGACCAAGAGAAAAATTTTCTCAAAACAAGAAAATTAACTTCTATCAAGAACTAAATTTTTTGGAGCAAGAGGCTGAATTTTCTCAAAACAACAACATTTTCTCGACTTAAATAAATTTTCTTGGATCAAGATACGTATTTCTTTAAGCAAGAGAATTAATTTTGTTGGAATAAGTGAAATTTCTTGTCAAAAAAAATTTTTTTTTCGCTCAAGAAAATAATTAGGAAGAAAAATATTTTCTTGGCTCAAATGAACCTTTTTTTCTGTGTACTTTTCGTGGATCTTCTTTAGATTTAAACATCAGGATCAATTATTAAAAATTAAAACTACGCGCGAAATATTGAAGATATAAAAAAAAAATAAGAACCTTTTTTTTTGTAGAAAATTCAACCTTCCATAAAAAAAGTTCTTAAAAAAATCAATTTGCAATTTTTAAATGAAATATTTTAATTAAATTAAAATTTTTGATTTAAAAAATTTAATAAAATACAAATGAATGGATCTTATTAATTTTTAAATAAAAAAAAAATATTAATAAAATTTTAAATATTTTTTGAGTTCAAATAAAAATTTTTAAATCAAAAAATTAATTTTTAGTTAAAAAAAAAAATTTTTATTAAATAAAAATAAATAATTCTCATTAATTTTTTAATTAAAAATATTAGTAAAATTTTAAACATTTTTTAAGTTTAAATAAAAATTTTTAATACAAAAAATTAGTTTAAAATTAAAAAAAAAATATTTTAACTAAATAAAAATGAATGATTTTTACTAATTTTTAAAAAAAGTTCTTGTAAAATTTTCTATATCTCTAATATTTTGCTTCCAAATTTGATTTAAAATCTTTACAAATAATTATTTATCATTTTTAAAAAAATTTTATTGGAAAAAAATTTTCCAAATCTAGAAAATTTGTATTTCTTCAGCAAATAAAATAAAAAATTTCCCCTCAATGTATAATTTAAAAAAGAAAATGAGTATTTAAAAAAAAAAAGTTTTCCAATTTTAAAAATATGCACCCAAAAAACAAATTTCTTGCACGAAGAAAATTTTAAGGAAAATAAAAGTTATTTTGGAGCAAGAAAAAATTTTCTTGGCTCAAGAAAATTTTCTAAGCTCACGAAACTTTGACTTCATTCGAGAATTTTTTTTTTTTCAGTGTACCAAGAAAATTTTAATTTCTTCCTGAAATAAACTAAATAAATTTCCATTCCCATGTTAAATTTTTTCAAAACAAAATTTCCTCTCAATGTATCATAATCTGTTAGTAAACCGATCGAAAAACATCAAACAACCTCTGGAGCATCACCACGCTCACCAAAGATAAAGAGTTGGTATACCTATAGTAATCCAACGACCAAGCAAGTAAGTAAGAAAGACCATCATTCCCTGTAGCAAAGCGTGTGAGGAAGAAGAAAGAGCCTAGAGACTCTGGCCTTGGCCGTTGCCGGCGAGTAATTCAGTCAAGGTTTCGGACGATGAACTTGTCGGTAGAAGGAGGGCCCTGGGTGGTGGGGTTCCTCCAACCAACCAGAAGCCGTGGATGCTCCCCGAGTGAATTTTGATTGGGCATCTGGATGTTGTGTCGGGGCCCGGTGTTGTCAGTGACCTCCAGGACTGAAAATACGATCAACAAGTCTGTGCTAATGTAACAGAGCAGAGGGTTCCTGTCCTCTGTACTTACTACTCAGTTGGCTTTTCCAGTCCCTCTCTTCTTGTCTACTTACACTAGCTCACAACTGGTGTAAGTAACTGACAACACCATCAGTATTATATAGCAAGTTCTGGCTGCTGGTAGCTTAGCCCCCCACTCCTGGCACACCAGACCGTCAACACGATCACTAGCAAGGGTGTACAGGCTACAAGCTAGTCAGGTAACCATTACCGCCTGGCATCAACCTCCAGTCAGACGAACGCGAGCCTCCCTCGAGCGAAGACTCACTTTCACTATCTCCAGTATTTTTTTTTTCGTGTTTTTATTTGTATTTTTTATCAACATTGTTCTTAAATTGTTCTGTAAATTGTGTGGAATTTTTATTGTTGATCATACTGTGAAGTGCTGTGGCCTGTGGCTAAGTGCTATGTGTGCTTTAACACCGGATTAAAACACCTAGAGGATTTAATGATTCCAAAACTTGTGGCTGATAGTACGATAGAGCGCTCCAATTCGATGCAGCCCTGGTACGACACCATGATCTTGACACCGGACAGCAGCATTCATCAGAGCCTGGTCCCTTCTGGTCCCGGCTCACCGGTGTCCATTGCCTCCAACAAATCCTCCTCCAGACCCTCCAGTGTCACCATCTCTAGTCCTTATCATATCGCACAGGTCCCACATGTTGTTCCTAATATGCCTACCATGGACTCTACTGTATCTTCCGCTAGACCTGAACCTGAACTTAATATAGGTACTTTTTTCCTCATTTTTTTGGTCATTTTTGGGGGGAAAATTTTTAATCTAGGGAAATTTTTTGCGAATCTTTTAATGTATAAAATAATAAACTAATCACTGAGCGTGACAGAGTGAAAGCAGAAAGTTGTAATACACGATGCTGTAACTCTGGTGAACTGGAGAAAGTAAACTCTTTTTCTCTCCTTTCTCTTAGTACGCTAGCGCACACGTGCTTTTATTTTTAAGATTAATTTTTTAATTTTTTTGTTGTTCTTTTAATGTTGCAGAATTTGATGGGACGACTGTTTTATGTCGAGTTTGCGGAGATAAAGCTTCTGGGTTTCATTATGGTGTACATTCTTGTGAAGGATGCAAGGTAAGATTTTTTATTATTAAACAAAAAAATTTACTTGGGTCAAAAAAATTTTTTAAAAATTTTCTTGAATTGAAGAAATTTTTTTTTTAATTTTGTCTTGAATTAAGAATTTTTTTTTAATGTTTTGAATTTAAAAAATTTTGTCTTAAACTAAAAAATATTATTTTTAAAATTTTGTCTTGAATTAAGAAAATTTTTCTTTTAATTTTGTCTCAAATTAAAAAAATTTTGTCTTAAATTAAGAAAATTATTTTTTAAACTTTTTCTTGAATTAAGAAATTTTTTTTTTTAATTTTGTGTTGAATCAAGATAAATTTTTTTATTGAATTTTTTTAAGATTGAGATTTAAGTTAATTTTTTTTTTATGAGTAATTAATCTTGATATCAATGACTTGGTAATTAAATTCAATCTAAGAACGTTTTCAGTAAACTCTCCTTTTTTCACGCGAAAGTACCTGGTTTTTCTATTCTATAACCAGCCTGTTGTATTTGCGGAGGTGAAAGTATTTTCTAAGCGGTCTTTTTTATTTAAAAATTAGTATTTTTGCGCTATAAATGTTTCATTGCGAGAGAGAAGAGGTTGAATTTTTTTACAAGTATTTAGAAATTTAGATTTTTGTTACTAAATGTTATTATATATTAGTCTTGGGCTTTTACTAAAAATTTGCATTGTAAATATTAAGGTAATTTCACTTAGTGTTGTAAAAATTCTCATTGATATTTAGATTTTTTTTTTATAACTCTTTCATAATTTTGGATTTTATTTTTATTTATTTTAAGTTTAAATATTATTTTTAAATATATTTATTCATAAATTTATCTAATAAATTGCTTAAATAATTTGATGATCAAAATTTAATCTAAATAAAAATAAAAATCAATGATTTTTAGTAATTTTTAAATTAAAAATATTATTAGTGAAATTTTTAATTCAAAAAATTAATTTGCAATTAAAAAAAAATATTTTAATTAAATAAAAATGAATTTTATTAAAATTTTTAAATTAAAAATATCATTAGTAAAATTTTAAATATTTTTTAAGTTCAAATAAAAATTTTTAATTCAAAAAATTAGTTAACAATAAAAAAAAATGTATTTAAATAAAAATGAATGATTTTTATTAATTTTTACATTAAAAAGAATTATTCGTAAAATTTTAAATATTTTTTGAATTTAAAAAATTAATTTGCAATTAAAATAAAAAATATTTTAATTGAATAAAAATAAATCTCTCTAATTTTTAAATTAAAAATATTAATAAAATTTTGAATTTTATTTTAACTTTAAATAAAAATTTTTAATTCAAAAAATTAATTTGCGATTAAAAAAAATTAATTAAATAAAAATAAATGATTTTTATTAATTTTTAAATTAAAAATATTATTAATAAAATTTTAAACATTTTTGGAGTTTAAATAAAAATTTATAATTCAAAAAATTAATTTACAATTCAAAAAAAATTTTATTAAATAAAAATGAATGATTTTTATTCATTTAAAAATTTTTAAAATTACTAGTAAAATATTTAAATACTATTTGAGTTTAAAATTTATAATTCAAAAAATAAAAATGTAATAATAACTATTTAAAATAATTAGTGTGATTGAATGTGATGATAAGCGGTTAAAAATATATAAAAAAAAAAAAAAAAAATAAAGTTGTCGACCTGAGTCCGTATATAATAATATTCCTGGAGTGACCAAGGTTTAAGGAAGCTCGTTAATAAATGTTACTTGCCAGATGACCCTCAAAAAACTATTAACTCATTGGCATGACCGTATAAAACCGTCAAGGTCCATACCACTTGGAATATAATCCAGTCATTCTGACATTTCGTTAAAAACTTATCCGGAAGAACAAAATACAGCCGAAAAATTTTTTTAACTAGTCATGACCGTTTCAATTTTTTACAAGGACAATATAAATTTATCTTCGAAACCAGAGACATCCGCGTGACCCATCTTCTCCCTCTACTCCCTACTGAGGAGCATCTCAAGGCGGAAATTTGCGGTGGCCCAGACTCACTATTAGAGAGAGTGAAATCTATTATGTATAAATACGACCTCGAAATCACAATACATTTAAACGCGCTTACGCAAACTAACACACAAACCGAGGCACCAAATGTGGCAAATTCAGTTTTTTTTTTTTCTAAATTTCTTTCACTTTTCTGAAAGCAGAGTAAAATTGTAAAGAGTCTTCAGGTATAATATTTTTTCCTGAATGATCCAGATTATTTTTATGGATGATCGATCATCGATTATCTTCATGGCCTAAATTTGTTATTGTATTCTATCGCTCTAAAATTCACGGAAAAAACTACAATAAATAATAATAATAATCGATTGATAATAAATACTATTTAAAATAATAATAAAAAATAGCCGACATTTAAAAATTATAATAATTTTTTTTATTGAAAAAATTAAATGAAAAAATTTAACTTAAATAATTTTTTTTTCATTGAAAAAATTAAAAGAAAAAATTTAACATGTAGAAAATTTATTAAAATTAATTTAGCAGATATTTGAAAATTTTTTTAACAAATAAATTATGGCAAAAAAAAGTAGAAAAAAAATTGAAATTTTAAAAAATGAAAAATGCAATTTTTTTTTAATAATTTTTTGGAAAAAATCTATTTATTAAGAAAAATTTTTAAATAGTTAAACTAACTTTAATGTCATAGAAAATTTTTTTAATTATTTAGGCAACTTTTTTACTTGTAATTTAATTTTTGAAAAAAAAAACAAAAATTGTTTTATTTTAGATAAAATTTAAATGAAATAAAAAATCGAAAAATTGATTTTTTTTAATTGTTCTTTTTTACGGATTTATAAAAATTGAATATTTTGTTAATTTTTATTTTAAAAAAAATTTTCAAATTATATTCTAAATTTTTTTTTTAATTTATTCTATTTTTATCGCTCTCTAAGACAAAAAATATTTTAAAAACCGGAAAAAATTTCATCATCATTATTTCATTGAAAAACACTTAAAATTGTAAATTTTTGAACTTTAATTGAAAAAAAATTACTAAAATATTTAATTTTTATACTTTTTCTTATTTTTATCATAAATTTACCATACAGAAGAACAATTTGAAAGAATAAATATTAAAAAAGATCAATTTTTTATACTTAAAAATAAGTTCTGCATAATTACCAAAAATTATTAAGAAAAATTACTAAATTTTTATACACAGAAAAAAAATTGAATCAAGTTAATAATTTTGAAGAACTTAATCTTTTAAATTTAAGTAAAAAAAATTCTTAAACTAAGAAATTTTTCTTAATTTAATTAAATTTAACTTAATTCAAAAATTTTTCGTCTTAATTCAAGCCACCAAAACTTTTCAAAATTATTTTCTTGGTTCAAAAATTTTTCTCTTGATTCAAATTAATTTTTTTTTCCGTGTAATAAAAATTTTAAATTTAAAATTGCTAATGTTAATTTTTACTAAGTAAAATAGTAAATTTTTACCGCAATAATAAAAACAAATTATTTTTAACAAGTTACAATTTTTTAATCTTTTCAATATTAAATTATAAATTTTGAATTTTATAATTTAAAAAATTTTACATTGTAATTTTTAATATTAAATTTATTAAATTTTATAATTAAATTTTTACTATGTTAAAAATTGAACTATTAATTAAAAAAAAAATTTTTTTTATTCTATATATTTATTATGCATATATCAGATAAATTCGTTGAATTATTAATGATTGTACAGAATAAAAAAAAAAAAAAAAAAGATAAGGAAAATTTTTTATTAGTGTAGTATTTTTTTGCGAAACGGTTTTTTTGCACGATTGGCAATTACTTCTCGAAGGCCGTCAAGTCAACGTCCTCGTGGTCTTGGCGAAGTGCTGGTGGCAGAGGGGAAGTGTGGGAAGGAATAGGTTACGAGTAAATAAGAAGGGGAAATAAAAATAATAAAAATAATATAATGGCATATTTGCAGACTCCACTGTAATTCCCCACTACTTACTACTTTAACAATCCCCCTTCTCTCTTTATATTAACTTCGCGTTTACCTGGTACTTTAGATCAGCGAACTTTCAGCTTTCAGATGCCTCTCAGCACTCTTACTGTTAATATCTTATCATATTTATGCTGTAATTAATTTAATAACTTTAAATAAAAGTAAATAAAGTAAATATTGTCGGGAATTTGTATTAATTTTTGGGTACGATAAATATTAGGCTGTTCTCCAGCAGAGCGTTTTATTGTACGGCGACCTTTTTGACCAGAAAATAATCGGTGAAACTTTAAAAAATATTTTTCGCAGCGGGAATTAATAGAAAAGGTTTTTCAGCTAGGTACAGAAATCTTAAATATGTACGGAAGAAATTATCCCACTGGCCACAGAAAATAAGATCAAAGAGCCCATTGAGTAGTTTGATGATCCGAAGAATGGGATACTGGCTCAGGTAGAGCCAGAAAGATCTTTTACAGATGAAAAGATTTTTGTTGCAAGTATAGTTGACAAAAAGAAAGTTTTAGGAATGTAAAAGTGCACAATATAATGCTTGTTTAATTATCAAATAATAAAATAAAAAATATAAAACAGAAGGAGTTCTATTTAATAAGATTTAGTAATAGTTACTAAATTAAGTAACAAACCTTCAATTACCAAATAAGTAATAGTTACTAAATAATTCAAAATCCCATTGCCACCAAATAAATATTTAGTATTAATAAATGATTTATTGCGTAGCAATAAATCGTTTATTGCACTGAAAAAAAAAATTCTTGACTGAAGTATAAATTTTCTTGGCTCAAGAAAATATTAAGGAAGGTTGAAAATTTCTTGAATGAAGTTAAAGTTTCTCGAGCCAAGAAAATTTTCTTGAGTCAAGAAAATTTTTTCTTGCTCCAAAATAATTTTCGTTTTCCTTAAAATTTTCTTGGCGCAAGAAATTTGTTTTTTGTGTGTGGTATTAAAAAAATTCATTTTTTAACTAATTTTAGCGTACAACTTAACTTTTTTACTCAAAATACATCAAAATTATTAAAATAAATAATTTTAAGTAAAAATATAAGGTATTATAAAAAAAATAATCTCATTAAATTACAATTTTTTATTTGAGACATTTATAAAATTTAAAATTAAACAAGTTTTTAACATATTAATAATAGACTAATTGAAAAATTTTAACTAAACTCCACTGAGAAATGACATATAAGCCATTTGGGAGTATGTGTGTTTTCAAAGGGAAGATAAATCTCCCAAAATCGAGCTGGATAAAATAATCTAAGTCAGTGAATAGGTTATGTATCACATTGGAATTAAAGCATAGCCATCTACCGACAATACTTACCAAAGAAATATTTAGTACCTATTACTAAATATTATTTGGTGGAAACAAATATTTATTTTGATGTAATAAGGCTTTGTTTATATTAATATAATTTATTTAGAATAAAAGAATGATTTATTAAACTGTAATAAATAATATTGATGGGTGAAAAATATTTTTTTCTCCCAAATAAATGACTGAAAATTTTGTTACTTAAGTTTAGTACTCTGTACTAAATCCTTCTATCAGTGTAGTTACTCAATGATTTAGTAACAAACCTTTAATTACCAAATATTTAGTAATAGTTACTAAATAATTTATCAAAGCCCATTTATTTCCACCAAATAAATATTTAGTAGTATTTAACAAATGATTTATTGCTACGCAATAAATCATTAATTGGTATTAAAGAAATTCATTTTTTAACTAATTTTAGCGTAAAACCTAACTTTTTTACTCAAAATAAATCAAAATAATTAAAATAAATAATTTTAAGTAAAAATATAAGGTATTATAGAGAAAATAATCTCATTAAATTATAATTTTTTATTTGAGACATTTATAAAATTTAAAATTAAACAAGTTTTTAACATATCAATAATAGACTAATTGAAAAATTTAAACTAAAGCATAGCCATCTACCGACAATACTTACCAAATAAATATTTAGTACCTACTACTAAATATTATTTGGTGGAAACAAATATTTTTTTTGATGTAATAAGGCTTTGTTTATATTAATATAATTTATTTAGAATAAAAAAATGATTTATTAAACTGTAACAAATAATATTGATGGGTAAAAAATATTTTTTTCTCTCAAATAAATGACTGAAAATTTTGTTATTTAAGTTTCATACTAAATTTTTCTATCAGTGTAGTTACTAAATTATTTAGTAACAAACCTTTAATTACCAAATATTTAGTAATAGTTACTAAATAATTTATCAAAGCCCATTTATTTCCACCAAATAAATATTTAGTAGTATTTAACAAATGATTTATTGCTACGCAATAAATCGTTTATTGGTATTAAAGAAATTCATTTTGTAACTAATTTTAGCGTAAAACCTAACTTTTTTACTCAAAATAAATCAAAATAATTAAAATAAATAATTTTAAGTAAAAATATAAGGTATTATAAAGAAAATAATCTCATTAAATTATAATTTTTTATTTGAGACATTTATAAAATTAAAAATTAAACAAGTTTTTAACATATCAATAATAGACTAATTGAAAAATTTAAACTAAACTCCACTGAGAAATGAAATATAAGCCATTTGAGAGTATGTGTGTTTTCAAAGAGAAGATAAATCTCCCAAAATCGAGCTGGATTAAGTCAGTGAATAGGTTATGTTTCACATTGGAATTAAAGCATAGCCATCTACCGACAATACTTATCAAACAAATATTTAGTACTTATTACTAAATATTATTTGGTGGAAACAAATATTTATTTCCATGTACTAAGGCTTTGTTTATGTTAATATAATTTATTTAGAGTGGAAAAATTATTTATTAAACTGTAACAAATAATATTGATGGGTAAAAAATATTTTTTTCTCCCAAATAAATGACCAAAAATTTTGTTACTAAATCAGTTTATAACTCCATACTGAATCCTTCTATGTTTTGTTTTTTTTATTTTATTAATTGCAATTAAACGACATTGAATTTCATAGCCATTCTTAATAGAGCATCTTCAATTCCTTCAAACAATTAAAAAAAAAATAATTTGACTCAATTAATGGATTTTTTGGCAAGCTACAGTGTTTACACTTCATTCTTAACAAACTGGAAAATTTTTTAAGCTATTTTGATAGATAGAATTAATCTCGATTAAATAATCTTGACAATAGTATGCAAAATATCTTGATTATGTTAACTAACAAGGCTATAATAATAAAAACAAGCAAAAATTTTTAATACCTTAATTTTAGCTCATTATTTTTGGAATTTAAATAAAAATTGGTGCTTTCTCTTGTTCTTTTGAATGTATTCTAGCTACAGACAATAACGAAGATAGGTTAACTTTTATTGCGCGAATATTAACCTGCTCTATAGCGGTCAGAATGATTTTATGACACAGATAAGTTAAGCTCAACTATAACTCAAAGTTAAACGACAAATACTATTAAAGTATCGTTAAATGTTTTGACCAAGTTGTGGAAAGGGAAGAGAACGCGGAAGAGTATTGGGTATATCTTTGCTGAGAGACTAGGTCGCTCGGTCGTACTACTGTTGCACCAGCATATTTTGATCATCATTCGTGCGTGTTTTTAAAATTATTCTTTTCTAATAATTTTTATGTTAGAAAATTAAAAAATCTGTAGATTTCTTTACAAAATTTCACTGCAAAGAAAAAATTAATTTTTTAACATATATTTTATTATTATTGTAAATAAAAAAATTTGAAGCTGAAAAAAAATGTAAATTTTTTTTTTTCAATTTTTTTACAAAGATAAAAATTTTTAATTAAACAATAAAAATTAATCTTTAAAAAAAATTATTGTCAATTTTATAATTAATAAGAAATTAATTTTTTTTTAATTAAAAAAAAATTTATTTCTTAAAAATAAAAAATTGTTTAAAATTTTAAAGCAAAAAAATTTTTTATTCTAAAATTGTTCATATTTTTCCATAAAAAATTTTTTTCTCAGTGCAAAAAGTAATAAAAAGTGTAAATAAAAAAATTTGAAGCTGAAAAAAAAATGTAAAATATTTTTTTTTCAATTTTTTTACAAAGAAAAAAAATTTTTTAATAATAAAAAATTGCCAAAAAAATAAAATTTTAAAGCAAAAAAATTTTTTACTCCAAAATTGTTCATATTTTTCCATAAAAAAATTTTTTGTTCAGTGCTAAAAGTAATGACAAGTTATAATTAGAGTGTCTTTAACAGTTGTCTGTTTTTTTAGTCTAAAAATCGAAGCCAGAAAGTTTAAAATACTCGAGATGAGTGTACACAACTGAAATAGAATAACGAGATCAATACAAAAGGAGGGTGTGTATCCCGGTCAATCGCTTGGGTTTTTACGGAGGGTTGAAATGAGGCTCGAGGGTGCATTAACCCTCCGGTCGTCGACCTCGCGAACCAGATACGTCACCCTCGCGTTTTCCTATACAGGATAGACAGTAATATACAAACTGTAGAATATAGAATATATATTTGTAGTGTGTTGCTTGTTGCGCGGTGTATAGTAGCTATTCCCTCGTTTCTCCCACTAGCACGCCATCACTTTTGATGTCGTAACGAGTCGTGATCTCATTTTCATTTGATTGCGCGCGCGGGTATTTTGGTGCTGCCACGAGGGTTACTGACCCCTTGTGCATCTACTACACAATCAGGTCATCCGCTTATTATTGTAGTAGGTGTTCTCCGCGTCATGTCTACGGAAGTCAAAAGATAGATAATTCAACTCTATTTTATTGCTATAATTTTGAACTCACTATCCTCTTATCAAGTCGTTTCAATTATTGATCTAATTAAACATCGAAGATCCTGCACAGAAAAAAAGGTTCAGTTGAGTCAAGAAAATATTTTTCTTCCTAATTATTTTCTTAAGCAAAAAAAAATTTTTTTTTGACAAGAAATTTCACTTATTCCAACAAAATTAATTCTCTTGCTTTGAGAAATACGTATCTTGTTCGAAGAAAATTTATTTAAGTCAAGAAAATCTTGTTGTTTTGAGAAAATTCAGCCTCTTGCTCCAAAAAATTTAGTTCTTGATAGAAGTTAATTTTCTTGTCTTGAGAAAATTTCTCTCTTGCTCCAAAAAATTAAATATAAAGATAGAAGTAAATTTTCATCAATATTTTTATTGATTAACATGTCTAATGGGAAGATCAAATAATATTGCATCATTTTTTTTCATTCAAAATGTATAATTGCACGCTAAAATAATATAAAATGGGTATCAAATATTCAAGAGAAAAATTTTCTCAAGGTGAGAAAATTTTTTTCTCAGCTGAAGTAAGTAGCGCTGCTTTCCTAAAGTATCTAAAAATCTTGATCAAATATAAAAATTTATTGTATCAAGTATTTATGATAATTTGAATTAAGAAAAAATGACTTCCATCAAGAATAGAATTTAAAGACAAATTTTTACTTCGGCCAACACAACTTTAGTCAGCCTTCACGTACCCGAAAATTTTCTTGAGCCAAGAATTTTGTTCTCCACACGAAAAGAACAAGATGACACTGGATATCATCCGAGATTATAGTCAGTGATATCTGTGGTGAAAAAATATTTCAGATAGTAGTTAAAAAAGTCCAGATTATACTGGGTGATATCTGGATTATACTCATTATAATCTGGATTATACTCATTATAATCCGGATTATACTAGCTACTATCTGAAATTTTTTTTCACTCAATATAATCTGGGATGATATTCAGTGTCATCTTGTTCTTTCCATGCAGTCAAGAAATTTCTCTTTCTGTGCACAGAAACAAGGTTTACTTGAGCTGAGAAAATATTTTTCTTCCTAATTATTATCTTGAGAAAAAAAAATTTTTTTTGAGAACAAATTTGACTTATTCCAACAAAATTAATTATCTTGCTTTAAGAAATAGGTATTTTGATCCAAGAAAATTTATTTAAGTTAAGAAAATCTTGTTGTTTTGAGAAAATTCAGCCTCGAGCTCCAAAAAATTTAGTTCTTGATAGAAGTTAATTTTCTTGTCTTGAGAAAATTTCTCTCTTGCTCCAAAAAATTAAATATAAAGATAGAAGTTAATTTTCATTAATATTTTTATTGATTAACATGTCAATTGGGAAGATCAAATAATATTTCATCATTTTTTTTCATTCAATATGTTTAATTGCACGCTAAAATAATATAAAATGAGTATCAAATATTCTCGAGAAAAACTTCTCAAGGTGATAAAATTTTTTTCTCAGCTAAAGTAGGTGGCGCTGCTTCCCTAAAGTATCTAAAAATCTTGATCAAATGTGAAAATTTATTGTATCAAGTATTTATGATCTGAATTAAGAAAAAATGACTTCCACCAAGATTATAATTTCTCTAAAAATTTTTACTTTGGCCAACACAACGTCGGTCTTCCTACAGGCACCCGAAAATTTTCTTGAGCCAAGAATTTTATGCTTCAGTCAAGAAATTTTTCCATCTTTGTATCTGATTTATTTTCGGACGATTAGCCCATTGAATTATTAATCAGCTATGGATTAGTCATGCACCTCAGCGGGGAATTCCATAAAAAAAGGCAAAGTTTTTTATGCGAAGCAAGCAAAGAGGATGACCGGAGATAGACCATGCCAAATAAAGCGATCACCGGGATATCTGTTCTAAGTGTGCTGTATTATACACCGGGGTACTAATTCTTGTAGGCCGTATTCTTTGCGGTGAATGCCCTCGAGGAAGAGTGCGGTGATGCACGTTTATTCGCGCATGCGCAGATCTTACGTACATCACCGTTACTTAGTTTCGCGGGCTCCCGAGTAGCTCTTCCTCCCCCGCCCTTATTCAATGTTCCCCTAGCCAATCTGCTGTATATGCATGTAGCCGTAGGTTTACTTGTCCTAAGACCCCTTCCACTTAGCGATATGCCGCGAGCTTAGTGGCGGTCGCATGCGGCTCCGGTCATTGCCCTCAGCTCTCAAGTATTCCCAGTGAATCCCATACTTTGTAATCTTTTAACTCTCGCAGTACTGGTCATAAACCAATCCTTGCTCTTCTTACTTCTCTTCCTATTCTCTTCCTCGGTCTGTCTCATTTTCTAGTATCTATTTTATTTTACACTATCTAGGCTTTTCATTTCATAAATATAATAATCATAATAATAATAATAATAATAATTCGAACATATTTTCATATAATTATAATTTTGCTTTATTAAATAATTACTTTTGTCAAAATGCACTGAACTTTCTTAAATATTGACATTTTTAAAGATATAAGCTCATCCTGATGTTACACTCATTAAGAGCTTTCACTTGAGTACCCACATGTATTTTTGATATATTTTTCATATATACATATATATATTATATATAAATATATGAAAAAATGATGTCGGTACACAAATGAAAGATCTTGATGAGTGTAATGTCAAAATAAGCTTATATCTATAAAAATTTCAATATTTTACAAGATACAAGGTCATTTCATAAATATTGACATTTTTGAAGATATAAGGTCATCGTAATATTACAGGCATCAAGAGCTTTCATTTGAGTACCCACATACATTTTTTATATATTTTTAATATATACATATTATATATATAATATATATAAAATATATAAATATATAAAAAATTGATGTAGGTACTCAAATGAAAGGTCTTGATGAGTGTAACATCAGAATGAGCTTATATTTTTAAAAATGTCAATATTTCACCAGATACAAGGTCATTTCTTAATTATTAACATTTTTTAAGATATAAACTCATTTTGGTGTTACACTCATTGAGACCTTTCATTCAAGTACCCACATGGCATTTTTTATATATTTTATATATATAGTATTTGTGAAATATATAAATATATAAAATATATGAAAAATTGATGTGGGTACTTAAATGAAAGGTCTTGATGAGTCTAACATCGGGATGAGCTTATATCTTTGAAAATGTCAATAGTTCACAAGATATTTATTAAAATGCCCTGTATTTTCTTAAATATTGACATTTTTAAAGATATAAGTTCATCCTGATATTACACTCATTATGAGCTTTCATTTGAGTACTCACATGCATTTTTGATATATTTTTCATATATACATATATATAATATATACAAAATATATAAATATATGAAAAATTGATGTGGGTACTCAAATGAAAGGTCTCGATGAATATAACATCAGAATGAGCTTATATCTTTAAAAATGTCAATATTTCACAAACTAAAAGGTCATTTCTTAATTATGTATCTAAAGATATAAATTTTACTAAAAAAACCGAATTCTTTCTTATTCTCTTAATAATAATAAAATTTATATAAATTAAAAAATAAAATAATAAATTAATCTCTTTGTTAATTTAAAAAAATAATAATCGTACGTCTGTGTAAATATTTATCCTAAAAATAATAAATGATATATATTTATAAATGACTTGAGACAAATTATAAAAGTGTTTGCCCTCTGACCTAGTTACTGAATAGATTGAGAAATCGATGCACTAACACCCTTCGTCACTCTCCCCGTTGGTTTCTCCACATACTGCTAGGTTCATCCAGGGTTGCTGCCCTCGTCCGGGCATTTAATACATCTCCCTCCAAAATAAAAAATTCTAACAAAATTATTTGCAATAGTTAAATATTATTGATAATAATAATAAAATTATTTCTTAGAATAATTTATTGAGAATTTTTAAACAAAAATTCTAATCACCTGCTTGCCGGGAACAAGTCATTGAAGTTGTATGTTATTAATTCTAGAATTATCTCAGGTACGGTGAAGCCTCAGGAGCTATATAGCTATAGCTGATCGGGAGCGGTCGGCGCCGCTGGAGCCAACGGTACTTCGCTCTCGCTCGGTGCACGTTGAGGTAGGCGAGGTCGCGAATATGACGTCACGTTTGGAGTTAGAAGTCATTCGCTTTTAAAATATTAAAAATTAGTTAAAATTTTTACAAAAATTAGTTAAAATTTTAACAAAAATTAGTTAAAATTTTTACATAAATTAGTTAAAATTTTTACAAAAATTAGTTAAAATTTTTACAAAAATTAGTTAAAATTTTTTTGTAAAAATTTGCCGTAAAAAAATAAAAGAAAAATTGTAAATTTTAATTAAAATTTATAATTTATAATTCATAATTTTTTTGGTTAAATTAAATTAAATAAAAAAATAAACAGATAAATTATTGAGACATTAAATTATTTTGGTTAAAATTATTTTCTTCACGTGATTCTCGCTGTCCTAGTTTATATTTAATGCCCGAAATCCCTGTTGCATAATCTACTTCCTCGAGCTCGTGCGACCCCAGCTGAGGTCGATGACCGATAGTCCGCTAGAACATTCGTATCCCAGAGAACGTCATTGTCACAAGACTAATCGTTAATTATATTTATTTCAAAGTAACCGTGATTCACTTGCTGTATACTAAAGTCCAATATTTTTGTCTATTTACTTTTTTTTATTAATGACATAATTATGAAATAAATAAATGTTTTTTTTTTATTAAAAAAATTTAGGATTAATAAAGATTTAAGAAAAAATTTGGATGCATTTATTTTAAAAAAAGTTAGCTGACAGTTATCAATTTTTTTAATTTTTATAAAAAATTAATTACAAAAAAAACTTTTTTTAATAATTTTATTTTTATAAAATTATGAAAAATTTTTAACCTCAATTTTTTTTAATTTTTATATTAAATTAATGACAAATAAAATTTTATTATAAATTAATTACTTATCAAATTTTATAATAAATTAATTACAAATAAAATTTTATAACAAATTAATTACAATAAAAAGGAAAAATATTTTTTTCAATTTTATAAATAATAATTTTATTTATATAAATTTATAAAAAAATTTCTGATGTACATTTTTAAAAATTTTTATAACTAATTAATTACATATAAAATTTTACAAATTAATTTTTATAACAAATTAATTACGATGATAAAAAATTAATTATAAAATAAAAATTGTTTTGTCAACTTTTTTAATAATAATTTATTTCTAATAAAATGATAAAGAAAATTTTAATATCAATTTTTCTTAAATTTTATAACAAATTAATTACATTAGGTACATTAATTACATAAAATAAAAATAATGAAAAAAAAAATTTTCTTTTTTCATTATTTTTATTTTTATTAAATTATAAAAAAATTTCTAATGTCCATTTTTCTTAATTTTTACAATAAATTAATTACAAATTAATTACAAAAAAATTTTACAAATTAATTTTTATAAAAAATTATTTTTTTATTTCTTCATTTTTATAAAATAATAAAAAAATTTCTGTCAATTTTTAAAAATTTTTACAAATTAATTCCAAAAAATTTTTTATAACAAATTAATTACACTAAAAAAAAATTTTTTTCTATTTTTATAAAGTTAAAATAAAAATTTTTTGTAGTAAACTTCAGTCTAAAAAAAATAATACCACGTGGAGATAATCTATAAATACTCTTAAATCCCAAAGAAAATAACCATGAGACATATTAATAATAAAAAAAAAATGAATATTAAAATAAAATTCCTTTAAGTAAATCTATTACATCAAAAACTTGATAATTAATTAATTAATTCCTCATACTAGCAAAAGTTTATATGAATATGGTGGCAACTATTGCTAAGGTGCAAGAATAGTATTATGGTCTAGCAAAACGTGATGATCATAACAGTGCAGGGGGCGCGAAAAACCCGTTAGTAGAGCGGCACTCGTACTCTTGATAGTTGGCGATGGTAGAGCTGGAGATCGGGTATGTATGATGAGGAGGTGTAGTGGGTAAATGTTCTCGTCGGTACTTCGGGAGACCAGGGGGGTGGAGTAGGGTAAGGGGAGAATGCACACCAAGCGCACGAGCGAGACCCAAACGTTACGCGCAGGGGACTCTCACTTTCACGCGGTGAACTGCGGGTGAATGTCCGGGAATTGGGTCAGAAGGCCCCCACCCTGCCCGGTGCCAACGGCAATGTGCTGAGGCTCCTATCCTCTGTGCTAGAGTAAACCAGTCGACTGACAAGCCTCGATACAAACGGTTGCTTCTTCAAGCAAAGATTCCTCTTACTCCAATTTAATATCAATTGCTCCTCAATTATCTGGATAATAAAATCATTATTCGTGAAATCACATCTGGTGACAGTGACTGTGTATTAGTTTTTGTGATTAATTAATTACAAATTAATTACAAATTAATTCCAAATTAATCACAAATTAATTATCAGATTTCCAAGATTTTTCTTCGCTCGACAATTTTATTTTTTTTTTTTTTTTGTTTGTTATTTTTTATTTTATATTGACACATGGGGTGCTTGTGCGAATGTGATATAGCTCCTAGAGCGGGTAGCGCTTGTTCCTCTGAATCTTCCTCCGACAGTGATAGCCAAACTGACGAATCTTTTATTGGATGTGATTCACAGGGGTTCTTTCGGAGGAGTATTCAACAGAAAATACAATATCGTCCTTGCACCAAAAATCAACAGTGCAGCATTTTGAGAATCAACAGGAATCGCTGTCAATACTGCAGACTTAAGAAGTGCATTGCTGTAGGCATGAGTCGAGATGGTAAGTTTTTTTTTTTTAATTTACATACATTTAAAAAAAAATTAAGTTGGATCAAGAGAAAAATCCTTGAAGCTAGAAAAAAATTTTGAAGAGTTTTATTGTCTTAAATAGACAAAATATTTTTTAATTTAATTAAATTTACTTGAATTGAAAAAAAATTTATTGGTTTTTGAATTTTTTTTACTCAAATTAACAAAATTATTAATTTTAAAATTATTAATTTATCAAAATTAATTCAACTTAATTTTTTTTTCTACTTATAAATAATCTAAATTATCGATAAATAATCTAAAGGATGAATCACGCTCCAATTTTAATAAATACAGAAAATAAATCAATTTTTTTTTAATTTAATTAAGAAATTTTTTATTGATTTAATCAATTTTTTTAATTTTTAAAATAATAAAATATTTTTTTAAAAAATATTTAGTCGACAAAAAAAATTAATAAATTATTTTTTTATTAAATTTAATCATTTATTTTGTGCATATACGCTCCAAAAATTAGCTTATTATAAACTTAACTTGATAAAAATCAACTTATAAATTATGAAAGTGATTGATAAATAATCTAAAGGATGAATCACGCTCCAATTTTATATTAATTCAAGGAAAAAATCTATTTTTTTAATTTTATTAAGAAATTTTTTATTGATTTAACTAAATTTACAAAATTAAAAAATTTTAATATTAATACAAATTTGTGGAATTTTAATAAATTAAATGAAATTTTTATTTTTACACCGCCAAATTTGTAAAATAAAATCACTTTAATTTATTATTATTACTCACTAATAATTTCTAAAAATAAAAAAATGGTTTATTAAATTTTTTACCCGTTTTTTAAAAATTAATTTTTAAAATTTGCTCCAAAAAAATTTTTCTAAAAATAACATTTTTTTTTTACCATTAAAAAACCTTCAAAATTATTTTAATCCAATAATTTTTCTCTTTAATTCAATTAAATTTTTTTTTTTCACTAATAATTTCTAAAAAAAAAACATGCAATAAATTAAAAAAAAATGTTTGATATAAAAATAACATAAAATAAATAAATAAATTAAAAAAAAAAGAAATTTAATATAAAAATAAAATAAATTAAACGTAAAAGGGCTGAATAATATTACGGATATTATAGAAATTTGGGTTAAGAGGTTATTGACCATTTACGCAATATTCTGAGCGACACGGGCTGTCGCAACTGGCGAAAGTGTCTGTACGAGAAAGTATCTACTGTAATGCAATGTAACAGGCGATGTAAACTAAAAAAAACATACGATAAATAATAAATAAAAATTATCATTAATTGTTACATAAAACTATAAAAAAAAATTGCGAAAAATGAGCCGCGACCCGCGAATGACCTGACAAAAAGCAAACAGTTGGTTCAATGACCTCCCCCATTTTTTTATTGATTCAATTAATTGGTAATCATTTAAAATCTTATCAAAGTATGTCAGTTGATAAATTATTAATGAATTTAAATTTAAATTCTAAAATAATCTCAAAATATTGAATTTTATCAAGTTGGATAATTAATAATTAAAATCAGTCATCAATTAGTCACTATTATAAAAAAAAAGTCATTATATTGGCAAACAACAAATCTTAATCACTAATCAGTGATCACTAATCAGCTAAAAGACACGTAAAAGCTCGAGGGGTCAATAGACGGCGTAGCCTGGATAAGTACTGACGGCTTGGCGTCAGTAGAAAGAGTACCGCTACGCCGACGCCGAGTTTTCTGTCCTTATCAGCCTCAACTCGTGCAGTATCACTACCACCCCCCACCTCCCACTCCCACCCCGCCCCCACCCATTCCTCCCACTCCCACGAATCTCCCACGGAGGTTATTTGGTAGCTGCTCGAATCTTCTGTTCCATACGTATGTCGGTTCGATGTTCGTTGTTCGGTCTGTGCACTGCTCCCACCTCCCACCTCCCACCTCCCACTCTAAACCCGAGCGTACGCCGACACGTGGCGCTACCACGAGAACGGAGACCTCGCGAACTTTTAGTCTCAATTTCTATTGCTGTACTCACTCTATTGCTGCTCCCCACTATGGAGTCTTATCGATATACTTTCCCCCACCTAAGGATTACTTGCCTTCCCCGACGACCCCTTTTCTATAAGCGGCTCACTGATCAAATCCGACGACGCATGCTCGAGTTAACCACTAGGGTTCATCTACGTGACAGCGGGCATACGCCGTAATAAATACCCTCGCTCTTTATTGATAATGAGTTATGTTATTTTGTTTGAAATAATTAGCAATTTTGTGATTGGAAATTTTTTTTTAGTTGAAATTTTTATATATTTTTTTGGATAAATTGTTTTGCGGTTTTTTGTTTAGAAAAATTCTTTTAAAAATTTATGAAAAATTGGAAATTTTTATAAATTTTTTTGGATAAATTGTTTTGCAGTTTTTTGTTTAGAAAAATTCTTTTAAGAAAATTTATGAAAAATTGGGAATTTTTATAGATTATTTTGCGGTTTTTTGTTTAAAAAATTTATAAGAAAAAATTGAATTTTTTTTAAGATAAAAAAGTTAATTTGTTAAAAGTTTTAATTTTTAAATGAAAAAAAAATTTTTTTTCGTCGAAAAAACAATTTTTAATATACAATTTGTAAATTTTCATCCAAAATAATTTTTTTTTTTCAATTCAGAAAAATTTTTTTTTCTCAGTATCTAAATAAATTGGTAAGAATTTAAATATTTTTCTAAAAATTAATTTTTATTTTTTACTATAAAATTTTTAAAAATTTTTTAAAGCATTTTATATTTTTTTTAAGCTTCACATTTTCTAATTTACAAAAATAAATCTCAAAAATTCTTACAAATATATTTTTACTGAAAAAAAAATTTTTTTTTTTTTTAAAATTGATCAATTTTGACAAAATAAATAAATTTGTTTAAAATTTCAAACGATTTCAAGTCTTAATTAAAAGAAATTTATTTATTTATTTATTGAAATAAAAATTTATCTCACAATAATTTCCCTAATAATTATTTTATTCACTATAGAGTTTTATTTGCATAATTTCACAATTTTATACCCAGAAAAAATAATATTCTTAAATCAAATTTATAATTTTCTTGATTAAATTAAATTTTACTTGATTTCAAGACAATAATCCTTTTCAAAATTATTTTCTTGGTTCAAAAATTTCTCTCGAATCAAATTAATTTTTTTTTCAGTGTACAAATTTATAAATTTCCTTAATAAAAGAGTTAGCCATTTCAAAATTTTTAGAAATTTTTTAAAAAAATTACACTTAAAAAATAAAAAAAAAAATTTTACATGTAAAAAACTTAAAAAACTACAAGTGCAATTTTTTATAAAAATTTTTTTAGTTGTAATTTAATGAATAAAAAAAATCAAAAATTTTTAGACGTCTGCTAACTTCAGTGTCATAAAATAGAAAAGAAAAACAAAATTTAAACTTGTAAATTAACCAAAAAAATTACAGTAAGTAAATTTCTTTAGTAAGTAAATAAAATAATTAAAAATTTCTAATTTTGCTTTAAATAAATAAATAAATTTATCTTTTTAACAATTAATCACCACAAAGAATAATTACTAACAATAATAAAAACAAACACATGAAAGTGATGAAAATGAGCACAAATAGGTTCAAGGAAGTATTAAAACACCTCGGAGGGCGTCGAAGGTCACCCATAGGGGTGAGCTACCCTAAAAAGTAAAAAGAAGTCCTAGAATACGGGTGAATTAAATAAAAAGGACAGATAGAGAGAATCGTCGGCTTGTTGAACGTTCTATTTGTAATAATATAAAGCAGCTGGTTGCTTGTTGGGCTTAATTTATTATTATTATGATTATTATTTTTATAGAGATGTACACACAAGTATATATATAGGTCGGTGGTACGCCTCACGCGGCTACCACTGAAACCAAGTTCAAGGCCAAAGGCTCGGTAAAGGCCACAATCAGCTCGCGGCGCAGTGGGAGGGAGGGAGGGGGAGCGCGGTGATAGGTGAATAAGTGGGGGCGGGATCGTATGGGGGAGGGGGATTGTTGAACGCAACTCGCGGACGCGGGACGTCATTTAGTTGGCGGTGATGCTGTCTCGCGTAACCACGCGCTGTCTCCTCCCGTCTTTTATTAACGCAAATGTGCGCTTGAGTTTACATGCGGTAAATAGTACGTGCCATTTTTACGCTCGGAGTGACTTGATTAATTAAAGTCAGCCGGTACAATATTTTTTGTGGTTATTGTTTTTGTTATTGTGATTAATTATATTTATATATATATATTTATGGAGTGGATTTAAACTATCAATGTGAAGTGTTTGTTTTTTGCGCGGGACAGTGCTCGCGTGGATAATAACAAGCTTTAATAATTGTTTATAAATTTTTAAATACATAAATTGTTTATGAAAATTATACTCATGCCCAAAATCATGGGAGACGAGTTACCTATCCTCAAGGGGATCCTTAATGGTGTTGTCAACTATCATAATGCACGTAGGTGTCTTTTTTATTGATAAGGTTGACAGTGAAAGTTTTTAAATTAAATTTATTTGAAAAAAAAAAGACGAAATTTTTATAAAAAAAATTTAATCAGTTGACATCTAATTCTTTTTTTTGATTTTCACTTTTAATTTATAAACGTGAAAGCTTTTTTTAATAATTTAGTAATTGCAGTGTATTTTTTTAAATATTGACATTTTTAAAGATATAAGCTCATCTTGATGTTACACTCGTCAAGAGCTTTCATTTGAGTACCCACATGCATTTTTGATATATTTTTGATATATACATATATATGATATATATAAATATATAAAATATATGAAAAATTGATGTCGGTACTCAAATGAAAGGTCTCGATGAGTGTAATGTTAGAATGAGCTTATATCCTTAAAAATGTCAATAGTTGACAAGATATAACGTCATTTCTTAATTATTGATATTTTTTAAGATATAAGCTCATTTTCATGTTATACTTATCAAGTGCTTTCATTTGAGTACCCACATGCATTTTTGATATATTTTTGATAAATACATATATATGATATATATAAATATGTAAAATATATGAAAAATTGATGTGGGTATTCAAATAAAAGGTCTTGATGAGTGTAGCATTGGGATGAGTTTATATCTTTAAAAATGTCAATACTTGACAAGATACAAGGTCATTTCTTAATTATTGACATTTTTTAAGATATAAACATATTTTGATGTTACACTCATTGAGACCTTTCATTTGAGTACCCACATGACATTTTTCATATATTTTATATATATAGTATTTGTAAAATATATAAATATATAAAATATATGAAAAATTGATGTGGGTACTCAAATGAAAGGTCTTGATGAATGTAACATCGGGATGAGCTTATATCTTTAAAAATGTCAATAGTTCACGAGATAAAAGGTCAATTCTTAATTATTCTCTTACTAATATAGATTATGAAAAAAATTTTTTTTAATATTTTTTTTAGTGAAATTAATTTATTAAAAAAATTGATATTTGTCAGCTAATTTTATTCTCATTATATTATGACAGAAAATTTTTAATCAATTCAATTATTATAATAAAATAATTTACAAGTGAAAGTTAAAAAAAATTATTAATGAAAATTTTTTAAAGAATTTTGTCATAAAAATAAAAAAAAATTGTCAATATTTAATTAATTATAATAAATAAATAAATAAACAATATTGTTGACTTTCAATTAAGAATCGGGAACTTTCCATAATATAACCGGGAATACTTTCATCTGTTGAGAAAGTTTCGCTCTCGCTTTCCCTCTTTTCAATTCCTGATCGAATGACTCTGTACATGATGATAATGAAACGTAGTTTATACAACAAAATATCAACAATAAAAATATAATTAAATTGTAACACATTGAATTGTATTGTATTGACCTTGCATTGTGAAAATAGTTAGACTCTTACAGTTTTAACTTGTCACGCGATACGACAAACCATGGTTGTCTCTGAAGGTTATTTAACTTCCCTGGTCTCGACCCTGCGCTGATGATTCATCCATTGATTATATACCATTAACAATTTATCATGCAACTGTATTTTCCTTTAAAATCAATGACAATTATTAATAAAAAAAAATGTTTTTTTTTTATTGTTTCAGCGGTTCGATTCGGCCGTGTGCCAAAACGTGAAAAAGCCCGAATTCTGGCAGCGATGCAGCAGAGTTCCCATAGTCGTTCTCAAGAGAAAGCAGTTGCTGCCGAACTGGAGGATGAACAGCGTCTTCTAGCGACAGTAGTGCGTGCTCACCTTGACACATGTGATTTTACCCGCGATAAGGTCGCTCCGGTACTCACAAGGGCACGAGAAACACCCAATTATACAGCCTGCCCACCAACCTTGGTAAGTACTCTGTCATTCATAAATTTTAATAATTTTTTACTAGAAATCTAGACTTCCGAGATTTTATGAATAAGAAAATTTTGGCACTGCACAGAAAAAAAGGTTTTCTTGAGCCAAGAAAATATTTTTCCTAATTAGTTTCTTGAGGGAAAAAAAATTTTTTTTTGACAAAAAATTTCACTTATTCCAACAAAATTAATTCTCTTGCTTTAAGAAATACGTATCTTGATCCAAGAAAATTTATTTAAGTCAAGAAAATCTTGTTGTTTGGAGAAAATTCAGCCTCGAGCTCCAAAAAATTAAGTTCTTGATAGAAGTTAATTTTCTTGTCTTGAGAAAATTTCTCTCTTGCTCCAAAAAATTAAATATAAAGATAGAAGTAAATTTTCATTAATATTTTTATTGATTAACATGTCAATTGGGAAGATCAAATAATATTTCATCATTTTTTTTCATTCAATATGTATAATTGCACGCTAAAATAATATAAAATGGGTATCAAATATTCTCGAGAAAAATTTTCTCAAGGTGAGAAAATTTTTTTCTCAGCTGAAGTAGGTGGCGCTGCTTCCCTAAAGTATCTAAAAATCTTGATCAAATATAAAAATTTATTGTATCAAGTATTTATGACAATTTGAATTAAGCAAAAATTACTTCTACCAAGAATAGAATTTAAAGAAAAATTTTTACTTCGGCCAACACAACTTTGGTCTTCCTTTAGGCACCCGAAAATTTTCTTAAGCCAAGAATTTTGTTCTCTCAAGAAATTTTTCTTTCTGTGTAGTAGTTTGGATACTTTTTAAATAAATTTAAAATTGAATAATGCTATGAGATCATTTACAAATAATTTAATGGACAAATGTGACCGAACAAATTTATAGAACCAACAAACTAATAAAAACTTCTCCAAAAACTTGATATAAAAAATTGACTACTAAAAAATACATAAAACCACCGACACTAATTCTTATCAAGACCTTTCTGATGATACAAAATTAATCTATAATAATTCCTTTAAAAAAAAACAATAAGCTCGTCACAAAATTTTCCTTATTCTCTCAATTATTTAAATCATAAACATCGCTGAAAAAATATCAAACCCAATTTACGATAAAGATATACCCGTTAAAAAATTTTTCTTAGTCTCTTAATTACATAAATTTTTGACATATAACCACATTAACATGTACAAAACAATATAAATGAACCAAATTTTCTTTATTCGCGAAATTCTAATCTATTTATTCAAAAATTTATCATTATAAACTAACTAGTTTAAAAAAAGCATATAAAACATTAAAAAGGCACAAATTTAAGTCTCTCCCTTTCCAAAAATACACGGAAAAAATAAAACTTGAAAAATTACAGTACAAATAGTAATGTGTCCCGTCGTATTTAATTAAAAACTAGAAAAATTACAGATCGAAATAGCATTTTTCTAAATTCAAACTTTGAATGTTAATTTTTAGAGCTTTCGATGTTATATTTACATTTTACAATGTAATTTTTACAAAATCTGTAATAATTACAATTTGAAACTGTAATTTTTCCAGTTTTCATCAAGGAGCGCCACGTTACATTGTATAATGTAATTTTTCTTTTTTCCGTGAACTAAATTTAATTTCAAAAATTCATTTTATCATATAATTCACCCAAAATAAATTTTCCTAATTCTTTAAATTGACTATTTAATTATTACGCAATAACAAAACATTGACCTCGACTGAAAAAACTTTCGTGGCATCACCCGAACCTTGAAAGATTACCTCGTAACGCGGAAATAGTTATATGAAGGCGTCCTCGAGACTAAAAGACGGAAGTAAACATCTAGTTAAAAGTCACTCTCGGAGGTCACCAACAATTCTTTCAACAAGCCTTTGTTCCTAAGTACAAATAATTAACAATCCCAAAATCTTTCTGATTGCAGGCATGTCCGCTGAACCCAAACCCCCAGCCACTAACCGGTCAGCAAGAGCTCCTTCAGGACTTCTCAAAGAGGTTTTCCCCTGCGATACGTGGAGTAGTGGAGTTCGCAAAACGCATTCCTGGTTTCAACCTGCTGGCCCAGGACGACCAAGTGACCCTGTTAAAAGCCGGAGTGTTTGAAGTCCTTCTAGTAAGACTCGCGTGTATGTTCGACGCCCAAACAAATAGTATGATCTGTCTAAACGGGCAAGTGCTCAAAAGAGATTCCATCCACAACAGTAACGCGCGATTCTTAATGGACTCAATGTTTGATTTTGCCGAGCGCGTAAACTCATTACGGCTTTCCGATGCCGAATTAGGACTTTTCTGTTCAGTGGTAGTGATTGCGGCTGATAGGCCGGGTTTGCGTAATACTGATCTTGTCGAGCGTATGCATAACAAACTCCGTAATGCCCTCCAGACTGTTTTAGCGCAAAATCACCCTCAGCATCCGGATATTCTTCGCGAATTGCTCAAAAAAATTCCCGATCTCAGAACTCTTAATACTTTACACTCAGAAAAACTCCTTGCGTTTAAAATGACTGAACAGCAGCAACAATTGCAAGCTCAGCAGCAGCAACAGCAACAACAACAACAACAGCAGCAACATCATCAACAACAGCAGCAACAACAACAGCAGCAGCAGCAGCAGCAATGGCCAATGGAAGAAGAACCAACAGTTTCCTGGGGATCTGCATCGGACGTGACCCTAGACGAAGCGGTAAAAAGCCCTTTAGGAAGTGTCTCAAGCACCGAAAGCACTTGCAGCGGCGAAGTAGCTTCCCTAACCGAGTACCATTCAACCCCGGGGCATCACGCATCAAGTGCGCCCCTTTTAGCAGCAACTTTAGCCGGTGGACTGTGTCCTCACCGGCGCCGCGCTAATTCCGGAAGCACCAGTTCAGGTGACGACGAATTACACCGCACTGCAATGTCCAAAACTCCCCAACCGCCGCAATGTCCGCGATTTCGCAAACTGGATTCGCCTAGCGACAGCGGAATAGAATCTGGCACTGAAAAAACTGATAAGCCAGCAAGCAGCAGCGCTAGCAGCGCGCCCACTTCTGTTTGTTCGAGTCCCAGGTCAGAAGACAAAGAGGTCGAAGACATGCCAGTGTTAAAAAGAGTCCTTCAGGCGCCTCCGCTTTACGATACTAATTCGCTGATGGACGAAGCCTATAAACCTCACAAAAAATTCAGGGCGCTCAGGCAAAAGGACAGCGCTGAAGCAGAACCTGTTGTTGTTCAACACACCCAATCTCAATTGCATTTACACCTTACCTCCCCCGCAAGGAGCCCTTCCGCGAGTCAATGTCCCCAAACTGCAAGCTTGCTCAGCAGCACGCACTCGACTTTGGCTAAAAGCTTGATGGAGGGGCCAAGAATGACTGCTGAGCAGCTTAAACGGACTGATATTATTCATAACTATATTATGCGCGGTGAAGCAAGTCCCAGGTCGCCAAATTCAAGTCCCTCACCTGCGGAACAGTGCGCTTCTACTACTACCCTTGCAAGGTCGCCTTCGCAGAATCAGGGGCTGCTTCAGTGCGCTACTGGGTACTCTAGGTGGCCTGCTACTTCGGTTATTACCACTACTACCGGTAGGCAGCAGCAGCAGCAGCAGCAGCAACAACAACAACATCAACAACAACAACAACAGCAGCAAAATTCTAACTACCTCGTTATTGGAACACCCGGGTCACCTAGATATCTTTCCGCTGCAGCAACGAGTACTAGCACGAGTCCCAGGCTGAATTCTAGCAATTCTACTACTTTAGTACTATCAGGGTGTCCTAATAATATGATGGAGCTGCAAGTAGACATTGCTGACAGTCAACAACCCTTAAATTTGTCCAAAAAATCGCCGTCCCCATCGCCCAGACCTATTGTTGGACAATGCAAGGTTCTTTCTCTTGAAGCGTAGTCCTGTTAATTTTTTTTGATCCTACCTGTGAAAAATTTAGTGTTTTTGTTGTGGAAAAATTAAAATTGTATCAGTGCCAGGACGCTCTAATTGCGCGTGACAAACCAAATAATTTATTATTTAAAAATTAACTGATAATAATTATAAGATAATTAATACGGAGGTAATATCTAATCCGTGTGTGCCCCCCCACCTATTTTATAGTGCTAAAAGGAAGATGGACACTTAAAGTGGCATCGATAATTATGTCTTAGAAATCAGTCTAGATATTAATTGATTGATAATGTTGAAATGAATTTAAAATAAAATATTCTATGTGATAATCATGAATATCGCGCATCTTGTATAGTATCCATCTCATTCATAAATCATTACTCTATAATAATGTAATTTTAATTTCTATTATTTAAGATAATTATTGTTATTTTAAGAATAATTATATCCGTACATTTAAAATTTGTGTCTGTAATAATTAGACACAGTATGAATGTAATTGTGCGAGTCGGGGCTATTTGAATTGGCAAATTATCTAAAGAGAAATATCATTTTTTTTTGAGACTGATTGGCTTTTTGGCCCTCCAGTTTGCAATTACTGTACCTTTATATCATGTATCATCGTATTAGATGAATGATTTAATGAAAATTTAATTAATAATTATTGAATATAATACAGGAGTTATTAATCTTAATGAAATGTCCTGTTATTTAGGGTGTTAGTTTGTAGGAATTATATTATTGTGGATGTGTGAGATATTTTAGAGTGATTTCTGATGTACATATTTAATGTAAGATGTAGTTTAGAAAAAAAAAAAAAAAAAACATTCATTCAGTTTTGGCGATAAATTTTTCCTAAAATAATATTAATTATTAATTATAATTAGGTTTAATAATTATGATAATTATAATGATAATAATGTAATAATATTATTATTAATGGTGATGATAATAATAATTTATAATTATAAAAAAAAAAGTCAAAATTTATTCAAAATTGTGGATGATTTGAAAAAAAAAATTTAATTTTTTCGAAATATGCGGCGGGCCGCCGCCGACATGTTGTTGAGACGCCCGCCTTATCCCCCCACACAAATAATCTGCCATTTGTATCCTATTAGCATTTCACAATTGCATAGTATTAAAAATATTTACACGGAAAATAATTTATTTAAATTATAACTAAAATAATTCCATTTTTTTTTTGAAAATTTCAAAAAGTTTTTTTCTTGAAAAAAAATTTTTTTTTGAACAAATTTTTTGTTGTAAAAAAATTTTTTTCCAAAAAAAAATACTTCATTTTTGAAAAAAATTTTTTTTTAAAAAAAAAAAAACTTCAATATTAAAAAAAAATTTTTTTCAAAAAAAAAACTAATGTTAAAAAAAAAATTTTTTTTGAACAAATTTTTTTTTTGTAAAAAATTTTTTTTTCAAAAAAAAACTTTATTTTTGAAAATAATTTTTTTTAAAAAAAAAATCATTTTTGAAAAAAAATTTTTTTTCAAAAATTTTTGTCTTGAAAAAAAAATTTTTGCTTAAAAATTTCATTTTATTTTCCTGTCAAAATATTGCATTAAAAAAAAAATTTTTTTATTTTTTCAATTTTACTGTGCTCATATATCTTGTATAAAAATAATTATTTAAATATATAAATATGTATGCTTGAGCACAAGCCAGTAATTAATCCCTTAATTAAAAAGAAAAAAAAAATAATTTTTCAACTCAATAAAATTTGCAATAAAGGTAATTAATTTAAAAAAACAGGATTGGAAATAAAAATGATAAAAAAAAATAATTAAAAAATCTAGCATTGATATTCGTAATACTGTTATGCATAAACTACACATAAATAATAATTATAATAAACGATACATAAAGTATGATATATTTCTCTATCCATTAAGAAAAACTGTAAAATCAGTTGTTTTTGATGAAAAAAACAAAATGCGCATGAATACAAAGCAGCCCCGCATATTGCCCAGTGAGCACGTAATTTTGTACGCTTGGGAGTTGTGAGGTCGTCTGAATAAACATTGTCTGGTGAATTATACATAAATCTGTCATTTTTTATTTATTACAATAAGTACCTTCCTTACTTCCTTAAAAATTATTTTTCCTTATTCCGTGATTTTTTATTATCTATCCACGTAACAATACTTTATATTTAATTACTAGTTATGAGTTATTAGATATCGCTAAGTGTTAAACTTTATCAAAGTTTAACTGTAAACGCGCAAGCATGACTATTATTTTATGAATTACCTTGAACCTTCTAATCGTTCATGGCTTAAAGGTTAATAATGACGCAGTTGTAATTCTTGATAAGGCTTATCTGCGGATTAATTTAAAGAATTTTTAAAAAATATTACTTTTTTTAATTGATGTACCAAGCTTAATAATATAATTGCCAGTACTAGGTTTTTTTTCGTAGTTTATCTTTTCAAATAAAATTTAATGCGCATTAGATGTTCAAGGTTACTTAAAATCTATTTTACTTTATTTTTCTAAATTATTATAATAAAATAAATTGTATAATTGATTCTAAAAGAAAAAAAAATAATTAAGTAATTTCTTACGGAGTATTTTATATTTTTTTTTTGAATTATTGGCGCCAATTTTTCTTGTCATGCGCACGCAGTCTAAAAGAATTTAGTAATATGATTGGTTGATCTAATTTTAACTTGATTAAGTGGCGCCATAGTTTTCACGTCAGAGAAATAAGAAAAGTTATTTTGTTTTTGTACGTGTGATTCATAGTGAATTTTAATAAAAATTCATTTAAAAAAAAAACTACTTCAACTAGGCTACTGATATGAAATGCGGCACCAGTTAAACGAATTATGGAACTAATAAAAGAAGCCCGGTCGTGATACATCAATTTTTTCGGGAGTTATCGTGTTTACATACAAAGTCAGCGCACAGACATCCGAACGTCCACGTAAAATTTTTTTCGAAACGTTTTTTTTTCAAAGTACCAACACAAAATTATTTTTATAAACTATAAGATGGATTGATTAAAGTGTTTTCTCGATGTACGTCTACTCATATTATTGTATAAGTGCAATATGGTTGTGATAGAGGCATTTGAAGATCACAAAATTGCTTGACCTTGACGAGTCGGGAGTAAAGCACTACCTCAACCGCTTCGCGCTATGAGGTGTGCAAAAAAATTATTTCTCGACAAAAATTCATAATTTTATTGAATCATATAAAATTAATTTTTTTCGTATTATGAAAAAAAAGTTTATTTATTTTCTATCTATTATTTAAAAAAAAATGTTCCTTAGTTTTTTTTACTCCATCATCAATTGGATAAAAATTTTTATCGCTTTTTCACTGACAACTCGAAATAAAAGCTTTATGCTAAATACATAATTTGAATTACTCGAAAATTTATTGGTTTGAATTTTGATTTTTGACAAAACGTTTTTACCACATGTTAACTGTAATACTCTTTATTCTACAAAATTTTAGTACAAACAAGTTGTTAAATACGGTTAAATTTCTTTAACAGATATATTACTTACACAGAAAAAAAGGTTGACTTGAGCCAAGAAAATATTTTTCTTCCTAATTATTTTCTTGAGCGAAAAAAAAATTTTTTTTTGCCAAGAAATTTCACTTATTCCAACAAAATTAATTCTCTTGCTTTAAGAGTTACATATTTTGATCCAAGAAAATTTATTTGTCAAGAAAATCTTGTTGTTTTGAGAAAATTCAGCCTCTTGCTTCAAAAAATTTAGTTCTTGATAGAAGTTAATTTTTTTGTCTTGAAAAAATTTTTCTCTTGTTCCAAAAAATTAAATATAAAGATAGAAGTAAATTTTCATTAATAATTTTATTGTTTAACATGTCAAATGGGAAGATCAAATAATATTTCATCATTTTTTTTCATTCAATATGTATAATTGCACGCTAAAATAATATAAAATGGGTATCAAATATTCTCGAGAAAAATTTTCTCAAGGTGAGAAAATTTTTTCTCAGCTGAAGTAGGTGGCGCTGCTCCCTAAAGTATCTAAAAATCTTGATCAAATATAAAAATTTATTGTATCAAGTATTTATGATAATTTGAATTAAGAAAAAATGACTTCCACCAAGAATAGAATTTAATGAAAAATTTTGACTTCGGCCAACACAACTTCGTTCTTCCTTCAGGCACCCGAAAATTTTCTTGAGCTAAGAATTTTGTTCTCCAATTAAGAAATTTTTCTTTTTGTGCATAGAAAAAAAGGTTCACTTATATTAATTCAAGAAAATATTTTTCTTCCTAATTACTTTCTTGAGCGAAAAAAAAAATTTTTTTTGCCAAGAAATTTCACTTATTCCAACAAAATTAATTCTCTTGCTTTAAGAATTACATATCTTGATCCAAGAAAATTTATTTGTCAAGAAAATCTTGTTGTTTTGAGAAAATTCAGCCTCTTGCTTCAAAAAATTTAGTTCTTGATAGAAGTTAATTTTTTTGTCTTGAAAAAATTTTTCTCTTGTTCCAAAAAATTAAATATAAAGATAGAAGTAAATTTTCATTAATAATTTTATTGTTTAACATGTCAAATGGGAAGATCAAATAATATTTCATCATTTTTTTTCATTCAATATGTATAATTGCACGCTAAAATAATATAAAATGGGTATCAAATATTCTCGAGAAAAATTTTCTCAAGGTGAGAAAATTTTTTCTCAGCTGAAGTAGGTGGCGCTGCTCCCTAAAGTATCTAAAAATCTTGATCAAATATAAAAATTTATTGTATCAAGTATTTATGATAATTTGAATTAAGAAAAAATGACTTCCACCAAGAATAGAATTTAATGAAAAATTTTGACTTCGGCCAACACAACTTCGTTCTTCCTTCAGGCACCCGAAAATTTTCTTGAGCTAAGAATTTTGTTCTCCAATTAAGAAATTTTTCTTTTTGTGCATAGAAAAAAAGGTTCACTTATATTAATTCAAGAAAATATTTTTCTTCCTAATTACTTTCTTGAGCGAAAAAAAAAATTTTTTTTGCCAAGAAATTTCACTTATTCCAACAAAATTAATTCTCTTGCTTTAAGAATTACATATCTTGATCCAAGAAAATTTATTTGTCAAGAAAATCTTGTTGTTTTGAGAAAATTCAGCCTCTTGCTTCAAAAAATTTAGTTCTTGATAGAAGTTAATTTTTTTGTCTTGAAAAAATTTTTCTCTTGTTCCAAAAAATTAAATATAAAGATAGAAGTAAATTTTCATTAATAATTTTATTGTTTAACATGTCAAATGGGAAGATCAAATAATATTTCATCATTTTTTTTCATTCAATATGTATAATTGCACGCTAAAATAATATAAAATGGGTATCAAATATTCTCGAGAAAAATTTTCTCAAGGTGAGAAAATTTTTTCTCAGCTGAAGTAGGTGGCGCTGCTCCCTAAAGTATCTAAAAATCTTGATCAAATATAAAAATTTATTGCATCAAGTATTTATGATCTGAATTAAGAAAAAATGACTTCCACCAAGAATAGAATTTAAAGAAAAATTTTGACTTCGGCCAACACAATTTCGGTCTTCTTTCAGGCACTCGAAAATTTTCTTGTCAAGAATTTTGTTTTCCAGTCAAGAAATTTTTCTTTCTGTGTACATCCTATTCATTATCATTAATGCTTGACCTTAACGAGTCGGAAGTAAAGCACTACCTCATGCGCTTCGCGCTATGAGGCGTGCAACAAACTATCTTATATTTTATTGGAACTACTTAAGAAGGCACGCTGCATCTTAATAGACATCTTTATCAACCTACGCACAGTTGCTAATACTTTCCCCTTTATAGAAAGCACGTGCCGGCTGAAAGCTTGTGGACGTACGTCGTTTGACGACCTGCTTTGAGTAGAGAGAGATAATCTCATGGTGAACTTTGATATTAAGTTTCTGCATCATACAATAAACCTCGTAAGTGGAATTAGTTTGTTAATTGATGTGATTCCGGAAATTAATTAATAAGTTGAATTAGAATGACGAAAAATAATTCTTTAAAGGATTTTGATTTTTTTCCAAGCGTCTTTAATTCGATACTACTTGATACTTAAGGCTCTTATCGAAGGTCAAGTGTCGCTCGCTTCAGTCGCAGCTGTTTCACCCAACGGGCATCGACAGGTGGATTACAATGGCCAATGATGTGGACATTAAGCGGTAAGTATGGATAATCACTTAATAATAAAAATTTTTTTCTAGACTCACAATCACTTTAATTACACTGAGAAAACAGTTTGTTTGATTTAAATTCGTAGATTTATTTAAAATAACTTAAAAATACGTATTTAATATGAACAAATTTGTTTGATTTAAATTTGGATTACTTTAAACTAAATACTATTTTGTTTTGGTTTATTTGATTGAATTCGCCGATTTATTTCTTTCAAATTTTGTTAATAATTGACAAATCTCGTTTTAAATAAATCATAAGACGTTTGTGTCGTTATTGTCGCTATTTAAGTTATCGTAATTTTAATATCTACACGGGAAAAAATTTCTGGGAAAATTTACGATACAACTATTGTAAAGCTGGACTATACTTTTATTACTATTAATTGTCAAATATTTTAGAAGAAAAAATACTATTTATTCATGAAAAATTACGATATTACTATTGTAAAAAGTAAGAGATGAAAATTTCCAGTGCTGCCTCTGTATCTTTCCAATAGAACTATAGCAAATTTTACAATAGTTGAATTGGAATGTTTCTCAATTAGTGTGAGTGATGGCCGTGACAGCGCTAGACTCCGAGTTTATGTAAATGTTAAATGGTATGGGTCTTAGTTTAGCTTGGATAGCGTAGAGGGAGAGTCTCTGGCTGCCACCACAGTGTTCTGGGTTCGATTCCCAGATAACACAAAAATGTCGGTTTCTTTTTTCGATTACTGTACAGGTACCAATTATTCCAACCTTCTATCTCTCTCCCTCCCTATTATTTCTTTTAAAAAAACCAACTGTGAATTTTTACAATAGTTAAATTGTAAAGTTCACTAACACATATTGTATAATTTGCTCTATAGTATCCGACTTTTTAAGACTCTTGCTAGTCTTATTTGTTGGATAAAATTTACAATAGTAGATCGTAAAAATTACTAAATGAGAAGTATAGTCCACCGTTACTATTTTATTTAGTAAAAATTACAATAGTAAAATAGTAAAAACTCCTTCAATTTTCTTTCCGTGTATATCGTCGCCTGTTATAATTGAGTCATTTGCACGACTCATGATGCGAAGCATCAGAGAGTGCTTTACGATCAAAAAATTTTTTTCGCCTCATTTTGGCGGCTATTTTTATTATTATAGCCTTGTTAGTTCACGGAATCAAGATATTTTGCATACTATTGTCGAGATAATTTAATGGAGATTAATTTCATACTTTTTAAAAATTGATTTACTGAAATTGAATTGGAAAAAAACAACAAAATAGGTCAAAAAATTTTCCTGTCCGTCATGTGTGAAACCCGAAAACACTGTAACTTGTGAAAAAATCCATTATTTGAGTTAAATTTTTTTTTTTTAATTCTAATCGACGATTGTAGGTCACTGAATGCGAATGATTAATTAATTCAGTGTCGTTTAATTGCAATTAATAAAAAACGATAACTACAAGACTGTATATCTATATATATCCATGTAAAATTAACATCGATGGTGATATGTCTATAGATATTGTATACATTTTATTCCACCAGGGGCGCTTGTGCAGTACCTTCCTACTACAGCTGTTTTTTCGGCAATTAATTTTGAACGACTTAAGTTTTTTTTTTTTTTTTTTTTTTTTATATTCCATAATTAAATGAGCATTATGAGTCGTGCACTTTTGGATTTTCCAAACTTTTTTTATATATACATAAATTTTTGATGAATTTAATAATGGAAAAAAAAACTATAAAAATCCAACTCGGATCTAATAATTTTAGTTTATTAGAAGATACCCCAATATAAATTATATTAATAAACTCATCCTCATTGCTTTCAAACCCTAAAAATATGTCAGATATTATTTACTATATTACAGAGCATGATTTATTTATCGACATTCAAATATCACATTTGTTTATAGTTAACAAATCTGATTTGACTGAAATAAATGATTTTAAAGTATTAAAGAAATATTTGTTAACTATAAATAAATAACTATTTCATTGAAATAAATACACTGAATAAACCATATCTTTGTCTCAAATAAATTCATTTAATTGTGTCAAATAAGTATTAGTTGGTGGTATTTAAATAAGAGATTTTTTTATAATAAAATAGTCTCCGATTCTAATAAATTGTTCTCTCAGTGCATGAATTTTTGGATTAAAAGAAAGGTTTGATTTACTGATAAAGGTAAGTATGCATTTTTTTATTGTTATTTATTTATTGAAAGCAAACCGAAAGCTTTTAACACAAAAAAATATGAAGTAAATGAAAAATTGCAATAGTTACATATTTAATCACTACTTGTTATTTCTTATTTTTACCTTGACAATGTGATATTTTAAAAATAATAAGAAATAATAATTTTTCTTATAGTAATTTTCTTGTTGAAAAAAAAGTTTTTTATTTTTTTTTGGACAAAAAAACAATTTTGAATGAAAATTAGCAAGTAGTCTATCTAAAAGATATTTATGAAGTCAATTTATTGTTTTGTAGGAAATTCATAAGTAGGGTGATATATATAAGAACACTCTGACAACGTAAAATTTGTCTATATTATCGCATGAGAACTAAATGAATGAGAGTACGACATGCATACCTCCGTCCATGTAAATGACCTTCGATCATTGTACTTTCATTCATAAAAGCAACAAGCTATTTTACTGAATATATATTCACGTTTACAGTAAACGTAAATGTAAACTTTATCGAAAAAATGTCAGAGCGGATTAAAGTTTAGGACTAATGAAGTTTATCAACAATTTTTTATTTTTTTAAGGTAGCACCCTCGGTTAGAGATTTACAGTTCAGAACTTTATGAAATTAGACAGACGGGAAAATTTTTGAAACTATTTTGATGTTTTTTTTCCATTTCTTTTGTACTAAATAAATTTTTGAAAAGTACACTGACAGAAGGATTTAGTAACAAAATTTTTAGTCATTTATTTGGGAAAAAAAAATATTTTTTACCCATTAATATTATTTGTTAAACTTTGATAAATCTTGTTTAATTTTAAATTTTATAAATGTCTCAAATAAAAAATTATAATTTAATGAGAATATTTTCTTTATAATACCATATTTTTACTTAAAATTATTTATTTTAATTATTTTGATTTATCTTGAGTAAAAAAGTTAGGTTGTACGCTAAAATTAGTTGAAAAATGAATTTCTTTAAGGTATTACCCTCGCGACTTCCGTCGTCAAAAGTTTATGCTAGAGTATACGGTACACATACCGGATAGTCATTATTGACAAGCCTAAAACTTTTTGCTGTTTATGTACTTATTTCAGCCAATCACGAACGAGAAGCTGATCGTTTGAAAAGTCTGGCAACACTGCGTGAGCGTTAAGATATTTTATTGTGGTTATACTGTAGTGTTTTGGACTAGCTGTAGACTAACTTCTGTTTTGATACATGCGTTTATTTATTTATTTACATACATTTATTTGGAAATATAGTTACAATGTCTGAAAAATCGACTTATAAAAGACGATTCATGAAAAAAAGTCCTTGAAAAACGACAGAAATCTCTAGCACATATGCAAATAACTATACAAATAACAAATAGAAAAAAAATAATTGACAATATTGTTTTGTTTTTTCAGAAAAATAAGTAATTAAATTTTTGTGTTTATATGTATTAACTGATTTTAAATTTAAGTATTTTTTATTATTTCATCTGACTATTATTTTTATAACTTATGAAAGATTAATGTATATTATTATATTAAAATTGTTAACTTTTTGAATTTTTAATAAATATAAACAAAAATTAAAATTAATTCAGCCGACATTTAAAAATTTTTAGAATTTTTCTTTATTGAAAAAATGATTACAAAAAAATAAAAAAAAATTTCACTTGAAAAAAACTTCAAAAACTGTAAATGCAATATAAAAAAAAAAATTTTTTTTCTTATTTAATTATTAAAAAAAAAATCAAAAAATTAAAAATGTCGACTAACTTTAGTATCATAAAAAAATACTTATTTTCATAAAATAATCATAGTTTTTTTTTTTAAATAAATAAAATTAATAACTATAATATTACACCTAACGTAAATTAAACTTTTCAAATTTGTCAGCGCATGCGCGTCTCATACTTCTCTCGCGGCTCACAAAACTTGCGCTGTTGCCACAGCTTTATTAACGTATCCCCTCCTCGGTTAAAGTCTGGTAAATTTTTCATTACTTATTAATAAATATCTCTGAAACTGTGTGGTAATTATCAATTAATTTTTTTTTTTTAAATTGTTAAGTTGTTATTTAACGTTACTCTAGTTTTTTAAAAAGATCCTAAGAAAAGTTTCTAAGATATAAAAATGTTTGTAGGTAAATTTTTCGATATCCCGTATACTGTAATGTATAAGAGCGTTCAAAACTCAAACTTTAAAATTAAATATCTCGGAAACTAGATGGTCAAAAATTCTCAAATTGCGCCAATCGACGCAGAATTATATGAACATTAATCTGCCAAAATTAAAAAAAAATCCTAAGAAAACGACTTTGGCGAGGGTACTACCTTAATACCAATAAACGATTTATTGCGTAGCAATAAATCATTTGTTAAATACTACTAAATATCTATTTAGTGGAAATAAATGGGCTTTAATAAATTATTTAGTAGCTATTACTAAATATTTGGTAATTAGAGGTTTGTTACTAAATCATTTAGTAATTAGACTGATAGAAGAATTTAGTGCGGAGTACTGAAGTGATCTAGTAACAAAATTTTTAATCATTTATTTGGGAGAACTAAATATTTCTTACCTATCAATATTATTTATCACAGTTTAATAAATCTTTTTTTATTCTAGATAAATTATATTAATATAAACAAATCCTTATTACATGGAAATAAATATTTGTTTCCACCAAATAATATTTAGTAATAGGTACTAAATATTTCTTTGGTAAGTATTGTCGGTAGATGGCTATGCTTTAATTCCAATGTGATACATAACCTATTCACTGACTTAGATTATTTTATTCAGCTCGATTTTGGGAGATTTATCTTCCCTTTGAAAACACACATACTCCTAAATGGCTTACATGTCATTTCTCAGTGGAATTTAGTTTAAATTTTTCAATTAGTCTATTATTGATATGTCAAAAACTTGTTAAATTTTGTAAATGTCTCAAATAAAAAATTATAATTTAATGAGATTATTTTCTTTAAAATACCTTATATTTTACTTAAAATTAGTTATTTTAATTATTTTGATTTATCTTGAGTAAAAAAGTTAGGTTGTACGCTAAAATTAGTTAAAAAATGAATTTCTTTAATACCAATAAACGATTTATTGCGTAGCAATAAATCATTTGTTAAATACTACTTAATATCTATTTAGTGGAAATAAAATGGGCTTTAATAAATTATTTAGTAACTATTACTAAATATTTGGCAATTAAGGAAGTATGAGCGCTAGGCGGGGTGGGGATAGGTATCGACTCTACCGCGGTAAGGGGAGAGCAGTAACCACATGATTTTTCTTAATACATAGATATACATTTTACATTTGCTAGTGGTGGCATGTATTTTTCTTTTTATTAATACACTTTAATTAGTCGGGCAAGTGTAAATTTTTTTGAATTAAATTTATCACTAATATATTTACTTTCATCCATAAGTTTTTTAAAAATATTCACCGACAGTTTTACGAGAAAAATACAAAAATGTATCAATGTTTGGAGGATACCCCATAAGACCAATGTTAAATTGCTCAACTTCAAAGTTAATTATTTATTTAAATAATCGGGCAATCTCTTTCAAATTTTCAGAATTTGTTTAGACATATTTAAACTTTATATTAAAAAAAAAATCCTTTTATCAAAAGTTGTCTTGGTGCTGGTACTTCCTTAAAAGTTTGTTACTAAATAATTTAGTAACTATTACTAAATCTTATTAAATAGAACTAAATCCTTCTATCAGAGTAGTATGCAAAATATTTACATTATAGCCATTATACTTGAGATGGAATGAGGATGTATTATTGAAAAGTCAATGAACAAAAATAATTTTATTTCTCTAAAGAGACAAAATATGAGTTAATTTAAAGCGACGAGGTCATTAGTATACTAATATGTATAAGCATAAAAAAGTTTAACCCAGCAGAGCCAGAGGAGCAAAAAAAGCGGTAGCAAAACGGAAAAAATAGAACAATGACTTGTTGGAGTTTCATTGAAGAATAACCCAAGGTTGATGACATGACTGGTAGGAACCTTAGTATGTTAGCATCATCATTACCATTCACTATCATCATTACTCTTGACTTCATTGACCTTGTATAATCGGCGAGTATACTTGGAGTCTCGGTGGTCATTTTTGAATCAACGAAGAAGAAGGGACTGCTCGATCGGACCTCGCTGAAAGACCTTGAACAAGAGTAACGAAGAGCTAAGGAAGGCCAATACTCTTCTCAAGTTTAAATATCTATCCAACAAAGAAAGAAACAAGTAGACGAAGAGGGGTACGAACAAAAGGAGTACGAGGGCGTCCTGAAGACTTGAAACAGGACCAGTCTGGGAATGTTTTAAGATAGCTAGGGTCGTGGTCTTTCCATATTCTATTTCTCTTCAAATCCCCAGACAAAAAAGGTTATAGAAAAGCATTATACACATATATTCTATATATTATAAACATCAAAAGATAGGGAACCCACGGTTAGGTCCTTGGAACCTTGACGAGTTTTAGCTTTTTATTTTTTCGGAAGAATCTCTAAATTTTATAGTCATCACAGTTTTAGAAAATTATAACTTTCGATTACAATTTTATAAATATATTTTATTATCAACCCGGAAAAAATTTTGTTAAATTATTTAAATTTTTTCTAGATCATAGATCTATACAGAAAAAAAGGTTCACTTGAGCCAAGAAAATATTTTTCTTTCTAATTATTTTTTTTAACGAAAAAAAAATTTTTTTCCACAAGAAATTTCACTTATTCCAACAAAATTAATTCTCTTGCTTTAAGAATTACTTATCTTGATCCAAGAAAATTTTGTTGTTTTGAGAAAATTCAGCCTCTTGCTCCAAAAAATTTAATTCTTGATAGAAGTTAATTTTCTTGTCTTGAGAAAATTTCTCTCTTGCTCCAAAAAATTAAATATAAAGATAGAAGTAAATTTTCATTAATATTTTTATTGATTAACATGTCAAATGGGAAGATCAAATAATATTTCATAATTTTTTTTCATTCAATATATATAATTGCACGCTAAAATAATATAAAATAGGTATCAAATATTCTCGAGAAAAATTTTCTCAAGGTGAGAAAATTTTTTTCTCAGCTGAAGTAGGTGGCGCTGCTTCCCTAAAGTATCTAAAAATCTTGATCAAATATAAAAAAAATACTATAATAAAATATATACAGAAAAAAAGGTTCACTTGAGTCAAGAAAGTATTTTTCTTCCTGCTTACTTTCTTACGTGAATGTGGAACGCTTCACGTAATAATTACCGTAACTCCTATTCTTTCCCGCTTCACAGCATTATTTATATTTGTAAAAATACTTGCCGAAAGATAGACTGTGTGGCTTAATGTATATAGAATAAGCGAAATGAAATTTAGTATAGACCGGATAGCTCAAATGGTAGAGTAGCCGACATGTCTTCGGAAGGTTCTGGGTTCGAATCCCAGTCCGAGCTATCTAACAATTTTTCTCGCATATTCTATAAACTCACATTAAGATGATCCTCTCCACATTCCTTTCTCAATCCTTTCCTACCAATATCCTGTTACGTGAATGTGGAACGCTTCACGTAATAATTACCGTAACTCCTATTCTTTCCCGCTTCACAGCATCATTTATATTTGTAATTTGTAATTTCACACAAATTAGACATGTAAGACATGTCTACGAAAGACATTCCAAAAGCTATCCGTCCATCTTACAATTAGTACGCGAAAAAAAAATTTTTTTTTGACACAAGAAATTTAACCACTTATTCCAACTAAATTATTTATCTTGCTTTAAGAAATACGTATCTTGATCCAAGAAAATTTATTTGTCAAGAAAATCTTGTTGTTTTGAGAAAATTCAGCCTCTTGCTCCAAAAAATTTAGTTTTTGATAGAAGTTAATTTTCTTGTCTTGAGAAAATTTCTCTCTTGCTCCAAAAAATTAAATATAAAGATAGAAGTAAATTTTCATTAATATTTTTATTGATTAACATGTCAAATGGGAAGATCAAATAATATTTCATAATTTTTTTTCATTCAATATATATAATTGCACGCTAAAATAATATAAAATAGGTATCAAATATTCTCGAGAAAAATTTTCTCAAAGTGAGAAAATTTTTTTCTTAGCTGAAGTAGTTGGCGCTGCTCCCCTCAAGTATCTAAAAATCTTGATCAAATATAAAAATTTATTGTATCAAGTATTTATGATAATTTGAATTAAGAAAAAATGACTTCCACCAAGAATAGAATTTAAAGAAAAATTTTTACTTTGGCCAATACAACTTCGGTCTTCCTTCAGGCACCTGAAAATTTTCTTGAGCCAAGAATTTTGTTGTCCAGTCAAGAAATTTTTCTTTCTGTGTAATCAATAGTCTAATTTTTTTAGAATATTTCAATTTTTCAAAAATTTATTAAGTGCAATAGAAACTAATAAAAAAAACCATAAAAATTGTTTATAAAATTTTTCCGTCCGTCAAGTATGAAACCTGTAAACACTGTAAGTTGCCAAAAAATCCATCAATAGAGTCAAATTTAATTTTTTTTAATTCTTTGAAAGTATTTCAGGTCCCTTATTGAGAATGGCTATGTAACTCAGTATCGTTTAACTGCAATTAATAAAATAAAAAAACTTAAAGACTGTATATCTATGTTATTATGTAGATTTATCCCACGAGGGGCACCTAAGCCTTCTCGTCCTATTACAGCTGTTTTATATTTTTGTTTTACATTTTTTTTGTTATTATTATTTCATAATTAAGGAGATCCACGCGAAGTAGTCAAATTTTTAAAACTTCCTGAAAATTTGTAAATTCAATCTACGTAGCCTAATAATTAATAAAAAAATTAAAAAACAGTAGGTTTTCGGGATATTTAATCAAATAATTAGGTTTGAAAATTGTAATTTTTACATGTAGGTAAATGGAGATTCCACCAGCCGTGTATTTGGTTAAGAATTTAATGCAATTAACGATTCAAAAAAAATTTTATTTTCATTGAATTTGATTGAAAAAATAATAAGCTTTCGATTAAAACAATAAAAAAAGTAGCTTTCCAAACGTACAACGGAGATATTTTATATTTTTTATGAAAAATCACTCGGAAATTGCGTACTTTAAAGTTTTGTATTTGACTTGGCAACACCGTTTGCGCAGTTACTCGGCGCATAAGTAACCGCGGTTTTTTAAATGCGACACAGAAAAAAAAGTCATCTTGAGTCAAGTAATATTTACTTGATCCAAGTATATTCAACTGAAGATAAAATATATTCTTGAGTTAAGTAAATTTTTTTCTTGTATTGGTCAATCTTGGTTTAAGCAAATATTTCCTAGTTCCAACAAGCTTACCAACTTAAGTGAAGAAAAAAACCTCTTAATCCAAGTAAATTATTTTCTTGGTTTTTGAACTTGCTTGATGTACACACGGGCGCATCGAGGCCCGAGTAGGACAGCAGCCACGCGGAAACCCATTTTCAACATTAAATAAAAATTATTGTTTATGGAGCTAGAGTTCCGGGAGTCGAGACTTTTTTCAGAAATTTCCTCCTCTTTAAGGATCTTTTTTCTGATTGTCGATATCACTTATAGTTATTGAGTTATTAACGCAACAAATTTCTAACCGTGTACTTTGTATGAGTCGAGCAAATACTTGTATATACATATATTTTTGTCACTACACACTTAACTGTAAAGCAGTAATATAATGGAAAATCAGCACGTTAAAAATTAATCAAAAATGTCTAATTAAATGAACACAAAAACTAAAAATCATGCTTAAGGTTATTTTTTTAAATTTAATTCTTTATTAAAAAAATTTCGGTTTAGTTCCAAAAAATCACGTCGCCAACGTTGGCGCTACTTTCTCAAACCAAGAGAAAGATTTACTTGGGATAAGTATATGAGATTATTAGTTCAAGAATAAATTTTTTCAATTAAGATAGCAGAATAACTTGAAACAAGAAGTAAATTTTGAAGAAAATGATTTTCTTGAGTCAAGATGACTTTTTTTTCTGCGTAGAAGATCTTAGTCATTTTAGTTAGACAGTAAACATAAATAAATTTGAAGGTTAGGGAACCCTTGCGGTGTTATCAAGTGTATACCGGTAATTCAGAATGCTATATTGCGTGACTAATGCAAAAAGGGCGCATAGCTACACGTTAGTAGGGATTTATGCTAAAAGTGCGCATAAAAAAATTTTTTTTTGCCATTCTTTTTGAAATCGCTCAAAACACAAAAATCTGTAAAAAAAAAAATTCGAGTATCCTAAAGCTAAAAGGGCGTAACTCAAGACATGCGCCCTTTTAGCTTTTAGAAAAGTAGTGCCTAAAGCTAAAAGGGCACATAAAAAAAATTTAAGTTTTTATAAAAAATTTTGATAAATAGCTTCACTAGACATAAAATAAAAAAGTTTAATAAATAAAAAAAAATTTCTTAACAGCCGGTCCCTACACGGAAAGAACAAGATGACACTGGGTATCATCCTAGATTATACTCAGTGATATCTGTGGTAAAAAAAAATTTCAGATAGTAGCTAAAAAAATCCAGATTATACTGCGTGATATCTGGATTATACTCATTGTAATCTGGATTATACTAAATACTATCTGAAAATTTTTTTTACTCAATATAATCCGGGATGATATTCAGTGTCATCTTGTTCTTTTCGCGTACGATTGCAGCTTCATATTTCTCTTCTAGACAAAGAAGAATTTTGAAAAAAACTCTGCTATCTATTTCGTATAGCAGGGTGTTTTTTTCAATATTGTCATTTGTTTAAAAAAAAAATATAAAACTTCATTAGCTTTATAATCATGAATGCACCGAGGATAGTACCGTTTTTTGCAGTGAGTGCGATGCGAGAAAAAGAAGGGATCGGCTGTTTTTAAGTACTTGAACAATATTGAAAAAATAATAATTTCTAACTATTTTTATGCAAGCAATGGATAATTAATTTAATCGAAAACTAATGGGATTGAAATAATTTTCAAATAACAAATAAATTAATACAATCACGCATATTTTGCAATTTTTTAAAAATATTTTTAATTGTAATTTTAAAAGAGTGTATGTTGAGTTAAAATACGCCTCTTTCTTGTGAATCTACCGTTTTATTTTTAATTTTTAGGCTAAAAATGAGCACTTTAATGAATTATTTAGAAAAAAAATTTGTAAGCCCTTTTAGCTTTAGGTCATAAAATTTTCGAATTCCTAAAGCTAAAAGGGCGCATAATTAGAGACATACGCCCTTTTAGCTTTAGGAAATCAATGCTTGATTTTTCGACGAAGAATATGTCAACTAATCGATTGGTGATAAAAAAAAAATTATGCGCCTTTTTAGCTTTGCAAAGCTAAAAGGGCGCATACTTTGCCATGCACCCTTTTTGCATTAGTCACGTGATATTTTTTATTAGTCAATTAGGGGGCGTCCATTAATTACGTGAGGTGTTCTAGGGGGGGAGTGGATCATGCTAGATCTTACCAAATCTCACTTAGGGGGAAGGGGGGGGATCTTAACAAATATCACGTAATTTTTTCTCTAGCAGAAAACAGTGTAAAATTGCGTGAAAAAGTATTTCTATAATAAAATATGGCCAAATTTGACACAATAGTGTTTGTCGTATTCGTCTGAACCCTGCAGAGCAGCAAAGTAGCGCTCGATTGTTTAATTTGATTATTGATCGATAGAATTCACTAATTTTTTAAGTATAGATTTCTTTAGAAATCTATCGGTGGTAGCCGGTCTCATGTCGTAATTTTAATACAATTTTGTCATAATATGTTTAATTATCTTCAATTTAAACTATTGTGCGTCGACTTTTAATACTTTTTTCAATTTATTTCGTAGTTGAGAAAATTCAAAAAAAATCAATAATAAATTAAATTTTAGCTTTTATTATCAAATGACTTTTATATGTAAAAATCCTATTTTTTAGATAGATGTCTTTAAATATCTATTAGCTGTAGTCAGTCTCATATCGTTATTTGCAAAAATATAATAAAAAATGAATTTTAGGACATTACGGTCTTTTAATAACGTGTTTTTTTCAATATTCAAACAAGAAATCTACCTATCCATGTCGGGTGTAGCCGAATGGCACTTTTTTTCTCAATAATCCAACCCGTTTACAGCCAAAACATAAATTTTGAATAATCTCGCGTGAGATTAGGGGAGGGGGGAGGGAGTTGAGGAAAATCTTACGAAATCTTATCAAGGGGGGAGGGGGGGTTAAAAAATTCTCAAAAATGCCTCACGTAATTTATGGACGCCCCCTTAAATGTTAATAATTATTTAATGAGTAAATTTTTCGGAAATTTCCTCAAAAATGTTATTAATTAATTTAAAAATTAATTTTAAGATGGATAACAAAATCATTTCTACATATTATTTTTTTATAGACATTCTTTACACTAGGAGGGTACTTTGATCTCCTTAAGTGAGCATTATGAGTCGTGCACTTAAAAATTTTTCAAACTTTTTAATTATTTTTCTAAAAATTACTATTTTTAATTTTATTTTATTTATTATGACTTCCGGTTAGGTAGCGAATATATACTGTCAATCATATTATATCTTATCTTCTAACTATACGATGCCAATACTTCATTTTTTGCGTTTTACACATCGAAAGGTAGGTTTTATCGTTACCAATCAAAGGAGGATTAAGTTATCGTTTATCTTCGATATTTCCAAAAGAAGTAAGTTTAACTTTAAATTACTCGGAAAAACAAAGGTTAAGTTATTATCTTACTTCGCATGGTAGCTTTTTATTTAAGAAACTAGAACCTAACTGCTTCTATAAATAGCCAATTAAATTGGCGGATAAATAGCCTGATACAAAAATTAATCATATTTTATTGATCAATTAGGAATTTTTTTTTATATTTAGCTAAAAAAAAATAAATACAAAAGTAATTTTTTGAAATGAACAGAGTCAATTATATCTTGGAAGACTTCAAAGGTCTTCCCGAAGGACAACGTGACCTGAATCTACGAAGGTCATAAAAAAACTTAATCGAAAGACAACGTTGGCATAACCCTGGAATCCGACAATCCACTGCGTGAATATCTAACCACAGCCACCACGGATCTGTCCCCACTTGTACCTAACCCGCCTCCACAGTAACAATTAATGGAGATTGCAAGATGTTACGCGTCGTCGGTAACGTAGGCTTCTACAAAAAAATACGGTGCCATTTTTTTCCACTCTTTTATACTCATAATTATTTTCTTTATAGAATAGTTAGACTTCGCATAATTTATTTTTATAATATTATGTCACAGTTTTAATAAATTGAACTACAGTTCAGCGTATAAATGTCACACGCTTTAGTAACCTTTATTTTCCACCGCAGTAAGCGTTACTACAATGTTATATTCGAGATAACCTTAAATTAATGTTGTCACATTTTAAGTCTCACTGCACGGCATGATGCGAAGCATCAGAGAGTGCTTTACGATCGAAAAATTTTTTTCGGCAACTATTTTTATTATTTATACCCTTGTTAGTTAACATAATCAAAATATTTCGGATACTATTGTCAAGATTATTTAATCGAGATTTATTCCATACTTTTCAAAAATTTATTGAGTGCAATTAAAATGGAAAAAACATCAAAATAGTTAAAAAAATTTTCTGGTTTGTCAAGTATGAAGTGTAAACACTGTAAATTGCCAAAAAATTCATTAATTAAGTTAAATTTTTTTTTTTATTATTCTTTGAAGGAATTGTAGGTCCTTTATTGCGAATGGATATGTAACTTAGTGTCGTTTAATTGCAATTAATAAAAAAAAAAAACTAAAATTCATTTTTGCACGACTTATGATGCGAAGCATCAAAGATTGCTTAACGATCGAAAAATTTTATTTTATTTATTTCATAGTTGAATGAGCATTATGAGTCGTGCACTTTTGGATTTTTCAAATTTTATTTTTATTACACAGAAAAAAAGGTTCACTTGAGCAAAGAAAATATTTTTCTTCCTAATTATTTTCTTGAGCGAAAAAAATTTTTTTTTTTGGCAAGGCATTTCACTTATTCCAACAAAATTATTTATCTTGCTTTAAGAAATACGTATCTTGATCCAAGAAAATTTATTTGTCAAGAAAATCTTGTTGTTTTGAGAAAATTCAGCTTCTTTCTTCAAAAAATTTAGTTCTTGATAGAAATTAATTTTCTTGTCTTGAGAAAATTTTTCTCGTGCTCCAAAAAATTAAATATAAAGATAGAAGTAAATTTTCATTAATATCTTTATTGATTAACATGTCAAATGGCAAGATCAAATAATATTGAATCATTTTCTTTCATTCAATATGTATAATTGCACGCCAAAATAATATAAAATGGTTATCAAATATTCTCGAGAAAAATTTTCTCAAGGTGAGAAAATTTTTTTCTCAGCTAAAGTAGGTGGCGCTGCTCCCTAAAGTATCTTAAAATCTTGATCAAATATAAAAATTTATTGTATCAAGTATTTATGATAATTTGAATTAAGAAAAATGACTTCCACCAAGAATAGAATTTAAAGAAAAATTTTTACTTTGGCCAACACAACTTCGGTCTTCCTTCAGGCACCCGAAATTTTCTTGAGCCAAGAATTTTGTTCTCCTGTCAAGAAATTTTTCTTTCTGTGCACAGAAAAAGGTTCACTTGAGTCAAGAAAATATTTTTCTTCCTAATTATTTTCTTGAGCGAAAAAAATTTTTTTTTTTGGCAAGGCATTTCACTTATTCCAACAAAATTATTTATCTTGCTTTAAGAAATACGTATCTTGATCCAAGAAAATTTATTTGTCAAGAAAATCTTGTTGTTTTGAGAAAATTCAGCTTCTTTCTTCAAAAAATTTAGTTCTTGATAGAAATTAATTTTCTTGTCTTGAGAAAATTTTTCTCGTGCTCCAAAAAATTAAATATAAAGATAGAAGTAAATTTTCATTAATATCTTTATTGATTAACATGTCAAATGGCAAGATCAAATAATATTGAATCATTTTCTTTCATTCAATATGTATAATTGCACGCCAAAATAATATAAAATGGTTATCAAATATTCTCGAGAAAAATTTTCTCAAGGTGAGAAAATTTTTTTCTCAGCTAAAGTAGGTGGCGCTGCTCCCTAAAGTATCTCAAAATCTTGATCAAATATAAAAATTTATTGTATCAAGTATTTATGATAATTTGAATTAAGAAAAAATTACTTCTACCAAGAATTGAATTTAAAGAAAAATTTTTACTTCGGCCAACAAAACTTCGGTCTTCCTTTAAGCACCCGAAAATTTTCTTGAGCCAAGAATTTTGTTCTTCTGTCAAGAAATTTTTCTTTCTGTGCACAGAAAAAAAGGTTCACTTGAGTCAAGAAAATATTTTTCTTCCTAATTATTTTCTTGAGCGAAAAAAATTTTTTTTTTTGGCAAGGCATTTCACTTATTCCAACAAAATTATTTATCTTGCTTTAAGAAATACGTATCTTGATCCAAGAAAATTTATTTTTCAAGAAAAGCTTGTTGTTTTGAGAAAATTCAGCTTCTTGCTTCAAAAAATTTAGTTCTTGATAGAAATTAATTTTCTTGTCTTGAGAAAATTTTTCTCGTGCTCCAAAAAATTAAATATAAAGATAGAAGTAAATTTTCATTAATATCTTTATTGATTAACATGTCAAATGGCAAGATCAAATAATATTGAATCATTTTCTTTCATTCAATATGTATAATTGCACGCCAAAATAATATAAAATGGGTATCAAATATTCTCGAGAAAAATTTTCTCAAGGTGAGAAAATTTTTTTCTCAGCTAAAGTAGGTGGCGCTGCTCCCTAAAGTATCTTAAAATCTTGATCAAATATAAAAATTTATTGTATCAAGTATTTATGATAATTTGAATTAAGAAAAAATTACTTCTACCAAGAATTGAATTTAAAGAAAAATTTTTACTTCGGCCAACAAAACTTCGGTCTTCCTTTAAGCACCCGAAAATTTTCTTGAACCAAGAATTTTGTTCTCCTGTCAAGAAATTTTTCTTTCTGTGTGATCTCGTCTTTTATCTTCAAGTTTTGGACATTCGATGATAATATGTTCTACCGTAGATTGAGTGTTACATTTGTGGCAGTACTTGGGTTCTGTTTTATTTAGCAAGTGTCCGTCAGTGACAAGGGTTTGCCCAATTCTTAATTAAGTAAGATATCATTGGTATTCTCTTGAAGTTTTATTTTTTTTTTCCAAGTTATGATTTGCTACAATTAAATTAGAAAAAATAATTAAAACTTAATCTTCTAATATCTTTTATAATTTTATTAATTAAATAATTAATTAATCAATTTAAAAAAATTTGTTGTTTCTATAAGTAAACAAAACTTCGTCTAAATTTTAAATTTGTATGCGACTTATGTTTACAAAAATAATATAATGACAGATTACTTGTATTGTGTAATTTTTATTTTTTCTGATATGCGTATTAAAAAAAACCACCATAATTATCTGAAAATAAATCGAGTTCAGCCTTGAGTTATTTCTAAATAAAAATAATCAACTAAAAATTCGATGACGTAGGAAATCGTCCATTGAATTCATCTTCTATTACGACTAACGTTTATCTTTATTTTTATTTAGCTTCCGAATCTCACCCCCGTAGTAAAGTCCCACGTGGCAAGGTGACCTTCGGTTGAACCCTACAAAGTTACAGTCGAAGCGATGAGAAAGTCATTCACCACCCTTACAGCGCGTCAGCTAACCCACCGAACGACCTTAAGTAATCTTTTTTTTTTTTTTTATGCGTAATATCTATATATTTATTCACCCTGCTCAGTCAAGGTTTTTTTCAAGCTTCGGTTTTTTTACGCACTTCAATCGGGTTCTTTGATTTGTTTCTGAAAATCTTTTAAGAAACACTTGTCACGTAATACACAATCCCTTTTTTATCTGAAGACATTACACTACTTAAATAGACTCGAAGAATATTGCTAATAATTTTTAAATACTTTATTAATTTTTATTAATTTTCCTTATTTTATTAATTTAATAGTAATTTTATTAGGCGCTTAATTTTCCAAAAAAATTAATTATTGATAAAAATTGAATTGAAACTAAATAAATAAATTATCCGGTCGATATAATAGAGGTTGAGTCAAAAAAAAATTTTTTTTTTAAGTTTGTAGACTAAAAAGAAAAACCAAAAAAATTTTGAAAATTTTTTTCTTGGTGATTTTCTTGAGATTACTCGAAAATAAAATTTGAAAAAAAATTTTGGAACTCAGACCTAAAAACTAGACATTTAGAGCTACGATTTTCTTTTTTTTATTTGCTGTAATACGATCATTTTTCTTCAGAGCCCGTTGAAAAAACCCCCAAAAATTTTTATTTTTTTCTTGCTCCCTTAATTTTTGTGTATTTTATTTTTATTTGGTGAAAAAATTTGTATTTTAAAATCAAGTTCATCTGTACTCAAAACAATGTATTTTCTTAATTAAATTTCTTACTCAAAAAAATTTATTGAAAAAAAAATTTCTTAAATTAAGAAAATTGATTCAAATAAAAAAAAAATTTTTTTTAAAGACTAAAATATTCTTAGTTCAATATAAACTTTTTTACTGGGCAGTATTTTTTTTACTGATTCTAAAACGATGACAATAAGTTATATTAAGGATGTGTTGAAGTGGAAATTACCAATATCATTCAAATTGGCCTTGAATGTAAGGCTATTCTGTTGTTTATTGAACGTTTCACCCTTCGAGATAAGAAACTAATTAATGAGTTCGATCAATGTAACAAGAGTAAGGGAAAATTTATCATGACGTCAACGAGATACAATCGTCTCTATATTAAGTTAAAAAAAAATTTTTTCACATCTATAAAGTATTCGATGTCAAATCAATTATTTACTGGAAATTTTTTGAACGTTATTTTTAAAAACGTTGAAAAAAATATTAAGTCTTTTCATTTTTTCTCACTTTAAAATCCAATTCAAAATCTTGAAAGTCTTGAAAATCGCTTACTCGATTAAAATTAAATAATTAGTTAAAAAAATATTGTTATTAACAAAATTCTGAAATAACTATTATAGTTTTACAGGCCAATCAATGTTTAGGAGAAATTTTACCGTGGCTAAATTGTTTGATTAGCTTTCAAGAGATATTAATTAAATGTCGGATAAGAAATAAAATGTCTTTTTATCACGAAGAGTTTCAAAAAAAAATATAAATTAGATTACGTTCAAAAACTAAAAAAAAATTGAAGAGGTTAAAAGGGAGTTAAAAAAATATTTTTTCGCAAAATATACTGAGAAAACAGTTTGTTTGATTTAAATTTGTAGATTTATTTAAAATAACTTAAAAATACGTATTTAATATGAACAAATTTGTTTGATTTAAATTTGGATTACTTTCAACCAAATGCTATTTTGTTTTGGTTTATTTGATTGAATTCGCCGATTTATTTCATTCAAATTTTGTTAATAGTTAACAAATCTTGTTTTAAATAAATCATAAGACGTTTGTGTCGCTATTGTCGCTACCCGACTAGAAATTTCAGTGAGACGCTACGCCGATGATGAGCGACCTCTTATATATAATTATATATATATACTTATATATCTGGGTTCGATTCCCAGTCTGGGCTGTCTGATTATTTTTTCAATTACGGAAAAATTCCCACTGAGTAGGTCCCCCCTTTCCCCTATCCGTTCTTTCCCAACTCCCTTAAAATTTCCTTTGATATGGTTCTTTACCGTAAGATGGACGGTGGCGTTGTTTGCTTGGTGGGTCTTATATAAGTGACTGAATAAAGTAGTCAGTACTTGTCTCGGATAGCTTAACTGGTAGAGCCCTTGGCGCGTAACCGAAAGATCTGGGTTCGATTCCCAGTCTGGGCTGTCTGATTATTTTTTCAATTACGGAAAAAAAATCCCCACTGAGTAGGTCCCTCCTTTCCCCTATCCGTTCTTTCCCAACTCCCTTAAAATTTCCTTTGATATATATATATATATATATAGCAGTATATATATATATATATATATATATACATATATATATATAATTATATATAATCCTGCATGGCTGTATATTGCTCCATATATAGTCATATATAATTATATATAATCATGTATGATTATATATAATTGTATATAATTATAGATTTATTTATTTATTTATTTATTTACTTCTGGTAAAACATTCTATAGAGGTGCAAGAAGCACCTGTGCATATATGTGATTATATATGTGATTCCATCTATAATCATATATAGTCATATATGATTATATACAATTATATATGATTATATAGAAACATTTTTTCTCGGGTATGGTAAGACGAAGTTTGGCGAATGTTTGGAATGCCTAACTTGCAGGAAATTATAAAATCCAAAGGCTTACGAAAGTTCGGTTTACCAAACTTAAAGGTAATTAGGGACACTTATGGCAAGCCAAACTTCGGCAAATCTTTGGTTATCGTTACTTCCAGCTAGTCAGGCATTCCAAAGGTTCGCCGAAGTTCGGCTTGCCATAGATGTCCCAAATTATATGCAAATTTGGCATGCCAATCTTCGTTTTGCCTAACATGGATTTAAGAAGGCGCAAATTAGGCTTGCCTAAGTTAGGCAAGCCAAACTTGCCCCTCACTAATTCTTCGGCATTCCTCACTACAATTTCTAGTCGGGTATTTGAGTTATCGTAATTTCAATACCTTTATCGTTGCCTGTTATAATTGAGTAATTTTTTATAAATGCATAAATTTTTGATGAATTTAATAATGGAAAAAAAAACTATAAAAATCCAACTCGGATCTAATAATTTTAGTTTATTTTAGAAGATACTCCAATATAAATTATATAAATAAACTCATCCTCATTGCTTTTACAACCCAAAAAATATGTCAGATATTATTTACTATATTACAGAGCATGATTTATTTATCGACATTCAAATATCACATTTGTTTATAGTTAACAAATCTGATTTGACTGAAATAAATGATTTTAAAGTATTAAAGAAATATTTGTTAACTATAAAAAAATAACTATTTCATTGAAATAAATACACTGAATAAACCATATCTTTGTCTCAAATAAATTCATTTAATTGTGTCAAATAAGTATTAGTTGGTGGTATTTAAATAAGAGATTTTTTTATAATAAATCAGTCTCCGATTCTAATAAATTGTTCTCTCAGTGTAGCGGCGATTTGATAAAAAAAAAAATGGATTTTTTGACTGTTTCAAAAACAATTTCAATTTTTTTTACCGTATGTAGGAATTTTTCCTACATTGAAAGGAAAAATTTCTTTTTTAATTCAGTCGAATGATTCTACTACACGGAGAGAAAAATATGGAAATCATTCCTATAAATAATTATAATGAAATGTTTTCCTATACCATTTTAGGAGCGATTACTTAAATTATGGGAATTGTACCCATAATTTTTGGGAAATGTTACTATAATTATTGGAATGGTTCCTATAATTATAGGAATGATACCTATAATTATAACTGTAATATCGGTATGATTCCCATAATATATAAGAATGGTTCCCATAGTATATAGAAATAGTTTTTATAATATTATAGGAACCATTCCTATAATATTATGGGAACCATTCCCATAATGTTATACTGATGATGCCTAATAATATTGAGATATTTTATTATTACAACTCAAGTTATTTGTGACTTTGATGACCACTTTGAAACATTTGAAATTATTAGCAATTTCGATAATTTTACTTGCTTCCCAATAACATCATTTGAAATATGTAAAATAAGTAATATTGTTCATGTAAACAATAAAAGTTACATACCCAAAAGGTGGATTTAATAAATATTTAACGTATGTATTGTAAATAAATAATTTGTTTTAAAAATAAAATAAAATTGTAAAAATAACCAATGAATTTCCATATCTACCTTGCTCTTCTAATTGTATAGTGAGAAAATATCCCTTTTATTAGAGAAACTTTAGAATTGCTATAATATTTTTCAAGATTATTTAACACAATAATAACTGAGTTGGAATAAACAATTTAAGATTAAGTACACACGTGAATAAAAATTATGAAAAAGAAATTTTTTCACTCTAGTAAAAGATCAATTTTTATTTACAAAAAAGAAATTTATTAGCGGAATAGTATATTACAACCCAAGGCCAGAAAGTTGGATTTCCTGGCGTATGGGATATGATGGCCGAGGCGTAGCCTCGGCCATCATATCCCATACGTCAGGGTATCCAACATTCTGGTCATGGGTTGTATACTATTTTTCTTGCTCTCCAGCCGAAAGTACGCAAACCCGTGGAAGGGGTTTTTCAAAACCGAGGCGAAGCCGAGGTTTTGCCGGGCGTGAGGGGGGCGCCGCCTGACTTTTGCAAAGCCGAGGCTTCGCTGGTCGGGGCGGGTATAAAAAAAAAAAAATAATAAAAGTTAATAAATTGAAAAAAAATGTTATTTTAAACTTTACTAACAAATGCTCTGATTAAGAGTGATATCATGCACAGAATTTGTCACAAATATTTAACTCATTCTAATTACAGAATTTATTTTTTTAAGTTGATTAAAAATTAGTTTTTAATTAGTAATCGACGGCTAAGAAAGATTGAAATTAAATTATTACAAATTTGTAGAGTACATGGATCGTTTTATAAACATTGCTTTACTAACTATCAAAATATAAAAAAAAAGCAAATAAAATTTTCAAAACTATTATGTTTTATTTTTTAAACTTTTTATATAAATTATTTGTGCAGTATTATTATTAAATAGTTCATTAACAATGATCTAGTTAAAAATTATTTTTATTGTTTTGACATTTTTATTAAATCACTAAAATTATTAAAATTAAAATCTTTAAAATCATAATCATAAATATTGTAATCTATTAGTTCTTATTTTCATTTTAACAGTTTCTTCAAAATTAGCATATAAGCAATATTACCTTTACTAATATTTTATCATGTATAATTATACATAAGTTCTAATTATTATGTTTAAATTAAAAATTTTTAAATAGTATATTACATACCTAGGCCAGTAAAATAAGAAAAGTCTCAGACCACATGTAATTGTTGGCCGAGGCGAAGCCGAGGTTGACAAACATGTGGTCTGAGGCTTTACTTTTTACTGGCCAAGGTGTGTATACTATTTTTCTGCTCGACGTAGCCGGAATGTGGCAACTTTGTTTAGCGCAGCGGCCAGAAAGTTGCTACTTTCCGGCCGGAGGGCAGAAAAATGTATTGTATTCACAAAATGTATATTTTTCTTTTGCCATCTGGCCAGTGAAGGCTTTGGCATAAATCAATAAATTCAATTCAATTCAATTCAATTTTTTGGTTAGTTTATGCGCTGACATGTTACATACAGACGATGTTGTGACTGTTATATATACAATTGAAACTCGCTGTATAGGCCAGTTGCGCCACGAAAATACGAAAGAAAGCGAGGTTCTGTGCTGCCGAGCCAGAAAATATGCGTAGCGCGCATGCGTTAGAGCAGGCCATAAAAGTTGCTCTTCCTGGAGTAAATTGCTGCCAGGAAGAGCGTACTTTCGGCTAGGAGAGCAAGAAAAAATATATTTTCTGCCCTCCGGCCGAAAAGTGGCAACTTTCTGGCCGCTGCGCTAAACAAAGTTGCCACATTCCGGCTACATCGAGCAGAAAAATAGTATACACACCTTGGCCAGTAAATAAGAAAGCCTCAGATCACATGTTTGTCAACCTCGGCTTCGCCTCGGCCAACAATTACATGTGATCTGAGACTTTTCTTATTTTACTGGCCTAGGTATGTAATATACTAAATAATTACTTTATATTTTTGATGTGATTGCTCCATTATTATGAACATAAACATTTTTCTATTATTATGTGCGTCATTCCCATAATGTCATTGGAACCATTCCTATAATATTATAGGAACCACTCCTTTAATAATATAGGGACTATTCCTATAATATTATAGGAACCGTTCCCATAATATATTGAAGCTATTCCATTATTGTATAGGAACGTTTCCAATAAACTATGGGTATGGTTCCCATAATGAGCATAGGATTGATATCTATAATGATCATTTTATTATAGGAATCATTCCCATAATTTTTGGAAAGGTTCCTATAAATTTCTCTCCGTGTAGTCTTTAATTATTAAATGAAATAAGATACGATTTAATTAATACAAGAAGATTTATTACAAGCGTCATCGATAATCTGAAGACGAATGTGACAAACAAATGATCGTTGGGTTGTAGATAATACAAATGTTTTACAATTATGAAAGCGTGTATGCTAATGAGCTAATATATATCTATATAAATAACAGTAAAGGTCAAATTGACCTTCAGAGTATATCTTTGTCGTCAACACCATCGGATTTAGAATTATCATTAAAAATAAGTTAAAAAGAAATCCGGACCCAAAGTGGTCTGTTTAAATAAAAAATAAAAAAAAAATTAAATATGTAAATTATATTGTTTAGTTTTGATTGTTAGTAAATATATTTCTTAGAAAAAAAAAAGCATATAAAATGATTTGCAGCTGTATACAAAATTTTTATTATCATTTTATTATTGCTACTGAATTTGGTGTCGTACGCAACGCTAAAGCTGCTTATCTGATTGAGTTATAGGTTCAATTCCAATCGCATATATACATAGCAGTCTCAAGGTTAGTGCACTTTAAAACAAGCCCGACCTACGACAATTCTTCAACGCCTTTTGCGTTGTAGAATAACTTTTTAATATTTAAATTCTAACTGCTAGACGTAACATTGTGATTTAAATACTTAAATTTATTTCCAAGCCGGCTTATTGTTATTGTTCTGTACAGTATAAAAAGTATTATTTTATACGGGTTGAAAAATAACAATTTTACGATGAAAAATATTTTTATATAGACAAAATTAGAGACGAACTATAAAAATTATGTATTTTTGCGACGTTTATAAATTTTGTAAAAATATACAAATTAGAATTTTGGAGCTTTAGATTTTTTGTAATTATACATAATTGATACTATTGTTTTTTTAATGAATGCACTGAAAAAAAAAAATTTATTTTTAAAAATATTGAGCAATATTGTATTAATAAATAAATTTGTTTAAAATTTTAAACAATTTTATTTTTTGGTTAAAAAAATAACAATTTTTTGTTGCAGTAATTTTTTTGTTAAAAATAATTTCTGGGTTTAAGAAAAAAAAATTTTGAATTAAAATTTGCAATTATTTTTGCAATGTTTACATTAATTAGAAATATATTAAGACTTATAGATCCAATTTTATAAATAAATTATAAATAAAAATAGCTGCCAGGGGACTGAGTTTTAAAGTGGCCCAGACACATATTTCCAGCACAAACGGTGCTTTGACACTAAATAAAATGCCGATAAAGCGCTAACAGCCCTATGGTTATTAACTCAAGGCTAGTTAGATCCTTATAAACCTTACAAAAGGTAAAACAACACGCTGGATTTTTTTTTTTGCTTTGAACTGCTGGCAGGGGACTGATCTTAAAATGCCTGGGACAAACTTTGGTTTAATCAATTTAATGAAACAAATTAATGTTCGGTACTTTTTATTGAAGAAGATTGTTAGTTAACTAATTAAGTTTATAAACATTATGGACCAAATTATATATTATGGACGAATAACGTAAAATTTAATCTTAAAGTTTTAATTTTGGGAATGGGACAGCCCAGGGGACTGTTATTTCGGTGGTTTACCAATTTATAGCAAAAAAACCAAAATTTATTTCATTTTAGTTTTCAATGCTTCAAATAGAAATGTTTTTTTACTTTCGTAATAAATTTTTTTAAGTCACAAAATAACAATTTTTCTAATAAAAAAAATGCCTGGGGCAGCCAAGAACATCCTTACAGATAATCTGTAATCACTCATATAAATATATGAAAAATTGATGTGGGTACTCAAATGAAAGGTCTTGATGAGTGCAACATCAGGATGAGCTTATATCTTTAAAAATGTCAATAGTTGACAAGATACAAGTTCATTTCTTAATTATTGACATTTTTAAAGATATAAGCTCATCTCGATGTTACACTCATCAAGAGCTTTCATTTGAGTACCCACATGCATTTTGATATATTTTTCATGTATACATATATATATATATATATAAATATATAAAAATTTGATGTGGGTACTCAAATGAAAGGTCTTGATGAGTGCAACATCAGGATGAGCTTATATCTTTAAAATGTCAATAGTTCACAAGATACAAGGTCATTTCTTAATTATTAACATTTTTAAGATATAAACTCATTTTGATGTTACACTCATCGAGACCTTTCATTCAATACCCACATGGCATTTTTTATATATTTTATATATATATATAGTATTTGTGAAATATATAAATATATAATATATATGAAAAATTGATGTGGGTACTTAAATGAAAGGTCTTGATGAGAGTAACATCAAGATGAGCTTATATCTTTAAAAATGTCAATAGTTGACAAGATACAAGTTCATTTCTTAATTATTGACATTTTTAAAGATATAAGCTCATCTCGATGTTACACTCATCAAGAGCTTTCATTTGAGTACCCACATGCATTTTGATATATTTTTCATGTATACATATATATAATATATATAAATATATGAAAATTTGATGTGGGTACTCAAATGAAAGGTCTTGATGAGAGTAACATCAAGATGAGCTTATATCTTTAAAAATGTCAATAGTTGACAAGATACAAGTTCATTTCTTAATTATTGACATTTTTAAAGATATAAGCTCATCTCGATGTTACACTCATTAAGAGCTTTCATTTGAGTACCCACATGCATTTTGATATATTTTTCATGTATACATATACATTATATATATAAATATATGAAAATTTGATGTGGGTACTCAAATGAAAGGTCTTGATGAGTGTAACATCAAGATGAGCTTATATCTTTTAAAATGTCAATAGTTCACAAGATACAAGGTCATTTCTTACTTATGTATCTAGAGATAGAGTATTTTCAAATGCAGACTAAATACTTATCATAATAAATTTTTCTTATTCTTTTAATAATATAGATTAAAATATTATTAATTTTTTTCTCTCAGTGTACCTCAATTCGTTTCTAAATATTTTAAAACCACTTTATTGGACTAGAATGACTAAATAAGTTATTTTAAAATCTAATTGTTGCATTTAATGACCATTTTATTTTATCGTGTTAATACAAAACAAGTATATGCAGCTGGGCTGATGAAAATAAGTGACCTTATCTTATATCCCATCCCACATTTACAATCGGTTTAGTTTGTGTCTGACCTGACGACGTCTAAATTCTTGTGAAGCCGTTAAGCTTCTTTTATTTTTCGACGGTGTATCAAGGACGCTCATCGGTTTCTATAACCTTCAATTTGTTTTTTTTTCTCTTATATACACTAAATAATTTCACATCAATTGATTCAACATGTGATTTTATTTAGAATAATTTTACAATATAAATTTTATTATTATTATTATCGTATCGTATACAAGTAATTATTTTGACGGTAACGGATAATACACAAACTCCATAATTTATTATTCGATCGGAATTAAATATTAATTTGTCTATACGTTCAGCCCTTAACTGTATTACGCATTTACTGTCTACATATTGCGTGGGACGAGTAAAACTTTTCTGACATTTTTATTGTCGTTGTATATACATTACGTGTGTTCTAAAAATTGATTTGGGCTACTATTAAATTTTTTTTTGTAAAAAATAATTGATAACAAAAAACTGGTTTTGCTTTAAATAATCTACTAATATTTTCTTTTTACACAAAAAAAAGAAAAATTAATTTGAATTAAGAAAATAATTTTGAAGAATTTTATCTTCATTTGTTTCATTTACTTTGAATGCAATTATAAAAAAGAAGAAAATATATCAGGGTCCCAAAAACTCAGCATTTTCTTAAGTACCCTATTTTCCCCATCCTTTCCCTGTATTATGACTGTTTAACACAATTTAATGTGACAAGATCGGGAATTTGATTTTAAAGCCATAATAGAGCATACTCTTCGTGCATTTACGTACGCTTAAGGACGTTCATGCGTAAATATAGTAGATAAAAATTAATATTTTTAAGTTTTGACAAGTTTACTCGTGTACATATCTTCCCTAAAAAATTAAAAACTCTTTATCGATAATTTAAAAAAGTTATTAACGATTTAAAAATCAAGTTTTAACATAGAGCCATATGAGAGAACACCCTTTTTTATATTTAAAATTATTATACTTATATTATTAAAGTAGATACCATAATAAATAATTCTTTAAAATATTATCCGAACAATGCAGTTTAATTAATTGCATTAAAAAACAATGGTGTTATCGACCGTTTAAATTAATTATTTATTATTTTGCTTGGTATAATTAAAATTATTTTAGTTGATTTTTGACCGTACTGAAAACAACCACCTTTATACAGCTGATAGCATCGTTAGAAATTACTGAATTGTCTAATTTAATAAACAATAAAGATGGACGTTAAATCAACGTCTAATTCATATTTACTGGTTTTTTAAAATAGATCCCTAAAAAATATTTCAGGTAAATAAAAAGAAAATTATAAATCATTATAAGATTATTGATATGGGTGATTCTCTGTAAGGACGTCTTAAATCTGTACACATTTGTCCGACCAAATTATTTTTGGTTTTATTAGAAAAAAAATTAACAAGGGCTACAAAACTATCAGCTTAATCATAATAAATAAACAGCCGAATTAATTTTTGCTTTTTCGATATTTGTGTATCTTTTGCCATATAACATGACAGGGGACTGCTTGCCAGGGGACTTTTTTTTTTATCAAATTGAGAAAAATCAAGCAAACTATTTCAATGCATTCAACTTTTCAAGTTCTCAATGAATGTTTACATTAATTAGAATAATATTAAGACTTATGGATTGAATTTTATAAATAAATTATAAATAAAAATAGTTGCCAGGGAACTGAGTTTTCAAGTGGCCCAGACACATATTTCCAGCACAAACGGTGTTTTGATACTAAATAAAATGCCGATAAAGCGCTAACAGCCCTATGGTTATTAACTCAAGGCTAGTTAGATCCTTATAAACCTTACAAAAGGTAAAATAACACGCTGGATTTTTAACTTCCCGCTAAGAAAATTGAAAATTTTCAAAAATCGGGAAGTTATTGGTTTTACCTCGTTTTTCGAAAATCGAGTTTTCATCAGATCTCGACGTTTTGAGGTCCTAGGAAGCTTTCCTGACTATTCCCGCGAGGGTGTCACTATGTCTGTATGTATGTATGTATGTATGTATGTGTGTGTGTGTGTGTGTGTGTGTGTGTGTGTGTGTGTGTGTGTGTGTGTGTGTGTGTGTGTGTGTGTGTGTGTGTGTGTGTGTGTGTGTGTGTGTGTGTGTGTGTGTGTGTGTGTGTGTGTAAGTATGTAAACCTCTTATAACTTTTGAACGGTTGAACCGATTTCATCGCGGTTGGTGCCATTCGAAAGGGCTTTGCCAAACTTAGATTTTCTGTTAATTTGAACCGATTTGGACCGATAGATTTTGAGAAATTTGGAGAAATCTAAAAAAAAGTGGGAAAAAAAATTTGTTCTGAAGAGGTTTTCTTGGGATAACTTTTAAACGGCTCAACCGATCGATTCCAAAACTAATCAGCTCTCAACCTTGAAAACCACGTCGATCGCCGCCAATCCGGTCAAAATCGGTTGATTCGTTCGAGAGATATCGTGAACGAAAGAAAACCGAAAAAGTGTTTTTCAGAGTTACTCCGAAATTTCTAGTTTGACCAATTGAAACTTAGAAATTATTTATAAGGCTTAAAAAACTACGTAGAATGCCGCCAACCGCGTAAAAATCGGTTCATTCATTCAAAAGTTATTGCGGTATGAACATTCAAAAAATAGTGTTCTATGAAACTTCTATCAGACTTTTGAGCTCAAAGAGCTCAAAAGCATAGAAAAGGTATCTTTTTGAGCTCGGAGAGCTTAAAACAACACACAGATTGTACTTTTGAGCTCGAAGAGCTCAAAAAAGCGGCCAGGTATTAACGGAATTAGCGGGAAGTTGCAGGGATGGCCTTTAGGGTCAACCGTTTTCCTAATTTTTTTTTTTGGCTGTGAATTTCTGGCAGGAGACTGATCTTAAAATGCCTGGGATAAACTTTGGCTTAATGAATTTAATGAAACAAATTAATTTTCGGTACTTTTTATTGAAGAAGATTGTTAGTTAACTAGTTAAGTTTATAAACATTATGGACCAAATTATATATTATGGACGAATAACTTAAAATTTAATCTTAGTTTTAATTTTGGGAATGGGACAGCCCAGGGGACTGATATTTCGGTGGTTTACGAATTTATAGCAAAAAAACCAAAATTTATTTCATTTTAGTTTTCAATGCTCCAAATAGAAATGTTTTTTTACTTTCGTAATAAATTTTTTTTAGTGACAAAATAACAATTTTTGTAATAAAAAAATGCTTGGGACAACAAAAAACATCCTTACAGAGAATCACCCATTTATACTTTAAAATTTTTCTCAAGACCCCAATAAATTTCATTAAAAGTTAGCACTCGTTTGACGCTAGCATATCGTATGAATTTTTTCTCGGAAAATTTACAGAAATTAAAAATGTTAAATAAACAATAGCCTATAAAAAAATCTTTTAAATAAATATAAAATGTATATATTTAAATAAATAATTATTTTCATGTTCAAGCGCGAATTAGATACTTTTATAAATCTTTATTTTTTTAATTTATTACATCGATTCGTTTTAAATTTTTATTAAATCTAAATTTAGTGGAAATTTTTTTTTAAATTATTACAATAAGGTAAAAGCCCCAATATATGAACATGTACCAGTATATGATCACTCCATGTATTTGTATATCTATATTCACAAATATAGGTATACAAATACATGGAGTGATCATATACTGGTACATGATCATGTATTGCGGCTTTTACCTTACTTAATTTTCAATTTTTTTTTTTTTTTTTTGTAAAAATATTTAACAAGTGACAATTGCAAAAGTTTTTGTTTCTAGTTAGTGATATTCGACATATGTAATCAAAGAAACATTTGTTTGGTCTTACTTGGAATTTAATCACGATTATCGTTTCTTGGGAGTGATACTAACCATCAACGGAAATATGAGCGATTCTTTAAAAACCGGAAATGAACTATCTAATTATATTTTTTCGACAGTGTAAATATAAAATAAAAGATAATACAATGAAGTAGTGAATGTTATGTTAATTAGTAACTGTATATTGAAATAAAAATCACAATTGAAGTCTATTAGATTAGTAAAATGAGTTTGATAAGATACTTTTGCTTGTCTGTCTGACCCTCGGGGTTCAAGAGCAATGGGTGAATGTCCGCTGTCGAGTCAATTCCCCGTGAATATGCATCACACGTTGAATGAGACTTAATGGCTTGCGGGACGATAGACTGTGCAATGATACTGATATATTTATATTATAATATTATCCATCTTTGACGTGATATACTAATACTAATTACTTGTATTGTAATTAATTTTATTATTATTAGCAATTTTATAAATTTTATTTACGTTTAGAGTTTGATCGATAATTACAGCGGGACTATTTTAAATAGATATCAAATTGGCATTAGAAAATTTTGGAAAATTCAAAAATGCATTATTCATTATACTGGTTTTAATTTTTAACAAAAAATAAATATCAAAGCAGCTAGAGAGGAAAGTACGATACCTCAATCCGCAAATATATATTTAAAAATTTCGATAATTAAGAAATGACATTGAATCTTGTCAACTAATGATATTTTTAAAGATATAAGCTCATCTTGATATTACACTCATCAAGACCTTTCATTTGAGTACCCACATCAATTTTTCATATATTTTATATATTTCACAAATATCACATGAATAAAATATATGAAAAAATTCTTGTGGGCACTCAAATAAAAGGTCTCGATGAACCCGAGTAAAAATGAAATTATTATTTTTTACGGAAAAATAATAAATTTCGTTCGACCGCCGCACCACCGCTGCACCACCGCCGCACCATACCGCCGCACCACCGCTGCACGACCGCCGTTTGGCGGACTATTACGCCGCACGCTAAAAATTTACTCCCCCTAGCATCGCCGCACTACCGCTGCACCACCGCCGCACCAATGCTAAATCATACCTACAATTTCACAAAAAATGGTATCATAATGAATTTATCACGCAATAATTAATTAATAAATAATGCGACTAGAAATCTTCATGTAAGACCTATTGATCAACCTCCTTTTAATCGAATGCCTAATATTAAAAAAAAAAATTTTTTTTAAATCAGGCCAAAGCACCGCGAAATTATTGATTTTTTTAGTCGTATTGTTGATGTAGATTTTTAATTTCGTCCTCGGGTTGCACAGAAGCGGTACGCCTATTGAAATACTCTGAAAGAATTTTAAAAATTGAACTGTGATGGGATTCGAACCTGGATCGTCTGCATGGAAGTCTCGAACATTGCCAACTGCACTGCAAGCCATACTTAACTTAAAAAATTTAGTTAAGCTATTTGAATGATCAACGAATATATTATTTCAATGTATATACCATCAAACAGTGGTATGGTGCGGCGGTGGTGCAGCGGTGGTGCGGCGGTAGTGCGGCGAATAGATAAATTCTTTACTTGTCACGGCGGTGGTGCGGCGGTGATACGGCACTTGTAAAATAACTAAAATTTTCACAGCTGTAGTGCAGCGGTGGTGCGGCACTTAAAAAGCCGTGCAGCGGTGTTGCGGCGGTGGTGCGGCGGAATTCTGTTTTTACTCGGGAAAGTAACATCAGGATGAGCTTATATCTTAAAAAATGTCAATAATTAAGAATTGACGTTGTATTTTGTTTTCTAATGATTTTTTTAACGATATAAGCTCATCTTGATGTTACGCTCATCGAGACCTTTCATTTGAGTACCCACATCAATTTTTTATATATTTTATATATTTCATATATATGATATATATCACATATATAAAATATATAAAAAATGGATATGAGTACCCAAATAAAAGGTTTTGATAAGTGTAACAAAAAAATGAGCTTATACACGGAGAAAAAAATTTTGCTATAGGAACTCTATAGTAGTTAGTTAGTTGTAAAAAGTTCCAGTAGGTTAACGTATTCCTATAGTAACAATATCGTTTAGCTCCTGCAACTCTACATCGTTGAGCTCTGATAGCTAAACGTTATTTACCTCTCACAACTCTACAGGATCGTTCTGAGACTATAACAAATTTTTGGCAGTCTGCTTAGTAATTTTTTCTTACGATTTAGCATTGATAATTTAATAAATACATGCGGCAGAATGAATTTACATTGCCAACAATAATTGTATATGACAAATAAGAATAGTATTATAATAGAAATAAAATAATAATAGAACTTACATTACAAATAAAAATTATTTGTAAAATAAAAATATGGTCGTCACAAAATTATCTTATTTTCTTGATTATATTGATAAATATTGGACATAAAATCACTACCGTATATGCACAAGAAAAGATAAATAAACGAAAACCAATTTTATTTTGTGTTAAATGGGGTCTTTTTAATGTATTCCGATAACTTATTACTTATTACAATATATTCAACTAATAAATTAAATTAACAGTCACTGGAAATGAACCTTGAAAAACCATTAATACAAAACTGTTCTAATGAAATTCAATTTGAAAAAAAAAAAACCTATTTCCTTAAATAAATAAACTGGAAACTTAATTGTCCTCATATATTTTTAATAATATGGATGAGTAGAAAAATAATTCTGTTTGTCATTTTAGAAGGTTATGAAATATGTCAGCGCACTCTACTATTGCGCAACGTAGAGCGCTCCCAACTATACCGTTGGCTCTGAGAACAATCCCGTAGAGCTCTGAGAGCTCAACAACATTGAGTTATCAGAACTAAATAACATTTTGTTACTGTAAGTCTACAACGAAAAGTAAACTGTGTATAGTTGTGGTAACTCTACAGTTAGGTTACCAGAACGAAATTTTTTTTTCCGTGTATATCTTTAAAAATATCATTAGGAGACAAGATACAATGTAATTTCTCAATTATTGACTTTTTTTAAGATATAAGCTCATTTTATTGTTACACTCATCGAGAGCTTTCATTTGAGTACTAACATGCATTTTTGATATATTTTATATATATCACAAATATCATATATATAAAATATATAAAAAACTCATGTGGGTACTCAAATGAAAGGTCTTGATGAGTGTAACAATAAAATGAGCTCATATCTGTAATAATATGATCAGTTGGCAAGATATGATGCGGTTTATTAATTATTGAGATTTTTAAAGATATAAGCTCAATCTAATGTTACACTCATCGAGACCTTTCATTTGAGTACTCACATGCATTTTTCTATATATTTTATATATTTCACAATTATCATGTATATCAAACATACAAAATATATATGAAAAATACATGTAAGTACTCAAATGAAAGGTCTCGATGAATGTAACATAAGAATGAACTTATATCTTCAAAAATATCAATAATTAAGAAATGAGATTGTATCTTCTAAACTAATGATATTTTTAAAGATATGAGCTCATTCTGATGATACACTCATCAAGACCTTTCATTTGAATATCCACATGCATTTTTTATATATTTTATATATCACAAATATAACGAATATCAAATATATAAAATATATATAAAAAATACATGTTGGTACTCAAATGAAAGCTCTTGATGAGTATAACGTCGGGATGAGCTTATATCTTAAAAAATTCCAATAATTAAAAAATGAGATTGTATCTTCTAAACTAATGATATTTTTAAAGATATGAGCTCATTCTAATGATACACTCATCAAGACCTTTCATTTGAATACCCTCATGCATTTTTTATATATTTTATATATCATAAATATAACGAATATCAAATATATAAAATATATATAAAAAATACATGTTGGTACTCAAATGAAAGCTCTTGATGAGTGTAACGTCGGGATGAGCTTATATCTTAAAAAATTCTAATAATGAAAAAATGAGATTATATCTTCTAAACTAATGATATTTTTAAAGATATGAGCTCATTCTGATGATACACTCATCAAGACCTTTCATTTGAATACCCACATGCATTTTTTATATATTTTATATATCACAAATATAACGAATATCAAATATATAAAATATATATAAAAAATACATGTTGGTACTCAAATGAAAGCTCTTGATGAGTGTAACGACGGGATGAGCTTATATCTTAAAAAATTCTAATAATGAAAAAATGAGATTATATCTTCTAAACTAATGATATTTTTAAAGATATGAGCTCATTCTGATGATACACTCATCAAGACCTTTCATTTGAATACCCTCATGCATTTTTTATATATTTTATATATCACAAATATAACGAATATCAAATATATAAAATATATATAAAAAATACATGTTGGTACTCAAATGAAAGCTCTTGATGAGTGTAACATCGGTATGAGCTTATATCTTAAAAATTCTAATAATTAAAAATGAGATTATATCTTCTAAACTAATGATATTTTTAAAGATATGAGCTCATTCTGATGATACACTCATCAAGACCTTTCATTTGAATACCCTCATGCATTTTTTATATATTTTATATATCACAAATATAACGAATATCAAATATATAAAATATATATAAAAAATACATGTTGGTACTCAAATGAAAGCTCTTGATGAGTGTAACGTCGGGATGAGCTTATATCTTAAAAAATTCCAATAATTAAAAAGTGAGATTGTATCTTCTACACAAATGATATCTTTAAAGATATGAGCTCATTCTGATGTTACACTTATCGAGGCCTATCATTTGAGTACTCACATGAGTTTTTCATATATTTTATATTTAATATATATGATATTTGTGAAATATATAAAATATATGAAAAAATTCGTGTGGGTACTCAAATGAAAGATCTCAATGAGTTTAATATCGGGATAAGCTTATATCTTAAATAATATTATTAGAAGAAAAGATACAATATCATTTCTTAATTATTGACGTTTTTAAAGATATAAGCTCATCTCGATATTAAAGTCACCGAGTTTTTTTATGATTAAAAATTTTTATATCTTCCATAAAAATCACTTGATAATTTTTTTTTTAAATTCAATTATTATTATTTATCACAAAATTTTTAGATTACACCATATTTGACACGCACTCGTCATCTACAGGTATACCACGATATAATATGAACACAAATGTATACATATACCGTTTTATATTCAATTGTTCGTCTATACAATATACAATAGTCCAGGTTCGATCGTTGAACTTCAACAACAAAATACAATACAAAGTTATTCATTTACATTTACTCATCATCAAAAATAGACCCTATCTTCGTGTCAGGTGATTAAATAACATAAGAATAGTATTATTATTATATTATTAAGTTTAGTGTTATGCTGTTATGGATTATTAAATTCAATACCAGACTAATTTTTTAAATTTCAAATTCACTCTAATATAAATATAGAGAGATAATAAATTGAAAAACATTTTTTATTTGATCATGAATAATCATGTACTATAGAAATGATCAGGAATTCGAAGTTTTGTTTGCATTGTGACCTTTATTCTATGAACTGTACCTGTAGCGAGCAGTCAACTAATGTAACATAATATAAGAAGAATGTCAATTTATATCATAAGTATTATGAACTAATTAGTTATATTAAGTATATACATTTTTAGGTGTAGAAAAAATTTTTTCCCCTTTTGTTGACTCAAAAAAATTTACTATTGACTACCAAGAATAATAAAAAAAATTTTTGGTGATTCCAATTTTTACAAAAATAATTCTTTTGGATCACTTGAAAATATTTAATTTAAGGAGATCCACGTGAAGTAGTCAAATTTTTAAACCTTCCTAAAAATTTGGAAATTTAATCTACGTAACCTAATAATTAATAAGAAAATTAAAAAACAGTAGGCTTCCGGGATATTTAATGAAATAATTAGATTTAAAAATTGTAATTTTACATGAAGGTAAATGAAAATTTCACCAGCCGTGTATTTGTTTAAGAATTTAATGCAATTAACGATTTTTAAAAAATTTTATTTTTATTGAATTTGATTGAAAAAATAATAAGCTTTCGATTAAAACAATAAAAAAAGTAGCTTTCTGAACGTATTACGGAGATATTTTATATTTTTTATGAAAAATCACTCGGAACTTCCGTTCTTTAAAGTCTTGTATTTGACTTGGCAACACCGCTTGCGCAGTACCCCGGCGCATAAGTAACCGCGGTTTTTTAAATGCTAGAAGATCTTAATCACTTTAGTTAGACAGTAAACATAAATAAATTTGAAGGTTAGGGAACTCTTTTTGTGTTGTAAAGTATATACCGGTAATTCAGAGTGCTATATTTTTTATGAGCCAATTAAATGTTAATAATTATTTAATGAGTAAATTTTTCGGAAATTTTCTCAAAAATGTTATTAGTTAATTTAAAAATTAATTTTAAGATGAATAATAAAAGTATTTCTACGTATTATTTTTTTATATACATTCTTTACACTAGAAGGGTACTTGAATCTCTTTAATAATTAAAAATAAATTGGATCAAAAATTTAGTTTTAAAAAATTCCACTAGGTGGCTACGGCTCTCATAGTTAGAATGTTAAAATCTGAGTATTGAAAGAGATCCACGCGAAGTAGTAAAATTTTTAAAACTTCCTGAAAATTTGTAAATTCAATCTACGTAGCCTAATAATTAATAAAAAACTTAAAAAACAGTAGCTTTCCGGGATATTCAATCAAATAATTAGGTTTGAAAATTGTAATTTCAACATGTAAAATGGAGACTCCACCAGCCGTGTATTTGGTTAAGAATTCAATGCAATTAACGATTTAAAAAAAATTTTATTTTCATTGAATTTGATTGAAAAAATAATAATCTTTCGATTAAAACAATAAAAAAGTAGCTTTCCGAACGTATTACGGAGATATTTTATATTTTTTATGAAAAATCACTCGGAAATTCCGTTGTTTAAAGTCTTGTATTTGATTTGGCAACACCGCTTGCACAGTTACTCGGCGCATGAGTAACCGCGGTTTTTTAAATGCTAGAAGATCTTAGTCATTTTAGTTAGACAGTAAACATAAATAAATTTAAAGGTTAGGGAACTCTTTTTTGTTGTCAAGTGTATGCCGGTAACTCAGAGTATTATATTTTTTATTAGTCAATTAAATGTAAATAATTATTTAATGAGTAAATTTTCCGTAAATTTCCTCAAAAATGTTATTAATTAATTTAAAAATTAATTTTAAGATGCATAACAAAAGAATTTCTACGGATTATTTTTTTAAAGACATTCCTTACACAAGGAGGGTACTTGGATCTCTTTGAGAAATAAAATTTACTTCTTTAATTATTTTAAAAATTTTAATCAATCTGGAAAAATTATCCTAAATTCATCATAATTTTGGAGACATATTGAGAAGTAAAAATTGTATTATTTATTTTATCAATATTGACAAAAATGTCACTGAATTTTTAAAATAAAAGTAAATTTTTTTTAAATTCAATTTTGCGCCTAGAATTAATTTTTTTTCTGTAATTTTTAAACGGATTTTTCAGGAAATTTTTATATTAATACAATAAGTGTCTTTAAAATAAAATATAAATTATTTTATTGTGTTGAAATAAAAAATTTTGTAATAGTTTTATTTAAAGTATTTATCAGTAAAAAAATTACTTGACAAAATTTAAAAAATACTTTAGATAAGCCTATAAAACTATAATCGATTAAAAACTCGTTTAAAGATATCAAAATTCCCCGAGTCAATCAGTTTTTATTTGTTCAAAGAACTTTGTTTTCGTAACAAATAATCACAATCTACACACACACACAACAAAAAAAAAATTATTTTTTCGAGTTTGATGACATGTTTCATGTGAATTGAGGACGATGATCTTAGTAATATCATAGCAATATCAGTATCATAATTTTTTGAAAATAAATTCAGGTAAAAATAAACAGGGTATTACATGTTTCCCAATAAATAAAAATTTTATGACAGAGTTTAAAGAACGTATAACACAATAGGCTTATCTCAAGCTTTATATATATATATATATATATATAAATTATAAATATAGTTTGGAAAAACCTAGAAAGGCGTGAACTTTAATCATTGACATTGAATAAAGACATTTTTGAGTTAAAAATAACATTTTTATTAACATTGCTGTGAAACGTTGACTTTTATTTATTAAAATAAATTTTAATGTAGTTGACCTGATATTATTTATTAATTTAAAATTTTAAGCCACTTGTAGAAAATTATTTAAATTTTTTTCAGAGGTGTCAAAAAATTTGGAAAATCCAAAAGTGCACGCCTCATAATCTCATTTTCCACAGTAAAATTTATTAAAATAAAATATTAAAAACAAAATAATAAAAAACATAAAATTCTGCTATGGTTTAGTGGCGCAATAATTCTAAGCTGAGGAAAAAAAATACTATAATAAAATATACACAGAAAAAAAGGTTCACTTGAGTCAAGAAAGTATTTTTCTTCCTGCTTACTTTCTTACGTGAATGTGGAACGCTTCACGTAATAATTACCGTAACTCCTATTCTTTCCCGCTTCACAGCATTATTTATATTTGTAAAAATGCTTGCCGTAAGATGGACTGTGTGGCTTAATGTATATAGAATAAGCGAAAGGAAATTTAGTATAGACCGGATAGCTCAAATGGTAGAGTAGCCGACATGTCTTCGGAAGGTTCTGGGTTCGAATCCCAGTCCGAGCTATCTAACGATTTTTCTCGCATATTCTATAAACTCACATTAAGATGATCCTCTCCACATTCCTTTCTCAATCCTTTCCTACCAATATCCTGTTACGTGAATGTGGAACGCTTCACGTAATAATTACCGTAACTCCTATTCTTTCCCGCTTCACAGCATTATTTATATTTGTAATTTGTAATTTCACACAAATTAGACATGTAAGACATGTCTACGAAAGACATTCCAAAAGCTATCCGTCCATCTTACAATTATTACGCGAAAAAAAAATTTTTTTTTGACACAAGAAATTTAACCACTTATTCCAACTAAATTATTTATCTTGCTTTAAGAAATATGTATCTTGATCCAAGAAAATTTATTTGTCAAGAAAATCTTGTTGTTTTGAGAAAATTCAGCCTCTTGCTCCAAAAAATTTAGTTTTTGATAGAAGTTAATTTTCTTGTCTTGAGAAAATTTCTCTCTTGCTCCAAAAAATTAAATATAAAGATAGAAGTAAATTTTCATTAATATTTTTATTGATTAACATGTCAATTGGGAAGATCAAATAATATTTCATAATTTTTTTTCATTCAATATATATAATTGCACGCTAAAATAATATAAAATAGGTATCAAATATTCTCGAGAAAAATTTTCTCAAGGTGAGAAAATTTTTTTCTCAGCTGAAGTAGGTGGCGCTGCTTCCCTAAAGTATCTAAAAATCTTGATCAAATATAAAAATTTATTGTATCAAGTATTTATGATAATTTGAATTAAGAAAAAATGACTTCCACCAAGAATAGAATTTTTCGAAAAATTTTTACTTCGACCAACACAACTTTGGTCTTCCCTCAGGCACCCGACAAATTTTCTTGAGCCAAGAATGTTGTTCTCCAGTCAAGAAATTTTTCTTTCTGTGTAGTTAAGTATAATACGAATTATAGAGCACACAAAAAATTTTTTATTTTATTTATTTTAGAGAACTCGATTCATTATTGATTAAAATTTCTTTTTAATTTTCCTCTTTCAATTACAAATTCAAAAATTATGATGATAATTTAATTTTAATAAACCTAAAATTAAAAATTTTTTTTTATGATTCATTTTATTAGAATTTATTTTCAATTTAATTTGATTTTTTTCTATTAATTCTATGGAAAATTTTTTGATAATTATTATTATTATAATATTTTTAGAACGAAAAAAATTTTTTTTAACTTATTGCAGTATAAGTAGCACATAAAAATTTTCAAAAATCAAGAAAAAATAAATTTCAAATTTCAAATTTAAAATGTATAGCAAGAAGTTACGAAATATTGGGCTTATTATCACGTCTTATACAATTTTACAACTGTATTTATAGCATAACACTTTTTAGTCGGTTTATTGTTTTTGCTCCAATTAAAAAGTCATAACCGTGCAATTGGTTATAAAACTCTACATTTAATATAAAATAAAATTTGATAGAGTAAATGACCATGAATTATCTATTATTATGATACAAACGTTATTGAGACGATATGGCTCTTTACCGTAAGATGGACGGTGGCGTTGTTTGCTCGGTGGGTCTTATATACGTGACTGAATAAAGTAGTCAGTACTTGTCTCGGATAGCTTATTAGGTAGAGCCCTTGGCGCGTAACCGAAAGATCTGGGTTCGATTCCCAGTCTGGGCTGTCTGATTATTTTTTCAATTACGGATATTTCAATTACGAATATAAAAAATATTCGCTTTCGGGCGTAAAAAAGAATGACATTACCAAAATTTATTTTTGGGTAAAATATAAATAAAATAAATGATTAAACATTGACAATTAAGAGTATTTAAAAAAATAGTTTCGAAAAATATAAATCGAGTAAAACACTTAAGAATATGTTAGGACAGGTAAGTATTTAAATTTTGAACAAGATACTGGGACGCTTTTTGAACTAGTAATTATTGAATAAAAAATCATTAAACTTGGCAGGAGTAAATAATAGTCCTTCGTAAATTAATTCTTTTATTTTTAAATTTAATCATTGAAAAAAAATAACTAAATGATAAATAAATAGGTAGTGTTCACGCATAAAACTGCCTTATCTCAGGACCCACATATTCAACTGAATAAACTTTACTATAAAGAAATTACTAATGAACGTACAACCAACATAATCGGAGAGATTGATTTAATTTTTTGGTTATTCTTTATTTTAGTTTAGATAACTTATAAGACATAATTATTAAAATGCAGCTAGATTGGGGTAGAAAACTAATTATCAACAAAAAATTTCATTTGCTATACTTTGATGTAGACCGCAAGAGAGTGCCAAAAGTAAATTATTTACTTTAATTTTTTTAACCAGTGTTTAGAGTATTTACAGTCAGTCGATAACCTCCTTCAGTGCATTTTACATGTGTTTCAAATAAACAAATCTATATATTCAATTGGTATTTGTTGTCACTGGTCCAGACTGAATTACCGACAGACTGTACTACATGTTCTTAAGTCAAGATGATAAAATTCAAGGCAAAAAATTGTTGAAACAAAACAACTAGCTGTCTTTAAAATAATTTTCTTGGATCCAGATTATCTCTTTAAAATACAAGAAAATTTTTTAATTATCTTAACATAGTACAATAAAAATAAGCTTTTTGCAGGGTCTGTGCAATTTAATTATTAGACCAAGTTCATATACTTTATATATATTGTTTTAAGCCATAAAAATCCTTGTTCTACACAGGACTCATGTCTTATGTAAATAAACAATAAGATAATTTTTTTAAACAGTGATTGGAGTATTAACAGTCAGTCGATAACCTCCTTCAGTGCATTTTACATGTGTTTCAAATAAACAAACCGATATATTCAATTGGCATTTGTTGTCACTGGTCCAGACTGAATTACCGACAGACTGTACTACATGTTCTTAAGTCAAGATGATAAAATTCAAGGCAAAAAATTGTTGAAACAAAACAACTAGCTGTCTTTAAAATAATTTTCTTCGATCCAGATTATCTCTTTAAAATACAAGAAATTTTTTTAATTATCTTGTCAAAGTACAATAAAAATAAGCTTTTTGCAGGGCCAGTGCAATTGAATTATTAGACCATATTATAATAATGCAAATATTAAATTGGCATTTGTTATCACTGGTCCAGACTAAATTACCGAAATCAAACTGTACTTCATGTTCTTAAGAAACAATTGTTTCCCTTATTGGAGCAACTATATAAATACTAAATAATTGATGACTTACTATATTTACTTGTATAATAATTTACATCATTATAATATTAATGATACAAAAATGACTTGCCAGTATATGTATAACGATATGATGTATATATACCAGTAACGAAAAGCTTCAAATGACGCGACGGAGTGACCCAGTCTGAGGTCAGTCAACTATCCCTCAATACGATTCATGCTTTTTATAATAAGAAATATTAAAGCGTATTTTTCAGTTTTCTTAGTTATTATTTATTTTTCAATTTAAAATTACACCGGCTTTTTTTTTTGTATTTTGATATGTCAACTATTGTTATTCTTATTATAAGCAAATATGAATCATATAGCGAGATAAAATTAATAAAACAATAAGCTCACGAATACTGTCAGTGATTATCAGTATCATTATTACCACAAAACTATCAACGATGCTTGATAATATAAACAAGTGTTTGATTACCTGTCGTAAATAATCGAGGGTCGCATTTCCTACTACTGTTGCATGAATAACTACTCATAGTTTTATAACTTATGAAGCTTGGGTTTACTGCTTTAGTTTAGGATAAAACTTTTGTTAAATTTTCAATTTAATACAACTTCATTTTCATGAATCATTTAAAAGAGATCGCAAATTTTATTTCAATTACTTCATTGCTAAAATTTAGTTTTTATATTAATTAATCACATTATTAAATAAACTTTAAAATAAAAATAAAAATTCAATTTCATAGTACAGTTTTTGGTGTATAATTATTTAAAATATATTTTTTTTTTTCCATTTTAATACATTTTTAACTTCCCGCTGAGAAAATCGAAGATTTTTGAAAAATCGGGAAGTTCCCATATAGGAAAGAACAACGGGCCCAGGCTTGGCCCAACTCTGTGAAACTCTGGCCCAAGCTTGTAAGCCAGAGTTGGCCCAGCCTTGGTGGAAGTCTGGAATGATAACATGGGGCCACGGTTGGTTGCCATGACTGGGCCAAGCTTGGTTGCCAGGGCTGAGCCATAGTTAATTTTCAAAAAATTTTAAATTTTATTTCTGATGTAGAGCTAACGTAAATTCAGACCGCTTAACTCTTAATTTGAACCTAATTTTCACAAAGTAAAGAAATAAAGTGAAATTCGCATCCGTCCTAACCGAGATTCGAACCCGAGCCGCGCGCTTGCCAGACCGATGACTAACCCCTACACCGTACGACTGATATATTGAAATACATCTCATCATTCTCATAAACTAAATCTATAAGGTGACGGTTTATTTATATAACTTATGATATTTAATATTGTGTTTTGATGAAAAATAACTATTTTTTACAAATGTTTATTAGGTAAAAAAATGTAAGAGTCAATTTCTTATATTACTTTAGACTTTGTAAATCGTTCTGTACATTTTTAATATTTTATTATAAATTTTAATGTTTAAAATTATCAACATTAAAAATTCAACTGTAAATTATTATATTTTAATTTTTTTAATACCATATCAATCTTGATGATATGTAATTGTTTTTGTTAAATAATAAATTTTCGATTGTAGCATTAGCTAATAAATATTCGTTAAACAAAGAATATTTACTGTTAAGAATTATATTACTTAATGATTATTTAACTTTAGATTTTCCATTGAATGGTCAAGACTAGGTAACCCATCCTTGGCCCAAGTCTGGCATACCATCAAATGGCCAGAGCTAGGTGAGCCAGTCTTGGCCCAAGACTGGCGCGCCATTGGACGGCCGAGGCTAGTTAACCCAGCCTTGGCCCAAGTCTGGTTCACCAAAGAAACGGCCAAAGGCTGAGTTCCCTAGTCTTGGCCCAACTCTGGGACGCCAAGCCTGGCGTCCCAGTGTTGGCGCAAGCTTGGCCCCGTCGTTCAACTCTGGGGACTCCTACATGGGTTATTGTTTTCACTCCGTTTTGCAAAAATCGAGGTTTCAACAGATCTCGACGTTTTGAAGCCCTAAGAAGCTTTCTTGACTATTTATACGATGATGTCCGTACATCTGTATGTATGTATGTATGTATGTATGTATGTATGTATGTATGCATGTGTGTGTGTGTGTGTGTGTGTGTGTGTCTGTAAACCTCTTATAACTTCTGAACGGCTTGACCGATTTGATCGCAGTTAGTGTCATTCAAAAGGTCTTCACCAAACTTAGATTTCCTGTGAGGTGGAACCGATTCGGACTAGTAGATTTCGAGAAATTGCAAAAAAAAGTGAAAAAAAAGTTGTTTTTTTTTTTCATTTTTTTTAAATATCTCCGAATTGGCTGAACCGATCGAGCTCAAAAACTAATCAGCTTTTAACCTTGAAAACCTGCATCGATCGCCACTAAAAGCGTCAGAATCAGTTGATGCGTTCGTGAGATATCGTTGTCGAAAAAAATCGAAAAAAGTGTTTTTTTTGTAATAACTCCGAAATTTTTCATCAGATCGATTTTTTTGTTCCAAATTATTTATAGAGCTTAAAAAACTACATCGATCGCCGCCAACCACGTGAAAATCGGTTGATTCATTCAAAAGTTACATCAGTTTCAAAATTTAAAAAAATCGTGTTTCATCGAACTTTGATAAGATTTCGAAAAGCTCAAAAACGTCATAAGTGCAATTTTAAGCGTCTAGGTATGGAATTAGCGGGAAGTTGCAGGGATGGCCTTTAGGGTCAACCGTTTTCCTAATTTTTTTTTATATTATGATCAATAGTAATCTTAAGGCGATCCACGCAAAGTAAAATTTTTAAAACTTCCTAAAAGTTTGTAAATTCAATCTTTGTAACTTAATAATTAATGAAAAAAATTAAAAAACAGTAGGTTTTCGGGATATTTAATTAAATAATTAGGTTTGAAAATTGTAATTTTTACATGTAAAATGGAGACTCCACCAGCCGTGTATTTGGTTAAGAATTTAATGCAATTAACGATTTTAAAAAAATTTTATTTTCATCAAATTTGATTGAAAAAATAATAAGCTTTCGATTAAAACAATAAAAAAGTAGTTTTCCGAACGTATTACGGAGATATTTTATATTTTTTATGAAAAATCACTCGGAACTTGCGTTCTTTAAAGTCTTATATTTGACATGGCAACACCGCTTGCGCAGTTACTCGGCGCATAAGTAACCCGCGGTTTTTTAAATGCTAGAAGATCTTAGTCATTTTAGTTAGACAGTAAACATAAATAAATTTTAAGATTAGGGAACTGTTGCGGTGTTGTCAAGTGTATACCGGTAATTCAGAGTGCTATACTTTTTATTAGTCAATTAAATGTTAATAATTATTTAATGAGTAAATTTTTCGGAAATTTCCTCAAAAATGTTATTAATTAATTTAAAAATTGATTTTAAGATGTACAACAAAAGTATTTCTACGTATGTCTACTTCTATATTATACATGAGGGAAATAATTCCACAAATTATTATTAGTTTTTTTGTCAAGTCTTCACACACGTGTCGAACTGGAACTTTGATCGAGTCAAGGACGAAGATAGTGACTAACTTCGCAGAAGTTTGGTCTTATAAAATAAAAAAAGTCTTCAGATAGTGAAGCTACTATAGCTTTATACTTACAATAAAAAGAATATAAATCTATCTAAAAATATAAGACCTAAATAGATGATCATAATTTAAAATAAACCAATTGTTATCTGCTTATCTCTATTGTTTTTACGATTATTGGATTAAATAACTTAATTAATTTAAATATTTACAAAATTAAATACAAATAACGATTTAGATGAATACATCAAATAAAATCATGACATTAAAAGTTATTATAGTTACGTCATTGATAAAATGAATAAAAAAAACGAACGCATTCCCTTGAGTACGCCCGTGACTCTTTGAACTGTTTCCTTGAACTCTAGGCAAGAATTTATCTATCCTAATTAATTAAAACAATTCAAGTATTATTTCTTGACGGAAGAATATATATATGTTAGATAAGTTATCAGATAATATACTTATAAAAGTTTTTCAATATTTTATGAATATGAGAATCAAATTATTATTCATTGATGCTCGTCATTGGATAGTAATAATATTAATAATAATCCAAACTTATTAAAAAAATTATTATTATTATCATAAATATTTTTTTCTATAATTTTTTCTTTCTATGTAAAGAATGTTAATATAAAAATAATAAGTAGAAATACGTTTTTTATGCATCTTAGAATCAATTTTTAAATTAATCAATAACATTTTTGAGGAAATTTCCGAAAAATTTACTCATTAAATAATTATTAACATTTAATTGGCTCATAAAAAATATAGCACTCTGAATTACCGGTATACATTTGACAACACCGCAAGAGTTCCCTAACCTTCAAATTTATTTATGTTTTCTGTCTAACTAAAATAAGATCTTCTAGCATTTAAAAAACCGCGGTTACTTATGCGCCGAGTAACTGCGCAAACGGTGTTGCCAAGTCAAATACAAGACTTTAAAGAACGGAAGTTCCGAGTGATTTTTCATAAAAAATTTAAAATATCTCCGTAATACGTTTGGAAAGCTACTTTTTTATTGTTTTAATCGAAAGATTATTATTTTTTCAATCAAATTCAATGAAAATAAAATTTTTTTTAAATCGTTAATTGCATTAAATTCTTAACCAAATACATGGCTGGTGGAATGTCCATTTACCTACATGTTTAAATTACAATTTTCAAACCTAATTATTTCATTAAATATCCCGGAAACCTACTGTTTTTAATTTTTTATTAATTATTAGGTTACGTAGATTGAATTTACAAATTTTCAGAAAGTTTTAAAAATTTGACTACTTCGTGTGAATCTCTTTAAATACTTAGATTTTAGAATTCTAACTATGAGAGCCGTAGACACCTAGTGGAATTTTTTCAAACTAATTATTTGATCCATTTTATTTTTAATTATCAAAGAGATCCAAGTACCCTTCTAGTGTAAAGAATGTATATAAAAAAATAATACGTAGAAATACTTTTGTTATCTTAAAATTAATTTTTAAATTAATTAATAACATTTTTGAGGAAATTTCCGATAAATTTACTCATTAAATAATTATTAACATTTAATTGACTAATAAAAAATATAGCACTCTGAATTACCGGTATATACTTTACAACACCGCAAGAGTTCCCTAACCTTAAAATTTATTTATGTTTACTGTCTAACTAAAATGACTAAGATCTTCTAGCATTTAAAAAACCGCGGTTACTTATGCGCCGAGTAACTGCGCAAGCGGTGTTGCCAAGTCAAAAAGAAGACTTTTAAGCACGGAAGTTCCTTGTGATTTTTCATAAAAAATATAACATATCTCCGTAATACGTTCGGAAAGCTACTTTTGCACGCCTCATAGCGCGAAGCGCGTGAGGTTGTGCTTTATACTCGACTTGTTAAGGTCAAGCAATTTTGTGATCTTTAAATGTCTCTATCATAACCATATCACACTTATACAATAATATAAGTAGATGTACACCGAGAAAACACTTAAATTAATCCATCTTTTATTTTCTAAAATCATTTCATGTAGCTATTTTGAAAAAAAAAAAAAACGTTTTAAAAAAAATTTTACGTGGACGTCCGGATGTCACCCCATTTTGGATGTACCAACGATTACTCCCAAACGAATTGATATTTCAAGATCAGACCTTTTTTGTTAGTTTAAGAATGTGCTGAATTGGGTCCGTATTTCATATCAGTAGTCTAGTTTACGTATTTTTTTTTTTAAATTGAATTTTTATTAAAATTTACTACGATACAACCGTACAAAGACAAACAAATTTTTCTTATTTGTCACGTGAAAACTATGGCGCCACTTGATCAAGCTAAATTTTTTTAGACTGCGTGCGCATATGACAAGGAAAAAGGGCGCTGATATTTGAAAAAAAAAAAAAAAAAAAAATACTCTGTAAGAAATTACTTAATTATAATTTTTTTTTTTTTTTTTCAATCAATTACACAATTTATTTTTTCTTAAAAAATGAATGAACGTTATGAGGCGTGCACTTTTGGATTTTCCAAACTTTTTTATTGTTTTAATCGAAAGCTTATTATTTTTTCAATCAAATTCAATGAAAATAAATTTTTTTTAAATCGTTAATTGCATTAAATTCTTAACTAAATACACGGTTGGTGGAATCTTTATTTTACATGTAAAAATTACAATTTTCAAACCTAATTTTTCATTAAATATCCCGAAAACCTACTGTTTTTTTATTAATTATTAATGATTAGGTAGATTAAATTTACAAATTTTCAGAAAGTTTTAAAAATTTAACTTCACGTGGATCTCCTTAAATAGTAAAAAATTCTGAAGCTTTCAAACTATTATTAGTCTCTAAAAAAACTCAGCTAATAATATTTCATAGCTAAATTTCTTCTCAATAACAAACAATCGCTAAAAATCCTACATAAAAAAAAAATCAGAAACATTCCACTTATCACCAGTGCACACACTTTAAAAAGTTTAAAATAAACTCAATACCGCATCAATTATCATTATCATTATCTGGTTAATTTCGTTAATTATTCCACTAATTACCTCGGATATATCTTGGTCAATACCACGAGATGTTTGAAGGATACATATTGGTTCAGTAAAAAAGATAATTATTATTCATCTTTTTATCAACAAATAAAACAAATATTATTGCAAAAAGATATTGGCTTAAGAGTTGTTGATTAGCTAAAATTACTCATAAATAATGAAACTATTATTATTTATTAGCAACCTCTTGGATAAATCTTGATGACATATTATGTTTAAGTTAAACGACGTAATTTCCGCTTGGATGATGACTCGTTTCTTCTATTCTCATGACCTCGTCCAAGCGCCAAGTTGTCATTCAAAAATGACTCATTCAAATCCAACTTAAGTTTTAGTTTCTTTGATGTTTTTCATTTTTATCGATAAAATTAATCGTTAAAAAAATTTGCTATTTTATTTATAAAAAAAAAAAAAAGATAATCACTAGATTATAATTAAAAATGTTATGAAATAATAAAGTAACCTTGACTTATTTAAAACGTTAATGAAAATCAAGTTCATTTGAATAATGTAATCTTCCGGTGAGTTTTAAATAATTTACAATAGTCATTAAATTAGTTATAGTTAGATTTTAATACATTAGGATTTAGTTATAAGTTATAATTTATTATTTAAGCGGTGACAAGTATTTATTTAGTCAGTATACATACAGTGGTATGATATTATATATACATATCAAACTTATCGGTGTGTATGGACATAACATTATGAGAAAACCGAGGAGCGCGACGAACGCGGTTGACCTTGTCCTTGAGATTAATCTTTTCTCGTTATCGGACGACGTCGAGGCTTGATATTCTTTGCCATCTAACCGTTACTACTCGTATCGAAGAACAAAAAATAGTCAACAATATTCAAATTAGAATTTACCCTCGGATTTCACAAATATGTCATTATTTGTCTATGTATAAAAATTTTCGTAAATTTGGGAGTAATTTTTTAGGATACAAACATACTTTTAAATTTAGCGAGTTTACCAAAAAAATTAATTATTTATGGATGGTAATATTTAGATGTTGCCTTTGTAAGTTTAAAACCTATTTATTAAATTTAATAATACACTGTAAAAAAAGCGGTGTTAAAATGGACTCATTTTAACACCGCTATGTAACACCTGTGTATTAACACCGGTGTAGCGGTGCTCTTTTGCGGTGTTAAAAATCCGGTGTAATACCGGTGTAACAGCAGAATAATTTTACACCGTATCGGGGTATGAATATTACATGATCCATAAAACACAATTAATATTCAATAATTATCAAAATGAGACAAGTAACATTTATTTAAGAATTTTCAATTTATAAAATTACGCAGAAATCGATTTAATTAATGTTATACAAGTTAAATAGTATTTACAATATTAAATGTTTAGGAACAATATAATAATTATTTTTATCGTAACCATGATGTTTCTCATAATATAATGGATGTTTTAAACATGACAAATCTACAGCTGTGCAAAAATGAATTATCTATAAGAAAATCATTTGAAAAACGTTCAAAATTGTTCTAAAAATGTCTCAACTTTGTTGTAAAAACACTCTAAAACTGTCCAAAAAATGTTCCAAAATTGTCTCAAAAATATCCGAAAAATGTCGCAAAAGTATTCAAAATTTGTTCTCAAATAGTTAAAAAAATGTTTTAAGATTATTCAAAAAAGGTTCCACATAAGATTATTATTATTATTATTATTATTATTATTCCTATTATTATTATTATTATTATTATTATTATTATTCCTATTATTACAAGACTTAAACGCGGTGAAATAAAATACCGGATTTTATTAAAAAAGAAATCAAACTTTTGTAGACTCAACTTACAAAATAAACGATTAAATTAGAAAATTTTAGTAATTGTAAAACAAATTTGCGGAATTTCAGTAGATAAAATTATATTTTTATTTAAAACCTCCTTTTGTATTTTTACATACTCGATTTTGGAAAATTACATTTTTATCATTATTACCAATCATAATTTATAAAAATGAAAACATTTTTTGGTAATTATTTAGAAGCGGGGGATTAACCCTATTTTGCCCTAATATGTTTGACCATAGAAAAATTTTTTTTTATCCAATTGATCAATTTTTTCTTTAAGTTGTTCATTTTTTTATGTATTTTACAAAAAAAAAAATCTATCAATAAGAGATAAAATAGATATTTTAATCAAAAACATGAAAGCCAATATTTTTTCCAACTTTTAATGGCAAAAAAACTATCAAAATCTTTATTTTTTCTTTTCACGTGATTTTTTATCATAAATGCGCTGTAAAAACAAGCAGAATAAAAATTTAATTTTTCACCTAATTATGGCCTAAAACATGGATGATTACACTTGTAAACATTTACCCAAAATATCTAGTCTACTATAATTATAATTAACAAAAATAAAAAAATTTTTTACCAGACACAGTATTAAAAAAAAACAATTATCCTCCCGGAAATTTGCTTCAAAAATATTTTGGAAAATAATGGCTTTTTTTTTTTAACAGTTTTATATAAATTTATAAATGATTATTTTTTGTAATTGCAAATTATAAATTTTTAACTAATAAATAAAAAATCTTGTCAACAATAACAAAATAATTAAATTATTTTTTTTTAAACTGATAAAAAATTTAAATTTATTGTTTAATGTTGCAAATAAACAAGCAGAGTTGTTGAAAATATAAAACTCAATTATTCAGTAAAAAATGTATTGAACAAACGTAATTTTATGACATCGTTAAAGTCATTCCCTTGTAAATATGAATTATCATAAAAATAATTGTTATCGCGAAGCCAAGGTCCTAATACCAATGAGACCCAGCATTTATACATGACTTTCAGACCAGACCAATACTAAGTTATTAGTTATTACTTACTGCTATTACACATATCTAAGATTCCATTTAGACAAATAACTGTATGGAAGTGTACAAGTGTATCAAGTACAATGTTAAATGTTAACTATTAAGTATTATGCTTTGCCTCGGGCTAAGCGGAAATATTGGTCGCACCACTAAAATTTTTATCGGAGATTTCAAGGTGATAGTTCTATAAAATCTTATTTTTAGCATTTTTTTCTGTATTTTAACTTCCCGCTAAAAATCTCAGATTTTCAAAAATCGGGAAGTTATTGTTTTTACCCCGTTTGGCAAAAATCGAGTTTTCATCAGATCTCGACGTTTGAAGGTCACAGGAAGCTTCCCTGACTACCCCCGCGATGTTGTCACTATGTCTGTATGTATGTGTGTGTGTGTGTGTGTGTGTGTGTGTGTGTGTGTGTGTGTGTGTGTGTGTGTGTGTGACTATGTGACTCGCTTATAACTTTTGAACGGTTGAACCGATTTCATCGCGGTTGGTGCCATTCGAAAGGGCTACGCTGAACTTAGATTTCCTGAGAATTTGAACCGATTCGGACCGATAGATTTTAAGAAATCTTGAAAAATCTTAAAAAAAATAAGAAAAAAATCATTTTTGAAAGTAGTTTTTTTGGAATATCTTTTAAACGGCTCTATCGATCAACTTCAAAAACTAATCCGCCCTTAAGCTTGAAAAACCACGCCGATCGGCGTCAACCCGATCAAAATCGGTTGATTCGTTCGAGAGATAGCGTGAACGAAAGAAAACCGAAAAAAACCGAAAAAAGTGTTTTTTTCACATAACTTCGTCATTTCTTCTCGGATCACTTTTGATGACATAGCATAATTTATAGAGCTTAAAAAACCGCGTCGATTGCCGCCAAAAACGTAGAAATCGGTTAATTAGTTCAAAAGATATCGTCAATAAAAGATTTGAAAACAAGTGTTTTTTTAAAATCACTGCGACATTTTTAACTTCCCACTAACAAAATCGAAGATTTTCAAAAATTAGGAAGTTATTGTTTTCACCCTGTTTTTTTTTTTCTTTACTCACGTCTTAACGATAATAATTTTTTGAATGAGCTTGGATAGCTCAAAATGACACGAAAATTATATTTATGAGCTCGAAAAGCGCAAAAAGTAATAAGTGCAATTTTAAGCGCTTAAGTATGGAATTAGCGGGAAGTTGCCGGGATGGCCGTTAGGGTCAATCGTTTTCCAAATTGTTTTTAAGTTATGATAGTTAAATTCTGATAAATTATCAAATATTTGTATTTAACTCATTTTTTAATTCAATTTTTCTTAGATAATATTTTACATTGTAATGATTAATGATTAATTGCGACCTTTTACAAGTAAAATTTCTTAAGAGGCATTGTAAGTAATATAAGTAAAGAAATTAACTGATTTAAATAGTAATTATAAAAAAAAATTGCCGAGAAAGTGTACTTAAAAAATTTGAACAATTTTTAAGTGCATGACTTATAATGCTCATTTAATTATGAAATAATAATAACATAAAAAATGTGGAAAAAGAAATATAAGACAGATATATAGTCTTTTGATTTTTTTTGTTCTATTAATTGCAATTAAATGACACACTGATAAAAGGATTTAGTTCTATTTAAAAAGATTTAGTAATAATTACTTAATTATTTAGTAAGAAACCTTTAATTACCAAATATTTGGTAATAGTTACTAAATAATTTATTAAAGCTCATTTATTTCCACCAAATAAATATTTAGTAGTATTTAACAAATGATTTATTGCTACGCAATAAATCGTTTATTGGTATTAAAAAAATTCATTTTTTAACTAATTTTAGCGTACCACCGAACTTTTTTACTCAAAATAAATCAAAATTATTAAAATAAATAATTTTAAGTAAAAATATAAGGTATTATAAAAAAAATAATCTCATTAAATTACAATTTTTTATTTGAGACTTTTATAAAATTTAAAATTAAACAAGTTTTTAACATATTAATAATAGACTAATTGAACAAATTTAAAATAAACTCCACTGAGAAATGACATATAAGCCATTTGGGAGTATGTGTGTTTTCAAAGGGAAGATAAATCTCCCATAATCAAGCTGAATAAAATAATCTAAGTCAGTGAATAGGTTATGTATCACATTGGAATTAAAGCATAGCCATCTACCGACAATACTTACCAAATAAATATTTAGTACCTACTACTAAATATTATTTGGTGGAAACAAATATTTATTTCCATGTACTAAGGCTTTGTTTATGTTAATATAATTTATTTAGAGTAAAAAAATTATTTATTAAACTGTAATAAATAATATTGATGGGTAAGAAATATTTTTTTTTCCCAAATAAATGACTAAAAATTTTGTTACTAAATCAGTTTAGTACTCCGTACTAAATCCTTCTATCAGTTTTGATTTTTTTACTTTATTAATTGCAATTAAATGACACTGAGTTACATAGTCATTTGCAATAGGGAACTTGCAATTCCTTCAAAGAATTAAAAATAAAAAAATTTGACTCAATTGATGGATTTTTTGGCAAGCTACAGTGTTTACTCTTCATACTTGACAAACAGGAAATTTTTAAACTATTTTGATGTTTTTGTCCGATTCTTTTACACTAAATAAATTTTTAAAAAGTATGGAATTAATCTCCATTAAGTAATCTTGGCAATAGTACGCAAAATATCTTGATTATATTAACTAACAAAGCTATAATAATAATAATAGTTGCCGAATAAAATTTTTCGATCATAAAGCACTCTCTGACGCTTCGCATTATGAGTCGTGCAATAATTATCGATTTGAAAGCTAAATTCACTGATGAAGTTGTAAATTTTTTTTTTTTACTAATTACAAATATTATTGCCCAATTTAATTTAAGTCTGTAAGAAGTTAATTGCATTGCTAATTAGTAATAAATAAACAAAGTATACAAATACATGTAAGAAAGAAATATCACTATTGATAATAAAAATTGCAGACAACAATTTCCATAACGATTTTTCTAGAGCATTGGAATGTCATCGTAATCAGACAAAATGACCCTATCATAACTATCGTCCTTGACAAGATAATATCCAAGCTGACGTTAAAACTATCATAACATTGCGCAATCTAGCGAGTCACGATCTAAGTTTATGTTTTTTGTTTGTTTTTCAGAAAATTATTTAATGAGCACTGTATTAATTGACACAGTCGATCTTCATCAAAGTTATTAATCATGTAAAGCTTAAAAATACTTCAAGTCAAGTTCACTTTTAAATTAGAACAAAACAATTAAGTTTTAATATTTTTACTTTACATTTTTATGTATATGTGAAGGACAAGGTTACGTGATCACAAATGACTAGACGTTACTTAGCACCGACTTCTTATTACGTTATTCAACTTTTTTTTTTGTTACTGTAGTTAAGGTAATTCCTCCGTTGTATAGTGTGATCAGAGAGCATTTACTGTTGTCAGATAATTATTTACTATTAACTATCAATTAAGTGAGCCTTAAAATCCCGAATTTTGGTATTAAGGAGATCCGAGTGTAAAGAATGTCTATAAAAAAATAATCCGTAGAAATACTTTTGTTATGCATCTTAAAATTAATTTTTAAATTAATTAATAACATTTTTGAGGAAATTTACGGAAAATTTACTCATTAAATAATTATTAACATTTAATTGACTAATAAAAAATATAGCACTCTGAATTACCGGTATACACTTGACAACACCGCAAGAGTTCCCTAACCTTAAAATTTATTTATGATTACTGTTTAACTAAAATGACTAAGATCTTCTAGTATTTAAAAAATCGCGGTTGATTATGCGCCGAGTAACTGCGCAAGCGGTGTTGCCAAGTTAAATACAAGACTTTAAAGAACGGAAGTTCCGAGTGATTTTTCATAAAAAATATAAAATATCTCCGTAATACGTTCGGAAAGCTACTTTTTTATTGTTTTAATCGAAAGATTATTATTTTTTCAATCAAATTCAATGAAAATAAAATTTTTTTTAAATCGTTAATTGCATTAAATTCTTAACCAAATACATGGCTGGTTGAGTCTCCATTTTACATGTTTAAATTACAATTTTCAAACCTAATTATTTGATTGAATATCCCGGAAAGCTACTGTTTTTCAAGTTTTTTTTATTAATTATTAGGCTACGTAGATTGAATTTACAAATTTTCAGGAAGTTTTAAAAATTTTACTACTTCGCGTGGATCTCCTTCAATACTCAGATTTTAACATTCTAACTATGAGAGCCGTAGCCACCTAGTGGAATTTTTATTAACTAAATTTTTGATCCAATTTATTTTTAATTATTAAAGAGATTCAAGTATCCTTCTAGTGTAAAGAATGTATATAAAAAAATAATACGTAGAAATACTTTTGTTATGCATCTTAAAATTCATTTTTAAATTAATTAATAACATTTTTGAGGAAATTTCCGATAAATTTACTCATTAAATAATTATTAACATTTAATTGACTAATAAAAAATATAGCACTCTGAATTACCGGTATATACTTTACAACACCGCAAGAGTTCCCTAACCTTAAAATTTATTTATGTTTACTGTTTAACTAAAATGACTAAGATCTTCTAGTATTTAAAAAATCGCGGTTACTTATGCGCCGAGTAACTGCGCAAGCGGTGTTGCCAAGTCAAATACAAGACTTTAAAGAACGGAAGTTCCGAGTGATTTTTCTTAAAAAATATACCATACCTATACCTAATATACTATACCTAATTTTTTAATAAAAATTTAGAGTATTAATAATCCGAACAAAAACAGTTTCACTGTAAAAAAATCGCGCCAAGTCCACGTTCATAAGACTATTAAGAAAAAAAAATTTGTTTTTTTCTTTACAAAAATATATAAAATAAAAAAATTAAAAAATCCAAGTAACCGATATGAATGTTTATGATTTTCGGAAATTAGAAAAAATTTTGGTACAAATTTAAAAATTAAAAAAAAAGTTTGGTACGTATTTAGTGTGCGCGGTTGCAAAATTAAAAAAAATTGAAATACACAATGACGCACACCAAGTACGTTCCAAAATTTTTTTCTTAATTTTTAAATTTATAACAAAATTTTTTTTAATTTCCTAAAATCATAAACAATCATATCGGTTACTTGGATTTTTTTATTTTTTTATTTTATATATTTTTGTAAAGAAAAAAACAAATTTTTTTTCTTAATAGTCTTATGAACGTGGACTTGGCGCGATTTTTTACAGTGAAACTGTTTTTGTTCGGATTTTAGTATTTTTTGTAATTATAATAAAAATTTACAATTGGTACCAACTTAATAATTAAATCTCGCGTTGATTGCATTTTTTACAGCAAACTATCCCCTTGAAACTACAGTTTATGTAAAAATAATTCCAGCGCACCCTGGCGGGTGTAGATGCAAGCTGTGAAATATCTATTTTTAACTGTAGTTTCCCATCTAATGAAGGATTACTATGCATTCTCGAATTATTTAGTCTGTGGCAGATCACTTTGCCCATCGAAAAAAAAGTCAGGATCGAAATTTTTGCGTTGCTATAGTTTGTGCTGATTAAATATAATAATTTCAAGTAGATTAATTGTTATAAGTGAATATAATTAATTAATAACAGTCAAATAAAGTATGAATTACTGTTATAATATACAATTTAGGAAAAAAAAGTACCGTAGAATTAATTAAAATTTTGCAACCTCAAAATACCGTTCTGCTTACAGTAAACACAGTCGGTAGTCTGGCGCTCCGTTTACAGCAGATTTGAACGGAACTTGGCGCCAGATTCTACCGAATCTGTGGATCTTTAATGTACCCTTAATAAATAAAAAAAAATCCGATCCCAAATTCCTTTATTTTCCCTGTCGAAAAAATTCCCGAAAATCACCTCTTTTTTTTCGATCGTCACAGTGGTGTTCTCCTTTCAAAACGGTGGTGTTCTGCTTTCAAAACGGTCAAAAATTCTTAAACTTCAAAATTTATTAATAAACGTTATTATTAAACCGTGAAAAAAAAAATTAACAAAATCTGTCGAAATGTCGTTTCACGGAGAAACTACCTTAAGCCCTCACGAAAAAAATTAAATTATAAAATTTACTCAACATAACATTAAATATTACAAAGGATCATGTTAAAAAGTATAAAAGCCAAAATTTATAATTTAATATTAAAAAAAGTTTTTTATAGCGTTTACTACAATAAATCCCAAACTGTAACTTAAAAATAATTGTTTCAAATATTAAAAAGTACTGAGGCAGTAATTATAGTTACTTTTAATAAAATTAGATAATTTTTTTTAAAAAAAAAAATTGCGTGTTTGATAGTTGATACTGGAACAATGTTTATGCAGTCGGTGGCTCATAGCTGTTATAATTGCATTGATCGTCCACGAAGGTTGCTTTTCTATCCTCCAAGTAAGGACAAGGCTACCGGCTGACATTGCAACGGGCTCTGTGAGACTTCGAACCCTGACACCAAGGCTAAAAAATAATGCTTTGACACTCTAACACGTTACAGTATCTTTGCGTACCGCTAAAATTTAATTAGGTGTCCAAATTGATCAAAGTACGCTCTATATTTTATGACTGTCATTATCGAAAAGATTTTATCGACTGGCTTCAGATTTAAAAATTATAAACTTATCGAAAAATTGATTATATTCTTTACAACACTTGTGATAACTATTTGAAAATCTATAAATATAAAGTGATAAGTGATAAATTAGAAACATAATGGTTTGATAATATAAGTTTAGTAGTCTTATAGATAACATTAACGAGTTATAGTTGACGTCATCAATCCTACACGGATAGAAAAATATATTTAAAAATACTATGAAAGCATTGTAATTTTTAGTACAGGATATTGTAGTGCCGGACCAGAGCTCATAATACATTTAGTTGATTCAACTAAATAGATCCTCACGTGGACAAAACTGCTGCTTATTATATGTGTATTTCACATATATCATATATATCACATATATAAAATATATAAGCTCATTCTAAGGTTACACTCATCGAGACCTTTCATTTGAGTACCCACATGTATTTTTCATATATATTTTGTATATATGATATTCGATATATTTGTGATATATATAAAATATATAAAAAATGCATGTGGGTACTCAAATGAAAGGTCTCGATGAATGTAATATCGAGATGGGCTTATATCTTTAAAAATGTCGATAATTAAGAAATTGCATTGTATTATCAAAACTAAAGAGTTTTTTGAAGATATAAGCTCATTCTGATGTTACACTCATCGAAACCTTTCATTTGAGTACCCACATGTATTTTTCATATATATTTTGAATATATGATATTTGGTATATTTGTGATATATATAAAATATATACAAAATGCATGTAGGTACTTAAATGAAAGGTCTTGATAAATGTAACATCATAAAGAGCTTATATCTTTAAAAATGTCAATAATTACGAAATTACAAAATACATTGTATTTTCAAAACTAAGGACATTATTGAAGATAGAAGCTCATTCTAATAATACACTCATTGAGACCTTTCATTTGAGTACCCACATGTATTTTTCATATATATTTTATACATATGGTATTTGTTATATTTGTGATATATAAAATATATAAAAAATGCATGTGGGTACTCAAATGAAAGGTCTCGATGAGTATAATATCAGAATGAGATTATATCTTCAAAAATGTCATTAGTTGACAAAATTTCATGTAATTTCTTAATTATTGACATTTTTGAAGATATAAGCTCATTCCGACGATACACTCATCGAGACCTTTCATTTGAATACCCACATGTATTTTTCATATATATTTTATATATATGATATTCGTTATATTTGTGATATATAAAATATATAAAAAATGCATGTGGGTACTCAAATGAAAGGTCTCGATGAGTGTGACATCATGATGAGCTTATTTCTTTAAAAATGTCGATAATTGAGAAATTACATTGTATTTCATCACCTTATGATATTTTTCAAGATATAAGCTCATATCGATATCACACTCATCGAGACCGTTCATTTGAATACCCACATGTATTTTTCATATATATTTTATATATATGATATTTTTTATATTTGTGATATATATAAAATATACAAAAAATGCATGTGGGTACTCAAATGAAAGGTCTCGATTAGTGTAGCATCGAGATGAGCTCATATCTTTAAAAATATCATTAGTTTAGAAGATACAATCTCATTTATTAATTATTGACATTTTTGAAGATATAAGCTCATTCCGATGATACACTCATCGAGTCCTTTCATTTGAGCACCCATATGTATTTTTCATATATTTTATATTTGTGAAATGTATAAAATAGATGAAAAATTCATGTGAGTACTCGAATAAAAGGTCTCGATTGGTGTAATGTCGGGATGAACATATCTTTAAAAATATCATTAGTTGACAAGATTCCATGTTAATTCTTAATTATTGAAATTTCAAGACTTTTCCTTTGAGTATTTTTTCGTGATGGTAAATATCTTATTTTTTTAAATGACTCTTGAAATATTTAAGAACATATAGTACAGTTTAATGGAGGCAATTCAGTCTGGACCAGTGACAACAAATACCAATTGAATATATCGGTTTGTTTATTTGAAACACATGTAAAATGCACTGAAAGAGGTTATCAGACTGACTGTAAATACTCCAAGCACTGTTTCAAAAAAATATCTTATTGTTTATTTACATAACACATGAGTCCTGTGTAGAACAAGGATTTTTAAGGCTTACAACAATATATATAAAGTTTATGAACTTGGACTAATAATTAAATTGCACAGGCCCTACAAAAAGCTTATTTTTATTGTACTTTGTCAAGATAATTAATAAATTTTGTTGTATTTTAAAGAGATAATCTGGATCCAAGAAAATTATTTTAAAGACAGCTAGTTGTTTTGTTTCAACAATTTTTTGCCTTGAATTTTATCATCTTGACTTAATTAAATTTTGAAATTATCTTGAAATTAATTATAATGAAACAAAATAATGTTGGCCTACAATTTTGCACTAAGATTTTTTACAAAAATCTCAAAGGAAGATTGAAAAAAAAATTGCACGGATATAGTATATTACATACCTAGGCCAGTAAAATAAGAAAAGTCTCAGATCACATGTAATTGTTGGCCGAGGCGAAGCCGAGGTTGACAAACATGTGATCTGAGGCTTTCTTATTTACTGGCCAAGGTGTGTATACTATTTTTCTGCTCGACGTAGCCGGAATGTGGCAACTTTGTTTAGCGCAGCGGCCAGAAAGTTGCCACTTTCCGGCCGGAGGGCAGAAAAAAAAATTTCGTTCTGGTAACCTAACTGTAGAGTTACCACAACTATGCACAGTTTACTATTCGTTGTAGAGTTACAGTAACATAATGTTATTTAGTTCTGATAACTCAATGTTGTTGAGCTCTCAGAGCTCTACGGGATTGTTCTCAGAGCCAAACGGTATAGTTGAGAGCGCCCTACGTTGCGCAGTAGTAGAGTGCGCTGACATATTTCATAGCCTTCTAAAATGACAAACAGAATTATTTTGTTACTCATCCAAATTATTAAAAATATATGAGGACAATTAAGTTTCCAGTTTATTTATTTAAAGAAATTGGTTTTTTTTTTTTTTTTTTTTGTCAAATTGAATTTCGTTAGAACAGTTTTGTATTTATGGTTTTTCAACGTTTATTTCCAGTGACTGTTAATTAAATTTATTAGTTGAAGATATTGTGATAAGTGATAAGTTATCGGAATACATTAAAAAGACCCAATTTAACACAAAATAAAATTTGTTTTTGTTTATTTATCTTTTCTCGTGCATATACGGTAATGATTTTATGTCCAATATTTATTGATATAATTAAGAAAATAAGATAATTTTGTGACGACCATATTTTTATTTTACAAATAATTTTTATTTGTAATGTAAGTTCTATTATTATTTTATTTCTATTATAATACTATTCTTATTTGTCATTTACAATTATTGTTGGCAATATAAATTCCTTCTGCCGCATGTATTTATTAAATTATCAATGCTAAATCGTAAAAAAAAATTATTAAGCAGACTTCCAAAAATTTGTTATAGTCTCAGAACGATCCTGTAGAGTTGTGAGAGGTAAATAACGTTTAGCTCTCAGAGCTCAACGATGTAGAGTTGCAGGAGCTAAACGATATTGTTACTATAAGAATACGTTAACCTACTGGAACTTTTTACAACTAACTAACTACTATAGAGTTCCTATAGCAAAATCTTTTTCTCTGTGTAATTTATGCAAAAGTGTGTGTTTCCCATAGGCTCCGGGGGGATTCGAACCCCCCATCTCCTGTTTACTAGACAGACGCTTTAACCAACTAAGCCACGGCGCCGTAATGGAACTTGGAAGGATGCTCGATGGAGTCAAGAAAAATTTCTCTCTATACACTGAAAAAAAAAAAAAATTAACTTGAATCACAAGAAAACATCTTGAATCAAGTAAAATTTACTTAAGGTAGTACCACAGATACCATAAGCGTAAAATGTTCCATACAAAGCCTTATTTGATTAACGTAGTTGATTTTTCTATGCAAAGTCGCATTAGAGAAAGAGAGACAGAGATAACTTTTTAAAGTTTCTTATTAATTATTACTATCACATGCTCTGAATCTGTACTTTTAATTACGCAAAGTATTCAATGTGTCATTTATTTTCATCACCTAAATTTTTATTTAAATCTGAAGGTAACTTATTGTAAAATAAAATAAAAATGTAATTTTTTATAAGACAATGTTTAACTCTAAGACTTTAAAAGGTAAATATTTTTTGAGTGGTTCTCTAGAGATTTTCTAAAATTTAGTGGGCTTATTATCTTACTATAATTTACTAATGTGTCAAATTTCATAAAATTCTGAACGGTAAATCTCTAACTGAGGGTACTAACTTAACAAAAAGTAATCAAAATGTTTATAAAAAGTAATTTAGAGATAAAATTAACTAACTCAATGAGTAAGACTCAATCTTTTTACAACAAATAGTTCATACATTAATTTTTAATAAAAAATTTGGTAATACCACATGAATAGCTTCAACTCTACGAAAAATCGATCGATTCGAAAAATTTATTTTTGATTACAGTTTTAATTTTCTACTATTAGAGAAAAAATTGTTAAGCTTATAAAAAAATCTTTATAATTACTATCAAAAATGAAATTCAATTTTTTTTCGAGTTTAAAATTGTTGAATTTAAAATAATTACTGATTTTAATTAGTGAAATATTCATAATAAAAAATAAAAAACTTCTATTGCTTTAAATTAGTAAAATATTAAACAAAATTTACAGTAAAATAAAAATTTAAAAGTAAAAATTAAGAATAATTGAAATTTTTTCATGTAATGATTATCTAGAGCTTTTCCAACATATACTTTTTATGAAAGAATACCTAATTTTCATCACAATCACACATATGTCATGTTTATAACCCGGCATATGTTTATTTTCTTGATCAATTTACTGAGTAATCAATTCGTCCTATTTAAAAAATTATTTATAAAAAGAAAAAATTAGTAAATATATGTGGCTAGCTACACATAGTACGAATAAAGAACTAACCAGACCCGGAAGCATTGAGCGATAAGAAATCCAGCGCGTGTATCACCCTAGCTTATCCCAGGGTCATCTGCTTGAAGCACGTTTTTTTTTTTTTTTAGATCAAAGCCAATTTTATTCGGAATGTTATTATGTAATTGAATAGAATTAATTTCGCTTTCAATTGAGGATATTTGATACTTTATACCCCTTGATATCAATAAATAAAATAACTTTTTCAAGAAAATCATCTGTTAATAATTGATTTTTTTTTCTTGGATATTTTTGAAAAAAAAAAAAAATCTTTAAGAACATGTAGTACAGCCTGATGTCGGTAATCCAGTCTGGACCAGTGACAACAAATGTCAATTGAATATATCGGTTTGTTTATTTGAATCACATGTAAAATGCACTGAAGGAGGTTATCAGACTGACTGTAAATACTCTAAACACTGGTTAAAAAAATTAAACTAGATAATTTACTTTTGGTACTCTCTTGCGGTCTACATCAAAGTATAGCAAATGAAATTTTTTGTTAATAATTAGTTTTCTACCCTAACCTAGATGCATTTTAATAATTCTGTCTTATAAGTTATCTAAACTAAAATAAAGAATTACCAAAAAATTAAATTAATCTCTCCGATTACATTGGTTGTACGTTTATTAGTAATTTCTTTATAGTAAAGTTTATTTAGTTGAATATGTGATGGGTCCTGAGATAAGGCAGTTTTATGCGCAAACTACCTATTTATTTATCATTTAGTTATTTTTTTTTCAATGATTAAATTTAAAAATAAAAGAATCAATTTACGAAGGACTATTACATACTCCTGCCAAGTTTAATGATTTTTGATTCAATAATTACTTGTACAAAAAGCGTCTCAGTATCTTGTTCAAAATTTAAATAGTCCCTGTCTTACATGTTCTTAATTAGTGTTACAATTTCAAAAAAAAATATTTGGAAGATTATTGTCATCGAAAAAAAATAATAGATGATCTAGAATATAGATCTGGTGTTTATAAAACAAAAAAAAATGACCACAACAACACAAAAAACGTCGGATTAGTATCCTTGACACACTAAAAAATCTTTTGGTGTATCACCTGAAGAGCTTACATTAGGGGCCGTCTAAGATTTAAATACATAGCGAGGTAGAGATGGACAGAGAGAGAAATATGAGGCATTTAGAATTCTTATAATACTCTCATCTTAACAAGTATATATAATACGTAACACTCTTTCTATTCGACAACTCTCTCATTGGTACAAGCAGAGTAGAGGCTGAATTCACCTTCATATATTTGGAGGTTTTAGAGAATAAGAGGGTCTTTCCCATCGCTTGCCTATGCCAATTGCCACTGTGGCTAAACTTATTCAAGGTCTACTCGATAAATTACAAAGTAACCTTAAAGTCGACCATAAAAAATAACTTTTTATTACGACGTTTCTTTAAGGACGATTTGTTCACAAGTTACCCAATCTATGTTTTAGTGAAAGAAGCTTTGATTTTTTTTTTTTTTAAATAGAAGAGTACATTTGAAAAATAATATGATGTAATTTATTTGAATAGAACTTGCAAGAAATTTAATTATCATGGATTTGCGGTAAAATAATTAGGTATGGTTTGTATTCGTTATTTTTTTATTGAGGTGTATAGTAAAAATTAATCAGAAAATTTACTATTATCGGAAGGTCAATGCAATGATAAAATCATTATTGCACTGTAAAAATAGCGGTGTTAAAAATGGACTTATTTTAACACCGCGCGGTGTTAAAATTAAATAACACCGGCGTAACTTTTCCGGTATTAAAATACCGGTGTTAAATTGGTGTAAAACGGAGAAATACCAGTGTAAAAGAGGAGTAACCATTCTATTTAAAATATCAAGATTATAAAATCTATAAAACATAATAAAATTTAGTTTTTAAATTAAAAAAATAAATAGAAAATATATTAAAGTAGTATTCATTACACTGGCCCACAAAAAAAAAGTGGTCTATACTTTTAACCAGACTTATCTTTATGTATTTTGACGCGCTAAATCCAAATCTGAAGTCAGTTTTGCCCGTACACCCTCAAAATTATGAGTAAAATGCAAAAAAAAAAAACCCAAAAAAAGCAAAAAATTGCGAAAAACTTCAGTCACAGCGATGAATAAATTTTTGTGAACCCAGATCAAGTATGATTTTCATGTACGTCAATTCACTGAATCTAAATCTAAACATTAAGTAGCCCCTTGATTCGTCAAAATTTGAAAAAATTGCAAAAAACTGAAAAAAAGGCAAGAAATCATGAAAAATCGAAATTATCGAGATGAAAAAATTTTTTGGATTCAGATTGAGTATGATTTTTATGTACTTTGTTCCACTGAATTTTAATCTGAAGTTTTCTTGTCCTATTGACGTTTTAAAATTAAAAAAAAATCTCAAAAAATAAAAAAAATCGAGAAAATTGCAGTTTTAAATATGAGAAAAAATCTATTAATCACGATTGTTAATGGCTCAGGTGCATTTTAATGAACGAAATATGGTCTTAGAATTGAAATATTCACAAAATTTTAAAATCTATAAAAAATGAAGTATAAGTAGAATGAAGAGAACGGTGACTGTAGTTTTTCGCAATTTTTTGCCTTTTTTGGGGGGTTTTTTGCATTTTACTCATAATTTTGAGGGTGTACGGGCAAAACTGACTTCAGATTCGGATTCAGCACGTCAAAATACATAAAGATAGGTAGGTCCGGTCAAAAGTACAGACCACTTTTTTTTGTGGGCCGGTGTAATTTTTATGATTTTTACTGAAATAAACAAAATTGTGCCTATAAAAGTTAAGAAAAAAATGTATGACATAAAAAAATATAAAAAGTCTATGAGTATCATCCAGAACAAATTTTAATTTCAGTTTGTAGTTATTTAAATTGTTACCTATGTAATACAGACTTTGTTTAAAAATTATACAATTTTACACCTACCATTTCAATAATTAATAGTTTTATGAATTAATAAATATATTGCCCAATAGTAGTAATTTAGTGAATAAAAGTATTCACAGAGTAAAATATCTTCAACATCAAAAAATATTTTAACACCGCTTTCGGTGTTGGAATTTAACACCGCAAATTTTAACACCTATATCGCTTTGGACTTACCTCGGTTTTTTTTTACAGTGTGACCATAGAAATGCCATATCAAAATTACCAAATAAAAATTTTTAATTAGTATAGCTAGATTCCATTTTTAATTTCTCTATTATAGGTTCAGAATAATTTATTCTGAAGTTCTGCATCTGCACTGAAAAAAAAAATTAACGAATTAAGTGAAAAATTTTTGAACCGAAACAATATTTTAAAGAGTTTCATTGTTTTGAATCAAGACAAAAAATTCTTGAATCAAGTAAAATTTATTTAAACCACAACTAAACCATAATTAAACCGTAACTAGGTGAAAAATTAACATTTTTTAATTTTCTTTTTGATTTTGCTTATTTTTACGGCGCATTTATGATGAAAAATGTCAAAAAAGAAAAAAATTTAGATTTTGATAGCTTTTTTGCCTTTAAAAATTGGAAAAGATATTGGCTTTACTGTTTTTGGATAAAATTTCTATTTTATATTTTTTTTGACATTTTGATGTATTTTTTTCTGAAAAAAAAAAAAAAAAAAAAAAAATTAAAAGAAAAATTGATCAATTTGATAAAAAAAAAAAAAATTTCTATGACTAAACATAGGGCAAAATAGGGCTGCTTCCACTTGTAAATAATTACCGAATTTTTCTATTCAAATCAAGAAGATGTTCTTCAAAATTATTAACTTATTAATTCAAGTTAATTTTTTTTTTCTGTGTGGATAACTTTGAGCAATAAATTCTGTTTCATATGATTTATTTTATAACTCCCTTTACTCCGATACACTTTGTTTGACCATCGGTACATTTTTAGACAAATTTTTTATCACAAACTTTTGTATCACTTGTTAAGTATCTTAAGAAAATATTTCAATGCCAGAGATTAATGAGACTTGATTTAGTATTCTGTCCACATTTGCTTTCACTAATTTTTTTTTTTTTTTCACTATGGCGCTCACATGTGGCCTCATTTCTTGCTCATTGATCGAGTTAACTATTATTTGAATTGCTAGGTTTATTCCTAACTAGATTGCAACAGTAAGCTGATCCTGTTGGGAAATTTTTCGGTTTTATAAACCTAGGGATTTTTTTTTTTTTTTTTTTTTTTTTTTTTTTTTTTTTTAATTAGATTGCATGATCTAATCAAACTTTTAATGAGCCTTATGACAGGTAATTCTTCCATTAACATCCGAAAAGTTTGAAACAGATGAATGCCTTATACTATTTTCACGATTATTTATTCCACACTGAAATAAAAAATTTATATTGAAAAAAATGAGCAATGTTGTAATAAGGAATTAATTTGTTTAAAATTTAGCCGAAAAGATATAAGCATATAGGAATGAGCTTATATCTTCAAAAATCTCAATAATTAATAAATCTCATTGTATCTTGTCAACTAATCATATTTTTGAAACTATATAAGCTTATTCCGATGGTACACTCATTAGAATGGCGCAAAAAAACCGACTATTTTTTTTTTTTTTTGAGACGAGTGAAAAAATGTTAAGGTAAAAGCCCCAATTATTGACGGGGGTCTAAATATTGACACCCTAAATTATTTTTAAATATATTAAATTATCTGTAATAAGAATAACGATCAAATAAATTTTTATTAAATTCTAATTAATTAAAAAATTGAAAAAAATCACATTCAGTTCAAAATATTAAATATTAATTATTAAAAAAAAATAAAGTTAGCACCAGTCCATCAAATCAGCTTACGAGCGTCTATTTTCTTAACAACTTTGGTTAGAAAAGCATTTTTTTTAACTGCCGAGTTTAAATTAATTTTTCCATGTAATTATATGATCTATTTTTTGTTAATTAACAATATATGAAATATTTATAAAATTAAATAATCGAAATTAATTGTATGCTTTATGATATTTAAATAATGGGAGTCAATAACTAGTTCATAATTTTTATGGTGAATCCCATATTGACAGCCAGTCGACAGCGCTATGACGCCTTTTTACACGCTTTTTATTTTTTAAGTATAAAATACGTTATATACGCGATTATATTCAAGGCTTTTAACTGTCAAATAACTCGGCGTGTTTTAGTGTTAAATAAGTTTTTAAATAAATTGTTATATTTTTCATAATAATTATTCATTCATAGAAATTATTATTAATTAACTTTAATAATATTGATTACTTTATATCAAGATTTTGATAAATAACAATATAACCAAATGATTCGACGCATGTGCAGTAGGGGCGTCAATAATTGGGGTTACGGTACGTCAATAATTAGATCAATCAGTTTTTTAACCCGTCAATAATTGGTGTATCCAGATCATATATTTAATTATTTCAAATTAATTAGTAAATATCACTGATTATCATTTTAAAAAAAGAAATTGATTAGTTAAAACATTACTGAAGACATTACCACAAACAAAATTCATCGATATTTATATTTGATTGCTTAAAAAAAATGAAATCATAACTTTGTCTCTTATAGCGTCAATAACTGGGGCTTTTACCTTAGTTTTTGATGTTTTAAGAGCCCTTTCCAAAGAACAGCTCAAAAAAAAATTTTTAAGAGGTCGCTCCAAATTTTTCTAAATTTCAAAAATCGTCAAAAATCGATTTTTTTTTTTTTATTTTTTTTTCTCGTTACGTCATAATTTTATAGACAAAAAAAAATAAGTTCCTGAAAGTTTCAGTTCAAAATTCAAATTATGAAAGGTCGCTCATAATTTTTTTTTAAATTTCAGAGTCAAAAAATGCTAATCCAATTAAATAGTCACTAATGTACCATAAATGTCGAGAAAAACTTTTTAGTGCTGCTGAACCTAACTTTTGATTTTGTTCTTTTAATTGAACAGATCTTTTAGTAACTGTAAATCAATTCTCGGGGCGATAGTAGGAATTTAGCGAAGAAACGAGGCGTTCAGATAAATTTACGAAATATTAAGAACTCAAAGAAAAAACAATTAAATATAATGATACATTTTCTTTGTAAAATTATAAAATTAAAAAAAAAATTATGTTTTCTATATTGTGCTTAATTTTTAGCACATTACGTGGTGTATTTTTATCAATTATTATACTAAATAAAAAAAAAAAAAAAAAAAGAAATGCATGGAATTTTAATTTGAATATTAAAAGGTCGCTCAAAAAATCTAAAGTAATGCACTAAAAAATTTAAAAAAAATTATGAGCGACCTTTTAAAATTTTAATTTTGAGCTGAAACTTTCAGGAACTTATTTTTTTTTGGTCTATAAAATTATGACGTAACGAGAAAAAAAAATAAAAAAAAAAAAATTTCGATTTTTGAAATTTAAAAAAATTTGGAGAGACCTCTTAAAGATTTTTTTTTTGAGCTGTTCTTTGGAGAGGGCTCTTAAAACATCAAAAACTAACATTTTTTCACTCGAGACTCAAAAAAAAACAAAATAGTCGTTTTTTTTGCGCCACCCTAATATATATAGATGATAAATATATCAAAAATGCATGTAGGTACTCAAATGAAAGCTCTCGATGAGTGTAACTTCAGAATGAGCTTATATCTTCAAAAATTTCAATAAAACTTTTCTAGATTTGGGAAAATTAATTTTAAACAAAAATTCACTAGTTTTCAATCTAAAATTATTTATTTCCATATCAAAAAAAAATTTTTTACGAAGAAAGTTACTGTGAGTTTTTTATTTCTTCAGCTAAGAAATAAAACTGTTTAAAATTTTCATCAAATTAATTTCTTGTCACAATAATGCCCATTTTATTTTCGAAATAAATTTTTTTTCTTAACTTAACTCAAAAATATTGAGTCAATAAAATATAAACTTTTGCTAAAATTTTTCGTTGTAATTCGGTCATTGGCACAATAATAGCAAAACACGACACCAAGAATACAAATTTAAAAGATAATGTGTTCAATTATCGTTCATTCACTCACATATTTTCTTACTGTTCTTATTTCGTCGTAGAAAAACAATTTTACTAAAAATATCACAAAAACACCTTATACTTATACTTAAGTGCGATATTTATTGGTTGTGGTGTATCATCGTGTAAATTTGGGCCTAAGATCGCTATAAATTTAAGCTAAATGTCTTTCTTTAAGAATTTTTTTTTATTATTACCGAGCGTTGAATCGGAAAACATTTTTGAAGGGCAGTCGTGGGTGAATTCTTGGTATGAAATTGACAATTTAAATAAGCAATCATGATGAGGTTTCAGTGTCGTTGACACTGTAAATTATCAGTGGCAAGGTTCACAAGAATTTTAAACTCGTAAACATATTTATGTCGTATTTTTTTTCGACGTGAGTAATACCGTCGCTAATTGACGCCAGATAAAAATTCTAGCTTCAGATTGGTGTTATTGCCATACTGTTGTGTTATCAATTAAAAAAAAAAATTTGTAGCAGTTTTGGCGTACAAGCCGATCTATAAAACGTCCTTGGTTTTGATTGTTCCACGTAATCTACACACACTGTTGTATTATATGACTAACCGTCAATCGAGGACCTTGGTTATGTCGGTTCTTTAAATTATTGCAGCTACAAAAGTCAAATGGTCGAGGCTTTTTGATTGATCAAGAGAATAGCGATAACGGTTTCAACTAATACTCGAGTGCTCTATTTTATTTTTTATGATTTTATACTGAACCAGTCATATGCATTCATCAATAGTTGCGTTGCATTGAATCACTGTAAAAAAAAAATTGTATACATTTAAAGACAAACATTTTAACAATGACCCGTGCAAAAAAAAATTTGTTTCATTATGAATTTCATTGTGAATTTGATAATGAAATTCAGATTTTGAAACAAATATGAGTTTGATAATGAATTAGCTATAAAAATCCTCTAATTTTCTATTGCAGCTGAATCTAACAGCTAACCAACAGCTGAAATCTAATAATTTAATGGGTTATTTTTAAAAACTTACTTGTCACTTTAAACAAGTGATAAGTACATTATAAAAATCGTATATTTCCAGCTTTGAAGAAGATTCAAAATTGTTGAATCTAAAGAAATTAAGACAACGAAGAGGAGTAATTCATGATGAATTTGATGATAATGATTATCAATTTAGTACGAGAGTCATATTGAATTAATTATAAGATAAATATGTTTTATTTTATAATTGTATTTTTTGTTTTACCCCGAAATTTCAAAAAAAAAAAAAAAAAACTATTTTATTTAACTTAGAGGAAATGTATTACTAATTTAACAGTAATCAACAAAAATCATGGAACCATATAAAATTAATACTTGATTCATAATAAATTTATCATAAAAAGGTTATAAATTTTATATTAATTTGATCTTACCTTAATACTTGATTCATAATAAGTTTATTATAAATCATAAATAATTATCATAAATAAATAAATAAATAAATAAACTTAATTTAATAATGCAGAATGAAATATATTTTTTAGTTTATTTCTTTTTTAAATTATTCAATAAATAAATTTTTTTTTTGTAATAGCACAAACAACGAACTGTAAACAATAGATATATATTTTTAAAAATAAATTTTAAATCTTGTTAACGCTTACATAAGAGTCACAAATAATTTTTTTTTAAATAGATTTATTATCATCAAATTCATCATGAATTACTCCTCTTCGTTGTCTTAATTTCTTTAGATTCAACAATTTTGAATCTTCTTCAAAGCTGGAAATATACGATTTTTATAATGTACTTATCACTTGTTTAAACTGACAAGTAAGTTTTTAAAAATAACCCATTAAATTATTAGATTTCAGCTGTTGGTTAGCTGTTAGATTCAGCTGCAATAGAAAATTAGAGGATTTTTATAGCTAATTCATTATCAAACTCATATTTGTTTCAAAATCTGAATTTCATTATCAAATTCACAATGAAATTCATAATGAAACAAATTTTTTTTTGCACGGGGACCTAGGATTTTTTTAAAATGAGATTTAGAACAAACACAGAAAAATATTTTGATTTAAATTAAATATTTTTGATCCAAAAAAATTATTTTGAAGACAACCCACAAAAATTTCTTGCTTTTAATCGTTTGGTTTTGGCTGAATAGTTCTTTATTTGAGAATAATAATTGAGTTTTCTCTAAAGCTGTAAATTCTTCGTTCAAAATTTAGTTTTTTCTCACAGTTAAAAAAATTAATAAATTTGGAAAATCCAAAAGTGCACGACTGATAATGCTCATTTAATTATGGCATAGAAATAATATAAAAAATGTGAAAAAAAAAATATAAAACAGCTGTAATAGGACGATAATGCTTAATCGCTCTTAGTGGGATATATGTACATATCGAGGGTTTTCTAACGCAACCACGTATCTCGATTTTTGAAGATGAAAGGGTTCTACTGAAAATTGAATAATTAATTACAAATGCGTTACTAAAAAAAATATAAACCAGATTAAAAATAAATACGATAGTATTTTTAGAAAATACAATTGATAAAAATTGTTTTTAGATGAATATTAATTTTTTATAAGCCATTTTTACCTCATCTTTAAAATTGTCATTTGAAGATACTCAGTCTTTTGGTTTTTTTATTTTATTAATTGCAATTAAGCGACATTGAGCTACATAGCCATTCGCAATAGAGGACTTACAATTCCTTCAAAGAATTAAAAAAAAAAAAATTTGACTGAATTGATAGATTTTTTGGCAAACTACAGTGTTTACAGGTTTCATACTTGACGGACGAGAAAATTTTTTAAACTATTTTGAGTTTTTTTTCGTTTCTATTGCACTAAATAAATTTTTGAAAAGTATTGAATTAATCTCGATTAAATAATCTTAATAATAATGTGCAAAATATCTTGATTATGATAATTAATAAGGGTTTAATAATAAAAATAGTTGCCGAAATGAAGTGAAAAAAATTTTTCGATCGAAAAGCACTCTCTAATGCTTCATATCATGAGTCCTGCATTACAATATTTTGATTTTTTAATTTTATTAATTGCAACTAAAAGACACGCATTTTGAGTCGTGCAATATTGTATAAAATCAACAAAATTTTCGTATTAAATACGGTAGACCCAAAATTTGAAATCTAATAACAGAATTATACACTTTACATTATTTCAACACAAATACACAATATTTTTTACTGTGAATCCGAAATGGCGAAAAATATTTAAAAAATAATGAAATTTTTACTGAAACGTAGACTTTTTCCGTGTGATAATATGGAAGATATCAGAACTTTGACAATTTTTAATTTCAACAGCTTGCTTGAAAAAGTTTGCAATATTTTGAACCAATGTTACCGCCTATTTTAATCTTAGTCTTAGTGCAAGAGTTAATTCTTAAATTAAGGCAGTTATTCCTCATACTAGCGTGCTAAGTACGGTATAGTACAGAAATAGTATGCTATTTCTTACACTTTCACTTACTATCTCTTATTTACATTTAATCACGATTATTTTCGAATAATTTACTAAATTATTAATTATATCTTGAAAACTAAGCTGCGTCTATGAATTGGACTTTTTAAAAAATTTGTTATTTATTGTTTTTAACGTTAATTTAGTTTTTAAAAAGAATAATTTGAAAATTCAAAAGTGCACGAATTATAACCGTTTAAAATTGGAATTTTGAGTTCTGCTTTTAACAGGAGCTGTGTTTTGGCATTTCTTGTGATATTTTGGGTTAAGATGCAAAATATTTTGGATTTGACTATTTGACTATTAAGATTCAAATATTTTGAAAAAGGTGAATCTGGTAATAATTTTTTTTCTAGTGTATAGTTTCCTCTATTAGTTCCTATTGGAGATTCAGAAGATATCCAATTAAATTAAATAAGCATGACAATATGACGTACGGTTCTTATGGATTATCTTCCAATTCAATTAACACCACTATCATAAAACACCAGGATACTATCGAGAAAATTTATTTTATGGTGAGATTTATTGTTATTACCATCACCACTCTTCTTATTCACAAATTGAAGTCAATTTTCTTGTAAACCATAAAGCTACAATTTTTTTTAATACGTCAATACGTCAACTAATCCAACTCTTTGGACCAGAAGGGTTCTCACAGATAAGATAAATAATAGTTTAAAAAAACTAAAAACACGCTTTTTATAGAAAACCAAACTAAAAAATAGAAAATAAATTTAAATTAAGAATAGTGTTAAAAATTTCAATGAATATAAATTAATAATAGTGTAAATAAAAAAAATGTATTTTATTTTAAAAAAAGCGTGAGGTGCATTGTGTCAATAGTTATAAATATTTTATTGACAGATATGAGTAGAGTGATTATCATTTTGATAATATCTTAAAAAGCACCCCACGCTTTTTTTAAAATAAAATACATTTTTTTTATTTACACTATTATTAATTTATATTTATTGAAATTTTTAACACTATTCTTAATTTAAATTTATTTTCTATTTTTTAGTTTGGTTTTCTATAAAAAGCGTGTTTTTAGTTTTTTTAAACTATTATTTTTTTACTTTTTAGTTTGATTTATTTATAAAAGCGTGATTTTTTAGTTTTTTTAAACTATTATTTGTTGATTATCAAAAATATTCAGGCGCGCAAATTACCCACGGAGAGTTACATACTGACATACTGACATACTGACATACTGACATACAAGTGAAGCTAATAAAAAATAATTATTTATAAATATTATAAATACGGGGAATCAGAGTTCGATTTCGGAGAGCGAGCCTGAGAAACGGCTACCAGAACCAAGGAAGGCCGCAGGCGCGCAGATTACCCACGGAGAGTTACTGACATACTGACAAACTGACATACAAGTGAAGCTAATATAAAGCGTGTAAAAACCCCTGCAAAGTTACAAGAATTGGTCAAATAACATCACCAGTAGTCTATTATTCTGAAGGTCAATAGATTAAACTTCGTGATCCTTTCTTGCTGCACTAAGAAAACAGTTTGTTTGATTTAATTCCGTAGATTTATTTAAAATAGCTTAAAAATACGTATATAATATGAACAAATTTGTTTGATTTAAATTTGGATTACTTTCAACCAAATACTATTTTGTTTTGGTTTATTTGATTGAATTCGCCGATTTATTTCATTCAAATTTTGTTAATAGTTAACAAATCTCGTTTTAAATAAATCATAAGACGTTTGTGTCACTATTGTCGCTATTTGAGTTATCGTAATTTTAAAATTTTAATACCTTTATCGTTGCCTGTTATAATTGAGTAATTTTTTATATAAAAATGCTTGCTTCAATCACTTTTTTGAACATGACAATTAACAATTGCAATCTTTATTTTGGATCGTATTTAAATATTTTTTCTTGTAGAATTATTATGACTTTAAATTAAGTTATTTGTTTGTATTAAATAATCTATTTGGATTTTATAACATTTGAAATTAAATCTAATTGTAAACCTTTAATTAGTTAAGTAATCTTGTAACCTATGTAAACCAATGTAATTTAAATATTGATGGCTTTGAGGGAGCTTAGGTTCCAGAGCCAAATAAATTTTTTATCTATCTATCTATCTATCTATACACATAAATTTTTGATGAATTTAATAATGGAAAAAAAAAACTATAAAAATCCAACTCGGATCTAATAATTTTAGTTTATTAGAAGATACCCCAATATAAATTATATAAATAAACTCATCCTCATTGCTTTCATAACCCTAAAAATATGTCAGATATTATTTACTATATTACAGAGCATGATTCCTTTATCGACATTTAAATGTCACATTTGTTTATAGTTAACAAATCTGATTTGACTGAAATAAATGATTTTAAAGTATTAAAGAAATATTTGTTAACTATAATAAATAACTATTTCATTAAAATAAATACACTGAATAAACCATATCTTTGTTTCAAATAATAGTATATTACGACTCAAGGCCAGAAAGTTGGATTTCCCGGCCTATGGGATATGATGGCAGAGGCGTAGCCTCGGCCATCATATCACATACGTCAGGGTATCCAACATTCTGGTCATGGGTTCCCCCACGAAAAAAACTTGTAATTAGAATATAAAAAAAATATATTTCATTTTATACACAAAATATATTTGAAACATATTTGAACTATATTCAAAATATACTTGCATATATTTCAAGTATATTTCAAATGTAAGCAAATTATATTCGGCTTACTGAACTTTTGGCCGTTTTTGGTATATGAGAAATATATTTCAAATAAAAGTAAAATATATTATTAATATATTTATTTTATATGATAAATGTAAGTTATGAAATATAATCGGAATATATGAGAAATAAACTCACTGTATATTAAAAATATAAGCTGCAAAATATATTCGAATTATAATTTGTTTATATAAAAAATATACGAAAATTATATATTTGAAATATGTATTAAAATTTTGAATGTCTGAAATTTTCGGATGCACCAGAAACTGATCAGAACTAATGTTTATTTAAATGAATATGTTATCAAGTGCACGACTCATGACGCATATATTCTAAGTATAATTTCCGTATATTTTTATTATACTTTTCATATAAAAAAATTATAATTCGGATATATTTTGAATATATTTTGCAGCTTGTATTTTTCATACACAGTAAGTATGTTTCTTATATGTTCCGATTATATTTCATAACTTATATTTATCATATAAAATAAATATATTAATAATATATTTTACTTTTATTTGAAATATATTTCTCATATACCAAAAACAGCCAAAAGTTCAGTAAACCGATTATAATTTGCTTAGATTTGAAATATACTTGAAATATATGCAAGTATATTTTGAATATAATTCAAATATATTTCACATATATTTTGTGTATAAAATGAAATATATTTTTTTTATATTCTAATTATAAATTTTTTTCGTGGGGGTTGTATACTATTTTTCTTGCTCTCCAGCCGAAAGTACGCAACCCCGTTGACGGGGTTTTGCAAAACCGAGGCGAAGCCGAGGTTTTTCCGGGGGTGAGGGGAGCGCCGCCCGACTTTTGCAAAGCCGAGGTTTTGCTGGTCGGGGCGGGCATAATAAAAAAGTAAAAATTAATAAATAAAAAAAAAAAAATGAAGTTATTTTAAAGTTTACTAACAGATGCTCTGATTAAGAGAGATAACATGCACAGAACTCGTCACAAATATTTAAACTCGATTTAATAACAAAATAAATTTTTTTAAGTTAATTAAAAATTAGTTTTTAATTAGACGGCTAAGAAAGATTGAAATTAAATTATTAGAAGCTTGTAGAGTACATGGATTGTTTTATAAACATTGCTTTACCAGCTGTCAAAATATAAAAGAAAGCAAATAAAATTTAAAAAACTTTTATATCATTTTCTAAAATTTTTATATAAATTATTTATGCTGTATTATTATTAAATAGTTCATTAACAATAATCTAGTTAGAAATTATTTTTATTTATTTGACATTTTTTGGTTAGTTTCTGCGCTGACACGTTACATACAGACGATGTTGTGACTGTTATATACAGTTGAAACTCGCTGTATAGGCCGGTCGCGCCACGAAAATACGAAAGAAAGCGAGGTTCTATGCTGCCGGCCAAAAAATATGCGTTAGAGCAGGCGATAAAAGTTGCTCTTCCTGGAGTAAAGTGCGTCCAGGAAGAGCATACTTTCGGCTAAGAGAGCAAGAAAATTCATTTAATTATGTCAAATAAGTATTAGTTGGTGGTATTTAAATAAGAGATTTCTTTATAATAAACGAGTCTCCGATTCTAATAAATTATTCTCTGTGTGGAAATCCTCGATTTTGCTTAAAAGTCTCTGAAATTACATTAATTATTGTTGGATGATTCTCGAGCAATTTCTTAGCTTAAAAATTATTTAATTAAATCATAATATAATTTTATGACCTTTAATTAAATAATTTAAAGTTATAAATTTCCGCGAATTAAATTTTTTGAAACGCTGCCAAGTAATAATTTTCGCAAATGTTCCATTAATAAATTCTTGTCCGTAAATCTTGCGCTTGCAAGGAAAAGTGATTAAGAGCATCAGCCCATGATGATATTTAGAAAAAAAAAAAAAAAGTAATAATAAATTACGTACATGGAAAAAGTGTTCTCTTCACTTTCTCTCGCGATATAATGTCGTATCACAGTTATCCGCTAAGAGCGGTCGCATTTCCAATTGACTTTACTTTTCATTCATGTGTGTTTGAATAAATAAAATAAAATTATTTGGCCCAGAAGCCTAGATAATACCAGCACATCTTTTCACTTTATCCTAAAGTGTACCAATTGACAATTCTAAAATAAATACCGAAACAATTTACCTTTATATACTATTATTATTTTCTAAAAACTGTCTTGTTAATGTGTCGGTACTAGAAAAATTATTTTTTATGTAATATATTCAAATCAATTGATCATTATAAATAATTATTTATAAGCACATGGTTATCATTATCATATAGGAAATGCATATTATTCTTATAAACATAATTGTTGACTCAGTTTAACGTGCTTCTCGTGAGATTCGAAAGTGTAGACAGACAGAGCGCATGGTTGTCTATACTTTCACAAAATGACAGAAAAAATAATATTTATAAGTGTTTATGTATTACTTATATTAATATCCAATAAATCACTTTTAGAAACAAATCCGAGAAATCGTTAATTATTATTAATATTCAAGAGATGTTAAAAACTTGACGTATTTTAGAAAAAAAAAAACTATTAGATTTTTTAGAAAAATATTTCTTTTAAATTTGGAATCTTGTTCTGAGATATTCGGTTGTTTTTTTATTTAAAAAATCAATTTTTGAACCAATTATCTAAAATTTTTCTAAATTTATAAAATTATTCTAAGACAAAGAATTTGATTGTATCAATAGAACATAAGATACTCTTGAAAAATGATAATAGTTATCGACTGAAGATACTGATTTTTTAAACCAAGATGAAGAGACTTAAGAAATTTTATAAAAAATATGACCCTTTATCTTAAAAATAATTATTTTTTGAATTAAGATTGTTTTTCTTCAATCTAGAAACATTTTTTGTGTACGCAAAAAAAATCTTGAATCAAGAAAATAATCCTTTATTAAAAAGTTGATGTGACGTTTTAATTGTCGCTTTTCGTTGCTATGGTGACAACTTTAGCAACGGTTAAATATTAATGAGTAAAATTTGTTAATATATTGATTAATTAAATTGTCGATAATAAACATTTTGACAGAAACGCGCAAAGCGCGTTTGATTTTCTAGGTTTTAAAAAATTTTACCGTTTTGATTTGACTAGAAGAATTCTTAAAATATAAAAGATTTTTCTTGGTGTAATTCCAGACAGTAAAACTCTTTGAAATTATTTTTTTGGTTCAAAATTTTTTCTTTTGATTCAAGTTAATTTTTTTAACTTTCCGCTAAGAAAATTGAAAATTTTCAAAAATCGGGAAGTTATTGGTTTGACCTCGTTTTTCGAAAATTGAGTTTTCATCGAATCTCGACGTTTCGAGGTCCTAGGAAGTTTCCCTGACTACTCCCGCGAGGTTGTCACTGTATGTGTGTGTGTGTGTGTGTGTGTGTGTGTAAGTATGTAAACCTTTCATAACTTTTGAACGGCTTAACCGATTTCATCGCAGTTGGTGCCATTCGAAAGGGCTTCGCCAAACTCAAATTTCTTATAAATTTGAACCGATTCAGAACGATAGATTTTGAAAAATTCGGAGAAATTTAAAAAAAAATAGGAAAAAAAATTTTTTCAGAAGTGGTTTTTTTGGAATAACTTTTAAACGGCTCTACCGATCGATTCCAAAAACTAATTAGCTCTCAACTTTGAAAAACCACGTCGATCGCCACCAATCCGGTCAAAATCGGTTGATTCGTTCGAGAGATATCGTGAACGAAAGAAAACCGAAAAAAGTGTTTTTTCGAAGTTAATCCGAAATTTCTCGTTTGACTAATTGAAACTTAGAAATTCTTTATGAGGCTTCAAAAACTACGTAGAATGTCAAAAACTGCGTAAAAATCGGTTCATTCATTCAAAAGTTATTGCGGTTTAAAAATTCAAAAAATAGTGTTCTATGAAACTTCTATCAGACTTTTGAGCTCAAAGAGCTCAAAAGCATAGAAAAGGTATCTTTTTGAGCTCATAGAGCTCAAAAAAAGCGGCCAGGTATTAACGGAATTAGCGGGAAGTTGCAGGGATGGCCTTTAGGGTCAACCGTTTTCCTAATTTTTTTTTTTTTTCAGTTTATACATTTAATTATATAAAGCGAAATAATTTTCTGATATAACTTAATAACTCCATGAATGGTCTAATAATGAAATTGGCCATATCGAAAAATTTCTGGCTTCATATATGATTTCTCTACCAAATTTAGTGTTTAGAATCTCCGACAGATGGCCTACGATCGTTGAATCGTCTCGTTATAGAAGAGGTAAGTTCTAAAATAAAAATAAAAACTGAATATTTTTTTTTTAATTTTATACACCAATAGATAGACACTCAATTTTCTTATTTTCTTTCTATTTTCTTATAAAAAAACTATATTTATAGCTTTTTTTAGAAGAATATCATTATAATCAAATTTACATACCTTACTTTTTTCATTATTTTCAACAGTAATAACAAATAACGTTTACCGACTAGCTACCAGATGCTAACTAATAGTGACAGCGCTCTCTAAGATAAAATTTGTGACATCAAATTAAAAAATTTTTTTGCAACTATAATTTTTAATACAAAAATTCAAAAAAACATTTTTCGCTCTCCGAACTATGTGTAGTTATTAAAAAAATTATGACTTCACATTTTTGTTCTTAAGTTTAATGTGATTGACTTTAAAAAATAATATTTGTCCATCTATTGGTGTACTTACCTAGCTTGATATGGCCATATATGATTAGTTCAGGCCATATAAAATTTTTTCCAGTTATTTCCATTGCATATGATCGACTTTTGAATTTGACGAATGTAAAATATTTTATCCAAAAAAAAAAAAAACACAATCTATAGTTGGATAATTTTTTGTAGATTTTAATGAGAGAAAAATGAGTAATTAATTCCAGTGTTTCATAGAGCTAGGAAACGATATAGAAGCAAGTATGTAACTATGAAACTATTAAAACAATAAGTAGGTTACAACGCTATCTAACTCGCTAAATACCAATATAACTACCAGTTATTGTTATGTCAGAATACCCGGATATTTGAGTGCGTTTACTTCGGGTTGTTGTCCTCATGTCGTAATATTAACTTTTCAATTTCGAGTCACGAGAATATATTACGTTTTCGTCAGCTACTGAAACAAACACCAAATCATACCTTATTTAACAATGAAAATTAAATTAGTTGAAATCTAAAAATTTTTAGAATTTTTTTTTTATCGAAAAAATTATTACGAAAAAATGAAAATAAAATGTTCTTTAATAAACAACTTGAAAAATTACAAATTTAATTTTTAAAAAATATTTTTTAGTTCTAAGTTAATTAATAAAAAATAATCAAAAAATTAAAAACGTCGACTAACTTTAGTATCATTGAAAATTAAATTAGCCGACATCTGAAAATTTTTGTAATATATATTTTATTGAAAAATTATCAAGAAAAAATTAAAAGAAAAAATTTCAAATGTAAAAAATTTTAAGAACTATACGTGCAATTTTTTTTAAATATTTTTGTAGTTCTAATTTAATTAATAAAAAAAAATTAAAATCATCATTTAACATTTATTAAAATATTATTATTTACTTTTTGATTATTATGAAAAAAGTTTAATTAAAAAAATTACTCTACTAAATTATAAATTTTAATTAATACGGAACGAAATAAATCGGTAAGTCAATTTTGTACCAAGATTACGTTTCGTTAATCCATGACGAATTCCAAGGTTGTGTGATTAATGCGTATGTGAACTATATTTGATGGGCATTATAAAATAAAACTGATAGGAAGTTACACAGTAAAAAATTTTATGATACTGAAATTAGCTGACAGCTGTCAATTTTAAAAGTTTTTATAACAAATCAATTACAATAAAAAAATGTTTTGAAAAATTTCCGCTAGTAATTTTTTTTAATTTTTACACGTACAATTTTTTTATTAAACTTTTTTCATAATAATTTTATTGCTATAAAATTCTAAAAAAATTTTTAATGTCTATCAATTTTGCGTCATTGTGTCAAAAAATTTTGTGTTGAAAATTTTTATGTTAAATATTTAACAAAAAAATTTTTTGACACAAAATTTTTTATATGTTTATAAATTGTAAGATCTAGATGATGAATTAAAAATTCACAATTAAAAATTATTTTGTTAATGCACAAAATAAAGAAAATAAAATTTCCTTTTTTTCATAAATTAATCCAGAAAAAAGTATAAAATCGGTAATTAATTTAGAACAAACGATAAATAATTGCAAAAATGATAAATCTTAATTTGCAATCGAAGTATGAGAAAGTTAAAGAAACCAATTAACCAGCTGGACAATGTAAAATGAGGGAAAAGTAAAATTAGATATTGTCTCACAGTTGCAGTTTCAATAAAGCTGTCCCGGAAGCGCCATCATATCAAGAGCGTGACTGTCTGTATAGTAAGATAGATACTTATTCTCTATTTTTCGTAAATACAAACTGCCTAGCTTAACCTATATAAATACTTGTACCATAATATTGTATTCCAAACTAGGAAGATGAAGAAAGTTTAACCACTCTCGTTTCTTATTCTTTCAGGTCATCGTTTTCAATCTCGGGATCATCCACGCCTATGATTGACTTATACTTTTCCAACCATCACGTACTCACGTTTTATGATATTTTTCAATAATTTATGAGCTAAGAATCATTATCGTTAATCTGTCTATTGTTCTTATATATCGAATAGCTGAATGACTCATTTTGCACGACTCACAGTGATAAGCATTAGAGAGTGCTTCTCAATCGAAAAATTTTTCTTCTCCTTTTTCAGCAATCATTTCTATCAAGTAAAAAAATTGACAAATTAAAACATTAAAAAATTTTACTTGATTCAAGAATTTTTCGTCTTGACTCAAGACAAGACAGTCAAACTTTTCAAAATTATTTTTTTTGGTTCAAGAATTTTTTTCTTCATTCAAATTAATTTTTTTTTCTGTGTACACTGATAGAAGGATTTAGTTCTATTTAATAAGATTTAGTAAAAGTTACTAAATAATTTAGTAACAAAAATTTAATTACCAAATATTTAGTAATAGTTACTAAATCATTTATTCAAGCTTATTTATTTCCGCTAAATAAATATTTAGAAGTATTTAATAAATTATTTATTGCTTATCAATAAATCGTTTATTGGTATTGAAGAAATTCATTTTTTGCACGCCTCATAGCGCGAAGCGCGTGAGGTTGTGCTTTATACTCGACTCGTCAAGATCGAACAATTTTGTGATCTTTAAATGCCTCTATCACAACTATATTACACTTATTCAATAATATAAGTAGATGTACATCGAAAAACACTTAAATTAAACTATCTTTTACTTTCTAAAATCATTTCATGTTGCTATTTTGAAAAAAAAAAACGTTTTGAAAAAAATTTTACGTGGACGTCCGGATGTCACCCCATTTTGGATGTACCAACGATTACTCCCGAACAAATTGATATTTCAAGACCGGACCTTTTTTATTAGTTTAAGAATTCGATGAACTGGGTCCGTATTTCATATCAGTGGCCTAGCTTATGTATTTTTTTTTTTTAATTGAATTTTTATTAAAATTCACGGATACAACCGTACAAAGCCAAACGAACTTTTCTTATTTGTCACGTGAAAACTATGGCGCCACTTGATCAAGCTAGATTTTTTTTTAGACTGCGTGCGCATATGACAAGAAAAAAGGGCGCCGATATTTAAAAAAAAATAAAAAATACTCTGTAAGAAATTACTTAATTATAATTTTTTTTTTAATTAATTATACAATTAATTTTTTTTCTTAAAAAATGATTGAGCGTTATGAGGCGTGCACTTTTGGATTTTCCAAACTTTTTAATTTTTAATAATTTTGGCGTACAACATTACTTTTTTACTCAAAATAAATCAAAATAATTAAAATAAATAATTTTAAGTAAAAATATAAGGTATTATATAGAAAATGATCTCATTAAATTATGATTTTTTATTTGAGACATTTATAAAATTTAAAATTAAACAAGTTTTTAACATATCAATAATAGATAAATTGAAAAATTTAAACTAAACTCCACTGAGAAATGACATATAAGCCATTTGGGAGTATGTGTGTTTTCAAAGGGAAGATAAATCTCCCAAAATCGAGCTGAATAAAATAATCTAAGTCAGTGAATAGGTTATGTATCACATTGGAATTAAAGCATAGCCATCTACCGACAATATTTACCAAAGAAATATTTAGTTCCTACTAATAAATATTATTTGGTGGAAACAAATATTTATTTCCATGTAATAAGGCTTTGTTTATATAAATATAATTTATTTAGAATAAAAAAACGATTTATTAAAATGTATCAAATAATATTGATGGGTAAAAAATATTTTTTTCTCCCAAATAAATGCTTAAAAATTTTGTTACTAAATCAGTTTAGTACTCTGTACTAAATCCTTCTATCAGTGTAGTGGTGATGCTATTTAACTAGAATTTATTCAAATCGACAGTAATAAGTTTCACTTTTTTCTTCACGGAAAAAAGTAAACTGTAATAAATAACAGTCGATTTATAATAAGTAATGATCAACTGCTAAAAATTACCATTTCAAACAGTAAAATCGTGATTTTACTATTCACTTTATAATATTTACCATTTAAACGTTACAATTTACTCTTAACATGGAAGAAAATACTATTTCAAACAGTAATATTCGCTATGTAAATGTCTAAAATGTTTAAGTATAATAATTAAAAATTCAGACTTTGATATTTATCATTTCGTACCTAAAAAATGATCTTATATGTAAAAAGTATAAAATAAAGTTAGTAAATTTTTAATACATGCAATGTCAATATTTACAAAGTAAAATGGTAAATTTTAATCGCAACGCTAAAAATCAAACTGTAATTATTGACTTGCTTGGACTGGTAAAATGTATATTTTAAAAGTATAATTTTTACTGTTTTAAATGTTAAATTCTCCCAGAGTGAGACCCCCTTCTCTTTCATCCGAGTTCCCCTTCTCCTCATAATATGGATTATATATTGAAATGGCAATTTTTACTGTTTAAAACTGTAATTTTTTAAGATGAAAGAGTCCCTATTTACTATAGTGACAGCTACTAATCACTTATTTTGGATATTAAATTATAATTTGTGGCTTTTATACTTTCTATATTAAGTTCTGTAATATTTATATTTTTGCCACCCCGATGTCCGCTTAACTGTTTGAAACTATAAAAATTAGGAAAACGGTTGACCCTACAGGCCATCCCTGCAACTTCCGTTAATACCTGGCCGCTTTTTTGAGCTCTTCAAGCTCAAAAGTACAATCTGTGTGTTGTTTTAAGCTCTCTGAGCTCAAAAAGATACCTTTTCTATGCTTTTGAGCTCTTTGAGCTCAAAAGTCTGATAGAAGTTTCATAGAACACTATTTTTTGAATGTTTATACCGCAATAACTTTTGAATGAATGAACCGATTTTTACGTGGTTGGCGGCATTCTACGTAGTTTTTTAAGCCTTATAAATAATTTCTAAGTTTCAATTGGTCAAACTAGAAATTTCGGAGTAACTCTGAAAAAACACTTTTTTCGGTTTTCTTTCGTTCACGATATCTCTCGAACGAATCAACCGATTTTGACCGGATTGGTGGAGATCGACGTGGTTTTTTAAGGTTGAGAGCTGATTAGTTTTTGGAATCGATCGGTTGAGCCGTTTAAAAGTTATCCCAAAAAAACCACTTCAGAAAAAATTTTTGTTCCTACTTTTTTTTAGATTTCTCCAAATTTCTCAAAATCTATCGGTTCAAATTAACAGGAAATCTAAGTTTGGCGAAGCCCTTTCGAATGACACCAACCGCGATGAAATCGGTTCAACCGTTCAAAAGTTATAAGAGGTTTACATACTTACACATACACACACACACACACACACACACACACACACACACACACACACACACACACACACACACACACACACACACACACACACACATACATACAGACATAGTGACACCCTCGCGGGAATAGTCAGGAAAGCTTCCTAGGACCTCAGAACGTCGAGATCTGATGAAAACTCGATTTTCGAAAAACGGGGTAAAACCAATAACTTCCCGATTTTTGAAAATTTTCAATTTTCTTAGCGGGAAGTTAAAAATTAACCGGAATCCGAGTGAATATTACAGTTTACTTTTTTCCGTGTACTCGGTTTTTATAACTTTTTTTGCCCTCTGGGCGGAAAGTGGCAACTTTGGTCTCACTGCGCTAAACAAAGTTGCCGCTTTCCTCCTTCCTCGGACAAAAAAATATTATACAGCCCTTGGGAAGTAAAAAAGAAAACCTCAGATCACATGTTTGTTGACCTCGGCTTCGCCTCGGCCAACAATTACATGTGATCTGAGGCTTTTCTTATTTTCCTTCCCAAGGGGTGTAATATACTATTTTTCATAACCCGAAAAACAAATTTTCTACCCTCCAGGCGGAAAGTGGCAACTTTCGGCCCGCTGCGCTAAACGAAATTGCCGCTTTCCGCCTCTGTCGGACAGAAAAATAGTATACAAACCTATGGCAGGAAAATAATAAATATCTCAGATCACATATATGTCGACCTCGGCTTTGCCTCGGGCAACATATATGTGTTCTGAGACATTTCTCTTTTTCTTGCCACAGGTGTGTAATATACTATAACAATACAAACATAATAGTATCTTATAAGTGACCACTTTTACTCGTTATTCTTGAGATATTTCCTTGCATAAATTTATGTAGATCACTTTCTTAATCGGAAGAGTGCATCGGCAAAGCTAGTAATAACAAGGAAGAGGTCAAGTAGATGTAGAGTTAGTTGGAACAATTACAACGTGAAAATGTATATATAAATAAAATGGAGATCGTACCAGTGAAAGACACTTTTATGTATAGTTATTGTAATGAAATTGAAAGTTCTACTGCGGTCTACTTTCCATTAATGGGAGTCGGGTAATTGGATCAAGAGAGTTTTATCTCTCAACTCTATTCAGAATAATTACGTTTGAATTTATTTACGTAGGTGTTTCTAAGCAATTATTTATAAACTGTCTAAATCTGATAAAATTTCAGAGTTTAATTAAAAAAATTTGTTTTTTTTATTAACTATATTGCGATTTCTAATATTAAAAATATTTTCATTTGATTTATGTATTGGCAATTACCGTAAGTGACTAATCATTTTGCACGACTCATGAAGAAGACAGTTCGTCTTATTTCAGATTCAAGAAAAAAAAAAGCTACTCTATAAAAATCGAATAATATAAAAGTTTTATAAAACTTTTTGAACTAATTCTATAAATATAAAGAATATGCAAATAAATTAAACAGTATTGAGTTATATATTAACCTATAATTCACTGAAAAGTTTTGTGAGAGACTCGTACATTGTAAGTAGAAAAGTTAGCGTTAAAGCGCATACAATATCATTAAGCTATAACAACTTTTAAGTATTACCTGTTGCAATCTTTCTATGGGCGGTGAGAGTTGAAAGACTTCTTATCGTACGAATTAAATCATTTATTTTGTAAATCACCGTCAATTATCAAAGTTATTTTTGAAATATTTTGACACGTTTATTTTATATCAAAAAAACTGTTTATGTTTAGTAAAAAATTTAATAAAAAATTTTTTTTATTTTATAAATTATGATTAACATGTAATTTTACAAAATTGGGTATGTAAAACCACAAAAAACGGTTTTATTTAAAAATTTCATTTTATCTACTAAAATTTCGCAAATGTGTATTAAAATTATTAAAATATTTAATTAAAATTACCATAAAATTTTCCAATTTTATCTTTTATTTTGTAAGTTATGTTTACGAAAGTTTAATTTTTTTCTTTTATAAAATTCAAAATTTTATTTTAGTGTGTTTTCGTCTAGTAATTTAATCATTATATTGTTAAATATATAATAAGCTTATTTTTGAAGGAAATGTATACAAAAATTATTAAATTTAATAAGTAGATTTTAAACTTACAAGGTAATACCGTAATATTATATTCCATATTAAGTACGGAGTACTAAACTGATTTAGTAACAAAATGTTTATTTGGGAGAGAAAAATATTTTTTATCCGTCAATATTATTTGTTACAGTTTAATAAATCATTTTTTTAATAAATAAATTATATCAATATAAACAAAGCCATATTAGATCAAAATAAATATTTGTTTCCTCTTAATAATATTTAGTAGTAGGCACTAAATATTTCTTTGGTACACTGATAGAAGGATTTGTTTATAGTTAAAAAGATTTGTTAATATTTAATAAATGATTTATTAGAAGCCATTTGTTGGTCCTTAAAAAATATTTCTTAGTATTTAAAAAGATTTATTAATATTTAATAAATGAATATCAGATTTATTAAATACAAACAAATCATTTTAAATACTAAGAAATATTTGTTTAATATTAAAAAGTGGTCTCTAATAAATGATTTGTTAAATATTAACAAATATTATTTAATACAAATAAATCCTTCTATCAGTGTAAGTATTGTCGGTAGATGGCTATAATTTAATTCCAATGTGATACATAACCTATTCACTGACTCAGATTATTTTATTCGGCTCGTTTTTGGGAGATTTATCTTCCTTTTGAAAACACACATACTCCCAAATGGCTTAAATGTCATTTCTCAGTGGAGTTTAGTTTAAAATTTTCTATTAGTCTATTATTGATATGTTAAAAACTTGTTTAATTTTAAATTTTATAAATGTCTCAAATAAAAAATTATAATTTAATGAGATTCTTTTCTTTATTGCACGACTCATGATGCGAAGCATCAGAGAGTGCTTTACAATCGAAAAATTTTTTTCGCCTCATTTTAGCAACTATTTTTAGTATTATAGCCTTGTTAGTTCACGGAATCAAGATATTTTGCATACTATTGTCGAGATAATTTAATGGAGATTAATTCCATACTTTCTAAAAATTGATTTACTGCAATAGAAACGGAAAAAAACATCAAAATATGTCAAAAAATTTTCCTGTCCGTCATGTATGAAACCCCGGAAACACTGTAACTTGTGAAAAAATCAATTATTTGAGTTAAATTTTTTTTTTTTTAAATTCTAATCGACGATTGTAGGTCACTGAACGTGAATGGTTAATTTATTCAGTGTCATTTAATTATAATTAATAAAAAACGAAAACTATAAGACTGTATATCTATATATACCCGAGAAAAAATATTTATATATAATTATATATATTTATATATAAATTGGTTATATATGATTATATATGAAAAATGGCCAAATATAATCATATATAATTATATATAACAATATTTAATTATATATTTATTACATCTAATTAATTATTGGGTTAATTTTATGGATATAGTATTTAATATGGTCCTACGCAATTCTCTGTAACCAATTATAATGCAAAAAAATATCTAGCTATAATTTTACGGCTATAACACCAGCGGTCACCCATCCAACTATTTACCCTGCTCAATGCTGCTTAATTTTAGTGATCTCCGTGCGTCTTGAAGTTTCTGTCTGCTGTGCTGCTGTCTTAGATGACAATGATTATATGATCTACATAATGTATCATATGAGTTTATCATAAATATAATATAAGAATTGATTTTATAATATATTTGGATAGTCATAATTCATAATTTATTTATTTGACCGAATCTCATTATAATATAACACTTATTTAAATAATAAAATAAATAATGATTTTACTATTAGGTAGTAGCAAAGCAAACCAAAACATCTCATAGGAAATGTAACAAATTTTGTATTTCAGAATTATTTAAACGTAATTATAAACATCATTTTACACTTTTCGAGATTACCAAAAATAAAATTTTTTTTCGAAGAAAAAATTTTTATATATGTTAATTATATATAAGCATATATAATTATATATACTTATATATAATTATATATGGGATTATATATAATCTTGCTTGGCTGTATATTGCTCCATATATAGTCATATATAATTATATATGATTATATATAACCTCATATACAATTCGGTATATAATCATGTATGATTATATATAATTATATATACTTATATATAATTGTATATGGAACTATATATAATCCTGCATGGCTGTATATTGCTCCATTGTCATATATAATTATATATAATTGTATATAATTATATATGTGATTCCATATATAATCATATATAATTATATACAATTTTATATGATTATATAGAAACATTTTTTCTCGGGTATCCATGTAAAATTAACATGGATGGTGATATATCTATATCTATAGATATGATGTACATTTTATTCCACCAGGGGCGCTTGTGCAGTACCTTCCTACTACAGCTGTTTTTTCGGCAATTAATTTTGAACAACTTCAAGTTTTTTTTTTTTTTTTATATTTCATAATTAAATGAGCATTATGAGTCGTGCACTTTTGGATTTTCCAAACTTTAATATATTATATTTTAACTTCAAATTATTTATTTTAATTATTTTGATTTATTTTGAGTAAAAAAGTTAGATTGTACGCTAAAATTAGTTAAAAAATGAATTTCTTTAATACCAATAAACGATTTATTGCGAAGCAATAAATCATTTGTTAAATACTTTTAAATATTTATTTGGTGAAAATAAATAGGCTTTAATAAATTATTTAGTAACTATTAAATATTTGGTAATTAAAGGTTTGTTACTAAATCATTTAGTAACTATTACTAAATCTTATTAAATACTAAATCCTTCTATCAATGTAATTTATTAATTTTTTTTGGACTAGATATTTTATTTTAAACCATCTTTGTACCCTAAAAGTCCTTCGATCGTGATCTAGTTCCTATAACTTTCTCAAATAAATTTTTTATCAGCCCTAATAGATAACTAAATCAATCAGAACATGAAATCGATCGTGAAGAACTAAAGACTCACATGCAAAAGACCTAAATATAAAAATGATCTGTAAAAATTTTAATATATATTGACAAAAGAGAATTTACAAGTTGTAAAATAGAATAATAATAAATGTAAAGATCTCTCTTTGTGTGTAGGGAGGATGTAGGGTAAAAAATAAATAACGACGAAGATGGCTGTGTCTCAAGGTCAGGGAAACACAATACAAGGGCAGCTCAAACACTACTTTACAACACGTCGATTCTAGTCTTTTTTAACTTGACTCGACGCAGCCGCGCCCTTCAACCTCGTGCCATCTCACTCCTACACGCCTTTATTTTTCTTTCCATTGGATATTAAATGTAATGTGTGTCCTGAAATAACCTTCAAACGGCTAACGTAAGTGATCCAATTGCATCGTTATAGAAATAATTTCACCGGAGCTGTTTTATTTCTACTTTAGACGGATTACTTTTATCATTCTTGTTTTTCCGCTATATTTAGAAAAATTTTCTCATATAAATATTGCAGATTCCAAGGTTACACTAAAAATAGTTTAATTGAATACTGAATTTATTCGGCCGTCACATTTGGAGCCTCCTGAATTTTTTTGAAATTTTTTTTTAACTTTTTTGGTTGAAAAAAAGAAATAATTAATTAAAAATGAATAAAATGGAGAAATTTAAAAATTGATACGTAAGAAAATTTGATGTTTGTGACATTTCAATTTCATTAAAGAGATTCAAGTACCCTTCTAGTGTAAAGAATGTATATAAAAAAATAATACGTAGAAATACTTCTGTTATCTTAAAATTAATTTTTGAATTAATTAATAACATTTTTGAGAAAATTTCCGAAAAATTTACTCATTAAATAATTATTAACATTTAATTGACTAATAAAAAATATAGCACTCTGAATTACCGGTATACACTTGACAACACCGCAAGAGTTCCCTAACCTTTAAATTTACTTACGTTTACTGTCTAACCAAAATGATTAAAATCTTCTAGCATTCAAAAAACCGCGGTTACTTATGCTTTGGGTAACTGCGCAAGCGGTGTTGCCAAATCAAATACAAGACTTTAAACAACGGAAGTTCCGAGTGATTTTTCATAAAAAATATAAAATATCTCCGTAATACGTTCGGAAAGTTACTTTTTTATTGTTTTAATCGAAAGCTTATTATTTTTTCAATCAAATTCAATGAAAATAAAATTTTTTTAAAATCGTTAATTGCATTAAATTCTTAACCAAATACACGGCTGGTGGAATCTCCATTTTACATGTTCAAATTATAATTTTCAAACCTAATTACTTGATTGAATATCCCGAAAAGCTACTGTTTTTTGAGTTTTTTTATTAATTATTAGGCTACGTAGATTGAATTTACAAATTTTCAGAAAGTTTTTAAAATTTTTCTACTTCGCGTGGATCTCCTTTAATACTCAGATTTTAACATTCTAACTATGAGAGCCGTAGCCACCTAGTGGAATTTTTTTTAACTAAATTTTTGATCCAATTTATTTTTAATTATTAAAGAGATTCAAGTACCCTTCTAGTGTAAAGAATGTATATAAAAAAATAATACGTAGAAATACTTTTGTTATCTTAAAATTAATTTTTGAATTAATTAATAACATTTTTGAGAAAATTTCCGAAAAATTTACTCATTAAATAATTATTAACATTTAATTGACTAATAAAAAAAATAGCACTCTGAATTACCAGTATACACTTGACAACACCGCAAGAGTTCCCTAACCTTTAAATTTACTTACGTTTACTGTCTAACCAAAATGATTAAAATCTTCTAGCATTCAAAAAACCGCGGTTACTTATGCTTTGGGTAACTGCGCAAACGGTGTTGCCAAATCAAATACAAGACTTTAAACAACGGAAGTTCCGAGTGATTTTTCATAAAAAATTTAAAATATCTCCGTAATACGTTCGGAAAGTTACTTTTTTATTGTTTTAATCCAAAGCTTATAATTTTTTCAATCAAATTCAATGAAAATAAAATTTTTTTTAAATCGTTAATTGCATTAAATTCTTAACCAAATACACGGCTGGTGGAATCTCCATTTTACATGTTGAAATTACAATTTTCAAACCTAATTACTTGATTGAATATCCCGAAAAGCTACTGTTTTTTAAGTTTTTTTATTAATTATTAGGCTACGTAGATTGAATTTACAAATTTTCAGGAAGTTTTAAAAATTTTACTACTTCGCGTGGATCTCCTTCAATACTCAGATTTTAACATTCTAACTATGAGAGCCGTAGCCACCTAGTGGAATTTTTTTTAACTAAATTTTTGATCCAATTTATTTTTAATTATTAAAAAGATTCAAGTACCCTTCTAGTGTAAAGAATGTATATAAAAAATAATACGTAGAAATACTTTTGTTATCTTAAAATTAATTTTTAAATTAATTAATAACATTTTTGAGGAAATTTCCGATAAAATTACTCATTAAATAATTATTAACATTTAATTGTACCTACATGTAAAAATTACAATTTTCAAACCTAATTATTTGATTAAATATCTCGGAAACCTAGTGTTTTTTAATTTTTTTTATTAGTTATTAGGCTACGTAGATTGAATTTACAAATTTTCAGGAAGTTTTAAAAATTTGACTACTATGCATGGATCTCTTTAAATAAATTTTTAAAAGTTGGACAGGTAAAAAAATAATCTATTATAGTTTGATAAGTCGTGATAATATACAAAGTGTCTACATTAGGTTTGATATGGTCAAACACGCCCATAAATAATTTTTCAAGAAAAAGTAGTTTTGAAAACGTCCGACGGAGGGCGCATGACTGCTGAACCGTCTCCTAATAAGAAAGTTAAGTTTGAGGTATTAAGATAGTATCACAAATACCACGAGCGTAAAATGTATCATAGAAAGCCTTATTTGATTTACGTAGTTGATTTTTCTATACAAAGTCTCACTAGAGAAAGAGAGACAGAGATAACTTTTTAAAGTTTTTTATTAATTATTAATTTCATATGCTCCTAATCTGTACTTTTAATTACACAAAGTATTCAATACTGCATTTATTTTCACCACTTGATTTTTTATTTAAATCTGAAGGTAACTTTTTGTAAAGTAAAATAAAAATTGTAATTTTTTATAAGACACTGTTTAATTGTAAAACTGTAAAAGGTAAAAATTTTTTAAGTGGTTCTCTTGAGCTTTTCTAAAATTTAGTAGGCTTATTTTTTTACTATAATTTACTAGTATGTCAAATTTCATAAAATTCTGAACGGTAAATCTCTAACCGAGGGTACTAAATAAAAAGTAATCAAAATGTTTATAAAAAGTAATTTAGAGATGAAATTAACTAACTAAATAAGTAAGATTCAATCTTTTTATAACAAATAGTTCATACATTAATTTTTAATAAAAAATTTGGTAATATCACATGACTAGCTTCAACTCTACGAAAAATTGATCGATTCGAAAAATTTATTTTTGATTACAGTTTTAATTTTCTACTAGAGAAAAAATTGTTAAGCTTAAAAAAATCTTTAAAATTACTATCAAAAATAAAATTCAATTTTTTTCGAGTTTAAAATTGTTAAATTTAAAATAATTACTGATTTTAATTAGTGCAATATTCATAATAAAAAATAAAAAATTTCTACTGCTTTAAATTAGTAAAATATTGAACAAAATTTACATAAAAATAAAAATTTAAAAGCGAAAATTAAGAATAATTGATATATTTTTTTCGAGTAGTTCTCTAGAGCTTTTCTTAAATTTAGTGGGCTTATTATCTTACTACAATTTACTTAAATTCCAAAAATGGTGTCCTATGTCTCCTAAAAACATACTCACAAAGCATATTAACATTTAGTGTAGTGGATTAGTTAATGCATACTGAAGATGCAAGGTGGTGAATCGTGAGAAGCCTGAAGATTGGTCGCGTGGGTGAATTGAAACTGAAAAGAGTGAAGAGAAGCAGAAGCAGAAAGAAGGATTAAGAGTAGGAGGGATCGACTGTTAAGATTGCAATACAGAGGATAGAAGGACACTGCGAATAAAGTAAAAGAGTGAAACAGTCGGGCGAACAGGGATGCATTGACCTTGAAGGGATTTTTGCGTCTACCATCGTACATTAACCCCGACGCAAACATGCTTAAGAGGGCATATCTGCTATCCTCCCTTTTTAGCTTTTTAGCGGTCGCCCTGTCCCTTTTTCTCGCTCGATATCTCATTTATTTTTTTTATTTTTCGTTTATTCTCTTTCCTCAGACCTTCAATCTTAACTTCCAACCAACTACTCTTATTGCTTGCTTTTGATATTCTATTCATATTTCCACCCTCATAAATGTCTAAGATATCCCAAAAAATAAATATAGCTCAAAAATCAAAAGTTTTAACTGATTAAATATTAAGAAGTCATTATTTATGATTTTTTTACACACACAGAAATAAAGGTTCACTTGAGCCAAGAAAATATTTATCTTCCAAATTTTTTTTCGACAAGAAATTTCACTTATTCCAACAAAATTCATTCTTTTGCGTTAAGAAATACGTATCTTGATCCAAGAAAATTTCTTTAAGTCTAGAAAATCTTGTTGTTTTGAGAAAATTCAGCCTCTTGCTCCAAAAAATTTAGTTCTTGATAGAAGTTAATTTCCTTGTCTTGAGAAAATTTCTCTCTTGCTCCAAAAAATTAAATATAAAGATAGAAGTAAATTTTCATTAATATATTTATTGATTAACATGTCAATTGGGAAGATCAAATAATATTTCATCATTTTTTTTCATTCAATATGTATAATTGCACGTTAAAATAATATAAAATAGGTATCAAATATTCTCGAGAAAAATTTTCTCAAGGTGAGAAAATTTTTTTCTCAGCTGAAGTAGGTGGCGCTGCTTCCCTAAAGTATCTAAAAATCTTGATCAAATATAAAAATTTATTGTATCAAGTATTTATGATAATTTGAATTAAGAAAAAATGACTTCCACCAAGAATAGAATCTCAAGAAAAATTTTTACTTCAGCTAACACAACTTCGGTCTTCCTTCAGACACCCGAAAATTTTCTTGAGCCAAGAATTTTGTCCTCCCGTCAATAAATTTTTTCTTCTGTGCAGAAACTATTATAGATATTAATATTAAATTTATTTAGCTCAACAATTACACTCTTGAATAACACTAAAAATATCTAAATTTATTTTTAAAATATTTTTTTTATGAATAAACAACGGGTGAACGGAGCTCTGACAAAATGTTGGTATAAAGCTCACGTACATGATAACTTGATAACGGTTCATCTAAAACACTGAAACTAAAATTATTTACCTTCAATATATAAGTAGCTATTGCACCAGCGAAGGAGATTAATATTTATTGATAAATAACAGTGTCGGACATTTAAAAAAAAAACTGAAAAATGAGGCTTTTTTCACAGTTTTTAATCCTAAAAAAAATAGTAAAAATAAAAATTTTGATTTGGTTGTAGCTGATGCAATAGCTACTACTATGTAGAATATGTCGTTTAAATTTCATTAAGATCGGGTCAGTGATTCCGGAGATATCATGTACCTAAACCAGAAAAACATACTTCTGAGATAAACAAGTTTAAAGGTTTTTTTAATAAAAAAAAAAATTTTACCTAAAGTCTATCAGCGTGGCCGCGACCATACAAAATCCCTTCAGCCTTTTCAAAAATTTTGTTTTCTTCCACTCGAAAATCCACATAAACATCGTAAAATAATCTAGTTACAGTTCGATCACTTAAAAATTTTAACAATACTTTTATATATATATGTATTTTCGAAAAATGTAAAAAAAAATTTTTTTTTAAAGTTACAAACCAAAATGATCTCTTAATGCAATTTTTTAGCAATAATTTTCTAAGCTTAGTTTATTTTTCAGGAAAAATAAAAAAATTGTCAGATATCTGTTAATTTCAGTATCATAATTTTTTTCAAATTTTTTTTTTATCTGATATTTATTAATGATCAAAATAATTTTTTGTAATTATAAAAAAAAAATACAAATGAATAATAATTTAAATGTTATAATTTTTTTAATTAAATAAATATAATTTTGATCAGTAAAAAAATCATTTCTTGTTTATTCGTATCACTAGCTGTCATTAAAATCAACGAACTTCTGAGATAAAGGCGCTTAAAGTTTTTTTAATTAAAAAGAAAAAAAATGTTACTTAAAATCAATCAACGATACCGGGACCATACAAAATCCCTCAAGCTTTTTCAAAAATTTTATTTTCTCCCTCTCGAGCATCCACATAAACATCGTAAAATAATCTAGTTACAGTGGTTCATATTTATTTGGAAAGAAAGTACATTTATTAATAGTTAATAAGTATTTATTAATAGTTAACAAATATTTATTAACAGTTAATAAATATTTTGTTGAGTGAATTTGTTTGGCTTTTAATGTCATACGATATAAAGATTGCTTACAAACAAAAATCATCTTTATAAATTATTTGCATTAATTATATTACATTATAATAACGTTTATTGTAAAATACCAAATTCTATCACAGCTCATAATTATCTTTTATATTTTAAAATATTAAAAACGTTAATTTATTTAGTGAATTTAATTATTATCATGTATTCCAGCTATAGAGTTATAAAAAGTGTCAAAAGAAAATTGCTATTTTTGCTTTTTATTTTAAATAAATATTTGTTAACAGTTAACAAATATTCATTAACCATTAATAAATATTTATTAACAGTTAATAAATTGTACTTAATAAATTACTTATTAACTGTTAATAAATATTTGTTAATTGTTAACAAATATTTATTAACATTTAATAAATCGTATTTAGTAAATAATTTATTAACTGTTAATAAATATTTATTAAATCCTATGATGTTAAAAATCATTTATTAACAGTAAATAAAGCTTATTAAATATAAACAAATTTTTCTTTGAAAGTTACAAACCAAAACGTTCCCTTAAGTATAAATAATAAAATAAGTTTAAAACAAACAATGTGTTGCCATTGTACAAACATTGTTTTTAAAAAATATTGATTAACTCGTTGAACTATAAACATTTGTCGAGTAACAATGTTATCTTGAAATGAGTTCACCGCCCTTTGAAATCTCGTTAAGAGTGCACAAGAGTGTGCACAAAATATAGATGTATATATATGAGCTTGTGTACTTTTTACAACACACATGGCCGGATAATAGGCGTGCATCGCAACTGTATGACGGGCAATGTCCTTCGACACATAACCAACCAGTACCATACTAACATCAGACTAAGTTGGTCTCTTAAAGTTGGTTCATATGGTGACCTCGAGATGTTGAGAGTCTCAGCTGGGAGTAAACGAAAAACTGATTTACATTGTGTACTTAGACCCTCGCAGCGATATAACGAGAGAAATAATCTTCATACAAGATTACAACGACAATGACGATTAAAAAAGAGAAGAGTCTTAACAAGTGACTGAGAGAAGAGACTAAGACGGCTTTTAACCGTTCTTTATCTTTTGTATCGCACTGGCCGTGAACCCCAATCCAAGTACGTGATAAAACTTATATGTACGGTATTTACTATGAATACGTCGCCAGCTCACAACAGATTCTTCTTTTATACATTATATATTTATTATATTATATTCAATGGATATCTTCTTTAGTAAGACTCATAATCTAAAGCATTAGAGTGCTTTGCGATTGAAAAAATTTTTTTACCTCTTTTCTGCTAATATTTTTACCGGTGTATTCTTGTTGGATCACAGAACCAAAATAATGGGTTTATTATCCGACGGAAAAATTTTTTGACCTGGTCGTATATGCACAGAAAGAAAAATTTCTTGATTGGAGTACAAAATTCTTGACTCAAGAAAATTTTCGGGTGCCTGAAGGAAGACCGAAGTTAGGGGGCGTCCATTAATTACGTGAGGTGTTCTAGGGGGGGAATGGATCATGCTAAATCTTACCAAATCTCACTTAGGGGGAAGGGGGGGGGGATCTTAACAAATATCACGTAATTTTTTCTCTAGCAGAAAACAGTGTAAAATTGCGTGAAAAAGTATTTCTATAATAAAATATGGCCAAATAGTGTTTGTCGTATTCGTCTGAACCCTGCAGAGCAGCAAAGTAGCGCTCGATTGTTTAATTTGATTATTGATCGATAGAATTCACTAATTTTTTAGGTATAGATTTCTTTAGAAATCTATCGGTGGTAGCCGGTCTCATGTCGTAATTTTAATACAATTTTGTCATAATATGTTTAATTATCTTCAATTTAAACTATTGTTCGTCGACTTTTAATACTTTTTTCAATTTATTTCGTAGTTGAGAAAATTAAAAAAAAATCAATAATAAATTAAATTTTAGCTTTTATCATCAAATGACTTTTATATGTAAAAAATCATATTTTTTAGGTAGATGTCTTTAAATATCTATTAGCTGTAGTCAGTCTCATATCGTTATTTGCAAAAATATAATAAAAAATGAATTTTAGGACATTACGGTCTTTTAATAACGTGTTTTTTTCAATATTCAAACAAGAAATCTACCTATCCATGTCGGGTGTAGCCGAATGGCACTTTTTTTCTCAATAATCCAACCCGTTTACAGCCAAAACATAAATTTTGAATAATCTCGCGTGAGATTAGGGGAGGGGGGAGGGAGTTGAGGAAAATCTTACGAAATATCATCAAGGGGGGAGGGGGGGTTAAAAAATTTTCAAAAATGCCTCACGTAATTTATGGACGCCCCCTTATGTTGGCTGAAGTAAAAATTTTTCTTTAAATTCTATTCTTGGTGAAAGTAATTTTTTCTTAATTCAAATTATCATAAGTACTTGATACAATAAATTTTTATATTTGATCAAGATTTTTAGATACTTTAGGGAAGCAGCGCCACCTACTTCAGCTGAGAAAAAAATTTTCTCACCTTGAGAAAATTTTTCTCGAGAATATTTGATACCCATTTTATATTATTTTAGCGTGCAATTATACATATTGAATGAAAAAAAATGATGGAATATTTTTTGATCTTCCCAGTTGACATGTTAGTCAATAAAAATAATAATGAAAATTTACTTCTATCTTTATATTTAATTTTTTGGAGCAAGAGAGAAATTTTCTCAAGACAAGAAAATTAACTTCTATCAAGAACTAAATTTTTTGGATCAAGAGGCTGAATTTTCTCAAAAAAACAAGATTTTCTTGACTTAAATAAATTTTCTTGGATCAAGATACGTATTTCTTTACGCAAAAGAATGAATTTTGTTGAAATAAGTGAAATTTCTTGTAAAAAAAATTTTTTTTTCTCAAGAAAATAATTTGGAAGAAAAATATTTTCTTGGCTCAAGTGAACCTTTTTTTCTGTGTAGCGCGCTATAAAAATTTCTAGTCTTTATTAAAAATAAAAATCGCTTTATAAAATTTATGCACACTGATAGAAGGATTTATTTGTATTAAATAATATTTGTTAATAGCTAACAAATCATTTATTAGAGACCATTTTTTAATATTAAATAAATATTTCTTAGTATTTAAAATGATTTGTTTGTATTTAATAAATCTGATATTCATTTATTAAATATTAATAAATCTTTTTAAATACTAAGAAATATTTGTTAAGGACTAACAAATGGCTTCAAATAAATGATTTGTTAAATATTAACAAATCTTTTTAACTATAAACAAATCCTTTTATCAGTGCATTAAAATCAATACACATTATGTAACACGTGGGAGAAAATTATGACTTTTAATTTGACAATTGCAGTCAGGCATTCAACGACTTGAATTAAAGTTACCCGTGAGGACAAGAGAGAAATTGATCGCCTTTCTTGTACAATTTGTCATGATTGTTCTGTGTTATGATTCGATATGATTCACTCTTGTAAAGTAACAATATCAACAACTACAAGCAGAAGTTAGTTCTGTATAAAATAAAAAGCTTATGACTTATGATAAATAAAATTAAATTAAAAAAAAAATAAAATCAGGAAAATTAGAGAGAATTACAGGGCTTGCATGTTTGTGAGCGCAACATTTCAGCTGTCGAGCAATGAAGGCCCTCTACTCGCAAAAAGGTTGAACGACCGCCCATGCATCCAGACTGCAGACATCCAATAAAAATATCTTATATCGTCCTCGTCGGACTTACTCTTTAGTATTTTTTAATCGTTTTTAATATACGTACTGTATTAAGTAAGTTTAATAAATCTCTATTTAATTTAATGAAATTTTATTTATTTTTATAATTAAAATTATTTAAATATAAACTCTTATCGAGTAACTAAAAAAAAATTGATACATCTTGTCCTTGAGTGATTTCATTGACACATGAACAAATGGCAATGAGAATAGATCGACAAACCGACTATGTTGATCTCCACTATCTCTTTATTGTTAAAGGCGCTGTAAGTACAGGGCAACGCTCTCGAGCTTGTCAGCAGACAAAAAAAATACAATCAAACAAGTTCCACTATGTTATTAAGATATTATATTTACTTATAAAATTTACTTTATGTTTCTTTAACCGTTTGCAGTTCAAATACACATATGGTGATAACAATTTACTGTGCACAGAAGTTTTTATTCTGTCTTAATTAAGGGATTCTAAATTTTATAATCTATACTATTAAGAAAATAAGCAAAATTTTGTGGCCAGTGGATTTATATGATAAAATGGATTTTTATGGTTAAATTTGATATCGTTAGAAAAGTCGAGACTTGGAGTTGTGCTTTTTCAATGTTTCATATCATTCTCACTAATAATCAATTTAGGACGGTAAGTATTTAGGCCACATTCGAAAATTGTTCTATCTCTAGATACATAATTAAGAAATGACCTTGTATCTTGTGAACTATTGACATTTTTAAAGATATAAGCTCATCCCGATGTTACACTCATCAAGACCTTTCATTTGAGTACCCATATCAATTTTTCATATATTTATATATATTATACATATGTATATGGGTGATTCTCTGTAAGGACGTCTTAAATCTGTACAAAATTGTCCGACCAAATTATTTTTGATTTTATTAGAAAAAAAAATTAACAAGGATTACAAAACTATCAGCTTAATCATAATAAATAAACAGTCGAATTAATTTTTGCTTTTTCGATATTTGTGTATCTTTTGCCATATAACATCACAGGGGACTGATTGCCAGGGGACTGATTTTTTTTATCAAATTGAGAAAAATCAAGCAAACTATTTCAATGCATTCAACTTTTAAAGTTCTCAATGAATGTTGACATTAATTAGAATAATATTAAGACTTATGAATCCAATTTTATAAATAAATTATATATAAAAATAGCTGCCAGGGGACTGAGTTTTGAAGTGGCCCAGACACATATTTACAGCACAAACGGTGCTTTGACACTAAATAAAATGGCAATAAAGTGCTAACAGCCCTATGGTTATTAACTCAAGGCTAGTTAGATCCTTATAAACCTTACAGAAGGTAAAATAACACGCTGGATTTTTTTTTTGGCTTTGAACTTCTGGCAGGGGACTGATCTTAAAATGCCTGGGACAAACTTTGGTTTAATGAATTTAATGAAACAAATTAACTTTCGGTACTTTTTATTGAAGAAGATTGTTAGTCAACTAATTAAGTTCATAAACATTATGGACCAAATTATATATTACACCGGCACACAAAAAAAAAAAAGTTGTCTGTACTTGGGACGCGCCACATATATTCCCATGTAATTTGACCCGCTGAACCCGAATTTGAGGTCCGTTTGGCCCCACTAGATTTTGAGAAACTGTAAAAACCGAAAAACGGGAAAATTGGGGGGTTTTGGTGATTGAAAAATTTTTTTGAATTCTAACTTATGCATGATTTTCATGTATTTCGATCTGCTTTTATACTTATCTGAAGTGTACTCAGACTAGCAGCCATTAAAAGTCTAAAAGTAAATCGAAAGCAAACCCATGAAAATTGCGAAAAACAAAAATTCCCAATATTGTGATAAAAAAATTGAGCTAAAATATATATGATTTTCATGTAGGGTTTATCGACGACATATAAATCTCCAACTTTTATAACTCAGACGTCTCGAAAACATCAAACAAATGTGCAAAAGCAGAAATTGGGAAAAAAAAATCAAATGTAATATAATAAAAATCAGAGTTATTATTCAAAATAAATAAAAAAAATCATTCGATCTGGTGCATAAAAGTATTTCGTCCTAAGACTTAAAAAATTTCAAGTCTAATTAAAAATTTTTCAGGAAAATATCATCAAAACCCTATGTTTGAATTTTTAATTGGTGAACAGCATATCTCACCCTTTATCTTCAAACGTCGTCCTCAAACGTAGGTCAGTTCTCGTTTCTCTTCTTCTTCATACTGAAATCTCTCTTCAGAGTCAACAATGATCTGCCATGCTTATCATCCCACGTTCCTTGATATCGTTTTTCCATCACACTAATGTCTTGATGAGAATCTCTCACTCTCTGCCACTAAAATCACCAAGATTTTCAGGAAAGTGTGAAAGATGAGAATGTAAATAGTGCAATTGTATTCATTAAACTAACCAAATATAGTTGTATAACAACTCGTCAACTAAAGTTGCGTGCATTCATCACTTTTCGTATTCCCCTAAAATTGCTGTGATACTTCTTAAAAACTTCCCCAAGCTGCTCTCTCATCTCGTTCATCTCATATTCAAGATTAGCATCCTGGAGGGTCGAATTTGGGGTCCATCAAAAATTCCTTCTTTTAATTTAGCAGTCACTTATAGCTGGAAATTTTCGCCCAAGTACTTAAAAAGTTTCCATCTTTATCCAGAGCTTTGACTGAAAGCTTCATAGCCAAGCTTGATGTGAAGTGGGGGCAGCAAGTACTTGGAAGGATCAATTAGAGATTGTCATGTAACTTAACATTGTCTGAACCAACGTTGGCCATTCTTTTTGAATGTAATGATTCTTTCGGTCTCGGCTATCCCACAAACATAAGAAGCAGGGGGTACTTTGGCAGACCTGATTGTTGGCCTAGCAATATTGTTGCAAGTTTTCAGATCACCACAAACCTTCCATTGATGTTCTGAATAGTTTATTTTTATCTAATACAACCTGTAAATTGTCATAAGTCTCCTTTAGTTTTAGTCGAATGAGCTACTGGAATCGGTGCCAATAAGTTTCCATTATGAAGAAGCACAGCTTTAAGACTTCGCCTAGAGGAGTCAATAAAAGCCTCATTCTTCGTGCTTTGTAAGTGTTTGGCTTCAACTCATCGATCGGTCCTACATCTGAACAGTACACAAATGAATTTTCTTTTCTTGTTTGTAAATACTTCGGAACTCTTTTTCCCTATCACGATAAAAATAAGCTGTTGTATTTTTTAGCTAATAAATTTTCCTTAAAGCTGAGGCTAAATGTTCAGCTTTTACCTTAGATAGTCCTAAGTCTCGTACAAGGTCATTCAATTCAAGTTGATCCGAAGACTTCAGGGTCTTTACTTTAGGAACACCACTCGGGATGTATTCTTCATCTCAGAATGGATCTCTTCGGGTTCAGGATCGATTTCTTCAAAGTTATCTTCAACTTCCATCTTCATGTTCATTCACTGGTTCAGGAGCTGCAGGTTCTTCGACATTCAAAACTTTCTCTGGCACAACTGATGTTACGTTGGCATATTAATTTATGTTTGGTTGTCCGGAAGAAACCTGAAAACTTCCGTCGTGCAAAAATAACTCGTTGGTGGAAGACCAAATCACAGGTTTTGAGTTTTAAGAAAATTTACTTTTCGTCTGCTCCCAACGAGTAAGCATCGTGTGACACCGATTGCAAAGTGAATGTGGTACCCAAGTCTTCGATCAACTTGAATTGAATGACCTTGTACGAGACTTAGGACTATCTAAGGTAAAAGCTGAACATTTAGCCTCAGCTTTAAGGAAAAAAAATTTATTAGCTAAAAATACAACTTAGCCATTTTATCGTGATGGGAAAAGAGTTCGGAAGTATTTTTACAAAAGACAATTCATTTGTGTTCAGATGTAAAGGACTGATCGATGTGAGCAGCAAGCAGAATGGAGGCTTTGTTATGACCCGAAGTGTATTAAATACTTCATAATGAAAGATTAGACATTCCAGTAGCTCAGGCTTGACTAAACAAAGAGACTATGACAATTTACAGGTTGTATTGAATAAACTATTCAGAATAATGGAAGGTTTTGGTGATCAATTGCAACAATATTGCTAGGCCAGGGTTCACAAAACCTGCACTATGTAGAGACCAGAATCATTACATTAAAAGAATGGCCAACAGAACAAAATTTACTGGCTCACAAGACGCGACAATCTCTAATTGATCCTTCCAGACTCTGCTGCCCCACTTCATGAGCTGTCATGAAGCAATTTATTGCTCTGGAATAAAGATGAAACTATTGGATTGGGCGAAAAATTTCCAGCTATAAGTGACGCGGGTGAACACATCTATTTTGTAAATCTGAATATGAGATGAACAGATTATGAGGCAGCTTGGGAGATTTTAAGTCTTAGGATCAAAACCTACATGAGTAAACATGGCTTTAGCTCAACCACGAGTTGTTATACAACTATTAATACTTTGGTGTAATGAATACGGATTTTCAGTCTGGAAAATCTTTTAAGTAGCTGGCTGAACACATCAGATAATCAGAATGACATTTATCATGTGGTGAACTCTGAGACTCTAAAAAAATTTTTGTTAATCTACCACAAATCTCCACTATTTTTGACATTTTTATTATTCGGTTTTTTACAGTTTTCGTCAATCGGTGGGTCTGGCTAGCTCAACTGCAACCTCAAGTTTTTCGGTTTTCAGTTTTGGTCATCATGGCTGGTGGGGAATATAACGCGATCAATGAAACAGTACAACTTTTTGTGTGCCGGTGTTATTGACGAATAACTTAAAATTTAATCTTAAAGTTTTAATTTTGGGACTGGGACAGCCCAGGGGACTGACATTTCGGTGGTTTACGAATTTATAGCAAAAAAACCAAAATTTATTCCATTTTAGTTTTCAATGCTCCAAATAGAAATGTTTTTTTACTTTCGTAATAAATTTTTTTTAGTAACAAAATAACAATTTTTCTAATAAAAAAATACCTGGGACAGCAAAAAACATCCTTATAGAGAATCACCCATATATGAAAAATATATCATAATGCATGTGGGTACTCACATGAAAGCTCTTGATGAGAGTAACATCAGGATGAGCTTACATCTTAAAAAAAAAAAACAATAATTAAGAAATAACTTCGTATTTTGTACACGATTGACATTTTTAAGATATAAGCTCATCCTGACATAACACTCGTCGAGACCTTTCATTTGAGTACTCACATCAATTTTTCATATATTTATATATATTATATATATGTATATATGAAAAATATATCAAAATGCATGTGGGTATTCAAATGAAAGCTCTTTATGAATGTAACATCAGGATGAGCTTATATTTTTAAAAATATCAATAACTAAGAAATGATCTTGTATTTTGTGCACGGTTGACATTTTTAAAGATATAAGCTTATCTCGATGTTACACTCATCAAGAGCTGTTATTTAAGTACCCACATCAATTTTTCATATATTTATATATATGTAAAAATATATAAATATATTAAAATGCATGTGAGTACTCAAATGAAAGCTCTTGATGAGTATAACATCAGCATGAGCTTACACAAAAAAAAGGTTCACTTGAGCCAAGAAAATATTTTTCTTTCTAATTTTTGTCTTGAGCGAAAAAAAATTTTTTTTTGACACAAGAAATTTTACTTATTCCAACAAAATTAATTCTCTTGCTTTAAGAAATACGTATCTTGATCCAAGAAAATTTATATAAGTCAAGAAAATCTTGTTGTTTTGAGAAAATTCAGCCTCTTGCTCCAAAAAATTTAGTTCTTGATTGAAGTTAATTTTCTTGTCTTGAGAAAATTTCTCTCTTGCTCCAAAAAATTAAATATAAAGATAGAAGTTAATTTTCATTAATTTTTTTATTGATTAACATGTCTAATGGAAAGATCAAATAATATTTCATCATTTTTTTTCATTCAATATGTATAATTGCACGCTAAAATAATATAAAATGGGTATCAAAAATTCAAGAGAAAAATTTTCTCAGTGAGAAAATTTTTTTCTCAGCTGAAGTAGGTAGCGCTGCTTCCCTAAAGTATCTAATAATCTTGATCAAATATAAAAATTTATTGTATCAAGTATTTATGATAATTTGAATTAAGAAAAAATGACCCACCAAGAATATAATCTCAAGAAAAATTTTTACTTCGGCCAACACAACTTCGGTCTTCCTTCAGGCACCCGAAAATTTTCTTGAGCCAAAAATATTGTTCTCCAGTCAAGAAATTTTTCTTTCTGTGTAATTTAATTTGGTATCATCCAAATTAAAAGAAAAGTCTTGATAAAAATTAGTGCCTTTTGGTTTTATATATTTTTTAGTAATCAATTTTTTGTGGCAAGTTTTTGGAGGAGTTTTTAATAGTTTGTTGGTTTTATAAACTTGTTAGGTCACATTTGTCCATTAAATTATTTGTAATTGATCCTGTGATAGCACTATTATTTTTTTAAATTTATTTAAAAAGTACCCAAACCACTACTGTGGTTATAAATATCAAAAATCATTAAGCCAAAATTTTCTTATTCATAAGAAGTTATAGTGACTGCAGGTGGCTACTTGAGCTAACAAATGAAATTATTATATTTTCAATTACCGCTCAAGAACCCTTTTGTTTCTTGACTTCGTGAAATGGTGTCGAGGTGATCATTCATATTTATCAAACAAATGAATTGATTTCAACCTTGACTAAATATACATTCATGCATAGTCGATATTCAAACATAGTTATAACTATAAATATATGGCATATAGCATTTGAAATTTAATTTTATTAATACATACTTTTGTATTAATATAATTTTATTTTGGTTCGAATTCCAAAAAAAAGTTTGAAAAATCCAAATGAGCATGCCTTAAGCGCTCATGTCATACATAAATTATTTAGATAACAAAACAAAAATTATTCGTTTTTAATTTGAATTTTACCGTGAGTAGTATTATCCCCTCTGTAGGTCGAGCTAAAGAAAAATTTTAACAGATGATAAAATAGTTAGTAATTATACCATCATGTATGTATAGTTTCTGCTTGTTTATAGTTATTTCAATTCTGTTTATGAAAAATAATATATATGGCTGCAGAAATCGCAGAAAAAGTCACCGAACTGACAATCAAAAAAATTAACTGTATCGAAACGGAATTAATTTGACACGCAATTTTCACAAGGGTTTTGATAAACTTCCTCAGGAATAAAACAAAAAAAAATTAAATCGTGAAAGTGATTTTTGACAAAGTTGTGGTGTTATCAAGCCCAGTGCTCCCGTGAATACCACGCTCTTATTCATTTAATTCCTCAGAAAAACGAGTTTTTTTATGAGAAATCTTATTTAATCGATAAGAAAATTTTTTTAATTTGTTCTGTAGTTACTATTATTTATTTCAATATGCTTTTTATCCATAATTTTTTTCGTTTAAATTATGAAAATCACGTTTTAATCGAAATCACGATTTTTAGGCAAGAGTAGAGCATACCTGCGCGCTTCGCGCTTAAGGCGTGCAAAAAAAGGTATTTTTCTTATAATATTTGTGAAATACATAAAAATGTGAATAATTAAGAAATTACATTATATCTTGTCAATTAAAGATATTTTTTAAAATATAGGCTCATTTTGATGTTATACTCATCGAGACCTTTCATTTGAGTACCCACATCAATTTTTCATATATTTTATATATAAAATATGTCAAATATATGAAAAATTCATGTGGGTACTCAAATGAAAGGTCTCGATGAGTGTAACATCGGGATGAGCTTATATCTTTAAGAATATCATTAGTTTACAAGATACAATGTCATTTCTTAATTATTGACATTTTTAAAGATATAAGCTCATTTCGATGTTACACCAGCCGAGACCTCTCATTTAAGTACCCACATGTAATTTTTATATATTTTATATATATATATATATATATATATATATATATATATATATATATATATATATATATATTTTACTATTTTAAAATATCAGTAATTAAGAAATGATATTGCATCTTGTGTCCTAATGGTATTTTTAAAAATATAAGCTCATTTTGATGTTATACTCATCGAGACCTTTCATTTGAGTACCCACATCAATTTTTCATATATTTTCCATATAGAATATGTCAAATATATGAAAAATTCATGTAGGTACTCAAATGAAAGGTCTCGATGTGTGTAACTTCAGAATGAGCTTATATTTTTAAAAATGTCAGTAGTTGACAAGATACAATATAATTTCTTAATTATTGACATTTTTAAAGATATAAGCTCATCCCGATGTTACACTCATCAAGAGCTTTCATTTGAGTACCCACATGCATTTTCATATATTTATATATATAATATATATAAATATATGATAAATTGATGTGGGTACTCAAATGAAAGGTCTCGATGAGTGTAACATCGAAATGAGCTTATATTTTTAAAAATACCATTAGGACACAAGATGCAATATCATTTCTTAATTACTGATATTTTAAAAATATAAGCTCATTTAGGAAAAATTCTCTCTAGTTTTTTATCCTCTTAGAAAATTGAAAGGAATCTTATTTTTCCTGGTTGACAGAAATGCCGGAGATTTGAACACTTTTATTTTTAAAGACTTTAAATTCAACAAATACTAAATACAGATTTATTTTCAAATCAAACGATGTAATGTTAAAAAAAGGTGAAAATAAAATATCTTAAAAGTTTAATTTTAACTTGTGGTGGTTATATGATGTTGATTTTATACATTGCATGTCTGCATACCAATGTAATATTATTCTGGCAAGTAAAAGAGGGAGTAGAGCGGCGCCCACAATAAATTGTCATCATGACTCATTGGCAATAATTTGAATGTATCGTTGCGTACGTTGACACATTTAAGGTTAAGGCCATGGTGATTATTTATTATTCTTATGTAAATAAATTTAATATCAATTTGATTCATAGTAGAGCTATCGAAAGCTTTACTTTTAATTGAATTTGTCTTGAATTTTTAACAAATTAATTTCTTGCCACAAAAATGCCCATTTTTTTTTCAAAATAAATTTTTTTTTTTTAATGTAGGCCGATTTTTTGAAAATTTTTTTTTGCAAAAGCTTCCTTTCATTTTAATATAAAAAATTTCCCCATTTAGAAAATTTTTTATTTTAATTAAATCGGAAAAAATAGTATTCGTAAATGAAATAATAATTTTTTTAATTATCAACTTTCAAAGCGAAAAATTAAATAAGGAATAAAAGAACAAATAACAAAAAAGTTATAATTAGATTTATAGTTTCCGACTGCAGTATTTTGTCGGTCTGAGTGAAAGTGTTCAATTTTTTTTACAAATTCTGCATGACAAGTTGCTACTAATTGAATTGAACATTAATCGAAAAATATTTAAAAAAAAAATAAACAATAAATTTATAAATTTCTCTTCTTTTTATGAAATAACTAAAAAATATATCAATATCACGAAAAATTGATTAAAATTTGTCAGTCGAAAATATTCTATACATATTTGAAAGAAACAATTATTTATCTGTACATTTGTGTCTGTACAACGTGTAGGGTCATTTTTTAAATGTACAATTTTTTAATAAAAAATAGTTCTGACAAAATTTATAAAGCATCTATTACAAGAAAATAAAAATTTTTTATGAAAAATTTTTTAATTAATATTTGATGAATTTTTTTTATAATAAATTTTACAATATAAATGGACTGTAGAAAGAAAAAACGTGGCAGATAATCGTAGCAATAAAAAAAATTAATATTACCACTTTTCGAGGTCAGCAAGTGACCTTAACCTCTCTCCTACTCGGTGGATTTTCGCGACCGTGACCCTTAGAATATAATGCACCAGCGCTACCCTTGCAGCTCGACCGTGAGTTTTTAAGTTCACGTACAACCCCAAGGATAGCTTTCGTCAACAAGATAATGGAAATAAAAACACATTGAAGGTGAGTAAGGTTAATATATTTGTGGTGCAGTGCTTACAGTATCTTATCGTTCAAACTAAGATTAATAAATTTTAACAATATTTTAGCGACTTATAAATTTGAGAAATTTATTAATTATTACTTCCTAAAATGTTTCGGAATTACCTGGGATAATAAAACAATCAATGACTTGGAAAAAAAAAAAAAAAAAATATCTGGAGGATGTTTCAAGTGGTAATAAAGATTAGAAGGATTTAATTCTATTTAATAAGATTTAGTAATAGTTACTAAATGATTTAGTAACAAACTAATTACCAAATATTTAGTAATAGCTACTAAATAATTTATTAAAGCCCATTTATTTCCACCAAATAAATATTTAGTAGTATTTAAAAAATTATTTATTGCTACTCAATAAATCGTTTATTGGTATTAAATAAATTCATTTTTTAACTAACTTTAGCGTACTACCTAACTATTTTACTGAAAATAAATCAAAATAATTAAAATAAATAATTTTAAGTTAAAATATAAGGTATTATAAAGAAAAAAATTAGGAAAACGGTTGACCCTAAAGGCCATCCCTGCAACTTCCCGCTAATTCCGTTAATACGTGGCCGCTTTTTTGAGCTCTTCGAGCTCAAAAGTACAATATGTGTGTTGTTTTTAGCTCTCCGAGCTCAAAAAGATACCTTTTCTATGCTTTTGAGCTCTTTGAGCTCAAAAGTCTGATAGAAGTTTCATAGAACACTATTTTTTGAATGTTCATACCGCAATAACTTTTGAATGAATGAACCGATTTTTACACGGTTGGCGGCATTCTACGTAGTTTTTTAAGCCTTATAAATAATTTTTAAGTTTCAATTGGTCAAACTAGAAATTTCGGAGTAACTCTGAAAAAACACTTTTTTCGGTTTTTTTTCGTTCACGATATCTCTCGAACGAATCAACCGATTTTGACCGGATTAGCGCCGATCGGCGTGGTTTTTTGACGTTAAGAGCTGATTAGTTTTTGAAATTGATCGATCGAGCCGTTTAAAAGATATTCCAAAAAAACCACTTTCAAAAATGATTTTTTTCTAATTTTTTTTGAGATTTTTCAAAATTTCTCAAAATCTATCGGTCCGAATCGGTTCAAATTAACAGGAAATCTAAGTTTGGCGAAGCCTTTTCGAATGGCATCAACCGCGATGAAACCGGTTCAACCGTTCAAAAGTTATAAGAGGTTTACATACTTACACACACACACACACACACACACATACATACATACAGACATAGTGACACCCTCACGGGAATTGTCAGGAAAGCTTCCTAGGACCTCAAAACGTCGAGATCTGATGAAAACTCGATTTTCGAAGAACGGGGTAAAACCAATAACTTCCCGATTTTTGAAAATTTTCAATTTTCTTAGCGGGAAGTTAAAAATCTCATTAAATTATAATTTTTTATTTGAGACATTTATAAAATTTAAAATTAAACAAGATTTTAACATATCAATAATAGACTAATTGAAAAATTTAAACTAAACTCCACTGAGAAATGACATATAAGCCATTTGGGAGTATGTGTGTTTTCAAAGGGAAGATAAATCTCCCAAAATCGAGCTGAATAAAATAATCTAAGTCAGTGAATAGGTTATGTATCACATTGGAATTAAAGCATAGCCATCTACCGACAATACTTACCAAATAAATATTTAGCACCTACTACTACACTGAAAAAAAGTTTTTTTCTACCAAGGAAATGTTTCCTTATAGTTAAAAAACTGGTATTCTTATGGTTAAAATACGAAAGTTTTTTAACTATAAGAATACCGTTTTCTCACTGTCAAAAAACTAGCCTTATAAATAAAGCATGGTATTTTAAGGTTAAGAGTACCAGTTTTTTTATATCAAGAAAACTCGAGTAAAAAATTTAGTATTCTAGGTGGAAAAAAATTTTTTTTTCAGTGTAAATATTATTTGGTGGAAACAAATATTTATTTCCATGCAATAAGGCTTTGTTTATATTAATATAATTTATTTAAAATAAAAAAATGATTTATTACACTGTAACAAATAATATTGATGAGTAAAAAATATTTTTTTCTCACAAATTAATGACTAAAAATTTTGTTACTAAATCAGTTTAGTACTTCGTACTAAATCCGTCCATCAGTGTAATTGAAATACCATGTCTTCTAGTTCAACCCCGAATTCAATAGCAGATTGTTGTCATTCCAAGAGCCAATTATTGTCTCTTAGTTGGTAATAAGGTCAATTTGAGAGTTGATGGTACGGTAATAGGGGTAATAGACTTGAATGTAGTGTGCAATGTCGAGGGTAAATCGATTATGCTAGAGTCAATGTCAGAGCTAGGACAGCTCGGGGTGAGTCTAGACTTTTTAACCACGTGATATTACGTCATTGAACAACGTCAGAGCATACTCTTAAGAGTACCCTCATTTCCAGTAAAACATTCATGTATGTACATTGTGAGTTACCACGATGCATGCAAAGCAAACTCGTTAAAGATATTTTTATGATATATTGTAGACGTTGACAGAAAAACTACTTTTATTTAAGAACATGTAGTACAGTCTGATGTTGATTATTCAATCTGGACCAGTGACAACAAATGCCAATTGAATATATCAGTCTGTTTATTTGAAACACATGTAAAATGCACTGAAGGAGGTTATCAAACTGACTGGAAATACTCCAAACACTGTTTAAAATAGTATATTACACACCTGTGGCAAGAAAATGAGAAATGTCTCCAGAACACATATATGTTGCCCGAGGCGAAGCCGAGGTCGACATATGTGGTCTGAGATATTTATTATTTTCCTGCCATAGGTTTGTATATACTATTTTTTCTGTCTGACAGAGGCGGAAAGCGGCAATTTCGTTTAGCGCAGCGGGCCGAAAGTTGCCACTTTCCGCCTGGAGGGCAGAAAAAATTATCTTATTGTTTATTTACATAACACATGAGTCCTGTGTAGAGCAAGGATTTTTATGGCTTAAAACAATATATATAAAGTATATGAACTTGGTTTAATAATTAAATTGCACAGGCCCTGCAAAAAGCTTATTTTTATTGTACTTTTTCAAGATAATTAAGAAATTTTCTTGTATTTTAAAGAGGTATAAATAATCTGAATTCAAGAAAATTATTTTAAAGACAGCTAGTTGTTTTGTTTCAACAATTTTTTGCCTTGAATTTTATCATCTTGACTTAAGAACATGTAGTACAGTCTGATGTCGGTAATTCAGTCTGGACCAGTGACAACAAATGCCAATTTAATATATCGGTTTGTTTATTTGAATCACATGTAAAATGCACTGAAGGAGGTTATCAGACTGACTGTAAATACTCTAAACACTGTTTAAAAAAATTAGGAAAACGGTTGACCCTAAAGGCCATCCCTGCAACTTCCCGCTACCTCCATACCTAAGTGCTCAACAATTCACTTATTTTTTAAGCTCTTTGAGCTCAAAAATATAATTTATGTGTAATTTTGAGCTCTCCGAGCTCAAATAAATCGCTATTCTGTGCTTTTGAGCTCAAAAGGCTAATCGAGGTTTTATAGAACACTATTTTTTGAATTTTCAAACCGCAATAACTTTTGAATAAATTAACCGATTTTCTCGCGGTTTACGGCATTCAACGCAGTTTTTTAAGTTCTTTGAAAAATCTTTAAGCGTAAACTGGTCAGACTAAAAATTTCATGAAAATTCTGAAAAAAACATTTTTTTCAATTTTTTTCGACAATGATATCTCACAAACAAATTAACCGATTTTGACCGGGCTGGTGGCAATCGACGTGGTATTTTGAGATTAAGAGCTGATTAGTTTTTGGAATTGATCGGTTCAGCCGTTTAAAAGATATTTCAAAAAAACGAATTTTTGGAAATTTTATTTTTGAGATTTCTCAAAATTTATCTACTCAAATTCTGTAAATTAGTATCAGAATTATAGGGGCAAAGGAACTCTTCAAAACGCCGCTTATTTCGATCGAATCGGATGATCCGTTCAAAAGTTATGAGAGATTTACACACATACACACACACCCATACATACATACATACACGGTGACATCACCGCGGAAATAGTCAGGAAAGCTTCCTAGGACCTCAAAACGTCGAGATCTGATGAAAACTCGATTTTCGAAAAACGGGGTGAAAACAATAACTTCCCGATTTTAGAAAATTTTCCATTTTCTTAGCGGGAAGTTAAAAATTATCTTATTGTTTATTTACATAACACATGAGTCCTGTGTAGAACAAGGATTTTTATGGCTTAAAACAATATATATAAAGTATATGAACTTGGTCTAATAATTAAATTGCACTGGCCCTGCAAAAAGCTTATTTTTATCGTACTTTTTCAAGATAATTAAGAAATTTTCTTGTATTTTAAAGAGATATAAATAATCTGAATCCAAGAAAATTATTTTAAAGACAGCTAGTTGTTTTGTTTCAACAATTTTTTGCCTTGAATTTTATCATCTTGACTCAAGAACATGTAGTACAGTCTGATGTCGGTAATTCAGTCTGGACCAGTGACAACAAATGCCAATTGAATATATCGGTTTGTTTGTTTGAAACACATGTAAAATACACTGAAGGAGGTTATCAGACTGACTGTAAATACTCTAAACACTGGTTAAAAAAATTAAACTAGATAATTTACTTTTGGCACTCTCTTGCGGTCTACATCAAAGTATAGCAAATGAAATTTTTTGTTGATAATTAGTTTTCTACCCTAACCTAGGTGCATTTTAATAATTCTGTCTTATAAGTTATCTAAACTAAAATAAAGAATAACCAAAAAATTAAATCAATCTCTCCGATTATATTGGTTGTACGTTTATTAGTAATTTCTTTATAGTAAAGTTTATTTAGTTGGATATGTGATGGGTCCTGAGATAAGACAGTTTTATGCGCGAATACTACCTATTTATTTATCACTTAGTTATTTTTGTTCAATGATTAAATTTAAAAATAAAAGAATCAATTTACAAAGGACTAATTTTGACAATAGTCTGCAAAATATTTTGATTATATTAATTAACAAGGCTGTAAAAATAAAAATAGTTGCCGTAAAGGACTCTCTGATGCTTCGCATTATGAAACATGCAAAACTGAAGAGCTTAACACTTTGAGCTGATTTTTAGAAGCGGTAAACATCAGATGCTCAAAAGCACCTGCCATCTCATTCGGGTGATAGGACAATAACCCCGTTTAAGAAATACGAATTTTTTTGCGATTGATTTATTACTCTACCTTACCCAACAGCTGTCGTTTAAGTATGATAATATTTCTTGCATCATATTTGTGATCATAAATGCTATACGAAATATATAGAAATGAATGTCCTTGTTCTGCTTTAGTTAAAGCTGTCGTACAAATGAATATAATGTAATAAAATACGTAACTATATTACAACGTATGGCTTACAGTGCTGGTTTATGCACTTCTGAAGTTTAAACGAATTGCCAGGTGCACCCTAAACGAAGTACCGGATCCCGGCGCTATCTAGGTCGTCACGGCACGCGGACACCCTGTATTGAATAAGCTGAGTGGAGAGTATTTGACACATGGTTTATGGTACTTTTTTGGCATTGGGTCATTTTTTGTTATTTTAAATAGTAGGGAATGGATATTTAAATGACCTATTGTGATATACATACAAAAAAAAAAATTATTTTAATTTTTGGAAAGTCAGAGATTGCTAATTAAAAATAATTTTTATTGTAGAAATAAAAAAGAGTGACAGAAATATGAAAGTTTATTATTTTAGATCAATGATGTAAAAGAAGAGATAGAAAAAATTATGAATAAACAAGGATTTATAGTAGTTTAATTTCAAAATTTGCGCCGTGTTCCATATTATATATGAAATATAGTAATTAGTTGATAAAATTGAATGTATCTTCATAATTATAGATATTTTTTAAAGTATAAGCTCATTCCGAAGATATACTCATCGAGTCCTTTCATTTGAGTACCCACATGAATTTTTCATATATTTTATATATATGATATTTGTGAAATATATAAAATATATAAAAAATTCATGTGGGTACTCAAATGAAAGGTCTAAATAAGCTTAATATCGAAATGAGCTTATATCTTTGAAAATATCATTAGTTTAGAAGGTACAATGTTATTTGTTAATTATTGACATTTTAAAAGATATAAGCTCACCTCGATATTAAGCTCATCGAAACCTTTCATTTGAGTTCCCACATGCACTTTTCATATATTTTATATATTTCATATATATTATACTAGCAAACCCGGCCCGCTTCGCCGGGCTAAATCTTAGTATTCATTTTCGAGTTCATTTTCTTCAAGTTTTCTCTCTAGCTGATTTGATATATTGGTCCTGCTGACGCCATTTCTTTTTAATTATAAATAATTCTACAATTAACTAATTAATCTTAATTATAAAAATATATTTTATTATTATTAATCACAAATCAATAATTCTTTTTAATATTTTTTTTATTATTAACAAAAAATATTAATGATTTCCGAATTTATCGATACGATTATTTGATTATTTATATTTTAAAATTCTGATGTTTTTCTATTTATTAATTTATTGTTATTGTGGTTACTAAAGTAAAGTATTAAGGTAATTATTTATTACGAAGTATAGTAACTAAGGTAATGTTTTAATTTGATAACTTAATACAATTAATTTAAAATTAAATAATATCGGATTCCATGTCCTCCAGATCTTTTCGGCTTATCTCCAAGTCTAATATAAAAAAAAATACATCATTAATAAATATTAGATGTTAAGCTAAGTAATTATTGCATTGTAATTTAACATATATATATATATATATATATATATATATATATATATATATATATATATATATATATATATATATATATATAGGAGTTATAAATATGGAGTTTATTTCAATCATTTCAACTATTCTTATTATTGAATTATTTGTTAAAATTAAAAAATAACAGATTAACTATTAATTATTTTTAATAATCAATATCAAATCGATGTTAATTAATTCCATATTTATGACGGTATATTAATTTTAAAAATATACTTTTCGCTCTCCAAAGTTCCTGCATCTCTTTTTGCTTTTGTAATCTCTGCTCTCTTTTTCTATTTCAGATCTAATTTTTTTAAAAACATCAATGTATTTTTGAAGCGATTCACGAAATGATGTCTAGAAAAATGAACAAAGTTTTATAAACAGAAAACTTATAAATTTTCTAGAATTAATAAATTGGAAATTTTTTACCTGCCTCACTTGTCGAAATGCATTTAATTTGTCATCTGAAACTATAGTCGACGTTCCGATTGACTCTCGACATAAGTTATTAGTAACATAAAATTTTGTACTGGTTGTACAGGATATTGCAATAGTAGTCTCTGTTTCGTCAACGTAATCTTAGAAAATAATTTTTTTTATTTCAAACGCACTTCATCGATTAAAAAACTAAAAGTTATCATTTTTGCTTTAGTACTCACCGATTACTTGATTGGTAATTGTATATGACCAATTATTTTCACCGAACGCATTATCAGCATAACTGCACAAATTTTCCAGATTTAATAGCTTGGACATGGTAATTATTAATGATATTATCACTCGCGTTTAGATGTAATTAATGTTTTAAAAGATAAAATTTAATTAAAAAAAAAAAAATTAGGGATTTTTCATAAAATAAACTTCTTTCTAAAAATATAAGATAAAATTAAATTTATATTTAAAAAAAAATGAATTAAAATAAAACGATAATTGTAAATAAGAAATGTGAATAATAAATGATTAAATGTAGATTAAAATTGTAGCTATATTTAATTAAAAATCGATTAAAATAATTTCTTAGCTTGAAATGACAGCTTAATTTATGTTATGTTTATTTATAAATAATAAAGACAAAAACAGGTTATATTGATAAAAAAAAATCTATTTCAGTCTCATACTCTATATTTAATAGAAGTGTGAAGTTGTTTACTCAAAACCTATTATGTCATTATTACTTTATAAAACTATTTGCACTGTAACTTATAAGTAATCTTACGTAAATTTGTATTGTTTATCGAAATTATTACTTACGAATAACTATTAATTAAATTTTATTCAATTAATTATTTAAATGTGTATATATATATATATATATAGATTATTTATTTATTATTCATAATTAACAATTCATCTCAAGGCCAGCGGATAGACAATATTTTTTGTTTTCTTATTTGGCGTATAAATGTACAAAAATTTTGGATTTCCTAATCTTGAGCAAGCAACATAAAGCTGGCCATGTGAAAAACATGCACTTGATAAATTTAATCCCGTAACTTGTAGCGACTGACCTTGAGCTTTGTTAATCGTCATCGCAAAAGCAAGGCGAATCGGAAACTGTAATCGTTTAAATGTGAATGGTAAATCGCTAGGAATAATAGGAATACGTGGAATCAGAACATCTTCTCCTTTATATTTTCCGACTATTATTGTAGCTTCAATCACATTAGGCATAAGTTTTTTAATGGAAAGTCTAGTTCCGTTACATAATTTTGGCGTATTTAAATTTCTAAGAAGTAGTATTGGAGATCCAATTTTCAACGTCAGCTTGTGTGAAGGCATTCCAGGTGGCTCTAAAGAGTTAAGAAATTCGACTGGATAGTTTATAGCATCATTTTCTTCTGTAACTGTGTCAATAGATTTATATTCCGTAAAAGTTCCAGGAATCTTTAATTGTATCCTATCATTTATTTTATTTACATCATCATTCTTAGGAGCTAGGATAGCACGCTCACAAAGCCAATCATGATTCTTAAAGTTGCTGGCGATGTTAGGAAAAACTTTATTGTCAAGATCTTCTATTGATGACTGAAGTTGACAGAAATTCTGTGGGAATGATATTTCCTGTGTTGAAGGATCAACTGGAATTTTACCATCGCCCATATCTAAAAGTTGCTGAGCAAATGTTTTTGCAGAATCATCTTTAAGTAAATGCACACGCATATTAGTCGATAGTGTAATTTTTTTGACGTATTTCCAAAGATACGAATACTTAAGGCATGCATTCAGCTCATCTGCTGGTGTTGATCGCTGAATCACCGGTAAAGTTTGACGGAAATCACCAGCAAGTAGTATCACAGCTCCACCCATTATTCGTTGATCGTTTCGGAAATCTCGTAGAGTCCGATCAAGTGCTTCGAGCCCTTTTTTATGAGACATAGTGCATTCATCCCAAATAATGAGTTGACATTTCTTTAATACAGTTGCCATTCCAGATGATTTTCCAATGTTACAAACAGGGCTTTCAGCTACATTTAAATTCAGTGGTAACTTAAAAGCTGAATGTGCCGTGCGTCCTCCATCGAGTAATGTAGCTGCGATCCCCGATGATGCTACACCCACAGCAATTTCATGTTTTCTTCGAACTTCTGCTAGTATCAAATTAAGCAGAAATGTTTTTCCGGTACCTCCTGGTGCATCAAGAAAAAGAAGTCCACCATTTCCTTTCTGTATATACTCCATAACCAAGTTAAACGCTAGTCTTTGATCATTTGTCAAGAGTTTTTTGTGAGTTTCAACATAGTTTTGCAAAACTTCGAGGTCATATTGCTTTTCTCTTAATACATCTCTATCAACAACATCAGTTCTATTACGTTCCGGTGAGAATAGGCCCAGTTGATTAAGATTTTTATTATTAATTAATATACATATATCTTCAAGCAATATTAATGATTTATTAAAAATGTTTTCTGAGTACTGTACATCCAGGTTAGGATTGTCTTGACGTTCTCGCAGCAATATGTCTTCGCTCATACTCTCTTTATGTTTTTCCCATAAATATTTTGGATCAGAAGGTACACAGGTTGTTAAAATTATAGCAAATAGAGCTCTGATTTGGTGAGGATGACGTGTTTCAGATGCTTCGGTCAATGTGTTGTTCCAATGTTCATCATGCTCGAGCATACCAAGTTTAAAGCACGCTTCTCTATAAGTTTGACACTCTTGGCCATCGATGGTTTTGATTGCTTTAAATGATGTTGGACCTTTAATCACGTGAAGCAGCATTCGTAAATAATAGCATTCACTATTATTAGGATGCACAGTGTATACTCTTCCCAGAGCACCAGTAGAAAATATGCCAGCTACCGAAGGATGTTTTGTACCTCGTTTTCTTCTGCAAAATTGTTTTTTAGATTGATTCCAAGTATAATATTGTGGAACTTCATTATATAATAATGTTTTTGCGAACTCATCTGTTGTACATAACTGGAAAAAAGCTGTTAATGTTGTATTTGGTGGATCCATAGCTTTCTGAAAAGCATTTTCTTCCGTGAAATAAATTCGTTGACCGTTCTCTAAATGGACACTAAGATGAGTAACAGTAGGAAATCTTTCATGAATATCAAAACCTAAAATTCGCCATACAGCTTCGTTACTGCTTATATAACGTCCCATTTGAAACTGATCGACTTCATTAATAGGCACGCTTGAATTCTCGAGTCCGAAAACTGCCATATCGCTGCTTTTATTTACATATTTACATATATATTTGATAGATTTTACGGAATTACAGACCTCTACATTGATATGCGCATTGAATGATTTCGAAAGTATTGGAGTATAAGGCACAATCCATTTGTTATCAATTTTGACAGGTACATTTTTAACATTGATAGTTGTTGTGTGTCCTCCATCAACTGGCATTCGTCGTCTATACAGCGGATAACCATCACCTCCAGTTTGTGTTTCTTTCAAGAACTGACGGGGGTAACCTTTGGTGCATTTTCCATCTTTCATACAGGGTGAGTCTGGATTATATGAACCACATGGTCCATGAATCATATTTTTTTTTATAATTTCAAACAATTCTGGATCTTCTTTTTGGTCGGGTAGCTCAGCACTAATAATATTGTCAATTTGAGAAGGAACAATTTTTTCAACCAACCAAATTAAGATATGAGCATGCGGTAAACCTCTCTTTTGCCATTCAATGGAATACATCCAACAGCGAGTTTCTCCGTATATATGCTTCTTGGTGATGAGGCTTATTAAACTTATCAATTTTTGTTTAAAAACTCTTGCTATAAGGTCATGTCGATCCGATGATTGCTGCCCAGGCAGAAGTAAATCTTTAATTTCTTCCCAAGCTGGATTACATGTGAAGGTAATGAAAAGATCTGGACGTCCATATTTTCGAACATACGTCAAAGCATCCTGAGCATATTCCTGCATATGTCTTGGACTTCCAGTATACGTAGATGGAAGTATTACTCTTTGTCCAATATTTGCAGCTTCTTTATCATTCGATATTGTATCTCGCAAATGAATATATTCTTCGGCTCGGAGTTTCGATTGATTGTATCGAATAAAGTTTAGTCGTTCGCTTTCAACCTTAGCGTACATGTCAACAATAAATTGTTGAAACAGTTGACGACACTTAAGAATATGGTTAGATTGATTATCTCTTATCATGATACGATACGCATAAAAATCCATACAACTAACTCTCTTCAATGTCACAGCGCTTGTCGTGGGATTAGTTTGATATAGTTCGAGATGATATCCATCTTCTGCTCGCGGAAACAGAATTGGATATTGAAGGGCGTCATACGATCGGTGTGTTTCAGCGACACGTTGCTTGGTTTGATCTCGCTTAGTGATAACAATATCTCTTTTAGTAATTTCTGTACCAACAATTACAGCTGCGACTTCAGAAGCCATGGGTGCATTAAAGCGTCTTTCATGCTCATTTGAAGGTTTTTTATCTGCTCTGATAATGACCCTGAAATCATCTGTTGTCGCACCTTCTAATGCAGATTTAAAATCTCTAATCAAACAATTATTTTCATGAAGCATAATCCGTAATTTAGTAATAATTTCCCGGTTAGTTGTCGTACTGAACATGCATCGTCGGTCAATCTCTTTTTCTACGTTATCCATGAAATAAATTTGCAAAAATTGGGGATTTTCTTCAGGTACTGGGAGAAGTGAACCAATTTGATGGTATACTTGTCCTTGCACTTTAAATGTGGGCATAAAATGATTATATTTTACAATATTTGTTGCTCCAAACGATGTCATTTGAAAACAGGAGTTGTATTTTCTAATATGCTGAAGAAAATGTTTAGACTCCTTAGTAGTTCCAGATACGTAGGTAAGAAGAGGTTCTGGTGGTTCAACCAGTGGTGGTAAATGAACTTTACCGTTGGAGCAACACAAACCGGCAGTTTCTTTTGAAACTTCTTAGCGCGACAATGCGGACATACTACATTCATTGAACCAATGACCACATCGGGATGGATCTTGTAATCATATTTCTTATCGTAATTAAAAGCTGCTTTATTAAGATCGGTTTTAGTTCTTAACTGATTTTGTCTTAATCTTTGATCATCCAAACGTTGAGCTCGTTCGTCAGGTTTTTCGGCAGCTCTTGATGAAGACGCTCTTGATCGTAGGTCTGTAACTCGAACAACACGTTCACTATCTGTTTCATTAGCTCTCAAAGACGAAGCTCGAAGTCTGTTTGATTCTAATCGTGTTGTTTGTTGTTGCGGTGTTTCTGTAGTTCTTTTGGTTGCCTGTTGCTTCGTATTTCTCGTTGATCTTCCGATATTTGATTTTTTCCGTGGCATTGTAAATAATATTATTTGTGTAGCACCTGTTTTATCTATTTACATAAATAATTAATTAGTTAATTCTTTTCTATTTACAATTTAAATTAACTATTTATTATTATTAAAGTCTTGAGTATACTTACTAATGAAGAGTATTATTGAATTTCATTAAATTACACTTACAATTAAAATTACAAATCAATTATTTTAGTACATGATCATGTTATTTTAAAATAATAATTATAAGTTATTTTTTATTTTATTGCTTTATTTTTATTTTCAATAACAAATGATATATTTGAAGTTAGCTGATTTGATTTTTAAATAAATTATATTTTTTTGTTTACAAATGAAGGTTAGTTATTTCTTTTATTTTCTTATTTAATATAAGTTGTAAAATAACTCATTGAATTTAATGAGAAAACATTTTATTGCATTCATTGCCGCATATAAAATTTTAAATCAGTTGATCGCTATAGAACTTAATGCATTGAAGCGCTATATGATGGTGATATTTAATAACATGGACATCATATTTACTTTCTCTGCGGTAAAATACATGGTCATGCCAATTTTTATGACAATCGGTTGAACGGGGCGGAAGTCGATACTTGACAGCGCCGCCTGGTGGCGAGTTACATCAATGGACATAGCATGTTCGTTTTCTTCATAGAAAAATACATGGTCATGCCAATTTTTATGACAATCGGTTGAACGGGGCGGAAGTCGATACTTGACAGCGCCGCCTGGTGGCGAGTTACATCAATGGACATAGCATGTTCGTTTTCTTCATAGAAAAATACATGGTCATGCCAATTTTTATGACAATCGGTTGAACGGGGCGGAAGTCGATACTTGACAGCGCCGCCTGGTGGCGAGTTACATCAATGGGCATAGCATATAAACCTTCTCCGTGATAAAATACATAAGCATACCAATTTTCATAATGATCGGTCAAATAGTTTCTGAGTTTATCGATGACATATATACAAACATCCTCTTTTATATATATAGAAGAAGATATATAAAATATATGAAAAAGTCATGTGGCTACTCAAATGAAAGGGATCAATGAGTATATCATTGGAATGAGTTTATACCTTGAAAAATATCTATAATTAAGAAATTACATTGTATCTTGTCAACTAATGATATTTTTTAAAATGTAAGCTTATTTTCAGGTTACACTCATCGAGACCTTTCATTTGAGTACTTACATGGATTTTTCATATATTTTATATATATGATATTTGTGAAATATATATAATATATCAAATATATGAAAAATTCATGTGGGTACTCAAATGAAAGGTCTTGATGAGTGTAATATCTAGATGAGCTTATAAAGTCAAAAATATCATTACTTAACGAAATACAATGTCATTTCTTAATAATTGACATTTTCATAAATATAAGCTCATTCCGATAATATACTCATCGAAACATTTCATTTGAGTACTTACATGGATTTTTCATATATTTTATATATATGATATTTGTGAAATATATATAATATATCAAATATATGAAAAATTCATGTGGGTACTCGAATGAAAGGTCTTGATGAGTGTAATGTCTAGATGAGCTTATAAAGTCAAAAATATCATTACTTAACGAAATACAATGTCATTTCTTAATAATTGACATTTTCATAAATATAAGCTCATTCCGATAATATACTCATCGAAACCTTTCATTTGAGTACCCATATGACTTTTTCATATATTTTATATGTATGATATTTGTAAAATATATAAAATATATCAAATATATGAAAAATTCATGTGGGTACTCAAATGAAAGGTCTTGATGAGTGTAATGTCGGGGTGAGCTTATATCTTTAAAAATATCAATAGTTCAAAAGATACAAGGTCATTTCTTAATTATTGACATTTATGAAGATATAAGCTCATCTCAATGTTACACTCATTTAGACCTTTTATTTGAGTACCCACACGAATTTTTCATATATTTTATATATTTCACAAATACCATATATATAAAATATATGAAAAATTCGTGTGGGTGCTCAAATGAAAGGTCTCGATGAGTATATCATCAGAATGAGCTTATATCTTTAAAAATGTCAATAATTAAGAAATCACATTGAATCTTCTAATGATATTTTAGTTAAATAAAAAGTATTTTTTTTTTATTACAAATTTTTATTTTGAGGTATGCTAATAATATTTTTCCCACAAAAATAAACAAACATCTAAAGAACATAACTTACACTTCATTAATTGGAACAAAAAATATTTTCTCTAATACACACCCCTAACGGAAGTACCTTAAATAAAAATACACACCATACAGTTAGTAATTTTAATTATTATTATACTTACCCTTAGAGACTCTGTTTTGCAAAATTTACGGAAACTGGATCATATGGTAAGTTAAATTAATGAGTATAATTAAATGCGGCCAATAATGACTTCTCTTACAAAATAATAACTTAATAACAAATAGCGTAAATGTAACTAAAAAATATTAATTAACCGTTACTCGTTACTCTATAGAGTCCTGATAAGTAAGCAGGTGATATGAATCCGAAAATGAGTACACACCCGCCGGACTGAGCACCTGCTTTCTTACCTTTCTTCTTTTATTTATTTTTTTTCCAAACCGCATATCCCAAGGATCTTATTCACACCTACGTTTGCAAACAAGTCTGGCTACCACCGTATGACGGGTGGGCATGGGTGCTATTTAACTTGATGGCTCAAAACGTAAACCGATAATGCAATACGTTAACCTCGAATCCTCCTGTCAATAAAAATTGGTTTCTGTTTTCAGTCTGTGTCTATAAAATGGATAAAATTTATAAAATGACCCCGAGGACAGGTGTGACCCCTTTTCCGATTCACTGTGTTAAACTTTCTAATAGTATTGATATTTTAAGCTTCAGAGATATCCTTGATGTTTATGGAATTATTTTTTCATCCATAAATAACATACATTCTAGATAAATGATTGCAAATGACATAAAATCTATAATAAACAGATAGAATCATCGTCACTTGATTTTCTATTTTAAATTTCAGTGCCAAGGTCTATCGATTTTCCTAACTCAGTTAAATGTTGAATGCTTTCAGTGAAGAGTAGCACGTGTTGATGCATAAAATAAATTTACGTAGTACAGTGTTATGAAGTTAATGGATATAAGAGGTCGATAGATGAATTTCAAAGACTTGCTGATGGGTTAAGAATTTTTAAAAATTTTTTACTTTAAAAGCTTTAAAGTAAAACTTGTGACTCATGTAATTATTCGATGTGTATGCTAAAAAATATTTAAACAAATATTGAATGTAGTTCATAAGAGTCAAATAATTACAGAAGGATTTAGTACACTAAACTGATTTAGTAACAAAATTTTTAATCATTTCTTTGGGAGAAAAAAAAATTTTTTACCCATCAACATTATTTGTTACAGTTTAATAAATCATTTTTTTTATTCTAAATTAATTATATTAATATAAACAAAGCCTTATTACATGGAAATAAATATTTGTTTCCACCAAATAATATTTAGTAATAGCCCGTGTAAAAAAAAATCGTCTTAAAATTGTCTTAAAATTGTCGTTCGTTTAAGATCTTAAACATGACACAAACTAAGACTATTTTAAGACACAAAAAAAAAATTCCGAGAGCAGATTTTTGAAAATTTTGTTCTCGAATTTGTTGTGAAAATTAATCTTTAGACATTTTTAGACGATTTTACGACTTTCTAACCGCAATATTTTTGAGTAAGATGTTTTTAAATTGAATTTAAAATTGTTAAAAAATTATTATCTGACAATTTAAAAAAAAAATCTTTAAAATAAATTTAGATTATTTTAAGATGAGCTAACAGCGACAGAGCCCCGGAACATTAAAACGGAACGTCTTAAAAAAGTCTTAAAATTGTCAGGTAATAATTTTTTAACAATTTAAAAATATCTTACTCAGAAATATTGCGGTTAGAAAGTCGTAAAATCATCTAAAATATGTCTAAAAATTAATTTTCACAACAAATTTTCAAAAATCGGCGCTCGGAATTTTTTTTTTTTGGCGTCTTAAAAGGATCTTAAAATAGACTTAGTTTGTGTCACGTTTAAGATCTTAAACGAATGACAATTTTAAGACGATTTTTTTTTACACGGGAGGTACTAAATATTTTTTTGGTAAGTATTGTCGGTAGATGGCTATGCTTTAATTCCAATGTGATACATAATCTATTCACTGACTTAGATTATTTTATTCAGCTCGATTTTGGGAGATTTATCTTCCCTTTGAAAACACACATACTCCCAAATGGCTTATATGTCATTTCTCAGTGGAGTTTAGTTAAAATTTTTCAATTAATCTATTATTGATATATTAAAAACTTGTTTATTTTTAAATTTTATAAATGTCTCAAATAAAAAATTATAATTTAATGAGATTCTTTTCTTTATAATACCTTATGTTTTTACTTAAAATTATTTATTTTGATTATTTTGAGTAAAAAAGTTAGGTTGTACGCTAAAATTAGTTAAAAAATGAATTTCTTTAATACCAATAAACGATTTATTGATTAGCAATAAATAATTTGTTAAATACTACTAAATCTTTATTCGGTGGAAATAAATGGGCTTTAATAAATTATTTAGTAACAATTACCAAATATTTGGTAATTAAAGGTTTGTTACTAAATCATTGAGTAACTGTTACTAAATTTTATTAAATAAAACTAAATCTTTCTATAAGCATACTAACTTTTAATGAAATTTTTTGGGGTCTTGAGAAAAATTTTTAAGTATATCAATAATCTTATATTGATTTATAATTTTCTTTTTATTTACCTGAAATATTTTTTAGGGATCTATTTTAAAAAATCAGTAAATATAAATTAGTCGTTGATTTAATGTCTATCTTTATTGTTTATTAAATTAGACAATTCAGTAATTTCTAACGATGCAATCAGCTGTATAAAGATGGTCGTTTTCAGTACAGTCAAAGATCAACTAAAATAATTTTAATTATACCAAGTAAAATAATAAATAATTAATTTAAACGGTCGATAACACCATTGTTTTCTAATGCAATTAATTAAACTGCATTGTTCGGATAATATTTTAAAAAATTATTTATTATGGTATCTACTTTAATAATATAAGTATTATAATTTTAAATATAAGAAAAGGGTGTTCTCTCATATGGCTCTATGTTAAAACTTTATTTTTTAATTGTTAATAACTTTTTTAAATTATCGATAAAGAGTTTTTAATTTTTTAGGGAAGATATATAGACGAGTAAACTTGTCAAAACTTAAAAATATTAATTTTTATCTACTATATTTACGCATGAACGTCCTTAAGTGTAAATGCACGAAGAGTATGCTCTATTATGGCTTTAAAATCAAATTCCCGATCTTATCACATTAAATTGTATTAAACAGTCATAATACAGGGGCAGGAGGGGGAAAATAGGGTACTTAAGAAAATGCTAAGTTTTTTAGACCCCAATATATTGTCTTCTTTTTTTTAATTGCATTCAAAGTAAATGAAACAAATTTTCAATTGCCGTTAAAAAATATTTTTCATTTTTTGTGGGAAAATTGGGGTAATTACTCCCCAAGCAAATATAAATTTTTAAAGTGCCATGGGGTTACGGTTAACAACTGATACTTTAGTAAATAGACGTAGATATATCTTTGATCAAGTGACAGTAGTTATGGATATAATATTTTGGTCTCTGGAACTCTAATAAAGAGATTGAAGACAAATAAATCTTGAAGCATTACAACTAAATGTCTCAAAATTTTTTTGGATCATTTTTTATCAAACTTTATGGATATTTATTCATTGTAGAAATAAAATATGATCTTCAAGTGTATATGTATTAACATAGATTAAATTAAAGTGTTCTAATTACCTCAATTTTTCAACCTGATTTTTTTACAGAATTATTGGTTAATATAAAAAAAATCCATATTATGGATTTGGCCTCTATTACAACGGAAATTAATTGTTAACCTCATCAATTGACATCATACATGATTATAACGCTTCTTCCTTCCTTATTCCGCTGGTTACTTTTCGTTATTTTTATAATCTGTAAAAATCAATCGAGTGAATTTTTTTAATGACAAATTTTTAAATTATCGAGCATTTAAAAGTCAACCTAGCTGATTTTAGACCGAAAAAATTGATTTAAGAAAAAATTAGCAATATTGTAATAAGAAATTAATTTTTTTTTAATTGTAAAAAAATTAATTCCTCATTTTTATCAAAATAAATTTGTTTTTCAACAAATTAATGACAAATTTTGGTAAAATTACACTGTAATTTTTTATCTAAAATTTTCTTGTGTGTATTAACAGTTGCTTAGATTAATTAATTAATTCAAATAAAGATTCTGGCTAGACATTAAACTTATTATACATGTTATGCCTGTCGTAAATCAATAAACCTTCGTAATTAATTTGATCCCTGTGACTCACAACTAAATCTATATCCTACTTGCCAAAAAAAAAAAAATTAATTAGTCATGGCTTGTTACAAAAAGCACTCAGCCTACTCTGTACTAATTCGGCAATTATTATGGTAGGTCTAAATTAAAAGCAATTAAAATTTCAAACTGCAGTGAATTTCTTCTCGAGCTTAAATTTAATTGGCTTTTATTACACGGAGAGAAAAATATGGAAATCATTCCTATAATTTTAATGAAATATTTTCCTATACCATTGTAGGAGCGATTACTCAAATTATGGGAATTGTACCCATAATTTTTAGGAAATTTTACTATAATTATGGGAATAGTTTCTATAATTATAGGAACGATACCTATAATTATAACTGTAATATCGACATGATTCCCATAATATATAGGAATGGTTCCCATAATATATAGGAATAGTTTCTATAATATTATAGGAATCATTCTTATAATATTATGGGAACCATTACCATAATATGGTAGTGATGATGTGTAATAATATTGAGATATTTATCATTACAACTCAAGTTATTTGTGACTTCGATGACCACTTTGAAGCATTTGAAATTATTAGTAATTTCGATAATTTTACTTGCTTCCCAATAACATCATTTGAAATATGTAAAGTAAGTAATATTGTTCATATAAATAATAAAAGTTACATACCCAAAAGGTGGATTTAATACCCGAGTAAAAATGAAATTATTATTTTTTACGGAAAAATAATAAATTTCGATCGACCGCCGCATCACCGCTGCATCACCGCCGCACAATACCACCGCACCACCGCTGCACGACCGCCGTTTGGCGGACTATTACGCCGCACGCTAAAAATTTACTGCCCCTAGCATCGCCGCATTACCGCTGCACCACCGCCGCATTAATGCTAAATCATACCTACAATTTCACAAAAAATGGTATCATAATGAATTTATCACGCAATAATTAATTAATAAATAATGCGACTAGAAATCTTCATGTAAGACCTATTGATCAACCTCCTTTTAATCGAATGCCTAATATTAAAAAAAAAAATTTTTTTTAAATCAGGCCAAAGCACCGCGAAATTATTGATTTTTTTAGTCGTATTGTTGATGTAGATTTTTAATTTCGTCCTCGGGTTGCACAGAAGCGGTACGCCTATTGAAATACTCTGAAAGAATTTTAAAAATTGAACTGTGATGGGATTCGAACCTGGATCGTCTGCATGGAAGTCTCGAACATTGCCAACTGCACTGCAAGCCATACTTAACTTAAAAAATTTAGTTAAGCTATTTGAATGATCAACGAATATATTATTTCAATGTATATACCATCAAACAGTGGTATGGTGCGGCGGTGGTGCAGCGGTGGTGCGGCGGTCGAACGAAATTTATTATTTTTTCGTCAAAATTAATAATTTTATTTTTACCCGGGCGCGTCACAGCTATGGTGCGGCGGTGGTGCGGCGAATAGAAATTTATTTACTTGTTACGGCGCTGGTGCAGCGGTAGTGCGGCGAATAGATAAATTCTTTACTTGTCACGGCGGTGGTGCGGCGGTGATACGGCACTTATAAAATAACCAAAATTGTCACGGCTGTAGTGCAGCGGTGGTGCGGCGCTTAAAAAGCCGTGCAGCGGTGTTGCGGCGGTGGTGCGGTGGAATTCTGTTTTTACTCGGGTAAATATTCAACGTGTGTATTGTAAATAAATAATTTATTTTAAAAATAAAATGAAATTGTAAAAATAATCAATGAATTTCCATATCTGCTTTGCTTTTCTAATTGTATAGTGAGAAAATATCCGTTTTATTAGAGAAGCTTTAGAATTGCTACAATATTTTTCAATATTATCTAACACAATGATAACTGAGTTGGAATAAACAATTTAAGATTAAGTACACACGTGAATAAAAATTATGAAAAAGAAATTTTTTCACTCTAGTGAAAGATCAATTTTTATTTACAAAAAAAAATTTATTAGCAAAAAAATATATAATAATTGCTTTACATTTTTGAAGTGATTGCTTCATTATTATGAACATAAACATTTTTCTATTATTATGTGCGTCATTCCTATTATATTGTAGGAACCATTCCTTTAATATTATAGGAATAATTCCTATAATATTATAGGAACCATTCCCATAATATATTGAAGCTATTCCATTATTGTATAGGAACGTTTCGTATACGAACCCATAATTTTTGGGAAATGTTACTATAATTATGGGAACGGTTCCTATAATTATAGGAACGATTCCTTTAATCATAACTGTAATATCGGCATGATTCCCATAATATATAGGAATAGTTTCTATAATATTATAGGAACCATTCCAATAATATTATAGGATCCATTACTACAGTAATATTATATATAATATTATGGGAACCATTCCTATGATATTATACTGATGATGCCTAATAATATTAAGATATTGATCGTTACAACCCAAGTTATTTGTGACTTCGATGACCACTTTGAAGCATTTGAACTTATTAGTAATTTCGATAATTTTACTTGCTTCTCAATAACATCATTTGAAATATGTAAAGTAAGTAATATTGTTCGTATAAACAATAAAAGTTATATACCCAAAAGGTGGATTTAATAAATATTCAACGTGTGTATTGTAAATAAATAATTTGTTTTAAAAATAAAATGAAATTGTAAAAATAAACAATAAATGTCCATATCTACCTTGTTCCTCTAATTGTATAGTGAGAAAATATCCCTTTTATTAGAGAAACTTTAGAATTGCTAAAATATTTTTCAATATTATCTAACACAATAATAACTGAGTTGGAATAAACAATTTAAGATTAAGTTCACGCGTGAATAAAAATTATGAAAAAGAAATTTTTTCACTCTAGTGAAAGATCAATTTTTATTTACAAAAAAAAATTTATTAGCAAAAAAATATATAATAATTGCTTTACATTTTTGAAATGATTGCTTCATTATTATGAACATAAACATTTTTCTATTATTATGTGCGTCGTTCCTATTATATTATAGGAACCATTCCTATAATATTATAGGAACCATTCCCATAATATATTGAAGCTATTCCATTATTGTATAGGAACGTTTCCAATAAACTAATGATATGGTTCCCATAATAAGCATAGGATTGATACCTATAATGATCATTTTATTATAGGAACCATTCCCATAATTTTTGAAAAGGTTCCTATAAATTTCTCTCCGTGTAGTTATCTGAAGGTTAATGAGCTTAGGTGAAAAATTAAATATTGGAGATGACCTTATAAATATAATAAAAGCGGAAATCACTAAAAAATTCACGGTCGGTTGACAGTAATCAGATTTGCCAGCGGTGTGAACTTTGATATCCCCAGCGGAAAGTTTGTCGTCAATGTATATAATGGTATAGTATATTGAGAATTGAAAAAGATGAGAGAATCAAAGTAGTAGAGGAAATGACGCGACTGCCGATGAAAGGTCATCATGTCCTCGGTGGATTCTTTCTACTTGTCGCAAGGACACAAGAGGTCAGTGCGTGGGTTGTTGTACCACGGGTATCGCAGTATAAATCGATGCCACTTGCACCGGGAGGTTCATACAACTCTGTTGCGGGAATTGGCCTTCCTTGTTTACGCTTTTCTCTTTAGAGATTATCACTTCGTACTCTATTTATTCGCTACTTGTAATTGTTATTACATTATTCTGTATCTAATTAATTTGACCTGAAATTCAGAAAAAATTTTGGAAAATCTAAAAGTGCCTCATAATTATTTAAAAAAAAAAAAATAAATTGTATAATTGATTTTTAAAAGAAAAAAAAAATAATTAAGTAATTTCTAACAGAGAATTTTTTAATTTTTTTTTAATTATTGGCGCCCATTTTTCTTATCATATGCGCGCGCAGTCTAAAAAAATCTGGTAATATGATTGGTTGATCTAATTTTAACTTGATTAAGTGGCGCCATAGTTTTCACGTGAGAGAAATAAGAAAAGTTATTTTGTTTTTGTACGTGTGAATCATAGTGAATTTTAATAAAAATTCATTTAAAAAAAAAAACTACTTCAACTAGGCTACTGATATGAAATACTGCACCAGTTAATCGAATTCTGGAATTAATAAAAGAAGCCCGGTCTCGATACATCAATTTTTTCGGGAGTTATCGTGTTTACATACAAAGTCAGCGCACAGACATCCGGACGTCCAGGTTAAATTTTTTTCGAAACGTTTTTTTTTTTTTTCAAAGTACCAACACAAAATTATTTTTACAAACTATAAGATGGATTAATTAAAGTGTTTTCTCGATGTACGTCTACTTATATTATTGTATAAGTGCAATATGGTTGTGATAGAGGCATTTGAAGATCACAAAATTGCTTGACCTTGACGTGTCGGGAGTAAAGCATTACCTCAACCGCTTCGCGCTATGAGGCGTGCAGAAAAATTATTTCCCGACAAAAATTCATAATTTTATTGAATCATATAAAATTAATTTTTTTTTGTATTATGAAAAAAAAATTTATTTATTTTTTATCTATTATTTAAAAAAAATGTTCCTTAGTTTTTTTTACTCCATCATCAATTGGATAAAAATTTTTATCGTTTTTTTACTGACAACTCGATATAAAAGCTTTATGCTAAATACATAATTTGAAATATTACTCGAAAATACTACTAGTAGTATTACAACACTTCATTGATATGGCTCTTTACCGTAAGATGGACGGTGGCGTTGTTTGCTCGGTGGGTCTTATATACGTGACTGAATAAAGTAGTCAGTACTTGTCTCGGATAGCTTAACTGGTAGAGCCCTTGGCGCGTAACCGAGAGATCTGGGTTCGATTCCCAGTCTGGGCTGTCTGATTATTTTTTCAATTACGGAAAAATTCCCACTGAGTAGGTCCCCCCTTTCCCCTATCCGTTCTTTCCCAACTCCCTTAAAAATTTGCTTTGATATGGCGATATACGAGTAGTTATAATACTACTCGAAAATTTGTTGGTTTGAATTTTGATTTTTGACAAAACGTTCTTACCATATGTTAATTGTAATACTCTTTATTATACAAAATTTTAGTGCAAACAAGTTGTTAAATACGGTAAAATTTCTTCAACAGATGTTATATTACGTACATACCATACTATTCATTACCATTAATGATAGTTACATACTATTCAATGAAAAACATGGCGTGAGTAAGCTAAAGAATGAGTACCTATATGACTCCATACAGACAAAACATTGTACCATATGAATGTGTGAGGGCAACAGAGAGGAAAAGAGACAAAAAAACAACCATAGGGGTTGATTGAAATGACTAAGTCGGGTCAGGGTCATATTATCTAACTAAGGGTGGAGTTTTTTAGCCAAGTAGGAGTAACTAAATGTTTTGTCCCACATAACCTCTATTATAAAGCTCTAGGGGTAAGAACATTGTAGTTTGAATACATGTGCAAGGAAGTAAAACAAAGACTATGACCTCGAACGTATTCTAAGAACACGCACGTGACTGTCAGGTTTACGCATATGAAAATAGAGCGCACGTTTTGATAGATTGAATTATAATCCTCATTATATCATAATGCCGAACTTTTATGACAAAGTGATTGATATTGATATTTTGGGAACTAGGGTAAAACTAAGGACCTTGTATGCGTCGAAGTCTAATTATGGAAGTCTTGAGAATTATCAAAGGACGCACGCATAAAAATGATTTTGTTGAAATAACAAAAGACGGGATAACTAAAAAATATGTTCTGGTAACAAATGAGTTTAGTTATAGTAACAAATCCATTAATCGCATTAACAAAATGTTTCAAGTTGTACTAACAAATCAGTCTGTTAAATCACCAAATCAATTTGTTGTCCTAACGAAATCATTTTATTGCAATAACAAAACTAATTTGTTGCTAAAATATTTTCCAAATCAGATATCACTGATTATAGCATATTTTTAAATTATGGATTCTTATAAAATTTAATGTAACATTTAATGTAAATTTATTTGTTATTTTAATAGAATAATTTTGCTGTTTCAACAAAAAAATTTGTTATACTAACTGAATTATTTGGTCGAATCTACTTAAAGATTTTGCTATAGTAACCAAATTGTTTTGTTGTTATAACATTAATAACTTGCTATAACCTAAATTTTGTTATTTTAACATATAATTTGTTATCCCTATGTTAACAAATGCATTTGTTACTAGAATATATCTTAAGTTATTTTAACAAAATTTTTTTCTGCGTGCGTGTGAATAAGAATACAAGGAAGCTAGAGGTTTGAAAATTTTTAATTGAATTTCACGTGACGTTAACGCTTTTTAATTTAGTTCATATATAGATCTATTGCTAATTATTCTAGGAATAATTGGTAATAATTGTATGAATTAGCTGTATAATCATCCCTTAAGGAGGTCATTCTGGTTCCGGCTTCAATACTCCTTTTATTTAAGTTAATTGGAAGTTGCTGAAGTGGGACTCGAGAAAAACATCACCGATAAAGGACTAAGAGCTTTGTAGGGGAGGGGGGGGTGGCAAAATGAGGTACCCCCAAAATTTCGTAAAAAAAATTTTTTTTTCCAAAAAGCTCTTTTAGCTTTCTAAAATATATTTTAACGTCATTTCCTACAATTTCAGAGGAAAAAAATTTTTTTAATTAAAAAACATGAAAAAATTTTTTTTTTCTATTTTTTTTTTGCATACAGTAAAAAAATTTTCGTCAAATTTAACACAAATATTTGTGTTACTGACTGTTTTTACACAAACTACACGGAGAAAAAAATTTTGCTATAGGAACTCTAAAGTAGTTAGTTAGTTGTAAAAAGTTCCAGTAGGTTAACGTTTTCTTATGGTAACAATACCGTTTGGCTCCTGCAACTCTACATCGTTGAGCTCTGAGAGCTAAACGTTATTTACCTCTCACAACTCTACAGGATCGTTCTGAGACTATAACAAATTTTTGGCAGTCTGATTAATAATTTTTTTTACGATTTCGCAATGATAATTTAATAAATAAATGCGACAGAACGAATTTATATTGCCAACAATAATTGTATATGACAAATAAGAATAGTATAATAATAGAAATGAAATAATAATAGAACTTATATTACAAATAAAAATTATTTGTAAAATAAAAATATGGTCGTCACAAAATTATCTTATTTTCTTGATTATATTAATAAATATTGGACATAAAATCACTACCGTATATGCACAAGAAAAGATAAATAAACGAAAACAAATTTTATTTTGTGTTAAATGGGGTCTTTTGAATGTATTCCGATAACTTATTACTTATCACAATATATTCAACTAATAAATTTAATTAACTGTCACTGCAAATGAACCTTGAAAAACCACAAATACAAAACTGTTCTAACGAAAATCAATTTGACAAAAAAAAAACCTATTTCCTCAAATAAATAAACTGAAAACTTAATTGTCCTCATATATTTTTAATAATATGGATGAGTAACAAAATAATTCTGTTTGTCATTTTAGAAGGTTATGAAATATATCAGCGCACTCCACTACTGCGCAACGTAGGGCGCTCCCAACTTTACCGTTTGGCTCTGAGAACAATCCCGTAGAGCTCTGAGAGCTCAACAACATTGAGTTATCAGAACTAAATAACATTATGTTACTGTAACCCTAGTAGAAATAATCGAGTTTTCACTGGATATAAACCAGTAACTGGCCAGTGATATCGAGTAAAAACTTGAAATCGCGCCACCTACAACTAAGTCATAAACATTAGTTACACCGACAGTGTATCTTTACTAGTGTGTGTATGTTTGTTTATTTTTTTTGTTAACCTGTACGCATCATTATTGTAATTATTATTATTAAAAAACAGTATAAATCAATCAAAATTAGTGTTTATTAACGTGTAAATAATTTCCAGTATATATTTCAAAATGGATACAGTGAAAAAAAATGACACAATATATAAATTGCGACTGTGGGCATTAAAAACAAATCTCCAATTCAAAATAATTATTTTCTTATTCTATTGTTAGATTTATTATTAGTCTATCAGACTAATGATGTTATCTATTTTATAATGTACACATAAATGAAACTTTTTTATATCATATCGTTTATTAAACATTATTTTGAATTTATTTGACAATTTTAATAACGCCTAATAACCTCAGAATTCGAAACTGACAGTTTCACTAAAGCCGCCATAATGTTTTGTTAGATCTCTAGTAAAACTGGCCAGTTACTAGACAGAAACTGGATATTACACTGGCCAGTTACTGGTTTAAGTCTAGTAAAACTGGCCAGTTACTGGCTAAAAACTTGATTTCATTTCTACTAGGGAACTCTACAATGAATAGTAAACTGTGTATAGTTGTGGTAACTCTACAGTTAGGTTACCAGAACGAAATTTTTTTTTCTGCCCTCCGGCCGGAAAGTGGCAACTTTCTGGCCGCTGCGCTAAACAAAGTTGCCACATTCCGGCTACGTCGAGCAGAAAAATAGTATACACACCTTGGCCAGTAAATAAGAAAGCCTCAGATCACATGTTTGTCAACCTCGGCTTCGCCTCGGCCAACAATTACATGTGATCTGAGACTTTTCTTATTTTACTGGCCTAGGTATGTAATATACTATTTCCGTGTAATGTTAATTCTACATTCTAGTGTGTTAACTCAATCCATGAGAATGTAAAATTCTACACACTAGAGTGTAATTTACTACACAAAACGCTACACGCAAAATCGTGAAGCGTTCCACATTTTTTATAAATATAAATAATGCTGTGAAGCGGGAAAGAATAGGAGTTACGGTAATTATTACGTGAAGCGTTCCACATTCACGTAACAACTTGTGTCAGGATTTTTTTGATGCTCACATAATTGTTTAACTGGAGTTTGTTGAAGCAATTTTTCTGGAATTTAAAAATTTCAAAATTTGGCCAAACGAAACTCCTGTTGAAAAATTCTGTGAATATCAAATAAATTGTGACACACCAAAATATATCAGAAAATGCCCAAATACAGCTCCTGTTAAAAGCGAAACTCAAAATTTCAGTTTTAAAAGGTTGCTTTCGAAGATTAAATTTTGACGCACCCTAATAATTAGGTTTGAAAATTGTAATTTTTACATGTAGGTAAATGGAGATTCCATCAGCCGTATATTTGGTTAAGAATTTAATGCAATTAACGATTTTAAAAAAATTTTATTTTCATTGAATTTGATTGAAAAAACAATAAGCTTTCGATTAAAACAATAAAAAAAGTAGCTTTCCGAACGTATTACGGAGATATTTCATATTATTTATGAAAAATCACTCGGAACTTGCGTTCTTTAAAGTCTTGTGTTTGACTTGGCAACACCGCTTGCGCAGTTACTCGACGCATGAGTAACCGCGGTTTTTTAAATGTTAGATAAGGTCTTTGTCATTTTAGTTAGACAGTAAACAAAAATAAATTATAAGGTTAGGGAACTCTTTTTGTATTGTCAAGCGTATACCAGTAATTCAGAGTGCTATATTTTTTATTAGTCAATTAAATGTTAATAATTATTTAATGAGTAAAATTTTCGGAAATTTCCTCAAAAATGTTATTAATTAATTCAAAAATTAATTTTAAGATGCATAACAAAAGTATTTCTTGGTATTATTTTTTTATAGACATTCTTTACAATAGGAAGGTACTTGTATCTCTTTAAAAATTACCCAAACTTATTATAAATATAAAAAAATCAAGCCAAAATTTTCTTATGTACAATCCCTAAATCTTTGCAGTCACGTAGTGACTGCAAATCGCTCGCTATAATTGTTTTCCTCATACTGATTCATAATTCCAAACATTCTTCAATGAAAATTAAACTTACGATTGAATGCCATTAGTCATTACATAATTAATAATGAAATATATAAATAATAATTATGATTATTTTTATTTTTATTCTAAAAAGGTTATCATATCATATATAAAAAAAATATTTCTTGTTAAATATATTTACCATCATAAAGTGTGAAGATGAGACTAGTTGTCCTTCAAACACAATCAAGCCAAGTGTCTGTATCGTATACTAACATGTTTTTCAAAAAAAAATTATTTCAATGTCAAATATTTAACTCAATCCGATAAAAATAATATTTTAACCCTGAACTGTTTCCGGGAATATTTAATAAATATATTTTGTCAAAGCGATAAATATTATTGCTTATTATTATTTTTTTTACATATATTTATTCACATTAGTATCATCACTATATACATTTCTGATTTGTTATGTTAAAAAGTTTTAAAAATAAGTATGAAGTTATAATTTACCCGGTTACAGTTTAAATACATATATGATAATGATAAGTGAAGAATTTGAATGAATGTTGAAGAATATATTAACAACGCAGAAGCACACCCAACAAGTCATCATCACTTGGTACTAACCTTGTGTTACAAGGGCAAGAAAATATATGTATATAAAATGTATCGAAGTGCTTACACATACTTTGTTCTACACTTAGAGCAGTCGCTCTTCACACTTATTGAATCCGTTATCAATCGCGTAGCTTGTGATGATATGTATGTGCATGACCATGTATGTATACAACTGTATTGTATTGTACACTTATGTGCCAAGTTCAAGGATATGAAAAACGTGACTGCTATCTGTCTTCGCATTTCAATGTGAATAAAAAATAAAAAAATTATAGAAACATCCGAGTAATAAGAACGTTTATCACAGTTTAATGCAAGCACGTGTGCGGTGTTCAAGATACAGAATAATTAATAAGCGAATATATGCATATAAAATTTTTCTATTTGTATTCACAAACAGATCTTCGAGAGTATGAGATTTGTTAATACAATTATTGGATTCGAGGATGATAATGATAATTGTTGATGATAATTGTATGGATATGACGTTAGTTTTGATAAGTTTGAACATTATTGATTTCCCGGTTTAAAAAATAAGAGATTGATTTGATTTTAGAAAATTTAGATTTACTGTTTCATTCAGAATATCATTAGTTGACAAGATACAATGTCATGATTTAATTATTGACATTTTTGAAGATATAAGCTCATCTTGAGGTTACACTCATCGAGACCTTTCATTTGAGTACCCACACGGATTTTTCATATATTTTGTATATATGATATTTTTGGAATATATACACACGTCTTAAATTTAGAAATTTTAGGAATGAGCTTGTATAGTTAAAAACATCATTAGTTAACAATATGCAATGGGCATTCTTCAATAATTAACATTTTCGTAAATATAAGCCCATTCTGATTTTATACTCATCGAGAGCTTTCATTTGAGTACCCACATGCATTTTTGATATGTTTTATGTATTTATATATTTGACAAATACCATATATATGAAATATATAAAAAATGTTATGTGGGTACTCAAAAGAAAGCTCTTGATGAGTGTAACATCGGAATGAGCTTATATCGTTAAAAACATCATTAGTTAACAAAATACATTATCATTCGTTAATTATTAATATTTTCATAAATATAAGTCCATTATGATTTTATACTCATCGAGACCTTTCATTTGAGTACCTACATGAATTTTTTCATATATTTTATATATATGATATTTATAAAATATATGAAAAGTGTATGTGGGTAGTCAAGATCAACAACAATTTATAAATAAAAAATCTATTAAATAAACATTTTCTCGTGGACTAAATTGTGAATCTCAATCATTCTGGAATCCACCGGAAGACACACAAAAAATTTCATTAAAATCGGTCCAGCCGTTTAGTTCAGTGACAAACACACGCACAGAAGAAATATATATATAAAGATTAATTTTGAGATTTTTTTTGTAGAACGAAAATTCATCCTTATTTTATTTATTTTAAAAACTCCGAACGCGGATGTTTTTCGGAGTGAAATTCGAAATTACTCCGAAATCACTCTGAAATCACTCCGCAAATAAAAACTCCGGATTCACTCCCTACGCGGAGTGATTAATTACTTCACTCCGGAACTCCGAGTGATGGGAGTGAAATGGGAGTGAAATTCACTCCCGATTCACTCCGGATTTTTTACAGTGTAAGCTCATTTCGATAATGTACTCATCGAGTCCTTTCATTTAAGTACCCACACGAATTTTTCATATATTTTATATATATGATATTTGCGAAATATATTAAATATATCAAATATATGAAAAATGTATGTGGGTATTCAAATAAGAGGTCTTGATGGGTGTATTATCTAGATGAGCTTATATAATTAAAAATCATTATTTTAAAAGATAAAATGTAATTTCTTAATTATTGACATTTTTGAAGATTTGAGCTCATCTCGATGTTACACTTATCGAGACCTTTCATTTCCGTACCCACGCGAATTTTTCATATATTTTATATATATGATATTTGTGAAATATATAAAATATATCAAATATATGAAAAATTCATGTGAGTACTCAAATGAAAGGTCTTAATGAGTATAATATCTAGATAAGCTTATACTGTTAAAAATATCATTATTTTAGAAGATATAATGTAATTTCTTAATTATTGACATTTTTGAAGATATAAGCTCATCTCGAAGTTACAGTCATCGAGACCTTTCATTTGAGTACCTACATGACTTTTTCATTTATTTTATATTTATGATATTTGTGAAATATATAAAATATATGAAAAATTCATGTGAGTACTCAAATGAAAGGTCTTTACGAGTGTAATATCTAGATCTGTTTATATCATTAAAAATATCATTTTTTTAGAAAATACAATGTAATTTCTTCATTATTGACATTTTTGAAGATATAAGCTCATTCCGATGATATACTCATCGAGACCTTTCATTTGGGTACCCACATGAATTTATCATATATTTTCTATATATGATATTTGTGGAATATATAAGATATATAAAATATATGAAAAATTCATGTAGGTACTTAAATAAAAGGTCTCAATGAGTGTAACATCGGGATGAGCTTATACCTTTTAAAATATTATTAGTTTAGACGATACAATGTAATTGCTTAATTATTGACATTTTTAAAGGCATAAAAGCTCATTACATTGGTATACTTATCGAGACTTTTGAAAATGTGATATTTATGAAATTTTTAAAATTAAATTTCAAGGAAAAAACTAAAATCAAAAATTCGAAAACATATTATCGAAATAACATAATTTTATTATGTTCATTAAATCGTTCATTCGGGAACCAATAACGGATAAGATAAATATTCGAAGAGTAATGCTACTCTTTTATTTTTAATTGCTTTGTTTTCAATTTGAACAAATGTAATACGGCTGTTATCTATAAGTCATTGACTTTGATTGATAAAAATTTTTTATTATTATTTTGGCCTCCAATACAAATTTTATATCTTTCTCACATTACTACATTTTATTTATTGCTTTTTTTTTTTTTTTAAATATAAATTACAAAAAATCTTCCTTCAAAGTTACAAAAAATTTTTTGTAAAATATAGAAATTTTTACTACATAAAATTATTGCATATTTATAAATTTTTTATTAAAATCAATAAAGTTTTTAAGATCAATTACGTAAAATAATATCCAGGACAAAATCACTGTTAATTTCTAAACGAAATAATTGTTAATTATTGGTATTATATTTTGAGTACGGCTAATTAAATTATTATATCACTAGTAATGTTATCAGGCTTGTAAGCCTATACTTAATTGTCATATTTCAAAAATTTTAATTGCCTGTACAATTAATCTTAATTAAATAATATTAAGTTACGGTTTGTTTTTTTTGGTAATCTAAGAAAAAGATATATCTTTTCTGTTAGAATGATTATTGTAACAATAATAATAATAATAATAATAATAATAATAATAATAATAATAACAATAATTAATAATAATAATTATTAAAATTTCAAAATATTGTAAATTAAAAAAATTCATATTGTAATTTTAAAAAATTCATAAGACATTTAGTGTCGTTCAAATAAAACCAATTATTATTATTAATAACAATAATAAAAATCGTATTGGTAGTTAAATTAATCGATTATTGATTAATGGATTCATTAAGTTTTAATAACATTTTTATTAAATTTTATCTTTTAAATTGTCACAAAAAAGTCTTTGAATTGATAAATTAATCTACAACGAACAATAATTTATAAAAAAATAATTGATATTTAAGATGTACTTTAAAAATAAAAATTAGACCAAATAATCACGTTATTCTTGAGGACATAAATTAAATGACGCAGTTGATTGACGTCATTCTTAAAATTCAAACATCTAAAAATGATTATATTGCACTATAAATAATTTCTTAAGGACTATAAATAATTTCTTGTTAAAATATGTATTTAATAAATTGTTTCAACAATGGTTGCTTGTTAATGATTGATAACAATAAAATAAAAAAAAAGTCTTAGAATTAGGAGGATTAGAAGGAGGATAGAAGGATTTATTAACTATTAATAATTTAATTTATTTGAAGACAATTATTTAATTTATTAAATTTTAATAAATATTTTTTAACATTCAATAAATATTCATTTGGGAGAAAAGTACATTTATTAACAGTTAATAAGTATTTATTAATAGTTAACAAATATTTATTAACATTTAATAAATCGTATTTAATAAATAATTTATTAACTGCTAATAAATATTTATTAAATCCTATTATGTTAAAAAATCATTTATTAACAGTTAATAAAGCCGATTAAATATAAAAAAATCCTTCTATCAGTGCAGTAGTAAAGTGAAATTTTCCTGATTTTTTAAAAAACCATTGTTTTTTATAGCAAGAAGTTGAAAAGCCACATATGCGATCTAAGAAAATATTAATAGTATATGCGTGACTGCACATTACATGACTTTAATATAATATAATCACTTTAAACAGTATATATATATAGAAAAAATTTTATGTCAAGGTAAAACATATTAAAAACCTTTTTCAATCACTTATCACAGCTGGGAAGGATAATGAAAAGGTATAAAAAAAAAATCATCAACCACAAACTTTAAATAAATGATAATTATTTTCATAAAAAAATTTATAATGCAACTGAATAAATTCTTTTTTAATTTTTTTTTTTAAATTATTAAATTAGAACAAAAAAATATTTTTCAAAAATAGCACACATAGTTCTTCAAATTTTTTTCAAATGAAATTTTCTTTTGCAATAAATTTTTTAATAAAAAATATTCTAAAAATTTTTAAGTTAGCTAACTCAATTTTCATTGAATACTCAATTGATATTAATTTACTTCTATCGTCTTACAAATCCAATATGAGTTTAATAGATGCGATTAAAGTTAGGAAAATTAGTAAGCCTTGACAAGTTTAAAGTCATTTACAACCTCAAATGCTTTGCTTTGAGGTGTGCAATATGTTATTATACTGTTTCTTGTAGAGTATACTAGGTCATCTAAACTTTAACTAAAAGCTATACTGCATAGAAAAAAAGGTTCACTTCAGCCAAAAAAATATTATTCTTCCAAATTATTTTCTTGAGCGAAAAAAAAAATTTTTTTTTGACACAAGAAATTTCACTTATTCCAACAAAATTAATTCTCTTGCTGTAAAAAATACGTATCTTGATCTAAGAATATTTATTTGTCAAGAAAATCTTGTTGTTTTGAGAAAATTCAGCTTCTTGCTCCAAAAAATTTAGTTCTTGATAGAAGTTAATTTTCTTGTCTTGAGAAAATTACTCTCCTGCTCCAAAAAATTAAATATAAAGATAGAAGTAAATTTTCATTAAGATTTTCATTGATTAACATGTCAAATGGGAAGATCGAATAATATTGAATAATTTTTTTTCATTCAATATGTATAATTGCACGGTAAAATAATATAAAATGGGTATCAAATATTCAAGAGAAAAATTTTCTCAAGGTGAGAAAATTTTTTTCTCAGCTGAAGTAAGTGGCGCTACTTCCCTAAAGCATCTAAAAATCTTGATCAAATATAAAAATTTATTGTATCAAGTATTTATGATAATTTGAATTAAGAAAAAATGACTTCCACCAAGAATAGAATTTCTTGAAAAATTTTTACTTCGGCCAACACAATTTCGGTCTTCCTTCAGGTACCAGAAAATTTTCTTGAGCCAAGAATTTTGTTCTCCAGTTAAGAAATTTTTCTCTCTGCACTTATAGAAGGATTTGTTTATAGTTAATAATATTTCTTAGTATTTAAAAAGATTTATTAATATTTAATAAATGAATGTCAGATTTATTAAATACAAATAAATCATTTTAAATACTAAGAAATAAACGAAATTTGAATACTAAGAAATTCTATTCACAGATGGAAGGAAGCAGCATGGGAAACCCTGCGAGTCCAGTAATAGCTAACATCGTTATGAATTACGTGATTGGTCAGATTCTAATGCTTTTGCCGTTCGATGTTCACTTCTTGAGGTTATATGTAGATGATACTATTGTAGCGATACCAGAGGGTGAAGTCAATAACATCTTGGAATTATTTAATAGTTTTGACAATAATATACAATTTACCATGGAAGTGAAAAAAGATAATAGTTTATCTTTTTTGGATGTGTTAGTTAAAAGATCCGATGAGAAATTATTCCCCCACGGAAAAAATTTATAATTAGAGTATAAAAAAAATATATTTCATTTTATACACAAAATATATGTGAAATATATTTGAATTATATTCAAAATATACTTGCATATATTTTAAGTATATTTCAAATGTAAGCAAATTATATTCGGTTTACTGAACTTTTGGCCGTTTTTGGTATATGAGAAATATATTTCAAATAAAATTAAAATATATTATTAATATATTTATTATATATGATAAATATAAGTTATGGAATATAATCGAAATATATGAGAAATAAACTCACTGTATGTGAAAAATATAAGCTGCAAAATATATTCGAATTATAATTTGTTTATATAACAAATATACGAAAATTATATTTGAAATATGTACTAAAATTTTAAATGTCTGAAATTTTTTGATGCACTAGAAACTGACCAGAACCAATGTTCATTTATATGAATAAGTTATCTACTGCACGACTCATGACGCATATATTTTAACTATAATTTCCGTATATTTTCATTATACTTTTCATATAAAAAAATTATAATTCGGATATATTTTGAATATATTTTACAGTTTGTATTTTTCATACACAGTAAGTATATTTCTCCTATGTTCCGGTTATATTTTATAACTTATATTTATCATATAAAATAAATACATTAATAATATATTTTACTTTTATTTGAAATATATTTCTCGTATACCAAAAACGGCCAAAAGTTCAGTAAACCGAATATAATTTGCTTACATTTGAAATATACTTGGAATATATGCAAGTATATTTTGAATATAATTCAAATATATTTCACATATATTTTGGGTATAAAATGAAATATGTTTTTTTTATATTCTATTTATAAATTTTTTTCGTGGGGGTTAACTGATTGGTTTATTAAACCAATTAGTTCAGGTCGACTGTTAAACTGGAATTCGAATCATCCTCGGTCTCAAAAAATAGGTATGATCAAAGGCTTACTGGATAGAATGTCGAGGCTGAGTAGTAGTGACTTCTATGAAGTTAATTTCAAGAAGATTCGGAATATGTTGTTGAAGAATAATTATGATTTGTCATTGGTGGATAGCGTTATTAATAGATTTAAAGAGAACTTGAAAAATAAAACACCTAGTTTGGGTAATATGAATAATAGCATTAAATATTGTCGGTTTCCTTATGTAGCAGAACTATCACAGAGAATAGATAGGTGTTTTATAGGAACGAATGTGAGATTAGCATTTTATAACATCTTAAGAGCGAATTCCATCTATTCGAAGTTAAAAGATCCAGTAAGTAAACAACAACAAGCTGGAATAGTGTATAGAATACCTTGCTCATGTGGGTTATGTTATGTTGGACAAACCAAACAATATTTAAATAATAGAGTAAAACAACATATATACGATTGTAAAAATATTAACGTAGTAAAAGAGAACAAAACGGCACTAGCAGCGCATTATTTTGATCAACATCATAATTTCGCGTTTGAAAATGTAGAAATTTTAGACAAAGAAATTAATTGGTGGAAGCGTAATGTAAGTGAAATGATCTTTATCAAAATAAATGATACTGTGAATAAAAGAACTGACACTAATAATTTAAGTATTTTATATAATGATATATTATGGTATCTTCTTTTTTTTAATTGCATTCAAAGTAAATGAAGCAAATTTTCAATTGCCGTTAAAAAATATTTTTCATTTTTTGCGGGAAAATAGGAGTAATTACTCCCCAAGGTAATAAAAAACAAAAATTGTCTTATAGTTCTTGATATAAGTTTTAAAAAAATTCTTAAAATTAGTCTATGGATCATGCGTGTGTTATTAAAAATTTCGAAAATTTTCTGGTAATTATTAAACTTATTAAAGTTAAATTAATGAAACACAATGATAATCCAATGATTAGTTTTAATTTCAGTAATTCAATAAATTATCAGGAGATTGAATTGCAAGGCCATTGAAGGACACTGACGGCGAGAGGCGATAGCGGTAAATGCTCCGCGTCATCAAGAACCGTTTAATGGTTACTCTCTCAAGTTGGAACAAACCTTGAGCAAGGTCATGCTGAGAAAGAAAGAAAGAGAAAGGATAAATAAATAAATAAATAAATAAATTAGTTATTTATTTATTTATTAATAATATTATCGATCCTTGGACAGTCGACATTATCAATAACCCTTTTATGCATTGATTGTCAATACATTCTTATTTATTCTCGAGGCCATTAGTATCAATTATTGATAGGCTCTGAATCAGAGCGGGGTCTTTTGATTGTCATTGTCAGGTCAACGATAAAATCCAAGGTGTCCTATCAGGGGAATTCTTTTTAATTAAATTTTAAATAAGTTATCAGTAATACCGGAGACCGGCTGAGTTATTGTCATTGAAAATTATCTTCGCTATGAGAAAATGGTTGGTAAAATTTATTTTTTATTTTTCAATGCTATCAACCTGTTAATAACAACCTGATTTTTTTCTGTAAATTAGAAATATGTTTCTGGGGTCTAATTTATTTATTTATTTATTTATTTCACAAGAGCCAATGATAATGTCACTAGATACGGCGTCGTAATAAAAAATCTCAGACAAAATAACCGAAGGAAAAATAACCATGGGCAAAATATCATCACGACAAAAAAAAACATGGACAAAATATATACACGACAAAATATCCAGATCATGGAATTTTATAATTAATCTCTCGAAATAATTTTTAAATTTATAAGTACAAAAATTATATACGCGAAGGATATTACAATCAATTATATGATTCGAAAATAGATCAGTAAGTAAGCTTGTTATTTTGATGTGCCCTCTTTTAATGAATTTTGTGTGTGTTTATTCGAAAATAGGCCGACCCATGAGATTTTTACCGTATTGTGCCCGTTTTTCATAAATTTTGTGTTAAAAAAAAAAAAAAAAAATAAAATCTGTCGAAAAGTCGCTTTACGGAGGAACTACCTTAATATTTTTCTCGATATATTTTTACTCAAATTTCAATATTTAGTTTAAACATTAACTAGCAACCTTGCAGTCACTATATGTAACTGCGGTGATTTGTGAATTATAAATAAATAAAATTTTGTTTTATTAAATAATGACTTTTGTTAAATTGCACTGTACTTTTTTAACTATAGACGTTTTTAAAGATATAAGCTCATCTCGACATTACACTCATCAAGAGCTTTCATTTGAGTACCCACATGCATTTTTATATTTTTTTCATATATACATTTATATAAATATATAAAATATATGAAAAATTGATGTAGGTACTCAAATGAAAGGTCTCGATAAGTGTAATATCGGAGTGAGCTTATATCTTTAAATATATCAATGGTTTACAAGATACTAGGTCATTTCTTAATTATTGATATTTTTAAAGATATAAGCCCATCCTGATGTTACAGTCATCATCACCTTTCATTTGAGTACGCACATGCATTTTAATATATTTTTTATATATACATATATATAATATATATTAATATACAAAAAATTGATGTGGGTACTTAAATGAAAGGTCTTGATGAGTGTAACATCGATGTGAGCTTATATCTTATAAAATGTCAATAGTTCACAAGATATAAGGTAATTTCTTAATTATTGACATTTTTTAAGATGTAAGCTCACCTCGACATTACACTCATCGAGACCTTTTATTTGAGTAGCCACACGACATTTTTTATATATTTTATATATATGGTATTTGTGAAATATATAAATATATAAAATATATGAAAAATTGATGTGGGTACTTAAATGAAAGGTCTCGATAAGTGTAACATCGGAGTGAGCTTATATCTTTAAATATATCAATGGTTCACAAGATACTAGGTCGTTTCTTAATTATTGATATTTTTAAAGATATAAGCCCATCCTGATGTTACAGTCATCATCACCTTTCATTTGAGTACGCACATGCATTTTAATATATTTTTTATATATACATATATATAATATATATTAATATACGAAAAATTGATGTGGGTACTTAAATGAAAGGTCTTGATGAGTGTAACATCTAGGTGAGCTTATATCTTAAAAAATGTCAATAGTTCACAAGATGTAAGGTAATTATTTAATTATTGACATTTTTTAAGATGTAAGCTCACCTCGACATTACACTCATCGAGACCTTTTATTTGAGTAGCCACACGACATTTTTTATATATTTTATATATATGGTATTTGTGAAATATATAAATATTTAAAATATATGAAAAATTGATGTGGGTACTTAAATGAAAGGTATCGATGAGTGTAACATCGGGATGAGCTTATATCTTAAAAAATTTCAATAGTTCACGAGATACAATATCATTTCTTAATTATGTATCTAGCGATAGAGCATTTTCGAATGCAACCTAAATACTTATCATAATAAATTGACTATTGGTGAGAATGATATGAAACAATGAAAAGGCCAAGAATTTTCCAACGATACCAAATTTAACCATGAAAACCCATCTTATCATCTAAATACACTGGCCACAAAATTTTTCTTATTCTTTTAATAATATAGATTATTTCTATAAAATCTTTAATTTTTAAATTAATTTATGAAGCTAAAAAATAACAGATAATTTAAAATTCATAACGATGAAAATTGGAAGAATTAGTCACTGCAATTTAAGTAGATTGGATGATAAATTAGTTCAGTAGGACAAGGTTTTAGAATTGAAAACGATAGTCTATTTAATTACTAATAAAACATAATACATCGTATCAAAGTAAATGTCGAGTATTAAAACTGAAAGGCATTAAAAAATTGTATCCTTTTCAAAGTAAGTATTTATGGTCGATTAACATATAATATCTCCGTTAGATCTGGAGCATTATTCATTAATGACCATACGCAATCGAGATTATATAACAGAAGTTGGTGTAGAACTGGAATATCAGGAACTGGTTTGGTGCCAATAATTACTCAGAAACGGTTGTGCTTGATGCGTAATCTTTGTAATCATCTCTAGCGTCTTTCACCGATATAAACAAGAGAAAAAGAAAAGTCAATTGTCCACGTCATGATGACCGCACGCTTAATTTGTTAACAACCTTGGGGTGTATGGAAGAATTTACGAGCATGGAATGGTATCTGGTAACACGAGAGAGTGTTTTGTTCAATTATTTTAATCAGTTCACAGTCGTAAACCTGATAATTATTGTTTTAAAACGTTCGTACGGTTACAACTCTTAAACCTACATACTATTATAACTCTGAGACCTACTTACAAACGTCCTTAAGTAACTTTGATCGAGAAATATCGTATATATACTCCGTCTCAATTGTTACATGGAACTTCAGTACTTATGTACAGTGTATTTTATTGAATAATTATTTAATTTTTTTGGTAATTATGCAAAAGTGGGGCTTCAACTATTTTAGATAAAATTTAAGTAAAATCAAAAATCGAAGAATTGATCTTTTTTAATTTTTTTTTTGTTTCAAATTTTTCCTCACGGATTTACGATAAAAAGTATGAAAATTGAATATTTTAGTGATTTTTTTTCATTTGAAGTCCAAAAGTTTTCAAATTATGATATTCTGAATTTTTATCTTCTAATTTATTCTATTTTTATCGCTTTTTAAGAAAAAAAAAAAATCTAGAAATCGGTAGACCGCGCAGGCCAACCCTAGAACTTGCCGCCAAGTTTGAATTTTAAGCACCTTAAAATGCGTTGTATGGTTAATATTTGAGCTTTTCAAGCTCAAAGCACCGTCTTTCACAAAGAAAAAAAAGTTCACTTGAGCCAAGAAAATATTTTTCTTCCTAATTATTTTCTTGAGCGAAAAAAAATTTTTTTTTGACAAGAAATTTCACTTACTCCAACAAAATTAACTCTCTTGCTTTAAGAAATACGTATATTGATCCAAGAAAATTTATTTGAGTCGAGAAAATCTTGTTGTTTTGAGAAAATTCAGCCTCTTGCTCCAAAAAATTTAGTTCTTGATAGAAGTTAATTTTCTTGTCTTGAGAAAATTTCTCTCTTGATCCAAAAAATTAAATATAAAGATAGAAGTAAATTTTCATTATTATTTTTATTGATTAACATGTCAAATGGGAAGATCAAATAATATTGAATCATTTTTTTTTCATTCAATATATATAATTGCACGCTAAAATAATATAAAATGGGTATCAAAATTCTCTAGAAAAATTTTCTTAAGGTGAGAAAATTTTTTTCTCAGCTGAAGTAGGTGGCGCTGCTTCCTTAAAGTATCTAAAAATCTTGATCAAATATAAAAATTTATTGTATCAAGTATTTATGATAATTTGAATTAAGAAAAAATGACTTCCACCAAGAATAGAATTTTAAGAAAAATTTTTACTTCGGCCGACACAACTTCGTTCTTCCTTCAGGCACCCGAAAATTTTCTTGAGCCAAGAATTTTGTTCTCCAGTCAAGAAATTTTTCTTTCTGTGTAAAATTCTCATAAAATTAATTTCTTATCACAAAATTGCTTATTTTTTTTCAAAATAATTTCTTTTTTCAATGTAATGATAATAGAATATTGAAAAATTGACTGGGTAATCTGTCGATTGTTTACAAATTGCAGATACTATTTTTAACTTCCCGCTAAGAAAATCGAAGGTTTTCAAAAATCGGGAAGTTATTGTTTTCACCCCGTTTTTCGAAAATCGAGTTTTCATCGAATCTCGACGTTTCGAGGTCCTAGGAACCTCCCCTGACTATTCCCGCGATGGTGTCTGTATGTGTGTGTGTGTGTCTGTATATTTGTGTGTGTGTGTGTGTGTGTGTGTGTGTGTGTGTGTGTATGTGTGTATGTGTGTGTGTGTGTGTGTGTGTGTGTGGATGTATGTAAACCTCTCATAACTTTTGAACGGCTTGACCGATTTGATCGCGGTTGGTGCCATTCGAAAGGGCTTGACTAAACTTAGATTTTAAGTATACTTTGGAACGATTCAGACCGGTAGATTTTGTGAAATCGTAAAAAAAAAAAAACAAAAAAAAATTTTTTCAAAAGTGGTTTTTTTGGAATAACTTTTAAACGGCTATACCGATCAATTCCAAAATCTAATTAGCTTTTAACATCAAAAACCACGTCGATCACCACCAGTTCGGTCAAAATCGGTTAATTCGTTCGTGAGTTATCGTTGACGAAAGAAAACTGAAAAAAGTGTTTTTTCGGAATTACTCCGAAATTTTTGGCTCTATCAATTTAAACTTGAAGATTCTTTATAAAACTTAAAAATCTGCGTCGAATGCCACCAACCGCGTGAAAATCGGTTCATTCATTCAAAAGTTATTGCGATTTGAAAATTCAAAAAATAGTGTTTTATCAAATTTCTATCAAACTTTTGAGCTCAAAGAGCTCAAAAGCATACAAAAGCTATTTTTTGAGCTCGGAGAGCTTAAAATAATACACAAATTGTATTTATGAGCTCAAAGAGCTCAAAAACGTCATAAGTGCAATTTCAAGCGTTTAGGTATAGAATTGGCGGGAAGTTGCAGGGATGGACTTCAGGGTCAACCGTTTTCCTAATTTTTTTTTTTTTTTTTTATTAAAAAATGCGACGATAAATTCCGGTATAAAATAAGTATCTACTACACACAATAAAAAGTCGATCAAATAAAAAAAATGAACTAAATTTAAAATTTATTTTAATTTTCCTTGATGCTCATTAAAATTTTACGAAAAATTATAAAGAATAATTCGAATCGCCAAAAGTTAATTTTTTATTCTAAAAATATAAATCTTAATTTTAAAATATTCATAAAAATTTTATTGAAACTTTTCATACCTGATATGATAGAAAAATAATTTATTACAAACCAATAAAATAAGAAAACATTTCATTGAATTATCACAAGCACAATACACACGCAAAGTTAAAAAAAGAATACGAAGGACATAATAATTAATGTTTACAATAACAAATGATAATTATGATAAACAATAATATATATTAATAATATCATTTTAGTAATATTAAAACTGCTTTGCTTACGTAAGCTGTTTTGCCATTATTAAAGCATTAGTTATATTTTTGTAAAGTTATTATTACATTAGTTACTTATGTCTATTTTAAATTTTCGTCGTAACTTATTTTGTCCTCGAAATTCTATCACATGGTACTAAAATTCCTGGTAATTATATTCAAAGTTGCCGAAAGTTATGGCGTTTAAAAATCTCAAGCTTCGATTTCTTTGATGATTCTGTCTCTAATATTTCATTAGCATAAATAAGAATAAGAATAACATTAAAAAATATTATTCCGTCTCCGACCAGTTTAAGTTTGTTCTTCCGTGATATAGTGTGGTCAGAGAGCATTTACTATTGTTAAATAATTATTTACCACAGAAATACTATATCAAAATGACCAAAAAAAATGTTTAAATTATTATATCTCGACAACAAAACGATAAAGTGCTACTTTTTTTTAATAATTAATCAAAAAAAATATTCTTTTTTATTCTGCTAGTTTTTTTTTTTCAATTCTGTCGAGGATTTTTTTAATATAACAGAATATTTGGGTAGTCAAAGAGTTTTAGATGCTTTAAGTAAGAAGTAAGCTTGAAAATCCCGAATTTCGCTATTAAATATTTTGATTTCTAAGCTGTAAAAAATTCTTAAACTTCGAAATTTATTAATAAACGTTATTATTAAACCGTGAAAAAAAAATGAACAAAATCTGTTGAAAAGTCGTTTCACGGAGGAACTACCTTAAACCCTCATGGAAAAAACTAATTTATAAAATTTACTCAACATATATAACATTAAATATTATAGAGAATCATGCTAATAAGTATAAAAGTCAAAATTTATAATCTAATATTGAAAAAAATGTTTTGTAGCGTTTATTATAGTAAATTTTAAACTATAACTTGTTAAAAATAATAGTTTCAAATAATAAAAAGTAGCAAGTCAATAATTATGGGTTTTTATCGTTGCGGTTACACTGATAAAAGGATTTAGTTCTATTTAATAAGATTTGGTAATAGTTAGTAAATGTTTTAGTAACAAACCTTTAATTATCAAATGATTAGTAATAGGTACTAAATAATTTATTAAAGCCAATTTATTTCCACCAAATTAATATTTGGTAGTATTTAAAAAATTATTTATTGTTACTCAATAAATCGTTTATTGGTATTAAAGAAATTCATTTCTTAACTAATTTTAGCGTACTACCTAACTTTTTTACCCAAAATAAATCAAAATAATTAAAATAAATAATTTTAAGTAAAAATATAAGGTATTGTAAAGAAAATAATCTCATAAAATTATAATTTTTTATTTGAGACATTTATAAAATTAAAAATTAAACAAGTTTTTAACATATCAATAATAGACAACTTGAAAAATTTAAACTAAACTCCACTGAGAAATTACATATAAGCCATTTGGGGAGTATGTGTGTTTTCAAAGGGAAGATAAATCTCAGTGAATAGGTTATGTATCACATTGGAATTAAAGCATAGCCATCTACCGACAACACTTACCAAACAAATATTTAGTACCTACTACTAAATATTATTTGGTGGAATAAATATTTATTTCCATGTAATAAGGCTTTGTTTATATTAATATAATTTATTTATAAATATAAATAATGCTGTGAAGCGGGAAAGAATAGGAGTTACGGTAATTATTACGTGAAGCGTTCCACATTCACGTAACAGGATATTGGTAGGAAAGGAATGTGGAGAGGATCATCTTAATGTGAGTTTATAGAATATGCGAGAAAAAATTATTAGATAGCTCGGACTGGGATTCGAACCCAGAACCTTCCGAAGACATGTCGGCTACTCTACCATTTGAGCTATCCGGTCTATACTAAATTTCCTTTCGCTTATTCTATATACATTAAGCCACACCGTCCATCTTACGGTAAGCATTTTTATAAATATAAATAAAAAAATTATTTATTAAACTGTAACAAATAATATTGGGTAAAAAATATTTTGTTCTCACAAATAAATGACTAAAAATTTTGTTACTAAATCCTTCTAGAGTGTAGAATTTACTATTTTACTCAGTAAATATTAACCTTAGAAATATTAAATTTTAAGCTTTTACTATACTAAAAATCCCGAAATTTCGAGATTTATTACTAAACTTTATTCTTAAGCCGTCAAAAAAAAAAAAAAAATTAACAAAATCTGTCAAAAAGTCGTTTCACGGTGAAACTACCTAAATCTTTTTTAACTAAAACAAGATTTTTTATCCCGCTCAGAACTTCCGGTTCGTAAAAATATTGGTAATGAAAATGTTAATTTTCGGTAGGTTAACAAATTTAACCTGTTTTATTTTTTTATTTGTATTGTATTTTTATTGGTCTGTCTGTCTTTGCTATTGTAAAGCCTTTGCCGATTCTCTGTTTCACCGGATGGGTGCGGATTCCACCCATATGATGATGACGCTTGGTCAGTTGTCCCTGACTTTATTTATGTTTCCCCATAGTCGTGTAAAGTCACCCATCGCCACCAATGAAGGACTGTCTACGGATATTTGTGACGGCCATCCTTTCCATCTCTCTCTTTTTCTCTCATCCTTATTCTCTTTTTGTTCTCTCTTTTCCTTTGTCTTTGCTCTACTCGTTCAGTCGAGCGTTGCCGCTCGTCCGGTTTGTCCAGACTTTATTCAATCGTCTGGCAATCAATTTTTATTTTTATACCAATTTACCAAGGTCATGTATGATACTCATTTTTTATACAAAAATTTATCACCGACTTGTTCTATCAAACTGCAGTTCACTCTACAAAAATATTTGTTTTTCAATCCATTAAGATATGACTTGTTTCTATTTTTGTAATATAGAAGATTAGGGGGTAGAATTTTATTTTTTATTATTTAAATTTCATAAAAAAACAAAACAATTCGGTATTTATGGACCTAAATATTCATTTCGTACTCGGATAGAATAAGTGAGAGTTTATGAATTTCACTACTGACCTCGAAGAAAACCGACACAAGAGACATTCACTTTCCCATTCGAACATCAAATAAAACTCGTTGTCCTGGAAATCAGGTCGCCAGGAATCAAGAGTAGAGCTTCACCGGAGAAAGTGAGAGTTATATATACCGAGAGGGTCAGTAGGTTATTAGATGAAATAAATTATATCCGAAATATCTTAAAGGATATCTCAAGAGTGTATATTATTCTGAAAGATTTATAGAAAAATAAAGTTTAGATAGGATTTTAGGATTGCACTGAGAAAAAAAATTAGGAAAACGGTTCTCTAAAGGCCACCCCTGCAACTTCCTGCTAATTCCATACTTAACCGCTCAAAATTGCATTTATTACATTTTTGAGCTCTTCGAGCTCAAAAATGTAAATTTCGTGTCATTTTGAGCTCTCCGAGCTCAAAAATCTGATACGCAGAGAGAAAAATTTCTTGACTAAAGAACAAAATTCTTGCACAGAAAAAAAGGTTCATTTGAGCCAAGAAAATATTTTTCTTCCTAATTATTTTCTTGAGCAAAAAAAAATTTTTTTTGACAAGAAATTTCACTTATTCAAACTAAATTAATTCTCTTGCTTTAAGAAATACATATCAGGATCCAAAAAAATTTTTTTAAGTCAAGAAAATCTTGTTTTGAAAAAATTCAGCCTCTTGCTCCAAAAAATTTAGTTCTTGATAGAAGTTAATTTTCTTGTCTTGAGAAAATTTCTCTCTTGCTCCAAAAAATTAAATATAAAGATAGAAGTAAATTTTCATTAAGATTTTCATTGATTAACATGTCAAATGGGAAGATCAAATAATATTTCATCATTTTTTTCCATTCAATATGTATAATTGCACGCTAAAATAATATAAAATGGGTATCAAATTTTCAAGAGAAAAATTTTCTCAAGGTGAGAAAATTTTTTTCTCAGCTGAAGTAGGTGGCGCTGCTTCTCTAAAGTATCTAAAAATCTTGATCAAATATAAAAATTTATTGTATCAAGTATTTATGATAATTTGAATTAAGAAAAAATAACTTCCACCAAGAATAGAATTTAAAGAAAAATTTTAACTTCGGCCAACACAACTTCGGTCTTCCTTCAGGCACCCGAAAATTTTCTTGAGCCAAGAATTTTATTCTCCAGTCAAGAAATTTTTTTTCTGTGTGACTCAAGAAAATTTTCAGGTACTTGAAGGAAGACCGAAGTTGTGTTGGCCGAAGTTAAAATTTATCTTTAAATTCTATTCTTGGTGGAAGTTATTTTTTCTTAATTCAAATTATCATAAATTTTTTGAAGATAAACAAATATATTTTCATCAAATATCAAGCAATAACATCTTAGACCAAATAAAATCGACTAGGGTAATTTATAAATCAAAAATTAATTCATTTATGGGTAATTGAAAATATAATAATTTCATTTGATAGCTCAAGTAGCCACCTGCAGTCACTATAACTTCTTATGAATAAGAAAATTTTGGCTTAATAATTTTTGATATTTATAACCACAGTAGTGGTTTGGGTCCTTTTTAAATAAATTTATAAAATAATAGTGCTATCACAGGATCAATTACAAATAACTTAATGGACAAATGTGACCTAACAAATTTATAAAACCAACAAACTATTAAAAACTCCTCCAAAAACTTGCCACAAAAAATTGATTACTAAAAAATATATAAAACCACAAGGCACTAATTCTTATCAAGACTTTTCTTTTAATTTGGATGATACCAAATTAAATTACACAGAAAGAAAAATTTCTTGACTGGAGAACAATATTTTTGGCTCAAGAAAATTTTCGGGTGCCTGAAGGAAGACCGAAGTTGTGTTGGCCGAAGTCAAAATTTTTCTTTAAATTCTATTCTTGGTGGAAGTTATTTTTCCTCAATTCAAGTTATCATAAATACTTAATACAATAAATTTTTATATTTGATCAAGATTTTTAGATACTTTAGGGAAGCAGCGCCCATCTACTTCAGCTAAGAAAAAAATTTTCTCACCTTGAGAAAATTTTTCTCTTGAATATTTGATACCCATTTTATATTATTTTAGCGTGCAATTATACATATTGAATGGAAAAAAATGATGAAATATTATTGGATTTTCTCATTTGACATGTTAATCAATAATAATATTAATGAAAATTTACTTCTATCTTTATATTTAATTTTTTGGCTCACGAGAGAAATTTTCTCAAGACAAGAAAATTTACTTCTATCAAGAACTAAATTTTTTGGAGCAAGAGGCTGAATTTTCTCAAAACAACAAGATTTTCTTGAATTAAATAAATTTTCTTGGATCAAGTTACGTATTTCTTAAAGCAAGAGAATTAATTTTGTTTGAATAAGTGAAATTTCTTGTGTCGAAAAAAAAATTTTTTTTCGCTCAAGAAAATAATTAGAAAGAAAAATATTTTTTTGGCTCAAGTGAAACTTGTGAAGAAGGTATTAGGAGCGGGGAGGCGGAGGGGTGTCGTGAGCAACGAGAGACGGGGCTCATCGACGGACCGAGCGAGCCATCGCTACCACGACCGAGTCGACTGCCGTGCCACGGCATTTATGTATATACGTTTAATTTTTGTCATGAGTTTAATTATTTTATTTATAGTTAATTATTATTATTACTATTGTAACTATTATTATGTTTAATTGTTTAGTTAAAAGTATTAATGAAAGATTATTAATTTAATTAACGGTTAAAACGTCGTTTGAAATAATTGAAACAATTAATTTGACAAGTTTCGTTTACAACTTTATTATTTGTTTACGGCGATTATTATTAATAATAATAATCTGTATATGATTTTTTTGTTTACAATTATTTCTTTGATTTAAAATTATTTCAAAGGACGACTATTAGAAAAAGGAATTTAGTAGTTTGCCATCGCGCGATAGATGGCGTCGACTGTTCGCTCGCGATAAAATCGCCGAGCTGATAAAAGCGAAACCGCGACGTTATAATTTTTGTTCTTTCAAAGAACAAAAATTTACTATCTGAAATAATTAATTGATTAAAATATTTTGAATAAATTCGAAATATCCAATTAATTATTTTTCTAAGTCCCAGGAAATTAAATTAGTATGGGAAATAATTTTGGTAAAATAATTATGTTTGTATAAAATTATTTTTCGACGTTGAAATTATAGGAAAATGTAATTCGATTGAAATCGATGTAATCTGTTGAATCAATTGAATGAATCTGATATTTAATTTTGAAATATATTTAAAAACTTATAAATTTTCGGGGATTTCCGGAATTTCGACGGCAAGCGATAGGTGGCGATAATTCACCAATACTTTTCGCTTTTAGTAATAATTTTTGGGTTGATAAAGCCCAAAAATTATCCGCCGTTGGGCAACCTTTCTCTGGGTTTAATTTACTTGTCTGGAGACTTCTGGCCAAGGAAATTAAAAGAGGGTTCTCTACCTGGTGCGGACTACCACAGGTAAGTGAACTTATCTACCTACGAGTAAAGGCGACTCTCCACCTGGAGGCCTTCAGCCAAAAGGTGGCAACCAAGCCGACTAGGTGAGGGAGAGGTGGATTCTATTCACTCTTCCTTTGGGAATCGCGAATTAGGGCCTGCGGGGCGGCACTAGTCACCTGTCAGGAGCTGGGCAGCAGAGGGCCGACTGAAGGGGAATTAGCGACGCGTTTTGAAAGGTACAACGGGCGAATGATTTTACCAACGACGGTAATGGAAATTGTAAACGCCGTGTATGTATGGGTTTTATTTTGTTTAATCGCCGTTTTCTTTTGTAAAATGTTTAATGTTTTTGTTTATTGAAATAAAGAGGTTTTGTTTGTTAATATTAATTAAATTTCCGAGTTTGATTAATTTCGAAATTACCCTCGTTAGAATCCCGGACTCCGGCGAGCTTAAAATCGAGCCGGGGGTAAAAATGAGCCAGAAAGTACCCGTTACAAATTTTTATGGCGCTCGAACAGGGACAGGTTTTTGTTTTTGGTAACGAGGTACGAGTTTAGTAAACCGCGATGCGAACGGCTATTTCAAACGGAGGTCCAATAATCTTTTTCAATTGTTAAAGGTCGTGGAAATTTAATTGTTTTTTGAGATGGCTTCGCGGGCAACGACGGGTTCCCAAACGTGGCTTTGGTCGTTACGAAAAGCCGACGTTATCAAAGAGTTGGAAAAGTACAACGTGTCATTCGAATCGAGGGCGACTCTAACAGAGTTGCGAATCTTGTTGAGAGCCCAGTTGAATAAAACAAAGATCGCGAATGCGGGTCAAGAAGGCATATACGACCAACTATTAGACGATCTTGATCGGTCCGAGATCGAACTAGAAGTCATTGAGGAGGTAACTGTTTCGGACAAAGAACTACGGCCGATAGACGACGATGAGACTCAAGAAGACGCTCAATCGAGAGTAACCCGGGAACAAGAAGCTAGTGAAGCTGAGTTACGTCGGGAACTCGAGAACGAGGTTCGAGAGGAGTTGGAAAGGAAGGAAAGGGAGAAGATAGAGCGAGAGAACCGCGAAAAGCGCCGAGTCGAGCGCGAACGACGGGAACTCGAGGAACAAAGAGCACGAGAACAAGAAGTACGGGAGAGAGAAGCGCGTGAGCTGAAAGAAAGAGAAAAACCTGAGGCCCAGGATCGGGAGAAAAGAGAGCAGGAAGAGCGAGAGAAACGCGAACGGGAGGAACGCGAAGAAAGGGAAAGAGTAGAGCGAGAAACCCGCGAGAGGGAGGAACGAGAACTGCGAGAACGATTAAGACGCGAGATTACGGAACAAATAAGACAAGAGATCGATGCTAGAAGGCTACGCGACCCGGAAAACGGGAGACTGGAGTCAGAACAGGAGGTACAGGCGAGACGAGAACGAGAAATGAGACAAGAGCAAGAACGACGTGAACGCGAGCAAAGAGGACGAGAGGAGCGTGAGACTCGAGAACGTTTGAGACGAGAAATCACGGAACAAGTGCGACGCGAAATAGAATTAGAAAGACAAGCCAATCAGGCAGCGCAAAATCCGGGCATGATTGTACCGGCGGCATTGCCGAGAGAGAACGACGAATTCCGAACGAGAGACTTAGTGCGAAAGTGGGGCGTTACTTTCAACGGTGAGCGCGACGTCTTAGACTTCATCGAGCGTATCGACGAGCTGACCGAGAGTTACGGGTTCCAGAAGGACAAGCTAGTCCACTGCATTCCCATGCTTCTCCGCGAGAAAGCCATACACTGGTACCGAAACAACAAGAGAGACTGGGTGTCGTGGGAAGACTTCACGTCAGATTTAAAATCTTTTTTTCTGCCACCGGGCCGGGAGATCGAACTCGAAGAACAAATTAGAAACCGGGTGCAGAAGGAGACCGAGATAGCAAAAGAGTATGCGACCAGTCTACAGACACTTATGCGCCGACACGGCCAAATGACTCCGCAGGCCAAGTTAGCGCGATTGTATCAAAATTTGAGACCCGAATACCGTCGGTATATTAAGCGAACAGAGTTCACCAACGTTCCAGAGCTGTTGCGTCTGGCAGGCGAGTTTGAGCAACTTGTGGCTCAGGAAAACGGGCAACCGCAGACTAGTAATAAGCCTGCAGTCGGGAAAACTAACGCCGGGAAGCCGGCTACAGGAAAAACGACGAAACCAGCCTCGTCGTTAGAGATTTTAGAGTACGATTGGCGAGAGCATTGTTGGCGCTGTCGGCAGAAAGGTCACCGACAACCCCAATGCACGAACCAACGAGTTAAATTCTGCTCACGGTGCGGTAAAATGGGCACGTGGACCTACGATTGCTGCCCGTGGCGGGGAAACGCCGCGAGGGTCGACACCAGCTCCCAGAGTCGACCCGGAGACCGTCAAGACTCACAAATATCGGGAGCCAAGCCCCAGATGAACAAAAAGGACAACGCCGCGACAACAACCGCGTCGAATCCCAGCAGCAGTACAACCCCTCAGCAGTAAGAGTAGGAGATAAACGACCTTTCGCCAAAATCGAGCTTGGTGGAAGAGATATCCACGCGTTAATGGATACTGGCGCGACGGCATCTGTAATTTCGCCAGCTACATGGGCTTTTGTACAAAATAACGGGCTATTTACAAAGTATGACCCAACGCCGATACAAGGATCAAGTTTAGGAAGCCATGTAGTGCAAACTACCGGCACCGCATGGATCGCGATAACCGAGTCAGGCCAAGCTTACACGTTACCGTTTCATATTATTCCGTCGTATAGGAACGATATGCTCCTGGGAGTCGATAACCTGAGCAAAATGGGTTACCAGTTATTACGTAAGCAGGATACGTTCGAGTGTCATACCCTCGACGTCAAATACGATCTTGAGACCGCCCGACGAGAGATTAAAGCTTTACTCAAGCTCGATGAAGGAGTAAAAGGTCCAACTCGTTGCGCGACTCATAGAATTAAGTTAAAACCCGGCACGGAACCGATCAAATCACGTTATTATCCGAAAAATCCGAAAATGCAAAAGATTATGAACGATGAAGTAGACAAAATGCTCCAGGATGGCATCATAGAACCGTCTAGCAGTCCTTGGAGCTCGCCGATCGTGATGGTTCGAAAAAAAGACCAAAAATATCGCTTTTGCGTCGATCTGCGACAAGTAAATGATGTCTCCGAGAAGGATGCATTTCCGATTCCCCAGGTAAATGCTTCATTGGATAAATTGCGAGGATCTAAGTATAAAAGCGTGATTGACTTAAAGAGCGGGTATTGGCAAATACCACTGGACGACGAGAGTAAACCAATTACGGCCTTCACAATTCCTGGGCGAGGTTTATTTCAATTCCGCGTGATGCCTTTCGGGTTACATTCGGCACCCGCGACATTTCAACGAGCTATGCACGAAGTCTTAGGGGTCGATTTAGAACCTTACGTCGTAGTATATTTAGACGATATTATTGTACTCGGCGAAAGTCTCGAACACCACATGGAGACATTGCGAAAGGTGCTAGAACGTCTCAGAGCCGCGAATCTGAAGATTAATCACGAGAAAAGTCGTTTCCTGGAAACGTCAGTTATCTATCTCGGGCACGTTATCGACGAGCATGGGATTCACACGGACCCAGAAAAGGTGAAAGCAATCACCGAGATCGCTCCACCACGAACGACGAAAGAATTACGCCAGTTTTTGGGAATGGTTTCATGGTACCGACGATTCATCCCGAACTGTGCTGACCGAACTAAGCCACTCACTTCTTTACTCCAGAAAAAGAAACGTTGGAGATGGACAGAAGTAGAGCAAACGGCTTTCGACACTTTGAAAGATCATTTAAAATCCGCGCCGGTGTTAACTCCCCCGGATTTTAATAAGAGATTTACACTACAAACCGACACGAGTAACGAAGGACTTGGTGCGGTGTTGACGCAGGAAGACGACGGGAAAGAACAAGTTATCGCGTACGCAAGTCGAGGGATGAACAAAGCGGAGCGAAATTACTCCGTGACCGAGAAAGAGTGCCTAGCCGTCGTTTGGGCGATACAGAAAATGAGGCCGTATCTCGAGGGATATGAGTTTACGGTAATCACCGATCACCAATCGTTAAAATGGTTGCGTACGATGGAAAGCCCGAGCGGTAGAGTAGCTAGGTGGAATATGTATTTGCAGCAATACGATTTCAACGTCGTATACCGAAAGGGAAAATGGAACAAAGTGGCCGACGCTTTGTCACGTAGTCAACCGGAAAAGGCCGACATTGAAGAAGCCGATGACCACGAAGCCGAGCTCGTGATCGACGCGTTAATTTTAGGAGACTCGTGGTACGAACGAGTTAAAAAGGGCGTCGAAAACGATCCACAGAAGTATCCGGAATATTGTTTAAAGAACGATCTTTTATACCGACACGCGTATCACAGTCTCGATTACACGGATCGAGGAGACGTTTGGAAGTTATGCATCCCAGATGCAGGCAGACGACAAGTTCTGCACGAGAATCACGACGCTCCGACCGGTGGACACGGAGGTATTGCAAAGACCATCGCGAGGATCTCACGTAGTTATTATTGGCCAAAAATGCGCGCCGAGATTACCGAGTACGTCCGTCAATGTATCAAATGTCAGGAATTTAAGCCGTCACAGCAACCCCCGTCTGCTCCGATGGGTACTATACCGGCTACCAGACCCTGGGCGGTGGTATCAGCGGATATCATCGGCCCAAAACCTAGGTCGACCAGCGGAATGGCGTATATCGTGGTATTTCAAGATAAATACACGAAATGGATCGAGGCACACCCATTACGCCATCAGAAGGCCGATGCGATTAGTAAGGTCCTAAAAGATAAAGTTTTACTGCGCTTTGGGCGAGTCGACACGGTCATCACGGATAATGGAACCCCATTCGTAAGCAAAGAGTTCACTTCGCTATTACAAGGATTCCATATCCAACACGTGAAAACCCCACCATACTCACCTCAGTGCAACCCTGTAGAACGCACGAATCGCGTAATTGGGACAATGATTGCCCAATTCGTCGAAAAAAGTCAGAAAACGTGGGATAAACTGCTACCGGAATTGATGTTCGCGTATAACACGGCGAAACACGACGCAACGCAGTTCTCACCAGCGTATTTAAATTACGGACGCGAGATTATGCCTCCTTTATCAGAAAGGGCATTGAGTGACGAAGGAACACACGTGCAACACGACCCGCATAAGGCGGCGAAATCTTTAAAAGAGACGATGGAATTAGTAAATGTAAATCTAGCACAGGCATACGAGCGACAGGCTAAATACTACAATAAGAAACGAGGATCGTGGCAACCTGAAGTTGGAGACTTGGTGAGTCGTAGAGAACACCACTTGTCTTTCGCAGGAGACAACTTTTCAATAAAGTATGTTGAATGCCTACTAGTTTTAAGGACATTTTGAAAGTACACGCCACCACCATAATCGCAAGTCACGACGTTCGACGAGTTCGACAACGCTGCGAAAATGTTGGAGCTATTCGGCTCAGGTCAGTCCAGGTGACAGGTGGTTCAGACACGTAATCAGTCATCACCGACTATAGTATCGACGGGAACTACTGCTCACGACATGCTGGCCAAACTACAGGGCAGCTTGAGCCAGAAATAAAGAAGTAACAAGAAAAATACAAGACGAAAAGTGGCAAACGAAGTTCACCACTTTTCTTTTTAAAGAAAGAGGGGTGTGAAGAAGGTATTAGGAGCGGGGAGGCGGAGGGGTGTCGTGAGCAACGAGAGACGGGGCTCATCGACGGACCGAGCGAGCCATCGCTACCACGACCGAGTCGACTGCCGTGCCACGGCATTTATGTATATACGTTTAATTTTTGTCATGAGTTTAATTATTTTATTTATAGTTAATTATTATTATTACTATTGTAACTATTATTATGTTTAATTGTTTAGTTAAAAGTATTAATGAAAGATTATTAATTTAATTAACGGTTAAAACGTCGTTTGAAATAATTGAAACAATTAATTTGACAAGTTTCGTTTACAACTTTATTATTTGTTTACGGCGATTATTATTAATAATAATAATCTGTATATGATTTTTTTTTGTTTACAATTATTTCTTTGATTTAAAATTATTTCAAAGGACGACTATTAGAAAAAGGAATTTAGTAGTTTGCCATCGCGCGATAGATGGCGTCGACTGTTCGCTCGCGATAAAAATCGCCGAGCTGATAAAAGCGAAACCGCGACGTTATAATTTTTGTTCTTTCAAAGAACAAAAATTTACTTTATCTGAAATAATTAATTGATTAAAATATTTTGAATAAATTCGAAATATCCAATTAATTATTTTTCTAAGTCCCAGGAAATTAAATTAGTATGGGAAATAATTTTGGTAAAATAATTATGTTTGTATAAAATTATTTTTCGACGTTGAAATTATAGGAAAATGTAATTCGATTGAAATCGATGTAATCTGTTGAATCAATTGAATGAATCTGATATTTAATTTTGAAATATATTTAAAAAAACTTATAAATTTTCGGGGATTTCCCGAAGTTCGACGGCAAGCGATAGGTGGCGATAATTCACCAATACTTTTCGCTTTTAGTAATAATTTTTGGGTTGATAAAGCCCAAAAATTATCCGCCGTTGAGCAACCTTTCTCTGGGTTTAATTTACTTGTCTGGAGACTTCTGGCCAAGGAAATTAAAAGAGGGTTCTCTCTACCTGGTGCGGACTACCACAGGTAAGTGAACTTATCTACCTACGAGTAAAGGCGACTCTCCACCTGGAGGCCTTCAGCCAAAAGGTGGCAACCAAGCCGACTAGGTGAGGGAGAGGTGGATTCTATTCACTCTTCCTTTGGGAATCGCGAATTAGGGCCTGCGGGGCGGCACTAGTCACCTGTCAGGAGCTGGGCAGCAGAGGGCCGACTGAAGGGGAATTAGCGACGCGTTTTGAAAGGTACGACGGGCGAATGATTTTACCAACGACGGTAATGGAAATTGTAAACGCCGTGTATGTATGGGTTTTATTTTGTTTAATCGCCGTTTTCTTTTGTAAAATGTTTAATGTTTTTGTTTATTGAAATAAAGAGGTTTTGTTTGTTAATATTAATTAAATTTCCGAGTTTGATTAATTTCGAAATTACCCTCGTTAGAATCCCGGACTCCGGCGAGCTTAAAATCGAGCCGGGGGTAAAAATGAGCCAGAAAGTACCCGTTACAAACTTTTTTCTATGTACTTGTTGCAAGTTAATTTCTTTTTCTGTGTAAGATACTTTACCGGATTTTCAGAGCTGACCAAAAGAGTGAATTAATTGAAGCTCATTTTATTGCTAATATATGGATTGCACTGAGAAAAAAAATTTATTTTGAAAAAAATGTGCAATGTTATAATTAGAAATAAATTTGTTAAAAGTGATGAAATTTTTGACCTGAGTGAGGAGAATCACGCCAGAAGTAGAGTATAATACATCTACACGCAAGTTAACTCATCAATTGGCCTGTTTGATATTTTTGGGTCACGGCACACTTCTTATTTACCCTACTAAAATATAAAGAAGTAATAAACTTGGAAAGTGTTTATTCAGATACTCAACATGTTCGTAGTTGAAAAATTCTTCTTTGTACAAATCTTATCATTTTTTTTATTTCTGATACAATTTTTAACTTTTAAAAATCCGGCAATTTTAGTAAATACTATTTTTTTGACCAAATATAGCTAAAAATTAATTTCTTATCAACACACTATTAATTTTTTTTTAATAAATTTTTTTCTGAGTGCAATTTTTCTATTATTTTAGGTACGAAAAATTTTAATAAAATTTTTATGGACAATTCTAGATAATTTTAGAATAAAAAATTAACTTTTGGCGCTTCGATATGTTCTGAAAAAATTTTTATAAAATTTTAATAAACATAAAAAAAATTGAAATAATTTAAAGATTCAATTAATCAAAAAAAAATTCAATTTTATGTAAAATATGTTGCTAAAAAAATTTTTAAACAGTGACTAAAATTTTGATTATTTAATTCAACATAATTCTCGATCATATATTTAAGCAAAAAAAAAATAGTACAACACATATGATTATAATATGAGAATATGAGCTATCTAAGGTCGCATCGATCAATTCAAGATTCGTGGAGGCGTTAACATTTCCGGTTTATGGTTTATACCTATAAGCGTGGCCCTCGCGTGCCTCTCTTTTGTCTCTTAATAAGCACGCCGTACTAATAATATATACTGTTGAGTTGTAATTCTTCAATGGTTTTATTTCTTTATGATTATTGCAGGCCCTCAAAGTAAAGAGACATTTATACAATTTAAATTAGTGCAAGGTAAGTAGAGAAGACCCTTCTTTACCTTTCCTTCTCAAGTTTTATAGCTCTGAGACGATCTTTTAAAGTTATTCAAAAAGTTTTAGGCGTGTGGCCCTTCTATTCTATGAAGCCTGTACATATACAGGGCGTAAGGACAATATAAAACTTAAGTTTTCAGGTACTGCGAGGTACACGTGCCGTTTATTGAGCATAAATTTTATTTTTATTTCGAGTTGTCATTGAAAAAACGATAAAAATTTTTATCCAATTGATGATGGAGTAAAAAAAAATAAGGAACATTTTTTTTAAATAATAGATAGAAAATAAATAAACTTTTTTTTCATAATACAAAAAAAAATTAATTTTATATGATTCAATAAAATTATGAATTTTTGTCGGGAAATAATTTTTTTACACGCCTCATAGCGCGAAGCGGTTGAGGTAGTGCTTTACTCCCGACACGTCAAGGTCAAGCAATTTTGTGATCTTCAAATGCCTCTAACTTAACGATATTGCACTTATACAATAATATGAGTAGACGTACATCGAGAAAACACTCTAATTAATCCATCTTATAATTTATAAAAATAATTTTGTGTTGGTACTTTGAAAAAAAAACGTTTTGAAAAAAATTTTACGTGGACGTCCGGATGTCTGTGCGCTGACTTTGTATGTAAACACGATAACTCCCGAAAAAATTGATTTATCGAGACCGGGCATCTTTTATTAGTTCCAGAATTCGATTAACTGGTGCCGTATTTCATATCAGTAGCCTAGTTGAAGTAGTTTTTTTTTAAATGAATTTTTATTAAAATTCACTATGATACACACGTACAAAAACATAATAACTTTTCTTATTTCTCTCACTTGAAAACTATGGCACCACTTATTCAAATTAAAATTAGATCAACCAATCATATTACTAGATTTTGCATGCCTCATAGCGCGAAGCAGTTGAGGTAGTGCTTTACTCCCGACACGTCAAGGTCAAGCAATTTCGTGATCTTCAAATGCCTCTATCACAACCATATTGCACTTATACAATAATATGAGTAGACGTACATCGAGAAAACACTTTAATTAATCCATCTTATAGTTTATAAAAATAATTTTGTGTTGGTACTTTGAAAAAAAAACGTTTCGAAAAAAATTTTACGTGGACGTCCGGATGTCTGTGCGCTGACTTTGTATGTAAACACGATAACTCCCGAAAAAATTGATTTATCGAGACCGGGCATCTTTTATTAGTTCCAGAATTCGATTAACTGGTGCCGTATTTCATATCAGTAGCCTAGTTGAAGTAGTTTTTTTTTAAATGAATTTTTATTAAAATTCACTATGATACACACGTACAAAAACATAATAACTTTTCTTATTTCTCTCACTTGAAAACTATGGCGCCACTTATTCAAATTAAAATTAGATCAACCAATCATATTACTAGATTTTGCATGCCTCATAGCGCGAAGCGGTTGAGGTAGTGCTTTACTCCCGACACGTCAAGGTCAAGCAATTTCATGATCTTCAAAAGCCTCTATCACAACCATATTGCACTTATACAATAATAAGAGTAAACGTACATCGAGAAAACACTTTAATTAATCCATCTTATAGTTTAAAAATAATTTTGTGTTGGTACTTTGAAAAAAAAACTTTTCGAAAAAAATTTTACGTGGACGTCCGGATGTCTGTGCGCTGACTTTGTATGTAAACACGATAACTCCGAAAAAAATTGATTTATCGAGACCGGGCTTCTTTTATTAGTTCCAGAATTCGATTAACTGGTACCGTATTTCATATCAGTAGCCTAGTTGAAGTAGTTTTTTTTTAAATGAATTTTTATTAAAATTCACTATGATACACACGTACAAAAACATAAAAACTTTTCTTATTTCTCTCACGTGAAAACTATGGCGCCACTTATTCAAATTAAAATTAGATCAACCAATCATATTACTAGATTTTTTAGACTGCGCGCGCATATGACAAGAAAAATGAGCGCCAATAATTCAAAAAAAATTATAAAATACTCTGTAAGAAATTACTTAATTATTTTTTTTTCTTTTAAAAATCAATTATACAATTTATTTTTTTATTAAAAAATAATTATGAGACACTTTTAAATTTGCCAAATTTTTTTTTTCTTTTTCAAGAGAATTGCGTATAATTTATTATTCATATAAGTAACGGAAGTAGGAAGATGTTGCGCAAAATTAATAAAAGAAAAAAATATTTCTACTTATACACATATGTGTTCTGAGGAGATAAAAAGAGAAACAAACTTGTCGGCCCTGAATTATAACGATGGATTCACACAAGGGAACGGGAGTGCTCTTTGTTATTCTCTATACGGCCTAGAAACCTCATTTCATGGCACTATAGTTACGTCGATGTGAGAGTGTCTTACGAGAGAAAGTAATATGGCTGGAAAAGTGAAAGCCACTTCCGGGGTAACCGCCCGGATTTTATTAAATTTACATTGCCAATAAATATAAATAAACAATAACAACTAAGGCTGATTGTATCATTTCAACATTGAGAAATGTATACATACGCTTTGAAAAGTGTAAGAGATGTTAAAGATAAAAAGATTGGGTATATATACACATACACTGAAAAAGTAGAACAGGGCCAATAGCCTAGTGACTCCTCATGGCATACATTTGCCTTTCGAATGAAAGTGAAAATCATCTTTGTGTGTCAAAATTTAATAACCAAGGGTATTGCCAGAATTCAAAGTGTTGCTCCCTCACCTCCTATCCTTATCTCCTTCTCAATATCCCCTCCCAAAATATTCGATGTTGTTTTTAAGAGCATAAATTTTTACATCACATTATTTATATTGGATAACTTTATAAGTTCAAAAATTGATATTACTGGTGAAAGAAATTATTTAATAATTATTGTTTGTTTAATTTTTGTAAATGACAAGATCTAATAAATGTAACCGGCAATTCAATCATATATATTATAAGCTATGGAATTTTTTTATAGATTAAGAAAGTTCTGTCATAAATGAGAACAAGAAAATCTATTTTTTTAATTTGCGCAAGAAATCTATATTATTATGAAAATAAGATAAATTTTGTGTCCAGGATAGTGATAAGACAAAATCGGTTTTTTTTAGCGAAATTTAGAGTCATTAAAAAGGTCTTAACTTGAATTTGTGCGTTTTCAAGATTTTATATCATTCTTACAGATAGTCAATTTATTATGATAAGTATTTAGGCTGCATTCAAAAATGCTCTATATCTAGGTACATTATTAAGAAATGAGCTTGTATCTTGTGAACTATTGACATTTTTAAAGACATAAGCTCACTCCGATATTACACTCATCGAAACCTTTCATTTGAGTACCCACATCATTTTCCCATATATTTATATATATTATATATATGTCTATATGAAAAATATATCAAAATGCATGTGAGTACTCAAATGAGAGCTCTTGATGAGTGTAACATCACGATTAGCTTACATCTTTAAAAATATCAATAATTAAGAAACTACCTTGTATTTTGTGCACGATTGACATTTTTAAAGATATAAGCTCATCCCGACATTACACTCATCAAGACCTTTCATTTGAGTACCTACATCAATTTTTCATATATTTATATATATTCTATATATGTATATATGAAAAAAATATAAAAATTCATGTGAGTACTCAAATAAAAGCTCTCGAAGAGTGTATTGTCCGAGTGAGCTTATATCTTTAAAAATGTTAATAATTCAGAAGATACAAGGTCATTTCTTAATTATTGATATTTTTAAAGATATAAGCTCATCCTGATGTTACACTCATCAAGACCTTGAATTTGAGTACCCACATCAATTTTCGATTATATATATATATATATATATATATATACAGAAAAAAAAATTTCTTGACTGGAGAATAAAATTCTTGGCTCAAGTAAATTTCCGGGTGCCCGAAAAAAGACCGAAGTTGTCTTGGCCGAAGTAAAAATTGTTCTTGAAATTCTATTCTTGGTGGAAGTAATTTTTCTTAATTCAAATTATCATAAATACTTGATACAATCAATTTTTATATTGGATCAAGATTTTTAGATACTTCAGGGAAGTAGCGCCACCTACTTCAGTTGAAAAAAAAATTTTCTCACCTCGAGAAAATTTTTCTCTTGAATATTTGATACCCATTTTAGATTATTTTAGCACGCAATTATACATATTGAATGAAAGAAAATAGTTCAATATTATTTGATCTTCCCATTTGACATGTTTGTCAATAAAAATATTAATGAAAATTTATTATCGAGATATTTAATTTTTTGGAGCAAGAGAAAAATTTTCTCAAGACAAGAAAATTTACTTCTGTCAAGAACTTAATTTTTTGGAGCAAGAGAAAAATTTTCTCAAAACAAGAAAATGTTCTTGATTCAAATAAATTGCCTTGGATCAAGATACGTATTTCTTGAAGCAAGAGAATTAATTTTGTTGAGATAAGTGAAATTTCTTGTGTCAAAAAAAAAATTTTTTTTCGCCCAAGAAAATAATTAGCAAGAAAAATATTTTCTTGGTTCAAGTGAACCATTCTTTCTGTGTATATATATGAAAAATATATAAAAATGCATGTGAGTACTCAAATGAAAGCTCTTGATGAGTGTAACATCGGGATGAGCTTATATCTCCAAAAACGACAATTTTTAAGAAAGTATAGGGCAATTTAACAAAAGTAATTATTTAATAAAACAAAATATTAGTTATTTATAGTTTACAAATCACGGCAGTAACAAATTACGGCAGAAACAACTTGAAAACTTTTCTAAAACATATTACTGGTCTATATTTGATCTGAGATAAGAAAGTTTCGAAAATCTGTTCCCATTTCTGCTCCCATTGAGATGAAGAAATATTATTTTTTATGTAGACATGATAATTATCATAATAATTATAATTAAAAAGAGATTATAGGTTGGCTAAAATGAGTCATACACATAATATTACTTTTTTTTATATATATGACTACTCTGTTTAAGTAATTTCGTAAACTATTTAATCAGTACGAGAATTGAATCAATTATAGACCATAATAATTTTATTTACATATTTCTGACAATACGACATGTCATGTATTTTTTTATCTCTTTATTGGCGCTTATTATTTATCGTGATTCATGAATTAAACAGATATATTTTAGAAGATAAAGTTGAGCTCATAGTTATAATTATGATTATTTTAATCATAATAAAGATTTAGTTGTCACCAGATTTATCGCAATATTAGCTTTTTTTTCAGTTATTCTACTGAATAATCTAATGAATGTTTCATAAATATAAAACTCCTCTTTGAAAACATTGTTCAATAGACAACTTGCGAATTTTTGAAGAAAGTTACTGTGCATCAATAAAAGGATTTAGTTCTATTTAATAAAATTTTGTAATAGTTGCTAAATAATTTATTAAAGCCCATTTATTTCCACCAAATAAATATTTACACAGAAAAAAAGGTTCACTTGAGCCAAGAAAATATTTTTCTTCCTAATTATTTTCTTGAGCGAAAAAAAAAATTTTTTTTGAGACAAGAAATTTCACTTATTCCAAAAATAACAAAATTAATTCTCTTGCTTTAAGAAATACGTATCTTGATCCAAGAAAATTAATTCAAGTCAAGAAAATCTTGTTGTTTTAAGAAAATTCAGCTTCTTGCTCCAAAAAATTTAGTTCTTGATAAAAGTAAATTTTCTTGTCTTGAGAAAATTTCTCTCTTGCTCCAAAAAATTAAATATAAAGATAGAAGTAAATTTTAATTAATATTTTTATTGATTAACATGTCAATTGGGAAGATTAAATAATATTTCATCATTTTTTTTCATTCAATATGTATATTTGCACGCTAAAATAATTTAAAATGGGTATCAAATATTCAAGAGAAAAATTTTCTCAAGGTGAGAAAATTTTTTTCTCAGCTGAAGTAGGTGGCACTGCTTCCCTAAAGTATCTAAAACTCTTGATCAAATATAAAAATTTATTGTATCAAGTATTTATGATAATTTGAATTAAGAAAAAAAGACTTCCATCAAGAATAGAATTTAAAGAAAAATTTTTACTTCGGCCAACATAACTTCGGTCTTCCTTCAGGCACGCGAAAATTTTCTTGAGTCAAGAATTTTGTTCTCCAGTCAAGAAATTTTTCTTTCTGTGTAGTAGTATTTAACAAATGATTTATTGCTACTCAATAAATTGTTTATTGGTATTAAAAAAATTCATTTATTAACTAATTTCAGCGTACAAACTAATTTTTTCACTCAAAATAAATCAAAACAATTAAAACAAATAATTTTAAGTAAAAATAAAAGATATTATAAAGAAAAGAATCTCATTAAATTATAATTTTTTATTTGAGACATTTAAAAAAATTTCAATTTTGTTGATTTTCCTTAGAGATTTAAAAGCATGATATTTTTATAGAAAATACTAAATTCCCATAATGGTAAAAAAGTATTTTTTATCTACGTAACTCCCGGAGTTTTACAAATTCCTGTTACGGTTAAATTAAAAAGGTCATTCTTACGAGAATTTTTAAGGTTTTTGGTTTTGTTGTCGGAAGTAATGAGTAATGAGGGTAGTGTAACAAAAGGAAAATTTTCGAGTTTTCACTTTACGGCTAGAGTCGATTATAGCTTTAGAAATCCAGCTAGACCTCCTGAAGATAATTTTTTCCGGGTGAAAAAAAAAAAAACCTAACTAACGTGGTGGTATACTTGCGATTTCACATGCGGCCACTCTCACTGTAACTTTTGCCACTTTCTAAAGATGGCAGTGAGTCTGGTCGAGAGTCTAGAGTCTAGAGTATAGTCTGGAGCCCATAGAACCTGACAATACAGATATAGAAGGGGTCAATTGTCAAGTTTAGTTAAAAGAATCAGGTAAAATATTAGCTCGTTACTCATCATGCTCCTTTCTTAAGTATTCTACACAATAGAATCGGTAAAAGTAGTTCAGAGCGTCACATCGTAAATTTGTAACATTTTCGCCATTGTTTTCTTTATTTTAACCGACAAATGCATAACTCTTTATTCTTAAATTTAAATGCCTAACCTTTTCCAAGAGTTACAAACTGATTTACAATTTTACAATTGGTTTCTAGTGACAAATAGGGTAAGGGTGATGTTTTGAGTTAAACGTAAATAAATGACAGAAATGAATGTTTGAAGGGCGTACTCGAGAAATATTATTCTTTGTTATATATTATTAAACTTATAATCACCCTAATTTCTTTGTACATGAGTTCTTAGAAGGCGTCAAAATTATTGGGGTAAATAAGTCATACGTTTTAATTGTTTTTCAATAATAATAATTTAATCTTCTTATAAGTTAATAATAGTTTGATTTATTTATAACTATCTAATGCACTGAAAGAAAAAAATTACTGTTTAAAAAAATAGGCTTTGTTGTAATTAAAAATTTTATTTATTAACTAAAGGGGCATTCCATAGTGACTGGTGAGACATTTGACTCTGGAATTCTACACGGAAAAAAGTAAACTGTAATAAATAACAGTCGATTTACAATAAGTAATGATCAACTGCTAAAAATTACCATTTCAAACAGTAAAATTCGTGATTTTACTGTTCACTTTATAATATTTACCATTTGAACGTCACAATTTACTCTTTACATGGAAGAAAATACTATTTCAAACAGTAATATTCGCTATGTAAATATCTAAAATGTTAAAGTATAATAATTAAGAATTCAGACTTTGATATTTATCATTTCGTACCTAAAAAATGATCTTATGATATTTAAAAAATATAAAATAAAGTTACTAAATTTCTAATACAAGCAACGTCAATATTTACAAAGTAAAATGGTAAATTTTAAACGCAACGCTAAAAATCAAACTGTAATTATTGACTTACTTGAACTGGTAAAATGTATATTTTAAAAGTATAATTTTTACTGTTTCAAATGTTAATTTCTCCCAGAGTGAGACCCCTTTCTCTTTCATCTGAGTTCCCCTTCTCCTCATAATATGGTCTATATATTGAAATGGCAATTTTTAGTAGACTAGAATTTAATTTGCGCGCGCCTGACTATAGAGTTTGTATATATTTTCATGCTTACGATATATTCGACCAATCACGTTACGAATAGTTTGATGCCACATACATTTCATCTCTATTTTATTATGGGACTAGAATTTGAATTTGCGCGCGCAAGCGCGCGCCTGACTGTAGCATTTGCATACATTTTCATGCTTATGATATTCGCTGGGTGCGTAAGGCATAGTGGGGGACACAAAACTGATGTCAGCGCCCGCTGCGGGACAATAAAGAACTAAGGGTGGCTCTTTATTACTAAAAGCTATGAAAATAACACGTGTGTTAGTTTATTTAAATAAATAAAATAAAATGGGTCATCAAAATTGTTGTGTAGTTAATTGTAAAAATACTAGTAGAAATAGTGATTGTAAATTTTATAAGTTTCCGGTTGCCAATTGGAAATTAAATCAGCGAAAAAAATGGATAGCTGCTGCTCAACATCTCTCATATGTTCAGCCAGGATTAAATTTTTACCCTTTATTAAAGTTTGTGGTTGAAAAATAATATTATGGGTAATAGATTGCAAAATTAAATAAAGAATATAAAAATTTAAGATATATTCGTAAATATAAAGTTATGTTAAATAGAGCTATTCGTTATTTTTTATATAATTTCAGATTGTTATATATTTAATATTAATACGGATTTTTCATTTAATATTAATTTAACAATAAACACCTTGACAGATTTTAACACTGATTAACCTAATTCACTTGAGATTTGTTTTAGTTATTGTGTTTATTTTCCTTACTATTTTCAACTGACCCAAGAAAAAATTTTTAATTTAATCTACATTCTGTGTAATATGTCACATTTTACATAGAAAACAAATTTTTTTCAAGTTTATTTAATTGTTTAAATAACTATTTGGCATCTAATACATGTAAATTTTCTTAAAAAAGCCACCGTAAGTTGTATCGTCAGGTGGCGGTGGGGTCACGCACCCAGCGAATATTCGACCAATCACGTTACGAATAGTTTGATGCCACATACATTTCATCTCAATTTGATATTAGGACTAGAATTTGAATTTGCGCGCGCAAGCGCGCGCCTGACTATAGCATTTGTATATATTTTCATGCTTATGATATATTCGACCAATCACGTTACGAATAGTTTGATGCCACATACATTTCATCTCAATTTTATATTAGGATTACGATATATTCGACCAATCACGTTACGAATAGTTTGATGCCACATACATTTCATCTCTATTTTATTATGGGATTTTATAAAAATCTAACTATTGTAGCCGTCCTCATGGCGCAACTTTTTAAAAATTAGCCATTTTCTAACTCAGTTTGTCGTGCTGAGTCAGAAAATGTAGTTCGTTCAAAAGTTTATATATGTATGTATTTATATATATATATATATATATATATATATATATATATATATATATATATATATATATATATATATATATATATATATATTTATACGATATAACGCGGCTTGTCAGCACGATAGCGTTTTCAATTTATAACCGATTCTTCTCAAACTCAACATGCTTTATCTATCGATCAAGACCAAGGTTAAGTTCGAAGATGAGCTTAATCGGGCGAGAAATTTGAAAATTACAGGATTTTGAAATTTTGAAAATCGTAAAAATTGCTGTTTTTACTACTTCAACTTGGTATAATTACTGAACTATACAAGATATCAAAATTTGGTAAAATGCTTCGTAAAGCACTTTTAATAAGCTTTAATTTTCACTACTCACAAGTGGTAATAGCCTCAATATTACTCCTTTTAGAGTTCGTTTAATGAAACAGTTTTACTGTTGCAGCCGTTTTAGAATTGTTGTCTGCATCATAGCTTAATCATGATGTAAATTCAATAATTACGATATTGATCAGACTTTCGTGTAATGTTTTCGGGTAGTTCGTCAGTAACTATGTCACAAATTAGTTCTAAATATTGTTTTCTTTAATTAAAATTTTATCCGGTTTCAAAATTTTGATTAACTTGGAAACTGTTGTTCCTCAGCAGTTACTAAAAATTTGGACATTTATAATTCAAATCTTATAATCTTTGCAATTGTTCGATAAATATTTGAAAAACTTTTTCTTCATAAGATAATTTCTTCCAAAATTTGTTCTAAATAGTTTTAAATTTATTATTGAATTTTGTTTTGAATTCATGAATTAAGTTATACATTATTAGTATTTATATTATTTTATTAAAAATCAATTTTCTTTATTTGAAAAATCTACTTCCATTTCGGCTGCCGAATGGCCTTTTTTACTATTTGAAACTGTAATTTTTTAAGATGAAAGAGTCGATATTTACTATAGTGACAGCTACTAATCACTTATTTTGGATATTAAATTAAAAATTGTGGCTTTTATACTTTCTACATTAAGTTCTGTAATATTTATATTTTTGCCAGCCTGATGTCCGCTTTACTGTTTGAAACTATAAAAATTAACCGGAATCCGAGTGAATATTATAGTTTACTTTTTTCCGTGTATCAATTATAAGCTATAATTATGTGACTAAAACTTATACTATAGTAAAATTTATCTTATAATATAGAAGAATAACTAATTAACAACATCCCTTTGTCAAAAATCTCCATTACTTTTTAAGTTACTCGTAATTATCATTTGACTTAAAATTAAATTTAAAAATAAAAGAATCAATTTACAAAGGACCATTATTTACATACTACTGCCAAGTTTTATGATTTTTTGCTCAATAATTACTTGGTCAAAAAGCGTCCCAGTATTTTGTTTAAAATTGAATTATTCACCTGTCCTACATGTTCTTAAGTAAAAAAATTTTTTTATTCATACAGAAATTTATTTTTTATAAAATAATGAATACGTTTAATTTTTTTCGATTCTTTACAATCTTGAGCAAATCATTGAAAATTTTTCATTTGATTTGAATTATAAAAAGCGCTTTTTTAAAATCTTACAAAAAAGCTCAGCCAAAAAATAGTCGATTTTACTGTGTCACCTTAGAAGAACACACATTTTGATTTATCGTAAAAAGTATTAACAACTTTTAATATTCAATACGTAAAATTAATCAATTTAAATTCAATTGACGATGATTAACCGGAAATTACAATCATGAAGAATTACTACCCTAGTATTAAGAATTCTTTGTTCGTCAAAAGTGACTTCAATAACGTTTAACGTTTTGACCATCTTCTATACTGTATTTTAATAATGTTAGGTTCAAGTACATCACAATCGCCGCTGTGAATTATAAACCGCGTGATTCGCATATAAGCAAGTATCTATTAATAACGCCTAAATGCGGAACTAGGCCTTGAACACGAGTTTAAATTCACAAGCGCTCCAGGAAGCTATTCGTCTCAACTAATCGTTTTACCAAACATTTTTTTTATTTTATATATTCAATGAAATCCCTCGTATTAATCATCTATCCTATTATAGAACAAAATTTAAATTTATATAAATAGTTATTTTTTTCTAAATTTATTGCTCATTAATATGGAATTTTTTATACATATATGATTTACTACTATACATTAGAATACTTTTTTTTTTTTTAGAACACCCCAACTTAATATGACTCAATTCCACGCGAAGTAGTCAAATTTTTAAAACTTCCTGAAAATTAGTTAATTCAATCTACGTAGCCTAATAATTAATAAAAAAATTAAAAAACAGTAGCTTTCCGGGATATTTAATTAAATAATTAGATTTGAAAATTGTAATTTTTACAAGTTGGTAAATGGAGATTCCACCAGCCGTGTATTTGGTTAAGAATTTAATGCAATTAACAATTAAAAAAAAATTTATTTTCATTGAATTTGATTGAAAAAATAATAAGCTTTCGATTAAAACAATAAAAAACTTTGGAAAATCCAAAAGTGTACGCCTCATAACGTTCATTCATTTTTTAAGAAAAAATAAATTGTGTAATTGATTGAAAAAAAAAAAAAAAAAAAAAATTATAATTAAGTAATTTCTTACAGAGTATTTTTTTTTTTTTTTTTTCAAATATCAGCGCCCTTTTTTCTTGTCATATGCGCACGCAGTCTAAAAAAATTTAGCTTGATCAAGTGGCGCCATAGTTTTCACGTGACAAATAAGAAAAATTCGTTTGTCTTTGTACGGTTGTATCGTAGTAAATTTTAATAAAAATTCAATTTAAAAAAAAAAATACGTAAACTAGACTACTGATATGAAATACGGACCCAATTCAGCACATTCTTAAACTAACAAAAAAGGTCTGATCTTGAAATATCAATTCGTTTGGGAGTAATCGTTGGTACATCCAAAATGGGGTGACATCCGGACGTCCACGTAAAATTTTTTTCAAATCGTTTTTTTTTTTTCAAAATAGCTACATGAAATGATTTTAGAAAATAAAAGATGGATTAATTTAAGTGTTTTCTCGGTGTACATCTACTTATATTATTGTATAAGTGTGATATGGTTATGATAGAGACATTTAAAGATCACAAAATTGCTTGACCTTGACAAGTCGAGTATAAAGCACAACCTCACGCGCTTCGCGCTATGAGGCGTGCAAAAGTGGCTTTCCGAACGTATTACGGAGATATTTTATATTTTTTATGAAAAATCACTCGGAACTTCCGTTGTTTAAAGTCTTGTTTTTGACTTGGCAACACCGCTTGCGCAGTTACTCGGCGCATAAGTAACCGCGGTTTTTTAAATGCTAGAAGATCTTAGTCATTTTTAGTTAGACAGTAAACATAAATAAATTTTAAGGTTAAGGAACACTTGCAGTGTTGTCAAGTGTATACCGGTAATTCAGAGTGCTATATTTTTTATTAGTCAATTAAATGTTAATAATTATTTAATGAGTGAATTTTTCGGAAATTTTCTCAAGAATGTTATTAATTAATTTAAAAGTTAATTTTAAGATGCATAACAAAAGTATTTTTACATATTATTTTTTGATAGACATTCTTTACACTAGGAGGGTACTAGGATCTCCTTAAATATTATAAAAATTTTTTAGTGTAAAATTTTTTATGATTAATCATTAATAAATTAACTAAAACTTTCATGATTTAATGAGTAAAAGTAGAAAAAAATTTTTTAAACATAAAAAAAGAACGTTAGAATTTAACATTAGTATGGATAATGATAATACCAACAACTAAAATTTCGATGAATTATTGAATAATTGACATCACATATCAATAAAATAATTAATGCTAATAAAGTAACATTGCGCAATATAAATTTCTTTTTTCATTCTCTTCAACCTTGGTAGAGCCATAAGCAGCATAAAGCTCGATGTTATAACTAGTGGCGTGATCTTGTCACCAAGCAATTATGCAAACATTTTGGCAGTGAAATGCTTCAATCGCAAACATTACTTCCTTTTCACGTATAGACCGAAGGTCATTCTATTGTACATGTCCTTCTTTGGAATAAAACAAAGAGGAATCTAAGGCTAGACGGAAGAACGTAGCTAAATAGGACATAGAACCACCAAGAATAAATATTTCGTCGCTTCAATACTATATATCTATTCAAATAAAAAATAGGGGCTTCTTTCGATACTATGAAAATTTATTCATCATTGATATACAGTAAAAAATTTTGTGTCGTAGCGTCAAAAAACTTTTATGCTAAATATTCAATGTAAATTGATTCTTTTATTTTTAAATTTAATTATTGAAAAAAAATAACTAAATGATAAATAAATAGGCAGTGTTCGCACATAAAACTGCCTTATCTCAGGACCTATCACATATTCAACTAAATAAACTTTACTATAAAGAGATTACTAATAAACGTACAACCAATATAATCGGAAGGATTGATTTAATTTTTTGGTTATTCTTTATTTTAGTTTAGATAACTTATAAGACAGAATTATTAAAATGCAGCTAGGTTGGGGTAGAAAACTAATTATCAACAAAACATTCCATTTGCTATACTTTGATGTAGACCGCAAGAGAGTGCCAAAAGTAAATTATCTAGTTTAATTTTTTTATCCAGTGTTTATAGTATTTACAGTCAGTCTGATAACCTCCTTCAGTGCATTTTACATGTGTTTCAAATAAACAAACCAATATATTAAATTGGCATTTGTTGTCACTGGTCCAGACTGAATTACCGTCATTAGACTGTACTACATGTTCTTAAGTCAAGATGATAAAATTCAAGGCAAAAAATTGTTGAAACAATACAAATAGCTGTCTTTAAAATAATTTTCTTGGATCTAGATTATCTCTTTAAAATACACGAAAATTTCTTAATTATCTTGACAAAGTACAATAAAAATAAGCTTTTTGCAGGGCTTGTGCAATTTAATTATTAGACCAAGTTCATATACTTTATATATATTGTTGTAAGCCATAAAAATCCTTGTTCTACACATGACTCATGTGTTATGTAAATAAACAATAAGATATTTTTTTTAAACAGTGCTTGGAGTATTTACAGTCAGTCTGATAACCTCCTTCAGCGCATTTTACATGTGTTTCAAATAAACAAACCGATATAATTAATTGGCATTTATTGTCACTGGTCCAGACTGAATTACCGACACCAGACTGTACTACATGTTCTTAAGTCAAGATGATAAAATTCAAGGCAAATAGTATATTACACACCTAGGGAAGTAAAGTAAGAAATGTCTCAGATCACATGTAATTGTTGGCCGAGGCGAAGCCGAGGTCAACAAACATGTGATCTGAGGCTTTCTTATTTACTTCCCGTGGAGTGTATACTATTTTTTTGCTCGACGAAGGCAGAAAGGGGCAACTTTGTTTAGCGTAGTGGGCCGAAAGTTGACGCTTTCTGCCCGTCGAGCAAAAAAAAATTGTTGAAACAAAACAACTAGCTGTCTTTAAAATAATTTTCTTGGATCTAGATTATCTCTTTAAAATACACGAAAATTTCTTAATTATCTTGACAAAGTACAATAAAAATAAGCTTTTTGCAGGGCCTGTGCAATTAAATTATTAGACCAAGTTCATATACTTTATATATATTGTTTTAAGCCATAAAAATCCTTGTTCTACATATGACTCATGTGTTATCTAAAAAAACAATAAGATAATTTTTTTAAACAGTGTTTAGAGCATTTACAGTCAGTTTGATAACCTCCTTCAGTGCATTTTACATGTGTTTCAAATAAACAAACTGATATATTAAATTAGAATTTGTTTTCACTGGTCCAGACTGAATCACTGACATTAGACTGTTCTATATCTTTTTAAAACAATATTTTACGAAACGAAATTTTTTTTTTTGTATATTAATAGCCTAGTCCTCAAATTTTATTTTATATTTTTGCTACATTCTTTTTTTAATTATATAAGTTTATGCCTAATTTATAATAATTTGAAATAATTCGACCAATATTAAAGAGTAATTAGTAATTAGAAATTTCAAGTGATTCTATTATCTTCATTTTTTCTTATACATCTATAATATATAGCATTACATTTGATCTGACCATGAATACATAGTTTCGTATTGCAAGAAAAAAAGACCTTACAAAGTTTACATGCGCCGAGTATAGTTTAAGGTATTCACAATTTAGTTGTCATTTGTTGACATTTACTGATTTCAGTGAATAAAGATGTTTGGAATTTTCGTAATGTTTTTTTGTAATGCCACACTTTTCTAAGCAATTGCCTCTTGCGCACCTTGTATATATAATTTACGATTGTAGATACAAAAAAATATTTAGCCTTACAACAAAAATTGAAGTTTTTTTGTACAAACTTTAAAATACCATCAAGTATTTTTTTGTGCAGAGTACATTTTTATGATTTACGTGAGAAATGGGAATCATAAAAAGGAAATAAACTTACGACCTTCACTATTTGCTAGATACCTGAGGTCAATGGTGTTAGTAAATTTTCCAATGTTTTCCAAAAATATTATCGACAGGTCCACGGTCATTTAAAAAACGTTATTTACGAACTAATGTATTTTTTACAAACTTAAAATACAAACATATATATTAATTCAATTAAATAGTTTTTTTTAAGCGGGTAAAAAAATTGAGAATTTAAAAATTCACATTTAAAACTTGATCTAGATTTTTTTTTCAACTTATCTAAAATTTATCATTATTTTTACAAAGACAAAATTGAGATTATGGATCTTTGATAATAATTTGAAAAAGTCCAACAATTAATTAAAAATTTTCTCATTGATTTAGCGTACATAAAAATCATTTTTCAAGATTTATTTTACCTGTAAACTACTTACAGCCTTTTTTTCACCCAAGTAAATGATCAATGATCAAGATCCTTTAGAATTAGTTTACGTTTGCCCAATTTCAAAACACAGTAACTGACAATTTTAAGATTTTTGAAAATTTTTCTTATTAGAAAAAAGTTTGCACGCCAAATTGATAAAAAATTTAATTTAGGAATAGAAAATACTTGAATATAAATATTTTTAATAAAAAGTACTTGAAATTAAGGTCTAAAAGTTATAAAAAATGCAGCAATACTAAAAACAATCAGGTATAAAAATTTTTCAGTTACTGTGTTTTAAAATTGTGTCTAAAATCTAAATTCAACCCTTTTTTTCTAACTCAGTAGACTAATTAATTCCAGTAATTAATACCTGTAATTATATTATTATAATTACTAGCAACATGTGCTACTTAGATTAATTTTTGTAACCATTTAATTGGCCATAAATCTGTTGAGTTTATTAATAAAAAAATAAATAAATTTATTAATAAATGACGAAGAATATAAATGTTTTTTTTAAATTCGTTATTTTTACTATTAACCGCAGAACAATATTCCGAATTAAATTTTTCTTATTACTTACACCGAGAAGACAAATTTATTTTTAAAAAAATGAGCAATGTTATAATAAAAAATTAATTTTTTGAAAATGAAAAAAAAAATTATTCTATTTTTCAATTGAAGAAATAAAAATTTTTCTCACAGTAATTTTGTTATTAAAAAAAAAGTTTTTTATAAAAAATCTACAAATTTAGGAGAAAAAAAAAATTTTGAATGAAAATTCGCAAGTTGTTTATTTAAAATTATTTTTTTTAGTTTTTGAAGTTTAAAAAAAAAATATTTACTGTGTTATTAACTGCTTACACTTATATTATACTATAGTACTTAGAGAATTAATCATTATGATTATTACCGATTTTTTAATAAATAATATCTAATTTATTTCCCAACTCAATCATTACGAAAATGAGCAAGCGTTAAAATTTTTTTGTAAGCGATAATGATAATTTAGGTTTATAAAAGAGTGTACAAAGTCGACTACTTATTTGCGAGGTCTTATCTCAATGCTCGCACACGGAATCCATGCAATTCAGCTCGCGGAAAAAATTCTTAACAAGGTTGTGATTGTCAAGGTCGACGTTCACGTAAATCGCCCACCTGATGACTTACGTCTCAATGGTCGTCATATCAAGGACGAACGTAGATTCAATTTAGCTATTAATTGCTCTATTACTACGAGAAATAACAACATCAATCAGTACATTACAATTCGATCAATTAACACTCATGCACTCACACACTCATGACATCCGATATAAGAAACAAAACGTTGGGAAAATCCACAAGTGCACTGATAGAAAAATTTAGTACGGAGTAATAAACTGATTTAGTAACAAAATTTTTAGTCATTTATTTGGGTGAAAAAAATATTTTTTACCCAATATTATTTGTTACAGTTTCATAAATCATTTTTTTATTCTAAATAAATTATATCAACATAAACAAAGCCTTATTACATGGAAATAAATATTTGTTTCCACCAAATAATATTTAGTACACTGATAGAACGATTTCTTAGTATTTAAGAAGATTTCTTTGTATTTAAGAAATCATTTCTTAAACATCATTTCTTAGCACTTAAAAAATATTTCTTAGTATTTAAGAAATATTTCTTTGTATTTAAGAAATATTTCTTAGTAGTTATATTTCTTAATATTTAAGAAATATTTCTTTGTATTTAAGAAATATTTTTTAAATATTAAGAAATGATGTTTAAGAAATGATTTCTTAAATACAAAGAAATCTTTTTAAATACTAAGAAATCCTTTTATCAGTGTAGTAGGTACTAAATATTTTTTTGGTAAGTATTGTCGGTAGATGGCTATGCTTTAATTCCAATGTGATACATAGTCTATTCACTGACTCAGATTATTTTATTGAGCTCGATTTTGGAAGATTTATCTTCCCTTTGAAAACACACATACTCCCAAATGGCTTATATGTCATTTCTCAGTAGAGTTTAGTTTAAATTTTTCAATTTGTCTATTATTGATATGTTAAAATCTTGTTTAATTTTAAATTTTATAAATGTCTCAAATGAAAAATTATAATTTAATGAGATTATTTTCTTTATAATACCGTATATTTTTACTTAAAATTATTTATTTCAATTATTTTGATTTATTTTGAGTAAAAAAGTTAGGTTGTACGCTAAAATTAGTTAAAAAATGAATTTCTTTAATACCAATAAACGATTTATTGAGTAACAATAAATAATTTTTTAAATACTACTAAATATTTATTTGGTGGAAATAAATTGGCTTTAATAAATTATTTAGTAACTATTACTAAATATTTAGTAATGAAAGGTTTATTACTAAATCATTTAGTAACTACACTGATAAAAAGATTTAGTACGGAGTACTAAACTGATTTAGTAACAAAATTTTTAGTCATTTATTTGGGTGAAAAAAATATTTTTTACCCAATATTATTTGTTACAGTTTCATAAATCATTTTTATATTCTAAATAAATTATATCAACATAAACAAAGCCTTATTACATGGAAATAAATATTTGTTTCCACCAAATAATATTTAGTAGTAGGTACTAAATATTTCTTTGGTAAGTATTGTCGGTAGATGGCTATGCTTTAATTCCAATGTGATACATAATCTATTCACTGACTCAGATTATTTTATTGAGCTCGATTTTGGAAGATTTATCTTCCCTTTGAAAACACACATACTCCCAAATGGCTTATATGTCATTTCTCAGTAGAGTTTAGTTTAAATTTTTCAATTTGTCTATTATTGATATGTTAAAATCTTGTTTAATTTTAAATTTTATAAATGTCTCAAATGAAAAATTATAATTTAATGAGATTATTTTCTTTAGAATACCTTATATTTTTACTTAAAATTATTTATTTTAATTATTTTGATTTATTTTGAGTAAAAAACTTAGGTAGTACGCTAAAATTAGTTAAAAAATGAATTTTTTTCAATACCAATAAACGATTTATTGACTAACAATAAATAATTTTTTAAATACTACTAAATATTTATTTGGTGGAAATAAATTGGCTTTAATGAATTATTTAGTAACTATTACTAAATATTTAGTAATGAAAGGTTTATTACTAAATCATTTAGTAACTATTACTAAATCTTATTGAATAGAACTAAATCTTTCTAACAGTATACTAACTTTAAATGAAATTTATTGGGGTCTTGAGAAAAATTTTAAAGTATATCAATAATCTTATAATGATTTATAATTTTCTTCTTATTTACCTGAAATATTTTTTAGAGATCTATTTTAAAAAATCAGTAAATATAAATTAATCTTTGATTTAACGTCCATCTTTATTGTTTATTAAATTAGACAATTCAGTAATTTCTAACGATGCAATCAGCTGTATAAAGGTGATTGTTTTCAGTACGATCAAAAATCAACTAAAATAATTTTAATTATACCAAGTAAAATAATAAATAATTAATTTAAACGGTCGATAACACCATTGTTTTTTAATGCAATTAATTAAATTGCATTGTTCGGATAATATTTTAAAGAATTATTTATTATGGTATCTACTTTAATAATATAAGTATTATAATTTTAAATATAAAAAAGGGTGTTCTCTCATATAGCTCTATGTTAAAACTTTATTTTTCAATCGTTAATAACTTTTTTAAATTATCGATAAAGAGTTTTTAATTTTTTAGGGAAGATATGTACACGAATAAACTTGTCAAAACTTAAAAATATTAATTTTTATCTACTATATTTACGTATAAACTTTCTTAAGCGTAAATGCACGAAGAATATGCACTATTTTGGCTTTAAAATCAATGAAAAATTTCTTACTAAATAATTTAGTAACTATTACTAAATCTCATTAAATACAACTAAATCCTTCTATCAGTGTATTTAAAAAAATTAATTTTCTCTCAATATATATCAAATAAATTTTATAACATAATTATTTTTTGTTACCCATTTATATTATCGAAACATGATGATACTATTTATTAAGCACTAGTACCACCCATAATTTTAATATAAAAATTTAACAGCACATATTATATTGCATTGTCTCGTATTTAGTAATAAAATAAAGTTAGCAATAAATTTGAGAAATAATCTCTTATTACTTATATTTTTCACTTTTATTTTTTAGTAATACTTTATATTTAAGTCAGTGTATATTTTATGATTTAATAAATTTATAAATATATATATATATATATATATATATATTAGTATACATCAAGTCGATTACCATGACGTCAGTGAATCGCGAGATGAAGTTCAAGGTTAGTGTGCTTGAATGCACAACCCACGCGAACACGGAAAATAGAAAGAGGGCAAATGAGTTTTCCCAGACCATGGTGATAAAAACGTCACGTTTACAATTATTGTTTTTCAGGATGATATACTTTTATTTATTACAGCTAATAATAATTTTTTATTTTTATTTCTTCATTTCTTTATATGATTGTTTTTCTTGGTAACAATTAGAAAATTAATTAGATATTTATTTATAGTAATTAATTTATTAATATTAATAAATTATAGTAAGATGATAAGCCCACTAAATTTTTAAAAAGCTCTAGAGAACAACAAAAAAAAAAAAAACCTGTCAATTATTCTTAATTTTCGCTTTTAAATTTTTATTTTTATGTAAATTTTGTTTAATATTTTACTAATTTAAAGCAATAGAAATTTTTTATTTTTTATTATGAATATTTCGCAAATTAAAATCAGTAATTATTTTAAATTCAACAATTTTAAACTCGAAAAAAAATTGAATTTTATTTTTGATAGTAATTATAAAGATTTTTTTTAAGCTTAACAATTTTTTCTCTAATAGTAGAAAATTAAAACTGTAATCAAAAATAAATTTTTCGAATCGATCGATTTTTTGTAGAGTTGAAGCTATTCATGGGGTATTACCAAATTTTTTATTAAAAATTAATGTATGAACTATTTGTTGTAAAAAGATTGAGTCTTATTCATTTAGTTAGTTAATTTTATCTCTAAATTACTTTTTATAAACATTTTGATTACTTTTTATTAAGTTAGTACCCTCGGTTAGAGATTTACCGTTCAGAATTTTATGAAATTTGACATACTAGTAAATTATAGTAAAATAATAAGCCCACTAAGTTTTAGAAAAGCTCAAGAGAACCACTTAAAAAATATTTACCTTTTAAAGCTTTAGAGATAAACATTGTCGTATAAAAAATTACAGTTTTTATTTTATTTTACAAAAAGTTACCTTTAAATTTAAATAAAAATTTAGGTGATGAAAATAAATGACATATTGAATACTTTGCGTAATTAAAAGTTCAGATTCAGAGCATATGATGGTAATAATTGATAAAAAACTTTAAAAAATTATCTCTGTCACTCTTTCTCTATTTCGACTTTGCATAAAAAAATCAACTACGTTCATCAAATAAGGCTTTGTATGGAACATTTTACACTTGTGGTACCTGTAGTACTACTTTAAGTAAATTTTATTTGATTCGAGAATTTTTTTCTTGATTCAAGATAATTTCTTTAGCCAGTACTTGCACAGAAAGAAAAATTTCTTGACTGGAGGACAAAATTCTTGGCTCAAGAAAATTTTCGGGTGCCTGAAGGAAGACCGAAGTTGTGTTGGCCGAAGTAAAATTTTTCTTGAAATTCTATTCTTGGTCGAAGTTATTTTTTCTTAATTCAAATTATCATAAATACTTGATACAATAAATTTTTATATTTGATCAAGATTTTTAGATACTTTAGGGAAGCAGCGCCACCTACTTCAACTAAGAAAAAAATTTTCTCACCTTGAGAAAATTTTTCTCGAGAATATTTGATACCCATTTTATATTATTTTAGCGTGCAATTATACATATTGAATGAAAACAAATGATTAAATATTATTTGATCTTTCCATTTGACATGTTAATCAATAAAAAAATTAATAAAAATTTACTTCTATTTTTATATTTAATTTTTTGGAGCAAGAGAGAAATTTTCTCAAGATAAGAAAATTAACTTCTATCAAGAACTAAATTTTTTGGAGCAAGAGGCTGAATTTTCTCAAAACAACAAGATTTTCTTGACTTAAATAAATTTTTTTGGATCAAGATACGTATTTCTTAAAATTAGAGAATTAATTTTGTTGGAATAAGTGAAATTTCTTGTCAAAAAAAATTTTTTTTTCACTCAAGAAAATAATTAGGAAAAATATTTTCTTGGCTCAAGTGAACCTTTTTTCTGTGTACAGATTTAGAGCATGTGATAGTAATAATTAACAAAAAACTTTCAAAAGTTATCTCTGTTTCTCTTTCTTTAATGCGACTTTTCATATAAAAATCAATTATGTAAATTAAATAACCCTTTTTATGGAACATTTTACACTTGTGATACTTAACAATAAAATTTTTTAATTTTATTAAAAAAGAAAAATAGTAATCCCTATTATAAAATTTAAAAATTCACACATTGAGATAATACCCGGTAACTGACATGCAAATAATCCAAATCTCATTACTTAGAAGCTACAATTTACAATTTACAGCAGCCTACAATAATCTAAATTTAATGTTGTTTACTCGAATACATCCGCTTATAATTTTATCACTGCAATAATAATTTATAATTTATGCCCCGAGCAAATTAAAACTTAATTATAATGTCAGTCAATGCTAATTTTAAATCATGAAATGTATGTATTATTAAAAATTTATAATTAACTTTATATTTGATGTCAGTATTGAGTATAGAGAGGAATACATGCAGATATTAAATGACACAGGTGAATGTTTCGATACAATAAGGTTGATTTGACTTACGAACAATTGATCGCAATATCAACAGTAATACAAATAATTTCCGCATTTTTTTTTGTTTATACGACACATGACATATGATACTCGTGATTATATTATGTATTCATATGTGAACGACATGTAAGGATATTTTTCAACATTTACATTCATGTGTCAATGCCAGAATTATATAACAATTCAATTATTCTTTATACAATTTTTTTAATTAAAAAAAAATTAGTTCGGTCTTTTCATAATAAATTATCGCTGTTCTTCAAGATTTTATTTATTTATTTATTTTTTTTTTTAATATCTTGTCATAAAAAATAGAAATTATTTTGAAAAAAATTGAAATTTAAAGCTTAAATTTTGACACAAAACAAATTTTGAAAATTTTAAGTATTATTTTTATGTGAAAAATGCAAATTCTCAATTTAAAAAAAAAAATTTTTTTCTGTAACTTTTAAATAAAGTAACAGTAGTTTTATAATTTTTAACATAAAGGAAATTTAATTTACGACATAAAAAAGAATGAAATTAATAACTTTATTATAAATAATTTTTTATTGTTTTATTATCATTTTAAAGTTAATCTTAAAGTATATTATATTATGTTATTCGTTCTTTTTTACCTGCACGTAAAAAATTAAATTAGGCAATTTACTTTTACAATGCAAAATGTTAAAAAATATAATAAGTATAAGTCAAAACTAATAATTTAATATTGAAAAAAGTGTTTTAGAGCGTTTACTATAGTAAATATTAAACTGTAACTTCTTAAAAATTATAATTATAAACTATATATATAGCGTCAAGTAATAAAAAAAAGTATTGAGACAATTAATTACAGTTTAATTTAACTTAATACACGGAAAAAATAAAACAGGAATAATTACAGTATAAAATGTAAAATCGGTCCCGTCGGAATCAAAACTAGAAAAATTACAGTTTGAAATAACATTTTTCTAAATTCAATTTTTGAATTTAATTTTCAGCACTTTCAATGTAAATATTACATTTTACAATATAATTCATATAAAATCTGTAATAATTACAATCTGAAACTGTAATTTTTCCAGTTTTCATCACGAAGCGCCACGTTGCCATTATATACTGTAATTTTTCGAGTTTTCTTCTTTCCGTGTAAAAATTAACGTTGGCAATTTTAAATTCAAAACTCACTATAAAAATTTAGTACATGGAGAGAAATTTATAGGAACCTTTTCAAAAATTATGGGAATGATTCCTATAATAAAATGATCATTATACACGGAGAAAATTTTATAGTAGAGTTTATTATCTAGTTATGTTAAAATCTATTAACTGAATTCGATAGTAGTAAATATTATTTAAATAATTAAGTAAACCATCTGAATTGTAGTATTTACCATCCTGATGGTAACTACTATTATTATAATGATAATCAGTAATAATAACTGTTATTATTTTGATTAGCTACTACACTGATAGAAGGATTTCTTAGTATTTAAAAAGATTTCTTTGTATTTAAGAAATCATTTCTTAAACATCATTTCTTAGTATTTAAAAAATATTTCTTAAATACAAAGAAATATTTCTTAAATATTAAGAAATATAACTACTAAGAAATATTTCTTAAATACAAAGAAATATTTCTTAAATACTAAGAAATATTTCTTAAATGCTATGAAATGATGTTTAAGAAATGATTTCTTAAATACAAAAAAATCTTCTTAAATGCTAAGAAATCCTTCTATCAGTGTACTATTATCAAAATCGTAATTCCTAATATAACCTGATGGTTGTAGTTACCATCAGTAATAATAATAACTACTATCTAAGCTAGTAAAAAATATTAAAAAAATTAAGAATCTGCGTTACCGTAGATGCATTTTTTTTTTAATTTGAAATTTCCAAAAAAATCGAAATTTTCAATAAAATTCAAATTAATATTAAAAAAATATTTTAAATCTTCAAAAAAATCAAATTTTCAAAAATAAATTTGAAGAGAATTTAAAATATTTTAATATTTCAAGGAAAAAAATGTACATTAGCTAAAATATAGATCTAAGTAAAGGATTTAATTATGTAAAATTATATTATTTTTTTTTCAGAATTTTTACAATCTGAGATGGTTACAGTTACCATCTTCGATTGTAACAGCTATACCCGAGTCAGAATAATGAACCTATATGAGCCTACATGAACCTACATGAGCCTACAGAATAATTTTCAATTGTTTTGATCGATATTATTCAATTTATAAATTGAATTTTTAAGTTTTTTTATCAATAAATTTTTAGTTACTATTTAAATTTATTTGTATTATACTATTTAATATTGCTATAAGTATACTTTGCGAGGTTATATTGATCAATCAAAACAATTAAAGATAAAAATATCGATCAAAACAATTAAAAATTGTCCTGTAGGCTCATGTAGGTTCATGTAGGCTTATGTAGGTTCATTATTCTGACTCGGGTAATTTATAATAATTACAATTATTATTTTTGATAGTAATCATTACCATTATTAATAGTAACTATTACAATTTTCAATGATACCACCTATTATTTTCTTACTAATTAATTTTATTACCATTTTAGATAGTAGGAGTAACTATTTTTGTATAGTTGGTAGTATAATTAATTTTTCTCCGTGTAGGTATCAATCCTATGCTCATTATGGGAACCATACCCATAATTTATTGGAAACATTCCTATACAATAATGGAATAGCGTCAATATATTATGGGAATAGTTCCTATAATATTATAAGAATGGTCTCTATATTATTGAAGGAATGGTTCCTATAATATTATAGGAATGGTTCCTATAATATTATGGAAATGACACACATAATAATAGAAAAATGTTTATGTTCATAATAATGGAGCAATCACATCAAAAATATAAACCAATTATTATATATTTTTTTGCTAATAAATTTTTTTTTGCAAATAAAAATTGATCTTTCACTAGAGTGAAAAAATTTCTGTTTCATAATTTTTATTCAGGTGTGTACTTAATCTTAGATTGTTTATTCCAACTCAGTTATTATTGTGTTAGATAATATTGAAAAATATTTTAGCAATTCTAAAGTTTCTCTAATAAAAGGGATATTTTCTCACTATACAATTAGAGGAACAAGGTAGATATGGACATTTATTGTTTATTTTTACAATTTCATTTTATTTTTAAAACAAATTATTTATTTACAATACATACGTTGAATATTTATTAAATCCACCTTTTGGGTATGTAACTTTTGCACGCCTCACAGCGCGAAGCGCGTGAGGTTGTGCTTTATACTCGACTCGTCAAGATCAAGCAATTTTGTGATCTTTAAATGCCTCTATCACAACCATATTACCCTAATTCAATAATATAAGTCGATGTACACCGAAAAACACTTAAATTAAACCATCTTTTACTTTCTAAAATCATTTCATGTTGCTATTTTGAAAAAAAAAACGTTTTGAAAAAAATTTTACGTGGACGTCCGGATGTCACCCCATTTTGGATGTACCAACGATTACTCCCGAACAAATTGATATTTCAAGACCGGACCTTTTTTATTAGTTTAAGAATTCGATGAACTGGGTCCGTATTTCATATCAGTGGCCTAGCTTATGTATTTTTTTTTAAATTGAATTTTTATTAAAATTCACGGATACAACCATACAAAGCCAAACGAACTTTTCTTATTTGTCACGTGAAAACTATGGCGCCACTTGATCAAGCTAGATTTATTTAGACTGCGTGCGCATATGACAAGAAAAAAGGGCGCCGATATTTAGAAAAAAAATAAAAAATACTCTGTAAGAAATTACTTAATTATAATTTTTTTTTTTTAATCAATTACACAATTAATTTTTTTCTTAAAAAATGATTGAGCGTTATGAGGCGTGCACTTTTGGATTTTCCAAACTTTTTATTATTTATATGAACAATATTACTTATTTTTATACACGCTTTATATTAGCTTCACTTGTATGTCAGTTTGTCAGTATGTCAGTAACTCTCCGTGGGTAATCTGCGCGCCTGCGGCCTTCCTTGGTTCTGGTAGCCGTTTCTCAGGCTCGCTCTCCGAAATCGAACTCTGATTCCCCGTATTTATAATATTTATAAATAATTATTTTTTATTAGCTTCACTTGTATGTCAGTATGTCAGTATGTAACTCTCCGTGGGTAATTTGCGCGCCTGAATATTTTTGATAATCAACAAATAATAGTTTAAAAAAACTAAAAAATCACGCTTTTATAAATAAACCAAACTAAAAAGTAAAAATAAATAATAGTTTAAAAACTAAAAATACGCTTTTATAGAAAACCAAACTAAAAATGGAAAATAAATTTAAATTAAGAATAGTGTTAAAAATTTCAATAAATATAAATTAATAATAGTGTAAATAAAAAAATGTATTTTATTTTAAAAAAAGCGTGGGGTGCTTTTTAAGATATTATCAAAATGATAATCACTCTACTCATATCTGTCAATAAAATATTTATAACTATTGACACCATGCACCTCACGCTTTTTTTAAAATAAAATACATTTTTTTTATTTACACTATTATTAATTTATATTTATTGAAATTTTTAACACTATTCTTAATTTGAATTTATTTTCTATTTTTTAGTTTGGTTTTCTATAAAAAGCGTGTTTTTAGTTTTTTTAAACTATTATTTATTCATATTTCAAATGATGTTATTGGGAAGCAAGTAAAATTATCGAAATTATTAATAATTTCAAATGCTTCAAAGTGGTCATCGAAGTCACAAATAACTTGAATTGTAATAATAAATATCTCAATATTATTAAGCATCATCACTATAATATTATGGGAATGGTTCCTATAATATTATAGAAAATATTCCTATACATTATGGGAACTATTCCTATATATATTATGGGAATCATGCCGATATTACAGTTATAATTATAGGTATCGTTCCTATAATTATAGGAACCATTCCCATAATTATAGTAAGATTTCCCAAAAATTATGTACAATTAGGTACAATGCCCATAATTTAAGTAATCGCTCCTAAAATGGTATAGAAAAACATTTCATTAAAATTATAGGAATGATTTCCATATTTTTTTCTCCGTGTAGTCTTTTTTGATAATTTTTCCATATCATACTATCCTTTATTAAAAAGTTGATGAGTAAAATTTGTAAAAATATTGATTAATTGAATTGTCAATAATAAACATTGTAACAGAAGTGCGCAAAGCGTTTTTATATTATTGTTTCATATAGTATTTATTATAAATCGATTATTATCTATTATAGTTTAGTTTATTGCGAGTAATATTTAATTAGTGCACAGAAAAAAAATTTACTCGAGTCAAGTAATTTTGAAAAACTTAATTTTCTTGATTCGAAACTATGAAATCCTTCAAAATTACTATTTTGATTCAAAAATTTTCTCTTGATTTAAATTAATTTTTTTTTTGGGTGATATCGCCTATCATCTTCTTAGTATAGAAGAAATTTCAATAATACAAATTTTTTAATAAAAATTTCAAACTATTTTCATATTAATTAAGAAGAAGGTATGCAGTGTCAAATAAAATTTTTTTTTTTTTAATTAATCAAGTATCAAAAAATAAAAAATATTAAAAATTTAGAATCAATTTACTATTTAATAATCTAAACATTTGTTAATTTTCTTAAATTTAATTAATTAAACGCAACCCGTTACAATTTCTACACTTTTTAAATTTGAAAAATTTTCTTATATCTTCAATGGTAGCGATACTAATTTATATTCACGAATTAGACAAGTCCTGCTATTATTAAAATTAATATTGGATAAATATAATTATAAAAATTGGATAAATAAAATTATAAAAATTGGATAAATAAAATATAAAAATTGGATAAATAAAAAATTTAGTAAATAAAGAGAGAATTCAGACATTATAACAAATAATCGAACATAAGTTGGAAGTTCATCGACGAGTTTAAATTGATAGTTTCAAGTGCACGTCGACCTTCGACCGGGCCAATACCAAGTGCATAAGGAGCCTGCAGCCAGCGAGAGCAAGAGAAAATAAGGTCAAGGCTGAGGACCTAGAGAGCGTATTGTTGACGTAAAAACACATGGACAGACAAAAGTGTGTATAGATGTACACATGCTCACTAGGTTCAACACAAGTCGAGTCTCGAATTGAGCGAGATGCGCGCGTTTCGACGCCTGCGTCGCGACGCCTGCTCCCGAGCCATGGCCAAGGTCCCTTTCGGTCACGGGCAAGCTACAGCTACGCAGTAGCTACATGTACACTAGAAGAGGAAGCTAATGATATATAATTGAACAGAGAAGGAATCACTCTGTTATTGAGGTAGTGCAGGTGCATATCTCGCTCCGTTCAGATTGTCTGCTCTCCTCTACGAAGTGCTCGAGGGTCGAGGTCATCGATAGTTGAGTTTGATATAACAGGATATTACATATAGTTATATTGCATTCAATTAATAATAGAGCTCGATAATTACTTGTCAAACTGTTAATAAGTAATTGATAAGCCTATTGTTTAATAACTAGATCGATTAAAAGAAGTATAGATTTTTTGATGATCAGCTAACGCTGATCATCTTTAAAAATCTAGAGGAGGTACAGTCAAATGAGTAGTAACTTTTAATAAAATTTATTGGGGCCTTGAGAAAAATTTTAAAGTATATCAATAATCTTATAATGATTTATAATTTTCTTTTTCTTTACCTGAAATATTTTTTAGGGATCTATTTTAAAAAATCAGAAAATATAAATTAGTCGTTGATTTAACGTCCATCTTTATTGTTTATTAAATTAGACAATTCAGTAATTTCTAACGATGCAATCAGCTGTATAAAGGTGGTTGTTTTCAGCACGGTCAAAAATCAACTAAAATAATTTTAATTATACCAAGCAAAATAATAAATAATTAATTTAAACGGTCGATAACACCATTGTTTTTTAATGCAATTAATTAAACTGCATTGTTCGGATAATATTTTAAAGAATTATTTATTATGGTGTCTACTTTAATAATATAAGTATTATAATTTTAAATATAAAAAAGGGTGTTCTCTCATATAGCTCTATGTTAAAACTTTATTTTTTAATCGTTAATAACTTTTTTAAATTACACCGGCACACAAAAAAAAAAAAGTTGTCTGTACTTGGGACGCGCCACATATATTCCCATGTAATTTGACCCGCTGAACCCGAATTTGAGGTCCGTTTGGCCCCTACACCCTAGGATTTTGAGAAAACTGTAAAAAACCGAAAAAAAACGGGAAAATTGGGGGTTTTGGTGATTGAAAAATTTTTTTAGATTCTAACTATGCATGATTTTCATGTATTTCGATCTGCTTTATACTTATCTGAAGTGTACTCAGACCAGCAGCCATTAAAAGTCTAAGTAAATCCCGAAAACCCATGAAAATTGCGAAAAAAAACAAAAATTCCCAATATTGTGATAAAAAAATGTATTGAGCTAAATATATGATGATTTTCATGTAGGTTTATCGACGACATATAAATCTCCAACTTTTATAACTCAGACGTCTCGAAAACATCAAACAAATGTGCAAAAACCCCGAAAATTGGAAAAAATCAAATGTAATATGATAAAAATCAAGTTATTATTTAAAATAAATAAAAAAATCATATCATTCGATCTGTGGTGCATAAAAAGTATTTCGTCCTAAGACTTAAAAAAAATTAATTTTTTCGGAAAATATCATCAAAACCCTTTGGATTTGAATTTTAATTCGTTCTCCGCTTATATCTCACCCTTTTATCTTCAAACGTCCTGCATAAAGGGTTTCTCTTTTGTTTCCTCTCTTCTTCGGGTAAATCTCTCTTCAGAGTCCAACAATGATCTGCCATCATATTTACATCCCACGTTCCTTGATATCGTTTTTCCATCACACTAATGTCTTGATGGAATCTCTCACCTTGCTCTTCACTAAAATCACCAAGATTTTCAGGAAAGTGTGAAAGATGAGAATGTAAATAGTGCAATTTTGTATTCATTAAGCAACCTAAAGTATTATAGTTGTATAACAACTCGTCAACTAAAGTTGCGTAGTTATCACTTTTCGTATTCCCTAAAAATTGCTGTGATACTTCCTTAAAACTTCCCCAAGCTGCTCTCTCAATCTCGTTCATCTCATATTCAAGATTAGCATCCTGGAATAGAGTCCGAATTTGGGGTCCATCAAAAATTCCTTCTTTTAATTTAGCGTCACTTATAGCTGGAAATTTTTCGCCCAAGTACTTAAAACAGTTTCCATCTTTATCCAGAGCGTTGACAAATTGCTTCATAAGGCCAAGCTTGATATGAAGTGGGGGCAGCAAGTACTTGGAAGGATCAATTAGAGATTGTCGCGTAACATTGTGAGAACCAGGATTCAAATTTGTTCTTGTTGGCCATTCTTTTTGAATGTAATGATTCTTTCGGTCTCGGCTATCCCACAAACATAAGAAGCAGGGGTACTTTGTGAACCCCTGATTGTTGGCCTAGCAATATTGTTGCAATTTTCAGATCACCACAAACCTTCCATTGATGTTCTGAATAGTTTATTTTATCTAATACAACCTGTAAATTGTCATAAGTCTCCTTTAGTTTAGTCGAATGAGCTACTGGAATCGGTGCCAATAAGTTTCCATTATGAAGAAGCACAGCTTTAAGACTTCGCCTAGAGGAGTCAATAAAAAGCCTCCATTCTTCGTCTTTGTAAGTGTTTGGCTTCAACTCATCGATCAGTCCTTTTACATCTGAACAGTACACAAATGAATTTTCGCTGTCTTTTGTAAAATACTTCCGGAACTCTTTTTCCCTATCACGATAAAAATAAGCTGTTGTATTTTTAGCTAATAAATTTTTCCTTAAAGCTGAGGCTAAATGTTCAGCTTTTACCTTAGATAGTCCTAAGTCTCGTACAAGGTCATTCAATTCAAGTTGATCGAAGACTTCAGGGTCTTTACTTCTAGGAACACCACTCGGGATGTATTCTTCATCCTCAGAATGGATCTCTTCGGGTTCAGGATCGATTTCTTCAAAGTTATCTTCAACTTCCATCTCTTCATGTTCATTCACTGGTTCAGGAGCTGCAGGTTCTTCGACATTCAAAACTTTTTCTGCTGGCACAACTGATGTTACGTTGGCATATTGAATTTTATGTTTGGTTGTCGAAGAAAAACCTGAAACTTCCGTCGTGCAAAAATAGCAGTTTTTGACTCGTTGGTGCAGACCAAATCACAGGTTTTGAAAATTTCAAGCACTGTTTACTTTTCGTCTGCTCCCAACGAGTAAGCATCGTGTGACACCGATTGCAAAGTGAATGTGGTACCCAAGTTGCTTCCCAGTTCGTAATCTGGATACCGAAGCAGGTTTCGTAGACATTTTTCAATTTGTTTGAAAAAGATCTACGACTTTTCGTTACTTCAAATTCTCCACATATGTAACAGAAGCAATTGGAGTTTTTGTTACATATGTGAGAGACACTTCTTGTCATATTAAACGCTTCAGAAGCCAAGTCACCCACTAATGAAGAGCTGCAGTCACTTGATGACGACGCCTGCGAGCCTGCTTTCTCACTCTGACCAGACGCCGATACTGGGATTCCGGGTCCCTGCATCGTAAAACACTTATTACTTGTGCCTGCCATGACGGCATTCAAGCCGTTAACCCAGGGACTATGCCAGACGGTCCTGTTGCCCGCCGTCACCACGTGGAGGTGCCCTGGTTACAGGCACAAGCATTTAAGCAAGAAATCGATTCTGAGCCCAAAAGTTCCTAGAAGTGAAAACCCTGAAACATCCACTTAAAAGAAAAAAAATTTATTAACTAAAAATACAACAGCTTATTTTTATCGTGATAGGGAAATACAAATCTGATAACATTTTTAAAACGGCGAAAATTCATTAGTGGACTGTTCAGATGTAAGAAGTTTGATTGATGAGTTAAAGCCGAACACTTTCAGGACGAGGAGTGAAAGTTTTTCATTGCTTTGTCTAAGCGAAGTCTCAAAGCACCGACTCCAGTAGCTCATTTGACCAAAAATCATTGAAAAGTTTGTGGTGATCTGAAAATTGCTACACTAGTTAAGCCAACAATCTGGTTCACAATATATCCCTTCTTGTATGTTTGTAGGATAGTCACGATCGGAAAATTCCCTACAGTAGAAAAGAACGGCCAACAAGAAAGAATTTGAATCATGGTTCTCACAACGTTATGCGAGAATCTCTCATTAATCCTTACAAGTACTTGCTGCCACCACTTTATATCAAGCTTGACCTTATGAAGCATTTTGTCAAAGCTCTCGATAAAAATGGCAACTGTGTTAAGTACTTGGACGAAAAATTTCCAGCTATAAGTGACAATAAATTGAAAGAAGGAATTTTTTATGTACCCCAAATTCGGACTCAATTCCAGGATGCTAATCTTGAGTATGAGATGCACAAGATTGAGAGAGCAGCTTGGGGAAGTTTTAAGGAAGTATCTCGAAATTTTGTAGGGAATGTGAATACAAAATTGCACTATTTACAATCTCATCTTTCACACTTTCCTGAAAATCTTGGTAATTTCAGTGAAGAAAGAGAAGAAACATTCCATCAAAACATGAGTGGATGTCAATATGATGGTAGATCATTGTTGGACTCTGAAGAGAGATTTACCCGAAGAAGAGAGGAAACGAAAGAGAAACCCTTTATGCAGGACGTTTGAAGATAAAAGGGTGAGATATAAGCGGAGAACGAATTAAAATTCAAATCCAAAGGGTTTTGATGATATTTTCCGAAAAAATTAATTTGTCTTACGTCTTAAGCCGAAATGCTTTTTCTGGATGCACCTCGGATCGAATGATATGATTTTTTATTTATTTTGAATAATGACTCGATTTATATTATATTACATTTGATTTTGTTCCTATTTTCGGGGTTTTTGCACATTTGTTTGATGTTTTCGAGACGTCTGAGTTATAAAAGTTGGAGATTTATATGTCGTCGATAAACCTACATGAAAATCATCATATATTTAGCTCAATACATTTTTTATCACAATATTGGGAATTTTTGTTTTTTTCGCAATTTTCATGGGTTGTTCGGGATGTACTTAGACTTTTAATGGCTGCTGGTCTGAGTACACTTCAGATAAGTATAAAGCAGATCGAAATACATGAAAATCATGCATAGTTAGAATCTAAAAAAATTTTTCAATCACCAAAACCCCCAATTTTCCCGTTTTTTTTCGGTTTTTTACAGTTTTCTCAAAATCCTAGGGTGTAGGGGCCAAACGGACCTCAAATTCGGGTTCAGCGGGTCAAATTACATGGGAATATATGTGGCGCGTCCCAAGTACAGACAACTTTTTTTTTTTTGTGTGCCGGTGTTATTGATAAAGTTTTTAATTTTTTAAGGAAGATATGTACACGAGTAAGCTGGGGTCTTGAGAAAAATTTTAAAGTATATCAATAATCTTATAATGATTTATAATTTTCTTTTTATTTACCTGAAATATTTTTTAGGGATCTATTTTAAAAAATCAGAAAATATAAATTAGTCGTTGATTTAACGTCCATCTTTATTGTTTATTAAATTAGACAATTCAGTAATTTCTAACGATGCAATCAGCTGTATAAAGGTGGTTGTTTTCAGTACGGTCAAAAATCAACTATAATAATTTTAATTATACCAAGCAAAATAATAAATAATTAATTTAAACGGTCGATAACACCATTGGTTTTTAATGCAATTAATTAAACTGCATTGTTCGGATAATATTTTAAAGAATTATTTATTATGGTGTCTACTTTAATAATATAAGTATTATAATTTTAAATATAAAAAAGGGTGTTTCATCATATAGCTCTATGTTAAAACTTTATTTTTTTATCGTTAATAACTTTTTTAAATTATCGATAAAGAGTTTTTAATTTTTTAGGGAAGATATGTAGACGAGTAAACTTGTCAAAACTTAAAAATATTAATTTTTATCTATTATATTTACGCATGAACGTCCTTAAGCGTAAATGCACGAAGAGTATGCTCTATTATGGCTTTAAAATCAAATTCCCGATCTTGTCACATTAAATTGTATTAAACAGTCATAATAGAGAGGAAGGAGGGGGAAAATTGGGTACTTAAGAAAATGATAAGTTTTTGAGACTCTAATATATTGGATTCTTTTTTTTTAATGCGTTAAAAGTAAATGAAACAAATTTTCAATTGCTGTTAAAAAATATTTTTCATTTTTTGCGGGAAAATTGGAGTAATTATTTCCCGAGGAAATAAAAAAATAAAATTCTCATCGACAATTAAGCTGGAAAAACTAATTTTAAGCCTCATAGTTTTTTTTTTCTTTAACACTATATAAACGAAATTTTTTAAGAATTAAATTGAGGATATTAAAAAGAAGTTTTAATGATAAAAAAAAAAATATTATTACTTTCAGAATTTTTATTGAAATGACTCAACTATATACAATTCAAAGAATATTTACTAGTATTTATTTTATCGCCGATCTTCTTTACACGATAAATATATATGAACTGTACAGAACCCAAACGTCTTTCTATTTCTATACTCTATTGAAAGACTCTCCGCCAACAACTCCGATATGGTGTACTGGTTAGCATATCTGGCTTTCACCCAGAAGATCCGGGTTCGATTCCCGGTATCGGAAATTTTTTTCTTTGAAATTGCAATTTTTTCATTTAAAATTTCAATATTATATATGAAAAAAATTTTTTTCTAATAAACAAAAAGAAGTCCTGTTAGTAGATTATATATAGACTTAAATAATTTGTGTAATTTTTTTTTTAATTTAGTAATATATTAAAGTACTACAAAACTTTATAGATTAATTAACAAGTTTAGTGTATTAAAATTTTTTAATTAAAAAATTATTGAATAAATTTTTTATTAAAAATATTGTTGAATTTTTTCTTAAATAAATTTTTTATAACAAAATCGCTGAATTTTTTTTTAAATACATTTTTCATCTTAGTGTAGTGTTAATGAAATTAATTTTTGAAATTTGGTAATCAAAAAATTATTAAATAACTTTAAAAAATAAATTTTTTATTAAAAAATTGCTAAATTAAAAAAAAAATTATTCTTTTGGCTTAGTGTAGTGTTAATACAATTAATTTTTGAAATTTTTCATTCCAAAAATTACTGAATTTTTTTTTTTTAATAATTTTTTTCTCAGTGTATTTAATGCAATTAATTTTTAAAATTTTTTAACCAAAAAATTATTAAATAAATTTTTCATTATAAAATTGCTGAATTTTTTCTTAAATATTTTTTTTGTTTCAGTGTAATGTTAATACAATTAATTTTTGAAATTTTCTAATTAAAAAATTATTAAATAAATTTTTTATTCCAAAATTATTTGTATTAATATTAAAATTGTATTAAAATTGTTTGTATAAATTTTTTGTATTACAAAATTGTTGAATTATTTTTTAAATAAATTTTTCATCTCAGTGTAGTGTTAATAAAATTAATATTTTAAATTTTTCAATCAAAAGATTATTAATTAAATTAAAAAAATAAATTTTTTATTAAAAAAATAAATTTTTTATTAAAAAATTGCTAAATTTTTTCTTAAATAATTTTTTTTATCTCAGTGTCATTTTAATACAATTAATTTTTTTAATTTTTTAATCAAAAAATTATTAAATAAATTTTTTATTACAAAATTGCTAATTTTTTTTAAAATAATTTTTTTATCTAATGTAATATTAATACAATTAGTTTTTGAAATTTTTTTAATCAAAAAATTATTAAATAAATTTTTTATTACAAAATTACTGAATTTTTTAAAAAATAATTTTTTTTTCTCAGTGTAAATACAATTAATTTTTGAAATTTTTTAATCAAAAAATTATTAAATAAATAAAAAAAATAAATTTTTTTTACAAAATTGCCAAAATTTTTTTTTATCTCAATGTAGAGTTAATAAAATTATACTAACACCTTTTAAATTGAATAAATAATTGGCATCGTTTCTTTGATTCACGAAGAAAATAAACTTCTATTTACATATAAGATCAGATTATATATTCATTTGACATTTATTCTAGTTCCAAGAGTTCTGACCTTCAATAGACCCTCTGCTAGATTCTCATATATTTAATGACATTGAAAGATATAAACGTAAATAAATACTTAACTTAAATATTATACAAAATTATAAATGATCCACACAATCCATTAGTGTTAAATATGCGTACATAGAGTTAGTCATGCCCAGAAATATGTCATTTGTAGAAATAGATAAAAATAAATACATTTTAATCGTATAATCTATAATTCTATTACACGATTGTTTGCGGAGGTCTAATTACACGATAAAAAAGATAACATTGTGTGACAATTAATAGTTATGTGCATCCTTGAAATTTTCTAGTTAACTTTATTTTTTTAAACTCAGCATTACAATAAGTTATATGACGCGCGTAATTATGCCTCATTCTTATCTGTCAGTAAATGCGATATCGAAAGTAACCGCGAATTCCTTATTGCAAGCAAACGGTGGACTTAGCACTGCAACCTTGGCCTTGACATTGACCGCGGCGTCCCGACGCTACGCAGTTGCATCAGAGTGCACAATAACGCTATAAAAAACACAACTACTGCCATTTATACGTATTTATTGGGTCTGTGTGGGTATATCAGACTAAAGATGTGTAAGTACACTGTGCACTCGGTAGCAGCTAATAGGTGCGAGAAGGATAGTTTATATCAGCTATGAAGATAAAGATAGGTAGGCGGACAGTGTTGCACATTGATAAAATAATTCAATACTTCAAAATTTATCTCCGCTGACAAGTCACTTCCGCTTTTGTGTTAACAACTCAATTGTCACTAATTATAATCAAATTTTATGAAATCTTGTTGCTGCTATTTATACAGAAGAAAAATTAAATTGAATTGAAAAATTTTTGAAATAAGAAAATAATTTTGAAACATTTTATTGTTTTGAATCAAGTTAAATTTACTTGAAAAATTTATTAGTTTAAGAATTTTTTTGGTAATTATTCAGAAGTAGAGCTTTTTTTTTAAATAATAGTTAAATAGTTAAAATTTACTCGACATAACATTAAATATTACGATACAAAATTTTGAAAAGTATAAAAGCCAAAATTTATAATTTAATATTGAAAAAAGTGTTTTGGAGTGGTTACTATATAGTACACTGATAGAAGGATTTGTTTATATTTAATTAATAAATTATTTATTAAATACCATTTATTATATGTTAATAAATATTTGTTAACAGTTAACAAATATTTATTAACAGTTAATAAGTAATTTATTAAGTACAATTTATTAACTGTTAATAAATATTTATTAATGGTTAATGAATATTTGTTAACTGTTAACAAATATTTATTTAAAATAAAAAGCAAAAATAGCAATTTTCTTTTGACACTTTTTATAACTATATAGCTGGAGTACATGATAATAATTAAATTCACTAAATAAATTAACGTTTTTAATATTTAAAAATATAAAAGATAATTATGTAATGTAATATAATTAATGCAAATAATTTATAAAGATGATTTTTGTTTATAAGCAATCTTTATATCATATGAAATTGCAAGCGAAACAAATTCACTCAACAAAATATTTATTAACTGTTAATAAATATTTTTTAACTATTAATAAATACTTATTAACTATTAATAAATGTACTTTCCTCCCAAATAAATATTTATTGAATGTTAAAAAATATTTATTAAAATTTAATAAATTAAATAATTGTCTTCAAATGAATTATATTATTAATAGTTAATAAATCCTTCTATTAATATAAATATCAAACTGTAACTTGTTAAAAATAATAGTTTCAAACAGTGAAAATTACTGAGGCAATAATTATAATTTTGTTTTTATCGTTGCGGTTAAAATTTACTATTTCACTTAGTAAAAATTAACGTTAGCAATTGCACGCCTCATAGCGCGAAGTGCGTGAGGTTGTGCTTTATACTCGACTCGTCAAGGTCAAGCAATTTTGTGATCTTTAAATGTCTCTATCACAACCATATTACACTTATACAATAATATAAGTAGATGTACACGGAGAAAACACTTCAATTAAACCATATTTTACTTTCTGAAATCATTTCATGTAGCTATTTTGAAAAAAAAAAAACGTTTTGAAAAAAATTTTACGTGGACGTCCGGATGTCACCCCATTTTGGATGTACCAATGATTACTCCCGAACAAATTGATTTTTCAAGACCGGACCTTTTTTATTAGTTAACGAATGCGATGAACTGGGTCCGTATTTCGTATCAGTAGCCTAGTTTACGTATTTTTTTTTTAAATTGAAATTTTATTAAAATTTATTACGGTATAACCGTACAAAGACAAACGAATTTTTCTTATTTGTCACGTGAAAACTATGGCGCCACTTGATAAAGCTAGATTTTTTTAGACTGCGTGCGCATATAACAAGAAAAAAGGGCGCTGATATTTAAAAAAAAAAATACTCTGTAAGAAATTACTTAATTATAATCTTCTTTTTTTTTATCAGTTACACAGTTTATTTTTTCTTAAAAAATGAATGAGCGTTATGAGGCGTGCACTTTTGGATTTTCCAAACTTTTTTAAATTTAAAACTATTACTATAAAAATTTAGTAACCTTTCTTGATAATTTTTGGTAATTATGTAAAAGTGGGGCTCCGCCTATTTTTTAATGTAAAAAATCGAAAAATTGATCTTTTTGGATATTTTTTCTTTCAAATTGTTCTTCTTCACGGATTTATGGTAAAAATTATAAAAAGTATGAAAATTAAATATTTTGATGTTTTTTTTTTTTTAATGAAGTTCAAAATTTACGATTTTAGGTGTTTTTCAATGAAATGATGACGATGCTATATTATCCGGTTATTGAAATATTTTTTCTTTTAAAGAGCGATAAAAATAGAATAAATTAGAAAAAAAAATTCAGAATATCATATTTTGAAAATTTTTTAAATCGTAAATTTTTTAACTCCAAATGAAAAAAAATCACCAAAATATTTAATTTTCATAATTTTTATTATTTGTATCATAATTCCGCCGTGAAATTGAATTTTTTTATGTAAAAAATATGATCGTTCATTGAAAACATAAAAATCAAATCAAGAAAAATAGACTATATAGAGCCAAAATTTATAAAATATTACATGTTTCTAAATAAAATAAATTTAATGAATATTACAATTTAGCGAAAACCATAATACACTCGAACAAATATTCCAGTTCAGTTTCTATAATACGGTAAATTACATAATATAAGCAGACATGATTTTTCAGTAAAGAAGCAAAGATTTACTGCTATGTGCGTGACGCAAACTCGGACAAGGAGAAACCATTCTCGGAAAAATAGTAGGAATAAACAAGTTAATCTTTCGGGTAAAAGAATGTTCCGGGTAAATCTGGTATTGGTTTCGTTGAACTTGCTCTTTTAATGTAACAGGACATGGAAAATTTATCACTAATCAAATAGCCTTGGTTTTAGTTATTGTATAATTGGTTAAAATTCTTCACACAATAATATATACTCATACACTAAGAGGAAAAATTTATTTTAAAAAACCGCAAGTTGTTTACATGAAATTTTAAACAAATTAATTTCTTATCACATCATTGCTCTTTTTTTTAAATAAATGTTTTTTGCCAGTGTATTGTGCCACTAACAATTGTCATTTTTTAACCGTAAACAGAAAGAAAAAATTTATTTTTAAAAAAATGGGTATTATTATGACAAGAAATTAATTTGTTGACAATTTTATTGCTTAACTGAAGAAATAAGAAACTCACAGTAACTTTTTTTTATGTTTTTGATATATACATATATTTTTTTTTTAAAGTACATAAGAAAACGAACAATTAAAAAAACAAAATTGATCAGATTAATAAAAAAAAAAAAAATTAACAGGGACTAGCATGGGTTGACCCCATTTGTAAATAATTACTAAAAAAAATTTTTTCTTGCTTTGAAAAAAACACAGAAAGAAAAATTTTTTGACTGGAAAACAAAATTTTTGGCTCAAGAAAATTTTCGAGTGTCCGAAGGAAGACCGAAGTTGTGTTGGCCGAGGTAAAATTTTTCTTTTAATTCTATTCTTGGTAGAAGCCATTTTTTCTTAATTCAAATTATCATAAATACATGATACAATAAATTTTTATATTTGATCAAGATTTTTAGATACTTTAAGGAAGCAGCGCCACCTACTTCAGCTGAGAAAAAAATTTTCTCACCTTGAGAAAATTTTTCTCTTGAATGTTTGATACCCATTTTATATTATTTTAGCGTGCAATTATACATATTGAATGAAAAAAAATGATGAAATATTATTTGATCTTTTCATTTGACATGTTAATCAATAAAAAAATTAATAAAAATTTACTTCTATTTTTATATTTAATTTTTTGGAGCAAGAGAGAAATTTTCTCAAGACAAGAAAATTATCTTCTATCAAGAACTAAATTTTTTGGAGCAAGCAGCTGAATTTTCTCAAAACAACAAGATTTTCTTGACTTAAATAAATTTTCTTGGATCAAGATACGTATTTCTTAAAGTAAGAGAATTTATTTTGTTGGAATTAGTGAAATTTCTTGTGTCAAAAAAAAATTTTTTTTTGCTCAAAAAAATAATTAGAAAGAAAAATATTTTCTTGAAATTCTATTCTTGGTGGAAGTCATTTTTTCTTAATTCAAATTATCATAAATACTTGATACAATAAATTTTTATATTTGATCGAAATTTTTAGATACTTTAAGGAAGCAGCGCCACCTACTTCAGCTGAGAAAAAAATTTTCTCACCTTGAGAAAATTTTTCTCGAGAATATTTGATACCCATTTTATATTATTTTAGCGTGCAATTATACATATTGAATGAAAAAAAATGATGAAATATTATTTGATCTTCTTATTTGACATGTTAATCAATAAAAATATTAATGAAAATTTACTTCTATTTTTATATTTAATTTCTTAGAGCAAGAGAGAAATTTTCTCAAGACAAGATAATTAACTTCTATCAAGAACTAAATTTTTTGGAGCAAGCAGCTGAATTTTCTCAAAACAACAAGATTTTCTTGACTTAAATAAATTTTCTTGGATCAAGATACGTATTTCTTAAAATAAGAGAATTAATTTTGTTGGAATAAGTGAAATTTCTTGTCAAAAAAAATTTTTTTTTTCACTCAAGAAAATAATTAGGAAAAATATTTTCTTGGCTCAAATGAACCTTTTTTTCTGTGCAATTTTAAACGAAGATTCACAAGTTGTCTATTGAAAATTTTTTTTTTTGCTAGAAAAAAAAAACTCGCTTTAATAAATTTTTTTAAAAATTTTCTTTAAAGACACTTTCAAAAAATCCAAAATTATCATCATAATTAGACCATAGATTTTGCTATAAAAAATATCGCTGATTTTTTTTTTAAATAAATTTTTTTTCTCAGTGTATATAGTTTTAATTACAATAAAAATTAAAATAATTCTAAACTTTTTCCACAATGACTTTCAAGTCAATAAAGAATATCTGATTAATATCATCAGCAAATAAAACAACTTAACTGATGGAAGTTATAAAAATATGCAAAGTTTTTCTAGAAAAAGATCAGTAACTAGTTATTAATAAAGCCTGGCTTTGTGAGCTTGTATTGTGATGAGTTCAAGGTATCGGTTGTATTAGAGGCCACTGTCAAGTCTATTAGTCGTTGAATCACACTCATATGTGTCTATCATACACATATATATATATATATATATATATATATATATATATATATATATATATATATATATATATATATATATATATACAAATATACAAACAGTTCACGTCCATGTATAGCTAAGCGACGTCATTACATACGAGCCGAGGGGTGCCTGAAATAAAGCAAGGTCATGTTTAACCAAGGCCACATGCCAATAGGTGTATCGGCCCCTGGTGAAGCACACTATTCATGGCACCTCCGCCTATCACAATTCTATTCTAAGGTGAAAAAAAAATACTCATTATTTTTTTTCACCAATAATTCTATTCAGTAAATAATAAATAACAAGCACATATGCGGATGTGTTTGTGTAAATATATATATGGACTTACATAATGTATTAACGACTCAATGTTTTACTGGCACGTGTTGAAATTTGCTGATACTGATTAACAACAGCCTTAATTCACGGTATCTTATTTTTTATGCTTAAGATTTACTTTGCGATTTAAATTTAGAACCGATCGGAATTAAGTTTCGGGAAATAATTTGTATTTTTATTAAGACAAATATTTTTTTACTTTAAGATTGTTATTGAACTTTTAAATTAAGTATCGAGACTAACGACGGAAATTTATTATTTATAAAAGGTAATTTTATGACTTTTCATTGTAAGTTTAAAATTTATTTATTAAATTTAATCATTTTTGTATACATTTCCTTAAAAAATTAACTTATTATATATTTAACAACATAATGGTATAATTACAAGAAAATATACAAAATAAAATACTGAATTTTATAAAAAAAAAAAATCAAACTTTTGTAGACTAAACTTGCAAAATAAACGAAATCATATTCTAAAACCGGGCGAAATTCATGCCTCTACAGTAGAATACTCCCTTAAAGACATACGCCCTTTTACCTTTATTTTTTTTTTCAATTTTAAGCGCAGAATGTGTCTACTATTACTCGATTGGCAATAAAAAAAAAAAATATGCGCCTTTTTACCTTTGCAAAGGTAAAAGGGCGCATAAATTGTTATAATCCCTTTTACCTTTAGGCACGCGATTTATCATTATAAATTAATTATTGTTGAAAAAAATATGAAACATTGAAAAAGCACAACTTTAGGTCAAGACTTTTTCAACGATACCAAATTTAACCATAAAAACCCATTTTATTATTATATAAATACACTGGCTACAAAATTTTGCTTATTCTCTTAATAATATAGATTATGATTTTTATAATTAAAAAAATTTTGTAATAAATTTTTTATCAGATATATAATATTAAAAAAAGTACAATTATCTTCACAGAAATTTGCTTTCAAAACATTTTGGAAAATAACTGCTTTTTTTTATAAGTGTTAAATGAAAATAAGGGTTGATAAGTAAGTGGTTAGAAGAAAATTAAAAAATTTAAATTATAAAAAAAAATTTATGGTTATAAGTATATGATAAAGAAGCCTATTTGTTGATGAAGACCCTGAAATTAGACGATCAGACAGATTAGCAGCAAAAAATAACGTCATGTTCAAACTTCCCAAATTTTCGAGCACCATTTATGAATATTCTTTTGTTGTTTCTACTATCAGGTTCTGGCAAGATTTGCCACCTGAAATCCCAAACTCTCTTAGCTTAGAATCATTTAAATCGAAACAATTTGATTTTCTTTTAAGTTTATATAAGCTAGATTTCTATTTACAATTATTGTACTATACTAGTAAAGTAAAAATTGTGTATATTAAGATACTAAAAACTGTAATCATGCTACCCGTGTAAAAAAAATTTGTTCCTAAGGAATGCCTCAGGAATCCCGCATCAGGAACGTCCCGCTCGTGAGACGGACAGGAACTATGAGCAGACGATTGACGGGACATATTAAAATATCGGAAGTAGCCGAAAAAGCCTTGAAAACCTGAAAATGATCTACGAGATAATTCAGGGTAGTTTCAGGTTTTTCTTCAAAATATAAAAAATTATAAAAGTGCCGCGGAAATTCCTGCAAATAACCTGAGGTTGAGTTTAGGATAGTTTCAAATAATTTTGCAGAATACAAAATTAATAATAGCACCGCTGAAATCCCTGTAAATGACCAAAGGACTAATTCGAGGTAGTTTCAGGTTCTTTTGCGAGATACAAAAACGATAAAAGTACCGCTTAAAGTCCTGCAAATGACCTGTGGAATAATAAAAGGAAGTTTCAGGTTCTTCTTCGGAATATAAGAAATTATAGAAGTACCGCTGAAAGTCCTGTAAATGACCTGAAGAAAAATTCAGGATAGTTGCCGGTTCATCTGTAGTATAAAAAAAATAAGTAAAGTACCGCTACCATTCTTGCAGATGATCTCGGGGATAATTTAGGGGAGTTTCAGGTTCTTTTGCGGGATACAAAAATGATAAAAGTACCATTGAAAAACCTGGAAATGACCTGTGGGATAATTTAAAGGAGTTTCGGGTTTTTCTTCGGACTATAAAAAATTATAAAAGTGTCGCTAAAATTATAACTTAAGTTATTTTTATTTATACCAGAGATGAACCGGTAACTATCCTCAATTTTACTTAGAGTTATTTGTAGGAATTTCAGCGGCACTTCTATAATTTTTTATATTCTGAAAAAGAACCTGAAACACCATTTGCAGGACTTGAATTAGCCCTTAGGCCATTTATAGGGATTTCGGTGGTGCTATTATTACTTTTGTATTCCGCAAAAATACTTAAAACTATCCTAAACTTAGCCTCAGGTTATTTGCAGGAATTTCCGCGGCACTTTTATAATTTTTTATATTCCGAAAAAACACCTGAAACTACTCTGAATTTTCTCGTAGATCATTTTCAGGTTTTCAAGACTCGTTCGGCTACTTTCAATATTTTAATATGTCCCGTCAATCTTCCGTTCATAGTTCCTGTCCGTCTCACGAGCGGGACGTTCCTGATGCGGGATTCTTGAGGCATCCCTTAGGAACAAATTTTTTTTACACGGGTACTCTTTCTGAATGCACTTAAATATTACGTTTAGCTACGAAATACTTCTAATTTAAATTATATTGTTTATAAATATTACAAAATTTTATATGTAACCAATACTTCAAATCTCATTTTATTACTTATGTGAAACTAAATTATATGTATTTTACTTTTTGCTATTTGGCTCTATGCCTTAGCATTTAAATTTTAATAAATAAATAAATAAATAAATAAAGGTAATAAAATATAAAATTAATCTCCAAGCATGCAATTTAGTAATCAATTAAATTAATATCAAATATAATAAGCAATCACAATACTTGGAGTTTATTATTGATTATCATATTATTTTTAATGACAATTCGACTTATGCCTCTAAAGTTAGGAAAGAAAATTAGCCTACTTTTATGATTACGTGATACAGTTAGTAATTTTGCGAAGACTGTTATGTATAAACATAAAAATCTATAGTAGCTCCGAATAGTAGCTTACGAATGCTGGAGTACTGTTATGTTGAATTATGATGAGTGTAAATTTAACGAATTGCAAAAACTCCTAAATTGTGCTGAGGGCAATCTTAAGAGTTGCCAGATATACTTATATACAACCAATGCTGTATTCAGATTAACTAATATATCTTTTTATCTTTTTGTAACCTTTTTATTGGCCTTAAAGCTCTTGGGTTTCAATATAAAGAAAATATTTTGGAAACTAATTAAATAAAAAGTTTTCGAGACAAATTGATCAGATTACAGTTAGGATTTGATAATGAAGAAAATTAATTTTTTTTTCAAATTTCTACGACCATTTTTTGCTGAGTTATTAATTATTGATGCAAAAAAAAAAAAAAAAACGCACAAATTTAATATTTTTGTATTGTTTTATTTTTTTGCAAGTAAGAGATTTATCTACCAGAAAAAAATTGCCAATTTAAAAGAAAAATTTTTAAATGTAGATCATTCGATAGAAATTTTCGCGAAATGAATTTATGTGTAAAAAAATTTTTTTTTTTATTTTCAAACCACTTTTTTTAATAAAAAAAAAATTTTTTTTTCACCTTGACGAATGATAACTGTTTGGATAAATAGTTTAAAAAATTTATATTTTTGGCTTTTCTTTAATTTTTTTTACAACAAAAACAAATTTTTGGTTTTTTAAAATTCAAAGAAATTTTTCTTTAAATTGTCAATTTTTTTTCTAGTAGATATATCTATTACTTACAAAAAAAAAAAAAAAAAAAAAAAAAAAATAAATAATTTCTAATTTTGTGGTAAGAATTGTGAAAGGCGTAACTTCGTAAATTTAATTAATGAGTAATTAATGATGTATTGATTGCCAATTTTGAATTAATAATTTTACATGTTTTCTTCTTAGTAAGAACTGCGATATTATTTCGTAATTTAGTAACTTTAAATAGCATTTTGTTTACTCGAGAGTCTATAAAAAAAATTTCATCATTTCTAACAACTTTTTATGGTTTATTTTTAAATGCAAAAATAATTATTTTTAAAGATTTTTAGTAAGTTTAAAAAATTTTACTACTTAAATATAAAAAATTAATATTGAAATTGAATATGAAGAATTTTATTGAGCCAATTATTTTTCGAGTCTTTATTTTTCATTAACTAAATAAAAAATGTTGCTTGAAAATTTTTGAATTTTTTATTATCTTATAATAGTTAAAATAAATAAAAAATTACTTAATTTTTAGCAAAAATTCAAATATTGAATATTTAAAAGTCTCTCAGAAATTACTGGGTGTGCCATCTGTTAGGCGATAGGTAATACTTGGGTAATAATATCAAGAACATTACTATAAGTGGTGTCATCTCGGAAAAATAATTTTAATTAAAAAAATTTTTGAAAAAAAAAAATGGTAAATTTGAAATTCTAGTTTTAAATAATGTGAAAAAAATATCTCTCACTAATAAAAATGTTATATTTTTTTTCTATAGTGTATAATTCACTATTGATAAATAAATGATAAAAAATAAAAATTAATTTTCTTGAGAAGAAATTGAGAAGCAAATAAATTATAATAGGAAAAATTTATACACTAAAATACCTATTATTAATAATAATTTCACCTTTTCACAAAAAAATATAAAAAAAATATTCAAATTATTTTTCATTAAGATTTTTTACACGCTTTATATTAGCTTCACTTGTATGTCAGTTTGTCAGTATGTCAGTAACTCTCCGTGGGTAATCTGCGCGCCTGCGGCCTTCCTTGGTTCTGGTAGCCGTTTCTCAGGCTCGCTCTCCGAAATCGAACTCTGATTCCCCGTATTTATAATATTTATAAATAATTATTTTTTATTAGCTTCACTTGTATGTCAGTATGTCAGTATGTCAGTATGTAACTCTCCGTGGGTAATTTGCGCGCCTGAATATTTTTGATAATCAACAAATAATAGTTTAAAAAAACTAAAAAATCACGCTTTTATAAATAAACCAAACTAAAGTAAAAATAAATAATAGTTTAAAAAACTAAAACACGCTTTTATAGAAAACTAAACTAAAAAATAGAAAATAAATTTAAATTAAGAATAGTGTTAAAAATTTCAATAAATATAAATTAATAATAGTGTAAATAAAAAAAATGTATTTTATTTTAAAAAAAGCGTGGGGTGCTTTTTAAGATATTATCAAAATGATAATCACTCTACTCATATCTGTCAATAAAATATTTATAACTATTGACACCATGCACCTCACGCTTTTTTAAATAAAATACATTTTTTTATTTACACTATTATTAATTTATATTTATTGAAATTTTTAACACTATTCTTAATTTAAATTTATTTTCTATTTTTTAGTTTGGTTTTCTATAAAAAGCGTGTTTTTAGTTTTTTTAAACTATTATTTATTAATTTCAAGTTTTTAATCGTGTTTTCCAAAATGTGTGCATCCGTCGATTTTTTTGAAAATTTGCTATTTTTAACTTCTATCCTTTCTTCAACTTTTAAGCCCGGTCCGGTAAAGGTCCGTACATAATTACTATTTTTTATCGATTTTTAAAAATTATAAATTATTATCAGTACTGATTTTTTAAACTCTGTACTTCTTTTTTACTTATAATCAAGGCCAAGATTTTTGCCTTTTCGAAATGAATGGTTTAAATTCTTATATTTTGGCGAAAATATTGGTCTTAGAAGAAAATTTTTCAAAATTTAATTTTCTAAAAAAAATGTCCCTTATGATTTTTTTATACAACCTTCAAATTTTTTCTAATTATAAAAATGTCAATTTTAAAATTACGGCTTTCTGATTTGTTCTAAGAGGAAATTATAAGAGATATTTTTTTTATAAAATTAAATATTTTGAACAACTTTTATTTAAAAAAATTTTTTCTATTACCAATGCATTCGCCGTAATGATCACCATAATGAACATTATTATTATTCTAAATCAAAACTATTATTAATTTCGGATGGAGTTAATTAAATGAATAAAAAAAAAAGATTTTTGGTTTAAATCAATGGGTCAAGGGCGTTAAAACAATCAATTGAACAATATTTATGACATAATTTATTATATTTTTTTTAACTTCTTGCTATGAAAATATCAATGATTTTCAAAAAATCGAGAAGTTATTTAATTAATCATTAATTTATAATATATACAATTCTTTTTTTATAATAAATATATTTTAATCAATTAACATTCGATCCATGGGCATCTTGGCTGGCTAAAAAAAAAAAAATTGAAAGATATTAAGGTAAAAGACTCAATACCGAAACGACGAAGGGTACAAAACGTTTTTATTACTTAGAAAATATTCAAATGGTTCATTAGTAATAATAATTCATCCAATCATATAGAATAAACATGTAGTTACACGAAAATAATTAAATTTATCAATTTTGTCGAATTTAATTTAAAAAACAAACATGTTTTTTGAAAAAGTCTAAAAGACCCAGTATCGGAACACCTTAAATGCCTAGTCCCAATACCGGAATATGGTTGACCCAATACCGGAACGATAAATAAAACTAATTTTTTTAATCTAAAGAGTCCGCTTTTCGTAAGCTGGATTAATTAAATAATTAATTAACAAATCATAATACTTTATGTGAATTTTTCTGAATTTATAAAACTAATTTATAAAATGTTATCTTCGACTTAACTTTCGGCATCCTATGACCCAAATTTTACTTTTTGTATTTGAGTATTTTAGTTTATTTTTTATTAATTACTTAAAAATTAATGGAAACAATTATTGTTATTAGTGCGGCGATTATTATTTAATTATTGTATTTATTTAGTTAATAATTTTATATTATTGTTACCGAAGGTATGATTAAAATTAAGAAATTAAGCGTGTGAGAAATTATTACGAAGCCGAGCGAATTAATTGTAAAAGAAATTAAAAGACTGGGAAAATTATTCTAAGTTCCGAACAAGATTTAGTATGGGAAAGCGATGAATGGATATAAAATGAAAGAAATGACGATTATTATTTTGTAAGAAATAATTTAGGTAAGCGAAGATTTTATAAGTCCCGAGGACAATTTAGTATGGAAAATCAACGAATGGATATATAATGAAGGAAATTGCGATTAAAATAATAAAGAATTGTGAATTTGACGAAACGAATGGATAGAAAATGAAGGAAATTACGATTAAAATAATAAAGAATTGAGTTTCGAAAATAAAAACTTAGAATTTGGCGAGACGAATGGATAGAAAATGAAGGAAATTGCGATTAAAATAATAAATAATTATTTTTGAATGCTAGTTCGAGGACACCGGACAGGTGTCTAAAACGACCATTCCGGTTCGTTACAAGAGAGTTGGGGGAAAAATGATAAACGCCAAAATTTGGCTTGATAAGGAAGCAATTCTTTCTCGGGAGAATTACTCGGGCGAATATTCTTCACCAAGTAATTCTAGAGGATGATACTCTACCTGGAGTCTGACCAAGGCCCAGGTAAGTATCGTGAACCGACCGGATGAAAGTGCTACTCCCCGCAGTGTTCCCATCCGTCACATAATTATCGTAAACGTCACATAATTTGAAGCATTATACGATCGTACATCCGACTTTGATTATGTGACGAAAAGTTACGATAAAATGAGTCTTGTACGGTAATTGTACGATAATTTTCGATATGTTTGATTTTCATTCTTATCCATGCGGGTTAACTTTCATTTATTACCTGCTCGAAGTATGCAGCACCCCGCGGGTGCCCTACTATCGCCCTACACAGTTTATTTTGTTATGCTAATGTTTAATAAATTAATATGAATCAATATATAAAATTGATTATTTTTTTATTTGATTTCATTTCATGAAGAAACATTTTTTTTGTAAATATTTTTCAAGAGTAAATTTATGTCCGAATTTTAAATGAAAATATTTTGGCATAAAAAAAATTTAAACTATGTAAATTTAGTCAAGAACTTAAGTTTAAAATTTTTTTTTGTGCGTACGATAATTTTTCAGAAGATCCGATAATTTGACGGCACTGCTTATATTGTTTCTTGATTTTGAACCGCGAATATATGTGAAAAGAGTGTTCTAATGTATTGTTTATATTGTTTAATTTGATTATATTGTTTATATCGTTTATTAACATGATCAGGCCAATAAAGAGGTTTCCTTTTTCTTTGATTTATTTAAAATGAAGTGTTTTGTTTATATTTTGTTATTGATAATGTGATCCCCGTTTATGACCCTGGACTCCGGCGAGCAAATTTCGAGCCGGGGACAAATTAGTTATTGATATTTATAATTTTGAAAACGTGGACGTTACAATCCTACTACTACCTATAAAAAATTAAGCAGTTAATTCAGAACTCAAATGACATGTATGCATAGTGAAACTAACAATAATTATTTAATATTAAAAAATCAAATAAATTTTTACTAAAAATCAAAAAAAAAAAAATAAACGATTCGTGGTTATACTTGACGACACTTATGTAAAAAAGAAAATTTCAAAACAGAAATTTGCTTCTGTTCTTCAAGTTAAAATTTACGAATATTTGAAACAATTTTTATAATAAAATTACTTTTTGTTTTAAATGTTATTACCCAAAAACTTTTGTTGTTGTGCTTGATGTAAACAATCAACACAGTATATATCGTAAATGTCAATAAATAATATCAATATGGCTGACTGTTCCGATACTGGGTATTAGCTCATTTCGGGTGTACCAATAGACGAACAGTAAATTTTAAATAACAATAGGGTCTATTTTGTATTATCAATTAATTGCATCGAATTCTTATTATTTGTATTAATACATAAAAAAAAATTTTAGTGAAAAGTATTTCCATTAGGTTTCTATGAGCTTAAGATCATCGAGTGATTTCTTAGCAAAACCATTAAGAGACCTTGATAAGTCAGAAATCTAAGACTATTGACATCATTAACATTTTTTTTCAATATTTCCAATATAATTTAAAGTTTCATTCATATTTTATTATGTAAAAAAAAGATTGAGGTTTCTAATAAAGAAAAGTTTGTTTAATTTGATTGAGTACGAGATAAAATATAAAATAATAATTTTCAAATCGTTCCGGTATTGGGTCTTTTACCTTATTCATAAATTTATTGGTAACACATGAATTGCGGGACCTAACTACTATTTAAGAAATGTTCATCAGTATTGATTGTTGAATAATATTAAAAAATGGTTAAAAATGATTAAATTAACCTTTGTAAGAGTACTCCAAAGCGGTAGCTATCGTTCTCATATCACCTTCAATACTCTGTGCCCAATTTTCTGCATCACCAATTTCTTTCAGTGCACTTGAAAATGATTCGACTAAATTCAACCATAAATGTGTTTGTTTTGCAAATGCCGTTGCTGATTGTTGCAGTTGTTTAGCTTCGGCATCTAATTTTCGCTGGTTTAAATATGCCTGTGCAACACTAATCAATAAAATACATTTTCAGTCAATATCAATTAAATAATTTAATTAAATTAACATTAATCTAAGTTTCATAAATAATTACCGAACATTCAGATGATCAACCAATGCTTGTGTTAAGTTATTAGCTGCTCGAACCGCTTCTTTGCGTTTTTGTTCTAATATTTAAAGATAATACGCGTTACTAATGCCAGAAGGGCGCATCTCAACATCTACGCCCTTCTGGCTCTGCAGAGCCAAAAAGGCGTATAAAAAAATTTTTTTCCTCCAACCGGCCTAAAAATGTTTATAACATTCAGATCTGTAAGAAAAGTGAATAAAAAAATTAGGAAAACGGTTGAACCTGAAGGCCATCCCTGCAACTTCCCGCTAATTCCATACCTGGATGCTTAAAATTGCACTTATGCCGTTTTTGAGCGCTCTTCGAGCTCAAAAATACAGCTTATGTGTTGTTTTGAGCTCTCCGAGCTCAAACAGATAACATTTCTATGCTTTTGAGCTCTTCGAGCTTAGAAGTCTAATAAAAGTTTGATTGTTTAAAAATAAAGATATAATTCAAAATTGTTGGTTATAATTCAAAATTATTAAATATGTGGCGCCACCTATTGATCGTTATGAGTACTCTAAACAACAACATTGGCGCTGTCGCTTAGCTCGCGCTCGCGCCTGCGCCTTTACTCGCGTCTGCGCCTAGAAACATCTCGTAAAAGAAAAGTCTAGATCAAAATTCTTAATTTGGCTAAATATTAATTAAAAATCGATTAATTAATAATCAAAAGAGTTAAAATAAAGTAAAATTCATTTTGTATCAAAATCATTCATTTTGTTAATCTGGAAAGTGAATTTATCAAAAAGAGTTCTCTCCAACTCAATCGAGAGAATTTCAGCTGAAAATTCGAGAATCCCGCCAGTCAAGTATATAAGCCAGTCCATCCGGCGCTGCGAGTCAGTCTTCATTTCAAACGCTTACTATTCACATCGTGATATCAAGCTAAGATAAAAGTCTTTCACTGCAACGAACTTGTCTACAAGTAAAATCTTGTTATTCTGAGTGTGAGAAAATCATCTAAGTCAGCGTGTTTATAACCTAATCGAAAAGCATCTTCTTTGGCGACTTCTAGACAAGAAAATCATCGTGTTCAAGGCTCGGTACTTCTTTTCACCCTGTTAGGTGACCTACAAGCTTCCTTGTGGTACCCCTCAGAGAAAATCATCGTACCCAAGGCCCGGCTGGTCATCACCTTGTAAGGTGCACCTGCAGGCTCCCTTGAACACCTTCTAGAAGTCTATTCCTAATCAACAGATCCAGCACCTCTTCTCCTTTGGGTTTACGGTGTCTAACCACTATTTTAACCATTTGAGTGACTCATTGATTTCATAAAACGAAACTGTGATCTAAAAGATTGTGTGTTCTCTAACTTAAACTTATTGTTAATTTTGTAATAATTGTCAATAAAATTAACCTATAAAACTGACTCTCCAGCTATTGTTTTTTAACATTTTTTGGTAGCAGAGCGTGGTTTCAAGTGAAACAGTGTCAAGATGAGAGTCAGTCATATCAAGAATCATATTGATGAGCAGATGGAGCTCATCAAAATCATCAACGAGGCCACCACAAACTTAACTCGTGTCGGGGAAGAAAATATTTCGCTTCAACGTGTGGAGGCTAGGAAAACTGCTTTGCGTGACACCTGGAACAAATTCTCAGCTACTCATGATGCAATTAAAATTGCTATGAGAAAGTTAAGTGATCATAAGAAGCGAAAGGTATTAAGGCTCCCTTATCTCCAGGACAATCTCTACCGAATTACCTATGATGCATACCTAGAAGCATTGGAAAAGATGAACACCTTGTATTATCAGCTACGACAGGCTGAGAGCAGAGCATCGTCAGTCACGAATACGGAATTACCGGTTCATCATTTCGGTCCTCGTCTACCAAATCTTGATCTACCAAAGTTTAATGGTAATCCATCTGAATGGCTGCAATTCAAGGATCTGTTCACCTCCATGGTTCTCAACAATAATTCTTTATCCATCATATGGAAGCTTCATTATCTCAAGCAGAGTCTTACTGGTCCAGCAGCGGATTTTTTAAAGAATACAGCCTTAACAACTGATAATTTTCAAAAAGCATGGGATGCGCTAGTTTCATTCTACGAAAATAAGCGGTTGTTGGTAAATTCAGCGCTTCAATCATTAATTACCATGAAGAGGATGACAAAAGAATCAGCTGTGGAAATGGAAGGTCTCTATTCTACAATTACACAAATCTATCGAACTTTAGAGACACTTGGACGACCAGTTAACACTTGGGATGATTTCTTGGTGTTTATTACGGTTCAACGTCTGGATTCAGAATCTGTCAAGGCATGGGAACTCCATCTAGGTTCTACCAAAGATCCTCCAACTTGGAAACAGTTCATAGAGTTTCTGATGAGTCGATTACTAACTCTCCAAGCAGTCGAAAAATCAAGAAAGCCTGGGTCTCAGCATAATCCAAGAGTAACTACGGTTCATCATGCATCTGGAGATCCAAGTAATTTCAAAAAATGTTCAATTTGCTCCGCAGATCATTATACAGCTAAATGTCCAGAGTTTGCTAATAAACCACTTGAGAAAAATTGGCAATTATCAAAGACAAGAAGTTATGTTATAATTGCTTGAGAAATCATCTAGTCAACAAGTGTACTTCGACAAGAAGGTGTATGAATTGCGGAAAAAGACATCATACAGCTATCCATAGAGATGAAGCAGATTCAACACCAAATGTTCAAGCCAATTTAACATCTTATTCAACTTCAACAGCTAATCAAACTCTGCTCGCCACTGCTCAAGTCGCAGTCGTTTCGGAACAAGGATATCAAGTCCAAGCAAGAGCATTGATTGATCCTGGGTCTCAAGTATCTTTTATATCTAAAAGATTAGTTCAGCAGCTTCATCTTAAAAGGAAACCAGTAATATTCGAATTACATGGAATCGGCGCGGTAAATGCCGGAAGAACTCAAGGTCTGGTATCAGTTACATTACGACCTCACTTCAAGTCATCTCAACAAGTAAATATTCAAGCTCATGTTCTTCCTAAGTTAACAGCAAGGATTCAAGCTACGTCATCTGCAAATTGGAGTCATTTTCAACAACTTCAACTAGCCGACCCTAGCTACAATCAACCTGGTAAAATTGATGTTATCATTGGAGCAGATTATTATGGTCAAATTTGTCTTGAAGGACTACGAAAGGGACCAAATAACTCTCCTACGGCTCAATCAACGATCTTCGGATGGATCCTTTTTGGTCCCACTGGAAATTCTTCTACTTCTTCAATACAGTGTTTTCACACTTCTGTTGATGAAGAACTCTACGAACTTATACAAAGATTTTGGAAGCTCGATGATATTCCTGTAAGCAATAAATCTTCTTTAACCCCAAATGACCAAGAATGTGAAGATCATTTCAAGGAAACACATTCTCGAGATAATACTGGCCGCTATATCGTCAGATTACCATTTAAAAAGCCGGTCGAATCTCTTGGAGAATCAAAGAGTGCAGCACATCGTATGTTATTTACTTTATCTAAGCGATTCCTGAAAGACTCATCATTGCGGATAGCTTATCATGGATTCATGGATGAATATCAACGACTACAACATATGAGATTGGTATCTAAGTCTACTGCTGAGCCTAAGCACAGCTATTACTTACCTCATCACGGAGTAATACGAGAACAAAGTCTAACAACTAAATTGCGAGTGGTCTTCAATGCATCTTGTAAGACTTCAAGTGGGTTATCTTTAAATGACATTCTTCACACTGGACCTAAGCTACAAACTGAACTAATCGATGTACTCTTACGATTCCGGTTCTTTAAATATGTCTTCGTCTCGGATATTGAGAAGATGTACAGACAAATCATGGTCCATCCAAATGATTGGGATCTCCAGAGAATTTTGTGGAAAAACGAAAAGGATGAATTAATTATTTATCAACTAATGACTGTCACTTATGGGATGGCTTTGTGCTCCCTTTCTAGCTTTACGAGTTATGCAGCAACTAGTTGAAGATGAAGGACAAAAGTACCCTCTGGCTATATCAACTCTAACAAAAGGCCGATACGTTGACGATGTTTTCGGTGGTGAAGATTCCATTCAAGAAGCACAAGAAACGGTGAAACAAGTAAACAATCTCTGCATGGCGGGCGGTTTCCCTCTTAAGAAATGGATAAGCAATGAACCTTCAACTCTTCAATCAATCTCATCTGCGGATCAACTTCTGGCTTCTTCAGTAACAATTGATAAAAGTACAGTTGTACATGCTCTTGGCATGAATTGGAGTCCGATTACTGATAAGTTCCAGTTTACATGGAATATTCCTGCTTATTCAAAAATTACAAAACGGACAATCCTATCAACCATTGCTAGATTCTTCGACCCACTTGGACTTCTGGCTCCGGTAGTAATCACGGCAAAGATCTTTATTCAACTACTCTGGACGAATCAGCTGGACTGGGATGATCCACTATCTGCAGTTCTTTCAAATCAATGGAAAGATTTGATTCAGAGTTTCCAAGAGATGAATCAGATGTCAATTCCTCGCTGGCTTCAAACATCACGCAGTAATCCTTGTGAAATTCATGGATTTTGTGATGCATCTCAGCAAGCTCTCGCTGCTGTCATTTACGTCTTATCAAAAGATCCAAATGAAAAAACTCAGACTGTGTTATTGTGCTCGAAGACCAAGGTAGCTCCTATCAAGAGGCTAACGATCCCTCGACTAGAACTATCAGCTGCTGTACTACTAACAAAATTAGTTCATCACGTTCTTCAAAAGTTTGAAATAAAGAAACCTCAAGTTCATCTTTGGACGGATTCCGCAATCACACATACTTGGATAAATAATCATCCATCTCGTTGGAAAGAATTTATTCATAACAGAGTTTGCTTTATCCAAGAAACTCTTCCCGCAGCAAAATGGCATTTTGTACCAGGTAAAGAAAATCCTGCTGACTGCGCTACACGTGGATTAACTCCAACTCAGTTATTCAAGCATTCTATTTGGTGGTTTGGTCCTGAATGGTTAAAGCAGTCATCATCATCATGGCCTAATGGTTCAACAATTCCAACGATCAACGATAATCTGGAAGAACGTCCAATTAAAGTAATGACAACCAAACTTATACCTATGTCAATTGAAGAGTTTCTTCGGAGAACAACACCGAAACCATTTGATCAACTAAATCGCATTTATCATAATTTAACTCGACTACTTCGTATCACTGCCCTTTGTAGAAGATTCATTCTAAGATTACGGAAGAAAGCAGCAAATCTTAAAACTGAGCCAATCACTGTACAAGAATTAAACGACGCTAAATTCTACTGGGTCAAGATAACGCAACAACATGCCTTCAATCAAGAAATCAAACAACTATCCAGAGGAGAACATCTGTCCAACTCTAATCCTCTAGTAAGATTAACACCTTTTATCGATTCACAAGGGATTCTTCGAGTAGGAGGAAGATTAGAGTCATCTCACTTGCCATTTGGTGCCAAACATCCAGCTATTCTTCCACGAAATTCTCCACTGACTAAGATGATCATTGATAAAGCTCATCAAAAAACTCTTCATGGAGGAATCCAAAAGACTTTTATCCTTTATTCTAGATGAATTCTGGATTATTGAGGAAGAACTTCAGTCAAATCAGCAATCTGGAACTGTGTAAGATGTGCAAGATTCCGACAAATCAAGAGCCAACAACTAATGGGTCAATTACCAATTCATCGAGTTACTCCTTCTCGTCCCTTTTTGCATACCGGTGTTGACTATGCTGGACCATTCATGCTAAAAACTTGGAGAGGACGCAATGCTCGTGAATATAAAGCATACATTGCCTTATTTGTCTGTGAATCTACGTCAGCTATTCATCTAGAACTTGTCACCGATTATACAACTAATGCCTTTATAGCAGCTTATAAACGGTTTACTGCCAGACGTGGGATTTGTGCAACATTGAGAAGCGATTGTGGAACCAATCTCAGAGGAGCGGACTCGGAACTTCGAAACCTCTTTTCTTCAACATCAAAACAGCTTGGTAAGCTAGCTTCACTCCTCGCCAATGACGGTACTCAATGGTTGTTTAATCCTCCTTCTGCTCCTCATTTCGGTGGAAAGTGGGAATCTGGAGTGAGATCAACAAAACACCATCTTTGTAGAGTAATAGGAGAACAACAACTAACTTATGAAGAAATGAGTACCTTCCTGACTCAAGTTGAAGCTGTTTTGAACTCAAGGCCTCTATGTTCGCTCACTGAAGATCCTGATGATCTTTCCGTGCTAACTCCTGGTCATTTTCTTATAGGAGGGACCACTAAATATTGTACCTGAACCTTCTTTAGAAGATATTCAAATATCTCGTCTTTCTCGATGGCAGCTTCTGCGACGCATGACTGATGATTTTTGGACTAAGTGGTCTAAAGAATATCTTCAAAAGTATCAACCGATTTACAAATGGAATCAACCAATGCCTGAAATCAAACCAGGGTCACTAGTTCTCATTACGGATGAAAGATATCCACCAACAAAATGGCCTCTAGGACGTATCATCAAGGTTCACCCCGGTAAGGATGGCCACGTTCGAGTAGTTACTGTAAAAACGGCTACGAGTACCTTTGAAAGACCTGTCACTAAATTAAGAATCTTACCAATTCATTAACAATAGTTTGTTAAATCAATTTAACAAAGGCGGGCGGAAAATGTTTAAAAATAAAGATATAATTCAAAATTGTTGGTTATAATTCAAAATTATTAAATATGTGGCGCCACCTATTGATCGTTATGAGTACTCTAAACAACAACATTGGCGCTGTCGCTTAGCTCGCGCTCGCGCCTGAGCCTTACTCGCGTCTGCGCCTAGAAACATCTCGTAAAAGAAAAGTCTAGATCAAAATTCTTAATTTGGCTAAATATTAATTAAAAATCGATTAATTAATAATCAAAAGAGTTAAAATAAAGTAAAAATTCATTTTGTATCAAAATCATTCATTTTTGTTAATCTGGAAAGTGAATTTATCAAAAAGAGTTCTCTCCAACTCAATCGAGAGAATTTCAGCTGAAAATTCGAGAATCCCGCCAGTCAAGTATATAAGCCAGTCCATCCGGCGCTGCGAGTCAGTCTTCATTTCAAACGCTTACTATTCACATCGTGATATCAAGCTAAGATAAAAGTCTTTCACTGCAACGAACTTGTCTACAAGTAAAATCTTGTTATTCTGAGTGTGAGAAAATCATCTAAGTCAGCGTGTTTATAACCTAATCGAAAAGCATCTTCTTTGGCGACTTCTAGACAAGAAAATCATCGTGTTCAAGGCTGGGTACTTCTTTTCACCCTGTTAGGTGACCTACAATCTTCCTTGTGGTACCCTCAGAGAAAATCATCGTACCTGCTGGCCCGGCTGGTCATCACCTTGTAAGGTGCACCTGCAGGCTCCCCTTGAACACCTTCTAGAAGTCTATTCCTAATCAACAGATCCAGCACCTCTTCTCCTTTGGGTTTACGGTGTCTAACCACTATTTTAACCATTTGAGTGACTCATTGATTTCATAAAACGAAACTGTGATCTAAAAGATTGTGTGTTCTCTAACTTAAACTTATTGTTAATTTTGTAATAATTGTCAATAAAATTAACCTATAAAACTGACTCTCCAGCTATTGTTTTTTTAACATTGATAAAACACTATTTTTTGAGTTTTCAAACCGCAATAACTTTTGAATGAATGAACCGATTTTTACGCGGTTGGCGGCATTCGACGCAGTTTTTTTAAACCTTTTAAAAAATTTTTAAGTTTAAATTGATCAAACTAGAAATTTCGGAGTAATTCCGAAAAAACACTTTTTTAAGTTTTCTTTCCTGCACGATATCTCTCGAATGAATCAATCGATTTTGACTGAATTGGCGGCGATCGACGTGGTTTTTCAAGGTTAAGAGCTGAGTAGTTTTTGGAGTTAATCGATAAAGCCGTTCGAAAGTTATTCCAAAAAAACCACTTTTGAAAAAACTTTTTTTTACAGTTTTTTTTAGATTTCTCGAAATCTAAGTTTGGACAAGCCCTTTCGAATGGCGATTTTTGAAAATCTGAGATTTTCTTAGCGGGAAGTTAAAAATTTTTTTTTGTATACGCCCTTTTGGCTCTAAGACAAAAAAATTTTAAAGCCAAAAGGGCGTATAATTTTTTTTAATCATAATTAATTATTAGCCTTAAAAAAAAAAAGTTATAACACCGGTAAAAATAATAACTTTTCAACTGATTTTATTCAAAAAAAATATGGATTTGAATTTTAAAAAAACCAAAATAACAATAACATTCTGTTTGGATAAAAATCGAAAATCGAAAAATGAGAAAAAAATCGAAAATCAAAAATGTCAATCATCCCGAAATTTTCGTTTTTTCCCAAAATTTTCAAAAAAAACGTTGAATATGAATGCGAATTATTATTTTTATTTTTTTTTTTTTTTCTAAAAAGTACATTTAAAAAGAAACATTTCAAAAAAAAATCATCCTAATAAGTTAAATTTCAAAAAAGTTATGGTTATTTAAAAAAAAAAAAGCTTTCTGTTTTAAATAACTCGTAACTTTTTTTTGGTTGGGTAAAAAAATTTGAAAAAATTTTGAAAATTGTTTTCAGTAGGGTAAAGAAAGATACCAAAATTTCAAAAAAATCGAAAAGGGTCAGGTTTAAAAGTGGTCAATTTGGCATGGAATGCCCCATATTTATTATTTTAACTTCCCGCTAAGAAAATCGAAGATTTTCAAAAATCGGGAAGTTATTGTTTTCACCCCGTTTTGCAAAAATCGAGTTTTCATCAGATCTCGACGTTTGAAGGTCACAGAAAGCTTCCCTGACTATCCCCGCGAGGTTGTCACGGTGTCTGTATGTGTGTGTGTGTGTGTGTGTGTGAAAGTATGTGAACCGCTTATAACTTTTGAACAGCTTGACTGATTTCATCGAAGTTGGTGCCATTCGAAAGGGCTTGACTAAACTTAGATTTTGAAAACTATTCGGACCGATTCAGATCAATAGATTTTGAGAAATCTTCAAAAAACTGAAAAAAAAAATTTTTTCAAATGTGGTTTTTTTGGAATAACTTTTAAACGGCTTAAAGGTTCAATTCCAAAAACTAATCAGCTCTTAACCTCAAAAAACTACGTCGATCGCCACCAGTCCGGTCAAAATCGGTTGATTCGTTCGAGAGATATCGTGAACGAAAGAAAACCGAAAAAAGTGTTATTTCGGAATAACTCCAAAATTCCTAGCGCGATCAATTCAAAATTTAAGATTCTTTGTGAGGCTTGAAAAACTGCGTCAAATGCTGCCAACCGCGTGAAAATCGGTTTATTCATTCAAAAGTTATTGCGGTTTAAAAATTCAAAAAATAGTGTCACCAAATCCCTATCAGACTTTTGAGCTCGAAGAGCTTTTAAGCATAGGAAAGCAATCTCTTTGAGCTCGGAGAGCTCAAAATAACCCATAAATTGTATTTTTGAGCTCGAAGAGCTCAAAAACGTCATTGGTGCAATTTTAAGCGCCTAAGTATGGAATTGGCGGGAAGTTGCAGGGATGGCCTTCAGGGTCAACCGTTTTCCTAATTTTTTTACTTTTAGAAGCAGAAGATAATGATAATGGAGACGGCACCGGAGTCGTGCCGAGCTAAATTGATATTTTTGTTTTTTTTAACTAGTGTTATAACTTTTCTTTTTTTGTAAAGGCTAATAATTAATTATGATTAAAAAAAATGATACGCCCTTATGGCTTTAGAATTTTTTTGTCTTAGAGCCAAAATAGCGCATACAAAAAAAAATTTTTTATTCACTTTTCTTACAGATCTAAATGTTATAAACATTTTTAGGTTAGTTGAAGTGAAAAAAAATTTTTTTATACGCCCTTTTGATGACATTAAAGATAGCTGTCACTTGATTAATTTTTAGTTTTATTTGAACAATTGAATTAATTCTAAAAAATTATTTTAAAAAAATTGCGATTCTAATTTTTTAAAATTTCTACATGTCAATTTTTTAAATATTTTTTTTTGCCATAATTTATTTGTTAAAAAAAAATCTTAAAATTATTAAATATCTGCTAACTTTATTATCATGCCCTTTTGGCTCTGCAGAGCGAGAAGGGCGTAGATGTTGAGATGCGACCTTCTGGCATTAGTAACGCGAATTATTAAAATTAATTCAATAATTATCTATGATACTGAAATTAGCAGACACTTGTTAATTTTTTCATTTTTTCCTTAAAAATAAACCAGGTCTATAAATTATTTTTTAAAAATTGTATTTACAATTTTATAATAAACAATTTTAAAAATAAATTGTTCTTATTATAAAAGTTCTAAAAATTATAAGATGTCTCTCAATTTCAGTATCATAATAATTATAAAATTGAACTAGCAACAATTTGATAATTTTTTAATTTTGTTTAACAAAAAAAAATATTTCTTTAGAAAAATTATTTTAAAAAATTGCATTTTTAATTTTTGAAAATTTCTACATGTCAATTTTATTTTTTTTTGCCATAATTCATTTGTTGCAAAAGTTATTAAATATTTGCTAAATTAATTTTCATTAATAATTGAAATTTAAGTTAGCAATCACTTAATAATTTTTTTAATTTTATTTAACAAAAAATTGTTTTTTAAAAATTGCTTTTATAATTTTTTAAAATTTCTACATGTCAAATTTTTTCATTTTTTTTTGCCATAATTTATTTGTTACAATTCTTAAAATTATCAAATATTTGCTGAATTAATTTTCATTAATAATTTTATTATTTATTAATAATAATTAATAATTAATAATTTATACCTTGTGATTCTTTCTTAGCAGCTTGTTTATTTTGGTGCTCTTTAACAATGCTTGACAACATTATGAGATTTTTAACCTATCTTAAATTTAAGTTTGTTACAGGTAAATATATTTATACATATGACAGTAAAAAACTCCAAATATAATTTGAATAGATTATTAAAATTAATAGTTTTATTTACGTAAAAAATAGATTTAGAGTGAAAACAGAAAATAGCCAAAGTATAGCCGAAGACTGTCATTTATTGACGTATAAATATATCTACACATCTACGGATGAAAAATGAAACTGTCAAGTGGCGCCCTCTTTAATGAACTAATTTATTCAAATATTTTTGTATACAAATTTTAAGATTATTAAAATTATTACAATTTACAATAATTTATGTTATTAATAATTAATAATAAAAAAAAAAAAACAAAGAAGAAAATTAAATAAACTAAAACAAGGAAGTATACATTAAACAATTAAATAATTATTAATTTATTTATTCAATAATGGCTATTATAAATAAAACTAAATTTTAATTTTAAAACTAATTTTAATTTTCATAAATGGAAGTTTTTAATTACATTGAAGTTATAGTGATTTAATTTTTATAAAATTATTAAAAAATTTGTAATGTTAATTAATCTAAGTGTTTACATATAAACGTACTGAAGTCAATTTTTCTTCATATTTATAAAAAATCAATTGCAATAAAAAAAAATTCTTTTCAATTTTCACATGTGAAACTTTTAAATAAAATAATTTATATAATAATTTTATGTTTATAAGTAATTTTTTACATCAATTTTAACCAGTGTTTTATAATAACACTGAAAATTTTTAATTTTTATAAAAAATTAAATTACAATAAAAAAAATTCTAAAATTTCCACAAATAATTTTTTATAATTTTCACATGTGAAATTTTTGAAAAAATTTTTTTTTATTTTTATAAAAAATCTTTTACATAAATTAACTTCAGTGTCATGATATAATTCTAGTCAGCTGACAATTTTTAATTTTTATAAAAAATTACAATAAAAAAATTTTTTTATAATTTTCAAATGTAAAATTTTCAGTAAAATTTTTTTTAATAATTAAATTTTTAAAAGATTACTAAAAAATGTCAGTAAACTTCAGTGTCATAAAAAAGTTCCTGTGAAAGCAATAAAAAAAAAATTTACACAGGAAAGGAGGTGTTAGGATGGTGGAGGGACAGAAGAGATTAATAATAATAAAAGCTAATTTAAAATTGTAAATTTTATTTTAAATATTTTTCTATCGAGGATAAATTTAATGAAATATTGATAAAGAATATGATCAATTAATGACTTTAAAGATGTAATTAAAACGAAACATTTCTATCCGATGATTTGATAATCTTGATAATAAAATAATTTTTTGCTTGAACAAAATATCCCCGGTACGGCCCCTTAACTATTTTATCCGATTTTCTTTCGTAAAAAACTTTATTCAAAATAATTATTCAAAGTCTCCAGTATTATTATATTCTTGGATCTGGGGAGCTTGATGCGTATTTTCCGTTTGTATTTTATCTTGATGATTGACCACTAACAATCCCGTGGACTCTTCGTTTTTCAAGTAAAGCCTCGAGACACCCTTCGCAGTTCTTAGTTGTTCTTTAAGTGAACGGGATTGGATCATATTCTTTGTCAGCGCGAGATTAAACCCCTTGAGATCTTGAAAATTTGAGTAAGAGTTTTTTCCGAGTAAACATTCTTCATCAATTTTTTTATTATTTTTTTTCATTTATATATTGATATATATATATTGACATATATATTTAATTTATAAACAAGTTTCTTCGGTCTCTTTCTCTTTTCAAATCTCTGTTATTTTTTTCACTACCTTTTTTTTTCTTAACTTCAAACTTCCCTCTATCATCCAATACCTCTTGATTCAAAACCTTATAAACAAACAAACATGTTAGAGAACTTACATTCGCTCTTAGTTTTTTATTTATTTTTATTTATTCTTTTAATAATAATTATTATTACTAGTATTAATATTAATATTATTATTTTTTATTAAATTAAAAGATTAATTTTGTTGACTTATTTTTTATAAACTATTTAAAAATACCACATTTATTTACCTTATTACCCTCCCCTTATAAAAACGAAGGTGAATTGGTCTTATTAAATAATTTATATTAATCAGAAAATTTTAATTACCAAATCTAAACATATGAACAAAAAAAACAATTACAAGTCTTAAGATTTGGATTTATATCGCGCTAATACAATAAGGACGTTTTTAACGAAGATTAAATAATAGAAAATTAAATATTGCCATGACTAATTGTAAATAATAAATTTACAAATTTTTTTTTAATGAAACACAGTAATAAAAATTTTGATAGGCTCTATCTTAAGATACATAATTAAAAAATGACCTTGCATTTCGTCAACTACTGACATTTTTAAAGATATAAGTTCATCCTGATATTACACTCATTGAGACCTTTCATTTGAGTACCCACATCAATTTTTCATATATTTTGTATATTTATATATTTCACAAATACCATATATATAAAATATATAAAAAAAGCCATGTAGGTACTCAAATGAAAGGTCTCGATGAGTGTAACTTCAAAATGAGTTTATATCTTTAAAAATGTCGATAATTAAGAAAATACTTTGTATCTTGTGAAATATTGACATTTTTAAAATATAAGCTCATCCCGATGTTAAACTCACCGAGACCTTTCATTTGAGTACCCACATCAATTTTTCATATATTTTGTATATTTATATATTTCACAAATACCATATATATAAAATATATAAAAAAAGCCATGTAGGTACTCAAATGAAAGGTCTCGATGATTGTAACATCGAAATGAGCTTATATTTTTAAAAATGTTAATAACTAAAAAACGACCTTGTATTTTGTCAACTATTGAGATTTTTAAAGATATAAGCTAATCCCGATGTTGTACTTATCAAGACCTTTTATTTGAGTACCCGCATAAATTTTTCATATATTTCATATATTGACAAATATATATAAATATATGAAAAATATATCAAAATGTGTGTAAGTACTCAAATGAAAGCTCTTGATAAACGTAACATCAGGATGAGCTTACATCTTTAAAAATATCAATAATTAAAAAATGACCTTGCATTTCGTCAACTACTGACATTTTTAAAGATATAAGTTCATCCTGATATTACACTCATTGAGACCTTTCATTTGAGTACCCACATCAATTTTTCATATATTTTATATATTTATATATTTCATAGTAGCATATATACAAAATACATAAAAAATGCCATGTGGGTACTCAAATAAAAGGTCTCGATGAGTGTAACATCAAAATGAGCTTATGTTTTTAAAAATGTCGATAATTAAAAAATGACCTTGTATCTTGTCAACTATTGATATTTTCAAATATATAAGCTCACTCCAACATTACACTCATCGAGACCTTTCATTTCAGTACCCACATCGATTTTTCATATATTTCATATATTTATATATATTACATATATGTATATATGAAAAATATATCAAAAATGCATGTGGGTACTCAAACGAAAGCTCTTGACGAGTGTAACATCGGTATGAGCTTATATTTTTAAAAACGTCAATGTTTAAGAAAGTACAGTGCAATTTAACAAAATTCATTATATAATAAACCAAAATTTTAAGTTTTTATAGTTTACAAGTTACACAAGTCACATAGTGACTGCAGGGTTGCTACTAAATAATTATATTTTTTTTATTGACGTCCTAATTGTAAGTAACACGATACACATTAAAACAATCTTTAAAATATATATATATATATATATATATATATATATATATATATATATATATATATATATATATATATATATATATATATATTTTTCGTAATAGAAAAATGAAAAGGTAAATTTTCTGACAGATTAATTTAAAAGCCCACAATAATAATTCGAGCTTAGTCAGATATAAAAACATAATGCAATATTTTATTTAATATTTTTTATATTAATTATCTTTGTTTATTGAATATTGTTATTCATTTATTTTTTTTTTTTATTAAGTCATTTTGACCCTCCCGCTAGTATAGAAGAAATAAGAAGGGTCAAAGGCTCAAGACAGATAAATGGCTTCCGATACACCTGGCCCACTCGCATCGCAACTCGACTCACTTTAATATCGACCTGAAATTAATTAAGCAACAAAAAAACTGTGATTGTTTTTGAATACCCGTACACTCTCGTAATAGGACTTTAATTTTTCTACCGCTAAAAAATAATTACTGAGACCATTTTTAACATTTACTCTCTCATTTTTTAATCTTAAATTACCAGGATAATTATATGCTCCGAAATTACGTAGACATATGGCCTGTATTGACATTTAAATTTATAATTTTTTTTTAACAAATTAATAATTTAATAATAATCATACAAGATTTAATTAAAATAATAATTATAAATCCGGTATTAGAATCCGAGCTCTCAGGATTTTGTAGACCATATATCTACATGCGATAAGGTGATTTTGGAAACATGGAATGATCAGACTTACGTGGTGAGTAGGAGCGTGACCGTGAACGATCATAACGTGGTCTCCGGCGGTTGTAGTATGGACTCGGCGAGCGACGGTAACTGCTTCTGTGGTTAGAACTTCTGACGTGATAAAATTTGTTTCAATTATTGAACATTTTAATTGTTTAAAATTCAAAATGCCAATAAATAAAATTTTATTCTATTAGTTATAAAATTTGAACTTACTCTCGGCGTCGAGGTCCATTCCAACCTCTGTCATGCAAGTATGTAGGTTTTCCCATGTAAATTCCGGGTGTGGGGGTGTGTGCTCGTTGTGTAATTGAAAAGTCAACTCTTATTCGTCGGCCGTCTATCTCCATTCCAGAACATTGCTCTTTTGCCACTTTTGCGTCTTCACTTGATTTGAAATATACAAAACAGAATCCTCGTGATCGGCCAGTCTGTAATTATACAAAATTGTTTTAAAATTTATATAAATTTTTTTTTTTTCTATTTAGATTTATAATTAATTTGGTTAAAATAAATTTGAATGTTGCTAAAGGCCTTTAACATAGTACATAAGCTGTATGAGTACTTGTTCTAAATCTTTAGCGATTTTATGTACCAGACTAAAGAAAATGCTGGAATAATAATAGAAAAACTTAGATAAAATTTCAATGGCTCTTGTATTTTTATCATTCAAATTTTATCTAATTAATTTTTAACTTCGCGTGTGCGTGTGTGTGACTATGTGACTCGCTTATAACTTTTGAACGACTGAACCGATCGGAACGTACCAAACGGCGTTCTAAAGAGTTTCCTCAAACATAGATTTCCTGAGAATTTGAACCGATTCGGACCGATAAATTTTGAAAAATCTCAAAAAAAATCATTTTTGAAAGTGATTTTTTTGGAATATCTTTTAAACGGCTCTATCGATCAACTTCAAAAACTAATCCGCCCTTAAGCTTGAAAAACCACGCAGATCGTCGCTAATCCGGTCAAAATCGGTTGATTCGTTCGAGAGATATCGTGAACGAAAGAAAACCGAAAAGTGTTTTTTTGACATAACCGTCATTTCTTCTCGGATCGTTTTTGATGATATAGAATAATTTCAGAGCTTAAAAAACCGCGCCGCCAAAAACGTGGAAATTGGTTGATTGGTTTGAGAGATATCCTCGATAAAATATTTGGAAACAAGTGTTTTTTTAACATAACTCCGACATTTTTTGGAATAACTTTTAAACGACTGCACTGATCGATTTCAAAAACTAATCAGCTATTAGCATGAAATAATTACGTCGATCGCCGTCAAGCCGGTCAAAATTGGTCAATTCGTTCAAGAAATATCATGAACGAAAGAAAACCAAAAAAAGTGTTTTTTTTGGAATTACTCCAAATTTTCTAGTTTTATCAATTCAAACTTGAAGATTCTTCATGAAACTAAAAAAATTTCGTCAAATACTGCCAACCGCGTGAAAATCGGTTGATTCATTTAAAAGTTAGTGCGGTTTGAAAATTTTAAAAATATTGTTCTATGATACTTCTATCAGACTTTTGAGCTCAAAGAGCTCAAAATAACACATAAATTGTTTTTTTGAGCTCGAAGAGCTCAAAAACGTCATTAGTGCAGTTCTATGCACTTAGGTATGGAATTAGCGGGAAGTTGCACGGATGGCCTTCAGGGTCTACCGTTTTTCTAATTTTTTATTTTAAGTCTAACTAAATTAACAATTTTTTTTTCTTTCTATGTTATAAAATGCTTTAATTTTTTGTAAAACCAAAGTCGCCAATAACCTAGTAGTCCTAAAGCGACTTACAAATTAAATAAGTAAATAAATGAATTAACAATTAAAATTATTTTTTAAAAGTTTTTGTAAATTAAAAAAATTGCCAGATATAATTTTCAGGAATAAAATACTAAAAGTTTTAAGCTAATTTTAATTTGAAAATTTTTTAACTTAATTTTTTTATGAAGAATAGGACACAAATTGTAATTAAATTTTAATTATGAACATTGTTAACAAAAAATTATATGATTATCATGTGAAAAATATTTTTAAAAGATTTTAGTATTTTAGATCATTTTTTTTTTTTTTAATTCCTAAAAAGTTGTCAAATTTCTGTTAACTTAAATATAATTTTTTTTATAATTTACTACGATGAAATTAACAAACCTTTGATAATATTTAGAAATTATTTGCCGAGTTAATTATAATAAAAAATAAATTTTTTTTTTTTAATAATTCCGCACGTAGGAATTATAAAAAATCATGCGTGCCATTTTTTAAACTATTTTATATTTATTTTTTAAATAAAATCAAATTAATTCTCAACTTGCAAAATTTTTGTCAAATAATTAATTTTATGTGTCAAAATCATGAAATGTCTGTTAATTTCAGTATCTCTACTAATTTTGAAGTACTATAAATAATTTTTATGATATTTTAATTAACAAACATCAAACTCAAAATTGTTATAACAGATCAATTATTGTGAAAAAAATATTTTTTTTAATTTGTACTTATAATTTATAATACTGAAATGAGCTGACGATTAAATTCAACAATTTTTGATTTTTTTTTAACAATTAAATTACAATTATAAAAATACATGGATAATTTTTAAAATTTTCTACAATTTTTTAAAAAAAATATTTACTTACTCTGAAATTAAACAATGCAAAAGATAACTAATAAATAAAGACCAAGTTAAATAAAAATGAAAATTAGATAGTCGACATCTAAAAATCCTTAGAATTTTTTTTTAATGACAAAATTATTAAAAAATAATAAAAAAAAAATTTTCATTAATTAAAAATTAAAAAAACTATGTGCAATTTTTTAAAAATATTTTTTGGTTATAATTTAATAAATAAAAAAAAATTTTAATCGTGAGCTAACTTTAGTATTATTAAATATAGACCAAGTTAAATAAAAATGAAAATTAGTTAGTCGACATCTAAAAATCCTTAGAATTTTTTTTTAATGACAAAATTGTTAAAGAATAATAAAAAAAAATTTTTCATTATTAAAAAACTTGAAAAACTATAAGTGAAATTAAAAAAAAATATTTTTTAGTTAAAATTTAATAAATAAAAAAATTAAAAACATCAACTAACTTTAGTATTGAAAATAAATTATTTAGTATTAATTTATTATTTATTTTAGTAAATAAATTATTTAGTATTATAAATAAATGAAAATTAAGTTAGCCGACATTGAAAAATTACTAAAAAACTTGAAAAACTATAATTACAATATTTTTAGTTATAATTTAATAAATAAAAAAATTAAAAATATCGGCTAACTTTAGAATAATTAATAAAAATAAAAAATAACTAACCTTAGCATCGATAACAACTTCAACCCGTTCAACTGGTCCATACTTAGAAAAAATATGATGAATTTGCAGCTCAGTAGTGTAAATAGACAGCCCAAAAACTCCTAGACAGCGTGAAGGACAAGGATTGTCGCGATTGCCGACGTGTCGGCGTCTCGAAGACATGGGGCTGCGTGAGTGTGACCGGTAAATATTGCGATCTCGTTCACGGGAATAGCGCGATCTTGAGTAAGAGCGTGATCGACTGCGAGAATACCGTCCGTCACCTCCACGGTAGGGTGATCGGCTGCGACTGCGACTTCTTCCGGCTGCATATTTGGTATTGCGATATGGTTTACGTCCACGTGATACAGAGCGACTTCGTGACCGCGAGTACTCCTTAACCGGTCGTTCTTTCCGCTCCCTTGACTTACGCGATCTGGATCGTGATCGGGAATCACGAATACCTCCATCTGCTGTTCGGGGTCGGCGAGGACTAGCGCTACGACTCCCACTGTGCTGTAAATATAAAATATAAATTATAAATAAAAATAAATTTCTAATTTTGGCTAAAAAATTAAAAAAAAAATTTTTAATTAAAGAATTTAAAAAAAATTAATTTTTTTTTTTAATAAAAAAATAATTTTTTTTTTTAATAAAAAAATAATAATTTTTTTTTAATAAAAAAATAATAATTTTTTTTTTTAATAAAAAAAAGTAATTTTTTTTTTAATAAAAGAAAATAATTTTTTTGACTTTGTAAAGATAGAAATAAATTATAATTGAAAACTATTTAGGCTAAAAAATTAAAAAAAATTTTTTTAATTAAAGAATTTAAAAAAAAATAAATAAAATAATAATTTTTTTTTTAATAAAAAAAAAATTAATTTTTAGAATTTGTAAAGATAGAAATAAATTATAATAAAAAACTATTTTGGCTAAAAAATTAAAAAAAATTTTTTCAATTAAAGAATTTAAAAAAAAATAAATAAAATAATTTTTTTTTTAATAAAAAAAAATAAATAAAATAATTTTTTTTTTAATAAAAAAAAGTAATTTTTTTGACTTTGTAAAGATAGAAATAAATTATAATTGAAAACTATTTTGGCTAAAAAATTAAAAAAAAATTTTTTTAATTAAAAAATTAAAAAAAAAATAAATAAAATAATTTTTTTTTTTAATAAAAAAAAAATTAATTTTTAGAATTTGTAAAGATAGAAATAAATTATAATAAAAAACTATTTTGGCTAAAAAATTTAAAAAAATTTTTCAATTAAAGAATTTTAAAAAAAAATAAATAAAATAATTTTTTTTTTATTAAAAAAAAAATTAATTTTTAGAATTTGTAAAGATAGAAATAAATTATTATAAAAAACTATTTTGGCTAAAAAATTAAAAAAAATTTTTTTAATTAAATAATTAAAAAAAAAATTTTAAATAATTAAAAAAAAATTTTTTTATTAAAAAAATAATTGATTTTTAATTTGTAAGGATAGAAATAAATGATAATTGAAAACTAAAAATAAAATATGAGCATACATTAGAGAATCAATAGTTTTGCTGTGAGGAAATGAAAAATTTTTTATTTTATGGTTAGCTAATTTTAATTTTGTAATTTATTTATTAAAAGACTTGTAAAAAAAAAAAATCTTACCTCAATGTCACTCATTTTTTGTAGAATTAATAAAACTGATTTTTACAGATGTATAAACGTGGTAATTATTGCAAATGGACTGAGAATTAATGAAGAGCGAATTGATGGCGTCACTTATATTTCAATGGCGGACGGCGAGGTTTTCAGTTTTGGTATTGTCTAATTCGTCTAGATAGAACTGGAGACAAGCGGAATAACACGGAACTTACTAAGGAATATATTTTACTACCAACATCCGATGTTGCTAAGTTACCAGTAAACCAAGCTAGTCATTGGTTCATGTTTGATCAATATGGCGTTCATTGATTAAAATTATCAGTAATTTAATTGGGAATTGTAATAAAGTTAGCCGACTTTTTTAATTTTGTTTCTATTATTAAATTAGTAATAAAAAATATTTTTTTTTTTTTAATTGTACTAATAGTTTTTTTAGTTTTTTACAAATAAAAATTTTTTTTTTTTTGTAATAATTTTTTTAATTCAAAATAATTTTTAATTTTAGCTAACTTAATTTTTATGAATTGTTATGATATTTATTTTTTTTTTTTAATTATATAATTATTTAATTAATGATTTGTAAGAAAAATGAAAAAAAATCTCAGGTCTCAGAGGTGATTTGAGTATCATGAAATTTTTGAAATGAAAATTAATTTAGCAGATATTTTATAAAATATAATTTTATAATTTTAATAATAATTTTAACAAATAAAAATAACAGCAAAAAAGATTGGAAATTAGAAATTTTGATAAACTAAAATTGCAATTCGTTGAAAATAATTTTTTTTAAACACAATCGATATTTAAAAGAAAATACAAAAATTGTGATAGCTAAATTTAATATCATGATCATTTTAAGAATTTTTTAAACAATTAAATTATGACAAAAAAAATTGACATTCGGAAATTTAAATAAATTAATAATGCAATTTTTTAAAAATAATAATTTTTCGAAACAAATTTAATTGCTAAAAAAAATAAAAAATCGTCAAGTAACTGCAAATTTTAATATTATATTTTTTTTATAATAATTGAATTTTTATAAAAATCTAAAAAATTGTTAATTCAATTACCAGCAACTTTGCAGTCACTATGTGACTGCAGTAAATTCTGAACTATTAATAAATAAACTTTTGCTTCATTAAATAATGACTTTTGTTAAATTGCACTGTACTTTCTTAAATATTGACATTTTTAATAATATAAGCTCATCCCGATGTTACACTCATCTAGAGCTTTCATTTGAGTACCCACATGCATTTCGATATATTTTTCATATATACATATATATAAAATATATAAATATATGAAAAATTGATGTGGGTACTCAAATGAAAGGTCTCGATAAGTGTAACATCGAAATGAGCTTATATCTTTAAAAATGTAAATAGTTCACAAGATACGAGGTCATTTCTTAGTTATTGACATTTTTAAAGATATAATAAACTCATTTTGATGTTCCACTCATCAAGACCTTTCATTTGAGTACCCACATGACATTTTTTATATATTTTATATATATGATATTTGTGAAATATATAAATATATAAAATATATGAAAAATTGATGTGGGTACTCAAATGAAAGGTCTCGATGAGTGTAATGTCGGAGTGAGCTTATATCTTTAAAAATGTCAATAATTTACAAGATACAAGGTCATCTCTTAATTATTAACATTTTTCTAGATATAAGCTCGTCTTGATGTTCCACTCATCAAGAGCTTTCATTTGAGTACCCACATGATATTTTTTATATATTTTATATATGTAGTATTTGTGAAATATATAAATATATAAAATATATGGAAAATTGATGTGGGTACTCAAATGAAAGGTCTCGATGAGTGCAATGTCGGAGTGAGCTTATATCTTTAAAAATGTCAATAATTCACAAGATACAAGGTCATCTCTTAATTATTGACATTTTTTTAGATATAAGCTCGTCTTGATGTTCCACTCATCAAGAGCTTTCATTTGAGTACCCACATGATATTTTTTATATATTTTATATTTATAGTATTTGTGAAATATATAAATATATAAAATATATGAAAAATTGATGTGGGTACTCAAATGAAAGGTCTCGATGACCGTAACATCAGGATGAGTTTATATCTTTAAAAATCTCAATAGTTCACAAGATACAAGGTCATTACTTAATTATCTATCTAGAGATACAGAAATTTCGAATGCATCCTAAATACTCATTATAATAAATTGACTATCTATAAAAATAATATGAAATATTGAAAAGGCACATATTCAAATCAAGACCTTTGCAATGACACTAAATTTCACTCAGAAAACCGATTTTATTATAAAACTATCCCAGAGAGAAAATTTTTCTTATTCTCTTAATAATATAAATTACAAATTTTTACCTTTAAAAAAAATAAAAAAATGTTTAAATTGATAAATCATTTACCATTAAAAACAAATAAAGTACACTGAAATTTGAATTATTAATGCTTAACAGATGGCGCTGTAATAACTTTCTAACAAAAACAAACTTTGGATAACTCGAATCAATCCGAAGTTAGCCGAGCTCTCAAAACTGATTTCACGGCCAAAATGGTGGGTATTTATTACTCAAGGCGTCTTGGACTTTAGTGAATGTTGATATACCTCGAAGCTACCGCAATTATTAATTAATACACGTGTTTTTAAAATAAAAATGATATAACGCCTTATCATACGTTATACGTGTTATTTATGTTCTTGGTTAAATAAATTTTATTTAATTATCAGATAATTATCAACTATAAACTTCGGTTTTGGTCCACTGAAAAGTATCTAATAAATCAAACGCGCATTTACGACTGTTGAGAGTAAAGTTGGAATTAAATTTATTTAACCACAATAATGGGAGACTTGACAGAAATAAAGATGAATATGGCAGCTTTGAAACGCGTTGATCCCTATATCAAGGATATTTTAGAGACAGCAACGCATGTGGCTCTTTATAAATTTAATGCGGAGAACAATGAATGGGAGAAGACTGATATCGAGGGTGCATTGTTTGTTTATTCGAGAAACGGCGAACCCTACAATAGTATCCTTATTATGAATCGGTATGTATGAGAACCACATTTTTATTAAATTTAACTAGCAACCTTGCAGTCACTATGTGACTGCATTGACGTAAACTATAAATAAATAAAATTTTGCTTTATTAAATAATGAATTTTGTTAAATTGCACTGTACTTTCTTAAATATTGAAGTTTTTAAAAATATAAGCTCATTCTTGTGTTACACTCATCAAGAGCATTCATCTGAGTACCCACATGGCATTTTTTATATATTTTATATAAATAGTATTTGTGAAAAATATAAATATATAAAAAATTGATGTGGGTACTCAAATGAAAGGTCTTGATGAGTGTAACATAAGAATGAGCTTATATCTTTAAAAATGTCAATATTTCTCAAGATACAAGATCATTTCTTAATTATTGATATTTTTAAAGATATAAGCTCATCCCGATGTTACACTCATCAAGAGCTTTCATTTGAGTACCTACATGCATTTTTATATATTTTTCATATATGCATATATATAATATATACAAATATATGAAAAATTGATGTGGGTACTCAAATGAAAGGTCTCGATAAGTGTAACAACGAAATAAGCTTATATTTTTAAAAGTATCATTAGTTGACAAGATACAATGTAATTTCTTAATTATTGATATTTTTAAAGATATAAACTCTTTTCGATGTTACACCCATCGAGACCTTTTATTTGAGTACCCACATGACATTTTTTATATATTTTATATATATGGTATTTGTGAAATATATAAATATACAAAATATATGAAAAATTGATGTGGGTACTCAAATGAAAGCTCTCGATGAATGTAATATCGGGATGAGCTTATATCTTTAAAAATGTCAATAGTTCACAAGATGCAATGTCATTTCTTAATTATTGACATTTTTTAGGATATAAACTCATTTCTATGTTACACTCATCGAGACCTTTTATTTGAGTACCCACATGGCATTTTTTATATATTTTATATATATGATATTTGTGAAATATATAAATATACAAAATATATGAAAAATTGATGTGGGTACTCAAATGAAAGCTCTCGATGAGTGTAATATCGGGATGAGCTTATATCTTTAAAAATGTCAATAGTTCACAAGATACAAGGTCATTTCTTAATTATAGATATTTTTAAAGATACAAGCTCATCCTGATTTTACACTCTTTGAGAGGTTTCATTTGAGTACCCACATGATATTTTTTATATATTTTATATATATGGTATTTGTGAAATATATAAATATACAAAATATATGAAAAATTGATGTGGGTATTCAAATGAAAGGTCTCAATGAGCGTAATATCAGGATGAGCTTATATCGTTTAAAATATCATCAGTGGACGAAATACAGCGTCATTTTATAGTTATTGACATTTTTTAAGATATAAGCTCATCCTGATGTTACGCTCATCGAGAGCTTTCATTTGAGTATCCACATGTATTTTGATATATTTTTCATATATACATATATATAAATAAATAAAATATATGAAAAATTGATGTAGGTACTTAAATGAAAGGTCTTGATGAGTGTAACATCGGGATGAGCTTATATCTCTAAAAATGTCAGTAGTTCATAAGATGCAAGGTAATTTCTTAATTATGTATCTAGAGATCAAGCATTTTCTAATGCAGCCTAAGAACTTATCATAATAAATTAACTATCGGTGATAATGATATGAAACTTTGAAAAGGAACAAATTTAAGTCAAGACCTTTACAATGAAAATACAAGACCTTTACAAAGAAAAATATTTTATTGAAAAAAAAATATTAAGAAAAAATTTGACATGAAGAAAATTTTAAAAAATCGTAATTGCAATTTATATCAAGTATTTTTTCACTTAAACCTTTTATTGATAAAAAATTCTTAATTTCAGTATTTTAATTATTTAAATAGTTAATTGTTGTTTAGTACAATTTTTAACCACAAACATGTCTAATTTTTAATTTTATTTAAAGAAAAAATTTTTATAACGAATAATTCAAAAAAATTGTATTTTTTATTTATATTTTTTACACATGGATTTTTTTTGACAATTCTTTTGTCCAAATTTGTTTTTTAAAAAAACTCTTCAAATTTTTAAATGTCTATTATTACTTATAAAAATTAATTTAACCAATATTTAATAATTTTTGTAACAAATAAATCATAGTAAAAAATAGTTGAATTTTTACGGAATAAAAATAATTTAAAAATAAATAAATGCATGTAATTAACTAATGAATTTTATTTGATCTATTACAGACTAAATACCAATAATTTAGTGGAACCTGTTACACAGAGGCTTGATCTCGAGCTGCAAGAACCATTTTTACTCTACAGAAATTCAAAATGTAACATTTACGGTATTTGGTTTTACGACAAGGACGAGTGCATACGTATTGCGGCTATTTTAAAACAGCTTGTAAAGCATTCTGACGAAAGCTTAAAGAAAGTTAATACAAGTTTAAAGAATAAAAAACAAGTCATTAATAAAGCCAGTGACTCTTTCAATAACGTTGATATATTTAGCATGCTCAGCAAAGCTCAAGAAAATTTCAATACTTCCAGAGAGAGCAATGGTAATCATGATATTAATTTGAATTCTGATGGAATTTCTGATGATATCAATACTTTTTCTCATTCAGGAACTATCACAACTGGTGGAATGTTTGATGGAACTTCTCAAAGTGTTGTTGATTTCTTTGCCAAAGCCAAGGTAATATTATTTACTATTTTTCATTTTCATATTTAGCTTATGGTCATTCAGTAAACTCAATATAGTCTTATAATTAATTAATTAATTTATTTATTTATTTAATAATATCAAGGCCGTTGCCAAATGCCAAATTTTACAAAATAATTTTTGCAATAGTGGATACAATAATATAAAATTTAGAATATAATGAAGATAACAATAAAGAGACTTATAATTAATAATAATATGATTTAAATTTAATTTTAATATCGTTTAACTAGAGTAGATGAATTGATATAATAACTGTAGATATACAGTCAATGATGATAACCATGTTATAAATATTCATACAGAGGAAAATAATAAGGAACTTAACGTAAGTCTCTAGCTCCATTAAATAATCAAACAATTGGGTACTAAAGACTTCAATACTGGAAGCACCAATAATATCAGGTGTAATAATCTATATTTTTAAAAGAGTAAGAAAAATTCTTTGGCCAGTATATTTATATAATAACATGGGCTTTTATAGTTTTTATGGTCAATTTATGATGATGAGTATTATGATTGCATATGAAAATGCTCTAGCTCTAGATACATAATTAAGAAATGTCCTTGTATCTTGTGAACTATTGACATTTTTAAAGATATAAGCTCATCCCGGTGTTACACTCATCAAGACCTTTCATTTGACTACCCACATCAATTTTTCATATATATATATATATATATATATATATATATATATATATATATATATATATATATATGAAAAATATATCAAAATGCAAAATAATAAGAAAAATTGTAAAAATTCTTAACATAATTAAGAAATGACTTTATTTTGTCACTAAAAAAAATTTATTACGATAGTAAAAAAACATTTCTTTTTGGAGCGCATTGAAAACTAAAATGAAATAAATTTTGGTTTTTTTGCTATAAATTCCTAAACCACCAAAATATCAGTCCCCTGAGCTGTCCCATTCCCAAAATTAAACCTTAAGATTAAATTTTAAGTTATTCGTCAACAATATATAATTTGGTCCATAATATTTATAAACTTAATTAGTTAACTAACAATCTTCTTAGGGCTGTTAGCGCTTTATCGGCATTTGATTTAGTGTCAAAGCACCGTTTGTGCTGGAAATATGTGTCTGGGCCACTTCAAAACTCAGTCTCCTGGCAGCTATTTTTATTTATAATTTATTTATAAAATTGGATCCATAAGTCTTAATATTATTTTAATTAATGTAAACATTCATTGAAAACTTGAAAAGTTGAATGCATTGAAATAGTTTGCTTGATTTTTCTCAATTTGATAAAAAAAAACAGTCCCCTGTGATGTTATATGGCAAAAGATACACAAATATCGAAAAAGCAAAAATGAATTCGGCTGTTTATTTATTATGATTAAGCTGATAGTTTTGTAGCCCTTGTTAATTTTTTTTCTAATAAAATCAAAAATAATTTGGTTGGACAATTTTGTACAGATTTAAGACATCCTTACAAAGAATCACCCATATAAATATATAAAATATATGAAAAATTTATGTGGGTACTCAAATGAAAGGTCTCGATAAGTGTAACATTGAGATGAGCTTATATCTTTAAAAATATCTTTATTTGACAAGATACAAAGTAATTTCTTAATTATTGATATTTTTAAAGATATAAGCTCATCTTGACGTTACACTCATGGAGATCTTTTATTTGCGTACCCACATGGCATTTTTTATATATTTTATGCTATATATATATATATATATATATATATATATATATATATATATATATATATATGGTATTTGTGAAATATATAAATATATAAAATATATGAAAAATTGATGTGGGTACTCAAATGAAAGGTCTCGATGAGTGTAATGTCGGAGTGAGCTTATATCTTTAAAAATGTCAATAATTCACAAGATACAAGGTCATCTCTTAATTATTGACATTTTTTTAGATATAAGCTCGTCTTGATGTTCCACTCATCAAGAGCTTTCATTTGAGTACCCACATGATATTTTTTATATATTTTATATATATAGTATTTGCGAAATATATAAATATATAAAATATATATGAAAAATTGATGTGGGTACTCAAATGAAAGGTCTCGATGAGTGTAATGTCGGAGTGAGCTTATATCTTTAAAAATGTCAATAATTCACAAGATGCAAGGTCATCTCTTAATTATGTTAAAAATTTTTACAATTTTTCTTATTAATTGTAAATTTTTCCTTACTTATAATTAAAAAAAATTCTTATTCCAGGTAAATACGGGCCATTTCAAACCGGAGCACCAACAGCCTCCAGGAAACGTTCACGTCACCGTAGAAAAGCCTATATCCTTATCTCACCTAATGTCTCACCCAGCGGCCCACACTCTAGAGCACATAGAAAAACAGCAGCGTTCCATCACGCCCCAATCTACGGGAATTCCTTCGATAGTCCCACCAGCGACAGTGCCAATTACAGTGAACTTAATGAAGAATGGAACTCCATCAAGTAAAACGAAAAAGCACGCATGTTCCAACAACTCTGGACCAGCAGCATCGTCCCAAATGCTTCAACATCCAAAATCAAGTGCAAGCAATGACGTGATAGTCGCTAAAAGTTTCCATAGAATACAATCACCTTTGACAGGTCCAACGAATAATTCAATAATAAATCACCATACTCCAGGACAAAATTACAGACATTCAATTTTCTCAATGGACACTCCGCTTGATTGTAATAAAGTAATTAAAAATGAAGAGCCAAGTGCTGGAAAAACTGTGACGGATATTTCAACATTGCCATTAGGATTTTCTTCACTAGATTTAGACGACAAGTCAATTGAATCTGAGGAAGCTCAAGTTGGAATTCGTGGATTTGGTTCAAATGCTCCGGCGTTGATGCCTCCCGTGATGTTTTCTGCTACCAGTCCCTCTGAGTCATCTCGACCAATTATTGAACCTCTTACTCGAAATCAACTACTCCAAGCGTTTAATTATCTTCTTAAAAATGATCCGGATTTTATGATGAAATTACACGATGCTTACGTTAAATCTTTTAGCGAAATTTATTCGTAAAATTTAATTAAAAATCTTGGGAGTAATTATTTAAAAAATATGGTGAGCAGGATAATAAATAAACATTATAATATTAAAATGTCTTTATTGACTTGTTAAAAATATAGTTTTTTATAACGTGATTTATTATCCAGTTAATAACTTTCGCGCCGATTCGTTTTAATCTGTGATGCAAGAATTTTTTTTTCTTTATCCATCATCTTTATATATAAAAAGAAAAATACGTCCCAAAATCTATTTTTTTAAATAAACAATAGAAAAATCATTGAAATTTATTGGAAAGACGAGATTGTCCATTTGTTTTTAAGCTACAATTGGGGCTGTAAAAATAAGGAATAAATATTAATAACTTTAATTGATGTTTTATGCGGTAAAAAAATATTAATTTTTTTTCTAGTAAATTTAAATGAGAAAAAAAAAATTATTTTAATTATAAACAGTAAAGTAGTAATTGATCTTATAAAAAAATTTTGGTAATAATTTACAAGCCGGGTCTACAATATTTTTGGCCTTACACGGAAAGAACAAGATGGTACTGGATACCATCTCAGATTATACTGAGTGATATCTGGATTTTACTCATTGTAATTTCCGATTTCACCCAGTAATATCTATGATTATGCCGCGTAAGATTACACTAGATATAATCAGAGATAGTATCTTGTATAATTTGGATTATACTCTGTAGAATCTCGGATTATACCCAGTGATATCTCCGCTGTTTTTTTTTTCTAGCACCTGCGCACTTAGCACTATCATATCTATTATGAATTTTAGATATTAGGACGGTCAAATATTGTTTTAAATATTACCTTAAATTTTTTTTTCACCACAAATATCACTGAGTATAATCTGGGATGATATCCAGTGTCGTCTTGTTTTTTCCGGGTATCTTGGTGAAAAATTAACATTTTTTTATTTTTTTTTATTCTACTTTTTTTACGGAATTTAAAACAATAAATTTCGGGAAAGAAAATAAAAATTTCAATATTTTTGATTTAAAAAATTGGAAAAAATTTTGGCTCTTGTTTTTGGATAAAATTTCTATTTTATATTTTTTTGATGTTTTTGATATATTTTTTTTTGAAAAGTACATAAAAAAATAAATTTAAAAAAAAGTTTAATTTCACAATTTTCCAAAAAATTTATACATTTTTTTGAAAATTTGTTAACATTGTGATAAACTTTCTTTTTTTTTTTTTTTAATTTATTTTTTAATGTATTTTAAAAAAAAAAATATGTTAAGAAAATCAAATAGAAATTTTGTTAAAAAAAATCAAAATTAAAATTGTGGACCCCACTTGTAAATAATTATCAAAATTTTTTATGAAAAAGTTAAAATTTAATTTTATAAAAAAAATTTCTTACAACTTTTTTTTTTAAGATCAATTTGTCGTAATTTCAAAATTAAAATTTTATCTAATTCTGAAAAAATTATAGGAGAAATTTTTTTTATAAAATTAAATTTTTAACAACTTATAAAAAATTTTTTTATCAATATAATATTAATTACTATTTTACTGTTTATGTTTGAAATAAATTTTTTATGAAAAAGTTAAAAATTTAATTTTATAAAAAAAAATTTTCTAATATTTTTTTCCGAATTTAAAAATAAAGATTTTTGTAATTAGTAAACATTTCAATTTTAAAATTTATTTTTTTTTTTATAAAATTAAATTTTTAACAACTTTTTTATAAAAAAATTTATTATAATTAAAAACAGTAAAATAGTAATTAACGTTATTCTTAAAAAAAAAGTTGTTAAAAATTTTATAAAAAAAAAATTCTTACAATTTTTTTTAAGATCAATAAAAAAAAGCCACAATTTAAAAATTTAAATTATTGCTAATTATAAAAATCTTCATTTTTTAATTCTGCAAAAATTTCAAGAAAAATTTTTTTTATAAAATTTAATTTTTAATAATTTTTATTTAAAACATTTTTTGATAAGATTGAATATTTTCGCTGAAATATCTAAAAATTGACCAAATCATCACATTTATTTTGAAATTAAAAATTATCGTTAGCATACTTTGTATTAAAAATTTTCACTCATACATCATTGAATTATTTGATTTTAAACAAAAAAAAAAAAAAAAAAAAAAAAATTAAAACATTTTTTTTTACCGCAACTTGAATAAAAAATGAAAAAAAAATAATGGGTAAAAAAAAAAATTGTATGTATGAATACTTAAAAGACTTACTCATGTGCATAGCATTTGGCTGTGGAGCGGCCAATTGCATTTTTATATGAGACGTTGACAATAGAATATCCGTTGTCGGTATAACATGAATTGATATTTCATTCAATTCATCATTAATTCTAGTACCCCCGCTTAGTGAAGGTACTTGTAAATTATTACTAGTTGTCCTTAAATTAAAACCATAACGACAATTACTGACTATGTAAGTGCTAATCTGTGAAAAAATATAATTAAAAATTTACCATCATTAATTCTAATTTTATTTTAGATTTTTTTTGTAATAATTAATTCCAGTAAATTATATAATAATAATAATAATAATAATAATAATCTATATTATTAAGAGAATGAATAAAATCTTGTGTCCAGAATAGTCATGTGATAAAATTGGCTTTTTTTAGTGAAATTTAGTGTCATTGCAAAGGTCTTGATTTGAATTTATGCCTTTTCAAGGTTTCATATCATTCTCACCGATAGTCAATTTATTATGAAAAGTATTAGGCTGCATTCAAAAATTCTCTGTCTCTAGATACATAACTAAGAAATGACCTTGTGTCTTGTGAACTATTGATATTTTTTAAGATATAAGCTCATTCTGATGTTACGCTCATCGAGACCTTTCATTTGAGTACCCACATCAATTTTTCATACATTTTATATATTTATATATTTCACAAATACCATATATATGAAATATATAGAAAATGCCATGTAGGTACTCAAATGAAAGCTCTTGATGAGTGTAACATCAAAATGAGTTTATATCTTAAACAATGTCAATAATTAAGAAATGACCTTGTATTTTGTGCACGATTGACATTTTTAAAGATATAAGCTCACCCCGACATTACACTCAGCGAGACCTTTCATTTGAGTACCCTCATCAATTTTTCATATATTTATATATATTATATATATATGTATATATATGTATACATGAAAAATATATCAAAATGAATGTGGGTACTCAAATGGAGACTCTTGATGAGTGTAACATTGGGATGAGCTTATATCTTTAAAAATGTCAATAATTAAGAAATGACCGTGTATCTTGTGAATTATTGACATTTTTAAAGATATAAGCTTATCCCTATGTTCCACTCATCAAGACCTTTCATTTAAGTACCAACATCAATTTTTCATATATTTATATATATTATATATATGTATACATGAAAAATATATCAAAATGCATGTGGGTACTCAAATGAAAGCTCTTGATGAGTGTAACATTGGGATGAGCTTATATCTTTAAAAATGTCAATAATTAAGAAATGACCGTGTATCTTGTGAATTATTGACATTTTTAAAGATATAAGCTTATCCCTATATTACACTCATCAAAACCTTTCATTTAAGTACCAACATCAATTTTTCATATATTTATATATATTATATATATGTATATATGAAAAATATATCAAAATGCATGTGGGTACTCAAATGAAAGCTGTTGATGAGTGTAACATCGGGATGAGCTTATATCTTTAAAAATGTCAATAATTAAGAACTGACCTTACTATCTTGTCAACTAATGATCTTTTTGAAAATATAAGCTCATCTTTACATTACACTCATCAAGACCTTTCATTTAAGTATCCACATCAATTTTTCATATATTTTATATATTTATATGTATTATATATATGTATATATGAAAAATATATCAAAAATGCATGTGGGTACTCAAATGAAAGCTCTTGATGAGTGTAAAATCAAAATGAGCTTATATCTTCAAAAACGTCAATATTTAAGAAAGTACAGTGCAATTTAACAAAAGTCATTATTTAATAAAGCATAATTTTATTTTTTTATAGTTCACAAATCACGGCAGTCACATAGTGACTGCAAGGTTGTTAATAATAATAATAATAATAATAATAATAATAATAAATGTAGTATAAGATCTTACAGATGATAAAATTAGGAAAATAAGTAAAGCTATACCAAGCCAGAAGTACCAAGCTTCCCAAAAATGTTTCGGAGGACGTCTCTGTATCAAAAGACAACACTGTGGATTGCAACAGCAATACAGACAATAAGATTTTTCAGCTGGACACATATATGTTCGTATGTTTGATTCATAATTTGTATCATTTAACTTTATATCATCATTACATTCGTAAGCAAACCGTGCCATTTTTATTTTTTCTTTTTATGTTTTTAAAAAAATTTTTTTTTTAATTTTTGGAATTTTTTTTTTAACTAATAGTCATTTTTTAAATTAACTATTTTAGATTTCTTCAGCTTGAGAAGAAAACTGAACTAGTTACTGGGTCGTAGCTAGCACCACTGTGATCGCGAGTAGAATAAAATAGACGTTATCTGCTTCATAGTTTACCTGGTATAACAATCAATAACCTGTTCAACCATTTATTTACACCAGTTCAATCAATATAAGACTATGTTTTCATTCTCTACTTTTATCCTATACAGTTAGAAGTTTTTTTTCTTCTAGGATAAAAGCTCAAAATTTATTTTTTATTCTATTCTTAAAAAAAAAAAAAAAAAATGATATATCAGTAATAATATTCTTAAACTTAAAATTTTTAAATTAGTAAAATTAATTAACTTACTGTTTTTATTTTTAAAGCTAGAATCTTTAAATTATAATGGTTCAATAAACTCAAGTGTAATGGAGAAAAAAAAGCAAACTTAAAAAATTTTTTTGATTTTCACAATTTTTTTGAAATTATTTTATTTTTTGTAAAAATAAATATACTGAAGACCAAAGTATATACTAGTTCTGAATAATGAATTTAGATAAATAAATAACGAGTTCTAAATAAGATCAATCTATTGATTATTTGCACTCAACTGAATAAATCGATACTCTTTCTTACTTAATAATTTATTTCCTTGGTTTTTGATAAAAAATAAAGGCTCTAACAAATTTAGCAAATATATTAGGAAAACGGTTGACCTTGAATGTTTTTAAAGATATAAGTTCATCCTGATGTTACTCTCATCAAGAGCTTTTATTTGAGTACCCACATGCATTTTGATATATTTTACATATATTCATATCTGTAAATATATAAAATATATGAAAAATTGATGTAGGTACTCAAATGAAAGGTCTCGATGATTGTAATCTCGGGGTGAGCTTATATCTTTAAAAATGCTAATAGTTCACAGAATATTAGTTAAATTGCACTGTACTTTCTTAACTATTGACATTTTTAAAGATATAAGCTCATCCTGACGTTACACTCATCAAGAGCTTTTATTTGAGTACCCACATGTATTTTGATATATTTTTTATATGTACACATATATAAATATATGAAAAATTGATATGCGTACTCAAATGAAAGGTCTCGATCCCGTTAATGTCGGGGTGAGCTTATATCTTTAAAAATGTTAATAATTCACAAGATACAAGATCATTCCTTAACTATTGACATTTTTTAAGATGTAAGCTTTTTCTGATGTTACACTCATCAAGAGCTTTCATTTGAGTACCCACATGCATTTTGATATATTTTATATATATTCATATCTGTAAATATATAAAATATATGAAAAATTGATGTAGGTACTCAAATGAAAGGTCTCGATGATTGTAATCTCGGGGTGAGCTTATATCTTTAAAAATGCTAATAGTTCACAGAATATTAGTTAAATTGCACTGTACTTTCTTAACTATTGACGTTTTTAAAGATATAAGCTCATCCTGACGTTACACTCATCAAGAGCTTTTATTTGAGTACCCACATGTATTTTGATATATTTTTTATATGTACACATATATAAATATATGAAAAATTGATATGCGTACTCAAATGAAAGGTCTCGATCCCGTTAATGTCGGGGTGAGCTTATATCTTTAAAAATGTTAATAATTCACAAGATACAAGATCATTCCTTAACTATTGACATTTTTTAAGATATAAGCTTTTTCTGATGTTACACTCATCAAGAGCTTTCATTTGAGTACCCACATGCATTTTGATATATTTTATATATATTCATATCTGTAAATATATAAAATATATGAAAAATTGATGTAGGTACTCAAATGAAAGGTCTCGATGATTGTAATCTCGGGGTGAGCTTATATCTTTAAAAATGCCAATAGTTCACAGAATATTAGTTAAATTGCACTGTACTTTCTTAACTATTGACGTTTTTAAAGATATAAGCTCATCCTGACGTTACACTCATCAAGAGCTTTTATTTGAGTGCCCACATGTATTTTGATATATTTTTTATATGTACATATATATAAATATATGAAAAATTGATATGCGTACTCAAATGAAAGGTCTCGATCCCGTTAATGTCGGGGTGAGCTTATATCTTTAAAAATGTTAATAATTCACAAGATACAAGATCATTCCTAAACTATTGACATTTTTTAAGATATAAGCTCATCCTGATGTTACTCTCACCAAGAGCTTTTATTTGAGTACCCACATGCATTTTGATATATTTTTCATGTATACGTATGTATACAATATATAAAATATATGAAAAATTGATGTGGGTACTCAAATGATACCTAACAATTTGATGAACTAAATTTATACTGAAAATTATTTTTAAATTGATTTTTAATTTATTTAATATAATATCTGTGCATTAAAAATCTGCAATAGTAATATTGGCAAGTAACAATTAATATATTATTTATTAAAAGTTAGGGTTTAAGTGTTAAATATTATTGGTTCAATTGCTCCCGACGCGTTTGGATAAATAACTAATTTTTAAAAATTCACATTGTTTATTGACTAATTTATGTATTGACAATGATCGTAGACTTAATAAAGTACCATTCCAAGAAAAAAAAATCTGGAAAACGGTTGACCCTAAAGGCCATCTCTGAAACTTCCCGCTAATTCCATACTTAGGCGCTTAAAATTGCACCAATGGCGTTTCTGAGCTCTTCGAGCTCAAAAAGACAATTTGTGTGTTATTTTGAGCTCTCCGAGCTCAAAGAAATAGCTTTTGAGCACAAAAGGCTGATAGGAGTTTAATAAAACAGTATTTTTTGAATTTTCAAACTGCAATAATTTCTAAATGAATGAATCGATTTTCACGTGGTTAGCAGTATTCCACGCACTTTTTTGAAATCTATTATATACTTTTGAACACAAACTGATCGAACCGAAAATTTTAGAGAAATTTTAAAAATTCACTTTTTCCGAATTTTTTCGACAACGATAACTCACGAACCAATCAACCAATTTTCATGTTCTTGGTAGCGATCGACGTGATTTTCACCATCGCGGGAATAGTCAGGAAAGCTTCCTGTGACCTTAAAACGTCGAGATCTGATGAATACTCAATTTTCGCAACACGGGGTGAAACCAATAACTTCCCGAATTTTGAAAATCTTCGATTTTCTTAGCGGGAAGTTAAAAATTATCATTTAGTTTTAATTCAAATAATAAAAAATTGCTAAACTTTTTTTGGTTCAATTGACCCCCTCTTCCCCTACTTTTGGATTTTCCAAACTTTTTATTTCTAATGACTATATAATAATTTTTTTATTTCAAATTTATAGAATGAAATATTTATTAGAGTCAAACTTTTCTAAAAATGGATACAAAAATTGAATTGACTTCAAGTTTTAATGTAAATAAAATAAATAAAAATAAATATTTAGTACTGTTGATCATGAGGAGGAGGTGGTGGTGGAGGACCACGAGGAGGAAAAGGTGGCCGAAATTGCGGAGGTTGCACATTAGGCATCGGAGCATTTTGTGACACAGGAGGAGGAGGATGCCGCCAAGTAGGAGGTGGAGGTCTAGGTGGAGGAGGTTGAAATTGTCCGAATTGATTAACGGCGACATTGGAGGGCATACCAGGCGCTTGACCGAATTGACCTTGATGAGGTGGCCAGTGAGACGGCGGCGGTGGGGGCGGTGGAGGCGCAATCATTCTGTGTCCTTGGCCTTGAGATGTTGGGATCGGCATTGGAGGCAGTGGAGGCGGCATTCCAGGTGGGAGTGGAGGATGAGCGGACATTCCCATTGGTGGCAAAGGAGGCGCTGGAATATTAGCTGGATTAAATCCACCACCTGGCGGAGCGGGGACTGGTGGAGGTGCTGGAGGATGATGACCCATCGCTGTCAGTGGTGTCACAGGTGGAGGCGGTGGTGGAACTACCATTCCGTGGTGCATCACATGGTGTGGTGGGTGATGATGTTGGCCGCCCATAGGCATCGGTGCTATCGGTGGAGCGTCTGCGAAGAGTTGATGAGGACGGTCTGCTTGACTCAACGGGTTTTGGGCTGCTAGCAATCGCTCCGCTGCACTTCCGTGGCGCTCACCCTTGGCATCGCGTTTGAACGCGTATGACACTGATATTGGGCGGTTGCATAGATATTGACCGTTCATTGCTTCTATGCTGGCGTCTGAGGCATCGAAGGAGGCGAAGTTTATAAATGCAAATCCTTTTGAATTTCCAGTCTCAGGATCTCTCATTATCTGGTGAAGAATAAAGATTTTAATTAATTTACTTAAAAGGTGGTCCTTTCGCCGCCAATGTAAAATAAAAAATTAGGAAAACGGTTGACGCTGAAGGCCATCCCTGCAACTTCCCGCTAATTCCATACTTAGGCGCTTAAAATTGCACCAATGGCGTTTTTGAGCTCTTCGAGCTCAAAAATACAATTTATGGGTTATTTTGAGCTCTCCAAGCTCAAAGAGATTGCTTTCCTATGCTTTTGAGCTCTTCGAGCTCAAAAGTCTGATAGGGATTTGGTGACACTATTTTTTGAATTTTTAAACCGCAATAACTTTTGAATGAATAAACCGATTTTTACGCGGTTGGAAGCATTCGACGCAGTTTTTCAAGCCTCACAAAGAATCTTAAATTTCGAAAGAATCTCAAAACTTCGCGCTAGGAATTTTGGTGTTATTCCGAAATAACACTTTTTTCGGTTTTCTTTCGTTCACGATATCTCTCGAACGAATCAACCGATTTTGACCGGACTGGTGGCGATCGACGTGGTTTTTTGAGGTTAAGAGCTGATTAGTTTTTGGAATTGAACTATTAAGCCGTTTAAAAGTTATTCCAAAAAAACCACATTTGAAAAAATTTTTTTTTTCAGTTTTTTGAAGATTTCTAAAAATCTATTGATCTGAATCGGTCCAAATAGTTTTCAAAATCTAAGTTTGGTGAAGCCCTTTCGAATGGCACCAACCACGATGAAATCGGTCAAGCCGTTCAAAAGTTATAAGCGGTTCACATACTTTCACACACACACACACACACACACACACACACACACACACACATACAGACGCCATGACAACCTCGCGGGGATAGTCAGGGAAGCTTCCTGTGACCTTCAAACGTCGAGATCTGATGAAAACTCGGTTTTTGCAAAACGGGGTGAAAACAATAACTTCCCGATTTTTGAAAATCTTCGATTTTCGTAGCGGGAAGTTAAAAATATTAGATTATGAGTAAATTTAATTTTTTTCTAATAGTTAAGGTCCTTATTTATCTTATAGTGAGGTTTAAATTATACTTTACCGGACAAATTTTTGAAAAAATAAAATTTTTAAATGTTAGTATTTGTTCAGAGTCTTACGAGAAAATCAGACGTTTGCAGTATTTCTCGAATTATACTATCAGTCATGGATTAGATGAAGTAAAAAAAAACTAAAAATCAGATTTTCGAAATATTCAGGTTTCTTTTTTTGCAATAAAATATATCAGTTACCGAGATATTTATTGAGAAATTAATATTTAAAAATCACAAAAAATTCTCAAGTTACCTACTATAAAATAAAGTCAAAAGATTTGGCAACGTTGCGTAGCGCGCGAGCTTCAGACCATTCAATAAATTCAAACTAAACTTTAACGCGCTTATGTTTTTCATGCATACTTATTAGTTAATTTATTGTTAACAAATTTTCATAATTTATAATTGAAAAATAAAACAATAATTAAAAAATACTAGCATTCCTGCCATGAGATATTAGAATGTTATGGTTTTGTGACTAAACATTTTTAATTAATTTATTTATTTACACTGACTGCAAAAAGTTAAACACGGTTAAGGTTATATTGTGCAAATAAAAATCTAAACAACCGAAATAAAGCGTTGCCAAATCACGGACAGGTTACTAACAGCTGATTTACAACAGTCAAATTAATTTTTGTATTTAACTATTTTTTTTTTTAATTTTCAAAATTTCAACGATTAATGCCTCATATACTATTTATTTTTTAATTTTAGGAATTTTTATGGGTTTTGTATTTTAATTTATTGAAAATTTACTACTACAGTTGTTATGTCTCAACTGGAGCGAAAGGACTTCCTTAAGTTTATAATTGTATCTAGTAAAAGCTCTGATTAGATTGCTATCAAGTACTACAACAAACTACCATATGACCTTAAAAATTTTAATGGTAGCAAAAAGTCAATTAAAAATTAATTTAAAAAAATGGATAATACAAATTAATATATAATGTCAAACCATTTATGATCTTCGAATAAACATCAATTATATTCTCTGTTTGAAATTGACTTATACGCTTTCTTGGATTTATAATACTGTTCCAGTCCTACGAGGAAAGAAGAAAAAGGGAAAAATTACATTGTATAACGTTACGCTCCATGTAGAAAACTGGAAAAATTACAGTTTCAGATTGTAATTATTACAGATTTTGTAAGAATTACATTTTAAAATGTAAATATTACATTAAAAGCTCTGAAAATTAACATTCAAAGTTTGAATTTACAAAAATGTTATTTGAAACTGCAATTTTTCTAGTTTTTTATTCAAAGCGACGCTTATTACTATTTATAATGTAATTTTTACATTTTTCTTTTTTACATGTATGTACAGATGTAAAACATCTCTATAGGACAGATATTAATGCGTACATTTATTGTTTTTTATTTATTATTCTATGTATCTGTTTTTTTTTTTTTTACTGGTAGTAAATATTATTATCATCATTATTTCTATTTATTCCGAAGATCGGTGATTTCACTAATTGAAGAGTTCAGTAATTCAAAGCCAACTTTCCCGATCCAAATTGACGGTAGACTAAATTTTTTAGTTTTCATTAAATTTTTATTTTTATTTATTAACTATTTTCACCACATTATTGTCGGTATGAACACTCATACCATCCTCGGGTGAATATATCTAACAATTAAAAATTTTTATTTTAATTAAGATTAAGCAAAGATGTTATATTTTTTTACTTAGTAAAACTTTTTTTCGGGCACCGAAAAATTATCATTATTATTGTGAAAAATTTATATCTGCTTTTGAAACACGTAATTTGGACGTAAAAATAATAAAAATAATCAATTCTTTAGAATAACTCCGTTTTATTCCTTCAATATTTATGATACTGAAATTAGCAGATAGCTAATATTTTTAAAAATTTTTATAACAGATCAATTATTGCTAAAAAAAAATTTTTTTTTTTAATTTTTTCTTGTGGAATTTTTTTTTTTTAATTTTTTCATTATAATTTAATTGTTATAAAAATCTAAAAAATTTTTAGATGGCTGCTAAATTCTGTATCATCAATATTTAAGTTTTTATTATTTTTTTGTATTCATTATTCCTAAGATTAATCTTATAGAAAAAAAAAATTTCAAAAATAATAAAAATTAAAAGACATTTGATAATTTTTCGATATTACTTGAAAAAAAAAAAAAAAAAAAAAAAATTGTACTAATTTGAAAAAAAATTATATTCATAATTTTTCAGAATTTCTACCCGTAGAATTTTGTTTTTAAATTTTCTGTACAACAATTTGTTAAAAAAATATTAATTTTTAAAAGTTTCTCCACGTATTTTATAAAACTTCAGTTTTGCTAATTATTTATGCCTAATTAATTATTACAAATTTTAATTTTTCAAGCTTAAACTATTAATTTTTTAAATGTTTACTAATTAATTTTAAAAGTACATTTATATATATATATATATATATATATATATATATATATATATATATATATATATATATATATATATATATATATATATATACATATATATATATATATATATATATATATATACATATATATATACATATATATATATATATATATATATATATATATATATAGATATAGATATATATATAGATATATATAGATATATATATATATAGATATATATATATATATATATATATATATATATATATATATATATATATATGCTATATATATTATATATATAAATATATATATATATTTAGATTAAAATTAATTTAGCAGATTTTCGATCATTTTTTCAATAAATAAATTATGGCAAAAAAAAATTGACGTAGAAATTTAAATCAATTAAAAATGCAATTTTTTAAAATTTATTTTTCAGAATAAATTTGCTTGTTAAATAAAGTAAAAAAAAATGGGTAGTGGAAGCTAATTTTAATATTAAATATTCAGCAAAAAAATAATTACCTTAGGTGTCTGAAGAATGACTCCAAAAGCACTGAAAGTATCATACAACAATTTTTCATCGACTTCTGGATCAAGATTACCAATGAATATATTAGCCCCGACGTCAAGATTTTTCTGATGTGCACTTGCTTTGTTAACTCTTATGGGCTTTCCGTACAATTTAATCATGTTCATGATTTTAATCGCGTAGTCGGCATCCTCTTCTCCCATGAACTCAACAAAACCATAACCTTGATGCATTTGAGTGACCCGGTCTTTCGGCATGTGAACATTTACTAATAAAAAAAAAAAAAAAAAGTAACTTATAGGACTTTATTTTAATTAAAAAAAAAATTAATATATTATTTTTCTTTTCTAAACTTACCTACGGGTCCTGATTGAACAAATAATTCCCACATAAGAGATTCTGTAACTTTGTCATCAAGACCGCCGACGTATATCGTAGCATCTATAAAATAAAATTAATTCGTTAAATTATTTATTAATTATGCTAATAAAAAATTTATAAATTGATTAAATCACCTTGATTTCTTTCAGCGATAGGCCCGGCTGCCATGGTTTGTTTATTTTATTATATAAATTATATTTATATAGTGATTTATGTATCTAAGTTAAAAATTGTAGGTTATAAAAACGTTCACCAACGTTCATAACTTTCACAACACGTACTTATATATTTGAGTATTTTTCACACGAAGTATAGATATAAGGAGTCCGAACGGTATAGGAATTCGCTCTGTGCATAACTTCAGCGCCACGGTACGTTTGAACTACAGGGGGCTATTGTAATATATTTTATCCGAACAAAAACAGTTTCACTGTAAAAAAATCGCGCCAAGTCCGCGTTCATAAGACTATTAAGAAAAAAAAATTTGTTTTTTTCTTTACAAAAATATATAAAATAAAAAAATTAAAAAATCCAAGTAACCGATATGATTGTTTATGATTTTCGGAAATTAAAAAAAATTTTGTTACAAATTTAAAAATTTAAAAAAAAGTTTGGAACGTATTTAGTGTGCGCGGTTGCAAAATTTAAAAAAATTTAAATACACAATGACGCACCGTACAAAAAAAATTTTGGTTCATGATGAATTTCCGGATGAACTTCAGATTGTGAAACAAATATGAATTTCATGATAAATTTCATCTTGAATTTCAGATGAAGTTCATGATGAATTTCATAATGAATTTCATCGTAAATTCCAGCTGAATTTCATGATGAATTTGAAACAAATCGTCTATGAAACTTAATTTTTTTAATCTGAAAAAAAATATTCGCAGTCAATTATATTGAAATTTTTAGTTTTATTTATACTGACTCAACATTTACGATTCTATAACTTCTATTTAGATTAATTTTTTGAAGAGGAAGAACACAATATGAAAAATAATATTTCGAAATTCATCACGAATTTCAGGGCGAATTCCAGCTGAATTTCATGATGAATTTGAAAGAAATCATATGTACAATTTAATTTTTCTAATATATAAAAAAATATTCGGAGTCAATTACATTGGAATTATTAGTTTTATTTATACTGACAAAATTTATGATTCTATAACTTCTATTTGGATAAATTTTTTGGAGTAAAAGAACACAATATGCAAAATAATATTCCGAAATTCATCATAAATTACAGGGTAAATTCCAGCTGAATTTCATGGTCGAAATTTAATTTTGCATATTGTCTACTTTTACTTCAAAAAATTTATTCAAATATAAGTTCAAAAATCGTAAATATTGAGTCAGTATAAATAAAACTAAAAATTCCAATTGACTGCGAATATTTTTTTACAGATTAAAAAAATTAAGTTTCATATACGATTTATTTCAAATTCATTATGAAATTCATATTTGTTTCACAATCTGAAGTTCATCCAGAAATTCATCATGAACCAAATTTTTTTTTGTACGGGACACCAGTATGTTCCAAAATTTTTTTCTTAATTTTTAAATTTATAACAAAATTTTTTTTAATTTCCGAAAATCATAAACAATCATATCGGTTACTTGGATTTTTTAATTTTTTTATTTTTGTAAAGAAAAAAACAAATTTTTTTTTCTTAATAGTCTTATGAACGTGGACTTGGCGCGATTTTTTTACAGTGAAACTGTTTTTGTTCGGATTTTAGTATTTTTTGTAATTATAATAAAAATTTACAATTGGTACCAACTTAATTAAATCTCGCGTTGGTTGCATTTTTTATAGCAAACTATCCCCTTGAAACTACAGTTTATGTAAAAATTGTTATGCTTCCATCTAGTGGATGTTATTTTTATTTATTGAAAACTTTACTTACTGTAGTTCTTTCGCCCGGGAGTATTAAAATACTCGGTTTCAGCGCGGGAAAGGAATCATTTTAAATAAAAGAGTTCTATTTAGACATTATTTAATTTTGATCAAAATTATTTAATTGGTTTCAATTTATTATTCAAGTTGACAAAATATTAAAAAGCTTCAAAATATAAAATTGAGGTTTACAATGACGTGATCTTAGCAATCTAAACTCTCGGTGAGAAGTTTCGTTACATAGTTTTTCCGAAGAGCTTCAAACTCCGTTCTTCTCCCACCATAACTTCCATACATACATCCACTCTAAGGAATACATAAGCACACACATTTTCTACTACATATAAATGATCCTTATATACTAACATGTATTTTCTCTATATCTATATATATTTATTTCAGCCTATCGGCCTGAAAGTTAGACTTCACTAATATACACTTTTAGCAATACAGTCATTATGTTTATTCAACTATTTTTATTAATTTAACAGACCCTTTTTAAAATATATTTATAATAAAAATTAACTTATAATTAACTTGAAATTAAATTACAATAAAAATTATAATAAACTATAACATGAAAATATATATATTATATTGTTTATAATATGTTGGATTAATGTTTGAGTTTGACTAATTAATAACTTGAATTAAATATTATTTCTATTATTTTACAATCGGATTTTCTAATAAAATTATAAGTCAATTTAATTATTATCATGTATAAAAGAATAGACATTATCGTTTAATTATAAATTAAATAATAATTAAATAATGATTCAATAATAAATTAATAGTAAATTAATTAAATAATAATTATTAATTATAAATTAAATACAAGATTATAATTATTAACTATTTTAACTTAATTTTGCTTGACTACAATATTATATAAAGTTAGATTTTAACAGTAAATGTTATTTAACAATATTATTTTTGTTTAGTTATATATGGTTTTTTATTATTCTTTGTTACTTTTAGAACAAGGGTTTATTGAGTTTCACACGTGTCTTTTACGACTTTTCCTCATAGGGTTTTAAATTCCATGTGGCGAGAAATAGTCCTTGAATTACTCAAGTACCTTTTATGGGTTCTGAAAATTCGGTTACAATGTCCTTCCCGTGCAAAAAAAAATTTGTTTCGTTATGAATTTCATTGTGAATTTGATAATGAAATTAAGATTTTGAAACAAATATGAGTTTGATAATGAATTAGCTATAAAAATCTTCTAATTTTCTATTGCAGCTGAATCTACACTGATAGAAGGATTTGTTTATAGTTAAAAATATTTGTTAATATTTAACAAATCATTTATTAGAGACCACTTTTTAGTCCTTAACAAATATTTCTTAGTATTTAAAAAGATTTATTAATATTTAATAAATGAATATCTGATTTATTAAATACAAACAAATCATTTTAAATACTAAGAAATATTTGTTTGATACTAAAAAATGGTCTCTAATAAATGATTTGTTAACTATTAACAAATATTTTTTTAATACAAATAAATCCTTCTATCAGTGTAACAGCTAACCAACAGCTGAAATCTAATAATTTAATGGGTTATTTTTAAAAACTTACTTTTCACTTTAAACAAGTGATAAGTACATTATAAAAATCGTATATTTCCAGCTTTGAAAAAGATTCAAAATTGTTGAATCTAAAGAAATTAAGACAACGAAGAGGAGTAATTCATGATGAATTTGATGATAATGATTATCAATTTAGTACGAGAGTCATATTGAATTAATTATAAGATAAATATGTTTTATTTTATAATTGTATTTTTTGTTTTTACCCCCGAAATTTCAAAAAAAAAAAAAAAAACTATTTTATTTAACTTAGAGGAAATGTATTACTAATTTAACAGTAATCAACAAAAATCATGGAACCATATAAAATTAATACTTGATTCATAATAAATTTATCATAAAAAGGTTATAAATTTTATATTAATTTGATCTTACCTTAATACTTGATTCATAATAAGTTTATTATAAATCATAAATAATTATCATAAATAAATAAATAAATAAATAAACTTAATTTAATAATACAAAATGAAATATATTTTTAGTTTATTTCTTTTTAAATTATTCAATAAATAAATTTTTTTTTGTAATAGCACAAACAACGAACTGTAAACAATAGATATATATTTTTAAAAATAAATTTTAAATCTTGTTAACGCTTACATAAGAGTCACAAATAATTTTTTTTTAAATAGATTTATTATCATCAAATTCATCATGAATTACTCCTCTTCGTTGTCTTAATTTCTTTAGATTCAAAAATTTTGAATCTTCTTCAAAGCTGGAAATATACGATTTTTATAATGTACTTATCACTTGTTTAAACTGACAAGTAAGTTTTTAAAAATAACCCATTAAATTATTAGATTTCAGCTGTTGGTTAGCTGTTAGATTCAGCTGCAATAGAAAATTAGAGGATTTTTATAGCTAATTCATTATCAAACTCATATTTGTTTCAAAATCTGAATTTCATTATCAAATTCACAATGAAATTCATAATGAAACAAATTTTTTTTTGCACGGGTTTTGTACCGAAATATGTTTTTCCCTTATTTTATTTTATTTTCTTTTGTAAATAAAACAGAGTTAACCAAAAGATGTTTATTACAACTGGTAAGAGTAAAAGCATGAAATAAATGATTTGAATATTTACTTCGAATATAAAATTTAACTGATTTTAATCATTTAATATTTACTAATTTGAATATTTCGTTTGAATTCACGCTCTCATAATAGATAGCGCTCTAATAACAGGTAGCGTCACCTGTTGGATGCACTAGGTGCATCACAGACTAGAATCCTGATTACCTAGGATCCCGATGGCACAGAGTTTTTTATGACCCGGCAAAATAAAATTCTAATCTTTAGACTGATAACGCTGCCATCTCGTGAGTAATGTGAGAGAGTATATTAACGCGGGATCAATTTAAATATCATTTGTAAATTTAATTTAATTCATTATTTAAATGCAATAGTACTTTTAATATTCATTCGATAATTTTAATCAAAAAAATTAATAAAAAATAGTTTGACAAAAAGTTTAAGTGATTTATTTATACTAGATAAAATAAAAAACAAATTTTTTTTTGTCATTAATTTATTTTATTGTAAATAAATAATGGATGAGGTAAAACCTCAACCGTTGAGAATTTTTTTTTATTGAAAAAATTATTATAAAAAAATAAAATTTCGTTTGATAAAAACTTGAAGTACAATTTTAAACTAAAATTGTAAAAATTGTAAAAAATCAAAAATTTATAATTCATTATTGAATAAAGTGATTTTTATTGGTTACTATATAGTAAATAATGACTCTCACTCTTTAGTTATTACAATAATTAAAAAAAATAGTAATTGTAAAGAATGAATTATAGAACGGTCTTAAAGATAACGGGGCATAAGAAGGGGCTGGAAGTAGATGAACATAATATATGCATGCTGCAATTTATAACTATAGCTTAGCAGTGTATGAAGCTATTTCAAATCATCTAATCGGACGTATTAGCTCATTTCTTGAAGATAAAATAATTAAAAATGAACCTATAGAAACAACTGGACCTTTTGCTGGATACACAGCATTGCATATAGCTTGTATGGATAGCGATAGAGAATTGGTAGAAATATTAGTTCAAAACTACCATGCAAATTTAAATGCTGTTGCTGACGATGGATCTTAATCCAGATAGCAAAATGACGTATTAAGTTATTCCGAATGAGCTCAGATTTCTGATTTGGACGTCAGAGTCTACGTCTAAAAGACGTCTTTAAGACCTTCTGAAGAGGTCGAATGCGCCGCTTATTGTAGACTAAGAACTCATCAAAACGAGCTCTTAAAGAGCTCTTTTTCTGAACTCGCACAAATGAATGATTTTTTATCTCTATACGCTATTATAATGATAACAATAATAAGAACACAACAAAAATAATATTAATAATAACAATAATAATAATAATAAAAGTAAATTATGAAAAAAATAATTCAAAGTTTCATGAAGCACCGATGCTGATTTCGAATGTTTATTATTTTAGTTAGACCTAATATATTGTCGGTTTAAAGAGAGAAAGTGAAAATCGCAATTGCCGTAACTAAGATTCGAACCCGAGTCGCGCGCGTGCTAGATCGATACCTAACCCCCTACGCTGTTCAAACGATACGTCGTTACACATCTAATGAGATGTAAGAATAATGATTCTTATAAGCTAAGTTCATGTAGTGATGAAATGTTGCGATCATTGTCTATATTATTTATTCTATTTGATACTGTGTATCGATAGAGAAAAAGTAACTTTTACGAATATTTATATACTAAAAAATATTCAAAAGTCTACCTGTAATATTTTTTTAAATAGTCTATATAAATTTTGTTTACTTTTCACAATATAAAATCTAATAGATAAATTAATGAATATTAAAAATTCAACAATAATTAATAAGTATATAGTTATAAGATATCGTTAAATTCGAATAAAATGTTTAAAATTGATGCATGCAAAGTACTCCTTAAATGTAGAAAGTTCACATAATTTTTTCAGATTAGAATCCAATTTTATTATTTTATCTAAATTAGTTTGATTACGAACCAGATTTTAACATTATTGCCTATTACTTCATAATATAATTTAAAATTTTTGAAAAATTTAATTAACCTGGATTAAGAGAAATGAGTTAACCTATGCCAAGTGTATATCTATAAATTAATCTATTCAAATTGTTTTAAATCATTTAATTCGAATTATTTTTAATCATTTTCAATTTAATTTCTCAATCAGGAAAGTAATAAATGAAAAATGAATAAGATTTTGACAGCTTTATATTAAAAAGAAATTTGTGTTTTTGTTTATAATGTCTATAAGCTCATTATACGCAACTCAAAAAGAAGTCCAAAAAAGGGACTCAGTTAGATGTCAGAAAATTGACTCCAAACTTATGAGTTCATTAAGAGCTCTTAGTTCTGACCTCGTAAAAAAGAGCTCCTTAAGACGTCACATTAGGACTTCTATAAGAAGTTTTTCAAAAGACTTCATACTGAAATCTTTCTGACTTGGATGCTGACTGGGAACCTATTCACTGTGCGTGTTTATTCAAATGTGAGATGCTTATAAAGATTTTATTGAGCTGGTGCCAACGTTGATGCTGAAATAGGACAAAAACTTTTTACAAAATACATTAAAAGTGACAGGTGGCGCAACGATTTGGGGATAAGATGCCTTTATTAACTTTTTCAATCCTATATGGTCATCATTATTCGCTTGTGATATCATTGATCAAAGGCAAAGCAAATTATAAAGTTAAGAGTCTAAAAAATAAAACACTGTTGATGTATGTCATTGAAAGTCAGGAGAACGGACGCGCATCTTTACTTATAGAAAAAGTACAAGATCAGGAATGGATAAACGCCCGTGACAGTGATGGTTATTCTGCTACCCACTATAGATTACATCCAAAAAATTTAGAAAATGATCGATACTTTGATAATGGCCGCGAATTGTTGGATGATTTGAATAGCGCTATTTTGATTCGCGATTTACTTGATGCCGGTGCTGACGTTAACGCAACCATAAATGATGATCCAAATACTCTATTAATCAATTTAGCGGCTCGCATTCATTTTCCACTTACACTGGATAAATTGTTGCCATATCATGACAATACTTCACAATCAACGGCTTTGCATTACATATTACGTCCACTTAAAATTCCACGGACAGAATTCAGTATTGATAAAAAAAGGACAAGAATCAAATTGATTCTAAAAGACCTTATTTACAGACGTACGTTTGGTTTATTCGTTCCTGAAGATTAAAAAATATTGATGGACAATTTAATTGCTGAAGACATATATTTCAGGGAGCTAGCACACACCTACGAACAAAATATTATTCAAGGAGAGTTAAAAACAAAAGTGCTTAAGTATGATGATAAAAGTATCACATTATGACCTAACATAATGTCATGTTTTGATGATAAACAGTTACGTTTGATAGTGAAAAATAAATCCTTAATAGACGCGTTCGAGAATACCTTCCCGAACCCTAGTATGCCTTCTTTCTCTAAGGAATTTTTTAATAACCCTACACTGATAGAAAGATTTCTTAGCATTTAAGGTATTACCTTCGCCAGAGTCGTTTTCTTAGGATTTTTTTTAAACTTTGGCAGGTTGATATTTATATAATTCTGTATCGATTGGCGCAATTTGAGAATTTTTGACCATCTAGTTTCCGAGATATTTAATTTCAAAGTTTGAGTTTTGAACGCTCTTATACATTACGGTATACGGGATATCGAAAAGTTTACCTACAAACATTTTTATATCTTAGAAACTTTTCTTAGGATCTTTTTAAAAAACTAGAGTAATGTTAACTAACAACTAAACAATTTAAAAAAAAAAAATTCATTGATAATTACCACACAGTTTCAGAGATATTTATTAATAAGTAATGAAAAATTTACCAGACTTTAACCGAGGAGGGGATACGTTAATAAAGCTGTGGCAACAGGGCAAGTTTTGTGAGCCGCGAAAGAAGTATGAGATGCGCATGCGCTGACAAATTTGAAAAGTTTAATTTACGTTAGGTCTAATATTATAGTTATTAATTTTATTTATTTAAAAAAAATAACAATGATTATTTTATGAAAATAAGTATTTTTCTATATTTATAAAAATTCAAAAAGTTATCAATTTTAATATAATAATATTTATTAATCTTTCATAAGTTATAAAAATAATAGCCACATGAAAAAATAAAAAAAATACTAAAATTAAAAATCAGTTAATACATCAACATAAAAAAATTAGTTACTGATTTTTCTGAAAAAACAAAACATTATTATCAATTATTTTTTTTCTATTTGTTATTTGCATAGTTATTTTCATATTTGTTAGAGATTTCTGTCGTTTTTCAAGAACTTTTTTTATGAATCGTCCTTTATAAGTCAATTTTTCAGACATTGTAATTATATTTCTGAATAAATGTATGTAAATAAATAAATAAACGCATGTGTCAAAACAGAGGTTAGTCTACAGTTAGTCCACAACACTACAGTATAACCACTATAAAATGTCTCAACGCTCACGCAGTGTTGCCAGACTTTTCAAACGATCAGTTTCTCGTTCGTGATTGGCTGAAATAAGTACATAAACAGCAAAAAGTTTTAAGCTTGTCAATAATGACCATCCAGTATGTGTACCATACACTCTAGCATAAACTTTTGACGACGGAAGTCGCGAGGGTAATACCTTTGTATTAAAGAAATCATTTCTTAAACATCATTTCTTAGCATTTAAAAAATATTTCTTAGTATTTAAGAAATATTTCTTTGTATTTAAGAAATATTTCTTAGTAGTTATATTTCTTAATATTTAAGAAATATTTCTTTGTATTTAAGAAATATTTTTTAAATACTAAGAAATGATGTTTAAGAAATAATTTCTTAAATACAAAGAAATCTTTTTAAATACTAAGAAATCCTTCTATCAGTGTAATTTTCCTTCTTATTCTATGGAATCTTTGGAAGCTGATTATTTTTTCTTCCGGAAACAAATTTCGATTAGAATAGAAAAATTTTCAAGAAGACTTGAGCAGTTGGAAGCATTAAAAAAATTAAAAAATCTCCATAAAGCTATCCCTTTACTACATGAATTGGTAATAATGATAGTTGAATATTTTAATCATCAAGACTTTAAAAATTTTATTCAGGCTTTTTATTTATAATATATTTACTTTTGTAAACAAAACCAAATAATTGTATTTGTAGTAAATAATACGAAATAGTAAATAAATGATTACCTTAGTATTAAACCATATTATTGTAAATATTGGGTTACTACCGATAACTTATTGTAACATTATTACTTTTATTTATAAAATCAGAGTGTCTTGTATTCATGGAGTTAGTAATTAAGAATTGAATTAAATAAATTGTGTGTTAATTTATAAGAAACTACTGTTGTTTTATTTTAACTATATTTTTTTCAGCTTCCTGCTTTACAAAAAATTAATAAGTTTTAAGGCTGCATTTGAAAATGCCCCATCTCTAGATACATAATTAAGAAATGACCTTGTATCTTGTGAACTATTGAAATTTTTAAGATATAAGCTCATCCCGATGTTACTCTCATCAAGACCTTTTATTTGAGTTTTATTATTTTCTCGAATATTACTACATCCTGATAATTATTACTTCGTTTTTAAAAATTATTTTATAGACCTAGTTTATTTTCAAAGAAAAATTAAAAGATTGTCAAATGTCTGTTAATTTCAGTGTCATTAAATTGGACTATTTCTCGCCAATTAGGCTATGATATTGAAACCAACAGAAGAAAAAAACAATTTTAGACAACTTGTGAATTTTTTCAAAAGAAATTCTTTCTCTCAGTGATTATAAGTAATGAAATTTATTTATATGCACGTAGATTATTAACAAAATCTCTAGTTAAAAGTTTCGTTAGCAAAGAACGATTAGTCGAGGTGTTAAGTTATTGTTTATTACACGCTTTATATTAGCTTCACTTGTATGTCAGTTTGTTTGTCAGTTTGTATGTCAGTTTGTCAGTATGTCAGTAACTCTCCGTGGGTAATCTGCGCGCCTGCGGCCTTCCTTGGTTCTGGTAGCCGTTTCTCAGGCTCGCTCTCCGAAATCGAACTCTGATTCCCCGTATTTATAATATTTATAAATAATTATTTTTTATTAGCTTCACTTGTATGTCAGTATGTCAGTATGTCAGTATGTAACTCTCCGTGGGTAATTTGCGCGCCTGAATATTTTTGATAATCAACAAATAATAGTTTAAAAAAACTAAAAAATCACGCTTTTATAAATAAACCAAACTAAAAAGTAAAAAATAAATAATAGTTTAAAAAAATTAAAAACACGCTTTTTATAGAAAACCAAACTAAAAAATAGAAAATAAATTTAAATTAAGAATAGTGTTAAAAATTTCAATAAATATAAATTAATAATAGTGTAAATAAAAAAATGTATTTTATTTTAAAAAAAGCGTGGGGTGCTTTTTAAGATATTATCAAAATGATAATCACTCTACTCATATCTGTCAATAAAATATTTATAACTATTGACACCATGCACCTCACGCTTTTTTTAAAATAAAATACATTTTTTTTATTTACACTATTATTAATTTATATTTATTGAAATTTTTAACACTATTCTTAATTTAAATTTATTTTCTATTTTTTAGTTTGGTTTTACATAAAAAGCGTGTTTTTAGTTTTTTTAAACTATTATTTATTTTTATAGATTATTCTGTATTAATTTGACTGAAAATCCAATTTTCATACGATTGAACGTTAGTAAAAAGCGATCGAGAGTGAGGGAATAGCTTACAATCCATTTTCTGTGATTTTATCCCGATTATATAATCGGAAAAATTATCTTCAATTATTGGACTGCCAAGATCCCCCAAAATACACGACGAATTTTTCAAATTATTATTATTTAAAATAGCGCAAAATATATTTTGTGAATTTACAAGATCACTATTTAAAGAATAATATTGAAGACAATCTTGAGGTTTCAGTGATAACCAACGGCTAGTTTTTGAATTTGACCTAATTTTATTTCCAACAACATTTTGTTCCCAACTAGCAATAGAAAATTCTTCACCAGATGATATTGCATACGAACCACCTATTTGTAAATGTTTTATGGAACAAGATCTGTCAGAACGAAAAGTGCCAAATATTTTTATCATTGCAATTCCTGATTTTGGCCACACACTATTCATTAAGTTGGGCAGACTGTGTACAGAAGTCTCAGTCAGTGTATAAAGATTCAGGTCACAAGTTTGTATTGTAACCATTGGTATCATTTCTTGGATATTAAAAATACATTGGGATGATGTGATAACCCAACTATTACTAACTATCGCTCCACTGCAATAATGAACACCATTGATTCTGATACTAACAAGCCAAGGCGTTTCATTCAATCGGGAATTTTGATCTTCATCTATATTGATTGAATCTTGTGTTGAATCAGCTCGAATCGACGATACTGAAAATTTATTTTTACGAAAAAATATTACAAAGAAAAAAAATTATTTTTAAAACAATGAGTAATGTAAATAAGCAAATACTTCTAATCTTTATTTTATTACTTATGTAAAACAAAATTCTATGTATTTTATTTCTTGATATTTGGCTTTATGCCTTGGCATTTAAATTACAATAAATAAATAAATAAAATAAATAATGTTATAAGCAGTAAGAAATTAATTTGTTTAAAATTTTAAAGAATTTTATTTCTTAGCTGAAGAAATAAAATTTTTTCTCACCGTAACTTTCTTGCTAATTTTTTTTTATAGTAAACTAATGATAGTCAATCAAAAGAAAAAAATTAGTGAATGGTTACTTACTATTTGAAAGAAAAAAAACCATCAACGCAATGACTAATTTGAAAAACATGATGCTGGTTCTGCTGAAGAACTTATATATGAGTGTTGACGCATCTTAAGGCAGTTGGGTCATGCAAAGCATATTTCAAGAAAATTATGAATTTTTTTTTATCGAAGGATAAATATTAGGGTGGCGCAAAAAAACCGACTATTTTTTTTTTTTAAGTCTCGAGTGAAAAAATGTTAGTTTTTGATGTTTTCAGAGCCCTCACCAAAGGACAGCTTAAAAAAAAAATTTTAAGAAGTCACTCCAAATTTTTTAAAATTTCAAAAATCGTCAAAAGTTGAATTTTTTTTTTTTTTAATTTTTTTTCTCATTACGGTATAATTTTATAGACCAAAAAAAAATAAGTTTCTGAAAGTTTCAGTTCAAAATTTAAATTTTGAAAGGTTGCTCATAATTTTTTTTTTTTTTCTTTAATTAGTCATATCGCCGGCTTTAAGTGTTGGGAGTGGTACGTTGGGGTCTTTTTGATTTGAAAAAATCTTAACCTACGCGGCAAGGTCAAATCTCAACCAAGCTGGTTTCTAAGACCAGCTTGGGATTCGAACCCACGCCTGGCAGTTGATTAAATAAAATTATTAAATTAAAAAAAAAATTATATTTTCTATGTTGTGCTTGATTTTTAGTTCATCTCATGATGTATTTTTATCGATTATTGTACTAAATAAAAAAAAAAAATGCATGGAATTTTAATTTGAATAATAAAAGGTCGCTCGAAAACATCTAAACTAATGCACTAATAAATTGAAAAAAAATTATGAGCGACCTTTCAAAATTCAAATTTTGAACTGAAATTTTCAGAAACTTATTTTTTTTTAGTCTAAAAAATTATACCGTAACGAGAAAAAAAATAAAAAAAAAAAATTCGAGTTTTGATGATTTTTGAAATTTAAAAAAATTTGGAGCGACATCTTAAAAAATTTTTTTTAAGCTGTCCTTTGGAGAGAGCTCTCAAAACATCAAAAACTAACATTTTTTCACTCGAGACTAAAAAAAAAAAAAATAGTCGGTTTTTTTGCGCCACCCTAATAAATATAGATAAGATATTTATTTAGCATTGTACAACAGTAAGAACTGCTTTTTACAATTTTTTCATCACAGTATCTTAAATTAATTCTGCATCTTAGTAAGTACTTAAAGCTCTGTTCTAGCACTACATTTACTTAAATACATGTACTTCATTTTATGTTATCGATAATATCACTTTTTACTAGCTTAAAAATTTGGAAATTTTTGGATTATTTCAGGTTAAATTAAATTACATTACATTAAAGACTCTACAAACGAACTTTTATGGCACTTGTTGGCTAAAATTCGAGGAATTTAACATAGCCTCTTTGAAGCAATTATGAATAACAAATTTACTGCACTGCACTGATAGAAGGATTTATTTGTATTAAAAAAATATTTGTTAATAGTTAACAAATCATTTATTAGAGACCATTTTTTAGTATCAAACAAATATTTCTTAGTATTTAAAATGATTTGTTTGTATTTAATAAATCAGATATTCATTTATTAAATATTAATAAATCTTTTTAAATACTAAGAAATATTTGTTAAGGACTAAAAAGTGGTCTCTAATAAATGATTTGTTAAAAATTAACAAATATTTTTAACTATAAACAAATCCTTCTATCAGTGTGGGTGTCTTCTTTTTTGGCTGCCATCTAATCACCTTAATTCGGGGATTGTTGGGCTGCTGCATTATGATTCGAAGGATAAATATATCGCGTGCCTAATACCAAAAGGGCGTATTACAGCAGTTAGATAGGGTTCCATGCCAAAAGGGCGTATAAAAAAATTTTTTCTTACCATTCTTTACCATTAGAATCGCTCGAAACGTAAAGATCTGCAGAAAAAAAATTTTTGACGTACTAACGCCAAAAGGGCGTATCTTAAGATATACGTCCTTTTGGCTTTAGGAAATTATCGTTATAAAGCCAAAAGGATGCATAAAAAAAAATCAGGATTTTTCATAATTTTGAACAACAGTCTTCAAAATTGTCTGGAGAAAGTTTGTGAAAAAAAAAATTTTGAAAAAGTCAACATTTTCGATAGTAGTAAATTTAAATTTTCATCATTTTGGACAGTCCAGTGATTAAAAAAGCATACGAATTAAAAATTTTTTCGCGTACTAAAATTTTCATATTTTTTTAAAAATTTCCTTCTTTTTCGTTACGTAAAATTGTAGTTAAAATCCATAATATGTATATATAGAATGAAAAACACCTTATTATAAGTAAAAAATTATTAACTAATCGTTAAAAAATTTTTTGAGCTGAGTATAGCTGAATATAGATCTGATGAAAACTCTATTTTCAAAAGATGGGGTAAAACCCATATAATCCGAATTTTAGAAAATTTTTTAATTTTATAAGCAGGCAGTTAAAAATTATACGCCCTTTTGGTTTTAGATCACTAAATTTTTAGTGTTCTAAAGCCAAAAGGGCGCATAACTCGAAACATACGCCCTTTTGGCTTTGGAAAATTTTTTTTCATTTTTAAGCTTAGAACATTTTTACAAAACGATTGGCACCAAAAAAAAATTATACGCCCTTTTGGCATTTGGCACGCTATATTAATAGGCTAATATTACTAGGCCTAATTCACCACCAAAATTTCCGATCAATTCCCCGCACTATTTTGGAGTAATTAATTTTCGAAATTGCATCTTTTACACGTAGAGGTATAGAATATCTTTAAATAGAAAAAATTTCATAATTTTCTTGAAATATGCCTTGTACGACCCAACTACCTTAAATCTTCTTCTATAATTAAATTTATCACTTACATGGTGATTAATCAACTCAACTTTTCTACTGTTTGATTATCAATGACTTTTATTAAAACTTCTTCACGTCTAATCTTACTTCCTTTTCCAGTAGTTATGGTGAAATAATTAATAGTATAATATTGTATTCTGAAATAATATTAACTATTTATTTATTTAATAAAATTTTATTCAATGTCATCAAATTTAAATTGTCTTATTATTTTTTAATTTTCTATTTTTTTTAAGTATGATCTTTGGATAATTGTAATAAATTATTAAGAAAATAAAAAATTATTTTTACCTTTAGCAGCACTCCTTGATTTGTATGATGCTTGAATATGATACTTTGTCCAGTCAGATCGTGCGAAAGCTATGAAGTTTTACGTATGTGTGCGGAGTAGAATCATACATGATTAGATTAAACATCTATGTTATCTTTATGAGCGTATGGATGCGCGTATGGAGTCACAGAAGTATAAGAATACATATTTTCTAGTTACTTATAAGAAAATAAAAATTTTTTTAAAATTTGCACTTGTTATTTTTTTTTATTTTTGTGTGTAGAATTTTTTTATGAAAATTTTTTCATATTTTCGATAATAATTCAAGTAACAGATACTTATTTGATAACGTTTAGAATTTTTTAAAGAAATAAATTACTGCAAAAAAAATAGAAATAAAAATTAACATGTAGAAATTTTAAAAAATTAAAAATGCAATTTTTTTATAAATAATTTTTTAGAACAAATTTGTTTGTTAAATAAAATTGAAAATTGTCAAGTAACTACTAATTTTAATGTTAAGGAATTGAAAGACATTTGATAGTTTTTAGAATTTTTTTAACAAATGAATTATACCAAAAATAATTTGTTTAAAAAATTACATCTTTAAAAGCTCTAAAAAATCATAAATGTAATTTTTTAAAAAGTATTTTACAAACTATAGTTTATTTTTAAAGAAAAATATAAAAAATTGTCAAGTGTCTGCTAATTTCAGTGTCATCAAATTGGGCTATTTCTTGCCAATTGGACTATGATACTGAAACCAACAGACAAAAGAAAACAATTTTAGACACCTTGGGAATTTTTTTCAAAAGAAATTCTTTTTCTCAGTGTATATAACCAATGAAATTTATTTATTTGCACATAGATTATTAACAAAATCTCTAGTTAAAAGTTTGCGTCAACAAAGAACAATTAGTCGAGGTGGTAAGTTATTGTTTAATAATCCGAATTAATTTTACTTTCAATCCAATCTGCATACAATTTAACATTAGTAAAAAGCGATCGAGAGTGAGGGAATAACTCACAATCCATTTTCTGTGATTTTATCCCCGTTAAATAACTATATGAAACTACTGGGCTGCCAAGATCCCCCAAAATACACGACGAATTTTTTAAATTATTTTCATTTAAAACCGCGCAAAATATATTTTCTGAATGTAAAAGATCACTATTTAAAGGATAATATTGATAACAATCTTGAGTTTTCTGTGGTGACCAACGGCTGGTTTTTGAATCGAATGTAATTTTATTTCCAACAACATTTTGTTCCCAACTAGCAATAGAAAACTCTTTCTCAGATGACGGTGTCTGCCAATAACGACTTACTGATAAATGTTCTACGTAACAAGGTCCGTCAGAACTAAAAGTGCCAAATATTCTAATCATTGCGATTCCCAATTTTGGCCACGTACTATTCATTAAGCTGTGCAGACTGTGTAAAGAAGTCTCAGTCACTATATAAATATTCAGGTCACAAGTTTGTATTGTAACCATTGGTATCATTTCTTGGATATTAAAAATACATTGGGATGATGTGACAACCCAACTATTACTAACTATCGCTCCACTGCAATAATGAACGCCATTGATTCGGATGCTAACAAGCCAAGGTGTTTCTTTCAATTGGGAAGTTTGATCTTCATCTATACTGATTGAATTTTTTGTTGAATAAGCTCGAATCGACGATACTGAAAATTTATTTTTATGGAAAAATATTATAAAGAAAAATTAGGAAAACGATTGATCCTAAAGGCCATCCCTGCAACTTCCCGCTGATTCCGTTAATACATGGCCGTTTTTTTGAGCTCTTCGAGCTCAAAAATACAATCTGTGTGTTGTTTTGAGTTTTCCGAGCTCAAAAAAATACCTTTTCTATGCTTTTGAGCTCTTTGAGCTCAAAAGTCTGATAGAAGTTTCATAGAACACTATTTTTTGAATTTTCAAACCGCAACAACTTTTGAATAAGTGAACAGATTTTTACGCGGTTAGCGGCATTCTACGCAGTTTTTTAAGCCTCATAAAGAATTTCTAAGTTTAAATTGGTCAAACTAGAAATTTCGGAGCAACTCCGAAAAAACACTTTTTTCGGTTTTCTTTCGTTAACGATATATCTCGAACGAATCAACCGATTTTGACCGGATTGGCAACGATCAACGTGGTTTTTTGAGGTTGAGAGCTGATTAGTTTTTGGAATTGATCGGTGAAGCCGTTTAAAAGTTATTCCAAAAAAACCACTTCTGAAAAAAATTTTTTTCCTATTTTATTTGAGATTTCTCCAAATTTTTCAAAATCTATCAGTCCGAATCGGTTTAAATGTTCAGGAAATCTAAGCTTGGAGAAACCCTTTCGAATGGCACCGACCGCGATAAATTCGGTTTAACCGTTCAAAAGTTATAAGAGGTTTACATACACACACACACACACGCGCGCGCACACATAAATACAGACATAGTGACACCCTCACGGAAATAGTCAGGGAAGCTTCCTAGGACCTCAAAACGTCGAGATCTGATGAAAACTCGATTTTCAAAAAACGGGGTAAAACTAATAACTTCCCGATTTTTGAAAATTTGCAATTTTCTTAGCGGGAAGTTAAAAAAAATTAGGAAAACGGTTGACTCTATAAAGGCCATCCCTGCAACTTTCCGCAACAAAACCGCATTTATTACGTTTTTGAGCTGTTCGAGCTCAAAAATATAATTTTCGTATCATTTTGAGCTCTCCGAGCTCAAAAATCTGCTAGAAGTTGAATGAAACACTATTTTTCGAATTTTTAAACCGCAATAACTTTTGAATGGATGAACCGATTTTTACGTGGTTGGTGGCATTCAACGCAGTTTTTAAAGCCTCATTAAGAACCATTAAGTTTTAATTGATTTAACAAGTAATTTCGAAGTAATTCCGAAAAAATGATTTTTTCGATTTTTTTCGTTAATGATAACTCACGAACGAATTAACCGATTTCGACCGGGCTGGTGGCAATCGACGTGGTTTTTTGATGTTAAGAGCTGATTAGTTTTTAGAATCGATCAGTGAAGCCGTTTGAAAGTTATTCCAAAAAAAATCACATTTGGAAAAATTTTTTTTTGAAGTTTTTTTGAGATTTCTCAAAATCTACTGGTTTAAATCGGTCCAAATTATAGTCGAAATCTAAGGTTGATTAAGCCCTTTCTAATGGCACCAACCGCGATGAAATCGGTCAAGCCGTTCAAAAGTTATGAGAGGTTTATTTAATGTGTTAAGTCAACACCAAAAAGTGTTAAATCAACACCAAAAAGTGTTAAATCAATACAAAAAAGTGTTAAATGTTTAACATAAAAATTTTTAACCCAAAATTTTTTGACGCAATGACGTAAAATTTTTTACAGTGTGAGTTATCGTTGACAAAAGAAAACCGAAAAAAGTGTTTTTTCGAAATCACTCCGAACCAAGTTCAATTCAAAAGTGAAGATTTTTTTTTGAAGCTTAAAAAACGACGTCGAATGAAACTTCGTGAAAATCGGTTCATTCATTAAAAACTTATTGCGGTTTGAAAATTCAAAAATTAGTGTTTTATCAAACTTCTATCAGACTTTTGAGCTCGAAGAGCTCAAAAACCTAATAAGTGCAATTTTGAGCGCTTAGATATGGAATTAGCGGGAAGTTGCAGGGATGGCCTTTAGGGTCAACCGTTTTCCTAATTTTTTTTTGCAGTATATACTAACGAAAGTCAATTAAAAGAATAAAATTACTGAATGGTTACTTACTATTTGAAAGAAAAAAAACCATCAAAGCAATCACTAATTTGAAAAACATGATGCTTGTTTTGTTGAAGAACCAATGATTGCTCACACATCTTAAATCCTCTTTTATAGTTAAATTTATCACTGAATAAATAGTACTTGATTTAATTAACTCTTCAACTGTGATTATCCATGAATTTTATCTTCTTCACGTTTAATCTTACTTCTTAGTTATTCTATTATTCTTATATCTAATCAATTCGGCATGATTAAAAATTTTTAATCCTTACTTAATCATTTTAAATAATTTCAGATTACAGAAAATTACTGCATGTTTCATGATTTAAAATGTTTATACATGATTAAAAATTTTTAATCTTAACTGAATAATTTTAATTCATAACAGGCGACAGAAGTTTATGCAGAGTATTTAACGATAAGAAATAATTCGATATAATAAAAATTTTAGATTCTAACTCTATCATTTTAAATTATTATAGTGAAAAAAATTAACTAAGTATTTCATGATAAGAAATTAATCGATTTGATTAAAAATTTTTATAAAAAAATTAAAAATGCAATTTTTTAAAAATAAATTTGATTGTTAAATAAAATAAAAAAATGGTCAAGTGACTGCTGACTTGCTTAAATTAATGTCATAAGTCTAGAAAATTATTTTTTAGAACTTCTAAAGATTGATTTTTTCTTATAAACTTTTCTTGCTATAATTTATTTATGAAAACAATTATAAAAATTATAAAATGTCTCTCAGTTTTTCTATTTTTTTATGAAAATTAAGTTACCCGTCATCTAAGAATTTTGAGAATTTTATTTTATTGAAAAAATTATTGCAAAAAAATAAAAAAAAATTTGATTTGTAAAAAACTTGAAAAACTGTAAGTGCAATTTTTAAAAAATATTTTTTTGTTCCAATTTAATAAATAAAAAAAAAAAAAAATTAAAACATCAAAAACGTCGATTAACTGTAGTGTATAGAGAGTAAAAGTATACTTCTATCCTCGATAGTTTCATTATTTTTCGAATATTACTATGTCCTGAATATTTTTACTTCGTAAAAGAAGAAGTGCGGGGGTGACATCTCTTCGGCATCCAAGTATTGCTCAGTACAGGATCTGGACAGTGTTGTCCAATTGAGGGATGACAAGAAATATTAAATTAGCTGATATCGGTAAATTTTTACAATTTTTTTTTTGAAAAAATTATTACAAAAAAATAAAAAAAAATTTTTATTTGCAAAAAACTTGAATAACTATAAATGCAATTTTTTAAAATTAATTTTTTGGAACAAATTTGTTTGTTAAATGAAATTAAAAAATGGTCAAGTGACTGCTAATTTAAATGTTATGAAATTGAAATACATTTAATAGTTTTTAGAATTTTTTTAACAATTGAATTATAGCGAAAATAATTTATTCAAAAAACTCCATCTTTAAAAGCTCTAAAAAATCATAAATGTAATTTTTTAAAAATTATTTTATAGACCTAGTTTATTTTAAAAAAAAATTTAAAAAATTGTCAAGTGTCTGCTAATTTCAGTGTCATCAAATTAGGCTATTTCTCACCAATTGGGCTATGATACTGAAACCAACAGACGAAAAAAACAATTTTAGACAACTTGCGAATTTTTTTCAAAAGAAATTCTTTCTCTCAGTGAATATAACTAATGAAATTTATTTATTTCCACGTAGATTATTAACAAAATCTCTAGTTAAAAGTTTGCGTCAACGAAGAACAATTAGTCGAGGTGGTTAGTTATTGTTTATAGATCCGTATTAATTTTACTTTCAATCCAATCTACATACAATTTAACATTAGTCAATAGTGATCGAGCGAAAGGGACTGGCTCACAACCCATTTTCTGTGATTTTATCCCTATTAAATAACCATTTAAATATACTGGGCTGCCAAGATCTCCCAAAACACACGACGAATTGTAAAAATTTCTTGCATGTATAATGGCGCAAAATATATTTTGTGACTTTAAAAGATCAATATTTAAAGAATAATTTTGAAGACACTCTTGAGGTTTCAGTGTTAACCAACGGCTAGTTTTTGAATTTGATCTAATTTTATTTCCAACAAAATTTTGTTCCCAACTAGTAATATAGTAATCTTCATCAAATCACATTGTATGCGAATTATCTATTTGTATACGTTGTACGGGACAAGATCCGTCAGATTGAAAAATTCCAAGTATTTTAATCATTGCGATTTCCAATTCCGGCCTTATATTTATGCTGTACGGACTGTGTAAAGAAGTCTCAGTCACTATATAAAGATTCAGGTCACAAGTTTGTATTGTAACCATTGGTATCATATCTCGGATATTAAAAATACATTGGGATGATGTGACAACCCAACTATTACTAACTATCGCTCCAGTGCAGTAATGAACACCATTGATTCTGATACTAACAAGCCAAGGCGCTTCTTTTAATCGGGAATATGGATCTTCATCTATACTGATTGAATCTTTTGTTGAATTAACTCGAGTCGACGATACTGAAAATTTATTTTTATGAACAAATATTATAAAGAAAAAAAAATATTTTTAAAACAATGAGTAATGTTATGAGTAGTAAGGAATTAATTTATTTAAAATTTTAAGGAGATCCAAGTACCCTCCTAGTGTCAAGAATGTCTATAAAAAAATAATACGTAAAAATACTTTTGTTATGCATCTTAAAATTAATTTTTAAATTAATTAATAACATTTTTGAGGAAATTTCCGAAAAATTTACTCATTAAATAATTATTAACATTTAATTGACTAATAAAAAATATAGCACTCTAAATTACCGGTTTACACTTGACAACACCGAAAGGGTTCCCTAATCTTAAAATTTATTTATGTTTACTGTCTGACTAAAATGACTAAGATCTTCTAGTACTTAAAAAACCGCGGTTACTTACACTGATAGAAGGATTTATTTGTATTAAAAAAATATTTGTTAATAGTTAACAAATCATTTATTAGAGACCATTTTTTAGTATCAAACAAATATTTCTTAGTATTTAAAATGATTTGTTTGTATTTAATAAATCAGATATTCATTTATTAAATATTAATAAATCTTTTTAAATACTAAGAAATATTTGTTAAGGACTAAAAAGTGGTCTCTAATAAATGATTTGTTAAATATTAACAAATATTTTTAACTATAAACAAATCCTTCTATCAGTGTATGCTTTGGGTAACTGCGCAAGCGGCGTTTCCAAGTCAAATACAAGACTTTAAACAACGCAAGTTCCGAGTGATTTTTCATAAAAAATATAAAATATCTCCGTAATACGTTCGGAAAGATACTTTTTTTATTGTTTTAATCGAAAGCTTATTATTTTTTCAATCAAATTTAATGAAAATAAAATTTTTTTTTAATCGTTAATTGCATTAAATTCTTAACCAAATACACGGCTGGTGGAATCTCCATTTACCTTCATGTAAAAATTACAATTTTCAAACCAAATTATTTATTTAAATATCCTGGAAGCCTACTGTTTTTTTTAATTATTTTATTAATTATTAGGCTACGTAGATTGAATTTACAAATTTTCAGGAAGTTTTAAAAATTTGACTATTTACCTGGATCTCCCTAAAGAATTTTATTTCTTAACTGAAGAAACAAATTTTTTTCTCACCGTATAACTTTTTTGTTAATTTTTTTTATGGTATTTGCTAATGAAAGTCCTTCAAAAGAAAAAAATTACTGAATGGTTACTTACTATTTGGAAGAGAAAAAACCATCAAAGCAATCACTAATTTGAAAATCATGATGCTGGTTCTTATCTGCTGAAGAACTTATGAGTATTTACGCATCTTAAGTAGGGATGGAAAAAGCGCGCGAAAAATCGATTTTTGACTTTGGAATCGACTTCAAGTTTTTCGATTCTTGAAGTCGATTAATGATCTCTGATAGTTGACTTTTGTGACTTGAGTCGACTTTTTAGAAATTTAGTAATTCTTGCATAAATTGTTAGATATATTTATATTTTATTAAATTATGATCGTACCAACATACTTTTTGAGTTTTTCACATGTTATAGAAAATATTTTATGATCAAATTGCATACAGTTTGACATTGAATAATAAAATTGCATTTTTAACTAAAAAAATAAAATCAAATAATTAAGAAAACCACATTTCTTCATCGATCGATCGATCGTAAGAATATAAGCTCATTTAAATACTGAGGTCATAACCGACTTCTCAACTGGTTTGCAATTAGACCTGCATGTGAAAATAACCGTTCGCAGGGTACAGAAGTTGCAACTATTGGCAAGTACTTTTTAGCTACACTCCATAGATAAGGAAAAATCTCTATCACATAGATTGCACTTAATTTTACTTTCGTTGTTAATTTTTAAAAGTCTGTAAAAAAGACGAAAAAAAATCATCAAGTAAAAGTCGATTCTAATTGATTCAAGAGAGGCTCAACTCGATTCTGAAAAGTCGATTATTTTCAGATAAAAGTCGATTTTTGACTAAAGTCAGAGTCGACTTTCCTATCCCTAATCTTAAGGTATTACCCTCGCGACTTCCGTCGTCAAAAGTTTATGCTAGAGTATACGGTACACATACCGGATAGTCATTATTGACAAGCCTAAAACTTTTTGCTGTTTATGTACTTATTTCAGCCAATCACGAACGAGAAACTGATCGTTTGAAAAGTCTGGCAACACTGCGTGAGCATTAAGATATTTTATTGTGGTTATACTGTAGTGTTTTGGACTAGCTGTAGACTAACCTCTGTTTTGATACATGCGTTTATTTATTTATTTACATACATTTATTTGGAAATATAGTAACAATGTCTGAAAAATCGACTTATAAAAGACGATTCATGAAAAAAAGTCCTTGAAAAACGACAGAAATCTCTAGCACATATGCAAATAACTATACAAATAACAAATAGAAAAAAAATAATTGACAATATTGTTTTGTTTTTTCAGAAAAATAAGTAATTAAATTTTTGTGTTTATATGTATTAACTAATTTTAAATTTAAGTATTTTTTATTATTTCATCTGACTATTATTTTTATAACTTATGAAAGATTAATATATATTATTATATTAAAATTGTTAACTTTTTTAATTTTTAATAAATATAAAAAAAAATTAAAGTTAATTCAGCCGACATTTAAAAATTTTTAGAAATTTATTATTTAATTATTAATTATTATTATTTAATTATTTAATTATTAAAAAATTATTTAATTATTAAAAAAAAAATCAAAAAATTAAAAATGTCGACTAACTTTAGTATCATAAAAAAATACTTATTTTCATAAAATAATCATAGTTTTTTTTTTTAAATAAATAAAATTAATAACTATAATATTACACCTAACGTAAATTAAACTTTTCAAATTTGTCAGCGCATGCGCGTCTCATACTTCTTTCGCGGCTCACAAAACTTGCGCTGTTGCCACAGCTTTATTAACGTATCCCCTCCTCGGTTAAAGTCTGGTAAATTTTTCATTACTTATTAATAAATATCTCTGAAACTGTGTGGTAATTATCAATGAATTTTTTTTTTTTAATTGTTTAGTTGTTAGTTAACGTTACTCTAGTTTTTTAAAAAGATCCTAAGAAAAATTTCTAAGATATAAAAATGTTTGTAGGTAAATTTTTCGATATCCCGTATACTGTAATGTATAAGAGCGTTCAAAACTCAAACTTTGAAATTAAATATCTCGGAAACTAGATGGTCAAAAATTCTCAAATTGCGCCAATCGACGCAGAATTATATGAACATTAATCTGCCAAAATTAAAAAAAAATCCTAAGAAAACGACTTTGGCGAGGGTACTACCTTAAATCTTCTTTTATAGTTAAATTTCTTACATCTCAAATCACTTATACATCTCAACTTCTCAACTGTTTGATTATCGATGACTTTTAACTTCTTCCCGTCTAATCTTACTTCTTTTTCCAGCAGTTTTACAGTAAAATAATTGATAGTTTAGTTTAGTTTAGTTTATTTATAATTATGTCAAAGTCAAGGCCAAATGGCAATGAGGAAAATATGCTTGAAATTTTATGATTATTTTGTGCAGTTTTAAATCTACATATATTTAAAGTGTTGTTAGGGTAGATAAAATCATTAATACAAAGATGAAATAAGAAATAATTAAAAAAAAAATAAGGTAAAATTTTATTTAATTTCATGAAATTTTAATTATGTCTTATTATTCTTTAATTTTTTATCATTCTTAAGTATATGAGCATTATATAATTGTAACAAATTATTAAGAGAATAAAAAATTATTTTAACCTTTAGTAGTACTCCTTTATTTTTTATGACACTTAAATATGATACTAAAATGAACAGGCATTCGAAAATGTTTTTGATTTTTATTCAGAATTAATTATAAAAAATAAAAAAATTTTTTTTAAATTCGCATTGTGTGTAAAATTTTTTTATTAAACTTTTTTCGTAATTTCGATGAAAATTTAAGTAGCTTTACGAAAATTAAAGTAGCAAATATTTGATATTTTTTTTAAAAAAGTAAATTACTGCAAAAAAAAATTAAAATGTAGAAATTTTAAAAAATAAAAAATACAATTTTTTAAAAATAATTTTTCAAAACAAAAATTTGATTTTTAAATAAAATTAAAAAATGGTCAAGTGACTGATGACTTGCTTAATGTCATAAGTCTAGAAAATTATTTTTTAGAATTTCTAAAAAATAAATTTTTCTTGCTATAATTTATTTGTTAAAAAAATTATGAAATGTCTTTCAATTTCAACATCATAAATTTTTTATAACATTGAAGTTAGCAGTCACTTAAAATTTTTTCAATTTAATTTAACAAAAAAATTTGTTTAGAAAAATTATTTTTTTAAAATTGCATTTTTTAATTTTTTAAAAATTTTTTTTTACCATAATTTATTTGTTATAAAATTCTTAAAATTATTAAAAATATATTAAATTAATTTTGATTAATTTTTTATTATTTTAACTCATTTTTGCTTGTAATTTCTCGCAAATATGGTAGCAGAACTGCGCGCCACCTCCAGCGAGAATTCGAGTTAAAATTATTCCCCTTGATTGATAACCACTGATCTTGACGCTATCCGAGACGCCGGTGGTCGCCGCATTGTGTTTTGGAAATAAGATCTGGATGCTGGATCATATTCCAAACATTATCAAGATCTCTTTGGAATTTTTCTTTCACACTTTGTTCTCAGCAAATCGCTGTTTAATAAATAATTGAATTAATTATTTAATTATTCACTATAATTTTTTCACTAAATAAGTTGACAAGTAACTTGTTTACTTTTTTGATTGTAATCATGGCCAAATATGTAGACCCGGTTTCTGGAGTTAGTCTCAGGTAAATTAATATAGTTTTATAAAATTAAATTATATGTTAAATTTTTTTTTCGATAAAAATGAGAAATTATTTTTATATCTATTTTATTAATTAATTTGTGTTTTTAATTTTCTAGTACATTGTCTTGTAGCAAAACTTTGTGATAAATAAGTAAGGTTATGAAATTTACTAAAAATAGAATCTGAACAAAAACAGTTTCACTGTAAAAAAATCACGCCAAGTCCACGTTCTAAGACTATTAAGAAAAAAAAATTTTATTTCTTTACAAAAAGATATAAAATAAAAAATAAAAAAATCCAAGTAACTGATATGGTTGTATATGATTTTCGGAAATTAAAAAAAATTTTGTTGTAAATTTAAAAATTAAAAGAAACAATTTTGGAACGTATTTAGTGTGCGTAGTTACGAAAAATTTCACTTTTTATGAAATTCCTGAAATCTATCTACTAGGACTTTTAAAAAAAATTGAAGTACACAATGACGCACACCAAGTACGTTCTAAAATTGTTTCTTTTAATTTTTAAATTTACAACAAAATTTTTTTTAATTTCCGAAAATCATATACAACCATATCGGTTACTTGATTTTTTAATTTTTATTTTATATCTTTGTAAAGAAATAAAATTTTTTTTCTTAACCCTTTAGAGTCAGAGGATCTTGAAACGTCTACACGTGAGAGTAGTGGGGAAACGCAAATCCGTGGACTTAAGAGTGGGGTTTCAAGGTCAGACTCTAAAAGGGTTAATAGTCTTATGAACGTGGACTTGGCGTGATTTTTAGTAGATTTTATAAAAATCTAACTATTGCAGCCGTCCTCATGGCGCAACTTTTAAAAAATTTAGCCATTTTCTGACTCAGTTTGTCGAGCTGAGTCAGAAAATACATATAGTTCAAAAGTTTATATATGTATGTATTTATATATATATATATATATATATATATATATATATATATATATATATGCTATATATGTATGGCAACATATAGCATATATATATATATATATGCTGCTATATATATACAGCATATATATATATGCTGCATGCTGCTGCTGCTCATATATACGATATAACGCGGCTTTGTCAGCACGAAAGCGTTTTCAATTTATAACCGATTCTTCTCAAACTCAACATGCTTTATCTATCGATCAAAACCAAGGTTAAGTTCTAAGATGAGCTTAATCGGGCGAGTAATTTGAAAATTACAGGATTTTGAAATTTTGAAAATCGTAAAAATTGCTGTTTTAGTAGATTTCATAGAAATCTAACTATTGCATTTGTCCTCATGACGCAACTTTTGAAAAATTTTGCTATTTCCTGACTCAGTTCGTCAAGCTGGTTCAGAAAATGCCATTAGTTCAAAAGTTTATATATGTATGTATTTATATATATATATATATATATATATATATATATATATATATATATAGATATATATATATACAATATAACGCGGCTTATCCGGACGATAGCGTCTCTAATTCATAATGGATCCGTTTCAAACTCAACATACTTCATTTTTAGACGATTACCAAGGCCAAGTTCAAAGATGAGCTTAATCGGTCAAGTAGTTCAGAAATTACAGAGTTTCAAAATTTTCAAAATCCTAAAAATTCATTTTTTGGCAGATTCTTTCACGCATAACTTTTGAATGAAATAACTTATCGAATTTTTGTAAATTTCATTTTAAAGCCCATTAAACAAGCTTCAATTTTCATGTCATTTTATTTACCTAAACTTAAAATAACCTATTCGTCTGTAGGTTTTTAATGAAATTTTACTTTTGCAGTCGTTTTTCAATTATTTTGTCCAATATGTCTCATAAAAAATCTACATAAAAAAATTTAATATTTCATAATAATATTATTCTATTACTCCAATAAATGAATAAATGAATTATGTTATTATTATATATAATTAATAAATAAATAAATTATTAATATTTATAATTAAAATTTGCTTTATGTGAAATCTACTTCCATTTAGGCTGCCGAATGGCCTTTTTTTACTACTGCAACTTGGTATAATTACTGAACTTGACAAGATATTAAAATTCGGTAAAATGCATCGTAAAGGTCTTTTAATAAGCTTCAATTTTCACTACTCAGAAGTGGTAATAGCCTCAATATTACTCCTTTTTTTTACAGTGAAACTGTTTTTATTCGAATTTCAGTATTTTTTGTAATTATAATAAAAATTGACAATTTTAATTTAATACATTTCCGATGGCAAACTATCCCCTTTAAGCTATAGTTCATGTAAAAATTATTCATGCGCCGCCTGGCGTGTGTAATTGCAAGCTGTCAAATATCTTTTTTTCACTGTAGTTTCCCATCTATTATAAGATTAGCATGCATCCTTATATTATTTAGTCTCTGGCCGTCTGCTTTTTACATAAGAAAAAAGTTAAAATCTAAAAATCTGGGTCGCTATAGTTTGTGCTGATTATTTTTAATAATTTTAAATAGAAATTATAAAGATAATTGATAATAATCAAGTAATACGCGTAATAAAAAGCATGAACTACTATTATAAAATATTATATAAAAAAAAAAATCAAAATAAATTTAAAAAAAAATTTGTAACCTCAAAAAACCGTTCTGCTTACGGTATGTACACACTCGGTAGTTTGGCTTGAGAACGGAACTTGGCGCCAGACTCTATCGAATCTGTTGATTGAAAAAAAAAAATCAATTTTTTTTTTAGTCCAAAAATTATAAAATTGATATTTTTAAAACACTTAGATTTGAATCTGTAACAATTTAATTTTAATAACAAATTATTTATTAAGTTTTGGAAATTTTTGTATTCTTGATAATAAGATTATTTTTTTATTTTTAATTTTTATTAAAGAGATTTGATGTCGGATGACGGTATGATGTTCAATTTCGGCAGCGAATTTGATGCAAATGAGGATGCTCGTTTTCAATTTGATCCGAACATGAGTTTTGTAGAAGATGAACTTCTTAAATTTATAGATCTTGAAATATCAGATCATGATGGCAAAAATGATGATAGTAAAGTTCCCATGTCACCAGGATTTAATTTTGACAAAATTAAAGCGAAAATGGTTAACCTGCGAGATGATGGAAAGGTAAGTTTCTTAGTTTTCTTCTACTTTTTTCAAATTCTTAATGAATTTTTTTATATTTATAATAGGGTTGTGCGAATTGTGTTCGAATCGAATCGAGTATTCGAATATTTCAAATAATTACAATATTTTAAATAATCCGAATAATTTAAACAATCGTTTTCTGTTGATAAATTAACTAATTTTTGTGTAAAAATAACTTCGTTTTATTTTATTTGACTAAATAATATCTTTATAATTATTTAATAATAAATTTAACAGAAACAAATTTTTTTTTATCCTTAAATTCAAGTCTATTTATAATTACTTTGGAAATTTATCATCTATATTATAATAATTATTAACAGAGTAAGCAAAATTTTGTGGCCAGTGTATTTATATTATAAGATAGGTTTTTATGGTTAAATTTGGTATCGTTGGAAAAGTCTTGACCTAGAGTTGTGCCTTTTCATGGTTTCATATCATTCTCACCAATAGTTAATTTATGATTATAAATATTTAGGCTGCATTTAAAAATACTCTCTAGATAGATAATTAAGAAATGACCTGGTATCTCATGAACTATTGACATTTTTAAAGATATAAGCTCATCCCGATATTACACTCATCGAGACCTTTCATTTGAGTACCCACATCAATTTTTCATATCTATATATATATAAGCGAAATACCACTCACTCATCACGAGATCTCCGAAACTATTCGCCCGATTGACTTGAAATTTAGCATAGTTACTCCATTCGTGATGTAGACGCTCACTAAGAACGGATTTTACGCAATTCCTAGCCAAAATGAATTTTTCGTCTACCATCACATATGCCCTCCCCTCCCCTCCCTCTCATTCTTCTCCTCCCCTCCCGTGCCCTATAATCTTTCCCCTTCCCTATATCTCTCTCTTTTTTTGGGAGCGAAATATCATTTTGACCCTCTAATCTAAGAAACCATCAGTGGCACCCGTAAATTATCGAACTCAACCCCCCTACAACCACCCACGCTAATCAACCTTTGCCATGGTTACCATTGTCATGGTTATCGTTGCCATGGTTACCGTTGCTATGGTTACCGTTGCCGTGGTTACCGTTGCCATGGTTACCGTTACCATGGTTGCCGTTACCATGGTTACCGTTATCATGGTTACCGTTGCTATAATAACTGTCAAAATGATTGATTTTAAATTTTATCGATTGACTGTTGGGACAGTAGGAATTCATAATCATACGTTTTTTAAGAAAGAATAGCTAAATCATTAATAACTGAAATAACTTATATGTATTGGAATAATCATGAAGGATGAACTCGATTATATCATAACACAGATAAATTAAACATAAATATTATCAAGTTGATATTGTTAAATGATTATACTGATTTTTAATGATTAAAATTAAAATGGTAAATTGTGTCTGATGCGTCTTCTCTAAAATTTTACAACGATATCGTTAAATTATTATAAAAAACGGTCGATTTAAGATAATCTATATATATATAAGCGAAATACCACTCACTCATCACGAGATCTCCGAAACTATTCGCCCGATTGACTTGAAATTTAGCATAGTTACTCCATTCGTGATGTAGACGCTCACTAAGAACGGATTTTACGCAATTCTAGCCAAAATGAATTTTCGTCTACCATCACATATGCCCTCCCTCCCCTCCCTCTCATTCTTCTCCTCCCTCCCGTGCCCTATAATCTTTCCCCTTCCCTATATCTCTCTCTTTTTTGGGAGCGAAATATCATTTTGACCCTCTAATCTAAGAAACCATCAGTGGCACCCGTAAATTATCGAACTCAACCCCCCTACAACCACCCACGCTAATCAACCGTTGCCATGGTTACCATTGTCATGGTTATCGTTGCCATGGTTACCGTTGCTATGGTTACCGTTGCCGTGGTTATCTATATATATATAAGCGAAATACCACTCACTCATCACCAGATCTCCGAAACTATCGGCCCGATTGACTTGAAATTTAGCATTGTTACTCCATTAGTGATGTAGACGCTCACTAAGAACGGATTTTTACGCAATTCCTAGCCAAAATGAATTTTTCGTCTACCATCACATATGCCCTCCCTCCCCTCCTCTCATTCTTCTCACTCCCTCCCGTGCCCTATAATCTTTCCCCTTCCCTATATCTCTCTTTTTTTGGGAGCGAAATATCATTTTGACCCTCTAATCTAAGAAACCATCAGTGGCACCCGTAAATTATCGAACTCAACCCCCCTACAACCACCCACGCTAATCAACCGTTGCCATGGTTACCATTGTCATGGTTATCGTTGCCATGGTTACCGTTGCTATGGTTACCGTTGCCGTGGTTACCGTTGCCATGGTTACCGTTACCATGGTTGCCGTTACCATGGTTACCGTTATCATGGTTACCGTTGCTATAATAACTGTCAAAATGATTGATTTTAAATTTTATCGATTGACTGTTGGGACAGTAGGAATTCATAATCATACGTTTTTTAAGAAAGAATAGCTAAATCATTAATAACTGAAATAACTTATATGTATTGGAATAATCATGAAGGATGAACTCGATTATATCATAACACAGATAAATTAAACATAAATATTATCAAGTTGATATTGTTAAATGATTATACTGATTTTAATGATTAAAATTAAAATGGTAAATTGTGTCTGATGCGTCTTCTCTAAAATTTTACAACGATATCGTTAAATTATTATAAAAAACGGTCGATTTAAGATAATTTCTAATAAAATGAGTAATAATAAATATATTTTTTAATACCACTTAATTTGTTATGAATTTATTAATAACTAGCTGATACCCGCCCGCTTCGATAGGAATACAATAAATTTTTATGGTGTAACAAAGATGAAAAATATAAACAAAATGGTTAATTTCAAAAAGATAATGAATATAAATTTTGAATTAGAGAAAAGTGATTGTTTGTGATGACCGGTGTTAGCGAGTATTAAATATATGAGAAAAGTATTTTATTATTAACATTTTTTTAAAATTAAAAAAATTATTGACATTTTTTAAAATTAAATAATACTATGAAGCGGAAAAGAATAGGAGTTACGGATAATTATTACGTGAATCGTTCCAACATTCACGTAACAGAATAATTGGAGGAGGAAGAGATTGAGAAAGAAATAGGAAGGACCTTCTTAATAAGAGTTTACAGAATATGCGAGAAAAAATTCAGATAGCTCGGACAGGGATTCGAACCCAGAACCTTCCGGTGACATGTCGGCTACTCTACCATTTGACCTATCCGGTCTAGACTAAATGTTTAGGATAACATTATTATAATGGGAACGCATCTCACTACACAGTACGTCATGGGTGATGCGGAAATCTGTCTAATGACAGATTTACTGACTAACTGACCCATTGATTGATTGATTATTAATAATAAAATACTTTTCTCATATATTTAATACTCGCTAACACCGGTTATCATAAACAATCACTTTTCTCTAATTCAAAATTTATATTAATTATCTTTTTGAAATTAATCATTTTGTTTATATTTTTCATCTAGGTTACAACATAAAATTTTATTGTATGCCCAGCGAAGCGGGCGGGTATCAGCTAGTATTTTATATATTTATATATATTATAAATATGTATATATATAAAAAATATATCAAAATGCATGTGGGTACTCAAATGAAAGCTCTTGATGAGTGTAACATCAAGATGAGCTTATATCTTTAAAAACGTCAATATTTAAGAAAGTACAGGGCATTTTAACAAATATCTTGTGAACTATTGACATTTTTAAAGATATAAGCTCACCCCGATATATTATTCATCGAGACCTTTCATTTGAGTACCCACATCATTTTTTCATATATTTATATATATTATATATATGTATATATGAAAAATATATAAAAATGCATGTGGGTACTCAAATGAAAGCTCTTGATGAGTGTAACATCCAGATGAGTTTATATCTTGAAAAACGTCAATAGTTAAGAAAGTACAGTGCAATTTAACAAAAGTCATTATTTAATAAAGCAAAATTCTATTTATTCATAGTTCACAAGTCACGGCAGTTACGTAGTGACTGCAAGGTTGCTAGTAATAAATTAACTATTCTTAAGCATATAAAACATTGAAAATGCACCAATTCCGGTCTTGACCTTTCCAAAGATATTAAATTTAATTTAAAAAACTTATTTTATCATATAAATACACCAAAAACAAAATTTTCCTTATTCTCTTAATTATATCAATGGTCTAATTAGCAATCGGTCTAACTCCTTGTTTTTTATAGGGTGATTTTTAACTTTTTAACGGAGCAATAGTCCAATTATAAATTTTTTGAATGATTCAAACCAACATATTATGCCTTTTTTAGATATTAAATTATTTTTTAAAGTGATAATAAATTTTGAACTAATTGTTTTTTTTTTGTACAAATCGAAGATTCTCTCAAATGGAGTTAGACAATTTGCTAATTAGAACGTTGATATAAATTTTTTATAATTCTTTATGCAATTTTTAGTGAAAGAATTCTCAGATATCTGCTATTTTAAAAACAATTAGTTCGCGTTACTAATGCCAGAAGGGCGTATAAAAAAAATTTTTTTACTCCAATTAGCCTAAAAATGTTTATAACATATAGATCTGTAAGGGAAGTGAATAAAAATTTTTTTTTGTTTACGCCCTTTTGGCTTTAAGACAAAAAAATTCTAAAGCCATAAGGGCGCATCATTTTTTTTTTAATCATAATTAATTATTAGCCTTAAAAAAAAAGAAAAGTTATAACAGTTATATAGACTCCTCTACTCATTTTATTTGAAGAGAATAAATATTTATATTTACATTTATATTTATATAATTATTTCAAAAGAATAAGTATTTTATTAAAGAAACAAAAATATCAGTTTAGCTAGGCACTACTCCGATGCCGTCTCCATTATCATTATCGTCTGCTTCTAAAAGTAAAAAATAATAAATATATAAGGTAAAAGCCCCAATTATTGACGGGGGTCTAAATATTGACACCCTAAATTATTTTTAAATATATTAAATTATCTGTAATAAGAATAACGATCAAATAAATTTTTATTAAATTCTAATTAATTAAAAAATTGAAAAAAATCACATTCAGTTCAAAATATTAAATATTAATTATTAAAAAAAAATAAAGTTAGCACCAGTTCATCAAATCAGCTTACTCGCGTCTATTTTCTTAACAACTTTGGTTAGAAAAGCATTTTTTTAACTGCCGAGTTTAAATTAATTTTTTCATGTAATTATATGATCTATTTTTTTTTTAATTAACAATATATGAAATATTTATAAAATTAAATAATCGAAATTAATTGTATGCTTTATGATATTTAAATAATGGGAGTCAATAACTAGTTCATAATTTTTATGGTGAATCCCATATTGACAGCCAGTCGACAGCGCTATGACGCCTTTTTTTTTTAAGTATAAAATACGTTATATACGTGGCGCCACTGGGGAGAATACCGGTGTCTAAAGAAATATCTAGTTTAAAAAACAAACTGTTGATAAAAACTAAGTATGTGACTATTGATAACAATACTTGATCGTAAACTGAAAGAAATAAAAATCTAAAGCTTTGTTATACTAGAACGAATGAGCAACAATTTGATAATTTGTAGTAATATATTTTTTATTTGAAGAATAATAAGCAGGTGGCGCAGCGTAAAGACGCAAAATTACAGTCGCGTGTGAATTTAATAAGTTTTTGATTAAAATAACGAAATAAATAATTAAGTGTGGGCGAAATAAATAAAGCGGAGAAAAAAATAAATCGGAATAACAAAAAATATTGTGGGGAAAGAGTGATATTAAAAGCTGAAGGGTAAGAAAAGGCAGTGAAATAATTTTGAGGTTATGTCGGAGAAAGTGGACGCCGGTAAGACAAAAAAACCCGGCTATTACACAAGAAGCAAAAGTCAACAAGACATAAGGGATTTTACGTTAAGCATAATTAACAAAATAGGTATGGATGACGACAAAAACAAAAAAAACGAGGGAAATGAAGAAAATGAGAATGGGGGCTTTGAAAGTGAATTGGATCAGACGCTAAAATTGGCGCGAAATGAAAAGATTTTGGCGGGATCGCAAATCATGGAGAAGATGGCGGACGAGAAAAATAGCGGGGATACTACGAAAACGCAGCAGAGCAGCGCGTCGCGCAAAACTACATCAGTTAGTTCAGAGAGTTTTTCGATAGGTGGAGCGGACGGAATGAAACTCGACGACTGGCAGATAGAAACGATTGCGGAGAGAGTGAGCCAGAAAATTTATGACGAAAACAGAAGAAGAGAGGTAGGATGGGAGGGTATGCTAAGTCGCGCGATGGATGAAATCGGAGAGACAATGAAGAGAAGCATCGAAATAGCAAAAAAGGAAATATGCGACAAAATAAACCAAAAAGTTGGAGAGTACAATGAAAAACCATGCGAGATGTGTAAAAATATAAAAGAAAGAGAAATAACAATTAGAGAAAAATATAGAGCTGACAAAAGAAAGTGGGACAACGAGAAAGAGAAGCTGTTGGACCGATGTATGAAGGCGGAAGAAAAAATAAGAATGAGTGAGATGAAAAAGAAGACAGAAAATCAACCGAGATTCGATAATGCAAGTTATGTAACTAAGGAGGTAACAAATGAGCTAGCAAGAGGTGCAACAAGTGGCGCTTTTGAAGACAGAGAGCGTTTCGGATTTAGAAAGGAGTGGGTGAACGAAAGGCCGGAAAGTAGATGGGAAATTGATGGACCGAGAAAGCTGAGCGAAGAGGAACTAAGAGATGAACACAAGAGGAGAAAAGAAAAAAAATACAATGTTTATATAACACACAAATGTAAAAGCAACGCAGAGGCGCTAGCGATTTTAGAAGATAAGATGAAAGTGGATTTAGACAACAAAAAGCAAATAAAAGCCATAAAGGGACAGGTACTGATAAACATGGTTGACAAGGAAAGTAAGTTAAATTTAATGAGGAATAGGTGTATGCTGAAAGGGACGGAGATATACCTAGATGATGACTACACGGAGAGAGAGAAAGAGGTAGAGAGCTGGATAAGAATGCGCGGAAAAAAAGAGAAAGAAAGAGGAGCGATAGTAAAAAAGGGCTATTTGAAAATTAGTATAAATGATAAATGGTGGTATTGGGATGACATGAGAGGCCTGGTGGAGGTGAGAAGAGGGAATCAATAATGGAGCGAACACAGACGTAACAAAGTAGGGCGGGGAAAAATCAACAAAAGCAGTGAGGCAGAAAACATCAGCGGAGAAAAGAGTGGGGAGATAAGGGGAAAAAGTGAAAATGATGACAGTGATGAGCAAATAGACAGGATGGAGAGTGATGAGGAAGCCGAAAAAAATAAAGGTGAAAAAGATGTGGATAAACACACATATAAAAATAAAAATATAAATAAAAACATAAATAAAAATAAAAATAAAAATTTAGAAATAAACAAAAATAAAAATAAAAATTTTAATTTAAATTTAAACTTAAATTTAAATAAAAATAAAAATAAAAATTAAAATAAAAATAAAAATAAAAATAAAAATAAAAATAAAAATAAAAAAAAAATAAAATAAAAATAAAAATAAAAATAAAATCAAAAGCAAAAATATAAATAACATAAATTGTAAAGCTTTTTGCTGGAAAATTGCGGGGATGAAAGATTATGCAGAACTAAACAATATAATAGAAGATTATGATATAGTGTCGCTACTAGAAACGTGGGTAGAAGAAAAAAATAAAAAGGCAATATTGGAAAAAATGAGTGAAAAAAAGGTGTGGTATACAAAGGTGGCAGAAAGAAAGAAACAAAGTAAAAACGGAAGGGCGAGTGGGGGACATATGATTGGGATAAAAAAGGAGTTGAGTGAGGACTGGAAAGTGGTCGAGTGGGATTATGGTTTTAAATTGATAAATAAAAAAGAGAGTGAAATGCTGGTAACAGTATATAATAATGTGGGGATGGATGCGATAGAAAAAAAAATAAAAAAAGAAGTTAGAGAAATGGAGAATATAATAGAAAAAATAATAGTTTTGGGCGACATGAATGCAAGGATTGGTGAAAGCGATGTGACTAAAATTTTTAACGCGAGTGAAAAGCAAAGAAAGTCGAAAGACAAAAAGCTCAACGCAGAGGGAATAAAACTACTGAGTTTATGTGAAGAATTGGGTATGAAAATTCTAAATGGAGTAAAAAAGGGAGATGAAGAGGGGGAAATAACATTTATTGGGGGAAAAAGTGAAAATTGCTGCTCGGTATTGGACGTAGTGCTAACACTAGATCGCGGGGATGACGGGGTTAAAAGCTTGAAAATATTGAAGAGAATAGAATCAGATCATTTACCAATAGTATTGGAGCTGAAGAGAAAAAATAATTTTAATGTGGGAGTGGAAGAGAATAAAGACAAGTGTAAGGGGCTGAGAAAATTAGAGGAGGAAAGATTAGTGTGGAAAAAAGACAATGTGATGGACTATGCGGAGGCGGCGTATGAAGAATGGCAAAGACGAAGAGAAAACAATGATGAGCTACAGTGGAACGACATAAATAATAGTTTGGCAGAGGAAATGGAGTGCGAAGAAATAATAAAAATGATATACGACAGAAAGGAGACAGAAGAGATAGAAGAAAAAATCAAGACTGGACTAGAATGTTATAGAGCAAAGCTGAGAGAAGTAGAAGTAGAAAAAATCAACAAATCAAGATATAATGAATTGTACAAGGAAATTTTACTGGAAGAGGGAAGTGAATATTGGAATGAAAAAGAAATCAGCGGGGGAATGAAAGAAGTATGGGCAAGGTTCAGGTGCGGAAACCTGACAAGAGCAGGGAAAGCTGGTATGGAAGAATGAAAATGCAGAATGTGTAAAAAAGAAAATGAAACCATCGAGCATATAATGAGTTGTGAAGTGATGAAGGACAGTTTAAGCGCGGAAGTAAAAAATGAATTAGAGGGATGGATAGAAATGAGCGAGGGAGATAGTGTGAGGGAAAAAATAGTACGGGCACTGAAGGGAAAAATATGTAAAAAGCTATGTAGTGTAATAAGAGAGATGGAAAAGAAGCTAAAAGGAGGGGATGAGATCGGTGAGTGTGAGAGTCAGTTTGGAATATAAAAATAAAAGAGAGCAGTGGGGATAAATAGTGAAAGAAAGCAAAAAAAAAGGGGGGGGGGGAAATTAACAAAAATGCTGGTCAGGCAGAAAAATCATTTTAAAAAATATGATTTGTTAACAAAGACTAATACCAAAGATGGAAATAGTAATAATAATAATAATATAAAGTGGTCTTAAAGTTGTAGCTTATAAGGAAAAATATGTTTAAGAATCAAAATATAAAATAATTTATATTCTAAAAATTATTTAATTTAACATTATTGTTAAAAACTTTGTAAAACACATAATTGTGATACAAATAAAACCCTTATCTATCTACGTTATATACGCGATTATATTCAAGGCTTTTAACTGTCAAATAACTCGGCGTGTTTTAGTGTTAAATAAGTTTTTAAATAAATTGTTATATTTTTCATAATAATTATTCATTCATAGAAATTATTATTAATTAACTTTAATAATATTGATTACTTTATATCAAGATTTTGATAAATAACAATATAACCAAATGATTCGACGCATGTGCAGTAGGGGCGTCAATAATTGGGGTTACGGTACGTCAATAATTAGATCAATCAGTTTTTTAACCCGTCAATAATTGGTGTATCCAGATCATATATTTAATTATTTCAAATTAATTAGTAAATATCACTGATTATCATTTTAAAAAAAGAAATTGATTAGTTAAAACATTACTGAAGACATTACCGCAAACAAAATTCATCGATATTTATATTTGATTGCTTAAAAAAAATGAAATCATAACTTTGTCTCTTATAGCGTCAATAATTGGGGCTTTTACCTTATTGCTTGTAAATCTAAACTTTGAAAAAATACCTTAATCTTAAAACAAATTCATCAGTTTTTACCATCATCAAAGCACAGATTTTTATAATATCGATGGTATTTTCTTGGAATAATCATATATATATATATATATATATATATATATATATATATATATATATATATATATATATATATATATATATATATATATGATTTTGTAATTTGGAAAATTGAACATAATTCATTACACTTTATCAGTGGAGACATGATTATTGTCAATAGAAATTAAAATTTTGTAATTGAGTCAAATACATTTTTCTTCAAATAGAATGTTACTGTTATTTTGGTTTTTTTAAAATTCAAATCGATATTCTTTTTGAATAAAATGAGTTAAAAAGTTATTATTTTTACCGATGTTATAAATTTTTTTTTTTAAGGCTAATTATTAATTATGATTAAAAAAAATTATACGCTTTTATGGCTTTAAAATTTTTTTGTCTTAGAGCCAATAGGGAGTATATAAAAAAAATTTTTTTTATTCCCTTTTTTTACAGATCTAAATGTTATAAACATTTTTAGGTCGATTGGAGGAAAAAAAATTAAATTTTTCTACACGCCCTTCTGGCTTTGCAGAGCCAGAAGGGCGTAGATATTGATATGCGCCCTTCTGGCATTAGTAACGCGAGTTATTGTATAACAAAAAAAACAATTTCCTTGCAGATAAAAAAATTAGTCCTTCAAAAGGGTGTCGGAGAAATAGTTCCCTCTAACGCTCAAGTAACGATAAAATATTCCGGATATTTAGAAGGTCAGGACAATCCATTCGATTCAAGCTACCAACGTCACAGTGTCGATCGCTATCGCTTGAGTCGCGGAGAATTAATATCGGGCTTAGATTTTTCTCTTCAAAGTATGCAAAAAAACGAAGTCTCAATTTTTTTAATCGACCCAACTTTAGCTTACGGCGAAATAGGATGTTGGCCCAACATCCCCGGCAATTCCGAAGTAATGTTCATAGTCCACTTATTGAACCACGCTGAGACAATTGCCGCCGCGGATTACGAGTCACTTGAACCAGAAGAGCGTAAAATATTTTGTAAAATAGAAAAATTCGTCGAAAATTTATTAGCAGTCGGTGCTGATAATTACAAAAATAAACAGACTAAAAAAGCGATTCGTGATTACATACGCGTAATTGACCGCTTGGAAGAGTGCAAGTTCAATGATGACGAAGAAGAAGAGCGTTGCAATTTATTGCGGTCGCGTTCTTACCAAAATTTAGCGCTTTGCTACAATAAAGAGGATATGCCACGCAAAGCTTGTATCGCTTGTAATAATGTGACTAATAAAACAGCCAAGACTTATTTTCATCATGGACGCGCGCTTATTAAGATGGGCCAGTACGAAGAAGCGTTAGAAAAATTAAACCTCGCATTGGAAATGAGCCCACACAATGAAGAAATAATGAAAGAAATAGGCATTGCTGATAAATTACAGCGGAAAAGTTTGAAGATAGAAAAAGATATGTGGTGTAATTGTTTAGGCATTGAAAAATTGAAACTTGAAACTAAAAATGAAGAGTACAAAAAAATCGCTACGGAATTTTGCAATAGTTTTGTAAGTAATAAGGATGTTATGAGACAGCCATTGCCGGATGGAATTGATCCTTTGCTTGAAGAGGCTATGAGGAAGGCTGCTTTATTATTGGGGATTAAAATTTCTTCTGTTAATAAATTTGGGAAGGAAAGCTTTTATCTTGAAAAATCTAACTATCAGTAATATTACTCATTTTTTTAAGTATTTTTTTTTTATAATGTTCTTTGATTAATAAATTGAAAATTCATAAGTACACTGAGAAAAAATTTATTAGAAAAGAATGAGTTATTTTGTAATAAAAAAATTCTTTAACATGTTTGGAAAATAAGTCCTGAAAAAATTTGGATATTTTGAGCGTAATCAGGATGAGCTTATATCGTAAAAAATGTTAACAATTAAGAAATTACGTTGTATTTTGTCTACTAATGATATTTTGAACGATATAAGCTCATCCTGGTGTTACGCTCATCGAGACCTTTCATTTGAGTACCCACATCAATTTTTCATATATTTATATATTTTATATATGTATGTATGTATGAAAAATATATCAAAATGCATGTGGGTACTTAAATGAAAGGTCTTGATGAGTGTAATATCAGGATGAGCTTGTATAAAAAAATGTCAATAATTAAGAAATGACGTTGTATCTCGTGAACTATTGACATTTTTGAAGATATAAGCCCATTCCGATGTTACGCTCATCGAGACCTTTCATTTGAGTACCCACATCAATTTTTCATATATTTATATATATATATATATAGCAGTATATATATATATATATATATATATATATATATATATATATATATATATATATGTATATATGAAAAATATATCAAAATGCATGTGGGTACTCAAATGAAAGGTCACGATGAGTGTAACATCAGTATGAGCTTATATCTTCAAAAATGTCAATAATTAAGAAATGACATTGTATTTTGTCTACTAATAATATTTTGAACGATATAAGCTCATCCTGGAGTTATGCTTAAAAAGACCTTTCATTTGAATACCCACACGATTTTTTTCATATATTTTATATATTTCATAAATATGAGAAATATCATATATAAAATATATGAAAAATATAAAATATATGAAAAATATCGTGTGCGTACTCAAATGGAAGGTATTGATGAGTGTAACATCAGGATGAGTTTATATCTTCAAAAATGTCAATAATTAAGAAATGCCGTTGTATTTTGTCCACTGATGATATTTTTAACAATATAAGCTCATCCTGGAGTTACACTTAAAAAGACTTATCATTTGAATACAAACACGATTATTTTCATATATTTTATATATTTATATATTTCACAAATACCATATATATAAAATATATCAAAAATGCCATGTGGGTACTCAAATGAAAGCTCTTGATGAGTGTAACATCAGGATGAGCTAACATAAAAAAATGTCAATTATAAAGAAATGACGTTGTATTTTGTTCACTAATGATATTTTAAACGATATTAGCTCATCCTGGAGTTACACTTATCGAGATGAGTTATACTTAACTTGAGCTTTATGCTCGATCAAAGTATAAAGTTAAAATGAATTAATGTAGCTGTTTATGATTTTTAAACTATACAGTTATACTATTGAAAAATTTAATTAATTATTTAATAATAATTTTCAATTATAATTAATTTTCGATTAAAATTTTTATTCATACATTTTTTATAATCATAATTAATGAATTTTTGTTAGAATTTCTAATTAGTTTTCACAGAAAAAATAAAAATGAGTTATTAGTAATTGTAATCTCTTTTGTCTATGATCTTGGATTATTGTTATTATTATTATTATTCGGATTATTGTTATTATTATTATTATTATTATTATTATTCCAGTGTATTTTATAATTATTATAACAATTTATACGTTACAGTATTTGTCGCTTCATTGTTGTTATTTGTAAATTAATGTCGTAAATGAAAATTTAGTATATACAAGTATCGATAATATGTTCAAAAAATATTATATTGTTCAATTTTTCATATCTTTTCTTGATAAAAATAAATTAAAATTTTCTAAGAAAAAATTATGATATATTTAAAACATCAAACATTACTAAATAATTATTTACTTGTAATTTCTGTAAAGAGGCATTCCATAGTGACTGGTGGGACATTTTACTCTAGAATTCTATTAATTATAAGCTATAATTATGTAACTGAAGTGTATACTATAGTAAAATTTATCTTATAATACAGAAGAATAACTAATTAACAACATCCCTTTGTCAAAAACCTCCATTACTTTTTAAGTTTCTCGTAATTATCATTTGACTGAGTGTGACTGGTGGGACTAAGAAAAATCCTTCTCTCTTACCAAAGGTATACTTAAAGTCCAATTTCAGTTCGATCACTAAACTTTTAAAAAATACTTCCCTCTCAATACAAAATTTATCCTACAAACATTCAATATTATGAAGAATTAGACTGATTACCTACGTAGAAACAATTAAAAAAATTTTTTTTATTGTGACTGGTGGGACAGGCATTTGTGACTGGTGGGACAAGTACAAAATGTCTACATAAAGTTGTTTATTAAAAAGACTTTTATATTATTTCAACCTTAGAAACATTATTGTTTATGTATTTAACTATAAATTATTTAGGATAATTAAAAAAAACTAATTAAAAAACACAAATAAAGGATTTAGCATGCTGACAACACGATCTTGACAAACTTAGGTGTTAATTAATAACGAACATAAAAAAATTTGTTCTTAAAACTATAATAATAAATATGTTAGTTAATAACAAACATTAAATGAATTTGTTGTTAAAACTATTAAAACAACATTTGACTGGGATACAAGTTAGTACGGCTGAAAAGTTACTGGGAGAGAAAAATCGATTTTCTTATTATTAAAAAAAATTTTTCTTTACAAATTAGTAATGTATAAACTTTTAATAATAAATTAGGACTAAATTAGAGAAATTTTAGCCATTTTTCCATTTTGCACGGAATGCCTTAAAATTTTTTAACTTCCGGCTAAGAAAATTGAAAATTTTCAAAAATCGGGAAGTTATTGGTTTTAGCCCGTTTTTCGAAAATCGAGTTTTCATCAGATCTCGACGTTTTGAGGTCCTAGGAAGCTTTCCTGACTATTTCCGTGAGGGTGTCACTATGTCTGTATGTGTGTGTGTGTGTGTGTGTGTGTGTGTAAGTATGTAAATCTCTTATAACTTTTGAACGGTTGAACTGATTTCATCCCGGTTGGTGCCATTCGAAAGGGCTTCGCCAAACCTAGATTTCCTGTTAATTTGAACCGATTTGGACCGATAGATTTTGAGAAATTTGGAGAAATCTAAAAAAAAATAGGAAAAAAAATTTTTTCTGAAGTGGTTTTTTTGGGATAACTTTTAAACGGCTCAACCGATCGATTCCAAAAACTAATCAGCTCTCAACCTTGAATAACCACGTCGATCGCCGCCAATCCGGTCAAAATCGGTTGATTCGTTCGAGAGATATCGTGAACGAAAGAAAACCGAAAAAAGTGTTTTTTCAGAGTTACTCCGAAATTTCTAGTTTGACCAATTGAAACTTAAAAATTCTTTATGAGGCTTAAAAAACTGCGTAGAATGCCACCAACCGCGTAAAAATCGGTTCATTCATTCAAAAGTTATTGCGGTATGAACATTCAAAAAATAGTGTTCTATGAAACTTCTATCAGACTTTTGAGCTCAAAGAGCTCAAAAGCATAGAAAAGGTATCTTTTTGAGCTCGGAAAGCTCAAAACAACACACAGATTGTATCATTTAGCTCGAAGAGCTCAAAAAAAGCTGCCAGGTATTAACGGAATCAGCGGGAAGTCTCATGGATGGCCTTTAGGACAAACCGTTTTCCTAATTTATTTAAGAGATATAAATAAATTTTATAAAAATTCTGCAAAAAAATTTCAGAGTTATATAAAAATAAAAGGATTATTTTGAATTTTTTTTCCAAAATTATAATTATAATTGCTAACTAATAAAGATATTTTTTTAAAGGCCTCTTTAAAATTAAAAAAAAAAAATTATTTACATTGATAATTTTTACAATAAGTCAATTTTAAGATTTCAATAATTTCTTCTTTTTTAACTTTTTACTTTTCTTCTTTCTTTTCAAAGCTAATTTTTTACGTTTTTTCAAAACCTTCCACAAATTTTTAAAATGTCCTAATTGTTTTCTGACCATAATGCCCCGCCAAGCTCCTTGAATTATAGTCGCCGCACGATGAATAGCCGCCCAATATTCTTCTGATTCTATCTTCTTCTCCTGCTCCACTTCACACTCATTGATAACCACTTGTTGTTCATCGCGTAATTTGATTTTCTCTTCTAAAATTTCTTTAATATTATTAATTTTTCCCTTTTCTTCATCAATCTCTTGTTGATACTCGTCTATCTCAGTATTGTACTTATCCCTCCAATCTTCCATCTGCTTTTCCATCAGCGATATTTCGTGTTGGCAAAAAGTTATCAGTTCACCGGAAATAATTTCATCGACCTTTTCTTTCTTCGTGTAGTCACTTAATTTGTCATTCAAGCTTTGTTCTTTCATTTCAAGCAATAATTTTTGCTGCATCAATCGAGACTCTTCCCACTTTTCTACGAAATCTATAAAATAGAAAAATTAACAAAATTATTTAAAATAATAAATAAATAAATAAATAAATAAAAGGATAATTATAAAGTAGTTACTTAATTTTAAAGCGCTATTATTAATTATATTTTGAATTTTTCCAGAAATTTGTTCAGTATCTGAAAGCGCAGTTTTTATTTGTAATTGATTATTAACTTTTTCAATCTCTATCAATTCATTTAATTGTTGTAATTGTTCACTCCAAATTTCGTAGTATACTTCTAAATTATGCTGATCTTCAGAAATTTTTACGATATCATCGATTTCTTTTTTTAAACAATCATAAGTATTTTGCGTTCTCAATTCTTCCGTCAATTTCTTCAACACGTTTGAAATATAAGTCCTGAAAAAATGTTCATACTTTGAGCGTAACATCGGAAAATGTCAATAATTAAGAAATGACGTTGTATTTTGTCTACTAATGAAATTTTGAACAATATAAGCTCATCCTGGAGTTACAATCATCGAGACCTTTCATTTGAATACCCACATGGAATTTTTTATATATTTTATATATATGGTATTTGTGAAATATATAAATATATAAAATATATGAAAAATTGATGTGGGTACTCAAATGAAAGGTTTCGATGAGCATAGCATCAGGAGCTTATATCTTAAAAAATGTCAATAATTAAAATATTACATTGTATTTTGTCTACTGATGATATTTTTAACGATATAAGCTCATCCTGGAGTCGCACTTATCAAGTCCTTTCATTTGAGTACCCACATCAATTTTTCATATATTTTATATATTTATATATTTCACAAATACCATATATATAAAATATATAAAAAATGCCATGTGGGTATTCAAATGAAAGGTCTCGATGAGCATAACATCAGGATGAGCTTATATCTTAAAAAATGTCAATAGTATAAGTGAATGACATTGTATATTGTCTACTGATGATATTTTTACTTATATAAGCTCATCCTGAAGTTATACTTATCAAGACTTTTCATTTAAGTACCCCCATGTATTTTTTATATATTTTATATATATTCCACAAATATGAGAAACATCATATATATATATATATATATATATATATATATATATATATATATATATATATATATATATAAAATATATGAACAAAATCGAGTGCGTACTCAAATGAATGCTATGTGGGTATTCAAATGAAAGGTCTCGATGAGCATAACATCAGCATGAGCTTATATCTTAAAAAATGTCAATAGTTCACAAGATACAAGGTCATTACTTAATTATTGACATTTTCAAAGAAATAAGCTAATCTCGATGTTACATTCATCTAGAGCTTTCATTAGAGTATCCACATGGCATTTTTTATATATTTTATTTATCTGGTATTTGTGAAATATATAAATATATAAAATATATGAAAAATTGATGTGGGTACTCAAATGAAAGGTCTCGATGAGCGTAACATCAGGATGAGCTTATATCTTAAAAAATGTCAATAATTAAGAAATGACCTTACTATCTTGTCAACTAATGATCTTTGCAACGATATATAAACTCTTTTAACGATACTTATGGTATCTTTGGTACTAACTAACTTACTTCAGTACAGTAACTACAAAAGAAATTCAACCTGTCTCGTTGTAATTTTTCCGCTCCAAATTTTCCAAAAAAATTATCTTCTTCTCCATTCTCACTTACAAGTGCACATTCTTCACTCTTAATATCTCCGTAACATTCTTCCAAGCTTTTGAAGCTTTCATCCCAGTCAATTACAGGTACAGGAATAGTATGCTTTATAACTTCTAATTTATCAATCATCCGCTCAATAATATCCGCAAAATTATTTGCAATTTTCTCGTCAAATTGATCTTTAATTAAAACATCTAAGGTCATACTTCTTACTGGAATATTTTCTGAAACTCTCGGACGTATTTCTTTCGCCGAAAAAATTCCCAATGTTCCGACGTTAAAATTAATAGAACTTCTTCTCGTAGTTCCCCGCTCGCGATTTTTAATCAATTCAGAACTTTTTGTTATTTCAAGTAAAGATTGAATAGACGGTTCGTGAGAATAAGAGAAAGATTTCTTCTTAGTTATCGGTGGAATTGACACAGAAGACGATACGGCTCTCTTAGATTTCAAGTTCTCAGGATCAAGTCTTATCTTCGAGAGCTGTTCTATACTTTTTGATAAATTAACAGCTATTTCTTCTCTAGATTTTTCTTCTGTATCAACTTCGCTGTCAAGTCCGTCAAAATCGACAAATTTTTCCCGCAATTGCTCATCAGTTGTTGAAAATATTTCCTTGAAAGCTATTGAAGATTTCCGCTTTTGATCACTGTAAGATCTGACGGGCATAGTTTCTTCTTCTTCTTCTTCCTCGGACATCCATTTAACTTTTTTTTCCTTGGACAAAATAAATTATTTTGCTAATAATATTGTTAGGAACATTAAATTAATGCGCTACGCTAAAGTCAAATGAGTACTAACTTTAAATGAAATTTATTGGGGTCTTGAGAAAAATTTTAAAGTATATCAATAATCTTATAATGATTTATAATTTTCTTTTTATTTACCTAATATATTTTTTAGGGATCTATTGCACGCCTCATAGCGCGAAGCGCGTGAGGTTGTGCTTTATACTCGACTCGTCAAGTTCAAGCAATTTTGTGATCTTTAAATGACTCTATCACAAGCATACTACACTTATACAATGATATAAGTAGATGTACACCGAAAAAACACTTAAATTAAACCATCTTTTACTTTCTAAAATCATTTTAAGTTGCTATTTTAAAAAAAAAAAAACGTTTTGAAAAAACTTTTACGTGGACGTCTGGATGTCACCGCATTTTGGATGTACCAACGATTACTCCCGAATAAATTGATATTTTAAGACTGGACCTTTTTTATTAGTTTAAGAATTCGATGAACTGGGTCCGTATTTCATATCAGTGGCCTAGTTTACGTATTTTTAACTTCCCGCTACGAAAATCGAAGATTTTCAAAAATCGGGAAGTTATTGTTTTCACCCCGTTTTGCAAAAACCGAGTTTTCATCAGATCTCGACGTTTGAAGGTCACAGGAAGCTTCCCTGACTATCCCCGCGAGGTTGTCACGGCGTCTGTATGTATGTGTGTGTGTGTGTGTGTGTGTGTGTGTGTGTGTGTGAAAGTATGTGAACCGCTTATAACTTCTGAACGGCTTGACCGATTTCATCGCGGTTGGTGCCATTCGAAAGGGCTTGACCAAACTTAGATTTTGAAAACTATTTGGACCGGTTCAGATCAATAGATTTTGAGAAATCTTCAAAAAACTGAAAAAAAAATTTTTTTCAAATGTGGTTTTATTGGAATAACTTTTAAACGGCTTGATGGTTCAATTCCAAAAACTAATCAGCTCTTAACCTCAAAAAACCACGTCGATCGCCACCAGTCTGGTCAAAATCAGTTGATTCGTTCGAGAGATATCGTGAACGAAAGAAAACCGAAAAAAGTGTTTTTGGAATAACTCCGAAATTCCTAGCGCGATCAATTCAAAATTTGAGATTCTTTGTGAGGCTTGAAAAACTGCGTCGAATGCTGCCAACTGCGTGAAAATCGGTTTATTCATTCAAAAGTTATTGCGGTTTAAAAATTCAAAAAATAGTGTCTTATCAAATCTCTATCAGACTTTTGAGCTCGAAGAGCTCAAAAGCATAGGAAAGCAATCTCTTTGAGCTTGGAGAGCTCAAAATAACCCATAAATTGTATTTTTGAGCTCGAAGAGCTCAAAAACGCCATTGGTGCAATTTTAAGCGCCTAAGTATGGAATTAGCGGGAAGTTGCAGGGATGGCCTTCAGGGTCAACCGTTTTCCTAATTTTTTTTTTAATTGAATTTTTATTAAAATTCACTACGATACAACCGTACAAAGCCAAACGAACTTTTCTTATTTGTCACGTGAAAACTATGGCGCCACTTGATCAAGCTAGATTTTTTTAGACTGCGTGCGCATATGACAAGAAAAAAGGGCGCCGATGTTTAAAAAAAAAATAAAAAATACTCTGTAAGAAATTACTTAATTATAATTTTTTTTTTTTTTTTTTTTTTTTAATCAATTACACAATTAATTGTTTTCTTAAAAAATGAATGAGCGTTATGAGGCGTGCACTTTTGGATTTTCCAAACTTTTTTAAAAAATCAGTAAATATAAATTAGTCGTTGATTTAACGTCCATATTTATTGTTTATTAAATTAGACAATTCAGTAATTTCTAACGATGCAATCAGCTGTATAAAGGTGGTTGTTTTCAGTAAGGTAAAAAATCTACTAAAATAATTTTAATTATACCAAGTAAAATAATAAATAATTAATTTAAACGGTCGATAACACCATTGTTTTGAATGCAATTAATTAAACTGCATTGTAAGGATAATATTTTAAAGAATTATTTATTACGGTATCTACTTTAATAATATAAGTATTATAATTTAAATATAAAAAAAGGGTGTTTTCTCATATAGCTCTATGTTAAAACTTCATATTTTAATCGTTAATAACTTTTTTAAATTATCGATAAAGAGTTTTTAATTTTTTAGGGAAGATATGTACACGAGTAAACTTGTCAAAACTTAAAAATATTAATTTTTATCTACTATATTTGCGCATGAACGTCCTTAAGCGTAAATGCACGAAGAGTATGCTCTATTATGGCTTTAAAATCAAATTCCCGATCTTGTCACATTAAATTGTATTAAACAGTCATAATACAAAGGAAGGAGGGGGAAAATAGGGTACTTAAGAAAATGCTGAGTTTTTGGGACCCTAATATATTGTCTTCTTTTTTTTAATTGCATTCAAAGTATATGAAAAAAATTTTCAATTGCCGTTAAAAAATATTTTTCATTTTTTGCGGGAAAATTGGGGTGATGACTTAAATAAAATTTCGTAAATAAAAATATTTTTTGTAACTTACATTTTCATCTTCGTTCATTTTCTTACGCTTTAATTACGCACAACTGATTTAGCATGTTTAATACTTATCAATAAAATAGTCGCTGTAATTACGATAAATATTGGGAGTGAAATTTTATCTTTTATAAGATCCCATTCGTTATTACATTCCTTATCCATCTTTCCGAAATGAAAATATTTTTTGGTTATTGAAAGAAGCTATTGTCTATTGTTTTTATTATAAATGAGAAAAATAATATAAAATTTATATTAGAATTAATAAACAATAAGTAGTTTTCTACTCTACAGATAAATTTAAATATTTTTTAGAATATTTTTTTTTTAATTTAAAAATGTTCCTAAAAATTTTTAAATTTCTTAAATTATAAAAATGAATTAAAAAGTATTGAAAGTAACAAAATTTTTATTTTTTTTTAATACTTTGGAATTTCTTTTCTTATAAAGTGTAAAAATTGTCAACTATTTCAAGTTTTTATTTCTATCCAGGGTTGAAAAATAAAAAATTATAATTTAAAGGGCATTCTATAGTGACTGGTGGGACATTTGATTCTGGAATTGCATCAATTATAAGCTTTAATTATGTGACTGAAACTTATACTATACTAAAATTTTACTTATAATATAGAAGAATAACTAATTAACAAATTAACTAATTAACAATATCCTTTTGTCAAAAATCTCGATTACTTTTTAAGTTTCTCGTAATTATCATTTGACTGAGTGTGACTGGTGGGACTAAGAAAAATCCGTCTCTCTTGCCAAAGGTATACTTAAAGTCCAATTTCGGTTCGACCACTAAACTTTTAAAAAATACTTCCCTCTCAATACAAAATTTATCCTACAAACTTTCAATATTATGAAGAATTAGACTGATTACCTACGTAGAAACAATTAAAAAAAAAAAAATTGTGAGCCGTCATGGGACACCTGGCAGATGTGAAACATCGAAATTATTTTGTACAAGTAATAGACACAAAAGTACAGATTATGACAGGAGCTAAATATGGCATGATAAAAAAATTAGGAAAACGGTTGACCCTGAAGGCCATCCCTGAAACTTCCCGCTAATTCCATACCTGGACGCTTAAAATTGCACTTAGGCCGTTTTTGAGCTCTTAGAGCTCAAAAATACAATTTATGTGTTGTTTTGAGCTCTCCGAGCTCAAAGAGATAGCTTTTCCATGCATTTGAGCTCTTCGAGTTCAAAAGTCTGATATAAGTTTGATGAAACACTATTTTTTGAATTTTCAAATCGCAATAACTTTCGAATGAATGAACCGATTTCCACGCGGTTGATAGCATTCAACGCAGATTTTTAAGCCTCATAAAGAATCTTAAAGTTTGAAATGATCGAACAAGGAATTTCGGAGTAATTCCGAAAAAACATTTTTTTTCAGTTTTCTTTCCTGCACGATATCTCTCGAACGAATGAACCGATTTTGACCGGATTAGCGGCAATCAACGTGGTTTTCCGAGGTTAAGAGCTGATTAGTTTTTGGAGATGATCGATAAAGCCGTTTAAAAGTTATCTAAAAAAACCACTTTGAAAAAAAAATTTTTTTTACAGTTTTTTTGAGATTTATCGAACTCTATCGGTCTGAATCGGTCCAAATTGTATTCAAAATCTAAGTTTGGCCAATTCACTTTCTGAATTATCGCTATCAGACATATTCGTTCGTTAAAAAAATTATTTCTTACGTAAAATTCAGGTTACTTTCACTTATGTAACTTAGTAAATCCCATAATAAAATTGAGATGAAATGTATGTGAAACCAATCTATTCGTGATGTGATTGGTTGAAAATATTTATTCTCATTCTGATTGGTTGAAAGTGAATATAATATACATAAACGACACATAAATATATCATAACAATAAATATGAGGCGCGCGCTTGCGCGCGCAAATCCAATTCTAGTCCCATAATAAAATTCCCATAATAAAATTGAGATGAAATGTATGTGAAACCAATCTATTCGTGATGTGATTGGTTGAAAATATTTATTCTCATTCTGATTGGTTGAAAGTGAATATAATATACATAAACGACACACAAATATATCATGACAATAAATATGAGGCGCGCGCTTGCGCGCGTAAATTAAATTCTAGTCCACTCTTATAATTTAGATGAAAAATATGAAAATATATCATGTAAGCAAACTATTTGTAACGTGATTGGTCAAATATATCATAAGCATGAAAATATATGCAAACTCTATAGTCAGGCGCGCGCCAATAGGCTTGCGTGCGCCAATTTAAATTCTAGTAACACTATATATACTATAGGTATGTGAGCTCAGTGTGGCGAGAGAGATTGCGCACAGTCACTTGCGCATGGCATCACGGCGCCATGTCTAACACGCTATTATCTATAGACTACGTATAGTATATATATTTCATCATAATATAGAGTGGCGAAGCGTCGCCACGGCCTGTATCGCCACGCCAAAAATCAGGTTTACCCTCCGCCTATAGATGTTTCACATCAAAAATTTGTTTTTATTGTGACTGGTGGGACAGGCATTGGTGACTGGTGGGACAAGTACAAAATGTCTACATCAAGTTGTCTATTAAAAAGACTTTTATATTATTTCAACCTTAGAAACATTATTGTTTGTATATTTAAATATAAATTATTTAGTATAATAAAAAAAAACTAATTAAAAATTAGTATTGATTAAAAAAAATTTTCTTTACAAATTAGTAAAATATTAACATTTAATAATAAATTGGGACTAAATTAGAATGAGTAATAATAAAAAATGAATATTATATTTTTTTAAATGATATTTTAATTATACCATTCAATACAAAGTACAATCATATAATCATAACAATTATTATTGTGTAAATAATATCCTAGTATAGCATCTAATAATATTGTATAAAGCAGCTCTTTAAATTTTAATTGCGCGATAGTTGTCAATTGAATATTTAAATAACAATGATACACTTATTATATCAATAATACAACTTTAATATGCAACAGTATGTATTTTAAATATTTACACAATCTCAACTAAAAATACTATTTTTTTTTTTTTTTTTTTTTTTTTTTCAATTAAAAAGAGCTAAAAAATGGCAGTTATTTCTTCTTTTAAGCTTATAATTGATGACATTAAAATTAGCAGTCACTAAAGAATTTTTTAATTTTTTTTAACAAAAAAATTATTTTTAAAAAATTGCATTTTTAATTTTTTAAAATTCCTACATGTTAATTTTTTTTGCCATAATTTTTTTGTTAAAAAAAATTATTAAATATCTGCTAAATTTATTTTCATTCATAATTCTAAATAATTGATAATACTAAATCGAAGTCACTAGAAACGAAAAAAAAAAATAATTTGCAAATAAAATAAAATTTTACACAAAATAACTGATGTATTCATGAGGCATTACACCACGTCGTGGATAAAATGTATGAGTATTTGAGTAATAAAGTAAGTTTGTAATAGAACTCATATAAATGTCTGCAAATCGGAAGAGCCTTCGTGAAAAATACGTCGGATTGTGATAAGTTCTAAATACAGATCCGAATTGTTTATTAAATACACGTTTTATGGCGTTACGCAGTTGGTCTCTTTCACGCATCCATTCTGCTAATTGTTCTTGGACTTCTTCTCCATCGTAATCTTGATGTTCTTCAATAAGCGTTGTTAGCATTTGAAGCCAATTTGCATTTTCTTTGAACTCTGGCTTGTTCAAATTTTCAATTTCATACTGAAAAATAAATTTGTTTTTTTTTTATTAAAATAAAACAAGTTGCAACTATAATTTTTTTTAAAGAAGCAGCTATCTCGTTGAAAGAAATAGAAAAGAAGAAACGTGACATATGGAAGTAAGCCAAGGAAGTGAAGGAGAAAGTGGAAGGATAACAAAGAAAAGAAGCAACTTTGCAATGTTTTAATTATGTGGATAAAATAAAGGCAGGCAGTGTAAATACCAAAAAGTTATAAAATAGAAAACAAGATAGAAAGAACCGATAAAGTGCAAAATGTATCACGAAAAATATATCTTTATGTAGAGAAGTAACAGAAAGAATTCTACACATTATATTAAGTTAAAATAATTAAAGTAAGTAAATGTACTTTAATAGAATTAAGTTTATGTAAAGTTATATGTACTCAGTCCTATTTCTAGGCCCTCAAGGCTGAAATAAATAAATAATAATAATAACGATAATTTTTTTTATTAAAATAAAACAAGTTGTAACTATAATTAAATCATCATTAAAAAAATTTTTAATGATCATTTTTCTTTATAATATAATTTGATGTAGGCTTAATTACGAATCTAGATATTGTAGCTGGTCTCATGTCGGAATTTCAAGGAAAGGTATTCATGTTCATATATTAAGTGTATCCTTTCGGTAAAAACAAAAAAAAATGTTTTTTTGAATGTTGTAATTGATTTGCCGCGAATTTATGATTAATTTATAAAAAATTGGATCATTACTTTTTATAGATTTATCCGAGCGTTTAAAATGCCAATTTAATGGTTCGAAAGTTACAGATTCGGGTAGGGGGCGTGAAGGTGTACGGACGCGTGTATAGGCAGGTGTGACGTTTTTTACTGAAAGCATAGATCTAAAAAATAAAAGTGACGCAAAACAATAATAATTAGAAAGCTAAAAAAAGCCCTGATCACAGATAGCAAATAGAAAAGTGCGCAAATCGAGGCAGGAGTTCCCTGAACATATAATTATCTAAGAATATCTTTGAGGTTAGATTTAAGTGAGATTTCGAGCTCCAAGGAAGGACGCTACCTTTCTCAAGAGCCCGCCTGCAACTATGAGAATTAAATCACAGAGGGCAACACTGGCCGCAATCGCGAAGACGAAGAATCGACAAGCAGAAGATCCAGGTGAACAAGTGCAAAAGCGAAGAGGCAGGAAAACAAACGCTGAACGGTTCCAACGGAGTAACAATAACAACACACAACCGATATTCAGCTTTCTTGCACCCAACAGGGATATGACTATGAGCAATGACGGAATCATGACTCGCAGTCGCTCACTACAGCAACTTACTGGAGCGGAGGCGACAGGTGATGTTCAGGTGGCTCCAAAAGCCACAAGTACGCCTCGCTAATCAAAAAAAGTACGAAAAAAGGACAACCAGGTGGATGTTGGCACAGACTCAGAAGAATACGATGAGGAGGAAATAGAAGAGGATGCAAACGCTACGATCATCTCGGCCGGAGAGACTTTTAACTCTCCTCACGTGTGTGAATGTTCCTGTGGGTTGATAAATATACTTAACAGAGTTAAGCAGGAAAAGGCTATCAGCTTGCTCCAGCAGGAAATCGCGGAGCTACGCACAGCTATGGCAGCATTAGTCCAAAAGCAGAACAAGAAAAATAAAACGCAGGCACAGGTAAGCCAGAGACACGATAACAACCCTGTGCAGTTAAATCCCGATGGGCAGAGGCTCTTCAACGAACTCACAGGGAGGCAGGCAGACTCCAAGGTACAGAGTCAAGAAGCTAACAGCATGAGAAAGAGATCTGGAAGCTCAAACAGGTATGATAGTAGACACTCCGTCTCAAGAAGCACGGAAGAACCTCAGACAGCCAACAAAGGTAGCTCGATAGTTGCAACAGGTAATATGCAGCACTCGGTCGAAGATGCAAGTGTAGCTCCCACTGCAGGAACTATCAGTAGGCCGGGTAGGATGAGCCAAGGCGAGCTGAGACATGAGATACAAGAAAGAAGATATAGGAGGAAGAATATTGTAATCAGTGGTGACCTTGATGGTGACTGGGCATCACCAGAGACTGCAGGAAGAAAAATCAAAGAAATGTTCATGGTGGAGCCTGGAATAAGAAGGATTAGACAAATCAAGAGAGGCTACCTCATTACTCTTGACCTGTTGAACACCAAAAAGGCAATAATGGCTCAAAAGAGCAAGTTGAAAGGCTCCAACATTTGGATTAATGATGACCTTAGGCAGGTTGAGACGCAGAAATGGTTAAAAAACCTTGCAAAAGAGCAACAAAAAGCAGGAAAGAACGTTTGCAGCAGGTAAATGAAGCTCTCTATAGACGAGGCCTGGTGGAGGTGGGATGACGTGGAAGGAGACTTAGTGCCCTTTCGTGTCACCAACTAAGCGCTGTAAAGACCATACGAATATCACCCTATGGAATATAGCAGGAGCAGGGAAAACAATCAGTGCAAGAGAATTCATCGAGAAGTCGGACACTGTCATCTTGCAGGAAACATAGGTGACAGAGAAGCAAGAAGAGAGTGTTAAAGGTAGGCTTAATAAGAATTTTAATTGGTGGTCTAAGGCAGCAGTCAAAAAGTTGGGAGCAAGCGGAAGACCAAGCGGCGGGCAACTGATAGAAGTTAGAAAGGAGATCAAAGAGAGCTGGAAAGTAAGTGAATGGGCCTCTGGTCTCTGCTTGCAGTCCAAAGAGATGTACATCATCACTGAGATGGAATGTCAGGATATTCCGAGACTGATATGGCAAGAAGCTGAGGTAGAGGAAGTGCAGCAGAGACTGGAGGAAGGGCTGCTGATAATGAGAAACAAGCAGGAGAATAATAACTACAGCAAGATCAGTTCATCGACCTTTAGCCCTCATTACAAGTTTATCAAAACCTGTGAAGGCAGCGAGCCATACTGGAGGGACCAGAGCATAAAACCATGGATGAAGGAGATCTGGACGAAGCTAAGGTGCGGAAACATCAGCAGGCACTTGAAAAAAGGATTCTCCAAGGACTGGTCGTGTAGGCTTTGCAAAGGGGAAGCAGAGACATTGCCGCACCTATTTATATGCAGAGAGGCCATGAATGCTTGTGACAGCAAAGTTGCGTAGCATATGAGACAGCTGGTTGACGGAAAGTTTGAGGTGGACCTTGAGTATGCTATTAAAGACATTTTGAGAGGCCCGCCAATCAAGGAAGTACAAAGTGCATGTACTTTGAAAAAGTATTGGACCGAATAAAATTCGGAACTTCAGAAGCTAAGCCAAAGAATGGGGAAGAAGAGTCCAGGTAGACAGTGCAATTACAAATAACCAAAATGAAGCAAATTATTAAAGTTTTACTTATAATTGTTAATTGAATGTAGCATGGGATGGGACAGTATTAAAGTTTTTTTGTAAAAGCTGTACTTAAGAAAATAAATAATAATAATAATGGTTTGAAAGTTACACTGATGGAAGGATTTATTAACTATTAATAATTTAATTTATTTGAAGACAATTATTTAATTTATTAACAGTTAATAAATATTTTTTAACATTCAATAAATATTTATTTTGGAGGAAAGTACATTTATTAATAGTTAATAAGTATTTATTAATAGTTAACAAATATTTATTAACAGTTAATAAATATTTTGTTGAGTGAATTTGTTTCGCTTGCAATATCATATGATATAAAGATTGCTTATAAACGAAAATCATCTTTATAAATTACTTGCATTAATTATATTACATTATAATAACGTTTATTGTAAAATAGCAAATTCTATCCCAGCTCATAATTATCTTTTATATTTTTAAATATTAAAAACGTTCAATTATTTAGTGAATTAAATTGTCATGTATTCCAACTATAGAGTTATAAAAAGTGTCAAAAGAAAATTGCTATTTTTGCTTTTTATTTTAAATAAATATTTATTAACAGTTAATAAATTGTTCCTAATAAATTACTCATTAACTATTAATAAATATTTGTTAACTGTTAACAAATATTTATTAACATTTAATAAATAATTTAATAACTGTTAATAAATATTTATTAAATCCTATGATGTTAAAAAATCATTTATTAACAGTTAATAAATATTTTGTTGAGTGAACTTGTTTCGCTTGCAATGTCATATGATATTAAGATTGCTTATAAACAAAAATCATCTTTATAAATTATTTGCATTAATTATATTACATTATAATAACTTTTTTTGTAAAATACCAAATTCTAGCACAGCTCATAATTATCTTTTATATTTTTAAATATTAAAAACGTTAATTTATTTAGCGAATTTAATTATTATCATGTATTGCAGCTATAAAGTTATAAAAATTGTAAAAAAAAAATGCTATTTTTGCTTTTTATTTTAAATAAATATTTGTTAAAATTAACAAATATTCATTAACCATTAATAAATATTCATTAACAGTTAATAAATTGTACTTAATAAATTACTTATTAACTGTTAATAAATATTTATTAAATCCTATGATGTTAAAAAATCATTTATTAACAGTTAATGATGCTTATTAAATATAAACAAATCCTTCTATCAGTGTAATTTTATTCGAAGAATATTCTTCAGGCAAAAATCATAATTCTAAGCAAGTTTATTAAATTAGTAAAAAAATTTATAATTGATAAACATTTTTTTATTTTTGTAGTTCGTTATCACTTTATCTAAAATTATTTTTTTTTCTTCAGCAGAAATAAAATTTTTTAAAATTATAACATAGCTCATTTTTTAAAAAATAAATTTTTTCTTTCAGTATAATAGTATAATTGACAAAAATGAAAAAACTCTTAATTAAAACGTGAATAAAGTTAATATTATAAAGCTTAATAAAAAGAGCTGCTGCAAAATGACACATTGTATGTAAATGAAAGTTCTTTACGTGAATTAAGAAAAAACTTCCCACGACATGGAATGTTTTGGTACAGTTTGATCTAGTGACCCAGATTCTGCACATGCCCCGCCTTTATTCGTATATATATTTTAATAGAAGCTAGATGTTTTTACTAGACGTTAATGCTCACTTTCACCTAATAATTCTCGTTATACATATATAACAGCTTATATTTCCTCAAGCAAACACTAATCATAATCATAATAACAATAATAATAATAATAAAAGACGTACTGTTAATTCTTGTATGATTGCCCCTGTTCTCCAGCCATGCTCCAAGGTGACATCCGCCAAATCGCTGTAAGGATGATCTCCAAAATAAAGAACCTGATGACCTCTCCATCCTGTCATATCTTGCAATTGTTTAACAGTTCCCTTAAAAATTTAATTTAAAATTTAATTTAATTTATAAACTCAAAATAATTATTGCAAAAAGTTTTTTAACTTTACTTCGAGATATATAGTCCCTTTTTCAAGCTTCGTCACTCGGTCCCAAAGCTGCGTTTGTTGGATTTCATCGTAAACTCTCAAAGGTCTAGATTCGTCCGTAAAAAATCTTGGCTTTCTAGCTTGTACTATTACGACATCAAAATAATATTTCCAATCATCCCCAACTAAGAATTTCATGCCTTTATTCCTGAAGAACAGAAAATAAAAAGAAAATTTTGGAAAATACAAAATTGCACGCCTCATAATCTTATTTTCCACAATAAAATTGATTAAAATAAAATAATAAAAAACAGAAAACTCTGCTATGGTTTAGTGGTGCAAAAATTCTAAGGTGAGGAAAAAAAATACTATAACAAAATTTATATACACAGAAAAAAAAATTTCTTGACTGGAGAGCAAAATTCTTGGCTCAAAAAAATTTTTGGGTGCCTGAAGGAAGACTAAAATTGTGTTGGCCGAAGTAAAAATTTTTCTTTAAATTCTATTCTTGGTGGAAGTCATTTTTTCTTAATTCAAATTATCATAAATACTTGATACAATAAATTTTTATATTTGATCAAGATTTTTAGATACTTTAGGGAAGCAGCGCCACCTACTTCTGCTAAGAAAAAAATTTTCTCACCTTGAGAAAATTTTTCTCTTGAATGTTTGATACCTATTTTATATTATTTTAGCGTGCAATTATACATATTGAATAAAAAAAAATGATGAAATATTATTTGATCTTCCCAATTGACATGTTAATCCGAACAAAAACAGTTTCACTGTAAAAAAATCACGCCAAGTCCACGTTCATAAGACTATTAAGAAAAAAAAATTTTATTTCTTTACAAAAAGATATAAAATAAAAAATTAAAAAATCCAAGTAACCGATATGGTTGTATATGATTTTCGGAAGTTAAAAAAAATTTTGTTGTAAATTTAAAAATTAAAAGAAACAATTTTGGAACGTATTTAGTGTGCATGGTTACGAAAAATTTCACTTTTTATGAAATCCCTAAAATCTATCTACTAGGACTTTTAAAAAAAATTGAAGTACACAATGACGCACACCAAGTACGTTTTAAAATTGTTTCTTTTAATTTTTAAATTTACAACAAAATTTTTTTTAATTTCCGAAAATCATATACAAGCATATCGGTTACTTGGATTTTTTAATTTTTTATTTTATATCTTTTTGTAAAGAAATAAAACTTTTTTTCCTTAATAGTCTTATGAACGTGGACTTGGCGTGATTTTTTTACAGTGAAACTGTTTTTGTTCGGATTTCAGTATTTTTTGTAATTATAATAAAAATTGACAATTTTAATTTAATACATTTCCGGTGGCAAACTATCCCCTTTAAGCTATAGTTCATGTAAAAGTTATTCATGCGCCGCCTGGCGTGTGTAATTGAAAGCTGTAAAATATCTTTTTTTCACTGTAGTTTCCCATCTATTATAAGATTAGCATGCATCCTTATATTATTTAGTCTCTGGCCGTCCGCTCTTTACATAAGAAAAAAGTTAAAATCTAAAAATCTGGGTCGCTATAGTTTGTGCTGATTATTTTTAATAATTTTAAATAGAAACTAGAATTTAAATTTGCGCGCGCAAGCGCGCACCTGACTATAGAGTTTGCATATATTTTCATGCTTATGATATATTCGACCAATCACGTTACGAATAGTTTGCTTACATGATATATTTTCATATTTTTCATCTAAATTATAAAAGTGGATTATAAAGATAATTGATAATAATCAAGTAATACGCGTAATAAAAAGCATGAACTACTATTATAAAATATCATATAAAAAAAAAATCAAAATAAATTTGAAAAAATATTTGTAACCTCAAAAAACCGTTCTGCTTACAGTATATACACACTCGGTAGTCTGGCTTGAGAACGGAACTTGGCGCCAGACTCTATCGAGTCTGTTGATCAATAAAAATAATAATCAAAATTTACTTCTATCTTTATATTTAATTTTTTGGAGCAAGAGGCTGAATTTTCTCAAAACAACAAGATTTTCTTGACTTAAATAAATTTTCTTGGATCAAGATACGTATTTCTTAAAGCAAGAGAATTAATTTTGTTGGAATAAGTGAAATTTCTTGTGTCAAAAAAAATGTTTTTTTTTTTTCGCTCAAGAAAATAATTAGGAAAAGAAATATTTTCTTGGCTCAAGTAAACCTTTTTTTCTGTGTATAGATATACAAATACACAGTCGTATCTTAGTTTTTTATAAATAATAATTAAACGACAGTGAATTGAACGGTCATATTAATTGAGAAAGTCCTTAATATGTTCGTTTAGATGATGAAAAAAAAATTATTCCGGTTAGGATTATTTTTTCGAGCAATTTTCCTGCCACATACGTCCACTGGCGTGCAATTATAAACTTTTAAATAATTAAAAAAATCTTATGGAGAAAAATTATTTTTTACTTACACAAAATGAAACGGACTGTTTGTTACTAAAAACATTTTTTTATTCGCTGCTTTGAGTCGAACAAAAAATTTCGTGAGATCTTTGTTTGGCTCAAGGTAGTCCGAAACATTATTAGCGACTAATTGATGCATAATCGGATGACAACTTTGTACAGAATTCTGTTAAATTAAACAAAACTATCAACTTTCATAGTTCTGGCATTATATTTAATATTATATTTGTAATAATAGTTGATTGATTTGGTGATAGTTACTTTTACATCTCGGAAAAGTATTTCTGGATGATAATCTATTTGGTTTTGCAGAAAATACTCCGTAACGTTGCATAATAATCCCATTTCTGGGACAGAAAATAAATCGGCTAATTGTACCATTTTTTGTCGATTTGGTCCATCCTAAGTAAAATATAAAAATTTGTTGGTATATTTATTATTTTTATATAGTAAATTTGTAATTAACTAAATTGTTAGTTCTAAATATAATAAATCAGGTACTCTATGCCAAACCGGTGATTTTTAAGTGACTTTTTCTGAGTCACTAATAGAAGGATTTAGTTCTATTTAATAAAATTTAGTAATCGTTACTAAATGGTTTAGTAACAAACCTTCAATTACCAAATATTTAGTAATAATTATTAAATAATTTATTAAAGCCCATTTATTTCCACCAAATAAATATTTAGTAGTATTTAACAAATGATTTATTGCTACGCAATAAATCGTTTATTGGTATTAAAGAAATTTATTTTTTAATTAATTTTAGCGTACAACCTTACTTTTTTACTCAAAATAATTAAAAAAATAATTTTAAGTAAAAATATAAGATATTATAAAGAAAAGAATTTCATTAAATTATAATTTTTTATTTGAGACATTTATAAAATTTAAAATTAAACAAGTTTTTAACATATCAATAATAGACTAATTGAAAAATTTTAACTAAACTCCACTGAGAAATTACATATAAGCCATTTGGGAGGATGTGTGTTTTCAAAGGGAAGATAAATCTCCCAAAATCGAGCTGAATAAAATAATCTAAGTCAGTTAATAGATAATGTATCACATTGGAATAAAAGCATAGCCATTTACCGACAATAATTACCAAAGAAATATTTAGTACCTACTACTAAATATTATTTGGTGGAAACAAATATTTATTTCCATGTAATAAGGCTTTATTTATATTAATATAATTTATTTAGAATAAAAAAATGATTTATTAAACTGAAACTAATAATATTGATGAGTAAAAAATATTTTTCTCTCCCAAATAAAGGACTAAAAATTTTCTTACTAAATCAGTTAAGTGCTTCGTACTAAATCAGTTAAGTAATCCTTCTATCAGTTTAAGCGCCCTTATGATAGAACGATTTAGTTCCATTTGATAAGATTTAGGAACAAAGTTTTTATTACCAAATATTTAGTAATAATTACTAAATAATTTATTAAAGCCCATTTATTTTCACCAAAGTAATATTTAGTAGCATTTAACAAATGATTTATTGCTACGCAATAAATCGTTTATTGGTATTAAAGAAATTTATTTTTTAACTATTTTTAGCGTACAACCTTACTTTTTTACTCAAAATAAATTAAAATAAATAATTTTAAGTAAAAATATAAGGTATTATAAAGAAAAGAATCTCATTAAATTATAATTTTTTATTTGAGACATTTATAAAATTTAAAATTAAACTAGTTTTTAACATATCAATAATAGACTAATTAAAAAATTTTAACTAAACTTCACTGAGAAATTACATATAAGCCATTTGGGAGGATGTGTGTTTTCAAAGGGAAGATAAATCTCCCAAAATCGAGCTGAATTAAATAATCTAAGTCAGTAAATAGATCATGTATCACATTGGAATAAAAGCATAGCCATTTACCGACAATAATTACCAAAGAAATATTTAGTACCTACTACTAAATATTATTTGGTGGAAAAAAATATTTATTTCCATGTAATAAGGCTTTATTTATATTAATATAATTTATTTAGAATAAAAAAATGATTTATTAAACTGAAACAAATAATATTAATGGGTAGAAAATATTTTTTCTCCCAAATAATGACTAAAAATTTTGTTACTAAATCAGTTTAGTATTCCGCACTAAATTCTTTTAGCATATGTTTAAAATCCCCTAAAAAGTGACTGATTTATTATAGATTACTTTAATTAATTAGTGAATTAGATAGAGAAATTAAAATTTACCTTCTTCTTGTTTTCCATTATTGATAACAATCGATCGCACGAATAAACAATTACATGCAAGTAAACATACAGGAAGTTAGTAAATTACTCATAAGTGTAATAAGTATGCTTTGGATAAATGGAACACAATAAACTCTTCGGGTAAAACGGATATCAAATATTTGTTAGTAAGTTTTTAAAAATTTGTTACACAATTTTTAATTATTAACAAACTGTGATATGAATATTTATATTAATAATTGATACCTTTTATTAATCCGAATTAAATATTTATAGTCTCACTAATTGTTTAACTTTGAGTTTTTATAAAGTTTTATTGCGCTTAAAGAATTTCTTGCGTTTCATTCTTCCTCTCATATAGAAAAAACGGCAATAAGGTCTCAATACAAGTAGTGTGATTGATACTCACCTGAGAGTGTTTATGTTGCGACTCGACGTAAGCAATCGGTATGATCCGGTTTTTATAAATTCTGAGAACCTCATCATCAGGAACCGGATGAAGTCCACGATAAACAGTGCCAAGTTGGATCTGCAGAAAACTATCGAGTTTCAAGAGTAAACCTTTTTCAATATCATAATGAAGACCACGGACTGCGAAATCATCTTTATATTCTAATTGAGCAATTTTTTCTGGATACTGCATCATAAATAAAATAAAATAATGTTATTAGAAATTATATTCACCCAATTTTTTCATTTTTATTAATAAATTTTTTTTCTATATTCTATTTAAGCTATTATAAAATATTTATTTTCTTAGCTAAAAATTAAATTGTGTTATCAAAACTTTCCACAATAAAAGATAAATTATTAAAATAGTTGCTAATTTTAAAATGAATTTAAATTTAATTATTAACGAAAATATCGAAAGTTCAAAGAAAGTATTTTAATTTCGGCTAAATTTACGCTATAAAGACATTTACATCCAAGATTTAATTTTTTGGGCGGTATTCAAATCCAAGTTACGGCAACTTTACTTTGTTATTTTTTTTTTAAATAAAAAAAAATTTTTTTTTTGGGACAGAACGGATTGTTAGTAACTAGGAAAATGAAATTGAAGAAATAAATTTTAAATAAAATCAAAAATAAATCTCATAAGGATTAAACGGGGAATTTCTAGCTAAAGGAGCTTTAGTAAACTTTAAATTTGGATTTAGCTCATCGAAATACATAAGAAACATATATTATAGGGTGTGCCAAAATTCAATTTCCGTGAAGAAACTTTTTAAAATTGGAATTTTGAGTTCCGCTTTTAACAGGAGCTGTGTTTAGGGATTTCCTGAGACATTTTGGGTTAAGACGATTTATTTGATTTTCATAGAATTTTTAACAGGAGCTTTGTTTGAACACTTTCAGCTTTTTGGGCACTTCTACAGCGGAAATGCCCAAATAAAGCTCCTGTTAAAAATTCTATAAAAATCAAATAAATCGTCTCACCCCAAATTGTCTCAGGAAATCCCTAAACACAGCTTCTGTTAAAAGCGGAACTCAAAATTCCAATTTTAAAAAGTTTCTTCACGGAAATTGAATTTTGGCACACCCTAATATATAATTTAGTTAAAAATAAATTTTTTCACTTGTATAACCATTTTTTCGCGCTTTTTAGTGGTTTTTTGCAATTTGCTTAAAATTTTAAGGATTTACGAGCCAAACTAACCTGAAATTTGGATTAACACATCGAAATATATAGATAACGTTAGAATGGGTCTAGTCAAATGTACAAACTACTTTTTTTTTGTTTATCGGTGTAATTTTTAGCACGATTATTCATTTATTTTTTTAATTATTATTATTGATATTATTATTATTATTGAAAATTTTTTTTATATTTAAAAGATAGAACTACCTTTGTAGATAAAATTATGAATTTATTACAAAGAAAAAAAAATTAACTTGAATCAAATAAATAATTTTGAAGAAGAGTGTCCAGTAGCCTATTGGGCCCGGCTCTTGTTACACGGAAAAAAGTAAACTGTAATAAATAACAGTCGATTTATAATAAGTAATGATCAACTGCTAAAAATTATCATTTCAAACAGTAAAATCGTGATTTTACTATTCACTTTATAATATTTACCATTTAAAAGTTACAATTTACTCTTTACATGGAAGAAAATACTATTTCAAACAGTATAATATTCGCTATGTAAATGTCTAAAATGTTAAAGTATAATAATTAAGAATTCAGACTTTGATATTTATCATTTCGTACCTAAAAAATGATCTTATGATATGTAAAAAGTATAAAATAAAGTTAGTAAATTTCTTATAAATCTGGTAAATTTTAAACGCAACGCTAAAAATCAAACTGTAATTATTGACTTGCTTGGACTGGTAAAATGTATATTTTAAAAGTATAATTTTTACTGTTTCAAATGTTAAATTCTCCCAAAGTGAGACCCCCTTCTCTTTCATCTGAGTTCCCCTTCTCCTCATAATATCGACTATATATTGAAATGGCAATTTTTACTGTTTGAAACAGTAATTTTTTAAGATGAAAGAGTCGTTATTTACTATAGTGACAGCTACTAATCACTTATTTTAGATATTAAATTATAAACGGTGGCTTTTATATTTTCTACATTAAGTTCAGTAATATTTATATTTTTGGCACCCCGATGTCCGCTTTACTGTTTGAAACTATAAAATTAACCGGAATCCGAGTGAATAAGGTTAAAGCCCCAATTATTGACGGGGGTCTAAATATTGACACCCTAAATTATTTTTAAATATATTAAATTATCTGTAATAAGAATAACGATCAAATAAATTTTTATTAAATTTTAATTAATTAAAAATTGAAAAAAATCACATTCAGTTCAAAATATTAAATATTGATCATTAAAAAAAAATAAAGTTAGCACCAGTTCATCAAATCAGCTTACGAGCGTCTATTTTCTTAACAACTTTGGTTAGAAAAGCATTTTTTTTTAATTGCCGAGTTTAAATTAATTTTTTCATGTAATTATATGATCTATTTTTTTTTTAATTAACAATATATGAAATATTCATAAAATTAAATAATCGAAATTAATTGTATGCTTTATGATATTTAAATAATGGGAGTCAATAACTAGTTCATAATTTTTATGGTGAATCCCATATTGACAGCCAGTCGACAGCGCTATGACGCCTTTTTTTTAAGTATAAAATACGTTATATACGTGATTATATTCAAGGCTCTTAACTGTCAAATAACTCGGCGTGGTTTAGTGTTAAATAAGTTTTTAAATAAATTGTTATATTTTTCATAATAATTATTCATTCATAGAAATTATTATTAATTAACTTTAATAATATTGATTACTTTATATCAAGATTTTGATAAATAACAATATAACCAAATGATTCGACGCATGTGCAGTAGGGGCGTCAATAATTTGGATTACGGTACGTCAATAATTAGATCAATCAGTTTTTAACCCGTCAATAATTGGTGTATCCAGATCATATGATTAATTATTTAAAATTAATTAGTAAATATCACTGATTATCATTTTAAAAAAGAAATTGATTAGTTAAAACATTACTGAAGACATTACCACAAACAAAATTCATCGATATTTATATTTGATTGCTTAAAAAATGAAATCATAACTTTGTCTCTTATAGCGTCAATAATTGGGGCTTTTACCTTATTACAGTTTACTTTTTTCCGTGTATGATTTTATGATCTTAGTAGTTTATGTGGCTTATAAAACAAATTAAAAAAATTAAAAAAATAAAAATTTTGAAGAACTTGATCTTTTTGATTCAGAGTAGAAAAATTCTTAAACTAGTAAATTTTTTTTGGTTCAGGAAAATTTGACTTAATTCAAATTAATTTTTATTTTTTGGGTAGATAAATATTAAATTACCTTGTGTTTTTTAATCAACATATCACGACCTAAATTATACAATAAATAATCCATCGACGGCTTATAACACGCTAAAGTATAATCATAATCAAATCCATAAACTTGAACTTCTTTTAAATCCAATTCATTACAGGCGAATACTCCATTTGCATTAACATCTGGTGGTAATTTTTTAGCTGAAAAACATATCACCATTAATAATAATTAAAATTAAATTTTGATTAACACATTTACATTTATAATGAATAAGTATATAAATAAAGGAAGAAATGCTAAGAACAACACGAATACATGAGATTTAATCTTATCATTATGAATGATCAGCCGTTTCACCGCCTAATATGAAGCATCCATGAAATGACGATTTTCTCTGTTCTAGATTTTTCTCATTCTATTTTAACTTCTTATTCTAACGTGTCACAAGTTTAATATTTGAAATACATAATGTTAAGACTAACTTCTTTCTCTTTTAATTTTATTTAACATCATCATCATCACATCATCATTCATTAAACCGTAATGTTAAGATCACGTGTGATAAAACTTTATGCAGTATCGACGTCGAGTGTCAATCTGTCAGGTATGTATAGTGATAAAATGATAAAGATCCATTGAGAAAATTTATTCAGTTCATTTTTTTAATTGATTTATTTTTAATGATTTAAATATCGGAATTTTCCATTACATACCTAGTGAATTTTATAACATTTAATAAAATTTATTTTATATTATTATTGTTATTATTATTATTATTATTATTATTATTATTATTATTATTATTTGATAAAGAGTTTGTTATTATTTTAGCTAAAGTACCCGATCCGATTTGAAGACTATTTAATTTTTAACTTCCCGCTAAGAAAATCGAAGATTTTCAAAAATCGGGAAGTTATTGTTTTCACCCCGTTTTGCAAAAATCGAGTTTTCATCAGATCTCGACGTTTGAAGGTCACAGGAAGCTTCCCTGACTATCCCCGCGAGGTTGTCACGGCGTCTGTATGTATGTGTGTGTGTGTGTGTGTGTGTGTGTGAAAGTATGTGAACCGCTTATAACTTTTGAACGGCTTGACCGATTTCATCGCGGTTGGTGCCATTCGAAAGAACTTGACCAAACTTAGATTTTGAGAACTATTTGGACCGATTCAGATCAATAGATTTTGAGAAATCTTCAAAAAACTGAAAAAAAAATTTTTTTTCAAATGTGGTTTTTTTGGAATAACTTTTAAACGGCTTAAAGGTTCAATTCCAAAAACTAATCAGCTCTTAACCTTGAAAAACCACGTCGATCGCCACCAGTCCGGTCAAAATCGGTTGATTCGTTCGAGAGATATCGTGAACGAAAGAAAACCGAAAAAAGTGTTTTTTCGGAATAACTCCAAAATTCCTAGCGCGATTAATTCAAAATTTAAGATTCTTTGTGAGGCTTGAAAAACTGCGTCGAATGCTTCCAACCGCGTAAAAATCGGTTTATTCATTCAAAAGTTATTGCGGTTTAAAAATTCAAAAAATGGTGTCTTATCAAATCTCTATCAGACTTTTGAGCTCGAAGAGCTTTAAAGCATAGGAAAGCAATCTCTTTGAGCTCGGAGAGCTCAAAATAACCCATAAATTGTATTTTTGAGCTCGAAGAGCTCAAAAACGCCATTGGTGCAATTTTAAGCTCCTAAGTATGGAATTAGCGGGAAGTTGCAGGGATGGCCTTCAGGGTCAACCGTTTTCCTAATTTTTATTATTATGATTATTTAATAAATTATTTGTCGTATAAATTTTTAAATAATTGTATAGATACGTTTTATTATTATAATCATAAGCACAAAAAGTATTTTTTATTTAATTTTATAAAATCTTATTAATTTTATAGAATCATTTCAATAAAAGTTTCAACGGTCTACTAAAAAGAAAAGATTAACTGTTAAAAAAATCATTTTTGACTTTTAAGTCGTTACAAAAAATTCTAAATTTCTTAAGCAATAAATTTTACAAAATTTTTAAAACAACCAATTTTTTAAATTATCATAAAGTCTTACAAAATAAAAATTTTTCAACTTTAAAGGCTAACAATTTTGAGAAATTTTTAATGTACAGATTACATTACTAATTTAAAAAAATGTTAGAATAACGAAAAAAAAAGTATTTTTTTATTAAAAATTTATTTACTTAGCTTTTAATAATTGAGCTTAACAGGCGAGACCATCTTTTTCTCGCTTTGCTCTCACGGAGTTTAACGGAACTATCTCTGTCGCACTCCTAACAGCAGAGCAATTGCAGTTTCGATTGATTTGACGAAACGAATTAAATTTTTGAAAAAACCGCTTTGTGGTGAAATAGTTTATTAAATTATCTATTATCTCTAAAAACGTTTTTTCAAAATTTCCATTCGTTTCGCTAAGACGATTGAAACTGCAATCACTGGTCTCGGCTGTTATTAAAGAGAACTTGATACTCGGTATCACTGATTATAATTTAAATCATTAAAATTGGTTTTATCTGCAGTGCTTTAAATCTAAACTTAAGTCTGACTTTTAACATACAAATTCTTGTTTATGCTCATTCACCTCATTTTTATTGATTGTAATTAGCTAATTACATTCTTCAAACCTTTGATTGTTATCATTGTTCTATTAAGAACATGTAGCACAGAGAATATTTTAATTTTTAACAAGATACTAGGACGCTTTTTGACCACGTAATTATTGAATAAAAAATCATTAAACTTGGCAGGAGTACGTAAATAATATTCCTTCGTAAATTGATTCTTTTATTTTTAAATTTAATCATTGAAAAAAAATAATTAAATGATAAATAAATAGGTAGTGTTCGCGCATAAAACTCCCTTATCTCAGGACCTATCACATATTCAACTAAATAAACTTTACTATAAAGAAATTACTAATAAATGTACAACCAATATAATCGGAGAGATTGATTTAATTTTTTGGTTATTCTTTATTTTAGTTTAGATTACTTATAAGACAGAATTATTAAAATGCAGCTAGACTACGGTAGAAAACTAATTATCAACAAAAAATTTCATTTGCTATATTTTGATGTAGACCGTAAGAGAGTGCCGAAAGTAAATTATCTAGTTTAATTTTTAACTTCCCGCTAGGAAAATTGAAAATTTTCAAAAATCGAGAAGTTATTGGTTTTACCCCGTTTTTCGAAAATTGAGTTTTCAACGGATGTTGACGTTTCGAGGTCCTAGGAAGCCTCCCCGAATGTTTCCGCGGTGATGTCCGTGTGTCTGTATGTATGTATGTGTGTGTGTGTGTGTGTGTGTGTGTGTGTGTATGGCCGTATGTAAACCTCTCATAACTTTTGAACGACTTTTGACCGATTTCATCGCGGTTGGTGCCATTCGAAAGAGCTTGACCAAACTTAGATTTTGAATACCATTTAGACCGATTCAAAGCAGTAGATTTTGAGAAATCTAAAAAAAAACTACAAAAAAAAATTTTTTGAAATGAGGTTTTTTTGGAATTACTTTTAAATGGCTTCACCGATCAATTCCAAAATCTAATCAGCTCTTAAAATCAAAAAACCACGTCAATCGCCGCAAGCCCGGTCAAAACCAGTTGATTCGTTCGTGAGTTATCGTTGTCGAAAGAAAACCAAGAAAAGTGTTTTTTCGGAGTTACTTTAAAATTCCTGGCTCGATCGATTTGAACTTGAAAATTTTTCATGGAGCTTCAAAAACTGCGTCGAATGCCGCTAACCGCGTGAAAATTGGTTCAATCATTCAAAAGTTATTGCCGTTTGAAAATTCAAAAAATTGTGTTTTATTAAACTGCTATTAGAGTTTTGAGCTCGAAGAGCTCAAATTGATACAAAAATAATATTTTTGAGCTTGAAGAGCTCAAAAACGTAATGTATAGTTTTGAGCGCTTAAGAACAAAATGAGAAAGAATGGTTCACTTGGACCAAGAAAATATTTTTCTTGCTAATTATTTTCTTGGGCGAAAAAATTTTTTTTTGACACAAGAAATTTTACTTATCCCAACAAAATTAATTCTCTTGCTTCAAGAAATACGTATCTTTATCCAAGATAATTTATTTGAATCAAGAAAATTTTCTTGTTTTGAGAAAATTTTTCTCTTGCTCCAAAAAATTAAGTTCTTAACAGAAGTAAATTTTCTTGTCTTGAGAAAATTTTTCTCTTGCTCCAAAAAATTAAATATCTCGATAATAAATTTTCATTAATATTTTTATTGACAAACTTGTCAAATGGAAAGATCAAATAATATTGAACCATTTTCTTTCATTCAATATGTACAATTGCGTGCTAAAATAATCTAAAATGGGTATCAAATATTCAAGAGAAAAATTTTCTCAAGGTGAGAAAATTTTTTTCTCAGCTGAAGTAGGTGGCGCTGCTTCCCTAAAGTATCTAAAAATCTTGATCCAATATAAAAATTTATGGTATCAAGTATTTATAATAATTTGAATTAAGAAAAATTACTTCCACCAAGAATAGAATTTCAAGAAAAATTTTTACTTCGGCCAAGACAACTTCGGTCTTCCTTCGGGCACCCGAAAATTTACTTGAGCCAAGAATTTTATTCTCCAGTCAAGAAATCTTTTTTTCTGTGTAGTCTGATAACCTCCTTTAGTGCATTTTACATGTGTTTCAAGCAAACAAACCGATATAATATAATATTATTAAATTGGCATTTGTTGTTACTGGTCCAGGCTGAATTATCGACATCAGACTGTACTACATGTTCTTAAGTCAAGATGATAAAATTCAAGGCAAAAAATTGTTGAAATAAAACAACTAGCTGTCTTTAAAATAATTTTCTTGGATCCAGATTATCTCTTTAAAATACAAAATTTCTTAATTATCTTGACAAAGTAAAATAAAAATAAGCTTTTTGCTTATTGAACCATAATTCAAATATTGTTAAAATATCTATGTAAACATGTTTATTTTCTTATATGTACTTTTCACTCTTTTTATTTTGCATCATTTGCCATTTGGCCATTGCCTTGGCATTTAAATTAAATAAATAATTAAAAAAATTTTTAAGTATTAAATTAAGAGATATTTTAAAAAATCGTTCAATTAAACTAATTTTTTTAGGTTTTTACAATAAAACAAGTATTTTCTCATATAAATCTTGAACAAATCTATTTTTTTTTTTTTTTAATAAATTAGCTGAAAAAAAATTTTTTTTTTTTATTTTATAAAAATTTTATCACTTCTTTTAAGAAAAAGTTGCTGTAAAAATAAATAACTTAAAATAAATTTATAAAATTTATTTTCAATAAAAATAAAATAAAATTTTTTTTAAATAATAAAATTAACCAATTATAATTTTAAAAAATAACGCGCAAATTAAAAAAATAATACACGTGAATTCAACGAATTAAAATTTGATTTATTGCGCATGTGCAGAGCCAACACACATTTCTAAAGATTATGCGCATAATCATGCGCGTTAGAAAAAGCAATAGAGAATCAGCTGATTACACAGTACTTAGTAAATTTTTACGTAATAATAATAATAATAAAAATAGTTCACATAATATTGAGCTAAGTAATATATTAAACAATAAATTTTCTTTAAAAAAAAAAAGAAGAAATAAATTAAAAATATTTAAAAATAAAAAAAATGGCGCCAATTATAAATTTTAGTGCGCATGTTACTCACATTTACATTTTTCCTTCATCTTGAGATAATTTTCTCTCATTTTTTCCCGAGAAATTTTTCGTCCTTCAACGTGTAATCCGCTGCCATGTCCAGCGCGAATGATCGTACAATTTCTTCCATGTCGTAAAATACTGTTAATTAGAACACTGCACGTATTACCGTATAAACTAACAACGAGAGGCGCCACGAGGGATGCGGACATGACGATGGTCAACAGACTTCCCCTTGGCCTCGACGCGACGACGTGATTCCACCAGACGGGATAGTGAACATGAGCGAGCAAGGACAAGAAAAAGAGAAAAAAGATTGATGGAAAGAGAAGAGCGATAAAGAGAGATAGTAATTTCTGGTGATCATCTGTTGCGTCTGCGTCAAATCTGGTTCTTTTCTTCACTAACACGCGAATCGAAATTATTGAGTAATTGTTTCATTGTTTTATCGTTAATTACTGTTAACATAATGACTGAATTTTGATGTATTTTTTTATCAAGCGCTTAATTAATATATCTTTTATATTACATTTTAGATAAAATTCTATCAATAGTTAGTTTTAGTAAAATTAAAAAAAAAAATTTATTTTGAAAAATGAACAATGTAATCTATATTATTGAGAGAGTAAAAAAAATTTTGTTTCTAGGGTAGTCATATGGTAAAATCGGTTTTCTCAGTAAAATTTAGTGTCATTGCAAAGGAAATTGTGCCTTTTGAAGGTTTTATTTCATTCTCACCAATAGTCAATTTATTATGATAAGTGTTTAGGCTGCATTCGAAATTTCTCTATCTCTAGATTAATAATTAAGAAATGACCTTGTATCTTGTGAACTATTGACATTTTTAAAAATATAAGCTCATCCTAACATTACACTCATCGATACCTTTCATTTGAGTACCCACATCAATTTTTCATATATTTATATATTTTATATATATGTAAATATGAAAAATATATCAAAATGAATGTGGGTACTCAAATGAAAGCTCTTGATGAGTATAACATCGGGATGAGCTTATATCTTGCACTGATAGAAGGATTTGTTTATAGTTAAAAATATTTTTTAATATTTAACAAATCATTTATTAGAAGCCATTTTTTAGTCCTTAACAAATATTTCTTAGTATTTAAAAAGATTTATTAATATTTAATAAATGAATATCAGATTTGTTAAATACAAGCAAATCATTTTAAATACTAAGAAATATTTGTTTAATACCAAAAAGTGGTCTCTAATAAATGATTTGTTAAATATTAACAAGTATTATTTAATACAAATAAATCCTTCTATTAGTGTTAAAAATGGCAATATTTAAGAAACTACAGTGCAATTTAACAAATATCTTTAGAACTATTGACATTTTTAAAGATATAAGCTCACCTTGACATTACCACTCATCGAGACCTTTTATTTGAATACCACCATCGATTTTTCATATATTTTTATATATTATATATATATATATATATATATATATATATATATATATATATATATGTATATGAAAAATATATCAAAATGCATGTGGGCACTCAAATGAAAGCTCTTGATGAGTATAATATCAAGATGAGCTTATATCTTTAAAAATGTCAATAATTAAGAAATGACATTGTATCTTGTAAACCATTGACATTTTTAAAGATATAACCTCACCCCGACATTACACTCATCGAGACCTTTCATTTGAGTACCCACATCAATTTTTCATATATTTCATACATTTATATATTTCACAAATACCATATATATAAAATATAAAAAATGTCGTGTGAGTACTCAAATGAAAGGTCTCAATGAGTGTAATGTCGGGGTGAGCTTATATCTTTAAATACGTCAATAGTTGACAAAATACAGTGCAATTTAACATAATTAAGAAACGACCTTGTATCTTGTGAATTATTGACATTTTTAAAGATATAAGCTCACCCCGACATTACACTCATCGAGACCTTTTATTTGAGTACCCACATCATTTTTTCATATATTTATATATATTATATGTATATGTGTATATATGAAAAATATATCAAAATACATGTGGGTACTCAAATGAAAGCTCTTGACGAGTGTAACATCGTGATGAGCTTATATCTTTAAAAATGTCAATAATTAAGAACTGACTTTGTTATCTTGTCAACTAATTTTATTTTTGAAGATATAAGCTCATCCCGATGTTAAACTCATCGAGATCTTTCATTTGAGTACCCACATTATTTTTTTATATATTTATATACATAACATATATGTAACATCAGGATGAGCTTACATCGTTAAAAATATCAATAATTAAGAAATGACCTTGTATTTTGTGCACGATTGACATTTTTAAAGATATAAGCTCATCCCGATTTTATACTCATTGAGACCTTTCATTTGAGTACCCACATCAATTTTTCATATCTTAATATATATTATATATATATGTATATTTGAAAAATATATCAAAATGCATGTGGGTACTCAAATGAAAGCTCTCGATGAGTGTAATACTGGGACGAGCTTATATCTTTAAAACGGCAATAGTTAACAAAGTACAGTGCAATTGAACAAAATTAATTATTTAATGAAGCAAAATTTTAATTTTTTATAGTTCACAAGTCACGGTAGTCACACAGTGATTGCAAGGCTGCTAGTCAGGTATTAATTTGTTCAAATTAATAATTAGATGAAGAATTAAAAATTCTTTTGTTTCAAAAAATAAAAATTCTAAATAAACATCTTGCGAATTTTTATTAAAAATTAATTTTTCTCAAATTTAGAAAATTTTTTTTAAAAAGAAAGTAATTGTAAGATAAATTTTTATTTATTCATTTAAAAAATAAAATTGTAGGTGAATAAATAAATAAAAAATGGTTAGACTTTTTTAGAGACTTGGACAATGGCCCAAACGTAGGTCACTGAGTGTTGTTGATCGAAAATAGAAGCCCGAATGTGGGACGTTTAATCGGGTGTAATATTTGTTGCCAAACGAAAACACCTATCTTGAAAAACCGGATTCCATCGCGCTGAAAGTTGATCTGATACAATATTTATTCAGTACCGTGAGTTCATGTCACTTGTACTCAATAAGAGAGTATATCTTTAACAACAATCAGCCGAAAAGGATGAGGCTCCTCGTGTGAACGGTAATCCAAATTAAAAGACTGCATGAAATTTCACTTAAGTCATGAGTCCAATACGAATTTAATTATTACGCTAATGATACACAGAGAAAAAATTTATTTTGTAAGAAATGGGTAATCCAATATGATATATTGAGAATGTGTGATTATTTATTAAATCTACACGGAGAGAATTTTATGTTAACGGTAACCATCTCTATTTTGTAGCTTCTACTATCCAGTATAGTTACTAACTTTTTTAAAGTTAAAATGATAAATACAACTATCTAGCGATTGTAATTAGCACAATCATATTGGATATTAATTCCCACAAATATGATTATACGGTTTATTATCTGCACAGAAAAAAAGGTTCACTTGAGCCAAGAAAATATTTTTCTTCCTAATTATTTTCTTGAGCGAAAAAAAAAATTTTTTTTTGACAAGAAATTTCACTTATTCCAACAAAATTAATTATCTTGCTTTAAGAAATACGTATCTTGATCCAAGAAAATTTATTTAAGTCGAGAAAATCTTGTTGTTTTGAGAAAATTCAGCCTCTTGCTCCAAAAAATTTAGTTCTTGATAGAAGTTAATTTTCTTGTCTTGAGAAAATTTCTCTCTTGCTCCAAAAAATTAAATATAGAGATAGAAGTAAATTTTCATTAACTTTTTTATTGATTAACATGTCAAATGAGAAGATCAAATAATATTGAATCATTTTGTTTCATTCAATATGTATAACTGCACGCTAAAATAATATAAAATGGGTATCAAATATTCAAGAGAAAAATTTTCTCAAAGTGAGAAAATTTTTTTCTCAACTGAAGTAGGTGGCGCTGCTTCCCTAAAGTATCTACAAATCTTGATCAATTATAAAAATTTATTGTATCAAGTATTTATGATAATTTGAATTAAGAAAAATGACTTCCAACAAGAATTGAATTTCAAGAAAAATTTTTACTTCGGCCAACACAACTTCGGTCTTCCTTCAGGCACCCGAAAATTTTCTTGAGCCAAAAATTTTGTTCTCAGTCAAGAAATTTTTCTTTCTGTGTAGTATCTTCTATATTTTGTGTCACATAGTATACTGATCATAATTTTCGATAAAGTCAATTACATATATGTGATAATATTTATTCATCAAATATAAAATAAATTTAGTCGCTAATAATTATTAACAGTTTTGAATTATTGTTTTTAGTGGGTAAATTGCTATAAATTAAAAAAACTTAAGGTAATTTTTAGGTTGTTAGATGACACGTGGGCACGTTCTATAGATTCTATAGTAACTTTAGGTAGTTGCGTATAGTCTGTCACGTAGCAGTGCAGCGCTGTATAACCTCTGTAAGCCTGTATACTTTATGATATAGTCAGAACTAGTTGAACAGTCATCAAGTTAACCTCGTGTCTGCTTCAAATTACTTTCTTCCCAAATCTTTACTTACATCACCAAATTTTTAATTATTTTTAACGCTAATTTAATTTTGCTTAAGTGTACATTGTTAATAAATTGTGAATTTGTTGATTCGTTAATAAAAATTTTCTTAATTGTGCTAATTAGTAATAAAAATCAAAATCCAAGTTTTTCATAACCTTATTCCCATCCACGTGTTGATACATAATTAATTTATTTTTTCAGTGAATTTTAAATAAGAATTTTTATTTAAAAAATGGAAAACTTTGATATCAAGGCCTACAATGAAGAAATTATGGAGTCAATCGCGTACATAGATAGTAACATTGACATTACCAAAAATCCTCCAACTCCGGGTAAAACCATTTTAAAATACTTCCCGGAGGATTATATGAGGTTTAACCAGCCTCTAACTATTCGTCGAGAGTTATTCGTGATAGAAGAGGATGACAGGACAGAAGATACTCACAGAGAGGACCAAGAAGAACTGGAGGACCCCGAAAACCGTCAAGAAGAAGAAATAACCGTGGAACAACCTGAGCGAATAAACCGGGCGGCTCAAAAATTAAATTTCAGTGTTTTACCGCGAGACACTCGTCCTATTGCCATTCCGAAATTTCGGAATGTGAATAGAGGAGTGTTTTTTGGAAATAATCAAATTGATAGGACCCAAACCAATCACAAAAAAAGGATATGTCGAGAAGAAAAAACAGCTCCCAGTCTGGACTCGATGGAAGACAAGCTCAAAGGAGTTTTAGAGCATTTGAAGAGTCGCCCGAAGAAGGACGTCAACCAAGGGAAGAGAAAAGCGATGGTCATAGATGTAATTCAGCCCAAAAAACGAAGGGGTAGTAAATAATAAGTTTATTAATTTATTTTTTTTTTTCAGGTTAGTTTTAAGCTTTAGTTTTAATTAGCTTAATATAATTTTATATTCATTATTTTTATTTTTCGGTTATTTTTTTATTGAATTATTTTTAGTGAGTTTAAGGTTTTAATTATAGTCAGTAAATATTATGATGAAAGGTATCAAAATTTAAGGTTAGACTTAAGGAATTAAATGCCAACTGGGTGGTTGGCCTTTAGTGATATTTCTTTTTTGTGATATTGCTTTGATATTATCCAATAAAGAAATGTTTCTATTGGACATCCCCATTAAGGTATTTCTGGAGTTTACATATTTATGATATTTAAAAAATTTTAATTTTTTAACTTCCCGCTAAGAAAATCAAAAATTTTCGGAAATAGCGAAGTTATTATTTTTACCCAACGATTTTACAATCGTTTTTTGAAAATCAAGTTTTCATCAGATCTTGACGTTTTGAGGTCCTAGGAAGCTTCCCTGACTAGATTTGGAGAAATTAAAAAAATTGAAATTTTCAAAAAATTATTTTTTTTTAAATGACTCCTAAGCGACTCCACTGATCAATCCCAAAAACTAATCCGCTCTTAAACTTGAAAAACCAGATCGATTGAAAAGTGTTTTTTTTTTCAAAATAACTCCGAAATTTTTTATTAGATCAATTTTCATCATTGCTAATTTTTAATAGAGCTTAAAAATTAACATCGATCGCCGCCAACTTGAAAATCGGTTGATCCATTCAAAAGTAATCGTAGTTTGGAAATTCCAAAAATGGTATTGTGTCTGTCTCATCAGACTTTTGAGCTCGAAAAGCTCAAAAACAGAGAATAGTTATCTTTTTGAGCTCGGAGAGCTCAAAATAAAACACAAAAGTTATGTTTCTGAGCTCGAATAATTTTCTTATTTTTTATTTTAAAAATTGCTTAGTGTTTCCTTTACTCCTTAAAATTTTCAGTTTATTTTGATGTTTTTTATTTATCTTTATCACGATAAATAATTTTGTTTAGTTATAGAATCAATCTTTATTAAATAATCTTCACAATAATATATAAATCTATATAATTGCACAATCGCCCAAAATTTTACATAGATACAGTTTTAATTTTTAGTTATAAAATTGACAGTTTAAAACTTAAAATTTTATCAAAATTCATACATAGAAAAAAAATTTAACTAGAATGAAGTAAATAAATTTGAAAAACTTAATTTTCTTGATTTGAGTAGAAAAATTCTTAATTTAAACTAATATCAATTTTCTTCGGTGTAAGTTAATTTCACTTGATTTGAGAATTTTTCTTCTCGATTCAAGTTAATTTTTCTTTCAGTGTAATATGTATGCATGAAAGTTTCATACAAATAATATAGAAGATCATTTATTGTTATTGTTTATTGGAAACAATAAATCATAATTTTAAACTATTGATATGCATTTACTCAATTTTGTTACATACGTCATCTTAAATTATCATCTTTATGTATTTGCTTCACTGACATTAATTCTTTAACCCTTATATTCAAATTTATACTTTTCTTGTATCTATTATAATTACATTCCAAATTTAAGGAGTAGGATTTTTTTTTTTAATATCTAAAATTAAAAATTTTATATCTTCATCATTTAAACGTTTACTTTATTATACTATTTTTCTTGTATACTTTACTAATTTGGATATACTGCCTTGATATTGAAATTAAATAATAAATAAATGAAGCAAAAGCAAATTTTGGGTAAGAAGAAAATGAAATGTTTCGTTGCGTTGGAAAATTAAATTTTCTGCTTTCTGTCCAAGGATTAATTATTTTTAATTAATTTCTTGAATTAGGACAACTAAATTTTTTTTTTATGAATCCTATAATATTTAACGAAAGTTCTCCTGTCAAGAAATTTTTCTTTCTGTGCACAGAAACAAAGGTTCATTTGAGCCAAGAAAATATTTGTTTTCCTAATGATTTTCTTGAGCGAAAAAAAAATTTTTTTTTGACAAGAAATTTCACTTATTCCAACAAAATTAATTCTCTTGCTTTAAGAAATACGTATCTTGATCCAAGAAAATTTATTTAAGTCAAGAAAATCTTCTTGTTTTGAGAAAATTCAGCTTCTTGCTCCAAAAAATTAAATATAAAGATAGAAGTAAATTTTCATTGATATTTTTATTGGGACTAAGAAAAATCCTTTTCTCTTACCAAAGGTATACTTAAAGTCCAATTTCAGTTCGACCAATAAACTTTTGAAAAATACTTCCCTCTCAATACAAAATTTATCCTACAAACATTCAATATTATGAAGAATTAGACTGATTACCTACGTAGAAACAATTAAAAATTTTTAACTTCCCGCTAAGAAAATCGTAGATTTTCAAAAATCGAGGAAGTTATTGTTTCACCGTTATGCAAAAATCGAGTTTTCATCAGATCTCGACGTTTAAAGGTCACAGGAAGCTTCCCTGACTATCCCCGCGAGGTTGTCACGGTGTCTGTATGTGTGTGTGTGTGTGTGTGTGTGTGTGTGTGTGTGTGTGAAAGTATGTGAACCGCTTATAACTTTTGAACGGCTTGACCGATTTCATCGCGGTTGGTGCCATTCGAAAGGGCTTGACTAAACTTAGATTTTGAAAACTATTTGGACCGATTCAGATCAATAGATTTTGAGAAATCTTCAAAAAACTGAAAAAATTTTTCAAATGTAGTTTTGGAATAACTTTTAAACGGCTTTATGGTTCAATTCCAAAAACTAATCAGCTCTTAACCTTGAAAAACCACGTCGATCGCCACCAGTCCGGTCAAAATCGGTTGATTCGTTCGAGAGATATCGTGAACGAAAGAAAACCGAAAAAAGTGTTTTTTCGGAATAACTCCGAAATTCCTAGCGCGATCAATTCAAAATTTGAGATTCTTTGTGAGGCTTGAAAAACTGCGTCGAATTCTGCCAACCGCGTAAAAATCGGTTTATTCATTCAAAAGTTATTGCGGTTTAAACATTCAAGAAATAGTGTCTTATCAAATCTCCATCAGACTTTTGAGCTCGAAAAGCTCAAAAGCTTAGGAAAGCAATCTCTTTGAGCTCGGAGAGCTCAAAATAACCATAAATTGTATTTTAAGCTCGAAGAGCTCAAAACGTCATTGGTGCAATTTTAAGCGCCTAAGTATGGAATTAGCGGGAAGTTGCAGGGATGGCCTTCAGGGTCAACCGTTTTCCTAATTTTTTATTGTGACAAGTGGGACAGGCATTTGTGACTGGTAGGACAAGTACAAAATGTCTACATCAAGTTGTTTATTAAAAAGATTTTTATATTATTTCAACCTTAGAAACATTTTTGTTTGTATATTTAACTATAAATTATTGCGGATAATTAAAAAAAACTAATTAAAAAACACAAATAAAGGATTTAGCATGCTGACAACACGATCTTGATAAACTTAGATGTTAATTAATAACGAACATAAAAAAATTTGTTCTTAAAACTATTAAAACAACATTTGACTGGGATACAAGTTAGTACGGCTGAACAGTTACTAGGAGAGAAAAATCGATTTTCTTATTGATTAAAAAAAAATTTTCTTTACAAATTAGTAAAATATAGATTTTTAATAATAAATTAGGACTAAATTATAATGAATTAGAGAAATTTTAAAATTTTGGTCATTTTCCCATTTCGCATGGAATGCCCCCTAAGTGCTCTGAGTTATTTTTTTTTTTTTTATTTTCTTTAAATTCTAAATCATAAAATTTTTAGAAAAAATTTTTTTCTCGCTATTCAAAAATATTCTTAAATTCTCTTTATACATATAATAAGATCTTATTTACAATTATAATCAACATTACCATTACAATATAAATATTTTAGCCAGACGTCAGACAGTTACTAGACAGTACGTGCAATGACCGTAAGGTAATGATGAAAGAAGAAAGAATACATATTTTAAATAGGAGCATGCATTTATAATCTCGTGAATGATTAAGTTCTTTGATGAAAATTACTAGGTCGGTGATGACGTTGATATGCTTGAGGTCACGCATCATTTAAACCAACCGTACCTGACGAGGTATGATGGACATCTGGAAGATTTGTAATCAGTATAATATAAATATATGCTGACGAGAGAAAAGTTGAGACTTTAATAATTATTGATCGAGAGCTCACTGGATATTCACGAAGATTAGATTAAGGTAACGAGGTCACTGAGATATGTGTAATATATTAACAAATTTTTGGAAATCTCAGATTTATAGGCGATGCTCAACATTGATGTATTTATATATATTTATATCAGGTGGTTTATCGTCAATATGATAAAAACATGTATTGATTTACTCAAATGTATGTTTACTTTGCTTGAACATTCAATTATATTAACTAGCATACACTCCGAAACGAGCACTTGCTGGAGTTAGATACTAACAATCTGATGTAAGTTGTTTACATGCGCAAATAATAGCATTGAATTACGTAGAATACGGGTTTATTAATATTTATTAATGGAAAATCGACTTTGATTATCTATTTTTACTCTAATTGGTAGTCTCGATAAAATTGATGGTAGAATGTTTTTTTTTAATAATAAAAAAGGCAATGAATTGTTTTATTATAAGGTTGCAAAAATCTCTCGATAATTTTAAATAACTCTTCTGGAAGACTCCGAAATCTTGTCAACTAATGATATTTTTAAAGATATAAGCTAATCTTGATATTACACTCATCGAGACCTTTAATTTGAGTACCCACATGAATTTTTCATATATTTCATATATTTACGATATTTGTAATATATATAAAATATATAAAAAATTCATGTGGGTACTTAAATCGAAGGGCTAGATGAGTGTAATATCAAAATGAGCTTATATATTCGAAAATGTCATTAGTAAAGAAGATACTATGTAACTCTTTAATTATTGACATTTTTAAAGATATAAGCTTACTCCTGTATTATACTTACAGAGACCTTTTATTTGAGTACCCACATCAATTTTTCATATATTTTATATATATGATATTTGTGAAATATATATAATATATCAAATATATGAAAAATTCATGTGGGTACTCAAATGAAAGGTCTTGATGAGTGGATTATCTAGATGAGCTTATATATTTGAAAATATCATTTTTGACAAGATACACTGCCATTCTGTAATTATTGACATTTTGAAAAATATAAGCTCATTCCAATGTCAAACTCATCGAGACCTTTCATTTGAGTACCCACATAAATTTTTTTTATATTTTATATATATGATATTTGTGAAGTATATACGATATATTAAATATATGAAAAATTGATGTGAGTACTTAAATGAAAGGTCTTGAGTGGATTATCTAGATGAGCTTATATCTTCGAAAATGTCATTATTTGAAAAGATACACTGCCATTCTTTAATTATTGACATTTTTAAAAATATAAGCTCATTTCGGTGTTACACTCATCGAGACCTTCCATTTAAGTAGCCACATCAATTTTTCATATATTTTATATACTAGAATTTGAATTTGCGCGCGCAAGCGCGCGCCTGACTGTAGCCTTTGCATATATTTTCATGCTTATGATATATTCGACCAATCACGTTACGAATAGTTTGATGCCACATACATTTCATCTCAATTTTATATTAGGACATGAATATTTGTAAAATATATACAATATATCAAATATATGAAAGATTCATGTAGGTACTCAAATGAAAGGCCTCGGTGAGTGGATTATCTAGATGAGCTTATATCTTCAAAAATGTCATTATTTGACAAGATACAATGCTATTCTTTAATTATTGACATTTTTTAAAATATAAGCTCATTCCAATGTTCCACTTATCGAGACCTTGAATTTAAGTACCCATATGAATTTTTTATATATTTCATATATTTTATATATTTATATTTGTAATATATATAAAATATATAAAAAAATTCATGTGGGTACTCAAACTAAAGGTCTCGATAAGTGTAATAATATCAAGATAAGCTTATATCTTTGAAAATATCATTATTTGACAAGAAACAATTCCATTTATTAATTATTGACATTTTTATAAGTATAAGCTAATTCTGGTGTTACACTCATCGAGACCTTTTATTTAAGTACCCCCATGAATTTTTTATATATATAATATATATTATAAATATCATAAATATATAAAATATATCAAATATATGAAAAATTCATATGGGTACTCAAATGAAAGGTCTTGACGAGTGGATTATTTAGATGAGCTTATATTTTCGAAAATGTCATCATTTGAGAAGATACAATGCTATTCTTTAATTATTGACATTTTTTAAAAATATAAACTCATTTCGATATTCCTCTTATCGAGACTTTTCATTTGAGTACCCACATGAATTTTTTATATATTTCATATATTTTAATAAATATATGATTTTTGTAATATATATAAAATACATAAAAAAATTCATGTGGGTACTCAAATTAAAGGTCTTGATGAGTGTTATATTGGAATGAGCTTATATCTTCAAAAATGTCAATAATTAAGAAATAACATTTTATCTTGTAAAATAATGAAATTTTCGAAGAAATAAGCTTATCTCGATATTACACCTGTCGAGACCTTTCATTTGAATACCCACATGAATTTTTTTATGTATTTTATATATATTACATATATCATATATATATTAAAATATATGAAATATATGAAAAATTCATATGGGTATTCAAATGAAAGGTCTCAATGAGACCAATATCGAGATGAGCTTATATCTTTTAAAATATCATTATTCAACAAGATACAATATCCTTTCTAAATTATTGACATTTTTAACGATACAAGTTTTATCGAAAAAGATAATCAATTTTCTGTATTAGCCAAAAAAATAATACCAATCTACATAAAATAAATATAATTAAGAAGAAAAATGCACTTGTTTACAGTGTTTTGTCAATTCAGGTGCCCTTGAGGCCGTTAGTGTCTCTTAACAACTTCCATATATGTGTTCATACAAATGAGAAACCGGCTGGAAAGACACTTAACTCGATGAGATCGCACATGGTGCATGGTGGAAGACGAGGAAGAGAAGATGAGAAGAACTCCGATTGCTAGAGGCAGTGTTCCGATGACCTACTCTACGATTATCACTGTAGCTCGTAGACGTGTGGTGTACCTTTAGCTAAATAAGTTTTATTTACGGGCAAAGAGGAAAGAGAATAAAACTCTCAAAGCGAAAGCTTCTGTCTCTCCTCTCTTCTTTTTCTCTCTTTAATTCTGTGCGTGTAAAAATAATTCCGTTCTCACATCAACTTAGCTTCTCTTTCGCGAATTTACTTTACTACCCACCAGGTTTATTCTGATTGTAATTAACTGGTCGATAAAGACACCAAATGTATCACAGGAATATTAAGTATTAATTTATAAAAACAAGTAAACTGACAGTAATTATTTTTTTAATTTATAAAAAAGTTTATCGGCTCTAATTAAGAGTTATTTCTTCTTCAATTTTTTCGGCTAATTTAAATTTATTTAAATGATATATTTTGATTAAAAAACATATCTGCCACTCGGAAGTGTACTGATAGCTTCGCAGTTGTAGCCTTGACCTAATATCAAGTGGAGGCACGTGCATTGAGATGTAGCAAAAGAGAAATGATCACATACATACATTCTTCAAGTTAAGTAAATTAAATGTGAGTCCACAGTCAGGAAGTTTTATGATTAATTTTATTTACATTAATTTTTATTGAGAGCCATGTAATTTATAGAACTGTTTATTTTTATTACTGATAGTAATAACTAATTATATTACACCACGCACACAGCGCGAAATGTTTCAGGTTGTGCTTTACTTTCAACTCGTTAAGGTTAAACTTTTCTTTCTAATTTCAATTGCATTTATTATACCTATCGAATGTTAGTGTATAAATTTATTTACTGTGATTTAAATTAAATTTAATCGAAATTTTTTACTAGTCTCATAAATAAGCTAAAGAATTTCAAAATTTGCTGGTCTTGTTAAATAAGCCGTCAAAAAATTACACTGATAGAAGGATTTATTAACTACACGGAGAGAAAAATATGGAAATCATTCCTATAATTTTAATGAAATGTTTTCCTATACCATTTTAGGAGCGATTACTTAAATTATGGGAATTGTACCCATAATTTTTGGGAAATGTTACTATAATTATGGGAATGGTTCCTATAATTATAGGAACGATACCTATAATTATAACTGTAATATCGGTATGATTCCTATAATATATAGGAATAGTTCCCATAATATATAGGAATAGTTTCTATAATATTATAGGAACCATTCCTATAATATTATGGGAACCATTCCCATAATACTATACTAATGATGCCTAATAATATTGAGATATTTATCATTACAATTCAAGTTATTTGTGACTTCGATGACCACTTTGAATCATTTAAAATTATTAGTAATTTCGATAATTTTACTTGCTTCCCAATAACATCATTTGAAATATGTAAAATAAGTAATATTTTTCATATAAATAATATAAGTTACATACCCAAAAGGTGGATTTAATAAATATTCAACGTATGTATTGTGAATAAATAATTTGTTTTAAAAATAAAATGAAATTGTAAAAATAAACAATGAATTTCCATATCTACCTTGCTCCTCTAATTGTATAGTGAGAAAATATCCCTTTTATTAGAGGAACTTTAAAATTGCTACAATATTTTTTAATATTATCTAACACAATAATAACTGAGTTGGAATAAAGAATTTAATATTAAGTGCACACGTGAATAAAAATTATGAAAAAGAAATTTTTTCACTCTAGTGAAAGATCAATTTTTATTTACAAAAAAAAATTTATTAGCAAAAAAATATATAATAATTACTTTATATTTTGATGTGATTGCTTCATTATTATGAACATAAACATTTTTATATTATTATGTGCGTCATTCCCATCATATCATAGGAACCATTCCTATAATATTATAGGAACCATTCCTTTAATAATATAGGGACCATTACTATAATATTATAGGCACCATTCCTTTAATAATATAGGGACCATTCCTATAATATTATAGGAACCATTCCCATAATATATTGAAGCTATTCCATTATTGTATAGGAATGTTTCCAATAAACTATGGGTATGGTTCCCATAATGAGCATAGGATTGATACCTATAATGATCATTTTATTATAGGATCCTATAAAATGATTAAAATGATTTTAAATACTTACTTTATTCTCAGAAGTGAACTATAACCTTAAATTTGTTTTATTTATATGCATTTTTAAATAAAAAATAAATTTAATATCAATTTATTTGTATTAATTAAAGAATTGAGTCAATATAAATCAATTATAAATTAAGATTATTTATAAAATCATTCATGCGATTGTAAGTGGACTAAATCTAAATTTCAAGTAAGTAGTTATTTTTTAATGATTATTAAATCTAATTAATATTTAAAAGAAAAAGAAGATTAAAAACCTATAAATTAGCCCTTTCTCAGTAACTGAAAACAAATTTATTATAAGTTTGTTATGAATCTATACTAATATTATGAAAACGTAAAATTTGTAATAATAATTACTCGTGTAATATTAGAATCGGAATTCATTCACTGCAGTATCTAAATTGAACTACACCTTAATGTGAATTCTTTCATTTAAGTCTAATCCATTATTAATTCATACTAGAATTGAAAAATTATAATAATACCATTTTTTCTCCAAACTATTTTACGCTATTCTTAAGTTGGATTGATTTTGAAACAAATTCAGATTTGTGTCTAATTATAAATTTCATTATGAAAATCAAATTTAAGTTCATAATAAATTATAATTTTTTTTGCACGGGGAACCATTCCCATAATTTTTGGAAAGATTCCTATAAATTTCTCTCCGTGTATTGGGGCATTCCATAGTGACTGGTGGGACATTTGACTCTGGAATTCCATCAATTATAAGCTATAGTTATGTGACTGAAACTTATACTATAGTAAAATTTATCTTATAATATAAAAAAATAACTAATTAACAACATCCCTTTGTCAAAAACCTCCATTACTTTTTAAATTTCTCGTAATTATCATTTGACTGAGTGTGACTGGTGGGACTAAGAAAAATCCTTCTCTCTTACCAAAGGTATACTTAAAGTCCAATTTCAGTTCGACCACTAAACTTTTAAAAAATACTTCCCTTTCAATACAAAATTAATCCTACAAACATTCAATATTATGAAGAATTAGACTGATTACCTACGTAGAAACAATTAAAAAAATTTTTTTTATTGTGACTGGTGGGACAGGCATTTGTGACTGGTGGGACAAGTACAATATGTCTACATCAAGTTGTTTATTAAAAAGATTTTTATATTATTTAAACCTTAGAAACATCATTGTTCATATATTTAACTATAAATTATTCAGGATAATTAAAAAAAACTCATTAAAAAACACAAATAAAGGATTTAGCATGCTGACAACACGATCTTGATAAACTTAGGTGTTAATTAATAACGAACATAAAAAAATTTGTTCTTAAATCTATTAAAACAACATTCGACTGGGATACAAGTTAGTACGGCTGAAAAGTTACTAGGAGAGAAAAATCGATTTTCTTATTGATTAAAAAAAAAATTTTCTTTACAAATTAGTAAAATATAAACTTTTAATAATAAATTAGGACTAAATTAGAATGAATTGAAGAAATTTTTAAATTATTAGCTATAATTATGTGACTGAAACTTATACTATAGTAAAATTTATCTTATAATATAGAAGAATTACTAATTAACAATATCCCTTTGTCAAAAACCTCGATTACTTTTTAAGTTTCTCGTAATTATCATTTGACTGAGTGTAACTGGTGGGACTAAGAACAAATCCTTCTCTCTTACCAAGGTATACTTATAGTCCAATTTCAGTTCGACCACTAAACTTTTAAAAAATACTTCCCTCTCAATACTAAATTTATCCTACAAACATTGAATATTATGAAGAATTAGACTGATTATCTACGTAGAAACAATTAAAAAAATTTGTTTTTATTGTGACTGATGGGACAAGTACAAAATGTCTACATCAAGTTGTTTATTAAAAAGACTTTTATATTATTTCAACCTTACAAACATTGTTGTTTATACATTTAACTATGAATTATTTAGGATAATTAAAAAAAACTAATTAAAAAACACAAATAACGGTTTTAGCATACTGATAACACGATCTTGATAAACTTAGGTGTTAATTAACAACGAACATAAAAAAATTTGTTCTTAAAACTATAATAATAAATATGTTAGTTAATAATAAAATAAAATGAATTTAACCGGTGACGTTAGCCGAGTCGTCTAAGGCGCATGGCCTATAGAGAACTCGGACTAACTTACCGGCCAGGCGTGGGTTCGAATCCCAAGCTGGTCTTAGAAACCAACTTGGTTGATATTCGGCCCTTGCCGCGTAGGTTAAGATTTACACAACCCAAAAAGACCCAACGTACCACTCCCAACAGTTAAAAGTCGGCGATATGACCACAGCAGTTAAAACCGACTCTAAATAATAATGAATAAAAAAAAAAAAAAAAATGAATTTGTTCTTAAAATTATTAAAACAACATTTAACCCGGATACAAATTAGTACGGCTGAAAAGTTATTAAGAGAGAAAAATCGATTTTCTTAGTGATTAAAAAAAATTTTCTTTACAAATTAGTAAAATATAAACTTTTAATAATAAATTAGGACTAAATTAGAATTAATTAGAGAGATTATAAAATTTTAGTCATTTTCCCATTTCGCATGGAATGTCCCTATAATTTTCCAGCTTAAAAAATTATAAAATTTATCAGATGTCTCTTAATTTCAGTATCACAAAAAATTTTTTTTCAACAAGAAAGTTTCTGTGAGAAAATTTTGAATTACTTCAATTAAAAATTAAAATTGTTCAAAATTTCCAACAAATTCATGTCTTGTCACAACAACGCTCATTTTTTTCAAAATAATGACTAAAATAAAAGACTATTATTTCTACAAAAACATATTTTCGACATTACAAACAAAATTTACAGCCTAATCTACAAATTTTAGTTTTAAATTGCACATACGTGCTAATTTTTTTGTTTAAATAAAAAATGCCGCAAAATATTTGAATTAAAAATTTCGCTCAATTTTTAAAAAAATTTTTCTCATAAAAATCTTTAAAATTTACACCGTCTTATTTTTTAACAAAATTAAATTTTTCTCTTCGTTAAATTAAAAAAGTAATGAATAAATTTTTCTAAATTTATATATACTAAAAAATAAATTAAATTAAATTAAAACACGCCAGTAAATGTAAGTATAATTAAGTGTGACAGATAATAGTGATTTACAAGCTTATTTATTTTATTATAACTATAACATAAATATAATAAATAGAAAGACTATAGGAGTGATTGTTCGAGTTCTCATTGAGTTTATCAGTCGTTGTTCCCAGCCGACGTAATTTCTTCAAGCACCAGGCAAAGTCATGTGGACCTTGTGAACAGTCAAAGTCGTGGCCTACTTCACTTCCTGGCTTTGGAACTTTCTCCTCTTAGCAACACAGCAACACAGCAACATACGGCATTTGCAAAATGCTCAACACACTCAATTCGATGTAATGTTACTGTACACTGAGTACACTGAGCGCGTCAACCCGTCACAATTTTTCTCACTGAACACGATATACTTTACTTAACGATATTAAATCATGTCCACTTTGTTTTTATGTTAGCTCCATCAACAATGCAAGTATTCTATATATGTCTGCTGGTATTTAGAGGATAAAAAATTTCTAATCGTCATTCACACAGAATCGAATCTGGGTTCTTATAAATCTTTTTTCTTAACCGTATTTTTTACAAGTGAAATTGTCAGATTAAAAAACTTTTGACACATATTTCATGTAAATTTACAATGTAAGACACTTTTTTAGAATTCCTATTGTTTGATCATTTTTATTCACGTTGCATAGAAAAGATTTTAACTTTTTGTTTAATATATAACTTGTAAAACTAACGAGAAAGTATTTTCTTGATAAATTTTGTGGATATTGAATCAATTTTAATGAATTTCTAACTACAGTGATTTTTTATTTATAAAAAAATCCTAAATCATTGGGTCAGTAGACCAGGCTATTGTAAGAAGATAATTTCTTAAGGACGTTTGTGAAGGATTTGTTTATATTTAATGAGCTTTATTAACTGTTAATAAATGATTTTTAACATTATAGGATTTAATAAATATTTATTAACAGTTAATAAATTATTTATTAAATACCATTTATTAAATGTTAATAAATATTTGTTAATAGTTAAAAAATATTTATTAACAGTTAATAAGTAATTTATTAAGTACAATTTATTAACTGTTAATAAATATTTATTAATAGTTAATGAATATTTGTTAACTGTTAACAAATATTTATTTAAAATAAAAAGCAAAAATAGCAATTTTCTTTTGACACTTTTTATAACTCTTCAGATGGAATACATGATAATAATAAAATTCACTAAATAAATTAACGTTTTTAATATTTAAAAATATAAAAGATATTTATGAGCTGTGATAGAATTTGGTATTTTACAATAAACGTTATTATAATGTATAATAATTAATGCAAATAATTCATAAAGATTATTTTTGTTTATAAGCAATCTTGATATCATAATATGACATTGCAAGCGAAACAAATTCACTCAACAAAATATTTATTAACTGCTAATAAATATTTGTTAACTATTAATAAATACTTATTAACTATTAATAAATGTATTTTCCTGCCAAATAAATATTTATTGAATGTTAAAAAATATTTATTAAAATTTAATAAATTAAATAATTGTTTTCAAATAAATTAAATTAATAAATCCTTTTATTAGAGCAGTAGAAAAAAAATTATATTCTTAAGTTTTGATAATTTACCCCAATTTTCCCGCAAAAAATAAATAATATTTTTTAACGACAATTGAAAATTTGTTTCATTTAATTTGAATGCAATTAAAAAAAGAAGACAATATATTAGGGACAATATATTAGGGTCCCAAAAACTTGACATTTTCTTAAGTACCCTATTTTCACCCTCCTGTCCTGTATTATAACTGTTTAATACAATTTAATGTGACAAGATCGGGAATTTGATTTTAAAGCCAAAATAGAGCATACTCTTCGTGCATTTACGCTTAAGGACGTTCATGCGCAAATATAGTAGATAAAAATTAATATTTTTAAGTTTTGACAAGTTTACTCGTCTACATATCTTCCCTAAAAAATTAAAAACTCTTTATCGATAATTTAAAAAAGTTATTTACGATTAAAAAATAAAGTTTTAACATAGAGCTATATGAGAGAATACCCTTTTTTATATTTAAAATTATAATACTTATATTATTAAAGTAGATACCATAATAAATAATTTTTTAAAATATTATCCGAACAATGCAGTTTAATTAATTGCATTAAAAAACAATGGTGTTATCGACTGTTTTAATTAATTATTTATTATTTTATTTGGTATAATTAAAATTATTTTAGTTGATTTTTGGCCATACTGAAAACAACCACCTTTATATAGCTGGTTGCATCGTTAGAAATTACTGAATTGTCTAATTTAATAAACAATAAAGATGGACGTTAAATCAACGACTAATTTATATTTAGTGATTTTTTAAAATAGATCCCTAAAAAATATTCCAGGTAAATAAAAAGAAAATTATAAATCATCATAAAAAATTATTGATATACTTTAAAATTTTTCTTAAGACCCCAGTTTACTCGTGTACATATCTTCCTTAAAAAATTAAAAACTCTCTATCGATAATTTAAAAAAGTTATTTACGATTAAAAAATAAAGTTTTAACATAGAGCTATATGAGAGAATACCCTTTTTTATATTTAAAATTATAATACTTATATTATTAAAGTAGATACCATAATAAATAATTTTTTAAAATATTATCCGAACAATGCAGTTTAATTAATTGCATTAAAAAACAATGGTGTTATCGACTGTTTTAATTAATTATTTATTATTTTATTTGGTATAATTAAAATTATTTTAGTTGATTTTTGGCCATACTGAAAACAACCACCTTTATATAGCTGGTTGCATCGTTAGAAATTACTGAATTGTCTAATTTAATAAACAATAAAGATGGACGTTAAATCAACGACTAATTTATATTTAGTGATTTTTTAAAATAGATCCCTAAAAAATATTCCAGGTAAATAAAAAGAAAATTATATATCATTATAAGATTATTGATATACTTTAAAATTTTTCTCAAGACCCCAATAAATTTCATTTAAAGTTAGTACTCATTTGACTTTAGCGTAGCGCATTATATTTTACAATCGATATTTTCGATTATTAATTATTATTGTTTGTGCACTGATAGAAGGATTTATTTGTATTAAAAAAATATTTGTTAATAGTTAACAAATCATTTATTAGAGACCATTTTTTAGTATCAAACAAATATTTCTTAGTATTTAAAATGATTTGTTTGTATTTAATAAATCAGATATTCATTTATTAAATATTAATAAATCTTTTTAAATACTAAGAAATATTTGTTAAGGACTAAAAAGTGGTCTCTAATAAATGATTTGTTAAATATTAACAAATATTTTTAACTATAAACAAATCCTTCTATCAGTGTGTAATATTCGATATGAATTATTTACTAAAAAATTTGTATTTAAAAAACAATTTAAAACGTTCTTTTATGAAGAGGTCAGTGGAACACGAAAGGAACTTTTTTAAATTTACTCGTATATTATAAACACAAATTTAAACAAGATCATAAAAAAATAATTTAGCAATCTTCAAATATTTAATACCTGTCGGCAGAAATAGTGATCATTATTATTAAGTCTTTACCCAAGAAACTCCGTAGAAAATTTTTCCTTGTACTTGTTGCGTAAAAAAAGTTCAGGTTTTAATTTTTCGTGTTTAATGTTTTTCAACATGTTTGTGTGGTTTATTTTTTTTTCAACAAAATATGTATGATATTTAATTAAGTATACATTTATGTGCATCAGTTACATAAATATATATTTTTTTTTAATTTTATACTTATAAATAATTAAATTAATTTTTAAAAAATAATTATTAAAGAATATTTACGATAAACATAAATTTTGTGTGAAGAACTACTTTTAATCTTCCGAAAAAAATTGAGGGGAGTTAATTTAGTTAATTGAACGTAACTATGGTATAGTTAGTACTTATAGAAAGGTAGAAATATTTATTTAATTTTAATGGAGTGAAAAGATTTTGCTAGATGATAATAAATTATAGATCTAAGCTTATATTATTAAAAAATATTTTCAATTTTAATTCTAATCTTAATCTGATCTTGATCAAAAAATTTTTAATGAACAAATATGACTTTAATTGTAATGAATGAGTTTTGGAATAAAAATAAACTAATGAAAGAAAATAAATGTGTTAAAGCAAATAAGAAGGGTGGAGTAATAAAATTCCCGAACTCATTACTCGCGACGTGCAACGAGAAGTATTTGGAACGTTCCATTGGCCGAGTCTCTGGTGTCCGTATGCTCATGCATTTATGCCGCGAGCTATAAACCATGAATGTGTATGTTACTGGTTCGATAATTTACAACTTGTAATGTATATAAGATGTAAGATGTAGTAAATAAAATATATCTCGAGTAATTTATATCGGAATAATTTAATACAATTTAATTATAACTCAATACCGTCAAATAATTCAATCTAAAAAGCGTCTCGAATATTAATTGAAAATAAACTTGGGAAGAATTTTTTTTTTCTAAAAAGAATTTAATGTAACTTTCTAAGAAAAAAAAGTAAGCCATTCGGCTCCGCCCGAGATGGAAGGTAGATTTCAATTTTTTGTAATTATAAATAATTATAAAAAAAATTTGTCGAATAATTATTACTTAAACTTTTATTAATGAAAGTATAGTTTCTTTTAATTATTTTCAAATCGAACCATCATATGTTTTCATATTTTTTGTTATTTTCACAATTTTTATAATTTTTAAAATCACAATTTTTATAATTTTTGTAATTTTAATAATTTTTTTGTGGTGAATAACTTCGATAAAATAACTAATAATTGTCAAAAAGTTAACGTTGTATACGTCAAATTAAAAGTAATTTTGTAAGCTTTCACATGAATTTATCAAAAATCAGCTATCTTTTTGCTATTAAAAGTTATACATAAATAAAGTCACCGGAAACGTAATTTTTACTATTTTGATCATTTTGAAGAGCTACTATTTCTAAACTAAACGAAGGATTTCGCTCATTTTAATGCTCATGCAAGCTAATTGTGTAAAGAATTTGCATACTAAATTTCATTAGGATCTGTTGAGAATTTTCAACATAATAACATTCATAAGTCGGTTGCACTACACATTGCCTGAAAATGGTTCAATAGAACTCTTAACTTTGATAAAATAACTAAAAATGGTCAAAATGTCAATGTTATATACGTCAAATTAAAGGTAATTTTATGAGCTTTCACATGAATTTGTCACAAATTAGGTATCTCTTTTCAATCAAAAGTTATACATCAATGAAGTCACCGAACACGTGATTTTCACTATTTTGATAATTTTAAAGAGCTGCCATTTCTAAACTTATTGATGGATTTCACTCATCTTCGAACTCATCCAAGGTTATTATCTATAGAATATGTGTAACAAATTTCATCTAGATCTGTCAAGAACTGTAGACACAATCGCGGCAACATCCTGCGTTATATTACATATATATATATATATATATATATATATATATATATATATATATATATATATATATATATATATATATATATACATACATATATAAATTTTTTAATTAACGTTATTTTTGAGCTTTACTCGACTAGTTAAGAGATATTACGACAAAATTCCGAGTAAATTCCAACATGAGGACCAATGCAAAAGATTGATTTCTATGAAATCTACCTAAAAAGGCTATTTGGCAGCCGAAATGAAACTGCACTGATAGAAGGATTTAGTACCAAAATTTTTAGTCATTTATTTGGGAGAAAAAAATATTTTTCACCCATCAATATTATTTGTTACAGTTTAATAAATCATTTTTTTATTCTAAATAAATTATATTAATATAAAAAAAGCCTTATTACACGGAAATAAATATTTGTTTCCACCAAATAATATTTAGTAGTAAGCACTAAATATTTCTTTGGTAAGTATTGTCGGTAGATGGCTATGCTTTAATTCCAATTTAATTACAGCTCGATTTTGGGAGATTTATCTTCCCTTTGAAAACACACATACTCCCAAATGGCTTATATGTCATTTCTCAGTGGTGTTTAGTTAAAATTTTTCAATTAGTCTAATATTACTATGTTAAAAACTTGTTTAATTTTAAATTTTATAAATGTCTCAAATAAAAAATTATAATTTAATGAGATTGTTTTCTTTATAATACCTTATATTTGTACTTAAAATTATTTATTTTTATTTTGAGTAAAAAAGTTAGGTTGTACGCTAAAATTAGTTAAAAAATGAATTTCTTTAATACCAATGAACAATTTATTGAGTAGCAATAAATAATTTGTTAAATACTACTAAATATTTATTTGGCGGAAATAAATGAGCTTTAATAAAAGATTTAGTAACTACTAGCAACCTTGCAGTCACTATGTAAATGCTGTGACTTGTGAACTATAAATAAATAAAATTTTTCTTTATTAAATAATGACTTTTGTTAAATTGCACTGTAATTTCTTAACTATTGACGTTTTTAAAGATATAAGCTCATCCCGATGTTACACTCATAAAGAGCTTTCATTTGAGTACCTACATGCATTTTCATATCTTTTTCATATATACACATATATAGGGGAAGGACGGGCAAAACGGATATGTTAATTTGAAAATGAAATAACAAATATATATTACAATCATATCCATTCTTAACTTTGGCTAATAATTTTTTGGGTAATTGAAGTTTATAATTAAAGTAAAATAAAAATAATAACAAAGAAATTCTTCTTCGAAATTAAAAAAGTCAACATTATCCGTTTTGCCCTACCAGGGCGGGCAAAATGAATACTCAGGTCGCGTAAAACGAATACTGATTGGAAAATACATTTCAATCAAAACAATCGTCGCAAAAATATCAACCGCGTCCTGAATATGAAGAAAAAAAATCAAATCTGCATCGTCCTTAACAACATTAAACTAAGTACTGTATACTTACGATTTAAAATTTTTTTTTTTTCCTAAATTTCAATATTTATAAAAAAAATTCCCACAAGTATGCAAAACCAATGCTTTATCGATAACGGTAAGTGTAGTTACATAATAGATTGATAGATTGCTGTCTAAAATGTTTCTATCGACCGACCAGCGATTTAAAACGATTATTCATTTTACCCGCCCTCTCCGTCTTGCCCGTCCGTCCCCTAATATACATAAATATATGAAAAATTTATAGATGTGGGTACGCAAATGAAAGGTCTCGATGAATGTAATATCGGGATGAGCTTATATCTTTAAAAATGTCAATAGTTCACAAGATACAAGGTCATTTCTAAATTATGTATCTAAAGATAGAGAATTTTCGAATGCAACCTAAATACTTATCATCATAAATTGAATATTGGTAAAAATGATATGAAACCTTGAAAACCCGAGTAAAAACAGAATTCCGCCGCACCACCGCCGCAACACCGCTGCACGGCTTTTTAAGCGCCGCACCACCGCTGCACTACAGCCGTGACAATTTTGGTTATTTTATAAGTGCCGTATCACCACCGCACCACCGTCGTGACAAGTAAAGAATTTATCTATTCGCCGCACTACCGCCGCACCAGCGCCGTGACAAGTAAATAAATTTCTATTCGCCGCACCACCGCCGCACCATAGCTGTGACGCGCCCGAGTAAAAATAAAATTATTAATTTTGACGAAAAAATAATAAATTTCGTTCGACCGCCGCACCACCGCTGCACCACCGCCGCACCATACCACCGTTTGATGGTATATACATTGAAATAATATATTCGTTGATCATTCAAATAGCTTAACTAAATTTTTTAAGTTAAGTATGGCTTGCAGTGCAGTTGGCAATGTTCGAGACTTCCATGCAGACGATCCAGGTTCGAATCCCATCACAGTTCAATTTTTAAAATTCTTTCAGAGTATTTCAAGAGGCGTACCGCTTCTGTGCAACCCGAGGACGAAATTAAAAATCTACATCAACAATACGACTAAAAAAATCAATAATTTCGCGGTGCTTTGGCCTGATTAAAAAAAAAATTTTTTTTTTAATATTAGGCATTCGATTAAAAGGAGGTTGATCAATAGGTCTTACATAAAGATTTCTAGTCGCATTATTTATTAATTAATTATTGCGTGATAAATTAATTATGATACCATTTTTTGTGAAATTGTAGGTATGATTTAGCATTGGTGCGGCGGTGGTGCAGCGGTGATGCGGCGGTCGAACGAAATTTATTATTTTTCCGTAAAAAATAATAATTTCATTTTTACTCGGGAAGGCACAAATTCAAGTCAAGACTTTTTCAGCGATACCAAATTTAACCATAAAAACCCATTTTATCATATAAATACACTGGCCACAAAATTTTGTTTATTCTCTTAATAATATAGACTACTAAATAATTTAATAACTATCATTAAATTTTATTAAATAGAACTAAATCCTTCTATCATAGGAGCGCCTAATTATCGTCCTATTACATCTCTTTTATTTTTATTTAATTATTATTTAATAATTAAATGAGCATTATAAGTCTTGCACTTTTAGATTTACCAAACTTTTTTAAGAATCCTGACATTTCTAAGCTACTTGACCAGTAGGTCTCTTTAAGGATCTATTTTACGGTTGAAGAAGCTAGATGGCAAACGGGATAGTTTGTACGATAGCGATATAAGCATTGTTTTATCAATATCCTGCTAAAATCACGAGTATCTACGATCCATGAAACGAGAGATGAAGAATCTGAATAACTGGTAGACCAGAGTACTGTATAGTTGTGATAGATTCCGGATGCAATCGGCGAAAGCAACTTGATGAAGACTATAATCTTCGGACATCAGATGCTGTTGATCGAATTCCATTAGGTGAAAAGAGTCCAACGTTCTTAGAAAGTACACGTGACGTACTAAACACAATATACATACATATTATTCATCAAAGAGATAGGAGAATGATAGGTTTTAGATGAAAATATTTGTCCGATGAAAATCTGATTGATTACCGTACTCTAAAGATTACTGTCTGGTCAGTGGTAGTTCACTTCGAATAAATAAAGTAGAGGAGGCTCACGAGGTATTTTATTACGTATTTTTAAGCTAAGAAAACACATTCCTTATTTAATGACGGGATTATAACTGTTGTACTTTTTATTATTCTTGATATTTTAAATAGTTATTTTGTGTATAAGAACGAATTAACATTTTTCTCGTGGGAACTATTTTTATTAATTTAGAAAAGTGTTTTATATTTAAAGTATAAGTTTTAACAATATCATTTTTTTTTAATTTATTAAAAATAATTAAATTTTATTTAATAAAAAAAATAATTAATCATGACGAAAATTGGGAAAAAGGTTCTTGAAGAGAAAAATTTGGAAAATCTAAATGTGCACGCCTCATAGTCTCATTTTCGAGAATAAAATTGATTAAAATAAAATACAAAAAAACAAAATAATATAAAACAGAAAACTCTGCTATGCTTTAGTGGAGAGCCTGACTTTAAGGGGTTACAAGGGTTTCCTCCGGGAAAAAATGGTCTGTTTTCAACAATTTTTTTTTAATATAAAAAATGAAATATTTTATTCAAACTTTTTACTGTCTTAAAGATACATGTTTAATAAGGGATTACTGAAATTAAAAAAAAAAATATTAAAAACTCTGCCATTGTAACGTCATTTCCGGCGAGCCCTCGAAAAAAAGATGTGCCTGCGTGCACAGCAGAACTCCTAGCAGGATTATTAAAAGTGAAAAAAAAAAATTTGTGGTTTAGTTAAGACTTCAAACTAGGTCTTGAACGAAGGAAAAAGAAAAAAAATGATGTTGTATAGCCCCAAATAATAATAATAATAATAATAATAATAATAATAATAATAATAATAATAATAATAATGCATGCGGTCTCCGAAGTCCAAGCAACTCTCCGTAGCGAGTATGTTAGGAGACTCCGAAAAATTTGGTCCTCCGAACTTTCCGGTAAAAATAAAGTCTCCGCTACTAACACGCTCGCTGTCCCAGTCTTACTATACTCTTTCGGTGTCTTAAAATGGGCCCGAAAGGATCTGCGAGATCTCGACATCAGAACCCGTAAGACTATCAACATGAACCGGAGCATGCACCCCAATTCATCAGTCGCCAGATTATACACTGATAAAAAAATTGACTTGACTCAAGACCCAAACTCTTGAACCAAGAATACCATTTTGAAGAAAATGATTTTCTTGAGTCAAGAGAATAAATTCTTGAGCTAAGAAATTATTCTTGGTCTAAGAAAATTTTCTTGAGTCAAGAATTTATTCTCTTGACTCAAGAAAATCATTTTCTTCAAAATGGAATTCTTGGTTCAAGAGTTTGACTCTTGAGTCAAGTCAATTTTTTTATCAGTGTACCTCTCCCGGTCGATCGGTGGGAGAGGTTTGCAGAGCTTGGAGCGGCTTCACGATCGTTTAGTCCTGGGTTTAACACACGAAGTTGTCAATTTCACTGCAGATGAGGATGACTTTCTTATGCAAATTGTTCATAAACATGAGAATGCGCATAAGGGGTCGTTCTTATATAAGGCAGCAATATATGCGGCAAGAACCCTTGGTCTTGGAGAAATAAACGCTCTTATGGAACTCCGAAAGGAGGAATTCAAGAGCGCCATCAGGAACGCCGAGGAAAAACTACTCCTAGGCAAACTGATGGACAAGTCTATGCACAGCGTGTTCTTCAAACACGTGCGTGATCATGGCTTGTCCACCCAGCTGACGTTTTCCTTCTTAAAGTCAGCTGGCCTGATGTCCGAGACTGAAGGGTTCATATTTGCTTGCCAAGATGGTGTCATTAACACTCTAGAGTACCGTAGCAAGGTGCTCCAGGTGCAGCTCCCGGACACGACCTGCAGGGCGTGTAAACTACATCCGGAGACGCTTATGCACATTTTGTCAGCATGTCCTGTGCTGGCGAGAGGTGCATACATCCAGCGTCACAATGCTGCCCTGAGAGTACTGTACTACTATCTTCGTCACCGCTACGGTATTGACGTGACACCGGTGCTGCCTTATCTGCCAGGAGATATTCCCCAGGTTGTTGAGAATGACAGTTGCAAAATTTATTGGAACATGCCGTTTGCAACAACTCGGCGGATAGATCACAACAAACCTGATATTGTGCTCTTCGACAAGGCTACTCGTGACATTTATGTCATTGAGTTCTCGGCCCCGGCTGAATACAACATCTCAGCCAAAGAAGAGCACAAAAGACAGATATATCAGGATCTCCTGTTTGAAATTGGCAAACTTTACCCAGGTTACCGTGTCAAGCTCGTCGTCCTGATTGTTGGCGTCCTCGGAGGGATGAAACAGTCTTTTGTATCCTCACTTGCCAGAGTTCCAGCTTGCTCATCAAAAGCTGAATTCTTGGCGGTCAGGATGCAGAAGGCTGTCATACTAGGTTCCCTCCGTCTACTTAGGAAAATGACTTTGGCCTGCTGTGATCACTAACCGCCTTGTTGTGCGGAGTGGTACAGCAGTAATGGATGGAGCTCAGGCTGGGCCCTCGCAGAATCGGACTCCGGGGACAACCCCCCTGAGCATTTAATAACAATAACAATAATAATAATAATAATAATAATAATAATAATAATAATAATAATAATAATAATTATTATTATTATTATTATTATTATTATTATTATTATTATTATTATTATTATTATTATTATTATTATTATTATTATTATTATTATTATTATTATTATTATTATTATTATTATTATTATTATTATTATTATTATTATCAGTTAGCCATTGCTATAATAATAAACATTTATTATAAATAACAATATTTAAACTGTAACATTTACGACAAAATTCAAATCTTCAGTACATATTTTTGATATATTTCTTCAACAGTCTTTTAAATATATTTATTCTATTCTCTGTTTTGATTTCATCTGGTAATCTATTATAATAATTGAAACCCTTATACGCTAGACTTTTCTCCGCTGAGTGAGTTCGAGTAGATAATTCATTAATATCATTTTTCTTTCTGATAAAAGAAAACTTCTGACCAAAATTTTTCCAAATCGAAGGAGGCCGATTTGACATTGCATGACACATTATAATTTTAATAATTTTTTAATTATTTTATTTTTATTTAAATTTCATATATTGGTAAAATAAGTCAATTATACAATATTAGTGTTATTTAATAAAAAAAGCTTTCATTAATTATTTTCCAAATTTTAAAAGCAACGTTACTCAAAATTGTCTTTAAAAATTATCCTTTCTATTTTTAAAAAATATTAAATATTTATTTTAATATTAAAAATTTTATAAATTTACTGTTATTAGTTAAAAAAAAAAAATAATTACAAAATAATTTAATACTGTTGATAATTTTTAATTTAAAAAATTAATACGTAAGTAATTGAATTTATTAAAAATAATGATTTCTAATTAGTAAATATATATTTACAACTGTACCGGAAATCAAGAATCCATTAAATATAAAATATGAAACAAAATATTTTTTAAAGTTTAAGGTCATTGAAGTATTTAATTAACATTGAAGTTTTAATTACGTATGAGAAAGTAATAATTCATGAGTTACGTATTTAATTAATATTATTGAGTATTTAAATAAATGAATTATGAAGAGCCTCAAAATGAATATTAAGAGACTATAAAATGATGTAGGTCGTAGGATCGAGTACATGAGTATCGCGATTGGATACCGGATGCAGAATGCAGCTCGGTGAAAGTGAGTGAACAAGAATAGTGGGTAAAGAGGAGTCCGATAATGATAAAAAGAGAAAAAGGCCAAGGAATCTCCATAGGAAGGCTCGAGTCTTCCTGAAAACACGCCAGCCAGCCGGCAAATATATCCGGATAAGAGTTAAACTATAGTCGGATGACCCTGAACTCCTTTTCTATGCTCTGAATCAGCGCAGTATGCTGTAGTGGGGAAGATTCAAGATGATTGAAAAGAGAATCGTCAGGGTATGCGTAGGAGGTGAAAGTGAACCGACTCGTGTATATTAGGCTGAATCATTTTACTCAACTCGCCCAAAACCCGAATTTATATGTACACATCGTTATTACATCTTATTTACAAACGAAAGTTGTTACTTTTTTAATTTTAATCACTAATATTTATTCTTTGAGTTTGAAATGAAAATTTTATTCTTAAAAGTTCTTACCAAGTTTTACTTTCGTTATATATTATAAGATTCATGAAAAAAAAATTTAGTTGTATTAATTCAAGAAATTCATTTAAAAAAATTAATCCTTGGACAGAAAGCAGAAAATTTAATTTTCCAACGCAACGAAACATTTCATTTTCTTCTTACCCAAAATTTGCTTTTGCTTCATTTATTTATTATTTAATTTCAATGCCAAGGCAGTATAGCCAAATGGCAAAAGTATACAAACAAAAAAGTATAATAAAGTAAACGTATAAATGATGAAGATATAAAATTTTTAATTTTAGACATTAAAAAAAATCTATTTTCTTAAATTTAAAATGTAATTATGATAGATTCAAGAAAAGTATAAATTTGAATGTAAGGATTAAAGAATTAACATGTGAAGCAAATACATAAAGATGATAATTTAAGATAACTCATGTAATAAAATTGAGTAAATGAATATCAATAGTTGAAAAATAAAGATTTATTGTTTCCATTAAACAATAACAATAAATGATCTTCTATATTATTTGTATGAAACTTTCATGCATACATATTACACTGAAAGAAAAATTAACTTGAATCGAGAAGAAAAATTCTCAAATCAAGTGAAATTAACTTACACCGAGGAAAATTTATATTAGTTTAAATTAAGAATTTTTCTACTCAAATCAAGAAGATTAAGTTTTTCAAATTTATTTACTTAATTCTAGTTAAATTTTTTTCCTATGTATAAATTTTGATAAAATTTTAAGATTTAAACTGTCAATCTTATAACTAAAAATTAAAACTGTATCTATGTGAAATTTTGGGCGATTGTGCAATTATATAGATTATATATATTATTGTGAAGATTATTTAATAAAGATTGATTCTATAACTCAACAAAATTATTTATCATGATAAAAATAAATAAAAAACATCAAAATAAACTGAAAATTTTAAGGAGTAAAGGAAACACTGAGCAATTTTTAAAATAAAAATTAAGAAAATTATTCGAGCTCAGAAACATAACTTTTGTGTTTTATTTTGAGCTCTCCAAGCTCAAAAAGAGAAATATTCTCTGTTTTTGAGCTCTTCGAGCTCAAAAGTCTGATGAGACAGACACAATACCATTTTTGGAATTTTCAAACTACGATTACTTTTGAATGGATCAATCGATTTTCAAGTTGGCGGCGATCGATGTTAATTTTTAAGCTCTATTAAAAATTAGCAATGATGAAAATCGATCTAATAAAAAATTTCGGAGTTATTTTGAAAAAAACACTTTTTTCAATCGATCTGGTTTTTCAATTTTAAGAGCGGATTAGTTTTTGGGATTGATCAGTGGAGTCGCTTAGGAGTCATTTCAAAAAAAATAATTTTTTGAAAATTTCAATTTTTTTAATTTCTCCAAATCTAGTCAGGGAAACTTCCTAGAACCTCAGAACGTCAAGATCTGATGAAAACTTGATTTTCAAAAAACGATTGTAAAATTGTTGGGTAAAAATAATAACTTCTCTATTTCCGAAAATTTTTGATTTTCTTAGCGGGAAGTTAAAAAATTTAAATTTTTTAAATATCATAAATATGTAAACTCCAAGAATGCCTTAATGGGGATGTCCAATAGAAACATTTCTTTATTGGATAATATCAAAGCAATATCACAAAAAAGAAATATCACTAAAGGCCAACCACCTGGTCGGCATTTAATTTCTTAAGTCTAACCGTAAATTTTGATACCCTCTACCATAATGTTTACTGACTATAATTAAAACCTTAAACTAACATAAAAATAATTAAATAAAAAAAACCTAAAAATAAAAATAAAAATAATGAAGATAAAATTATATTAATCTATTCAAAACTAAGACTTAAAAATAATCTGAAAAAAAAAAAAAACATTAATAAACTTATTATCTATTACCCCTTCGTTTTTTGGGCTGAATTACATCTATGACCATCGCTTTTCTCTTCCCTTGGTTGACGTCCTTCTTCGGGCGACTCTTCAAATGCTCTAAAACTCCTTTAAGCTTGTCTTCCATCGGGTACAGACTGGGAGCTGTTTTTTCTTCTCGACATATCCTTTTTTTGTGATTGGCTTGGGTCCTATCAATTTGATTGTTTTCAAAAAACACTCCTCTATTCACATTCCGAAATTTCGGAATAGCAATAGGACGAGTGTCTCGCGGTAAAACACTGAAATTTAATTTTTGAGCCGCCCGGTTTATTCGCTCAGGTTGTTCCACGGTTATTTCTTCTTCTTGACGGTTTTCGGGGTTCTCCAGTTCTTCTTGGTCCTCTCTGTGAGTATCTTCTGTCCTGTCACTCTCTTCTATCACGAATAACTCTCGACGAATAGTTAGAGGCTGGTTAAACCTCAAATAATCTTCCGGGAAGTATTTTAAAATGGTTTTTCCCGGAGTTGGAGGATTTTTGGTGATGTCAATGCTACAATCTATGTACGCAATTGACTCCATAATTTCTTCATTGTAGGCCTTGACATCAAAGTTTTCCATTTTTGAAAAAAATAATTATTATTATAATTCACTGAAAAAATAAATTAATTTTGTATCGACACGTGGTTTAAAATAAGGTTATGAAAAACTTGGATTTTGATTTTTATAACTAATTAACACAATTAAAAAAAATTTTATTAACGAATCAACAAATTCACAATTTAAACACAATGAATACTTTAGCAAAATTAAATTAGCGTTAAAAATAATTAAAAATTTGGTGATGTAGGTAAAGATGTGGGAAGAAAGTAATTTGAAGCAGACACGAGGTTAACTTGATGACTGTTCAACTAGTTCTGACTATATCATAGAGTATACAGGCTTACAGAGGTTATACAGCGCTGCACTGCTACGTGACAGACTATACGCAACTACCTAAAGTTACTATAGAATCTATAGAACGTGCCCACGTGACATCTAACAACCTAAAAATTACCTTAAGTTTTTTTAATTTATAGCAATTTACCCACTAAAAACAATAATTCAAAACTGTTAATAATTATTAACGACTAAATTTATTTTATATTTGATGAATAAATATAATCACATATATGTAATTAACCGTCTCGAAAATTATGATAAGTATACCATGCGATACAAAGTATAGAAGATACTAGTATACGTTGCGCGCGCAAGCACGCTTTTGAATGTAGTATGAAATTATATATATTTTCATGCTTATGATATATTTGTTCAATCACTTTATAAATAGTTTGTTGGTATGATATATTTTTATATTTTTCATCTAATTATAAGAGTGGATTAATGTAGATATTGTAGATACAATGTAAGAGTGACTACATGATATATTCTAAAATTATGTATACTCGTCAGTTACGTAATCGCTGAGAGATAACCTAAAAATTATTTCTGGTATTATATTTTTTAAATATAATTACATTAATTCTAAAAAAAAATTTATACGCTTTTATGTTTTCTCAAATAATTTTTTAATCATTAGAAAATTGGTATTATAATTAAATATGAATTTTAAAACATCCAAAAGAAGAAACAAAAGAGTAAAAATAATTAGGAAAACGGTTGATCCTGAAGGCCATCCCTGCACTTCTTCCCGCTACTTTTGTAATTAAACGCTCAAAATTGCACTTATTACGTTTTTGAGCTCTTCAATGCCAATTTAATATATCGGTTTGTTTATTTGAAACACATGTAAACTGCACTGAAGGAGGTTATCAGACTGACTGTAAATTCTCTAAGCACTGGTTAAATTAAAAAAATTAAACTAGATAATTTATTTTTGGCACTCTCTTGAGGTCTACATCAAAGTATAGCAAATGAAATTTTTTGTTGATAATTAGTTTTCTACCCTAACCTAGCTGCATTTTAATAATTCTGTCTTAAGTTATCTAAACTAAAATAAAAAATAACCAAAAAATTAAATCAATCTCTCCGATTATATTGGTTGTACTTAGTTTATTAGTAATTTATTTTTATTAAAGTTTATTTAGTTGAATATGTGATAGGTCTGAGATAAGGCAGTTTTATGCGCGAACACTACCTATTTATTTATCATTTAGTTATTTTTTTTCAATGATAAAATTTAAAAATAAAAGAATCAATTTACGAAGGACTATTATTTATTCCTGCCAAGTTAAATGATTTTTTATTCAATAATTACTTGGTCAAAAAACGTCTCAGTATCTTGTTCAAAATTAAGATATTCCCTGTCCTACATGTTGTTAATGACTATTGATTGAAAAATCTTTACACTTATCTGTAACCAATTTGTCCGTATCAAAAGAATGCAATCACTGATATTGCGTATATTAATAACAAAATTTGTATTTGTAGACCGTATCTCTGTTAGTGCATCGATCGTTAGTTTGTAAAGTAGGTTATAATTATGATTTATTAATTAAATCATAAAGTCTATTTATGAATAAAATTAGTGAAGAAATTGAGGACATGACTTATGAAAATGTGAAAGATTTAGCATTACATGATTGAACGTCATAAATGCTGCCGTTAGTGATACCCCAACAATCGGATAGTAGGATGCATTCGACATGAAGAAGAAAACCCGGTTCCTTAATCGTGTTACACAGCAGATGCTTATATTTTTAATGCAATTACTTGAGTAAACGATAAAAAAGAAACTAAGTCCTGTACCTGTGAGTTAATATAGACAGGTTTATCTTGCTTTCAGTGTTTCACACGAATTCCAATTCTCGTGATCTTCTTCACCGGAAATTAAAGCGTTACTTCTTGCTTTCTAAACAAATATATAAATAAATAAAGATAGTAATAAAGATGCTAATAATTACAAAATTGGTAACTATAATATTTAAAACTTTCATTATTATAAATACATAATATATTATAAAAAATCGTTTAAAATTATGCATAGAAAGGTGAAGTACAATGTTTTTCTTTTATTATACCTACAAATGTGTAATGTGTAATGCAGCTAATAGTTACCCAGGAAAAACTTCATATTTTACAGTAAAAATATCATTTATATAAAATATAGAATAAATAAAATATGTAAAAAATTGATGTGAATACTCAAATAAAAGGTACCGATAAGTGTAACATCGGAATGAGCTTATATATCTTTAAAAATATCAATAATTAAGAAATTACATTGTATCTTCTAAACTAATGATATTTTTAACGATATAAGCTCATCCCGATGTTACACTCATCAAGACCTTTCATTTGAGTACCCACATGAATTTTTAATATATTTGATATATTTTATGTATTTCACAAATACCATATATATAATATACATGAAAAATACATGTGGGTACTCAAATGAAAAGTCTCTGTGAGTATAATATCGGAATGAGCTTATATCTTTAAAAATGTCAATAATTAAGAAATAACATTGTATCTTCTAAACTAATGATATTTTTAACAATATAAGCTCATCATGATATTACACTCATCAATACCTTTCATTTGAGTACCCACATGAATTTTTCATATATTTTATATATTTCACAAATATCATAAATATAATATACATGAAAAATGCCTGTAAGTACTCAAATGAAAGGTCTTTGTGAGTATAATATCGGAATGAACTTATATCATCAAAAATGTCAATAATTAAGAAATTACATTGTATTTTTTAAACTAATGACATTTTTAGAGATATAAGCTCATTTTGATGTTACACTCATCAAGACCTTCCATTTGAGTACCCACATGAATTTTTTATATATTTTATATATTTCACAAACACCATATATATATATAATATATAAAAAATACATGTGGGCACTCAAATGAAAGGTCTCGATGAGTATAATATCAAAATAAGCTTATATCTTTAAACATGTCAATAATTAAAAAATGACATTGTATCTTCTAAACTTATGACATTTTTAAAGATATAAGCTCATTCCGATGTTACACGAATCAAGACCTTTCATTTGAGTACCCACATGAATTTTTTAAATATTTCATAGATTTGATATATATAATATCTGTGAAATATATAATATATATGATAAATACATGTGGGTACTCAAATGAAAGGTCTTGATGAGTGTAACATCGGAATGAGCTTAAATCTTTAAAAATGTCAATAACTAAGAAATTACATTATATTTTCTAAACTAATGATATTTCTAACAATATAAGCTAATCTAGATATTACACTCATCATGATCTTCCATTTGAGTACCCACATCAATTTTTCATATATTTGATATATTTCATAAATATCATATATATATATATATATATATATATATATATATATATATATATATATATATATATATATATATATATATATATATATATATATATATATATATGAAAAATTGATGTTGGTACTCAAATGAAAGGTCTTTGTGAGTATAATATCAGAATAAGCTTGTATCTTTAAAAATTCCATTAGTTTACAAGATAATTAAAAAAATCCAAAGTAAATTAACAACTTATTGCTCTAGCTACCTTCATGAAATAGTTAGTTTGGCTTTTCATAAATTCTAGCTTTTATAAATTCTATGTTCATAAAAAAATGTTTATTTTCCTCGACATGTGTTCATATATGACCATATTTATTCCAAACTTTCTATGAACTCACGATAAATACAATCAAAATTCTTTTTCTAACAGGTTTTTTATTTATTAACATGAAAATTTGTTTATTTATTAATTATTATAGATGACCCTTCAATAAATTTAACTTTAAATTGATCGGTAAAATTTCTTAGTCAATTTATCATTCGTTTAAAACTTCAAAATAATATAATTACAGTGTATTGTGTATTAAAATATCATCAACTTTTTGTACCGACAAATTGAATAAAATGTAATATTTATTTGTATATATAATATTTTTTTTAAAAATATAAATATTTATTAAAATTAAAAAAGTAATATATGTAAAGGTTGTCAAGTTAAATATTTTTCATGAGAAGACAATGTACCGAGCGCGAGCGTTTAACATTGTACTCACTAAGTTCTAGGTCATTGAATATCTTAATGTTATTACATGTTTCCATCATTTTTCTTCACACTTCAATCGTACTTCTTTTTCCAAATCAGTAATTTGATTCCGTTCGATCGTAAATCGTCTGTAACTTGATTAAATGTTCGATTCAATTATAAATACATTTAAGACGTGTAAGAAAAAAAAACAGATTATGTCTTAGTATGTCAGTGTGTCTATATGCTAATTTGTATATTTATATATATATATATATATGTGTACGTATATATATGAGTGTCTCACACCCGCAAGATTCTCCACTATCATACGTTGTTTTTTCTCGTACATATATTGCTTAGTCTTTAAACTTAACGGGATAAATTCGCTTACATCAACTAACTCTTCTTTATGTAGAAAGTAGTTTGATATTTCGACTATTTTATCATTAGAATCAGCTACCTGTCGACGTTTCATGCCTCGTCTATTTTAATCTAATCTACATTTTACTTCGTCGTAAAAAGTTTATTTTCTTCGAGTACTAGAGCTTATAATTTTATTTACTCATACTCTAGTAATATTGTTATTAATAACTATTTTATTTATTTATTGTATATTTTCAAAAAAATTTAATTTAAAAAAAATAAGCAATGTTATAATAATAAATTAATTATAATTAAAATTTTAAATAAATTTAATTCTTAGCTGAAGAAATAAAAATCTTAAAGTAATTTTCTTGTTGAAAAAAAGTTTTTTTAACAAGAAAATTACTTTGAAAAAAAGTTTTTATTTCTTCAGCTAAAAAACAAAATTTTAAACAAATTTATTTCTTATTATAACATTGCAAATTTTTTCTCTCAGCGTATTAATATTATCAATAATTTTATTTATTGTTTATTTTTTAATTATTTTGCTACTTCCTTTCGAATTCTGATTTTTAGGTAAATAAATTCAAGTAAAGATTAATCTTCCGTATTATTGAATTTATTAATTTTATTAAGACAGGTTTTAATTGATTTACAGGTTTTGGCAACTAGTTTTGGTCGGCTCTTTAATAAAAATTGTTTAGACTGATAGAAATAAATAATATTGTACAAAGAAGACTTTCTTGGCTTATATTAAGAATTATATTTGAAAGGGCTTGATCAAACTTAGATTTTGAATTCAATTCGGACCGGTAAATTTTGAGAAATCTAAAAAAAAAACTGAAAAAAAACTTTTTCAAATATGGTCTTTTTGAAATAACTTTTAAACGGTTAAATCGATCGATTTTAAAATCTTATCAGCTTTTAATAACAAAAAACCATGTCGATCGCCGTCAAGCCGGTCAAAATCGGTCAAAATTTGTGTTTGAAAATATATCATAGAATTTGGAAAACTGCGTCGATGGTTAATTCATTCAAAAACAATTGCAGTTTGAAAATTTTAAGAATAGTATTTTATGAAACTTATACACAGAAAAAAAGAAATATTTGATCGAAATAAGATTTATTTGTGCTAAATATATAAAATATTTGGATATGGCCAAACAAATATTTATTTCTGGTAAATATATAACCGAACAAAAACAGTTTCACCGTAAAAAAATCGCGCCAAGTCCACATTCATAAGACTATTAGGAAAAAAAAATTTTTTTTTCTTTACAAAAAGATACAAAATAAAAAAATAAAAAAGTCCAAGTAACCAATATGATTGTTTATGATTTTTGGAAATTAAAAAAAATCTTATTGAAAATTTAAAAATTAAAAAAAAAATTTTATAACGTACTTGGTGTGCGTCATTGTGTATTTCAATTTTTTTAAAGTCCTAGTAAATAGTAAATAGTAAATAGATTTTACGAATTTCATTAAAAGTAAAATATTTTGCAACCACGCACACTAAATACGTTCTAAAATTTTTTTTTAGCGTAATTTTTATAAATATAAATAATGCTGTGAAGCGGGAAAGAATAGGAGTTACGGTAATTATTACGTGAAGCGTTCCACATTCACGTAACAGGATATTGGTAGGAAAGGATTGAGAAAGGAATGTGGAGAGGATCATCTTAATGTGAGTTTATAGAATATGCGAGAAAAAATTATTAGATAGCTCGGACTGGGATTCGAACCCAGAACCTTCCAAAGACATGTCGGCTACTCTACCATTTGAGCTATCCGGTCTATACTAAATTTCCTTTCGATTATTCTATATGCATTAAGCCACACCGTCCATCTTACGGCAAGCATTTTTACAAATATAAATAATGTTGTGAAGCGGGAAAGAATAGGAGTTACGGTAATTATTACGTGAAGCATTCCACATTAGCCCGAATTGCGAAGAAGCTAAAAATCGACTGCGCACAAGCAGAATGAATGATTCTCAAGAAGACAAAGATGATAGTCTTGATGGTGATGTTGATGATCATGATAAAAAAAATAAAGTACCTGCAAAAAAAACTAAGAGCAATAGTATTAAAAAAAGGAAAACTTGATTTTTCTTTTCTGTTTAATTATTAATGATAATTATTTTTTACTTATTTATAAATTTATAAATTCATGTTTTTTTACTGAGAATGTTAAGTGTGTAAAACATTAGTTGTACTGAAAATTTTTTTAATAAATTTTTTAATGCTCAAATTTTTTTTTCTTTATTAATTTAATACTTAAAAATCAATATGATTGAGAGAATAAGAAAATTTTTGTCTCCAGGATATTCAGATGATAAAATAAGCTTTTTTTTTTATTTATTTTATTTCATTTTCACTGATAGTTAATTTATTATGATAAGTATTTAGGCTGCATTTGAAAATGCTCTATCTTTAGATACATAATTAAGAAATGACCTTGTTTCTTGTGAACTATTGAAATTTTTAATGATATAAGCTCATCCCGATGTTACACTCATTGAGACCTTTCATTTGAGTACCCACATCAATTTTTCATATATTTTATATATTTATATATTCCACAAATACCATATCGCGTTACAGATGCCATAAGGGCGTATAATAAAAATTCTGTTTTTTTTTCTCTAGTCCAAAAAAATTTTTAGTTAGGCCAAAATTTTTTTTTTGCATTTCTGCACGTTTCATACAAAAATGCTGTTGATTCCCGAAAAAAAAAATTTTTTTATCTGCCCTTATGGCTCCTGGGACCCACCTCGGATGCCATAAGGGCGTATCAAAAAAAATTTTTTTTGGGAACCGACGTATTTTTTCATGAAATGTCCAGAAATGCAAAATAGTATATTACACACCTAGGGAAGTAAAGTAAGAAATGTCTCAGATCACATGTAATTGTCGGCCGAGGCGAAGCCATCGACAACGTTTTCCAAATTGTTATAAAAAATCACTTCAATCATAAATATTTAATATAAATAGATAAGCAATTTTTTAAGCAAAACTTATTAATAAAATGAATGTGAACATAATAATAGAATAAAATTGTTTATTTTTGGATTTATTGCAAAAAATTTCCTTAAAAGCATCATATTTATTTGATTGAATAAAAAAAAATTATTGGTCAACATTTATCAGAAGTCTAATTTATGTTTGACAAAAAATTTGATCCTTATTTTGACACTGAAACCAACAGTTTCGGTGTAATTTATAAAATTCGATCAAATTTTTGAAAAATTGAACTTTGATCTTGAATAACTTTTGAACGCGTTGATAAATCAAAAAATGTTATCAGACCTTTTTTGTAGAACGTTCAATTCTCTATAAAGATTGGAACAGCGATTTATCAGTCAACCAGTCGTTTGAACGGTACAAAAATCAGAAGAAGCAAAAAAAATTTTTCCCATGTTATTCTTATGGGAATTAAAAAGATGCGATGAGGACAATCTTAATATTAATATTAAGGGCTCATCTTTTCACAGAAATTTTTTTACACCCAAAAAAAACTTTTGAGCCTGTTAGGGAAAAAAAAAAAATTTTTTTTTTTGGATCACCCTAATATATATATATATATATATATATATATATATATATATATATATATATATATATATATATATATATATATATTTATATATATAATATATAAAAACATCTTATTTGTGAAATAACTACTTCTATACTAAATAGAATTTCTACCGCTGGGGATTTTCTGAAAGTACAGTTTCTGAAGAACAGAAGCGTACTACAGAAGTAGATTTACAAGCATGTTTGCACAACAATCACATGCTTGTAAAGGTGGACCATTTCGTGAACTCCACCGTCCATCTTATGGCAACAAATATATATATATTACTGATATATATATATATATAGCCATATTAAAGCAAATTTTAAGGGAGTTGGGAAAGAACGGATAGGGGAAAGGGGGGGACCTACTCAGTGGGAATTTTTCCGTAATTGAAAAAATAATCAGACAGCCCAGACTGGGAATCGAACCCAGATCTCTCGGTTACGCGCCAAGGGCTCTACCAGTTAAGCTATCCGAGACAAGTACTGACTACTTTATTCAGTCACGTATATAAATATATATATATATATCATTCCCGCTATTTCCTCACATCCCATTTCTTTTATCGCTGTATGCAGCTTTCTACCCCATTTTGTCGGATTTCTGTTTAGGATTCCTCTCATTTCTTCACGCAGCGCTATTTTTGGCCACCTATCGTCCTCCATTGCCAAGACATCCTTCACATATCTAGCTGCTCTCTCCTTCGACGTTGCCTTTATGTTTTGCACTCCTGTTTCTTTTCTCCAGATGTACCCCGGAGTATTCCTATATAAAATATTTAATAATAAAATAATAATAAATTGATAAAATAATTAATATTAATTATAAATAATAATAATCAAATCAATTATCAAACTATTGTATCAATTTTTGATTAACAATGTATCAGTAAGTCCTTTTTTTTTGTTAAAATAATTTTTAAATATTCAAAATTTTTTAATTTTTAGATACAAAATATGCAATTTAGATACAAAGTATGCAATTTTTCATCAATATTTCTTTATGACGTTATCACATAAAACTATCGTCCGTAAACCGACTTTACAGACAACCAATTTTTATTATTAAGCGAAATAATTAAAGAGTATTAAAATTTATTTGATTTTTAATAATTTTCAATATTTTTTAGTTAAAATGACCAATCTCGTTTTTTAGATAAAGAACTATTAACTCGTTAATAGTATTAGTTAAGAAGTATTAACTCAAGAATAAAAAATAAAGAAAAATTAATTGAATTATTTTTTATTATTATTATTATTTCTGCTATTTTAATTGTTGTAGGTGAAAATTACGAAATAAAAAGTGTAGATAAATTTTTAACGATAAAAATTTATTTTTGAACGTAAAAATTTCAGATTATGATTATTATCTTGCACAATCATAAAAAAAGAACAGAAAAACAATTCTTTTAAAATTTATCTACACAGTAAAAAAATTTTCGTAAAATTTAACATAAAATTTTGTGTAGATGATTTTTTTACACAAAATTTATGTTAATTCTACACATACTGTTTGTATTGATGAAATCAACATAATTCTGTGTTAAAAGTAACACAAAAATATGTTAAAACTTTCATTGGCTGATTCTCGGATTTCTACACACTTAAATGTTATCCATAACACAAATAAAGTGTTGATTGTAACTTTTTCTTTGTGTTACTCAGATCAGCTGTCAAATATGTGAGTTTTACTAATAATTTAAATATATATATATATATATATATATATATATATATATATATATATATATATATATATATATATATTTTGTGATTAAAAAAATACATGAGCAATTGGAAATAATAAATTAAAGGAAAAATGCACATGTAGAAAATTAAAAACTGTAAGTTTATTTTCTAATAATTTATTAATTTCAATTATTTATTTTTTGTCTAATTCAAAAATAAATGAAAATTAAGTTAGCCGACATCTGAAAATTTTACAATTTTTTTAATGAAAAATTATTACAAAAATTAAAAAAAAATTTCACTTGTAGAAAATTTGAAGAATTATTCGTGTAATTTTTTTTAAGTATTTTTTAACTTGTAAATAATTTGTCAAAAAAAAATCAACATGTCTGCTAGATTCATAATCATAAAATTTATAATTTTTCTTATTTTATTTATTTCCTCATAATTTAAAATTTATTCTGTCTTCTAGATTCACACTAGAAAGGACATTATCCTTGTAATGAATTTTAACGTTACAATTCTGTTATCGGATGTTTTAATATAAATTACCCTTTATTTACTTAGTTTTTAATTGCTATACACTACAATTGTATATTTATTAGCTGCATTTAAGTATTTTACGTAATGACACAAATCAAAATCCACCAAATTAAAATGACGTTGAGGCTATCAAACTTACATGTCTATCTTGTGTGGCATACTTGACTATATATGAACAATTCTTTAACATAAATTTTGTGTTGGTTGGCCAGTAACATTAAAAAAGTGTATTTTTACTTTGAATTAACACTTGAGTGTGTTAAAAAATGGATGGATTGATCAATACAAACCGTTTGTGTAGAATTAACATAAATTTTATGTAAAAAAAACATCTACACAAAATTTTATGTTAAATTTTACGAAAATTTTTTTACTGTGTATGAAGTTAAAAATAAAATGTTACTAAATGAGATATTAATGACTTTATTTTTTTTTTAATTATCGAAATTAACTTTAAAACTTAATTAGCTTTTCGATTAATGAAATTATTTTTATCCGTAGAATAGATAATCTTTAAAACTGAAAAACACATAAAAGAATGTTTTTTAAAATACCAGTATGTGATTTAATTAAAAATTAATTTAATTAACAAGCAAAAATATTCAACCAAGAAAATTATTTGTAAGCATTAGATCAGTTTAAATCAAGCAGTAAAATTCTTTAGCTAAGAAATTGTTCTTAGTTTAAATAAATTTAACTCAGATAGATTAAGATTTAAAATATGTAAAATAGAGAAGAAAAAAGTTTAATAAAATCAAAAATATTAATAAAAATCAAAAGAATATGACTCTTGAAAATATTCCTACAAGTTGTTTTCGAAATGCCGAATAGTAGTCCATGTTCTTAAGATAAAGAAATAAAATGAAAGATCAGATATTTTTCGTAATTAACCGAAACTACTATCGTATGTTTTTTTTGACCAATCAAATTCTCAACTCCCCTTCTGCGCCTAGCGAATTGTCGTATATAAATGACGACGGATTTTAAAGTCATATAGTTTTAAAGATTATACTTCTTAGTAATAATCATAAAAAATGAAGAATTTCATAATTATTTGCTGCGTATTGATTGCCAATTTCGGTCAAATAAGATCGATGGCAATAACACATTCTTCATGTCCCAGCATTCATTCCGACCGCAAACCTGTGAATGACTCTGAGGTAAGCCTATTACTTTTTTTGCACGCCTTAAAAAAAAAAAAAAAAAAAAAAAAAAAACACACACACATATAGGCGTAGTGATACCCTCGCGGGGATAGTCAGGGAAGCTTCCTAGGACCTCAAAACGTCGAGATCTGATTAAAACTCGATTTTCGAAAAACGAGGTAAAACCAATAACTTCCCGATTTTTTTTAATTTTCAATTTTCTTAGCGGGACGTTAAAATAGTATATTACACACCTAGGGAAGTAAAGTAAGAAATGTCTCAGATCACATGCAATTGTTGGCCGAGGCGAAGCCGAGGTCAACAAACATGTGATCTGAGGCTTTCTTATTTACTTCCCGAGGAGTGTATACTATTTTTTTGTCCGACGAAGGCGGAAAGCGGCAACTTAGTTTAGCGCAGCGGGACGAAAGTTGCCACTTTCCGCCCGGAGGGCAAAAAAATGTTTTTTCGGAATTACATCGAAATTTCTACTTCGATTGATTAAAACTTAAAGCTCGAACGTAGTAAGTGCAACTTTGAGCGCTTAAATATGAAATTAGCGGGAAGTTGCAAGGCTGGCCTTTAGGGTCAACCGTTTTTCTAACTTTTTTTTTTATATTTATCCGAATGTCGCAATATTATTTATTAATTTCTGCAACCAAGCTTCTATATAGCCCTTACAAAATAAAATTATTTTAGATTTCTGGACAATATTTCGGATGTGTATACAGTCCCAATACTCCTGTCCCTACCGAATCAAAAGAGTGTATTAGACTAAATGTGAAACCCCGTAGTTCCAGCAGTTGGCAATCACAGATAATTTCAGTTTCAAAAAAGTAATTATATATTTTACAAATTATGACTGTGCTCTGTTTTTATATGATGATATTAATTTGTTTTTTTGAATATTTAGAACTGGCGAACAGAAGGAACAGAAGAGTAAATCAGTGAACAGCTCTATGCCAATAGTAAGTTTCACCGCACTGGACATCCAAAGTAACTACATCATCTATTTTGGATGCACTGATAACCAAGAGTAAGTTTAATCTAAGAGATCAATAAAATTCAAAATTTACGTTGCGGTTTTTATAAATAAATTTCGTTTTTTTAGTCAGTGGTGGATTGAATATTACGCAAGAACTCTTGAACTTTGCTCAAAGTACAGATACAGACTAGATGAAGAAATGCAAAAATATAATCTTACTTTCATACCTTTGGTCAATATTAATCACGATAATTGCGACTAATATAAAGTTTAAATTGAGTCATTCAATTTTACATGTTATGTGAAAAAAAAAAAAAAAAAAATGCGACACGGCAGCGATTTTAATAAAATTATTCCAAATTGTATTTCAAATCAAACCAAACAATTGAAAGGACAATTTATTGTTTCTTTCATCACAATACAGTAAATTTTAATGTACTTTTATAGTATCACATGATTGTACAACACAAAAAAATTATTTTAAATTCTCAAAATAAAAAAAAATATAATTTTGTGACGTCTGCTAAAATCCAAAATTTTTTGTTTATTTTTAAATATATGTAACTTCTTATTTTTAGTATACAATTTGTCATACCCTTGAAGTCTGTAGAAGAGAAATCTGGCCTATCTTTCCCACGATTTGATGACGCTCACACGAGTTACCCGGATCTCTTTGTATCTATCAGAATTTAACGACTTTGTTTTTCTAACTTTCAAATTTGTAATATGGTGAAGTCACCATCACGTTTTCCGCTTAAAGTCGTAAAAGTAAGACCTATAAGGCAATAGTTCAAACTACGCATAGATTTGTCCGGGTTTCGAAAAATCTAGAATCGCGATGATGCAAAATACCCTTGAGCTCTCCCTCAATTTTTGAATTAATTTTCCTATGAGTCCCATACAGACGCCGGTGTCGCTAACCATATATAAACTGCCCGAAAATCATTTTTCAACAGTTCGATTTAGACCAGGATACCAGGATACCACTGGTTAGCTCCGCGTCAATCGGCTCCGGGCATCAAATTCTTCGGAAGCACAAAGTACTCCGTGATACACGAGACAGTGCCTTGCTCGTGGTTAGGCTGCACTTAGTAGCACTAACGTGGTAGATTCATCGGCTATTCGATATATGCCATAATTATATTCCGTTTGTCTTTATTTTTATTATTTTCCGCCGTTGAGCGTCGATTGTTGATTATTCCGCCGTTGAGCGTTGATTTTTCCGCGAGAATCGCGAAGTATATTGTTTTCCGCCAAAGAGCGTCGAGTAGTGTTAGGTATTTGCGCTTAAAGTCGCGAAGGTTAATTCATTATTTGAAATTATTCAATTTCTCCGTGATACACGAGATCCGGTAATTCGGTAGCGAAAATACCTGAGCGTCGATTGAGTGCTAAGTTTTCCGCGTAAAGTCGCGAAGATTAAAATAATATCATTATTAGTAAATATTTAATTTCTCCGTGATACACGAGATACGGTATTTCGATAGTGAAACTACCCATAGAAGGTGAAAGAGCCCATTAAATTTGAGCCTCTCTACAGACTTCCAGGGTAAGCCCAAAACATTATCTACTTTTAAGACATTATTATTTTTGCAACATTTGTGTTCCTTTTTTTATCTCTATCTTTATTAACCTTTTTATAAACCCAAATTTGTAACACGTTCACTTGTTTTTCTCAATAAATTCAAACAAATAAACAAGTTGATGCTTTCATTTTTACTTTTAAAATAAAATAAGATCTCCATTACAAAGTAAAGTCACAACTAAGCAATAGAATAGGTTACTCGTGACCGAAGTCAGCAGGATCCATCATCCTTACTCTCTCTCTAAGTTAACACTTAGAGATAACGTTCGAGCTTGTGTACCGCTCCACACTCCAACGCAATTTTTAATTTAGCTCCCGAACGGACAAAGTGACAACGTTCGGATATTTGAGATTTCTATTTCATATTCCTTGCGCCCATCACTCACTCCGTTCGTGACAATTTCAATGACATTGTTTTTTCTTTTTTATAATTTATCAAACTATTCAAGCAATATCAACCACAGAACTTTTTTTGACCAATCAAATTTACGATTCCCCTGTTAGTTGTCGAAAAAAATCAACTAAAGTGTTTTTTTTACATAACTTCAAAATTTCGCGTCAAATTGTTTCTTAAAAGTCGAGTAAACTCATTGCGATCAACTAAAACTAGTACATCGTCCATCTCGAGCTTCAAATCAACTTGCTCCTCGACGTCTACTGCATCACCTACCGAGAACACTTTAAAATCTCATCGGTCTCCGATAACGCCAAATCTTCTGTTGACTCCTAGTCAAGACTCAGTATTTTCGTCACCCTCAACTTCGTCTGCAATGTCGCTCTTACCTTATATACGTGACTGGCTGGTCAGAAAAATCCTTGGATGACAAAATGACGGCTCTGATGGAGCAACTTTTAACATCCGAACAATCTATGAAAAAGAAGTTTGAAGAATTAAATACTCAATTTGAGGAATTTAAAATTGAACAGTCCAACACTGCCGAAAAGCTAAATAAAATTACGACGAATGTACAGGGAAATGCTGATGCCATCTTTAAGATTGATAGAGAATTCACCGAACTTAAAACTCAGGTGGCAGCTGACAAAGAATCAATTTATAATAAGCTATCTGATCTTAAAAAATCTAATCCTGAAGCGTGCTCCAGTTCATCTACCATCTTATCAGCGACTCAAAACACAGCTGAGTTGGTTATTTCAGGCATCCCAGACCCTGTCATTAATAAATTGTCTCCATCTGGTATTTCGACTGCTGTAATTAACTATTTTAGTCTACCTAGTTTAGCAAGTGATGCCCTGGCCACTCGAAAATTTGAGAGCAAGGTGAAGCGAAACACAATCAATCCTGGAAATCAACAAACACCTACTATGCACTCGTTTCTTGTTTCTTTGAAATCGTCCCAAGTAAGAAACTTCATAGTAGACCCACTATAATAGACCCACATGCATTTTGATATATTTTTTATATATACATATTTATAATATATATGAATATACAAAATATATGAAAAATTGATGTGGGTACTCAAATGAAAGGTCTCGATGAGTGTAATATCGGGGTGAGCTTATATCTTTTCATATAACCTGCATTGAAAATGCGAGTTTCAATGCCTGTTGAGCCAACCGAAACTAGACAATTTCAGACCAATGCGACTGTTGTCGGGCAGGAATCAATCATTTCTTCCCGGCGGACAGAAAATGACGATTTTCTGCCCGCGAGATGAAGTTGCAGCTTTATTTTTAATCCTATCAGAGTACCTTTTATTTATTTTATACCTTTATAATTGTCATTCTAACCGTTAACCGTACTGACATATTATAATTCTGTTACTAAGCATAAATAAGAATGACAAAAGAAAACTATTCAATTTACAAATAATATTTATTAAAAAATAAGCCATTACTTTCTATTTTATTATAAGTTTTATAATAAAATGGTATTTTTGCTATTAGTCTGAAACTATCGAGTTCTGGTTGGCTCCAGACATTGAAACTAGCATTTTTAATGTAACTTATATGAAAAATATAATGTGTGACGCGGGATGAAACACGATTTCAGACCGAGTGATGCCAGCCCTCGCTTCGCTCGGGCAGGCAACTTCACTCTGATCTGAAATCGTTTTGTTTCATCCCTAGTCACACAATATACAATTTTTTTTCTTAATAGTTTTATGAACGTGGACTTGGCGTGGTTTTTTTTACAGTGAAACTGTTTTTGTTCGGATTTTAGTATTTTTTGTAATTATAATAAAAATTTACAATTGGTACCAACTTAAATCTCGCGTTAGCTGCATTTTTTATAGCAAACTATCCCCTTGAAGCTACAATTTATGTAAAAACAATTTCAGCGCACCCTGGCGGATGTAGATGCAAGCTATGAAATGTATTTTTTTTTAACTGTAGTTTCCCATCTATTGGAAGATTACCATGCATTCTCGAATTATTTAGTCTGTGGCATGTCACTTTTTACATCGAAAAAAAGTCAGGATCGAAATTTTTGAGCTTACTATAGTTTGTGTTAATAAAATTTAATAATTTCAAGTAGATTAATTGTTATAATTGAATATAATTAATTAATATCAAAAAAATAAAGCATGAATTACTGTTATAATATAAAATTTAGGAACAAGAAGTACCGTAGAATTAATAAAATTTTGCAACCTCAAAATACCGTTCTGCTTACAGTAAACACAGTCAGTGGTCTGGCGCTCCATTTACAACGGATTTGAACGGAACTTGGCGCCAGATTCTACCGAATCTGTGGATATATTTGAGCGATAGAGTTGCGTAAAATAAATAGTTTCTTCATGGTAAAGATATGGTTTATTTGTGGTAAATAAATCATAGTTGACGGCAATAATGAACTTTTAAAATTTATTGTAACATTAAAGTTAGCTGTCACTTGACCAATTTTTAATTTTATTTAACAAATAAATTAATTCTAAAAAATTATTTTTTAGAAATTGCATTTTTAATTTTTTAAAATTTCTACATGTCAATTTTTTTTTCTGATTTTTTTTTTTGCCATAATTTATTTGTTAAAAAAAGTTCTAAAAATTATTAAATATCTGCTAAATTAATTGTATCAATTGTCAGAAATTATAATGGCTTTAAAATGAAAAAAAAAAAATTATTTTCTATTCTTCTAGTTGAATAATGAAATATTTAAATAAATTGATTTATTTGAGACAAATAATTTTTTTCTTCTGTGTATCAGACTTTTGAGCTCGAAGAGCTCAAAAGTATAGAAGAGTTATCCCTTTGAGCTCGGAGAGCTCAAAATAACATATAAATCGTACATTTGAGCTCGAAGAGCTCAAAATCGCCATAAGTACAATTTTAAGCGCTTAGATACCCGTGCAAAAAATTCTGAATCAAAATGAATTTAAGATTGAAATTAATATTTTGATACAAATATGAATTAGTTTTGAGATCAATCCAAATTTGAAATTAATTTATAGATAGAAATTAACACGCCTGTAGAACTTTCGATCCTGCTTCAGAATTTTAATAAAGACTTAAGAATATTTAGGATAAATTTTATGTATAAAATTTGTATACAAATCAATTTCAAATTTGGATTAATTTATTTATTTTATTTTATTTTATTTATGATTTAATGCCAAGGCAATGGCCAAATGGCAAAGTATACATTTCAATTTTATTAAAGTACACGTAATGAGCAATAAAGAAAAATGAAAACTTTAGTATGTAATATACTCAACAAATCTTTACAAGAATAATTTATGTAGATAGACGAAATAATTTAATTTGTATATATGATTAATTTGTTGTTTAAGACTGATAGCAGGTAGATTTCTTGATAGCAAACACAAAAGAAAATAGTTTTTTAGTAAGTAAGTTGATCCAAAAATTAAACTGAGTTAGGTAATTTGTGAGACGTTCATGGTTGGCCTTCTCGTTCCTTGTGAAGAAAAAATTCATAGGAACTGGTCTTGAAAGTATCAAGACTCAGTAAGTTAGTTATTTCAATTGGTAATTCCCTCCAAAGTCGGATAGCGGATACCACAAAAGAGTGTTCATAGACTAAGCTGGTGAAGTTTGGGATTTTGAAATTATTGTTATATTTGGCGGCTATTCTTTCAGATCTTCTGATATCTGGTGGTTCATCCACAAAGAGATTTCTTAAGTATTTAGGTGCACAAGTTTTGAGGAGTTTATATAAAAAACAAGCCAGATAGTAACGTCTTTTAGATTTGATCGTTAACCAATTTAGTGATTGTCTATATGGAGTAATATGCTCGTCACGCCTTAAGTTGTAGATAAATCTGATAGAGTTATTTGTAAGACGTTGTAATTTATAATCTAGCTTTTTTGATGAATCAATTAGAACTAAAGAACAGTAATCAATGATTGGATTTATGGTTGCTGTAATGAGAAGTTTGCGCGTAGAAGTTGAGAGAATATTCTTTCTGTGTTTGAGACAGTTTAGTGTGGCATAGACCTTCCTTGTAATATGAGCTACATGAACATCCCAAGAGAGATTATTAGTCAGGTGAATTCCAAGATGTTTTGTTGTGTTCACATAGGGTATAATGTTGCCATCAATAATAATTTGAGGGAGGTTGCAGCTGTCAAGAAGTCTGAGTTAATCTCAAAACTAATTCATATTTGTGTCAAAAATTAGCGGGAAATTGCAGGTGTGGCCTTTCGGGTCAACCGTTTTCCTATTTTTTTTTATTTTATATTGTTTAATTTATTAATTTCTTGTAAAAACTTTATTGTCATATACATAACTTTGTTGTACGCTGAGGAAAAAATTTTTTTTTTAAAGAAAATGAGCAATTTTGTAATAATAAATTAATTTGTTAATAATTTATTTTCTTAGCTGAAGAAATAAAAATCTCTTAGTAACTTTCTTGTAGAAATAATTTTTCTTTATTTGAAAATAAAATTTATAAATTACACATCACAATTTATTAATAAAAAAAACTGTACTTTTACTTGCGACCTATGCAAAAATTTCGCAAATTATAGTGATAAAATACAACTGTTAAAAAATAATCTTTCATTAATAAATAATTGCATTTATTTATTTCCAAATTTTTCATTTTGAAAATATCATCTTCAATAAAATTAATTTTGTGTCTATTTAAATTTCTAAATGACAAGAAATTGTCTGTTATTAAATTTTTTACCAAAATTTTTTGTATTCTTCATTTTTTCTTCAATTGAAATAAATAATAATGTACAATTTCCCATAAAAAATTATTTTATAAAATAAATTTCAAACAAAAAACTAAATATTCCTCAACCTATAATTATAACCATAACAATAATCACAAAAAAAAATTTTACGAATTTAGGACACGATAAAAAGAACAAAACTGACGTAATGTAAAATCACCATTGACGTCATTCACTTTCTTATAATGATGAATCCGGAGGTTGTTGAAAAATAGAATACATAGGTGGGCAACTTTCGCTTTTATGACTTCATTTGTTGATTAACCCGCATTGAATGTTAATAACTAAAACGAAAGCAATCACGTCTTCCGATAATGATTTTTTAATATTAATCACCTGCATTAAAGTAAATAATTCACCTGTTACAATATATTAGTTGCAGATCATAACGGAGCTAATATGAAGACATCCAAGAATTCTATATATATCAAACGCGCGTGAATTAGAGCATTAAAGTTCCAATAAAAATTATTTCTTTTGAATTTATTGTTTTATATTAGATTGATCATGATCGGTCTACAAATTACAATCTTTTTTGTTTTAAGCCTCAACAATATAAATTCTATAAGAGTTTTCACGATAACTATTTTCATTGTTATGTTAAAAATAATATAATTCAACGTAACGAGAACAAAAGAAATTTTTTAACATTAGAATTTAAACTCTATAAAAGTGCGTATTAAGTATAGTATTTTTTTTTTTTTTATTTACTCAGTTGGAAATAAAAATTCTGGTGTAAAATGTTGGACGGAAGAAAAAGAGGAACAAAGGCTTCAAGATCCGTGTGAAAGCCGGAGACATGAATGGTCTCTGACGTCAAACCATCTAAGCGGAGAAAAATTGCGCAATTTCACCATTCAATATTATTCACTGAAATTTCCACAACATTATTTTTATTTTCTCCCGAAAATTAATGTGCATAAATAAAAAAAATTATACTAATCATAAAATAGCTTGTTTTATCTTATGACTTGTGACGCACTTTCGAGAGTTTAGAAATTTTTATTTAAATTAATTAGTTCTGTTACTAATTTTTATAATCGATAATTAGACGAGTTTATATATTATTACATCCATTCATTTGTGTTTAGAACCGTCAATGGAGTTAATGTCTTTAACTTTCAATTTAATAACGGACCTTTATAGTTGTTGGTCTTTTCTTTTATAGAATAATTCGAACGTAAAATCAATCAATAAACTTATGAATTAAACCATTGGAATTTATAAAAGTAAAAATTGTTACAAATTTTTTATTCTACAGTAAAATATTATAGTGTTTTTTATTTTGTTATAACTTTCTTTGGTATTTAAAAATAATAATAAATATTGATAATAAAAATCCACAATTTAAAAAAGTTTGAAGTATTCTCGAAGAAAAAAAAATTTATTCATAAGTAGATGTAATTTCTTAAAGTGCAATTACTAATATTTGAGGAATAGAAATTTAAGTTAAGCAATAGTATACTAGTAACCTCGCAGTCACTGCGTGACTGCCATTTGTGGACTATAAATAAATAAAATTTTGCTTTATTAAATAATTACTTTTATTAAATTGCACTGTACTTTCTTAAATATTGGCGATTTTAAAGATATAAGCTCATCTCGATGTTACACTCATCAAGAGCTTTCATTTGAGTACCCACATGCATTTTGATATATATATATATATATATATATATATATATATATATAATATGTATAAATATATGAAAAATTGATGTGGATACTCAAATGAAAGGTCTCGATGAGTGTAAGATCGGGATGAGCTTATATCTTTAAAAATGTCAATAGTTCATAAGATATTTGTTAAATTGCACTGTAATTTCTTAACTATTGACGTTTTTAAAGATATAAGCTCATCCCGATGTTACACTCATCAAGAGCTTTCATTTGAGTACCCACATGTATTTTGATATATTTTTCATATATACATATATATAATATATATAAATATATGAAAAATTGATGTGGATACTCAAATGAAAGGTCTCAATAAGTGTAATGTCGGGGTGAGCTTATATCTTTAAAGATGTTGATAGTTCACAAGATATTTGTTAAATTGCACTGTAATTTCTTAACTATTGACGTTTTTAAAGATATAAGCTCATCCCGATGTTACACTCATCAAGAGCTTTCATTTGAGTACCCACATGTATTTTGATATATTTTTCATATATACATATATATAATATATATAAATATATGAAAAATAGATGTGGATACTCAAATGAAAGGTCTCGATAAGTGTAATCTCGGAGTGGGCTTATATCTTGAAAGGTGTTGATAGTTCACAAGATATTTGTTAAATTGCACTGTACTTTCTTAACTATTTACGTTTTCAAAGATATAAGCTCATCCTGACGTTACACTCATCAAGAGCTTTCATTTGAGTACCCACATGCATTTTGATATATTTTTCTTATATACATTTATATAATATATATAAATATATAAAATATATGAAAAATTGATGTGGGTACTCAAATGAAAGGTCTTGATGAGTGTAATGTCGGGGTGAGCTTATATCTTTAAAAATATCAATAGTTCACAAGATACAAGGTCATTTCTTAATTATGTATCTAGTGATAGAGTATTCTCGAATGCAGCCTAAATACTTATCATAATAAATTGATTATCGGTGAGAATGATATGAAACCTTGAAAAGGCACAAGTTCAAGTCAAGACCTTTGCAATGACACTAAGTTTCACTAAAAATCCCGATTTTATCATATGACATTCCTGGTAACAAAACTTTTCTTATTTTCTTAATAATATTGATTTACAGCAAGTAAGATGCATGTAAGAGGTATATTATTTGTGTAGTATTTCCTTGAGATTGCATTGCCAAAAAATTTTTTCATACAATACAATCAGCTGTTCCGATTTGAAAACTTTAAAAAAAAAATTAAAACTTGAATTAAATAACTTGAGACTTAATTTTCAAGTTTTAAAATTGAAATTTATAAGATTTATAAATTTTTTACATTAAATTGACGTGTTCAAAACGTTCGAAGATCTATTAAATAGAAGAAATATGAAATTGATCTATTGAACGGTACTTAAATACTCTATCTGCACTGTTCTGCAAGTAAAAATGTTAGGCTACTTTACGCCACCTATCGACTAAAATAGAACTATTCACAATAAATAAAATTTTATTTTATTTTAAATTACGAAAATTGTTAAATAATGTTAAGATTCTGTAAAAAATAATGAAATATTTTTTTCTCTAACTTTGAACGATAAATTTACAGCCTTATTTCCAGTAAAATTTTTCTTGAATTTTTTTTTTGTGTCTAATATAAGCCGAAAAAATTAAATACCCATTTGAAGTTTCAAATAATCATAATCAAAATTTCTGTAAATAGCTATTAAGATTCTAATGTATTTTTCTTATAGCTTATACCTATTGTTTTCTTTTATATATGTATATTAAAAGGGGTGACACGCGTTAATATCCCCGGACAAAATATCCCCGACAAAATATCCCCGACAAAATATCCCCGCGTTTTTGTTGGTTTAATTTTGAATAAATACACAAACACATTAAAAAAATAATGTTAAGATTAATTTTCAAATTATTATTGATGAATTTTTATATTTTTAAGAATTTTTTCCGGGGATATTTTGTCCGGGGATATTAACGGACGTAACCATTAAAAGGATACCACCATATATTAGTGTAAGCTGTTGAGCTTTGTATAAGAAAATAAATAAATAAATAAAAATAATTTTATCATCGATTTAATCAAGCAACCTAATTATTAAAAAAAAAAATTATTCTTCTCTCAGTGAATTGATTTACGACTTCTGATTCATCGAGAAAATTCTAAAATACTTTCCTTAAAGAATTTTCGACTTTCGCCGATCAACATAAACTAAAGGTATGATTTCCGTTATATCAACGTTCTCCTTTTTTTAATTTAAGTACAATAATATACTTGATAATTCACCATGCGTTTATAATTTGCAATAATGTCATATGTAGATGTACACTCACATTTTATATGATTAAGATTAAAAAGATTTACAAATTTTTTTTTCTAATATACAGGATTTATAACGGGTATATCTTTATCGTAAATTGGGTTTGATATTTTTTCAGCGAAAGTCATTTATGATTTAAATAATTGAGAGAGTAAGGAAAATTTTGTGACGAGCATATTATTATTTTTAAAGGAATTTTTTTAGTTTAATTTGGTATCATCAGAAAGGTCTTGATAAGAATTAGTGCCGTTTAGTTTTATATATTTTTTAGTATTCAATTTTTTATGTCAAGTTTTTGGAGGAGTTTTTAATAGTTTGTTGGTTCTATAAATTTGTTCGGTTACATTTGTCCATTAAATTATTTGCAATTGATCCTGTGATAGCACTATTATTTTTAAAATTTATTTAAAATGTACTCGAAATAAAAAATAAAAAAAACTGATATTAAATAAAATATATAGAATAATTGGTTGTAAAATAAAAATGACGAGTGGGACAATGGTAATCGTGGGTTTTTGGTGAAAGCTAAACGACATGGTTCAAGTGAAAGAGGGAAAGGGTAATGTTTAAAACGGAGAAAGATATTAAGAAATAAGAAAGACGGAATGATCAAGAGGGGAGAGTATATAAGTAGAGTTTCATTTCCTACAAGCTCACAACCACGAGCACAAACTTATTATCAATTGTTAGTTATTAATTAAATTTATTTAAAAATAAAATTCAAAGTGTCAAAAAATTCGTTTTTCTTTTCCTAATTTATTTTAATAAATTGAAAGTGAGTGTGTGCCATTTAGGATTAATTATCAGCAATAAAAGGTTTGTGAGCTTATTAAAATTACGTGATGTGACACAAGTGTTCTTTGATAATTGTGCTGCAATTGATATATTTTAAAATTAATATACTTGTGATTTTTAATGATATTGAAATGTGTTATTAAAATCATTATATTGCACGCCTCATAAGCGAAGCGTTGAGGTAGTGCTCTACTCTCAACATGCCAAAAAAAGCAGTTTTCTCGAAACTGAAATTGATTTTTTTTTTACTTATATCGCACTTACAGAATAATATGAGTGCACTTATATCAAGTCAAATAATCTGTCAGGCACATAAAATATATTTCAATAACAATTATTTTGTTTAACATAGTAAATAACAACATTAAAAATAATCTTTCCTGGACGTCCGTGTGTCTGTGTTTATGGATCCGTGCATGTGGCAGGAAAATTGCTCGAAAAAATAATCCTACCGGAATAATTTTTTTTTATCATCTAAAGTAATACACTAAGGACTTTCTCAATTAATATGACTGTTCAATTCACTGACGTTTAATTATTATTTATAAAAAACTAAGATACGACTGTGTATTTGTATATCTATACATAAATTTTATTATAGTATTTTTTTTTCTCACCTTAGAATTATTGCGCTACTAAACCATAGCAGAGTTTTCTGTTTTTTATATTTTATTTTAATCAATTTTATTGTGGAAAATGGAATTATAAGACGTACACTTTTAGATTTTCCAAACATTTTAAAAGTTTATCATTGCACGCCTCATAAGCGACGCGCTTAAAATTTTAAACAATTTTATTTCTTAGCTGAAGAAATAAAAAATAATTGCACTGATAAAAGGATTTGTTTATATTTACTAAACTTTATTGACTGTTAATAAATGATTTTTTAACATCATATGATTTAATAAATAGATAGATAGATAGATAGATATATTTATTTATGCCAAAGCCTTAACTGGCCAGATGGCAAAAGAAAAGTTTACATTATATTAAAATATTTTACATATTTGATGCTTAATTTAACGATATTTTATAACTTAATAAAAACTTAACTTAATATATATTTTGACAGAGTAAAAGAAGAATATAATTTAACAATACAGATTGAAGAATAACTTAAGATTTAAGTAACATTTTTGTTTGATTACATAGTTTTTGTTGATTTAACTGAATTTAACAGACAATTTTTAAATATCAAGTTCGAAGAGGTAATGAAAGGTTTTATTCTTAAAAATATTAATACTAGGCGCTTTGACTAGATCCTCTGACAACTCTTCCCAAAGACGAATGCAGCTAACAACAAAAGAAGATTCATAAACAGTCGAGGTAAAATTTGGTACTTTAAAATTTATAAAATTCCTTTTTGCTGCCAGTCTTTCAGAGCGTCTAGTATCTAAGTCTTCAATAAATAACTCACGCAAGTAAAGAGGTTGACCTATGCTTAACAGTTTATAAAAGTAACATGCTAAGAAATAGATTTGACGTTTACTTATGGATAGCCATCCAAGCTCTCGCCTAAATGGTGTAATATGCTCGTCCCGCTTTAGATTGTAAATAAAACGAATTGCTGAGTTTAGTGCATTAATAGTTAATAAATTATTTATTAAATACAATTTATTAAATGTTAATAAATATTTGTTAACAAATATTTATTAACAGTTAATAAGTAATTTATTAAGTACAAATTATTAACTGTTAATAAATATTTATTAATGGTTAATGAATATTTGTTAACTGTTAACAAATATTTATTTAAAATAAAAAGCAAAAATAGCAATTTTCTTTTGACACTTTTTATAACTATATAGCTGGAATACATGATAATAATTAAATTCACTAAATAAATTAACGTTTTTAATATTTAAAAATATAAAAGATATTTATGAGCTGTGATAGAATTTGGTATTTTACAATAAACGTTATTATAATGTAATACAATTAATGCAAATAATTTATAAAGATGGTTTTTGTTTATAAGCAATCTTTATATCATATGACATTGCAAGCGAAACAAATTCACTCAACAAAATATTTATTAATTATTAATAAATATTTGTTAACTATTAATAAATACTTATTGACTATTAATAAATGTACTTTTCTCCCAAATAAATATTTATTGAATGTTAAAAAATATTTATTAAAATTGAATAAATTAAATAATTGTCTTCAAATAAATTAAATTATTAATAGTTAATAAGTCCTTCTATTAGTGTTCACTGATAGAAAAATTTGTTAATATTTAATAAGCTTTATTAACTGTTAATAAATGATTTTTTAACATCATAGGATTTAATAAATATTCATTAACAGTTAATAAATTATTTATTAAAAGTTAATAAATATTTGTTAACAAATATTTATTAACAGTTAATAAGTAATTTATTAAGTACAATTTATTAACTGTTAATAAATATTTATTAATGGTTAATGAATATTTGTTAACTGTTAACAAATATTTATTTAAAATAAAAAGCAAAAATAGCAATTTTCTTTTGACACTTTTTATAACTATATAGCTGGAATACATGATAATAATTAAATTCACTAAATAAATTAACGTTTTTAATATTTAAAAATATAAAAGATATTTATGAGCTGTGATAGAATTTGCTATTTTACCATAGATGTTATTATAATGTAATACAATTAATGCAAATAATTTATAAAGATGGTTTTTGTTTATAAGCAATCTTTATATCATATGACATTGCAAGCGGAACAAATTCACTCAACAAAATATTTATTAACTGTTAATAAATATTCGTTAACTATTAATAAATACTTATTAACTATTAATAAATGTACTTTTCTCCCAAATAAATATTTATTGAATGTTAAAAAATATTTATTAAAATTGAATAAATTAAATTATTAATAGTTAATAAATCCTTCTAATTTTATTTTAATAAATTTTATAGTACAAAATTAGATTATGAGGCGAGCACTTTAAAATTTTCCAAACTTTTTTTCATATGATATCAAGAAAAGAAAAATAACAATTGTAAATATTAATTATAGGATTGTAAAACAAGTTTTGAATTGTTATTGTATAGACGCGAGACAAATCCCATTGAAATCTCTCCTTGCTTCTATATACGCATCTGAAAGGTAAAAGGGTATGTGGGGTAGCGAGTCAGTGTGTCAACGTTCTCACATCTCTCTCCTCGTGTCTTCTTTTTTACTCTTCGACTTATAAGAATAAGGCCGTGTGGATCAAGATTAAATTTATATTTATATTTATATCATCATTTATTAGTATAATTTACCAATAAAATTGATCATTATTTATTTTAATATTTTTTAACCGAAAAAATAAAATTCTTTTTTGTTTTAAATTGCAAGAGTTCCACATATCCAACTTTCGCAAGTTTCCTCTAATTTTCTCCGGTACATTCTATCGTCTAGCGCTAATTTTTCGCTTTCTGGTTTGTCTTCAGAAGTAAACTATCACGCGACATATTTCCTGTTGAATTTTCATCATATTTTTTATTTTTACATTTTATTTTATTTATATAAATATTGAATAATAGAAAAATTGCAATAATAAAAAATAAAATTAATTTAATTCAAGAGAAAAATTTAATGCATGTTATAATAATTAAAACATTAAAAACATTTTGAATTATTATTATTATATTTTAATAAATTTAGTTTTTTGTTATTTAAAAAAATTTTTTTTTAATTTAAAATCACAATTGCAAAGTTTAGATTTTTATTGACTAATAAAAATAAATTTTACGCTTAAAAATTTATAATGTCTTTTTATTTCATAAATAACTATAATTAGCTAGATTTAAAATTAAAGGTAATATTTTATCAATTGCCGAATTATTTCAAGCTTTTTTTATAATGAAAAATATTATTTTTACATTAGCATTATATTGAGTAGTAATAATTCAAAATAAATAAATTTTGCTCATAAAAAAAAAATTTTAAAGCAAAAAAATGATTTCGAAGATCATTTTAAATAAAACAGAAAATTTATTAAATTAAAAATATTTTTTTTTGGCTTAAATGAATTTTTTTAGGTTCAAAAATTTTTCTGCTAGATTTAAAAAAATTAAAATTTGTCAAAATAATTTTTTTTGAATTCAAATATTTTATTTAAAAAAATATTTCATAAAATTAAAGCTTTAAATTTATTACAAAAAAAAAAAATAATAAAAAAATGAATTTGAAATAAAACAGAAAATTTATTAAATAAAAAAAATTTTTTTTAGCTTAAATGAATTTTTTCCGGTTTAAAAATTTTTTTGTTAGATTTAAAAAAATTAAAATTTATCAAAATAATTTTTTTTTAATCAAAATATTTCATAAAATTAAAGCTCGAATTTATTAGAAAAAAAAAAAACTAATAAAAAAATTAATTTAAAATAAAACAGAAAATTTATTAACTAAAAAAAATTATTTTGATAAATTTTAATTTTTTTAAATCTAACAAAAAAATTTTTAAACCGGAAAAAATTCATTTAAGCTAAAAAAAATTTTTTTTTAATCAAATTATTTTATCAGTAATTAAAAAAAATATTTCATAAAATTAAAGCTTCAAATTTATTTAAAAAAAAAAATTAATTTTAAATAAAACAGAAAATTTATTAAATAAAAAAAATATTTTTTTTGGCTTAAATGAAATTTTTTCGGTTCAAAAATTTTTCGGCTAGATTTAAAATAATTGAAATTTTCAATTTTTTTAACTAAATTACTTTACAAGTGTTTATTAGTAAAAATAATTGATAAAATTACATCATTGTCTAAACTAACAATTAATCATTCAATTTTCTCTAAAAAATTAATAATACAAAAATTCAATAAAATTTTATCTGATCATATATAATAATATTATTTTCCGGAAAAAAAACACCTTAAATATCTCCTTTGTTTCAATATTTAGTTTCAATTTCATTTAAAATTATAACGGTACTTGAGGTATAATATAATACGCCCTACCATAAAATTACACATACACATGATTCACTTTCACATTTACGAGAAAATAAACACGGATCAAGCACTGGATCGTATCCGGATGTCTCGGGGTTTCACCTGGTATACGATATAATATGTCCAGTAGGAATAACGGTATACTTCAATTACGTCACGAGTGCACCTGTCGTGCACTGAGAGGGTAAATAAAAAGTCCGCGGCATTCGCAATTTATAAATATATAAATAAGCTCACAAAAACGTTACTCTACATATAATTAGAAAAAAATTATAATAAATACACACAAAAAGTAACAGTCATCGTAGGAAAAAATAAATTAGATGCCTGATAAAATGTAGGTCTTACAGAATTTAATATCTATTCGTGGACCCACATCATCACTGAGTTTCTCTTTACATATTGAACATTCTGTTTACTCGAAACTCATTAGTCATATCAAATGTGACAAAAACTTTTCTTATTACTTATTATTATTATTATTATTATTATTATAACTATGCCCGTATATTTTTTTATTAATTCTTTAAATAAACTTGTTTACTAATTGTTCAATTATCCTTTATTTTCGCTTTTAAATTTTTATTTTAATGTAAATTTTGTTTAATATTTTACTAATTTAAAGCTCTATAAATTTTTTATTTTTTATTATGAATATTTCACTAATTAATAAAGTCAGTAATTATTTTAAATTTAACAATTTTAAACTCGAAAAAAAATTGAATTTTATTTTTGATAGTAATTATAAAGATTTTTTTTAGCTTATCAATTTTTTCTCTTATAGTAGAAAATTAAAACTGTAATCAAAAATAAATTTTTCGAATCGGTCAATTTTTCGTAGAGTTGAAGCTATTCATGTGATATTACCAAATTTTTTATTAAAAATTAATGCATGAACTATTTGTTGTAAAAAGATTGAGTCTTACTCATTTAGTTAGTTAATTTTATCTCTAAATTACTTTTTATAAACATTTTGATTACTTTTTATTAAGTTAGGACCCTCGGTTAGAGATTTACCGTTCAGAATTTTATGAAATTTGACGTATTAGTAAATTATAGCAAGATAATAAGCCCACTAAATTTTAGAAAAGCTCAAGAGAATCACTCAAAAAATATTTACCATTTAAAATTTTAGAGTTAAGCATTGTCTTATGAAAAATTGCAGTTTTTATTTTATTTTACAAAAAGTTACCTTCAGATTTCAATAAAAATTTAGGTGATGAAAATAAATGACATATTAAATATTTTGCGTAATTAAAAGTACAGATTCAGAGCATGTGATTGTAATAATTAATAAAAAACTTTGAAAATTCATCTCTGACTCACTTTTTTCAGTGCAACTTTGCATAAAAAAATCAACTACTCAAATTAAATAAGACTTTGTAAGAGGCATTTTACACTTGTGGTATCTGCACTGATAGAAGGATTCATTAACTATTAATAATTTAATTTATTTGAAGACAATTATTTAATTTATTAAATTTTTATAAATATTTTTTAACATTCAATAAATATTTATTTGGGAGGAAAGTACATTTATTAATAGTTAATAAGTACACGGGAAAAAATTTCTGGGAAAAATTACGATACAACTATTGTAAAGCTGGACTATACTTTTATTACTATTAATTGTCAAATATTTTAAAAGAAAAAATACTATTTATTCATGAAAAAATACGATATTACTATTGTAAAAAGTAAGAGATGAAAATTTCCAGTGCTGCCTCTGTATCTATCCAATAGAACTATAGCAAATTTTACAATAGTTGAATTGGAATGTTTCTCAATTAATGTGAGTGATGGCCGTGCACAGCTCTAGACTCCGAGTTTATGTAAATGTTAAAGGATGTGGGTCTTAGTTTACCTCGGATAGCGTAAAGGGAGAGTCTCTGGCTGCCAACACAGAGTTCTGGGTTCGAATCCCAGATAGCACGAAAAAGTCGGCTTCTTTTTTCGATTACTGTACAGGTACCAATTAGTCCAACCTTCTATCTCTCTCCCTCCCTAATATTTCTTTTAAAAAAACCAACTGTGAATTTTTACAATAGTTGAATTGTAAAGTTCACAAACACATATTGTATAATTTGCTCTATAGTATTCGACTTTTTAGAACTCTTGCTAGTCTTATTTGTTGGATAAAATTTACAATAGTAGATCGTAAAAATTACTAAATGAGAAGTATAGTCTACCGTTACTATTTTATTTAGTAAAAATTACAATTGTAAAATAGTAAAAACTCCTTCAATTTTCTTTCCGTGTATTTATTAATAGTTAACGAATATTTATTAACAGTTAATAAATATTTTTTTGAGTGAATTTGTTTCGCTTGCAATGTCATATGATATCAAGATTACTTATAAACAAAAATCAGCTTTATAAATTATTTGCATTAATTATATTACATTATAATAACGTTTATTGTAAAATACCAAATTCTATCACAGCTCATAAATATCTTTTATATTTTAAAATATTAAAAACGTTAATTTATTTAGTGAATTTTATTATTATCATATATTCCAGCTATAGAGTTATAAAAAGTGTGAAAAGGAAATTGCTATTTTTGCTTTTTATTTTAAATAAATATTTGTTAACAGTTAATAAATTGTACTTAATAAATTACTTATTAACTGTTAATAAATATTTGTTAACTGTTAACAAATACTTATTACCATTTAATAAATAGTATTTAATGAATAATTTATTAACTGTTAATAAATATTTATTAAATCCTATGATGTTAAAAAATCATTTATTAACAGTTAGTAAAGCTTAGTAAATATAAAAAAAAATCCTTCTAAGTGCAATAATTCTTTTATTTTTTCCGCTAAGAAATAAAATTTTAAACAAATTAATTGCTTAGTTTTTTTTAAATAAATTATTTCTCTCAGTGTATATTAACATGTGTTAAAAAACTAAATTTTTTCACTCTCTGATTTTCAAATCCACACAAAGTAGTCAAATTTTTAAAACTTCCTGAAAATTTGTAAATTTAATCTACGTAGCCTAATAATTAATAAAAAAAATAAAAAACAGTAGGTTTCCGGGATATTTAATCAAATAATTAGGTTTAAAAATTTTAATTTTTACATGTAGGTAAATGGAGATTCCACCAGCCGTTTATTTGATTAAGAATTTAATGCAATTAACGATTTAAAAAAAATTTTATTTTCATTGAATTTGATTGAAAAAATAATAAGCTTTCGATTAAAACAATAAAAAAAGTAGCTTTCCGAACGTATTACGGAGATATTTTATATTTTTTATGAAAAATCACTCAGAACTTCCATTCTTTAAAGTCTTGTATTTGACTTGGCAACACCGCTTGCGCAGTTACTCGGCGCATAAGTAACCGCGGTTTTTTAAATGCTAGAAGATCTTAGTCATTTTAGTTAGACAGTGAACATAAATAAATTTCAAGATTAGGGACTTCTTTTTGTGTTGTCAAGTGTATACCGGTAATTCAGAGTGCTATATTTTTTATTAGCCAATGAAATGTTAATAATTATTTAATGAGTAAATTTTTCGGAAATTCCCTCAAGAATGTTATTAATTAATTTAAAAATTAATTTTAAAATGCATAACAAAAGTATTTCTACGTATTTTTTTTAAAAGATATTCTTCATATTATGGTACTTGGATCTCCTAAAAACCTAAACTAACATTTCGGCTGACCAATTTCAAAACACAGTAACTAACATTTAAAAATTTTTTTCAATTTTTCTTATTAAAAAAAAGTTTGCCCACCAAATTGATGAAAAATTTGATTTGTGAATAGAAAATACTTGAATATGAATATTTTTAAGAAAAAATATTTGAAATTGAGGTCTAAATGTTATAAAAAAAAATGCAACAATACTAGAAAAAATCAGGTGTAAAAATTTTGCAGTTACTGTGTTTTAAAATTGAGCAGCCGATTTTTCAAAAAAAAATAATAGACAGTTTAATTAAAAGTGTGTAATTATTTAAAATAGTTGTAAATCATTAGAGAGAAAACAAAAATTAGAGTAATTGTGATTAAAGACACTGAACTTAATCTTACCGTGAATCTAAAACTTTCTCAGTTCCATAAATCTAATTTAAGTCCATCACTTTTCCATTTTAACTTTTTTTATCATTATAAAAAAAGCCATAAAACGTTTTACCGCATTATTGAGTCTTAACTAGAATAAGAATGATATTTTAATCCTGATGAGTCACAATGTGGATAATTACTTTCTTGTTCCAAACAAACAAACTGCCGGTCACGATTTTTTGTCACTGAAAATCGAAAGAGTGAAGGTCGCAACAAGCAAGAATAAATATAACGTTTACTTAAAATATATTAAAAAAAAAAAAAAAACCGTCACGGTGTAAAATTTGAAATTCAGGTATTGAGAACAAATTTTAGGAATTGGGTCTCTAATCTTTCTCTTTTCGAATTCTTTAATTTCGTCTTTGGTGAAACATTCTGATCACTTCCGCATGAGAAATCAAGACTCATAGGCCTTGAACTCATTTATTCGTCTTTGGGAGATATTTTGGGGCGCTTTCTCCTATCCCGATAGTCCAAGCTTCATCTGAGAGAGTAGTCAATTATTAATACGATATCCGATTTAAATCATTCATAAAATTTCGATGGAAATTTTTATTAGTATTTTTAACTTCCCGCTAAGAAAATCGTAGATTTTCAAAATTCGGGAAGTTATTGGTTTCACCCCGTTTTGCGAAAATCGAGTTTTCATCAGATCTCGACGTTTTAAGGTCACAGGAAGCTTTCCTGACTATTTCCGCGATGGTGTCCATGCGGCTGTGTGTGTGTGTGTGTGTGTGTGTAAACTTCTTATCTTTTGAACGGCTTGACCGATCGGATCAAAATAGGTGGCGATCTAAAGAGTATCATTGCCATTAAATTTCGTGAAAATTTGAATCAATTCGGTTCGCTAGATTTTGAGAAATCTCAAAAATAAAATTTTCAAAAAATCGTTTTTTTGGAATAATTTCTAAACGGTTGCTCCGATCAATTCCAAAAACTATTCCGCTCTTAAATTTAAAAAACCACGTCGATTGCCACCAGTCCCGTCAAAATCGGTTGATTCGTTCGAGAATTATCAAAAACGAAAAATTTCCAAAAAAAGCGTTTTTTTGGAATTACTTCGAAATTTCCCGTTCGATCGATTTAAAATTAAAAATCCGTTATAAGGTTTCAAAAACTGCGTCGAATGCTACCAACCGCGTAAAAATGGGTTCATTCATTCAAAAGTTATTGCGGTTTGAAAATTCAAAAAATAGTGTTTTATCAAACTTCTATCAGACTTTTGAGCGCGAAGAGCTCAAAAGTATAAAGAAGCTATCTCTTTGAGCTCGGAGAACTCAAAATAACACAGAAATTGTACTTTTGAGCTCGAAGAGCTCAAAAACAAAATAAGTGAAATGTTGAGCATTTAGGTATGGAGTTAGCGGGAAGTTGCAGGGATGGCCTTTAGGGTCAACCGATTTCCTAATTTTTTTTATTTGGATTATCAAGATCTTAAGTGTAACAGTAGCTTATAAACCAATTGTGTATAAAAAAGAGGCCGAGAAAGTCCGATTATAATTTGATTTTAATCTTTAAGAGTCTTATTATGTTTGTTATCTATTCAAGTGTCAGTTAAAAGATGTTAATAATGATGTTTAAATAACAAGTCACATTTATATAATAGGTCTTTCAATGCAGTAAAGTATGTTGTGAGGTATTTAAATTTTATTTAAATTTAATCTTGGGAAGAAATTGTTCGGAAGTTTTATAAAGCTCTCAAAAAATTTTTTTCTATTTAAATATTAAATTAAAAAAATTATAGAAAAGTTTATAGAATTTTTTAATTATTATAAAGTTATAATCAAGTATTAAATAAATTGCTTAAATTAATTACTAAATAAATTAATTAATAAAATTTTTGAGGAAATTTCCGAAAAATTTACTCATTAAATAATTATCTATATTATTAAGAAAATAAGCAAAGTTTTATGGCCAGTGTTTTTGTATGATAAAATGGGTTTTTGTGGTTAAATTTGGTATCGTTGGAAAAGACGACGCACAGTTGTGTCTTTTCATGGTTTCATATCATTCTCGTCAATAGTCAATTTATGATGATGAGTATTTAGGCTGCATTCAAAAATGCTCTATCTCTAGATATATAATTAAGAAATAACCTTGTATCTTGTGAACTATTGACATTTTTAAATATATAAGCTTATTCCGATGTTATACTCATCGAGACCTTTTATTTGAGTACCCACATCAATTTTTCATATATTTTATATATTTATATATATATGTATATATGAAAAATATATCAAAATGCATGTGGGTACTCAAATGAAAGCTCTCGATGAGTGTAACATCGGTATGAGCTTATATCTTCGAAAACGTCAATAGTTAAGAAACTACAGTGCAATTTAAGAAATATCTTGTGAACTATTGACATTTTTAAAGACATAAGCTCATTCCGATGTTACACTCATCAAGACCTTTCATTCGAGTACCCACATCAATTTTTCATATATTTTATATATTTATATATATGTATATATGAAAAATATATCAAAATGCATGTGGGTACTCAAATGAAAGCTCTTGATAAGTGTAACTTCGGGATGAACTTATATCTTTAAAAACGTCAATAGTTAAAAAAGTACAATGCAATTTAACAAAATGCATTATTTAATAAAGCAAAATTTCATTTATTTATAGTTCACAGGCCACAGCAGTCACATAGTGACTGCAAGATTGCTAGTTAACATTTAATTGACTAATAAAAAATATAGCACTCTAAATTACCGGTATACACTTGACAACACCGCAAAAGTTCCCTAATCTTAAAATTTATTTATGTTTACTGTCTAACTAAAATGACCAAGATCTTGTAGCATTTAAAAAACCGCGGTTACTTACGCGCCAGGTAACTGCGCAAGCGGTGTTGCCAAGTCAAATCCAAGACTTTAAAGAACGAATGTTCCGAGTGATTTTTCATAAAAAATATAAAATATCTCCGTAATACGTTCGGAAAGCTACTTTTTTTATTGTTTCAATCGATAGCTTATAATTTTTTCAATCAAACTCAATGAAAATAAAATTTTTTTTAAATCGTTAATTGCATTAAATTCTTAATCAAATAAATGGCTGGTGGAATCTCCATTTACCTACATGTAAAAATTAAAATTTTTAAACCTAATTATTTGATTAAATATCCCGGAAACCTACTGTTTTTTATTTTTTTTATTAATTATTAGGCTACGTAAATTGAATTTACAAATTTTCAGGAAATTTCAAAAATTTGATTACTTCGCGTGGATTTCTTTAAATTTACCAAATTCTTTATAAGTCTTATTCAACTTTGTAAAAATAATGTTTGATTTAAATAAATCAAATAAACACTTCCCGTATTTTTTCTATTAGATAAAAATTATTAAAATTTGTTAAAAAGTTTTTAGTTTTTTTTCTAAAAATATAGCCAATTTTCATTTTTGTTTTACTTTAAAATAAAATTATAAATAATTTTATTGAAAAAACAAAATTTTTGATACTATTATTAAAAATTCAAAAATAAAAAATAAAGTAGAAAAAAATTTACACTTTATAAGAAAAATTAATAAAAAACAAAAATATTTATCAATGAAAAATTTCAAGTGAGTTAATAAAAATTTTAAAAGTTAAAACAAATTATCATAACATGAATACTGAATAAAAGCAGATAATAAGCATAAAAATGCCCGAATCTTCATACAATAAAATAAAAGTAAACAATGGATTTTTTTCCTTTGTTTTCCTGCAAGTCACTTATTTTTTCGGTGAAAGAGAAATTGTTACACTTTAAATTTAAAAATTATATAAATTGCTAAAGTAACTTTTCAATTAAGAAAATAATAACTAAAGTAGTCTTATAGAGCATAGTAAAAAAATATTTACTTGCACTTTCATGCGTTATCTTACAGGTTGTTTCGTTATTTCCACGCTTACTATCACGTTCGGGAGTTACAATAGTTATGCGGGTGTCGCGTAAGGATCTAGGTCATTTCATTTTCATAATATATTTTTATTTTTGCTTATAGTTTTACCGGCAAACTTTTTTAACACACATAATTATCTTATCAATTATTACACTCTCGAGTTAAACATGCGTAATTTGTTTTTTCGAGCTCATTTTTAATTATTTTTACATGAATATATAACAAACCATTAAAAAAAATTTTTCAAAATTATAATTAAAAATAAATCGCATTTTTAAATAATAATACACTAAGTAAAAAAATTTATTTAAATAAAAATTAACAATATGTAATAAAAAAATAATTTGTTTAAAAAATAAAACAATTTTATTTTTTATAAAAAAAAAAACTAAGAAAAATATATATAAAAAATATATAAAATCTATATAAAAATACTAAGAAATATTTTTTAAATACTAAGAAATATTTCTTAAATACTAAGAAATATTTTTTAAATACTAAGAAATTATGTTTAAGAAATGATTTCTTAAATACAAAGAAATCTTCTTAAATACTAAGAAATCCTTCTATCAGCTATAGCTGAAAAAAAATCTAAATTTTTCTCACGGTAATTTTCTTGTTGAAAAAAATTTTTCTAGATTTAGGAAATAGTAAATTTTGAATGAAAATTCGTAAATTGTCTCCACTGTAAATAAATATCGTCTTAAAAAAGTCGTTTGTTTAAAATCTTAAACGTGACACAAACCAAGACTATTTTAAGACGTCAAAATAAAATTCCGAGAGCAGATTTTTGAAATTTGGTTCTCAAATTTGCATGAAAATTAATTTTTAGACGATTCTGCGAGTTTTTAACTGCAACATTTTTAAGTACGATTTTTTTTAATTGAATTTGAAATTATTAAAAAATTGTTAATCGACAATTTTAAGACATTTAAGACGCACTGTTTTAATTAGTCTTTAAAAATTTTTTTAAGATTTTCAGATTATTTTAAGATGAGCTCACAGCGACAGAGCTCTGACACATTATTATGGAACGTCATAAAATAATCTTAAGAAAATTTTAACATAGTCTTAAGAAAATCTTAAAATAGTCTTAAAAAAATCTTAAAAAAATTTTCAGACTGTTTTAAGATGAGCTCACAGCGACAGAGCTCCAAAAAATTATTATAGTGCTTCTTTAAACAGTCTTAAAAAAATTTTTAAAGACTATTTTAAGATGAGTTCACAGCGGCAAAGCCCAGAAACATTAAAACGGAGCGTCTTAAAAAAGTCTTAAAATTGTCGGATAATAATTTTTAAACAATTTCAAATTCAATTTAAAAAGAGCGCACTCTAAAATATTGCAGTCTTAAAGTAGTCTTGGTTTGTATCACGTTTAAGATATTAAACAAACGACATTTTTAAGACGATTTTTTTTAGACAGTCTATATTAAAAATTTTTTTTCATTAAGAAAATTATTGTGAAAAAATTTTATATTTCTTCAGCTAAGAAATAAAATTGTTTTAAATTTTTTAACAACTTAATTTTTACTCCCAAAAATGCCCATTTTATTTAAAATAAATTTTTTCTCAGTGAATTATAATAAATTTTTTATTATTTTTATAATTTATAATATAATTTTATAATTTTTATTAAAAGTTAAATTTAAGTAAAGTCTTTACACAGTAAAAAATTTTGTGTTAAAAATTATGACATTAAAGTTAGCCGTCACTTGAAAATTTTTTGATTTAATTTAACAAAAAAATTGCATGTTTTATTTTTTTCAATATCTACATGTCAATTTTTTAAATAATTTTTTTCGGGTCATATTTTATTTGTTACAAAAATTTTTAAAATGATCAAATATCTGCTCAATTAATTTTCATTAAAAACACTTTTAAATGACTCAAAATTTTTTTACCCCGTTCAAAATTCAAAAATCTCTTCCCGAAAAATTTTAAGTAGTAGTCGGGAAGAAAAGTATCAAAATAAAAGTAAGTTTTTTGATATCACCTGTACGCGCTGTCTGTTAAAAAAAAAAAAAAAAAAAAAAAAGGAATGGAATTAATGTAAAACAAAAAGAGCGGAGAACATAAGGCAGTAGGTGACGTAGGCCGTATGCGGATGATGATCAGTCCGTAAATACATATAAGACTACTGGTATGGGTACGGAGCAGCATAGTGGGGCAATGTTGTTCCTCTACTTTATTCTGCTCTGGGCCTTACCTGAATACTCGTAACTGACGAGGGCGTCAGTAGGTCACTAGGACGCGGCTCTCAGGCTCATCGAAGCCCTCTCGCACGTTCAGTCAGTCCCCGCCGGCCAAGACAATCACTCCGGGCCACAAATCCTCACCCTCGGTCGCCTCGACAATTATCAGGGGTCCGAGTCTTATCGATCGAGGTCAGGCTTTCAATTGTGAAAGAGATCGAACGTGATTTGTTAATTGTTTTTTTTTTTTTTTTGCATTGTGCGGGTGACTAAGTGATTATTTTCGGTTAAATATTCATTTTTTTAATTGCCGCCGTATATGTGAGGTAGATTTTTCTATAGAAAAATTTTTTTTATTGTTACAAGTGATTTTTTTTTACATGTGAAGAACAAAATGTTATTTTTTTAATTATTCATTTAAAAGATCTATTTTTAGCTTTAAATAATTTAACGAGTGACTTATTGACAAATTTACATTTTTATTTAAACTGGGTCAAAAAAATAATTTTTGAAATTTTTAATTTTGAAGAAATTTAAAAATTTTTTTAATTTTTTAATTAAACGTGAATTTATTAAAAAATAATTTTTTTCTTTTTTAGAAATAAATTTTAAAGTTAAAAAAATTTTGTCAATTTTTTTAATTAAACATGAATTTATTAAAAAATAATTTTTAAATATTAGCGACTTAATTTTTAATACAGAAAAAAAATTGTGTAAAAAAAATTTTTTTTTTTCAAAATTAATAATTCAATTTAAATTAAATTATGTAGATATATGCATGACACATTTAATATAAATAAAATAATAGCATTTTGTTCAAAAATTCTCAATGTTTTATAGTGTAACTGATATAACAGTGATTGTGAAAAAATCGCTAAATTAAAAATTGAAAAACACAAGTGACATTAAATAAAAAATTTCCTAAATTTACTGTTAAAATTAAGATTAAAAAAAAAAACAAAGTGATGTTATTAATAAAATAATGTTTTTATTTAATTACAGAAAATCACACACTCATAGGCGATGGAAAGAACACGCAGGACGATACGAAGAACGATGCTAAGTTTATTACTCCCTTTACTACTGATATTTGTGCGTATTTTTTTTTTTTATTAAATAATAATAGTAAATATTGGAGAAAATTAAAATTAACGTCAAATTTTTTTTAATTCGAATTTTAACTATCAAAAATTAAAAATAATACACTGAAAAAAAAAAAAATTGAAAGAATAAGAAATGTGAAAATAAATTAATTTATTGAAAATTTTAAACAATTTTATTTCTTAGCTGAAGAATTAAAAATCTCACAGTAACTTTCTTGCTGAAAAAAATTTTTTTTGACGGGAAAAAAACAAATTTAAATAGACAATTTGTGAATTTTAGTCTAAAATTGTTTTTTCTCGAATCTAGAAAAATTTTTTTCAATAAAAAAGTGAAATTTTTATTTTTTCTGCTTTGTTTAAAATTTTAAACTTGTTAAAATTTAACAATTGTGAAAACTTAAAAATTATTTAAAATTTAAAACAAATTAATTGCTAATTTTTTCTAAAACCAATTTTTTCTTAATATAGATAAATAAATCCTTTTATTTCATTGGTACAAATAGCTTAAAACAAAAAATCATCTATTAATTAATTACGTGGTTAGTGTTACGGTTTGGTAGATCGAAAAAAAATCTTCAGTACAATCTTACTCCGTTACTCATTAAGCTTCTAATTCAATGATCGGCCAATCGTTAAGATCTGCGGAGCGTAGATTTAGCGTATTTTTAACCGCTTTTGTAATACTGCAATTTATTACATTATTACACTATGTCAATAACAATTTTATTTATAATCTAAACTTCCCTCAATTTTATTCCTTCAAAAAATCGAGTTCAAAAATAAAAAAATATTTAAATTTTACATTAAATAAAAATTGATCTTCTTTATACAATTATTTTAAAAATCTATCGGACATTAATAAGATCCAAGTACCTTGCGAGTGTAAAAAATATCTATAAAAAAATAATACGTAGAAATACTTTTGTTATGCATTTTAAAATTGATTTTTAAATTAATTAATAACATTTTTGAGGAAATTTCCGAAAAATTTACTCATTAAATAATTATTAACATTTCATTGGCTAATAAAAAATATAGCACTCTGAATTACCGGTATACACTTGACAACACAAAAAGAAGTCCCTAATCTTGAAATTTATTTATGTTCACTGTCTAACTAAAATGACTAAGATCTTCTAGCATTTAAAAAACCGCGGTTACTTATGCGCCGAGTAACTGCGCAAGCGGTGTTGCCAAGTCAAATACAAGACTTTAAAGAACAGAAGTTCCGAGTGATTTTTCATAAAAAATATAAAATATCTCCGTAATACGTTCGGAAAGCTACTTTTTTTATTGTTTTAATCGAAAGCTTATTATTTTTTCAATCAAATTCAATGAAAATATAGTATATTACACACCTGTGGCAAGAAAATGAAAAACGTCTCAGAACACATATATGTTGCCCGAGGCGAAGCCGAGGTCGACATATATGTGATCTGAGATATTTATTATTTTTTTTGCCCTCCGGGCGGAAAGTGGCAACTTTCGTCCCGCTGCGCTAAACTAAGTTGCCGCTTTCCGCCTTCGTCGGACAAAAAAATAGTATACACTCCTCGGGAAGTAAATAAGAAAGCCTCAGATCACATGTTTGTTGACCTCGGCTTCGCCTCGGCCAACAATTACATGTGATCTGAGACATTTCTTACTTTACTTCCCTAGGTGTGTAATATACTAATTCCTGCCATATGTTTGTATACTATTTTTCTGTCCGACAGAGGCGGAAAGCGGCAATTTCGTTTAGCGCAGCGGGCCGAAAGTTGCCACTTTCCGCCTGGAGGGCAGAAAAAATTTTTTTAATTGTTAATTGTTAATTGCATTAAATTCTTAAACAAATACACGGCTGGTGGATTCTCTATTTACCTACATGTAAAAATTACAATTTTCAAACCTCATTATTTGATTAAATATCCCGGAAATCTACTGTTTTTTAATTTTTTTATTAATTATTAGCCTACGTAGATTGAAACTACAAATTTCCAGGAAGTTTGAAAAATTTGACTACTTTGCTTGGATCTTCATAAAATTAACAATAAAAACTACATAATTTTTTAAATTGGATAATTTAAGTTTAAAATTAGACTAATTGTATGTTAAATAAAATTTAGTAAGATAATAATTAATAAAGAAATCACAATACATATAATATTTACACATACGGCAGTAATATGCGTATAGTAAAAAAGATAATGAGTAGAAAAGAGAGAAAGAATGAGACTATAGCCGCCGAACCGAAGATAGTAGGTCACTGCGCCGGACGCACCGTGCCTTCCTCAATGAGTTGAAGAACTTCTGCTTATGTTACACTCCCTCATATATTCTTCTTATGTGTATGAAGATATATAGTGTAGTATTGTGAACTTTCGTGGATGTGAAGACAGTGTCCGGTAACTTGTATTGCGACTCTAGACACGCCTGTGTACATCGTTGATCAAGTTCTTTCTTCCAGTAACAAATCCAGCTTTCTTTCCTGGGAAATGTCTCTTAACTGGCTTTATTCAGTAATTGCTGCTTCCCAGACAGACTCATACATACCCATCAGACACTCCTATCTTTCTTTTCGAGACATCTTACCAAAATAAAACTGGTTAAATTGCAGGAGAGACATTCTATTCTGGCTTTACTTGCTCATTTTTGAAAGTCATTCCGGTCAATAAATCGAGAAATTTTTAATTATGCAGAAAGCTACACTTGATCCAGGTTGAAAAAATATATCATATCTTACCAGAGTCCACATTTTTTTATACTTTTAAAATTACTTACTGTACACCGGAGAAAAAATGTATTTAAAAAAAAATAAGCTATTAATTTGCTTAAAAATTTAAACAATTTTTTTTTTTTTTAAAGAAAAAATAAAAATTTTTTTTACAGTAATTTTCTTGTTGAAAAAAATTTTTGATCAAAATTTGCAAGTTATCTAAATTTGTTTTTTATTCAAATCAAAAAAAAATTTTTTAAAAAAGAAAATTATTGTAAAAAAAAATTTGTATTTCTTTAGCTAATAAAATTGTTTAAAATTAATTTCTTATTGCAACGTTGCTCATTTTTTTTTTTAAATAAATTTTTTACTGAGAAAAAAAATTCATTATCAAAAAAATTAGTAAAGTTGTAATAAGATATTAATTTGTTTAATAATTTAGGAAGAAAAAATTTTGAATTAAAATTTGCAAGTTGTCTATATAAAATTTTTTTTTTCTAAATCAAAAAAAGTTACTGAGAGAAAAATTAAAATTTCTTCAGCTAATAAAATTATTAAAAATTAATTTATTATTACAAAATTGGTCATTTTTTACAAATTAAATTTTTTATCTCAGTTAAATTTGAATTTTTTCACTCCTGGGTCTTAAACTTAATATGCACACCGTAGTTACTAGGCAATAAAGCGTTTTTCAGGTTAATGATACCCATATTGATAATTATGATGTCGTAAAAGTTTATGATACAGTAAACATATTTAGAGTGAAAAAAATATTTTTAAGAAGAAGTAAAATCTTTAAAAGTAGAATAGTTTTAAGCATCTCTTTTTTGATAGGCTTCACAGATTTTATAAATAATACTTGCGTTATTTTTAAGGAATTTTAAAGAATTCAAGGAATTTATAAAAAATAGTTTTAAATCTAATCAAAAATTTTGTTAAAAAAATTAAATTAAGTTTTTCAATATTTAAACATGTTTTATTTTTTTTTTAAATATTTGCCTGGGCTCATAAATTTTTACTAATTAAGCTGAGTTTGAAAAAAGCTCTCGATTTATAATTAACATGTTTGTAAAAAATTTCTTTATTTATTTAAGTAATTCAATTATGATAACAGCTATTTCCTTTCTTTCAATTATGTAAAAAATAAATTCACAAATATTAAAGTTAGTAAATTTAAAAAGTGAAAGAAAAATATTAAATTGAATAATAGTAATCGTTAAATTAGAGGTTTCGAAGTACAATATTACCCATGATGTACAATAATTTTGTGGGTTACCACAACCGATCTGTTAACTCATATTTTAATCTAAAACGCTTATTTTTTGTATATAATTTAGCAATTATCTAAAATAGGTTATTTCTTCACATCTTTAAAGATTACAACTATAAAAACAATTTTTTTATCCCAATTAAGTGATTAGTTTATATAAAGTTAATATTTAAATATTAAATAATAAATACTAAATATTAAAACTAAGAGGGAAATGCTCAATGGGATGGGAATGTATCATAGTTACAAAACTATACATCTGGAGATAATAAATAATAAATAATAATATCAAGTTAATATAAATGTTAATAGAGTATTTCAAGGTATCAATAGCAAAAAAAAGTATCCGATTTTTTTTCTTTATAAAAATGATTAAAAAAATTTCATCCTTGTAGATATTTTGTAATCCTAAAAAAAAAATTATTTACAAAAAACAATTTATTTTTTTTTTAAATATTGTTAAAGTTGCCCTCAAATAAATGGACCTAGAAAAAGAATTAGAAGCCTTCAATGCAAAAATTTTTTTTTCGGCACACAGATAGACACTAGTATACTGAATAACTTAATAAAATTTTAGCTGAGTATTTTATTTTCCTACGCGTCGTACAAAAAAAAATAGTTTCAACCATTTTCTTAAAAATTTTTTGAAATTTTGAGTAGTTATACTCATAAGTATCCTCTATACGCGGGAATTTATTTAAATAGTCCTTGCGGCACTAAATGTTGAAATATTAGCACTTAAAATTTGTATATTTTACATACAAACCCGATGCTGACCGACATTAATTGAAGATATAACAAGTATTTTTTATCAAAAATAACATAATCGAACGGTATTGATTTTTTTATAAAAAATGTTTGAAGTTAGTGACTTTCGATATTTTACGTGAGTGGAAGTGAGTGAGCGATAGTCTGTAAAAAGAGGCAGCACTAGTGCGTGAGAAAGAAACCAATAATGGCTATTGGTGTCTTTTTCTTGTCCATGAACGTCCTTAAGTAAAATTACTCACCATTGTACTTAATACTAAACAGGCTTAAGAACTTACAAGATAATTATAAAAATTTAACAGTATTTTTTTAACAGACTATACTTTCAAAAAATAAAAAAATTGATTTTTTAAAAATTCTAATCCGGGGTCCCTTTAATTAAAAAAAATGATAACATGTGTCAATGAACCGGTAGTAGAGAATTAACATTCATTGTCTATCCTAATATAGTAACAAGTTTCTTGCTCTTTGTGACTTTTTGAACGTGAGCATTGAATTAAAATTCAATCTTGACGCTCTATTCGTAGTGGCTTGAATCAGCCTAATTCTCATGATTGTTACTTTTTCTTCTTCTGTTTCTTGTCCTCCGCTTTTTATTTTTCTTCATTCCCTCAATTTTTTCCTCTTTTAGAGCGATCTCTAACAGATATTACAATTGAGGCTGTGAATTTCGTCGAGAAAACAATTAGACTAATTAATTCATATACAATTATTATTTTACATTACTCTTCAAAATTCCTTTTTAAATACTAGGTGAATAATTTTTTTTCATATTCATTCAAGTTTTTTTAGCTTCTCATGGTGAAAGCTTTGAAAAAATTCTAAGAAAATATGTAGAACTTTTCTCTACACATTTAAGAATCTTTTAATCTTATGTGCAATTTTTTTAGATAAATCTAATTAATTATTTAGTTTACTAATTTCATTTCAAAGAATTTAATGCTTCGAAATCTTAGAAAGTAGTTAATAATAAAAATAATAAATCTATTACATCAAATCGACGCGTTCAATACATTAATATTGGTATTATATTTAATGGTACTTAAATACTAGATTTTTACCAATTTGCAAGTGAAAATTTTGGACTACATTTCGCCACCTATCGGCCTTCGCGGAACTATTTACAGAAAATAAAATTTACTTTAAAAACATTAAAAGCTTTTATAAAAAAAATTTAATTCCTGATTTTTATTAAAATTATTTTTTTTTTGTATTTATTAAAATAGTTTCTTCAATAAATTCTCTAATAAATTGGCAGATTTTTTTATTAAATTCAAAAAGCTATAGCTTATAAAAAAATGAAAAAATTAAAATGATTAATTTAAGTAATCTATATTATTAAGAGAATAAGAAAAATTTTGTCTCCAGGATAGCCTTATGATAAAATCGGCTTTTTAAAGTGAAATTTAGTGTCATTGTAAAGGTCTTGACTTGAATTTGTGCCTTTTCAAGGTTTCATATCATTTTTACCGATAGTTAATTTATTATAATAAGTATTTAGGCTGCATTCGAAAATGATCTATCTCTAAACGTATAATTAAGAAATGACCTTGTATCTTGTGAACTATTGACATTTTTAAAGATATAAGCTCACCTCAACATTACACTCATCGAGACCTATCATTTGAGTACCCACATCAATTTTCCATATATTTTATATATTTATATATATTATATATATGTATAATATATGAAAAATATATCAAAATGCATGTGGGTACTCAAATGAAAGCTCTTGATGAGTGTAACATCGGGATGAGCTTATATCTTTAAAAACATCAATAGTTAAGAAAGTATAGTGCAATTTAACAAATATCTTGTGAACCATTGACATTTTTAAAGATATGAGCTCACCTCGACATTACACTCATCGAAACCTTTCAGTTGAGTAACCACATGCATTTTTTCATATATTTTATATATTTATATATGAAAAATATATCAAAAATGCATATAGGTACTCAAATGAAAGCTCTTGATGAGCATAACATCGGGATGAGCTTATATCTTTAAAAACGTAAATAGTTAAGAAAGTACAGTGTAATTTAACAAATATTTTGTTATCTATTGACATTTTTAAAGATATAAGCTCACCCCAACATTACATTTATTGAGACCTTTCATTTGAGTACCCAAATCAATTTTTCATATATTTTATATATTTATATATATTATATATATATGTATATATGAAAAATATATCAAAATGTATGTGGGTACTCAAATGAAAGCTCTTGATGAGTGTAACATCGGGATGAGCTTATGTCTTTAAAAATGTCAATAATTAAGAACTGACCTTACTCTATCTTGTCAACTAATGATCTTTTTGAAGATATAAGCTTATCTCAACATTACACTCGTCAAGACCTTTCATTTGAGTACCCACATCAATTTTTTATATATTTATAAATATTATATATATATATATATATATATATATATATATATATATATATATATATATATATATATCAAAATACATGTGAGTACTCAAATGAAAGCTCTTGATGAGTATAACATCGGGATGAGCTTATATCTTTAAAAACGTCAATATTTAAGAAAGTACAGTGTAATTTAACAAATATTTTGTGATCTATTGACATTTTTAAAGATATAAGCTCACTCCGACATTATACTCATCAAGAGCTTTCATTTGAGTACCCATATGCATTTTTTCATATATTTTATATATTTATATATATTATATATATGTATATATGAAAAATATATCAAAATGCATGTGGGTACTCAAATCAAAGCTCTTGATTTTAACACCTGGATGAGCTTATTATCTTATAAACGTCAATATTTAAGAAAGTACAGTGCAATTTAACAAAATTATTTAATAAAGCAAAATTTTATTTATTTATAATTCACAAACGGTAGTCACATAATGACTGCAAGGTTGCTAGTAAATACTAAAAATCATAATGTTTATAATATATTTTGCAAAAATTACTTATAAAAAAATTAATTCTTTCTATGGATATTTATAATTTTGTTTAGATTAAATATATCTTTTCATTAAAATTCCAAGTGATTAATTATCGTTAAATATGAAACTATCATAACTTCTTACTATAATTATTTATTGATAATATCAATTAAATTCTGATTAAACATTTACAACTAAGTGATAAAATTTCTCACATGACAGCAGATATAATTATATATACATCGAGCGTAATTTTCCAAGCAACCAGTTTTTTATGATCTAAGTATTACAGACATTAACTTGAGCGGGTTTAAGATGATAGCTATCAACCTGTTATCACTTGTCTCACATCATAATTATCAATATCGAGTAGCCTGTAATTACTAATCAGTATGGTCAGTTCCCTTACAATTGAATAGTAGTAATATGAGAATATTATTAATTGAAAACAGTGAGTTTTAGTCCGTGAATGTCACTGTAACTTTCTGTAATATAAATCGTATATCTAGTGAACGAGGTTCCGTTCTAAATATCAATTTAGAGCAAACGACCTGTCGTGATCCTGTCTTAGAGAGTAACCCAGAATGTTAAATGTCGCCCAGGGCATTTAATACTGTAGATCATCAGTTCACCTTGTTTGACTTGACAATTATGCCAGGTTCTATAACTCTTATTGACAACTTTTTTTTTTATTTTTTTTTACTTATTCATTGAAATCATCTTTTTTTTATGGTCTACATTTATGTTTAAAGAAAAAAATTTTTTTTTTTATTTAACTAGGGTAAGTGTAGGTATTACTGCAGTTTCTTTCGTAAGTCTCACTTTGAAAGCATTTTTATAAAATTTTCTCAAGATAATAATAACTTTTTTTTTTAAAACAAAAGTTTGACTCATTATTAACCCAAAAGAAAATCAACAATGAGAGAAACAAATATTTTCGTTAAATAATAAGCATTTAAAAAGAAGTCTAAATGCATGTATTACTGCAGGTCTTAAAGTAGCTTGCTCCTATTACTGCGTGTCCTATTACTGCAACTGATCCAGTTACTGCGTACCTATTACTGCAGAACAGCTATATTTTAGATTTACTTAAATGAACAAAACTTATCAAAAAGAAAATTTATTAGTTTAATCGTAATAACAAGAATTCTTCATAATCTAAATAATAAGTAACACAGCCTTAACGTATTATTAATTGATCAGAATTCGTAAATTTTAATTGATGTAATCTTACAATCTACTGATTATTCACAGAAAGAATGGTTCACTTGAACCAAGAAAATATTTTTCTCTTGCTAATTATTTTCTTGGGCGAAAAATTTTTTTGACACAAGAAATTTCACTTATCTCAACAAAATTAATTCTCTTGCTTCAAGAAATACGTATCTTGATCCAAGACAATTTATTTGAATCAAGAACATTTTTCTTGTTTTGAGAAAATTTTTCTCTTGCTCCAAAAATTAAGTTCTTGACAGAAGTAAATTTTTCTTGTCTTGAGAAAATTTTTCTCTTGCTCCAAAAAAATTAAATATCTCGATAATAAATTTTCATTAATATTTTTATTGACAAACATGTCAAATGGGAAGATCAAATAATATTGAACTATTTTCTTTCATTCAATATGTATAATTGCGTGCTAAAATAATCTAAAATGGGTATCAAATATTCAAGAGAGAAAATTTTCTCGAGGTGAGAAAATTTTTTCAACTGAAGTAGGTGGCGCTACTTCCCTGAAGTATCTAAAAATCTTGATCCAATATAAAAAATTGATTGTATCAAGTATTTATGATAATTTGAATTAAGAAAAAATTACTTCTACCAAGAATAGAATTTCTCGAAAAATTTTTACTTCGGCCAACACAATTTCGGTCTTCTTTCGGGCACCCGAAAATTTACTTGAGCCAAGAATTTTATTCTCCAGTCAAGAAATTTTTTTTTTTCTGTTGCTTTCCTGGACTTGCCTCGACTTCTTATTTTTTGTTTATTAACTTTTGATTTTTATTAATTTTATCCATAATTTATTTTTCACTTCGAGACAAACTTGATTCACGCACTTATCTGGAGGTTAGTATAGCCGTGTTTACGTCCGCAGTAATAGGTACAGACATATACAAATAGAGGCGCTTCTATTACTGCAGTCGACTGAGAAAATTGCAGTAATATACGCACATGCGGTTTTCGGTACCACTACTGCATGCTTAATTAAATAAATTTTACTGATCAAAATGTAATTTTTATTAATTATTTGACTCTAAAAAGGTTATCTAACTTCTAAATGTAAAAAAAAAAAATTTATTAGGTCATTTATATAAAGAAAAGACTTTTACGACCACCTCTTTTTACACTGAAACTCTTAAAAAGATAAAAATTATTCACTTCTGTTACTTAATTTTATTAATTAATAACAAATTGAATAATTGTCATACATATAAAACCACTATGCAGTTATTTTCCGAAAGGTTTAAATTAACAGAAATAATTTTTTTTTAATCAAAAAAGTCATAACCCATTTATTGATAATTAAAACAAGAAAATCTGCAGTAATACCTACCTGCAGTAATACCCACACTTACCCTATTTAAAGTTGAAAAATTTTATTTAAAGAAAAATTAAAAAAAAATTGAAAATTATATAAAATAAAAAAAAATTTTTTTTTCTTCTTTACCTTAAAAAATAAAAACCGATTATTTTTCCCGCTAAATGATATAACTTCAGAGAAAATTTATTATTTAAGTCATTTTTTTTTTTTAATAATAAAATTCTTTGATAATTTAATGAATAAAAAAAAATTTTTTTATATACGAAACTTATAAAAATTATCGACAGAAAAATTTTTTTTCTACTTATTTTATTTAGCAACAAAATAAATATTAGTTATGACTCGAACGATTTTAAAAAATTTTTATAAAAATAAACCTAGATCGCAAAAAAGTTACAACAAAAAATTAATACACTGATAGAAGGATTTATTTATATTTAATAAGCTTTATTAACTGTTGATAAATGATTTTTTAACATCATAGGATTTAATAAATATTTATTAACAGTTAATAAATTATTTATTAAATACCATTTATTAAAAGTTAATAAATATTTGTTAACAAATATTTATTAACAGTTAATAAGTAATTTATTAAGTACAATTTATTAAATGTTAATAAATATTTATTAATGGTTAATGAATATTTGTTAACTGTTAACAAATATTTATTTAAAATAAAAAGCAAAAATAGCAATTTTCTTTTGACACTTTTTATAACTATATAGCTGGAATACATGATAATAATTAAATTCACTAAATAAATTAACGTTTTTAATACTTAAAAACATAAAAGATATTTATGAGCTGTGATAGAATTTGGTATTTTACAATAAACGTTATTATAATGTAATACAATTAAGGAGGTCCTTTCGCCGCCAATGTAAAATAAAAAATATTAGATTATGAGTAAATTTAATTTTTTTCTAATAGTTAAGGTCCTTATTTATCTTATAGTGAGGTTTAAATTATACTTTACCGGACAAATTTTTGAAAAAATAAAATTTTTAAATGTTAGTATTTGTTCAGAGTCTTACGAGAAAATCAGACGTTTGCAGTATTTCTTGAATTATACTATCAGTCATGGATTAGATGAAGTAAAAAAAAACTAAAAATCAGATTTTCGAAATATTCAGGTTTCTTTTTTTGCAATAAAATATATCAGTTACCGAGATATTTATTGAAAAATTAATATTTAAAAATCAGAAAAAATTCTCAAATTACCTACAATAAAATGGAGTCAAAAGATTTGGCAACGTTGCGTAGCGCGCGAGCTTCAGACCATTCAATAAATTCAAACTAAACTTTAACGCGCTTATGTTTTTCATGCATACTTATTAGTTAATTTATTGTTAACAAATTTTCATAATTCATAATTGAAAAATAAAACAATAATTAAAAAATACTAGCATTCCTGCCCTGAGACATTAGAATGTTATGGTTTTGTGACTAAACATTTTTAATTAATTTATTTATTTACACTGACTGCAAAAAGTTAAACACGGTTAAGATTATATTGTGCAAATAAAAATTTAAACAACCGAAATAAAGCGTTGCCAAATCACGGACAGGTTACTAACAGCTGATTTACAACAGTCAAATTAATTTTTGTATTTAATTATTTTTTTTTTTTTAATTTTCAAAATTTCAACGATTAATGCCTCATATACTATTTATTTTTTAATTTTAGGAATTTTTATGGGTTTTGTATTTTAATTTATTGAAAATTTACTACTACAGTTGTTATGACTCAACTGGAGCGAAAGGACTTCCTTAATGCAAATAATTTATAAAGATGGTTTTTGTTTATAAGCAATCTTGATATCATATGGCATTGCAAGCAAAACAAATTCACTCAACAAAATATTTATTAACTGTTAATAAATATTTGTTACCTATTAATAAATACTTATTAACTATTAATAAATGTACTTTTCTCTCAAATAAATATTTATTAAAATTTAATAAATTGAATAATTGTCTTCAAATAAATTAACTTATCAATAGTTAATAAATCCTTCTATCAGTGTAATTACAATAAAATTTATTAATTTACTTTATTTTGATAAGAAATGATAGGGTAATGAATGTTACTGCGGATTTTTAGGTATCCATTATAAATAAATGTTTTTAAAATTGAAAAAAAAAATTTCTATTAAACCTATAAAAAAAATGATACAATATTAATTTTACCCGTACAACAACAATTGAATTAGTTCTTAATTAATTAAAATTAATTATTTTAAAAATTTATTTAAATTTAAAAAATTTTATAAAACTACTTATGAAGACGTTAGAGCAAAAACTGCAGTAATACTCGCACTTATTCTATATACGTATTAAATGTCGAACAAAGAATGAAAAAAGAAGGAAAATAAGGCAATTCTATTTCTGGAACTCGAAAAATTCTAGCGGATCGTGTAAACGCATAAGCACGTGTCTTTTATCCGTTATAATGACATTATTACAAAACTCTATATTCCGTACAATTAACTCGAACAAATTTACTATAATAAATAAAATAAATCTTTATAAATAAATATAATTATTTAAAGTTCAATCTAAGAAAAAAAAATTGTAATTGTCTTGAGATGTTGCGACCTTTTGAACTTCAATTATAAATTTATACTTATATTATTTGCAATAGATATTAGATATTAACCTGATTACAAGTTCAAATAATTTTTTATTGTGTACTTGCGATAATAAACAATAGAATGTAATAATAATGCATAGAATATGTCAGGTAAATTATGTCCAGTCACGTATGAGATAAAGCCTTTTCATTTGAGTAAATCAATTGAAAATCGCGGGTATAAGATTAGTTGACATACTTTTTAAATTAATATTTTTTAATAGAAATTTTTAAATAAAAAACTTTTTTATTAATATTATTAATATTCATGCAATAATTAATTTATAGGAAGTAAAAAAAATTTTTTCTCTTTACTGTTATTGTAATTAAAATCAATTCGAATTTGAAATCAAGTCAACATTTTTTTTTAAATAAAAATTTTTTGTCTCAGCATATAAATTTTATTTGAAATTAAACTATTTAAAAAAATATAAGCTCACCTCGATAATATACTCATCGAGACCTTTCACTTGAGTACCCACATGTATTTTTCATATATTTTATATATTTCACAAATATCATGTATATCAAATATATAAAATATATGAAAAATTGATGTGGGTACTCAAATGAAAGGTCTCGATGAGTGTAACATCGGAATGAGCTTATAACTTCAAAAATGTCAATAATTAAGTAATGACATTGTATGTTGACAACAAATGATTTTTTTTTTAGATATAAGCTCATTCTAATTTTACTCTCATCGAGACCTTTCATTTGAGTACCCACATGCATTTTTGATATATTTTTCATATATACATATATATATATATATATATATAATATATAAAATATATGAAAAATTGATGTGGATACTCAAATGAAAGGTCTCAATGAGTGTAACATCGGAATGAGCTTATAACTTCAAAAATGTCAATAATTAAGCAATTACATAGTATGTTAACAACAAATGATTTTTTTTGAGATATAAGCTCATTTTAATTTTACTCTCATCAAGACCTTTCATTTGAGTACTAGTCCAGTCGGCCTGGAAATAAAAAGGGGTTTGTGAGCAACTTTTCGACAAAATGGTCCGATTTTGGATTTTTTTTATTTTTAATATTTTTTTTTAAATACTCAAAAAAATATTCTAAACATTTGTATATATGTGGGAAGTACTGTTTTTTTTTTGTTTAAAAAATAGCGTTTTAGCGTTGAGTTTTAAATTAAAATATCTCAGAAACTACGCAAAAGTAGTCGAGACATGCTACGTATGAAATTTAGAGAATTAAATAAGGAACAAAATGAGCCATACCCGATGTCTCTACGACTAATAGTTTACGAGATATTAATTTTTTAATGAAAAAAAAAAAAAACGCGGTTCCGCTCAAGCGCTTATAAACAAATAGCTGTAACTCCGCGAAAAATCATTCGATTTACTTTTTTTATTTTTTAAATGATAGCTATTATTGTCTTCTATAAGCAAAAAAATCAGCTAAGCTCAAAAAAAAATTCTTGAATTTATTTGAATTATTTTCAGTTTTTCGAATTTCTGCATTAAAAAATAGTTAAAATTTAAAAAAAAATTTTTTTTTTAATTTTTTCAAAAAAAAATTTCTACATAAAAAAATAAATTTTACTTGATAAAAATTTTTTTTCTCAAATTAATTTTTTGATGAGTGTAAAGCTAACCAAAAGCTAATTTTTGAAAATTTTTAAATAATTATAAATAAATTAATTAAAAAAAAAAAATAACTAAATTAAATATAAATTTTTTTTTTATTTACAGAGTGTGAAATGCGAGTCACCACTGGTAGACAGTAGTGCCCTGCCACTGGAACACAGATCAGTATACGGCCCACCAGCTCAATACGGCCCGCCACAATCTCACGGTGCGGAAGAAAACTGGCCATTAGCGTCGCCGGACACGCCGCAAATAAAGAACCTCCAGGTGCAATGTGAAAAAACGCACATGCGAGTAAATATAGAATTTGACCGGCCCTTTTACGGGATGATATTCAGCAAAGGTTTCTACTCGGATCCTCACTGCGTCCACTTAAAACCGGGCACTGGTCACTTGAGTGCGACTTTTGAAATTTACCTGAACTCCTGCGGCATGAGCAGCTCAGGAAATCACAACGTCGCGGCTTACGGCGCACCTACGCCTTCCGGAAGCTATGTAGAGAACACAATTATCATTCAATACGACCCTTACGTGCAAGAAGTCTGGGATCAAGCAAGAAAATTGCGATGCACCTGGTACGACTTCTACGAAAAAGCCGTCACATTCCGTCCCTTCCAAGTTGACATGCTCCACGCAGTCACTGCTAATTTCTTGGGTGACAACCTGCAGTGTTGGATGCAAATCCAAGTTGGCAAAGGTCCTTGGGCTTCTGAAGTATCTGGCATTGTCAAAATTGGACAGACCATGACCATGGTGTTGGCTATTAAGGACGACGAGAACAAGTTTGATATGTTAGTTAGAAATTGCGTTGCTCATGATGGCAAAAGAGCGCCTATTCAGCTTGTTGATCAGTACGGATGTGTCGTCAGGCCGAAAATAATGTCCAGGTAAGGCTTGTGAGACCCAAAAATCCGCATTTAATAAAAAATACCTGATTTAAATTAAATATTTCCTCCAAAATTTTTAACTCCCCGCTAAGAAAATTGAAAATTTTTAACTTCCCGCTAAAAAAATCGAAGATTTTCAAAAATCGGGAAGTTATTGTTTTCACCCCGTTTTGCAAAAATCGAGTTTTCATCAGATCTCGACGTTTGAAGATCACAGGAAGCTTCCCTGACTATCCCCGCGATCTTGTCACGGTGTCTGTATGTGTGTGTGTGTGTGTGTGTGTGTGAAAGTATGTGAACCGCTTATAACTTTTGAACGGCTTGACCGATTTCATCGCGGTTGGTGCCATTCGAAAGGGCTTGACCAAACTTAGATTTTGAAAACTATTTGGACCGATTCAGATTAATAGATTTTGAGAAATCTTCAAAAAACTGAAAAAAAAATTTTTTTTTAAATGTGGTTTTTTTGGAATAACTTTTAAACGGCTTGATGGTTCAATTCCAAAAACTTATCAGTTCTTAACCTCAAAAAACCACGTCGATCGCCGCCAATCCGGTCAAAATCGGTTGATTCGTTCGAGAGATATCGTGAACGAAAGAAAACCGAAAAAAGTGTTTTTTCGGAATAACTCCGAAATTCCTAGCGCGGTCAATTCAAAATTTAAGATTCTTTGCGAGGCTTAAAAAACTGCGTCGAATGCTGCCAACCGCGTAAAAATCGGTTTATTCATTCAAAAGTTATTGCGGTTTAAAAATTAAAAAAATAGTGTCTTATCAAATCTCTATCAGACTTTTGAGCTCGAAGAGCTCAAAAGCATAGGAAAGCAATCTCTTTGAGCTTGGAGAGCTCAAAATAACCCATAAATTGTATTTTTAAGCTCGAAGAGCACAAAAACGTCATTGGTGCAATTTTAAGCGCCTAAGTATGGAATTAGCGGGAAATTGCAGGGATGGCCTTCAGGGTCAACCTTTTTTCTAATTTTTTTTTCTTTATTTAGAAAATTTATTTATTTAAATGCTTTATAAGAAATTTCTTTGATACATTGTCTGCAGTTCACTAGGTTTAAGAAATATTAGCGCAATTTATAAAATTACAATATACTTAATAAGTCATAAATTTTTACGCAATTTATTATTTATTTATTACTTAAATAAATAAATAATTTTGGAAATTAACTTGAAAATTGAAAAATTAAAAATCAGCAGAAAATTTTTTTAAGTGTTAGAATAATAAAGCATTTTAATTATTTAAGAAAAAATTCCACAAATCCTTCGATAATTGATTTATCCTAAATTAAAATACTAGATAGTGGAAATTATTTTCAAAGTGGGAAACTAAAAATTAGCTTTTAAAAAAATTCCAATTGAAATTAAGTTTTTTTTTATGTTAAGTATCAAAAAAGGTAGAATAAAATAAATTTACTAAAACTAAATGAAAAATTGATAATAATAATTGCTACATTAAGAGAAAAAATTTCTTTCGGAAAAAATTAGCAATTTTGTAATAAAAAATTAATCTATTTCTTCGGCTAAGAAATAAAATTGTTTAAAATTTGGACATGTCTATTCATACATAAAAAAGTCCTGATAAATCCACGCTGCGTGAATGTAAAGGCCCTTATATTCACGCTGCGTGGATTTATCAGGATTTTTTTGCGTGTGAATAGACACATCTTTAAAATTTTAAATAAATTAATTTCTTATTATAGTATTGCCTATTTTTCAAAATAAATTTTTTCTCTCAGTGTAAAAGAAAATAAAATTATTTTTAATAAAATAAAAATGTTATTAAATAAAAAATAGAATTGTATCAATCGATGATAAGAAACTATTGAGTCAAGTGACGATACACCGAAAGAAAAAAATTAACTTTAATTACGAAAACAATTTTGAAGAACTTAATCTTTTTTATTAGAGTAGAAAAATTCTTTAATAAATTTCTCTTTTGATTCAAGTTATTTTCTTTTTTTTTTAGTGTAGTTCTCATGGTCTCTCTAACCACTATGAAAAAATTTAAGATAAAAAATTCTTGAATCTCAACCGGTTGTCTTTTAAATAACTTTCAGAAGACTCGGTGGTTTAGAAGCTTAGAATTACATGTTTTATTTAAAAATTTTTTTTTTACATCAAAATAACAACTATAACTTTTGAAATTTCAAAGGACTATTTTATCACAATTCAAGTATACAAAAATAATTATTAAAAAAAATTATTTCAAGTAATTTAAAAATATAAGGTAAAAGACCCAGTTATTGACACTGGCCTAGTTATTGACACTTGCAATTTTATTTTAATTAAAAAAAAAAACAAATCAACTCTAATAAATTAATAAATATAATTTTTGAATTATAAATTTTAAGATAATTGATTTTTTGAAAACATTTTATTTTTTGATTTATTTTTTAACATTTTATTTTTTTATTTTATTTTTTAATTTATTTTTTAACATTTTATTTTTAAAAATTTTATTTTTTTATTTTATTTTTTAATTTATTTTTTAACATTTTATTTTTTAAAATTTTATTTTTTTATTTATTTTTTAACATTTTATTTTTAAAAATTTTATTTTTTTATTTTATTTTTTAATTTATTTTTTAACATTTTATTTTTTTAAATTTTATTTTTTTATTTTATTTTTTAATTTATTTTTTAACATTTTATTTTTAAAAATTTTATTTTTTAATTTATTTTTTAACATTTTATTTTTTTAAATTTTATTTTTTTATTTTATTTTTTAATTTATTTTTTAACATTTTATTTTTAAAAATTTTATTTTATTTTTTAATTTATTTTTTAACATTTTATTTTTAAAAATTTTATTTTTTTATTTTATTTTTTAATTTATTTTTTAACATTTTATTTTTAAAAATTTTATTTTTTTATTTTATTTTTTAATTTATTTTTTAACATTTTATTTTTATTTTATTTTTTAACATTTTATTTTTTTGAAGAAATAGCACATAGTTAAAATTTTCCAATTTATTATTTCAGATTCCAAAAAATCAAAAACTTTGGTCCAAGCGCGTCTGTAGTAAGCTTCGCATACTTCCAAGCATTCAAATTCCCGGACAGTATGAACGTCCACTTCCAATGTGTAATTCAAGTTTGTCGTTACAACTGTCTTGAGCCGAAATGTGGGCATCCAGGTCTTGAATACGGAGCACCATCTAATGCAATTTCTCAAGAGTATGGCGCTCCAGTTCACCAAAGTCTCGGCTCCGAGTATGGAATTCCTCCGGTACCAGAATATGGTATTCCACCAGCGTATCCTGACCCTCGTCATCCAAGTGGCCCGGCTGGCGCTTACAGGTACTGATGAATTTTCGCATAAATTTTCTATCTCAACAATATCAATCTATTATTATAATTACTGTCAACATCAGCACACTAAATTAATTATCTTCACGCTAGTGAACCAAATCCTGACGTGGTTCCCGCACCTCAGGCTCAAACTTCATCGTCTTCACCCAGCTCAACTCCAGGAGACTCTACAGCTAGTAGCCCACCCCAAAGCGGCCAAGATGGTGCTCATTTAGGTCCTCCTCCACTACCTGGTCATCTTGGAGCTTACCAAACTGTCAAGAGGAAAGGAACCGTCGGTTCGGATGAATTGGAAGGAAATCTTGCGACTCTTGGTGGTCGACCAAGATCAGTTGAGGGATTACCAGCTGAACTTAGAGGTGCTAGGAAACGCCGACACCTTGACACAATGGAATTCGACCCGGTTAGTATTGTTGATTAAGTTTACGGAAATAAAATTGTAGGAAAAATTACAATTGTCACATTGTTTGTCAAAAGATAAAAGGGCATTTTTTTTTTTTGTCAATAGGCTATAGCCCAATTACAGCGTCCCTTAATACAGTTATTTATAATTAGGTGATATTATTGGAAAAGGTGTAAAAAATTTTTTATTAATCACTAGACTCTATACAAAGCAAAATTAAATATCAATGATTTTTCAAAGCTAAAAAGGCTTATGTATTCAATTATGTGTCCTTTTGAGTTTTGGGAATTTTTTAATTTTATGATCTAATGCTATAAGGGTCTGTAAATTTTTTTTATGAGCTATTTACTAAAATTCTTATCTAAAGCTTAAAAATGAATCAAAAAATTGGCAGTCAATTAAAATTAGAAATTTTTTTTTAAATTAAAAAAAATTAACATTTTTGAATTTTTCTAAAAATTAAAAGAAATAATATTTTTGAATTTTTTTAAAAATTAAAAAAATTAATATTTTTAAATTTTTTTAAAAATTAAAAAAATTAATATTTTTGAATTTTTGCAAAGATTGAAAAAAATCAATGCTTTTGAATTTTTTTAAAAATTAAAAAAATTAATGTTTTTTAATTTTTTTTTTTAATTAAAAAAATTAATATTTTTGAATTTTTTAAAAAATTATTCTGATTTATAATAATTAAAGAAAAAATTCAAAAATTTGGTTTTTTTTTATAATTTTTATAAAAAATTGATTTTTTTTAGTTTTTAATAAATTTTTATAAGAAAAAATTTTAGGTAAAAAAAATTTTAGTCATCCCTTATTGAACAAAATGATTTCACAATGTTAAATGCCCAGAAATGATATGATTTGAAATGATTTAAATTATTTGATATTCACATATGTAAATTTTATGTTCAGAAATTGAGTAACTACAAAAATAAATAATTATTTTCTTTTTGCTCTTTTTTATAATAACTAGAAAATCAAATGCGCTTTGTGTGCTTCCGTCGAAATGTTTATTATCGACAATCTAATTAATCAATATTTTTACAAATTCAACTCATTAATATTTAACCGTTGCCATGGTAACCGTTGCTATGGTAAGTGGTCATAGTAACCGTTGCCATGGTGATAGTTGCTATGGTAACCGTTGCTATGCACAGTAAAAAATTTTGCGTCATTGCGTCAAAAAATTTTGTGTTAAAAATTTTTATGTTAAATATTTAACACTTTTTTGTGTTAATTTAACATTTTTCTGTGTTAATTTAACACAATTAATGTTAAATTTACACAAAAAAGTGTTAAATATTTAACATAAAAATTTTTAACACAATATTTTTTGACGCAATGATGCAAAATTTTTTACTGTGTGGTAACTATTGCTATGGTAGCCTTTGCTATGATGATCGTTATCATAGCAACGGTTACTATGACAATAGCTACCATAGTAACCGTTGCTATGGTAACCATTGTCATAGCAACCGTTGCTATGGTAACCATTATCATAGTAACCATTGTCAGAGTAACCGTTGCTATGGTAACAGTTGCCATAGTAACCGTTGCTATGGTAAATTTTGTCATAGTAACCGTTGCTATGGTAACTATTGCCAAAGTGGTCACCATAGCAACGAAAAGCGACACCAATGAAGACGTCACATCAAATTTTTAATAAAGGATTGAGCTTTGTATACTAGACTGTTTTTCGAATCTAACTTGTCTTGTAAAACTATTTGTCAAAATTTTGCATTAAAACTTAAATTTTTTTTATGCGCACTTTAGCTTAATGGACGATTTTTTTTTTATTTTTACACTCTCTTAAAATAAATCAGTGGAATTTCATTGAGTTCAACCAGTAAAATTCCACTGATTCATTTTAAGAGAGTAGATCTTTGTGTTTTAAATACTTAAAAAAAAAATTCATAAATATTTTGCGTGTTTTTTGATCAAGAAAATCCTTAATTTAAAATCACTAATTAAAATAATTTCTTCTTTCAGAATGTTTTCCACACCGTGCAAATAGTATCGTCGCACGTCTACAAACGCGCCGCCCAAGAAATGACGGACGTCAACACGTCAAGAATAATCCAAGTAGTTTCACCGGAAGACGTAAACTTTGCATTAGGAACAAACAACACCAATAATGATACAACAGTAGTGATCCAAAATGCAAATTTGCATCCAGATTCCGAGACTATCTGTATGTCTTTAACCGGGTTCATTTGTGGCATCGTTATGCTTCTTCTCGTGGCTGCAGTCGCCTCGATAGTAGCGGCTTTCCTTTTTATGCGCGTCAGGGAAATCGACTCCAAAAATACCAACGTCAACACTTACGGTCATCCGGTTTACGCTAAAAATTGTCCGTCCAACCCGGAATTCGTAAAAGTAACACACTGAGCGAACACACGTTAGGAAGGAAGATCAAATATCAATCAGGAAGATGAGATGAAAATTAATGTGTCCTAGTCTATATCTTTGACTCCTTATTTTCTTCTTATTTTCCTTATTTATCATTTTTTTTAATTGTATCATCAATTTCATTTTCATCGCCATCATTTTTATCAATACCGATTTCATTATCATCTTCATTATCATCATTGCCATCATTGTTATCATCTTCATCATTATCGTTATCATCTTCATTAATATTATTATTATGATTATTATTATTACAATTATTAATATTATTATCTTCATTGTGCTTTTTTAAATTTCATTCTTCGTCTGTCAATGTTTTAATATAGAAAAAACAATTATTTTTATGTAAATAAAATCTCTGTAGATCTTTTGATGTATAGAGATATTGAAGTTTTAAAATGTCTGACTAAAATCGCATTAAATGCAATAAAATTCTTACCAATAGAATATTTTTATATTGTGGGATCATTCTGGTTCTGGCGCTCGAAAAACACCAAATATTCATTATAAATAAATAAAATTTTGCTTTATTAAATAATGATTTTTGTTAAATTGTACTGTAGTTTTTTAACTATTGACGTTTTGAAAGATATAAGCTCGTCCCGATGTTACTCTCATCAAGAGCTTTCATTTGAGTACCCAGTTGCATTTTTGATATATTTTTCATATATAGATATATATAATATATATAAATATATAAAATATATGAAAAATTGATGTGGGTGCTCAAATTAAAGGTCTCGATAAGTGTAATGTCGGGGTGAGCTTATATTTTTAAAAATGTCCATAGTTTACAAGATATTTGTTAAATTGCCCTGTACTTTCTTAAATATTGTCGTTTTTAAAAATATAAACTCATCCCGATGTTACACTCATCAAGAGCTTTCATTTGAGTACCCACTTGCATTTTTGATATATTTTTAATATATACATATATATAATATATATAAATATATAAAATATATGAAAAATTGATGTGGGTGCTCAAATTAAAGGTCTCGATAAGTGTAATGTCGAGATGAGCTTATATTTTTAAAAATGTCCATAGTTTACAAAATATTTGTTAAATTGCCCTGTACTTTCTTAAATATTGTCGTTTTTAAAAATATAAGCTCATCCCGATGTTACACTCATCAAGAGCTTTCATTTGAGTACCCACTTGCATTTTTGATATATTTTTAATATATAGATATATATAATATATATAAATATATAAAATATATGAAAAATTGATGTGGGTACTCAAAATAAAGGTCTCGATGAGTGTGATGTCGGAGTGAGCTTATATTTTTAAAAATGTCAATAGTTCACAAGATACAAGGTCATTTCTTAATTATGTACCTAGAGATAGTGCATTTTTGAATGCAGCCTAAATACTATAGCTACTACTATGGAGGATGTGTCGTTTAAATTTTATTAAGATCGCTTCAGTGGTTCCGGAGATTGAAGTTTTTTTAATTAAAAAAATAAAATCTTATCTAAAAAAAATTTTGTTTTAAAAGTTACAAACCAGAATGATCTCTAAGAGTTTAGTATTGCGTTGAGATTTTTTGTTTTATTAATTAATATTCTTATTTAACTTTTAGCACTTGGTTTTAAAATTTTTTCTATCAAAATTTACAGAACAACTATTAAAGAAGAAATAGGAGTAATTATTAAAACAATACAAATTTTAACGAAATATTAATCTCTTAAAAAAACTATTGATAACTAAAAAAAAAAAAAAAAAATTTAATTAAGAATAAAAACTAAACTCTATTGGTATGGATTGTCTTGGAGAGCTGGTGTAAATATTTAGCGTTTCAGGGAAATAAATTAACTCTCCAAGGTGTTAAAATGCCCTGTAATCATAACATTGTATCATCTTATTTTTCAATCACTCATTCGTTATTTATATACTCACGTACTTTTTTTAATTGTCATACCTCATGCACTAGAGTTCCTTCGATTTAACAAACTTTTTGGCTTTGTATTGTTGAAATATTAATAATTATTTCGATTACAAACTCAAAGAGTTTTGCTAATATTTATTGTCCTTATTCTTTAACTATCATTCTCATTATTTTCTTAATAATTTTCTATCACACTAACTTATTTAAATTTGGAAAAAAATCATCAAAATTGTTTTTTATTACATTAAATATTGCTTATTATATTAGAAATATAATATTTCTTCTGTAATTAATTATCATTAAAATTACAACTCACAAATAATGGAAAGCGAACGATTTATTATCGTGTAATATTATTATAATTATTTTTATAATTACTATTTGAATATACGCTGATTTTTATTTATAAAAGTTATTTTTTTATTAAAATTAATCCAATTTCCTTCCTCTTAAAAATTTCCAGTTTGAAAAAATTAATTTTAGTGCTTTTAAGTTATCATTTTTTTTTTATGCATGCACGAGATTAAATTTTATCATTTTTTTTAAAAGAAAATAAAAAATAAAGTTTTTAAATTGATAATTAAATGAATTGAAAATATATATTTATGTGCAATACAATATAACTTGATAAAACATAATTAATTTGTTTGAAATTTTTAACACTTATTTTTAAGCTGAGAAATGAAAATTTTCTTTACAGGAACGTTTTGTTGAAAAAAAGTTTTCTAGATTTTTCGTGTGGGTATTCAAATGAAAGGTCTCGATAAGTGTAACTCCAGGATGAGCTTATATCGTGAAAAATATCATCGGTGGACGAAATACAACGGAATTTCTTAATTATTAACATTTTTCAAGATATAAGCTCATCCTGATCTTACGCTTACCGAGACCTTTCATTTGAGTACGCACACGATTTTTTTCATATATTTTGTATATATGATATTTCTTATATTTGTGAAATATATAAAATATATGAAAAAAATCATGTGGGTATTCAAATGAAAGGTCTCGATAATTGTAATTCCAGGATGAGCTTATATCGTGAAAAATATCATCGGTGAACAAAATACAACGTCATTTCGTAATTATTAACATTTTTCAAGATATAAGCTCATCCTGATCTTACGCTTACCGAGACCTTTCATTTGAGTACGCACATTTATATAAAAGCTTGGTTCACTTCACCTTCTGCTATCTTAGCTGCAAATAATGACTTAATTTTGATGCAACAATTGATACTCTATGATAAAATTAATTCATCTGTATCAAAAGGAGCTTTAAAAAAAATGAGCGATCATTTGTGGTATTTAAGTGACAAATTAGCCATAATTTCTCTATTTGACGATGCTGTAGATCCGGAAGTAAAGAAAAAAATGGTAAAAAATTTGAAAAATCGGAACCCTATAAAAACTAAAGCCAGAAAATATGAATTTGACTACAAAAACTTACATGAATTTTTACACAAAGATGTAAGTGACTTCATTTCAACAGAATCGTTAACAATTTTAAAAGACTTTGACTTGCCACATGAATTTTTAAGTGAAGAAGTCGACAAGTGGTCCAGCATCGATAGTTTTCAGGAATGTCAACAATTTTTAGTAAATTGGCTGTTGTCAATGATGTCGCGGAACGTGGTGTAGCGCTAATTGAAGATTACAATCAATGCCTTACTAAAGACGAAGAACAGCTCCAATATTTATTACTAGTTATTAGTGAGTATCGGAAAAAATTCCCTAATTGCAATAAAAGTACGTTAATTGAATGATTATTCCGTCTTTTTAATTGTTAAATATAATTATAGATGTACTAAAGTTTTATATTGTTTTCCTTATAGAATATAAATGATTAAAATACATACAATGATATTTTTTGTGCTATAAAATTTTTTTATGAATGATACAGTCGATGCTCTCTGTATTGGACCTCTCTGTATTTTAACCGCTCTCTGTGTTTGACCACATTTTTCCTCTGTATTCGACGAATTTACACAGCTCTTATGGACGAGTCAAGTACAGAGAATGGTCCTGGACGGGCGAATCAAATACAGAGAGCGTTGACTGTAATTTGATTTTGTTTCTTATTGAATGTGTACTATATCATTGATGATTAATTTCTGCTAAGCATTCGTATTAAGCGACGCAATTATTGAGAAAATGAGAGAGTAATCTCATGAGAAGTAGTACTGTGGATTGATGTCGAAAAATGAAACAAGGGAAGTAAGGGGAGGTTGTTAATCAAAGCGGATTCTCGTAGATAAATTTGTATTAAATAAAAAGTAAATAATTTTCAATGAGAAAACAACATGATTGTTATTTTTTAAAATATTAAAATACAGTGAAAATGCAGTGTTCTGCAGGAAATATCTTTTCAATGCCAATAAATAAAAATATATTATGATTTTTTCAAATTTTTCATAATTCTGTTGATAAAATAAAAATTATTATCTATAAAAGATCAAAATTTTCAATGGGCTCAAAAATTAAATTTACAGCGAAAACCAGAATTTTATTTTGACATCAACTTTAACTTTGAATAACTTTCAAAGTGAGTGAATTTAGCTAAAAATGTTAAGAGACATTTTTTGTAGGAAATTAAATTCCCTTCAAGAATCTCTATTGAATTTTTTCCGGATACTAATTTTTAAGTGAATTACAAAATTCCAAAGTTAAACAATAAAATTCTGAAATCTTATCAATTTTCAAGGCGTGTTTATAAGAAAACGGTTCATCTGACGAAAAATTTCAATCAGTCTTTTTTTGTAGACAATTAAATTTGCTTCAAAAAACATCTAAGTTTATTTCATTTACCTCGATGGTTTAGGAGTTATGAGACAAAAACCCGTTCCGGAAAAAAAAATTAAAAGTTGCGATGATAGACCTCTTAATATAAATATTAAGGGCTCAAATTCTCACAACATTTTTTTTTTGTCATCCCAAATAATATTTTCGATATACAAAAAAAAAAAAAATAGTTAATTTTTTTGGCCCAGTCTAATGTATATGATATTTCTCATATTTATGAAATATATAAAATATATGAAAAAAATCATGTGGGTATTCAAACGAAAGGTCTCGATAATTGTAACTCCAGGATGAGCTTATATCGTTCAAAATATCATCAGTGGACGAAATACAACGGCATTTCTTAATTATTGACATTTTTTAAGATATAAGCTCATCCTGATGTTACGCTCGTCGAAACCTTTCATTTGAGTATGCACACGATTTTTTTCATATATTTTATATATATGATATTTCTCATATTTGTGACATATATAAAATATATAAAAAATTAGTGTGGGTATTCAAATGAAAGGTTTTGATGAGCGTAACATCAGGATTAGCTTATATCTTAAAAAATGTCAATAATTAAGAAATGCCGTTGTATTTCGTCCACCGATGATATTTTTCACGATATAAGCTCATCCTGGAGTTACAATTATCGAGACCTTTTATTTGAATACCCACATGATTTTTTTCTTATATTTTATATATTTCACAAATATAAGAAATATCATATATACAAAATATATGAAAAAATCGTGTGCGTACTCAAATAAAAGGTCTTGATTAGTGTATTTCCAGGATGAGCTTAATCATTAATAATATCATCAGTAGAAAAAATATAACGTTTCATTTAAGTACGCTTCTGTCAAAATTCTAAAAATTTTTTGGATGTCGGCTAAGTTAATTTTAATTGCAACTGTGGCAGATTAATTAAAATTTTTTTGTGTATATTTTCACTTTATTTCTTTATAATTAACAATGAATTTTTTTTAATTAAGTAAAAAAAATATAAAAAATTGTACATTGTCATTCGTACATCATTATAGTATTCCCAGTTTATAATCTCAAGTCAATTTCTTTTTAAGTGTGCCTAACAGTCATTATAAACGTCCGAATTTCCATTGCATTCAAAACAATTTCCACAGCGCCTCCTCTTCGATTAATAGGAATGAAGTTGTAAGGTTGATCGTCCACTTCATTGGAGTCTATTTGCCATTGAAGGCGCTTCATATCTTCAATCCATTGGTTTCCACCAAGGGAGGTTTCCCTCACAGAGATAATTTCAATGTTTATAAACAGATCCTAAGAACAAATAAATTTTTTTGTTGGTAAATTAATAAAAAATACAGTATAGTAATTCAATAAGTTATAAATTTGATTACAAACCAATAGATTGACAGTAGCGCTTTGTGATAAAGCTCCGGCTTCATTTTTCTCGAATAAATGCTCGAGTCTCAGGAGGATTGTTCCGTCTTTCCATGGTTCCAATGTTAAAATTTGAACGTTTTTAGGAAGCTTATTTTTTAAAAAGCTACTCTGTTTAATAAATAAAAATTCACATTTAAGATAATTATTTAATTTAATTAATTAAGTTAATTAATTAATTTAAGTTGATTAGTTAATTATAAATTATTTAATAAAATAAAAATTTTAGAGAAAATCTTATAGAAAAAAATTACTTTTTTATGTATTAAGTATTTAATAACAGGCAAAATTAAATAAATTTAAATCAGTTGAATTGAAAATTAGTAATAAAAATTGCAATACTGAGAGAAAAAAATTATTTAAAAAAAAAAATGAGCAATTTTGTTAAAAAAATTAATATAAATTAATAAAATTTTTGAAAATATTGATTAACTAAATTGTTGATAATAAACATCTTGATAGAAGCGTACTCAATTGAAGAATCGAGATGAATGTAACATCAAGATGAGCTTTTATTATGAAAAATGTCAATTATTGAGAAATGACGTTGTACTTTGTCTACTAATAATATTTTTAACGATATAAGCTCATCCTGGAGTTACACTTATCGAGACCTTTCATTTGAATACCCACACGAATTTTTCCATATATTTTATTTATATGATATTTCTTATATTTGTGAAATATATAAAATATATGAAATATATGAAAAATTGATGTGGGGACTCAAATGGAAGGTCTCAATGAGCGTAACATCAGGATGAGCTTATATCTTGAGAAATGTCAATAATTAAGAAATGACGTTGTATTTTTTCCACTGATGATATTTTTAACAATAAAAGCTCATCCTGGAGTTACACTTATCGAGACCTTTCATTTGAATACCCACACGAATTTTTCCATATATTTTATATACATGATATTTCTTATATTTGTGAAATATATAAAATATATGAAATATATGAAAAATTGATGTGGGGACTCAAATGAAAGGTCTCGATGAGTGTCATGTCGGAGTGTGCTTAAATCCTTAAAAATGTCAATAGTTGACAAGATACAAGATCATTTCTTAATTATTGATATTTTTGAAGATGTAAGCTCATCCTGATGTTATACTCATCAAGATCTTTCATTTGAGTACCTACATGCATTGTGATACATTTTTCATATAAACATATATATAATATATAAAATATATGATGAAAATTTGATGTGGGTACTCAAATGTAAGGTCTCTATGAGCGGAACATTAGGATGAGCTTATATCTTAAAAAATGTCAATAATTAAGAAATGACGTTGTATTTTTTCCACTGATGATATTTTTAACAATAAAAGCTCATCCTGGAGTTACACTTATCGAGACCTTTCATTTGAATACCCACACGAATTTTTCCATATATTTTATATACATGATATTTCTTATATTTGTGAAATATATAAAATATATGAAAAATTGATGTGGGTATTCAAATGAAAGGTCTCGATGAGTGTAATGTCGGAGTGTGCTTAAATCTTTAAAAATGTCAATAGTTGACAAGATACAAGATCATTTCTTAATTATTGATATTTTTGAAGATGTAAGCTCATCCTGATGTTATACTCATCAAGATCTTTCATTTGAGTACCTACATGCATTGTGATACATTTTTCATAAAAAACATATATATAATATATAAAATATATGATGAAAATTTGATGTGGGTACTCAAATGTAAGGTCTCTATGAGCGGAACATTAGGATGAGCTTATATCTTAAAAAATGTCAGTAATTAAGCAATGAAGTTGTATTTTTTCCACTGATGATATTTTTAACGATATAAACTCATCCTACACAGAAAGAAAAGTTCACTTGAGCCAAGAAAATATTTTTCTTCCTAATTATTTACTTGGGCGAAAAAAAAAATTTTTTTTGACACAAGAAATTTCACTTATTCCAAAAAATCAATTCCCTTGCTTCAAGAAATACGTATCTTGATCCAAGTCAATTTATTTAAGTCAAGAAAATTTTCTTGTTTTGAGAAAATTTTTCTCTTGCTCCAAAAAATTAAATATCTCGATAGTAAATTTTCATTAATATTTCTATTGACTAACATGTCAAATGGGAAGATCAAATATTATTGAATCATTTTTTTTCATTCAATAGAAAAATTTTTTTCACTCAAGATGAGAAAATTTTTTTCTCAGCTGAAGTAGGTGGCGCTGCTTCCCTAAAGTATCTAAAAATCTTGATCAAATATAAAAATTTCTTGTATCAAGTATTTATGATAATTTGAATTAAGAAAAAATTACTTCCATCAAGAATAGAATTTCAAGAAAAATTTTTACTTCGGCCGAGACAACTTCGGTCTTCCTTCGGACGACCGAAATAGTATATTACACATCTAGGGCAGTAAAATAAGAAATGTCTCAGATCACATGTAATTGTTGTCCGAGGCGAAGCCGAGGTCAATAAACATGTGATCTGAGACATTTCTTATTTACTGCCCATGGTGTGTATACTATTTTTCTCCTCGACGGAGGCGGAAAGCGGCATTTTCGTTTAGCGCAGCAGGAGGAAAATTGACGCTTTCCGCCCGGAGGTGAGAAAATTTACTTGAGCCAAGAATTTTGTTCTCCAGTCAAGAAATCTTTCTTTCTATGTAGAGTTATACTTATCGAGACCTTTCATTTGAATACCTACATGAATTTTTCCATATATTTTATATATTTCACAAATATGAGAAATATCATATATATAAAATGTATAGAAAAATTCGTGTGCGTACTCAAATGAAAGGTTTCGATGAGCGTAACATCAGGATGAGCTTATATCTTGAAAAATATCAATAACTAAGAAATTACGTTGTATTTTGTCTACTGATGATATTTATAATAAAAAAATTAATTGAAAATATTAATCAATTTTTTTTTTATCTGGAGAAATAAAAATCTTACAGTAATTTTTTTGTTAAATAAAATTACTGTGTGATTCAGAGATAATCTATAAAACTTTTTCAACAAAAAAAAAATTTCTGTACAAAAAAATATTTCTTTCTTCAGCTACATAATAGAATTATTTAAAATTTATTCCCATAAATTGTTTATTTATTTCAAAACAATTTTTTCTCTCCGTGTATAAAATAACCCACTTTCTTTAAAAAAAAAAGACCATTCGGCAGCCGAAATGGAAGTAGATTTCATTTTATTACTTATTAATAAAAATTGAAATTAGATTTTAACATATGGTTTGTATTGCAATCACTACAATCAAAGTTTTCTAATAAGAAAAATTAAATAATAAATATTTTATAAAACGAATGCAATAACAAATTTCAAAAAATAAGTATGTTAAATTTTATTGAGATCCGATTAGAATTGCGGAAGTTAGAGTAGAGACATAGCCCGTTATATATATATATATATATATATATATATATATATATATATATAGCTATATATATATATATATATATATATATATATATATATATATATATATATATATATATATATATATATATATATATATACATACATATATAAACTTTTGAACCATATGTATTTTCTGAATCAGTTCGACGAGCTGAGTGAGGAAATAGCAAAATTTTCCAAAAGTTGCGTCATGAGAACCAATACAATATTTAGATTTCTATGAAATCTACTAAAAATTTCATTTTTGGGAGGGTCATTCTTAACGCAAAAAATCAATAGATATATGAATTAAAGCTTATTTAATAAGCTTTCAGATGCATTAAACATAAATTTATTAGGATATTGTGTTCAATAGTATTTACATGGAAAAACAGTAAAAAAATGGGAATTTTTGAAATTTTTCAAAAATTTCAAATTGCTCTCATTTCTAAAATAACCGGCCGATTTGGCTCATCTTAGAACTTAACCTCAGAAACCGGTCAAAAAATAAGTATGTTAAATTTTATTGAGATCCGATTAGAATTGCGGAAGTTAGAGTAGAGACATAGCCCGTTATATCGTATATATATATATATATATATACATACATATATAAACTTTTGAACCATATGTATTTTCTGAATCAGTTCGACGAGCTGAGTGAGGAAATAGCAAAATTTTCCAAAAGTTGCGTCATGAGAACCAATACAATATTTAGATTTCTATGAAATCTACTAAAAGAATCCTTTAATATCTCACCTTCATATAATATCGCCCTTTCCACTGTTCCAAAGTCACCCCACCAACTGGCGTAAACAAGTACCAAGGTCTCAGCGCCAAAGAGATAGCTTCCGTCTTTTCCTTCAAAGCAATTCCCGCCAAATCTTCAATCCTGCTCCCAATCAGCGAATGACTACCTCTAGCCACCAGCCCATACCCAAAAGCAGTCTCATTGAGCGCCTCACCCACCCCAAAAGCGTCATCATTTAGCAACCTTCTGTGCAACATCACTTCTAACTCCCCATCAACCATACTGGTCCCTCCTTGCGCCCTATCATTCAAAACACTGATCCTCATCTTCTCCCTAACATCCTCCAGATAAATCTTAGCCGTCACCGGATAGTAATTCCCGGCAATGGGCTCTTCCAAAGTAAGATTCCAAGAAGGTCTGTAATTTCTTTTCCTTTTAATCATTTCCCTTCCGTTGCTATCAGTGTAAAAAGTACCATCCGACTGAAGATTACTCTTGTACTTAGTAACAATCTCTCTTCCAATAGAATCATCAATTGGAATTGGCCCGACCACCCAATCAAATTCAATCTTCTGTTCTGCTTTATAAACCCTAACAATTTGACTGATGTAATTGTTAACCATCAAATGAAGCTCATTGACTACCGGACCGGTGTAGAATTTGTAATTTCCAGAATAAGCGATATCATAAACGTTAGATTCTTTCGGACGGAAGATATAAGCGCCTGATGCGCGATATGCAAAGGCAGTGTTGTTTCCTTTCATTCCTTCGTAATAATGGAACGATTGGGTCACTTGCAAGTTCATGTTTTTCCATGTGACAACAACATTGCCTGCTTGATTAACACTGACTGTATAAAGATCGTTTTCAATTGCAGAAACTGATGCAGGTTTGATTTCTTCCACTACATTAGTTGTTAATTCGGTTACGTAGAACGATTGATAGCCCAGAGGAGGAATTTCTGCAAAAAAGACTAGTTCTTTGGTTGAATTGCTATTTCTTCCCGGAGTTTGTCGCACAAATTGCGGAACCGGTAACAATTGCGTTACAATTTCAGAACCTGAATTATCAACTACTTTGAACGCGTTTCCATTAACTGGGACTCGGATGTAATTAGACATGGGCTGGCTCGCGGGATTGTAGAGTGTAACTACAAAATTTCCGGAAGATTCGGTAAAAACGCAAGAGCTGATGTTTAACAGAAGGCATGAGTGGAATTCCGCGTCGGGAGCTTGAGGATTGATTTTGAGCATTTTGGAAACCGCTTTGGAAACTATTTCTGTGCCATAGTTGAAGCTGGAGTATAAAATTCGGGCGTAATCTTCCGCTACGTGCTGCTTTTCCGTTCCTGTTATCGCGTCGTGGTGCTGCATTACTCCCATTGCTTCTTTGAAATGGATTAGGCCCGAGCTGTCCATTTGATTTGATAAGACTGATAATTGCTTGGTGATTTGGAGGAAATTGTTGCCCATTCGTTCGAAGAATTTGAGGGTTGGGCGGGATGTGAAGAAACCCGTCCAGAATGCGTGGGGGTCACTGCTGTATGGGAAGAAATCGTCGGATTTTGACGGCCAGGAAAGTTGGGCATCGTTCAGGGATTTTAGGTAACATGAAGGTGTTGAGTAGAATACATTCACTGTTGAGCCGTAGATTTTGTTTGTGTACCTGGAGAATTTGTGATGAGAAGTTTTGTAAGTTATAAATGAAGAAAACAAATCAGGATGAGCTTATATCTTAAAAAATGTGACTAATTAAGGAATTACTTTGTATTTTGTCTACTGATGATATTTCTAACGATATAAGCTCATCCTAGAGTTACACTTATCGAGACCTTTTGTTTGAATACCCACACGAATTTTTTATATATTTTATATATTTTACAAATATGAGAAATATCTTGTATATAAAATATATGAAAAAAATTGAGCGCGTGTTCAAATGAAAGGTCTCTATGAGCGTAACATCAGGATGAGCTTATATCTTAAAAAATGTCAATAATTAAAGAATTACTTTGTATTTTGTCTACTGATGATATTTCTAACGATATAAGCTCATCCTGGAGTTACACTTATCGAGACCTTTCATTTGAATACCCACACGAATTTTTTATATATTTTATATATTTCACAAATATGAGAAATATCATATATATAAAATATACGGAAAATTTTGTGTAAGTATTCAAATGAAAGATCTTGATGAGCATAACATCAGGATGAGCTTATATCTTAAAAAATGTCAATAATTAAGGAATTACTTTGTATTTTGTCTACTGATGATATTTCTAACGATATAAGCTCATCCTAGAGTTACACTTATCGAGACCTTTTGTTTGAATACCCACACGAATTTTTTATATATTTTATATATTTCACAAATATGAGAAATATCATACATATAAAATATACGGAAAATTTTGTGTAAGTATTCAAATGAAAGGTCTTGATGAGCATAACATCAGGATGAGCTTATATCTTAAAAAATGTCAATAATTAAGGAATTACTTTGTATTTTGTCTACTGATGATATTTCTAACGATATAAGCTCATCCTAGAGTTACACTTATCGAGACCTTTTGTTTGAATACCCACACGAATTTTTTATATATTTTATATATTTCACAAACATGAGAAATATCATATATATATATAAAATATATAAAAATTTGATATATATGATATTTGTGATATATATAAAATATATAAAAAATTGCATGTGGGTACTCAAATGAAAGATCTCAATGAGTGTAACATCAGAATGAGCTTATATCTTTAAAAATGTCAATAATTAAGAAATAGCATTGTATCTTGTCAAAAAATGATATTTTTTAAGATATAAGCTCATTTTGATGTTGCACTCATTGAGATCTTTCATTTAAGTACCCACATGAATTTTTCATGTATTTTATATATATTACAAATATCATATATATCATATATATAAAATATATGAAAAATTGCATGTGGGTACTCAAATGAAAGGTCTCGATGAGCGTAACAGCAGGATGAGCTTATATCTTAAAAAATGTCAATAATTAAGGAATTACTTTGTATTTTGTCTACTGATGATATTTCTAACGATATAAGCTCATCCTAGAGTTACACTTATCGAGACCTTTTGTTTGAATACCCACACGAATTTTTTATATATTTTATATATTTCACAAATTTGAGAAATATCATATATATAAAATATATGCAAAAAATCGCGTGCGAATCAGTTCCAACTTATAAGTAAAAATTGTTTTTTTTAATCTATATTTTTCATTGTTCTTCCGTTCTTTAATAAAAAATTTAAAAAATACAAATTTTTGTCATTTTTCAATCCTATATTAGCAGAAAAATGTTTGTTAATAAGCAATAGTCATGCAAATCTAAAATAATCTAAACTGTGGGCAGCTTTTTATTTTTTCATAAATATTTTTCTTACCTAATAAGCTTATCCAAATTTAAAAACCACATATTTGCGTTTTGGTAATTAAAATCTTCGCCCATCGTAAGAATAATATTATTCGTATTATAAGATTTCGCTTGTACTTGGCAATACGCCAAAAATAAAGCTACCTGTTAAAAGATTTTTTTTTTGTTTTTCAAAAGTACATTTAAACATCAAAACTATCTCGCGTTTCGAATCTCATTTTTTATTTATTTATATTATCTTTTCTTCTTATTTCCTATATCATTCTTACAATGATAATTATATAATGATTACTCTCAAAGAAATTTTCTTTAAAAATTACCGATAAATTCACGGTAAATCGTATTTCGTAAATTTTTTTAAGTATACCTTAAAATAAATGAATTTTTGCGTAATTTTTATTTAAAAAAGAAAATTTCTTCCTGCATATAAAATATTTATTTCGCGTACCTTATTAATTTGTCCAGATTCATGAAGTACATTTCCGATTGTTGATAAGTAAAATCACCACCCATTGTGATAATAATATTATTCGTTCGATAATTCTTTGCTTGGTCTATTATGTAATTGTAAAATACATTGATCTATTAAAAAAAAAAAATAAAAAAAGTAGAAGAAATTTCTTTATCTTTAGAATAATATTTAGTCCGCGTAATGCCAATTGGGAGATTCAAAATACGAGATTTTTTTATTACTAGCATATTTATAAAAATTTATAGATACCCTAGCTTCAATGTTGTTATCTGGACTCTCTGGGTCGTCGATAAGAGGATCATCTAAACAAAGTACATCAAAACAAAATCCAGGAGGTGGAGAATAGTTATTGAACAGAGCCACCGAAAATAAGTTTGCTTTTTCTCCTAAAAAATTTTATTTTATTATTTTTAAAATCAATCTTAAATTATTATTATTTATTTTAGATTTATGAATAATAGTCGCTAAAAACAATTAATTATTTTCCCTATGATGTTAAAGTTAGCAGTCATTTGACCATTTAAAAATTTATTTAACAAGAAATTTCTTCCCAAAAATCGTTTTTAAAAAATTCAATTTTTTTTGTTATAATTTATTTGTTAAAAATATTAAAATTATCAAATATCTGCTAAATTAATTTTCATATCATTTCTTTTAGAGCGCTCAAAATGTTAAATTGATTTTTTGTTTTCAATTCATTGTCTTAATTTTTAACTTTATAATTTACATTTTTTGAGTGATTTGTTAGCATAAATTTCATTAAGTAAAAAATTTTATTTTTTTTAAATTAAGAAAAGAAGAAACTATTAATCTACAAAGAAAGAAAAAAGGACAAATTATTGTAAACTAACAACCTTGCAGTCACTATGTGACTGCCGAGACTTGTGAACTATAAATAAACAAAATTTTGCTTTATTAAATAATGACTTTTGTTAAATTGCATTGTACCTTTTTAACTATTGACCTTTTTAAAGATATAAGCTCACCCCGACATTACACTCATCGAGACCTTTCATTTGAGCACCCACATCAATTTTTCATATATTTTATATATTTATATATGTGTATATATGAAAAATATATCAAAATGCATGTGGGTACTCAAATGAAAGCTCTTGATGAGCATAACATCGCGATGAGCTTATATCTTTAAAAACGTCAATAGTTAAGAAAGTACAGTGTAATTTAACAAATATTTTGTGATCTATTGACATTTTTAAAGATTTAAGCTCACCCCAACATTACATTCATTGAGACCTTTCATTTGAGTACCCAAATCAATTTTTCATATATTTTATATATTTATATATATTATATATATATATATATATATATATATATATATATATATATATATATATATACATAATACATATATATATATATATATATATATATGCAGAGTATATATATATATATATATATATATATATATGAAAAATATATCAAAATGCATGTGGGTACTCAAATGAAAGCTCTTGATGAGTATAACATCGGGATGAGCTTATATCTTTAAAAACGTCAGTATTTAAGAAAGTTCAGTGTAATTTAACAAATATTTTGTGATATATTGACATTTTTAAAGATATAAGCTCACTCCGACATTACACTCATCAAGAGCTTTTATTTGAGTACCCACATCAATTTTTTATATATTTTATATATTTATATATATTATATCTATGTATATATGAAAAATATATTAAAATGTATGTGGGTACTCAAATGAAAGCTCTTGATGAATGTAACATCAAGATAAGCTTATATCTTAAAAAACGTCAATAGTTAAGAAAGTACAGTGCAATTTAACAAATATCTTGTGAGCTATTGACATTTTTAAAGATATAAGCTCACTCCGACATTACACTCATCAAGAGCTTTCATTTGAGTACCTACATGCATTTTGATATATTTATATATATTATATATATATGTATATATGAAAAATATATCAAAATGCATGTGGGTACTCAAATGAAAGCTCTTGATGAGTGTAAAATCAGGATGAGCTTATATCTTTAAAAATGTCAATAGTTCTCAAGATACAAGGTCATTTCTTAATAATGTATCTAGGCACAAATTCAAGTTAAGACCTTTTTAATGACACTAAATTTAATTAAAAAAAAACCGATTTTATCTTATGAAAATCCTGAACAAAAAATGTTTCTCATTCTCTTAATAATATACATGAAAATGTCAACTAAAAATTTTATTTTTCATCATTTTTCTAATTTTTTTAAATTCTGAGCGACTCCTTAAAATTTTTCATTAAGGATGATTTTTGCAAAAGGTTTTTTGAATTAGATAAACCAATATTATTTGTTGAATTAACTAAATAATTGTTAAACAACTTGACTCAAGAAAAAAAATCTTAAACCAAAAATATCATTTGAAGAAAATAACTTTTTTGAGTAAAAAAAATTTTTTTTTTAAGCTTAAAAATTATTCTTGGTTCAGAATTTTTTTTCGAACCATGTCTTTTTTATTAATGTACATGCACAGTAATAAATTTTGTGTCAAATATTAAATACAAAATTTTTCAAGACAAATTTTTTGACGCAAACTTTTCTACTATGTAAATTAATTTTATTTTATTAAATAATTACCTAAGCTAGAACTAGCTTTCCAAAGAAATTCCGCAGTTTTGTCTTTCAAACGTTTGTATTTATCTTGATAATCTAGACGCCCAATAAACATTCCATCAAAGCCAAATTGAGCAAACAAAGAAGCTTGTTCTCTTGAATGTCCAAAAGGATCGATTTGCCAACCGATTTTAGGACGAGCACATTCACCAAGCGTGTCATTGAGTCGTCTAAATTTATTTTATCATCATTAAATAAAAAAAATATAAGCATTATATACAATCGGGATGGGCGATATACATCGATGTTTCTTCCGGGAAACATCGATTTTTTTTGGAATCGAAACATCGATGGTCGATGTAGAATAATGAACCATCGCCATCGAAATAAATTTCTACTAGAAATTTTTTAGCGCGCTAAAAATTAAAAAAAAATCTGAAAATACCAAAATAAAATCGGAAAAATTACAGTTGTAAATATCGGAAAAAAATCTATTAAACACAATCGTTAATGACTTGCAAGTGTATTTTCATAGCTGGAATATGATCTTGGAATTGAAAAATTGACAAAATTTAAAAAAAATAGCATGTAAAGAGAAGGTACGAAATAACCATATTTTTGAATTTCAGACTGTCGTTCGATTGTATCGAATTTTTTTAGTCTTTAAATGACCTACGCAGTGTTTAATAGATTTATTTCTCTTATTTATAACTTTAATTTTCCCGATTTTTTTGGTTTTAAGATTTTTTTAAATTTTAATCATACTCAATCTGAATCCAAAAAATTTTTTTATCTCGATAATTTCGATTTTTCATGATTTATTGCCATTTTTTTTTAGTTTTTTGCTATTTTTTCAAATTTTGACCGCTCAACGGGCTAATTAACGTTAAAATTCAGATTCAGTGAATTCAAATACATAAAAATCATGCTTGATCTGGGTTCACAAAATTTTATTCATCGGTGGCTGCAATTTTTCGCAATTTTTTGCCTTAATTAGGATTTTTTGGATTTTAGTCAAAATTTTGAGGGTGTACGGGCAATAATAATTAAAATAATTAAAAATTATTCTCTTTTTACGCCAAATTTGGTTGTAATTATAATTTTTTCAAATTTTCGCGCGCATTTTCAACATCGATGTCCACAATCGATGTTTCGATGTTTTTGTCAAAACATCGATGGTTCGATGGTGAAAAATTTCGAAAATCGACAGTCCGATGTCGATTTTTTTTGCTAACATCGCCCATCCCTAATCTATCTATATATACAGTACAACCTGGTTATAAGTTACTGTTTGGGGCTGTAGGAGAAAAAATTCTCGGAAAAATTTGTCCCCCACCACTATGTTTTACTCCGAGATCGCTCGGTTTGATGCGTATGTGTGCATCGTGTTCGTGTTTGCACCCGCACTCCTTTTATAAGTTACTTGACGTTTGTCATTTCTTTACGTATAATAGTGCTGTTATTTGTGTATATGTAGTTCATATAAGAGTAACTTATAAAAGGACTGCGGGAACAAACTCATTAATCAGCGATAACCGAAAAACGTTGTCAGTAAAACTGTAGTGGGGGAACCATTCCGAGAAGAGTGAAAAGAAATTGAGGGGAAGTAACTTATAATCGAGTAACTTATAACCAGGTTGTACTGTATAAAAATAAATTGCTGTGCATTAGTCTCGCTAAAACTCAAAAACGGCTGGACCGAATTTCAAAATTTTTTTTTTGTTTTCTTCGCTATAGTTCGGGGATGGTTTAGAAGAATAAAAACTTTTGAAAAACCCGAAAGTTCAGCTAAAAAAATAAAAAGTTGTTAATTTTGTATCGGAATCGCTATTGTTACGCTTGAGCCTCAAGGTTGCAAAAGTGTACCAAAATTGTTTAATATGTAGGATGATACGTACAAATATACTGCAGAGTTATACTATCTACCTATATTCAGTTTGTAGAACATATTTACAAATCTCAAGAAGAAACTCAAGAAGAACGTTTTTCATTATTTTTGTTTTAGTCGTGTTTATTTTTATATTGTTTATATATATATATATATATATATATATATATATATATATATATATATATATATATATGCTATATATATATATATATTATAAATATATTTATAAAAATATTTATATTATAAATATTTATTATATATATAAATTATATATTATAAATATATATATATATATATATATATATATATATATATATATATATATATATATATATATATATATAAAAATGAATAGCTGTGCGTTAGTCTCGCTAAAACTCAAAAATGACTGGACCGATTTCAACAATTTTCTTCTTGTTTTGTTCGCTATAGTTCAAGGATGTTTTCGAAAGAATAAAATTTTTGAAAAACCCGAAAGTTCAGCTAAGAAAATCAACAGATCTACAGTTGTTAATCGTCTATCTTCTATATATATGGACAAAAAAAAATTTTATAAATTCAGTGTTGATTTTTTGGGATCTTGATTTTCAGGCGATAATGAGAAGCGACTTTCATTTAATCACTTGGCAAAATTCTAACCGAACTTCATGCAGCCAGTATTTATTCTTTATCGAAGTAGATTATCGTTTAAAGATTGATAATCACTGTTCGAAAGGTGTAATAAAATATGTTGTAGGTGATACGAAGTTCACCGGGTCAGCTAGTATACAATATAATCATTGTTGAGGTATTGAATTATTAATCAGTCGACTGAAAAAGATTGTAAATTTATTTAAACAAGATTATTAAGTTACCGGAATCCCCAAGTTGAGTGATCAATGATTGACTGATAGTGAGTCGTAGCTTCATCGTTCATACTCCATGCTCCGCCGATTATTTCCAAACGACCTTCGTTCACGAATTGTTTAACTTCTTGCCTGATTTTTTCATCTTGACGCTGCCACCACTTCCACAAGAATGCGGTCTCGACATAAATGAATCTAAATATAAATAAATAAATAATGATAAGGTTTTATTATTAATTTTACAATTATAAATTAATAATAAAATAATTACTTTCGAGCAGGATCGCGTCTTAAAGCTTCAATAACACTATCAATAATATATTGTACTCCAGCTTTTTGAGTTAAGATTCTGCCTTTAAATTAAATAAAAATATAAATATATTAAAAAAAAAATTTCTTTTTGAAAAAATTAGATATTAATTTGTTTGAAATTTTTAACAATTTTATTTCTTAGCTGAAGAAATATAAATTTTTCTTACAATAAATTTCTTGATTAAAAAAATGATTTTTTGATTTGGGAAAAAAAAATTTGGATGAAAATTTTCAAGTTGTCTATAAAAAAAAAATATTTTTTTAAATAGAAAATTACTGAGAGAAAAATTTGAAATTTTTTAGATAAGAAATAAAATTTTTGTTTAATTTTTTAGCTAAGAAGAAATTAAAATTTTTCTCACAGTAACTTTCTTATTAAAAATTTTTTTTTAATTAAAAAAAAAAACAATTTTAGATAAACTGTCGAATTTTTATCCAAAATTGTTTGTTTTCTTCAATTTAGAAAACTTTTATTCAACAACAAAGTGTTACTGAGATTTTTATTTCTTCAGTGAAGGAATAAAATTTCTTTTTTTAATTTTAAACAAATTAATTTCTTATTAAAAAATTACTCATTTTTTTCAAAATAAAAATTTTTTTTCAAATAAAAAATTACTGTGAGAAAAATTTGAAGTTTTTTAGCTAAGAACTAAAATTTTTGTTTGATTTTTTTGCTAAAAAAATAAAAACAATTTTAGATAAACAAAGCGTATTTTTATCCAAAATTTTTTTTTTTTTCTCAAATTTAGAAAACTTTTATTCAACAAGAAAGTTACTGAGATTTTTATTTCTTCAGTGAAGAAATACATTTTTTTTTTAATTTTAAACAAATTAATTTTTTATTAAAAAATTACTCATTTTTTCTAAAATCAAAATTTTTCTCTCTTTATAATTATTGTAATAAATTTGTTGCTATAAAAAAATTTTAACAATTGCTTTTTTTTAGAATAAAAAATCAAAAAAATTATCAACAATTTTTTTAATTGTTTTTTTTTGGTATATAAAATTTTAATAATTGCTTTTTTTTTAAATAAAAAATCAAAAAAATTATCAACAATTTTTTTAATTGTCCTTTTTTTGGTATAAAAAATTTTTGATGAAAAATAAAAAATTTACAAATTTAAAAAAAATTCATAAATAATTTTAAAATCATATCCTACTTTTTTTAAAAATTTTTTTTTATCATTTTACTGTTGTTTATAAAAAGAAAATTGAATTCCAAAAAATTTTATTATTTCATTTTTCTTCTAAAATTTAGCTTGTTCTTCATAAATTTTATAATTAAAAAAAATAAATAAAAAATATTTTTATTTTTCACTCCCAAAAAAAAGCGACCATAAAACAAACTTAAAAAAACTCCCAAATATTTTTTTCAATTTTAAAAACAGCAGAACAAATAATTACTTTAAAACTATCAGACACTTGATAATTTCTTAATTAAAAAAAAAAAAAAAAATATATATATATCTTAAAAAAATATTAAAAAAAAAATTGCTTTCATAATTTTTTATAGCTTCTAAAAATATAATTTTTAAAATAAATTCTTGCTTTAAAAATTTTTTTTTTTTAAATTAAAAAAAAGATTAATTTTTGTATCATATAAAAAATATAATTCTAAAACTTCTTATAATTTTTTTATAGCTTCTAAAAATATAATTTTTAAAATAAATTCTAGCTATAAAAAAATTTTTTTTTTTAAATAAAAAAATAATTAATTTTTGTGACAAAAAATAAAATTTAAAAAATTCTTACTTCCATAATAATATTGGTCGACAGTTTTCAACCAGCCAACATCATCATGAGAATGCGGTACTAAATGAACATTAAGTTTCTTTGGATCTATTTTGGTACACGACTAAACAATTAAAAAAAAAAAAAATTAATTTAATTAATTAATTATTAATTATATTAATTGAAATTTATAAATTTATTTTGTACCTCATATCCACAAGTCTTTGAATATGAAAAACTCTGTTGTGAATCCCGTAAAATTCCGGCTCCGCATAATAATGTGTATAATAATAGCAGTAACAGAGATAAAACACGTTTGAACATTCTTGACTCCTCAAGAATGACTACTACTTATATACTGAAGGGAAACTTTTCGTTAGCTTCAGTATGACTGCTAATGCGATAATGAGAGCCTTTTGAACTTATATACGCTTACTAACACAACTTGTATTTTACGCTCTTGGACGTTTTAATGTGTATGTATACTGACCATCTACGATACCCGAGTACGATGTATTAATGACCGATAAACAGCTTGAATAAATGTAATTTTAAAAAAAAAAAAATATTAAAAAATGATGATTCGCTTTTTTTTAATTTTTACAATAATGTTAGTTCAATGAAAAATTTTTATTTTATGAATTATTTAGTAATTTAATTTTTATTAATAAATCAATTGGCAAAAAAAAATTTATTAACTGCTAAAGAATATTTTATTTTAAATTTGTAAATATTTATTAAAATCTTTTATAAAATATTTAGAAAGAAGAAAAATTAATATCTTATTTTTTTTAAATTTGCTAAATTTTTTTCAAATTTAAAATGATTTTTTTTTTAATTAAATTAAAAGTAAAAAATTAATTATATAATTTTTAAAAAATTTTTTGCATGAGAAATTTTTTATTTTCATTTTTTTAATAAAATTATATTAATTATAAAAATTTTAAATATTGGCTGGTAATGTTAGTGCACTGAAAAATTATTATTTTATGAATTATTTAGTAATTTAGTATTTATTAATAAATCAATTGTCAAAAAAAATGTAAGGAATTTTTTATCTAGAATTTGTAAATATTTATTGAAATCTTTTATAAAATATTTAGAAAGAAGAAAAATTAATAGCTTATTTTTTTTTATAATTTGCTGAATTTTTTTCAAAAATTAAATTAGTCATTTTTTTCAAATTTAAAATGATTTTTTTTTTAATTAAATTAAAAGTAAAAAATTAATTATAAAAAATTACATAAATAATTTTTAAAAAATTTTTTGCATGTGAAATTTTTTATTTTAATTCTTTTAATAAAATTATATTAATTATGAAAATTTTAAATATCGGCTAATAATGTTAATGCACTGAAAAAATTTTTTTTTTCGAATTATTTAGTAATTTAGTATTTATTAATAAATCAATTGGCAAAAAAATTTATTAATTGTAAAGGAATATTTTATTTAGAATTTGTAAATATTTATTGAAATCTTTTATAAAATATTTAGAAAGAAGAAAAATTAATAGCTTTTTTTTTATAATTTTTTACACTGACAGAAAAAATTATGATAATTAAATTAGCTGAATTTTTTTCAAAAATTATATTAAAATGATTTTTTTTTCAAATTTAAAATAATTTTTTTCAAAAATTAAATTAAAAAATTAATTATAAAAAATTACATGTATAATTTTAAAAAAATTTTTTAAATGTGAAATTTTTTATTTTAATTTTTCTAATAAAATTATATTAAAAAAATTAATTTTTAAAAAAATAATGAATTTTATTATGACAAAAAATTAATTTTTTTAAATATTTAAAAGAAGAAAAATAAAAATTTTTCTTCAAAAAAATTTTTTCTAAACTTGGAAAAAAAAATTTTTTTTAAATAAAAATTCACAAGTTATTTTTTTCACCAAGAAATTTACTGTAAGAAAAATTTTATATTTCTTCATAAGAAGAAATAAGGTTATTTATTGTGACGAAAAAAATAACAAGGTGCTAAAAACATAAATTGACAATAAGTATTTAATTAAAAATTAGATGGGTCAATGGCCATTGATAACAAAAATAAGTTTGTTTTTTTGAGAAAATAAAACGTCGTAGCTTTATTTAATACGAAATATTATATTAACCTTTTTGTATTTATTAATAGCCATCGACTATTTTTATATAAAAAATTTCAGCTAGAAAAACAACTTTTTAATTTACAACAGGATAAAATAACAAGGACATTTTTCATTTTCAATTAATTTTTATCATTTATTCATAATACTGATTAAAACTCGATCGGAATCTTGTTGTTTAATTAAATTTGGTACTTGAAAATATTTATAATAAAAAATTAATCCGTTTATTTTATTCACGCACGCCAAAAAAAGTTCGGAGAAGTATCAACTAAAAGTATTAATTTAAAAAATAATAAATCAGAGTTTGAATTTATCTATCATCAATTTGAGATATCTTTTTGATTCAATATTTAGATAAGAGCAAAGAGTAATTTTTTAATAAGAATTTTTTTCTTAAGTTTGATTATAAATTCCTAAATCTGGCTTAAAATAGTATAACGGGACAAACTACGAAGGAAAAAAAAGTATTATTGTTGGATTAAAAATAGTAGTTTTATTTTTTTTAAAAACTAAAAAATAATCAGAGTTATTAGCTAGTCTTCTTTTTTAGAACTAGCAACCTTGAAGTCACTATGTGACTGCCGTGACTTGTGAACTATAAATAAATAAAATTTTGCTTTATTAAATAATGACTTTTGTTAAATTACATTGTACTTTCTTAAATATTGACGTTTTTCAAGATATAAACTCATCCCGATGTTACACGCATCAAGAGCTTTCATTTGAGTACCTACATGCATTTTGATATATTTTTCATACATACATATATGTATATATATATAAATATATTAAAAATTGATGTGGGTACTCAAATTGAAGGTCTCAATGAGTGTAATGTTAGGATGAGCTTATATCTTTAAAAATGTCAACAGTTCACAAGATATTTGTTAAATTGCACTGTACTTTCTTAAATACTTTCGTTTTTAAAGATATAAACTCATCCCGACGTTACACTCATCAAGAGCTTTCATTTGAGTACCCACATGCATTTTTGATATATTTTTCATATATACATGTATATAATATACATAAATATATATAAATATATGAAAAATTGATGTGGGTACTCAAATGAAAAGTCTCGATGAGCGAAGTGTCAGGGTGAGCTTATATCTTTAAAAATGTCAATAGTTCACAAAACATTTGTTAAATTGTACTGTACTTTCTTAACTATTGACGTTTTTCAAGATATAAACTCATCCCGATGTTACACTCATCAAGAGCTTTCATTTGAGTACCCACATGCATTTTTGATATATTTTTCATATATACATGTATATAATATACATAAATATATAAAATATATGTAAAATTGATGTGGGTATTCAAATTAGAGGTCTCGGTGAGTGAAGTGTCATGGTGAGCTTATATCTTTAAAAATGTCAATAGTTCACAAGACATTTGTTAAATTGTACTGTACTTTCTTAACTATTGACGTTTTTCAAGATATAAACTCATCCCGATGTTACACGCATCAAGAGCTTTCATTTGAGTACCTACATGCATTTTGATATATTTTTCTTATATACAAATATGTAATATATATAAATATATTAAAAATTGATGTGGGTACTCAAATTGAAGGTCTCAATGAGTGTAATGTTAGGATGAGCTTATATCTTTAAAAATGTCAACAGTTCACAAGATATTTGTTAAATTGCACTGTACTTTCTTAAATACTGACGTTTTTAAAGATATAAACTCATCCCGATGTTACACTCATCAAGAGCTTTCATTTGAGTACCCACATGCATTTTTGATATATTTTTCATATATACATGTATATAATATACATAAATATATAAAATATATGTAAAATTGATGTGGGTTTCAAATTAGAAGTCTCGGTGAGTGAAGTGTCATGGTGAGCTTATATCTTTAAAAATCTCAATACTTCACAAGACATTTGTTAAATTGCACTGTACTTTCTTAACTATTGACATTTTTAAAGATATAAGCTCATCATCCTGATGTTACACTCATCAAGAGCTTTCATTTGAGTACCCACATGAATTTTTTATATATTTTTCATATATATATATATATATAAAATATATGAAAAATTGATGTAGGTACTCAAATGAAAGGTCTCGATGAGTATAATGTCGAGGTGAGTTTATATCTTCAAAAATGTCAATAGTTTACCATACATTTGTTAAATTGCACAGTACTTGCTTAACTATTGAAATTTTTAAAGATATAAGCTCATCTCGATGTTACACTCATGAAGAGCTTTTATTTGAGTACCCACATGCATTTCGATATATCTTTCATATATACATATGTATAAATATATGAAAAATTGATGTGGGTACTCAAATGAAAGGTCCCGATGAGTATAAGATCGGAGTGAGCTCATATCTTCAAAAATGTCAATAGTTCTCAAGATACAATGTCATTTTTTAATTATGTATCCAGAGATTTTACTAAAAAACCGATTTTATCATATGACTATCCTGGAGACAAAATTTTTCGTATTCTATTCATAATATTACATTGCTAATTTTTTTCAAATAAATTTTTTTTACTCATACTCATAATTGATTATTATTTTTTGGTTAAAATTAAGTCATACATTATTCTTTTTTTTACCTAGGTCTTACTAACTTTAAAACTTGTTTAAAGAAGATTAAAATAAGTTAAAAAAAACAAATGAAGTGTAATTGAAATATTATCTCTTTATTTCACATTTTATGAAAAAATACAATAATTGACAAATGAGTTACAATTATATGAATGAAAAACATCGTACAATGCATAAAAATAATGTTAAAATTAAATTGTTTTCCACATTTCACTTATAAATTAACGTACAGAATAATTAATACTTTAAATGCAAATAACTGTCAATATCTTTTCAATTTTGAGTATATTCAGTTAACAGGTAATTATTATTTATCATAGTTCATTTTGTAAGTTTTATTACAAAAATATGTCATTTTTTTTTATTTAAAAAAACTATAATCTGTATAATTTTTATTGGATTTTCTGAATAACTTTAAAGGAAAAAATAACTTTTTAAGAAAAATCAAGCTATTAAATTAAATGCTTTTTTTTTTACTAAAAAAATTTCAAGTGAAATAAAATATTTAATTATTTCTGTAAATGGCATAAAATGTATTCTATCAAAGTTTAATATCATTTTAAAATAATAATAAATTATAACTACTGCAGTCTTGTTGTAATTGTAATTAATGTAGCTGCTCACACTCTTATCAAATAAAAAAATTATTTTGTTCAAGAGTGATATTATTTTTTCTTATTATCATTTTTCACAATCACAAACATTTGAGCAGTCTTATTCTATACAGATTATTAGCTTTCACATATTTTTTCAACCTTTATATTTTATAAATTTTATTTCATGATATAGACATTTTGTATTTATTTTTATATTAATTGACATCAAGCTATTTACTCAATACCAAGATTAAATTTTACAAAAAAAAATTTTTTTTTTCAATTAAAAATAAATAAGTAACAAAAATGTCAAACAAGAAATTATTGGCACAAAAAAATTTTACGATGAAATTTCTACAGATTTTTAATTTACGTACAAAAAAAATGTTTTTAGTGTACATTTATATTAAATCATACCTGTGATGTTTAATAAATTGATTTACTAATGCCAAAAAAGCGTTTAAAAAAAAATTATCTAACTAGGAAACGTATAAAAATAAAAATCTGAGTAAAAAACGTAAAAAAAAAAAATTTTTTGACGTACGTTTTTTTTGACTTTAAAAGAAAAAATTTTTTTTTTTATTTTTTTAAGTAACTGAAAACACTAACGTCTAAATTTTAAAAAATTTTTAATTTTTTTTAATTTTGTGAAATTAATTAAACTTTTAAAGCCAAAAAATTTTTTTTTTGCATTTTTTACCCAAATTTTTAGATTTTATAAATTCTTTACACAGAAAAATAAATTTAAACCAAATAAATAAATTTGAAAAACTTAATTTTCTTGATTTGAGTAGAAAAATTCTTACTAATAAATTTTTCGGTAATTATGCAGAAATAGGGCTTTACTTATTCAAGAAAAATTTAAATAAAATAAAAAATCAAAAAATTGATATTTTTAAATATTTTAAACTTTCCGCTAAGAAAATTAAAGAAAATTTTTTTTAATTGTTCTTCTTAACGGATTTAAGACAAAAATGATAAAAAGTATAAAAATTAAATATTTTAGTTTTTTTTTTTTTTTTTTTTTTTTCATTTAAAAGTTCAAAAATTTACGATTTAAAAAATTTTCAAATTATGATATTCTGAATTTTTTTTTTTAATTTATTCTATTTGTATCTCTCTTTAAGAAAAAAATATTTCAATAACCGGAAAAAATTGCATCGTCACAATTTCATTAAAAAACACCTAAAATCTTAAATTTTGAACTTTCAAATGAAAAAAGAATATTAAAATATTTAATTTGAATACTTTTTATCATAAGTTCGCCGTAAAAAAGGACAATTTAAAAAAAAAAAAAAAATTAATTTAAAAAAAATTTGTAAATTGTTGATTTTTCATCAAAAATTTTTTACACCAAAAAAAAGAACAAATTGTTGATAATTTTTTTGATAATATTATTAAAATATTTTTTAAAAAAATAAACTATTTAAAAGTGCCGCCATACAGGAGAATTTTGAAAAAAAAATATTAATTTTTAAAAAATTTGTAAATTGTTGATTTTTCATCAAAAATTTTTCACTTCAAAAAAAGAACAAATTGTTAATAATTTTTTTGATAATAAGGTAAAAGACCCAGTTATTAACACTGGCCTAGTTGTTGACACTTGCAATTTTATTCTAACTAAAAAAAAAAACAAATCAACTCTAATAAATTAATAAATATAATTTTTAAACTATAAATTTTAAGATAATGAATTTTTTGAGAACATTTAATTTTTTTAATTGTAATAAAATTACAGGTGTCAAACAACTAGGCCAGTGTCAATAATTGGGTCTTTTACCTTATTAATTAATTTTTTTTTTTTTTTAAATAAATTATTTAAAAATGAAGCCCCACTTTTGCATAATTACCAATTTTTGGATAAAGTAACTTTAACTTAATTAAAAAATTTTTCTTGATTCAAGAAAATAAAACTTTTCAAAATTATTTTCAGATTCAAAAAATATTTGAATTTAATTTTTTTGAGTATAATTGAAAAAAAAAAAAAAAATATTTTTATACGCCTTTAGATAACATTTAATTTTACAACCGTTCATTTTCTTCATCTTCGCTTTGAACAGCAGCTTCTTTGCCATTAACTTCATTAATTTTATTTCCTTCCTCCCCAATATTAGCAGTGACAATATTTTTATTGTAATCATTCCAAGGCTGAATACTAGCAGAGCCAAGGATCCAAAATAAGACAGTAGCGGAGAAGAATACAATAGCAGAAATCCAGAACATCCAACGCCACTCTTCAACACCATTGTGATGATTAGTCAACGCACCAATAACAGAAGGAATAACGAACCCAGGAACGCTTCCAAAAACATTCATAATTCCGTAGAGCGATCCAGCGAAATTTGGCGCAAGATCTTGGTGATTTTGCAAGCTGGTCTGACAAGCGGCTCCATTCAAAGCCAAAGCTAGAATCATCATGGACGTTGCAGCGATGGCATTGCACTCGACGTAAGTCATGATAAGCAGTGCAACACCTGGACCAACGTGAGAGAAAATCATGAACGATTTACGGATCCAGAGAACTGATAAAATATTGCGTTTTCTTATCGCATCTCCAACAGCTGCAAATAGAGCGCCAGCGCCCAATCTAGCGATGTAAGGCAACCCCGTGAGGAATCCTCCGGATACCATGTCCAGGCCCAAGATTTCCAGGGTGTATTTTGGACCGTTTGTGGAAAGGAAGTAAATTCCCCACATATTCGCGAAATGCGCCCAAAGTAAAACCAAGAATGGTGGAGATGATGCCATTGCTACGATTGGCAAAGCTACCTTCTGCTTACTTACGCTTGTTCCTATTTGCTCCTTGATGTAGGTTTTTTCTTCGTCTGTTATTGTTGGGTGGACGTCCGGTGTGTCGTAGGCTAGCCAAACCCAGAACACCCAGAAGAGTAGCATCAAACCGCTGGTTATGTAGTATGCTGCGTGCCAACCCAGGGAACTTATTATCAAAGAGCAGAGAGTGAATGTTACGAAGGCTCCAAATGGTCCACCTGGATTTGAAAAAAAAAAAATTATTATTTAGAGGTTTTAATGGGATATATTTATCAAGAGATATGCAGTATTTATTTAAAATAAAAAAAAAGCAATGTAATAAGAATTAAAATCACCTAATTAATAAGAAATAAGCTCGCCTCGACATTACACTCATCGAGACCTTTCATTTGAGTACCTACATCAATTTTTCATATATTTTATATATTTATATATATTATATATATTTATATATGAAAAATATATCAAAAATACATGTGGGTACTCAAATGAAAGCTCTTGATGAGTGTAACGTCGGAATGAGATTATATCTTTAAACACCTCAATAGTTAAGAAAGTACAGTGCAATTTAACAAATATCTTGTGAACTATCGACATTTTTAAAGATAAAAGCTCACCTTGATATTATACTCATCAATACCTTTCATTTGAGTACCCACATCAATTTTTCATATATTTTATATATTTATATATATTATATATATTTATATATGAAAAATATATCAAAAATACATGTGGGTACTCAAATGAAAGCTCTTGATGAGTGTAACGTCGGAATGAGATTATATCTTTAAACACCTCAATAGTTAAGAAAGTACAGTGCAATTTAACAAATATCTTGTGAACTATCGACATTTTTAAAGATAAAAGCTCACCTTGATATTATACTCATCAATACCTTTCATTTGAGTACCCACATCAATTTTTCATATATTTTATATATTTATATATATTATATATATTTATATATGAAAAATATATCAAAATGCATGTGGGTACTCAAATGAAAGCTCTTGATGAGTGTAACGTCGGAATGAGATTATATCTTTAAACACTTCAATAGTTAAGAAAGTACAGTGCAATTTAACAAATATCTTGTGAACTATCGACATTTTTAAAGATATAAGCTCACCTTGATATTATACTCATTAATACCTTTCATTTGAGTACCCACATCAATTTTTCATATATTTTATATATTTATATATATATTATATATATTTATATATGAAAAATATATCAAAAATACATGTGGGTACTCAAATGAAAGCTCTTGATGAGTGTAACGTCGGAATGAGATTATATCTTTAAACACCTCAATAGTTAAGAAAGTACAGTGCAATTTAACAAATATCTTGTGAACTATCGACATTTTTAAAGATATAAGCTCACCTTGATATTATACTCATCAATACCTTTCATTTGAGTGCCCACATCAATTTTTCATATATTTTATATATTTATATACATTATATATATGTATATATGAAAAATATATCAAAAATGCATGTGGGTACTCAAATGAAAGCTCTTGGTGAGTCTAACGTCGGAATGAGCTTATATCTTTAAACACGTCAATAATTAAGAAATGATCTTGTATCTTGTTAACTATTGCCATTTTTAAATATATCAGCTCAACCCGACATTACACTTATCGAGACCTTTCATTTGAGTACCCACAACATTTTTTCATATATTTTATATATATTAGGGTGGCGCAAAAAAACCGACTATTTTTTTTTTTGAGTCTCGAGAGAAAAAAAGTCAGTTTTTGATGTTTTAAGAGCCCTCTCCAAAACAGCTTAAAAAAATTTTTAAGAGGTCGCCCCGAATTTTTAAATTTCAAAATCGTCAAAAATCGAAATTTCTTTCTTTTTAATTCTTTTTCTCATCACGTCATAATTTTATAGACTAAAAAAAATAAGTTCCTGAAAGTTTCAATTCAAAATTGAAATTTTGAAAAATCGCTCATAATTTTTTAAATTTGAGAGTCAAAAATGCTAATCTAATTAAATAGTCACTAATAAATTAAAAAAAAAATTATGAGCGATCTTTTAAAATTCACGTTTTGAACTGAAACTTTCAAGAATGTGACAGAAGGAAAAATATTTAAAAAATTAATGAGAGAGAAAAAAAAGAAAAAAAACTAGGTAGGAGAAAAAAATATACAAAAGAATTTTTATGCATGCGCCACTTGCTTGACGGTTACCGTCAAATAAAAGCGCCAGTCGCCAGTAAGGAATTGGTGGTTACAGCCAAGTAAGCATCTCGGGAATCGCGATGCGCCGTAAAGTTGCGCGCCAGCCGAACGCAGTGGAGGGGAGAATAGGAGCTCCCGGGCCAATAGGAAAACCCATTCCCTCTCCACCTAGAATCAGCCAATGAGGAGTAAGGACACCGGCCCAAAAGCCCTATATAAACGCGAGTCGCGGAGTCCCGGATCACTCTTCCTTGAGCAAGTGGCTGAGTACCAAGGAACTCGAAAGCAAGCTCAAGGAACCAACCACCGCTAAGAAGCTAGTGTGCAAGAAAGAAGATTACCGTAACCAATTTGGCGCCGAATATTGATTTTTTTTCAAAGACTAAATGCCAAAAAATTGCTCATGAATTGCTCTTTCGATATAAACAATTGTTCCACTGCTATAATTAATACTTTATTAATTAATCGTAATTAAAAAATCAAAATTTAATTCCCGATTATCTCTAATTGTGAGGACTTATGTTAATTGTAATAAGTGCCAAAAAATTGCTCATCCTTTTTTCTATTGGGAATGATAGTTATTTTGTGCGTAAAATCGTTTTTAATTAATTAATACTATAAATAATTAGAAGGCTGGCAATGGCCTGGTCAGTTCAGTGCTCGCTTTTCGAAAGAGTGGGACCCGGGTTCGATCCCAGCACGCACCAATATTTTTCAGTGATTATAATTAAAACTATGTGCGTTAGGTTACGTTGCCAGCTTCTGGAAGTGGCAGAGATAGCTGGGCGGCACACGTCTGACTTGGGCGATCACACATTTAAGCAACAACTTGAATGGGTGACCACTTTAGTCAGCGTTGGCTAGCGCGAGGGATCTCTGCACACTAGGAGAGGGGCCTAATGCTCCAGTGGTCGATAAAGAAGAGTTTCTTATCAATCACTGTAGACTTAGCCCTATTAGCACAAGCGAAACGAAGTTCACGTAAACCTGCGGCCGGAATTTGACGTAAAGTTTACGCTAACAGTAGAGCAACAGTTATACTTATAACAGTTGACGTGAAGTTAACGTTAACTTTCTGCAACTTTGCGTTAACTTTGAGTGAACCTTTCGGAAAATTCCGGCAATAGATTTACGCTAACTTGATGTGTAAGTTAAAGTCAAGTTCTGGGAAACTGTTGCAAATGCAGCGGTTGACGCGAAGTTAACATAAAGTTGACGTAAACTATTGAACATCAACCTAGTTGATGGTCAACCTGTGCTAACTGGGTAGCCCAGCTCTGACTGTACTATCATGGGTTTCCTATGTGGTTTCCCCATGATTCTGTTCCAACAGCCTGAGAAGGTGAGGTTCAGGGTGAATACGGTACAGAAAGCACAAGTCGGTCCACAGCCGCAAAAATTGAACGTAGAAATGAAGTGTCGGGTGGGACTTGCTGAGTCCAATATGAGAAATAGAAAAGCGTAGAGCTAGGAGAAAAAGAGGAATCAGCCTTGTAAAAATCGAGATGTATACAAGTAAAGCATAATAATAATACTATAAATAATTATATTGCACCTTTAAACCTGCGAATGACAATTGTGACGTCATCGTCGCGACAATTTGATTGTCGTGCTTATGAGGACAAGCTATAGTAATGTATTAAGTTACATTCGTATATGTCCATGTAAACAAACTTTTATGGTTATTCTATTTAGGCTCAATGTTTAATTATGAAAGAATAATTATTTTTATGATGCTGAAATTATTGGATTATTGAATTACAGGACAGTGTTTCAGATGCATTAAAGGTAGAATCATCCCTTTACTGCAGGTCGTGCTCACAAAACTCTGTCCAAAAATCTACTTTTACTATATAATGTATTTTTAAGCTTAGACATAAGTCATTTTTATATACCTTTGACTTCTCTTTCAAAACTTCATCAACGTTTAACCGAGAACTTACGTAGTATTCCAACAAAATTAAAGATAGTTGACAAAAATTACTTATTATTTGGTGTAGTAGAGTTTATCCCACCAGTATATTTGAATAAAGTCGGTCATTATGTAGCTTATACAAGATCGATCAACAATAATTGGGTAAAAATTGATGACTTGGTTTCAAAATCTAACCCTTGTAATTCTAAATCAACTAATATTAAAATTTCATTGTTATTTTATGTTTTAATTTGATAATATCTATTATATTATAAAAACTAAATTATGGTGAAATGAAATAAAAATAAAGAATTGACCTGTATAGATAAAATTATTTTTTTTGATTTCATAAACAAATAATCCTAAAAAAGTTAATTATTTAATTAGCAATTTGTAAAATTAGTTACTAATATTTTTTTAACATGCGGACCTTTTTCGAGTCAATATTGAATAGGAGAAACAAAACTGACTTTCTTTATTAGTATAAGATATTTCAAGAAAGAAAATTTACTGTAATTTCAAATTGTCGCGACGATGACGTCACAATTGTCATTCGCAGGTTTAAAGGTGCAATATAAGTATTTATAGTATTAATTAATTAAAAACGATTTTACGAAAAAAATAACTATCATTTCCAATAGAAAAAAGGATGAGCAATTTTTGGCACTTATTACAATTAACATAAGTCTTCACAATTAGAAATAATCGGGAATTAAATTTTGATTTTTAATTACGATTAATTAATTAATTATTAATTATAGCAGCGGAGCAATTGTTTATATCGAAAGAGCAATTCATGAGCAATTTTTGGCATTTAGTTTTTGAAAAAATTAATATTCGGTGCCAAATTGGTTACGGTAAGAAGATTAGATTAGATTAGATTTTTCTGACTCTGGGAAGTTTCCCATTCGGCTACTAAGCTTAGTAGTGTGGTGTCTATGTTTCTGTGGTTTCTAGGGTTGTCCAGAGATGTCGCAATCTGCTTGAATTCAAATGTTGAGTTTGCATTTATTCAAGAAGTTGCAGAGTATGTACCCTGATAGCCAAGTTGGCCGCAACTTTCTGTCAATCTACTGCCGCAACTTGTCACCAACTTGGCGGCAACTCTTGGAAAGTAACTCGGTTGGTGTCAACTTGTTCACCAAGTTGTCACCAAGTTGTCGGCAAAAGTTGCTCTGAAACTTTTTCACACCAAGTTGACGATAAGTTTCTCAAGAAATTTGGCGACATATTGCGGCAGTAGATTGGTCTCTTTTTTCTCAGAAACTTGTAGCCAACTTGGCGCCAACAGTTACAAATTCGGAAGTTGACCGCAAGTTGTCGCTAAGTTGGTGGCAACTATCTGACACCAACTTGGTTGGTCTGAAACTGTGGCTATCAGGGTAGGCGATTTTGTCTGTCGGGTCTGCTAGAAGGGTCGTAACATCCTTTGGTATTGGGTTGTGTAGCTCGGAAAGAGTCTTAATTAATGTTCTTCTCTGATCTTGATATGTCGGGCATTTGAAGAAGATGTGGTTGAGGTCTTGTTCCGGGGATCCACAGGGACATTCAGCTGAGTCTATGAAATTTTTCCTATGGAGGCTGGAGTTGAGATTGTAGTGGTTTAGACGCATTCGGATGAAAGTTGTTATAAATTTCCTGGGTAAATTGAAATTCGCGAACCAGGGCTTTTTTGTCTCTTTGTATATATGTTTGAAATATAATACTCCTTTGGTCTTTCCTATTTCTTTTAGGTTTTCTATTGATAGCTTCGTGGTTTTGTCCTTGTTGGTGTCCATTAGGTCCTTGTAGGGAATTGAGTGAACGTTCTTGGTGCTCTGGTCGCTGCTGAAAGAAGATTATAGTACCGATTTCGACTTAACTTGGCAAGTCGAAATCTCCAGCCAGCCAAGGCCGCCGCAGGGTACTATTGAATGAAATTCAAAGTAGCGATTTCGACTCATTTGGCGAGTCGAAGTCTCCAGTCAACCAGGGATACCATGGAATACTGTTGAAGTAAAATTCAAACAGTGTCGACTTTGACTTACTTTGGCAAGTCAAAGTCTCCAGTCAACCAGAGATACCGTGAAGATCTTACAGAGAACCAGAAGGACGAATAGCAGATACCCGACATTGGAAATTTACCTTACAATTATATTATTTTATTATATGTATTCTTATTGATAAATAAATGATATTTATTTATTTCAATTGGAAATAATCTGAGGGTTTAATTTTAAAGAAACCTACCACCGTGAATCCTGGAGCCCGGTGAGCTCATACCGATAAACACAAAATTATTATGTTGATCGTTGGTTTTGTTTAGAAATAAGCAAAATAAACGTTACAGGAAAACCTTTTTTTTTTTTTGGTTTATAAAATTATGACGTAACGAGAAAAAAAATTAAAAAAAAAAATTCGATTTTTGACGATTTTTGAAATTTGAAAAAATTTGGAGCGACCTCTTAAAAATTTTTTTTTAAGCTGTCCTTCGGAGAGAGTTCTTAAAACATCAAAAACTAACATTTTTCCACTCGAGACTAAAAAAAAAAATAGTCGATTTTTTTGCGCCACCCTAATATATGTGTATACATGAAAAATATATCAAAATGCATGTGGGTACTCAAATGAAAGGTCTCGATAAGTGTAATGTCGGGTTGAGCTGATATCTTTAAAAATGGCAATATTTAAGAAAGTACAGTGCATTTACAGTTCACAAGTAACGGCAGTCACATAGTGACTGCAAGGTTGCTAGTTTCATTTTATGTCAAAATCAATAAATGTTATATATAAAATTAATTATTTATTTCCATTGAAATTCATTTAATTAAAATTAATAATAATAATAAATTGATTCGGTAATTACCTTGCATGGTCCAAACAAACATTCCTTTTTCAGTTGGAGGAGCCCACCGCGCTATCATTGCATGTAAAGCTGGATATACTGCTGACTAAAAACAAATAAACAATAACAGTAATTATTAAAAAATAATTATTTTTGTTAATTAATATAGTTACTGTATTTTAATATTTATATCAACTTACCCCAGAGAAACCCATCAAAAAACGTAATATAATAACTACGGAATAATGCCACCCAGCAGCTACCGGCATCAAGAGATTTAGTAATGCTGGTATCAAAGTAGCGTATCTATAATTATTAATACAATAAATATTTATTTTTTACATTAAAAGATTATTAAAAATTTAATACAACTAAGTAAGGTTAAAGACCCAATTATTGACACTTGCAATTTTATTTTAATTAAAAAAAAAATAAATCAGCTCTAATAAATTAATAAATAAAATTTTTGAATTATAAATTTCAAGATAATTGTTTTTTTGAGAACATTTTATTTTTTTAAGTAGAGTAAAATTGCAAATGTCGAACAACTAGGCCAGTGTCAATAACTGGATCTTTTACCTTAATTACATAGACAGACTTGATAAACATTATATTATTTTATTGTAAACTATATTGATTACTTACCCAGCAACTCGGGCACCGCCGAACTTTTCAGCTAACATTCCTGACGGAACACTTGATAACAAAGGACCGACAAAATATGATGATAAAATCGCTCCTTGAACTTGTTGACTCCAAGTATATTTCTCATCAATCTAGAAATTAAATTAATGATTATAATTATAGATCTAATATTTAATTACTTTAGCTTGAATTTGAGTTTAAGACATTGTAAGAAATTGATATTTATAAGATTATACTTACATCAGGTATAACTGTTTGTGTTGAGTTAGACAGTAAATTACTGCAGAATGGACCTTTCCGACCTTTCTTAGCATTTACCATCGCAACAATTACAATTGATAAATTTGTACGAATGACATATGAAAACATGCATGCTAAAAACATTAAGACTCCTAAAACTGCTCTTTTGGGTATTCGTTCTGAAACATTAATTTTAAATTTTAAATCATTAATAATAATAATAATAATAATCTATATTATTAAATGAATAAGCAAAATTTTGTGGCTAGTGTATTTATATGATAAAATGGGTTTTTATTGTTAAATTTGGTATCGTTGAAATAGTCTTGATCTGAAGTTTTGCCTTTTCATGGTTTCATGTCGTTCTCACCAATAATCAATTTATAATGATGAGTATTTAGGCTGCATTCAAAAATGCCCTATCTCTAGATACATAATAAGAAATGGCCTTTTATTTTGTGAACTATTGACATTTTTAAAGATATAAGCTCACCTCGATATTACACTCATTGAGACCTCTAATTTGAGTACCCACATCAATTTTTCATATATTTTATATATTTATATATATTTCACAAATACCATATATATATATAAATTAAAAATGCCATGTGGATACTCAAATAAAAGGTCTCGATGAGTGTAACATCGAAATCAGTTTATATCTTGAAAAACGTCAATAATTAAAAAATGACCTTGTATTTTGTCAACTATTGACATTTTCAAATATATAAGCTCATCCCGAAGTTACACTCATCGAGACCTTTCATTTGAGCACCCACATCACTTTTTCATATATTTTATATATTTATATATATATATTATATATATGTATGTATGAAAAATATATCAAAATGCATGTGGGTACTCAAATGAAAGCTCTTGATGAGTGTGATATCGGGATGAGCTTATATCTTTAAAAACGTCAATAGTTAAGAAAGTACAGTGCAATTTAACAAATGTCTTGTGAACTATTGACCTTTTTTAAGATATAAGCTCACCCTGACATTATGCTCATCGAGACCTTTCATTTGAATACCCACATCAATTTTTCATATATATATATATATATATATATATATATATATATATATATATATATATATATATATATGTATATATGAAAAATATATAAAAATGCATGTGGGTACTCAAATAAGAGCTCTTGATGAGTGTAACATCGGGATGAGCTTATATCTTTAAAAACGTCAATATTTAAGAAAGTACAGTGCAATTTAACAAAAGTTATTATTTAATAGAGCAAAATTTTATTTATTTATAGTTCACAAGTTTCAGCAGTCACATAGTGACTGCAAGGTTGCTAGTTATTATTAATTTAAAACTTTTTTTTATTATTCGGCAAATTCAAACTTTTATAACAATAATGATAATAATAATAATTTATAATGGTTATTTTTTTAAAATAACTTAATGTTAATTTTTTCCATAAAAAAATAAAGTTAGCTTATAATGCTTGAGAATGAATCACGTAACAATAAAGAATAATTGTGATAGACTTCGTGGGAGAATACAATCTTTGTCAAAGTAATTGAGTTTGGAATGCACATAATAAATTTAAATTAACAGATAACCCTCTTATATAAATTGAAAGCTTTATATTAATTCATCAATGAATTATATATCATAAAAAGTTAGATATCACTTAATTATCACAAAAGTATTCTTTGAAAATTTCATCAAGTTCAATATAATCTTCTTCATTAAATTATCTATTAATCGTAACATTCTTTATACATATTATTTTATTAATCATTTAAATATTCAATTATTTTTTTTTTCTATTTGGCAGAACTATTATTAGCGAAGAATTTATTTCAAATATTATTTGTCGAGTTTAAAAGTTAATAATTTTGGTCAAGGCTAATTATTTTTAACTCTACTCTTGAAATTTTTTTTTTATGAACATTGAGAAAATAAAATAGAATCTATTTTATTATTTTTCTTTTTTTCTTATAAAAGAAAAATTTTACAGTAAATATGTCAGTAATTATCATCAATCAACAATGGCAATAATGAATCAATTTATCTCATGATAAAAACAAATAGAAAAAGAAGAAATATAATAATAATATCAAGGTAATCCGCCTGGAATATATTATTGTAATTACACAACTGTTTGAACACTATTAATAGTCAGCATTAGAAAAAAAATAAAAATCTATATTATTAAAAGAATAAGCGAAATTTTGTAGCCAGGATAGTCATATGATAAAATCGTTTTTTTCAGTGAAATTTAATGTCATTGCAAAAGTTTTGACTTGAATTTTTGCCTTTTCGAGGTTTCATATCATTCTAATCGAAGGTCAATTTATTATGATAAAGATTTTGGCTGCATTCAAAAATGCTCTATCTCTAGATACATTATTAAGAAATGACCTTGTATCTTGTGAACTATTGACATTTTTAAGGATATAAGCTCATCCCGATGTTACACTCATCGAGACCTTTCTTTTGAATACCCACATCAATTTTTCATATATTTATGTATGTTATATATATATATACATATACATACTGCTATATATATATATATATATATATATATATATATACATATATATATATATATACATATATATATATACATATATATATATATATATATATACATATATATATATACATATATATATATATATATATATATATATATATATATATACATACATATATATATATATACATACATATATATATATATATATATATATATATATATATATATATATATATATATATCCCATAATAAAATTGAGATGAAATGTATGTGAAACCAATTTATTCGTAATGTGATTGGTTGAAAATATTTATTCTCATTCTGATTGGTTGAAAGTGAATATAATATACATAAACTACACATAAATATATCATGACCATAAATATGAGGCGCGGCTTGCGCGCGCAAATTTGAATTCTAGTATATATATATATATATATATATATATATATATATATATATATATATATATATATATATATATATATATATATATATATATATATATATATATATGAAAAATATATCAAAATGCATGTGGGTACTCAAATGAAAGCTCTTGATGAGTGTAACATCGGGATGAGCTTATATCTCAAAAAATGTCAATAGTTAAAAAACTACAGTGCAATTGAACAAATGTCTTAATATAAGTATTAACGTGATTAAAAAAAATTTTTTCTTTAACAAAACTTTATCTTTTAAAACAGTTCAATAAAAACTTTTTGTAACTCATCAATTTATTTTTATTTAAAAACTTTTTTTTTTTTAATTTCAAAGTATTTATAATTTTTTTTTTTTTCAAATAAAATTAATAGGGTAAATGTACCAGTAGTTGACCGATTAAGGATTTTTGGCATTTCAATTGATCGTAATTTAATTATTATACGTTAAAAAATAAAAATTTTAAGTTTATTTAAACTTTCAATGTTCAAGTTTTTGATATGTCATGTTATTTAATCGAATTATTCATAAAATTACATATAAATTCACATTTAAATGCAGGTAAGATAAAAACACCAGTAGTTGACCGGCTTGATCCAGTAAATTGACCGGAGTGTTCCAGTAGTTGACCGATTATCAAACATTGGTTATTTTGTAAATTTTAATTAGTTTTTTGTGTTTAATGTATAATGTTTTTATGCTTATTTATTTAAATTAGATTTGTATTGTTAGTAAACAAAATTTGTTTAGTTTAGAACAGAACTAATAACAATAAAAAAGTAACAGATTAGTAAATTAAACTTCGATTCAATAATGACAAAAGCAAAATATTTTTTTGAGACACACGTATGCAATTATTAAAAATAATAACTATTATTTTAAATAAACTATTAATTACTATAAATTTATGTCTATATATATTTCTAATATCAACAAAAAAATTCATATTTAAACTTGTTACACTGATAGAAGGATTTGTTTATATTTAATGATGTTTGTTAATATCATAGTGTTTAATAAATATTTATTAACAGTTTATAAATTATTTATTAAATACGATTTATGAACTGTTAATAAATATTCATTAATGTTTAATGAATATTTGTTAACTTTTAACAAATATTTATTTAAAATCAAAAGCAAAAATAGCAATTTTCTTTTGACACTTTTTATAACCCTACAGCTGGAATACATGATAATAATTAAATTCACTAAATAAATTAACGTTTTTAATATTTTAAAATATAAAAGATAATTATGAGCTGTGATAAAATTTGTTATGTTACAGTAAACGTTATTATGAAATAATATAATTAATGTAAATAATTTGTAAAGATGATTTTTGTTTATAAGCAATCTTCATAACATAAGTATGACATTGCAAGCGAAACACAAATTCACTCAACAAAATATTTAATAACTGTTAATAAATATTGGTTAAATATAAATAAATACTTATTAACTATTAATAAATGTACTCTTTTCTCCTAAATGAATTAAATTATTAATAGCTAATAAATCCTTCTATCAGTGTACAAATTTAAACTTGACCCAACAATCATCTTATTTGAAACACATTAAGGAAGTCCTTTCGCTCCAGTTGAGTCATAACAACTGTAGTAGTAAATTTTCAATAAATTAAAATACAAAACCCATAAAAATTCCTAAAATTAAAAAATAAATAGTATATGAGGCATTAATCGTTGAAATTTTGAAAATTAAAAAAAAAAATAGTTAAATACAAAAATTAATTTGACTGTTGTAAATCAGCTGTTAGTAACCTGTCCGTGATTTGGCAACGCTTTATTTCGGTTGTTTACATTTTTATTTGCACAATATAATCTTAACCGTGTTTAACTTTTTGCAGTCAGTGTAAATAAATAAATTAATTAAAAATGTTTAGTCACAAAACCATAACATTCTAATGTCTCATGGCAGGAATGCTAGTATTTTTTAATTATTGTTTTATTTTTCAATTATGAATTATGAAAATTTGCTAACAATAAATTAACTAATAAGTATGCATGAAAAACATAAGCGCGTTAAAGTTTAGTTTGAATTTATTGAATGGTCTGAAGCTCGCGCGCTACGCAACGTTGCCAAATCTTTTGACTCCATTTTATTGTAGGTAACTTGAGAATTTTTTGTGATTTTTAAATATTAATTTCTCAATAAATATCTCGGTAACTGATATATTTTATTGCAAAAAAGAAACCTGGATATTTCGAAAATCTGATTTTTAGTTTTTTTTACTTTATCTAATCAATGACTGATAGTATAATTCGAGAAATACTGCAAACGTCTGATTTTCTCGTAAGACTCTGAACAAATACTAACATTTAAAAATTTTATTTTTTCAAAAATTTGTCCGGTAAAGTATAATTTAAACCTCACTATAAGATAAATAAGGACCTTAACTATTAGAAAAAAATTAAATTTACTCATAATCTAATATTTTTTATTTTACATTGGCGGCGAAAGGACCTCCTTAAACAATAAGCATAAATACTTCTTTATTACTAATAATTTAATAATTATAAATTATTTTAAATAACAACACTTATGTAAACATAATATTATCACGTAAACATATTTATATTTTTATTTTATATAAGTTTGAAGCTTACAACTGTGCATGCGGTCAACTACTGGTATTTTGAAAAATAGCAGGTTCCAATAGATGACCGAAGTCATTTATTGATGGTACAACGGTGTTTTATTGTGCCAGTATCTGACCGGCCGTTGAATTGGTATTTATTTGATTGTTTTTGTCAAATCTTATTGAGATATTTGTTATGAAACTATTAAAGACTACTTCAGAATTTAATTTGGCAAGATTAACCTAATAAAAACTTTTTTGTTAACTAAAACATGTAGTCGTCTCTCGGATACTCTACTATAGTATTTGACCGATTTTAGTCAGATTATGCGGTGAAAAATTTTCATGAATTATTTTCGATGTTCTAAAAATTAAATAAAATCTGAAATACCTATTCATTGTAATGATTATAAGTTCAACAATAGTTAAAAATAAATTTCAGGGTCATAAATGCAGTTAATAATAATTTTCGGACTTTTTTATGAAAGCGGTCAACTACTGGTGTCCGGTCAACTACTGGAACATTTACCCTACTAAAAAAATTCCATTTATAATTATAAAAAAAAAATTTTTTAGAATAATTTATTTATTAAAAACATTCTAAATAATTTTAGATTTTAATAATTAATAAACAGAATTTTAAAGAATAATTATCAAGCTTAAAATAAAAAATTATAAAAAATAATCAATAAATTAATAAAAAAAATAATTAATAAATTATCAAAAATAATTCATTTGAAATAAACAGAATTTAAAAAAATAATTATCAAGCTTAAAATAAATTATAAAAAATATTTAATAAATTAATAAAAAAAATAATTAATAAATTATAAAAAATTAATTTGAAATAAAAAAGTTTCTAATTAATCTCATTAATTAAATAGCTTATTAATATGTAAATAAAAAAAAATTACATAAAGTAAACTTTGGACTCACCATTTATTCTTTTTAGCAAAGCCATTTTTGGACTTTCCTAATTATTCCTCAGTTTTAAAATAATAATATATTATTTGTTTTAAGTAAAATTAACACCAATTACTTAAGAATTCAATAACAACAATAAAACATTGAACTAAACAATATTAAGTATACAGTTGATTGATGTATTCCCTTTAATGTTGTGCTGACAACGGTATCCGGTTTACTGAGTTAAATCAGTCTGTGATAGCAATGATTATTTGAACTTGTATTGCGTCATGCTGTTGAATGCACATCACGCTTTACTATTTTATTATTCGCACTTGTAGCTTTGCCGTAAATTGTACTTATGCAGTTGGATAATTTATAAACTATTTCGTCACTACTTGTTTGTAGTTTTATCACTCGTCGCCTCCACAATATTTTCTTCGATACTGAAAATAAACAAAAATAAAATTAGTCTATTTTTAAAATTTTAAGTTACTACTTATCTGCTAAGAGTTGCATAAGATTTAGTTTGCTTTACATCATAAATTACTAAATCTAAAATTCAACATTTTATTTATTATTTAAAGTAGATAAATTTTATAATTAATTGCAAAAGGAATTTGACATATATTTTTAAGTAGATCAAGAGTATATTTGCTCTTTATACAAGTTTAGATTTTTACTAATAAATAATAAGTGTAATAAAAAATCGAGCTAATAAAAAAATAAATAAAACAGAAGTAATAAATTTTATCAATTTTACTTTTTTTTTTAGGATAATAATAAATTGTCATTCATTGATATCCAGCCACAACACATAAAATAAAAAGTATATATGTCAGTACGTTTGATTTGATAAATTACAATATGCGATATATTTATTTATATTCGCAATAATAAATTGTTCTATTGCAATAAAATTTTTGATTGATTTTAAAATTGTGCGATTGGTTGAAAAAATAGTAATTTAAAAAAAAAATAAAAAATAATAGTTTAAAAAAACTAAAAACACGCTTTTTATAGAAAACCAAACTAAAAAATAGAAAATAAATTTAAATTAAGAATAGTGTTAAAAATTTCAATAAATATAAATTAATAATAGTGTAAATAAAAAAAATGTATTTTATTTTAAAAAAAGCGTGAGGTGCATGGTGTCAATAGTTATAAATATTTTATTGACAGATATGAGTAGAGTGATTATCATTTTGATAATATCTTAAAAAGCACCCCACGCTTTTTTAAAATAAAATACATTTTTTTTATTTACACTATTATTAATTTATATTTATTGAAATTTTTAACACTATTCTTAATTTAAATTTATTTTTTATTTTTTAGTTTGGTTTTCTATAAAAAGCGTGTTTTTAGTTTTTTTAAACTATTATTTATTTTTTACTTTTTAGTTTGGTTTATTTATAAAAGCGTGATTTTTTAGTTTTTTTTTAAACTATTATTTGTTGATTATCAAAAATATTCAGGCGCGCAAATTACCCACGGAGAGTTACATACTGACATACTGACATACTGACATACAAGTGAAGCTAATAAAAAATAATTATTTATAAATATTATAAATACGGGGAATCAGAGTTCGATTTCGGAGAGGGAGCCTGAGAAACGGCTACCAGAACCAAGGAAGGCCGCAGGCGCGCAGATTACCCACGGAGAGTTACTGACATACTGACAAACAAACAAACTGACATACAAGTGAAGCTAATATAAAGCGTGTAAAAATAGTGATTAAAAAAAATTTTTGTGATAATTGTTATTGTTATTATATTGTTACATTTAGTTGTGAATTATCCTCAATGTTTTTTACGGATTTATATTAATAATAATAATGTAACTGCTGATTATTAAATTTAGTTGCGTAACTATCATTTTTACGGATAGGATATACATTATTAATAAATTTGGATAAAAGGAAAATATTATTTTTATGTTTCCGGTCTACCTGTAATTATTGAGTTTTAATATTGCGTTTTTTAATTTTATTATTTTATTATTGTAATTATTGATGGAATAATTATTTAATTGGTCAATTACATTTTTTAGATTGATATTTATTTTTAAAAAACAGGCAAAATTAATTTAAAAAATATTAATTTAAAAAAAATAGTAATTTAACAAAAAAAAAATAGTAATTAAAAAATTCTGCTGAAATTGAGACATTTAATTGTTGTTATAAATTTTTTAACTAATAAATTATAGCAAATTTTATTTAAAAAAAAAAATTCTTCTACACAGTAAAAAATTTTTCGTCAAATTTAACACAAAAATTTGTGTTGATGATTTTTTTTACACAATCTGTGTTGAATCAACACTTTATTGTGTTGAATCAACATACTAAAATGTTAAATTCCACACACTAAAATGTTAAATTCTATACAAACATTTTTACACTTTACATAATGACGAAAAATTTTTTACTGTGTATAGAAGCTCTGAAAAATTATAAATGCAATTTTGTTTAAATAATTTTTTAGACCTAATAGTTAATTATTAAAAAAAAAATTAAAAAATTGTTTAGTCAAATAAGATGGCAAAAATGGGTCAATTAAAACTTTTTTTTTTAATTTATTTTTAAAACTTCAATTTGAAATGAAAAATTTTTTAAATTGTATTTAAGGAGGTCCTTTCGCCGCCAATGTAAAATAAAAAATATTAGATTATGAGTAAATTTAATTTTTTTCTGATAGTTAAGGTCCTTATTTATCTTATAGTGAGGTTTAAATTATACTTTACCGGACAAATTTTTGAAGAAATAAAATTTTTAAATGTTAGTATTTGTTCAGAGTCTTACGAGAAAATCAGACGTTTGCAGTATTTCTCGAATTATACTATCAGTCATGGATTAGATGAAGTAAAAAAAATTAGATTTTCGAAATATTCAGGTTTCTTTTTTGCAATAAAATATATCAGTTACCGAGATATTTATTGAGAAATTAATATTTAAAAATCACAAAAAATTCTCAAGTTACCTACAATAAAATGGAGTCAAAAGATTTGGCAACGTTGCGTAGCGCGCGAGCTTCAGACCATTCAATAAATTCAAACTAAACTTTAACGCGCTTATGTTTTTCATGCATACTTATTAGTTAATTTATTGTTAGCAAATTTTCATAATTCATAATTGAAAAATAAAACAATAATTAAAAAATACTAGCATTCCTGCCATGAGACATTAGAATGTTATGGTTTTGTGACTAAACATTTTTAATTAATTTATTTATTTACACTGACTGCAAAAAGTTAAACACGGTTGAGGTTATATTGTGCAAATAAAAAATGTAAACAACCGAAATAAAGCGTTGCCAAATCACGGACAGGTTACTAACAGCTGATTTACAACAGTCAAATTAATTTTTGTATTTAGCTATTTTTTTTTTAATTTTCAAAATTTCAACGATTAATGCCTCATATACTATTTATTTTTTAATTTTAGGAATTTTTATGGGTTTTGTATTTTAATTTATTGAAAATTTACTACTACAGTTGTTATGACTCAACTGGAGCGAAAGGACTTCCTTAAATAAAATTTTTAAGTTTTTAATATAAAATGTCAATTTCAAATAAAAAAAAGGCCATTCGGCAGCCGAAATGGAAGTAGATTTCATGATGAATAATAAAAATACTACTAGGGTTGCATACGAAAAAAAAAATAAATTTCTGTTCGATTAAACAACAATGACTTCAAAAAGAATGCAAAAGTAAAATTTCATTAAATCTGTTTGAGAAAGCAGGTGATTTTTGGCCTAGACTGATAATGAGGTATATAAATTAAAGCTTATTTAATAAGCTTTCAGATGCCATTCATAGAATTTTGATAAGATATCGCGTTCAATTGTAATTGCATGAAAATACGGTAAAAGTGAAAATTTTTGCGATTTTTGAAAATTTTTGAATTGCTATTATTCCTAAACTATTTAATTTGGAGAAATAAATAAATACACAAATTGAAGCTTATTAAGAGCATGTAATACAGTCTGTTGTCTGTTCAAAAAAATTAAACTATAGTTTATTTACTATAGTAAATGAAATTTTTTGTTGATAATTAGTTTTCTATTCAAACCTAGTTGCATTTTAATAATTCTGTCTTATAAGTAATCTAAACTAAAGTAAAGATTAACCAAAAAATTAAATCAATCTCAAAGATTATATTGGTTGTAAGTTTATGAGAGTAATTTCTTTATAGTAAAGTTTATTTACTTGAATATATGATGGGCCCGGAGATAAGGCAGTTTTACGCGCGAACTCTGCCTATTTATTTATCATTTTGTTATTTTTTTTCAATGATTAAATTTTAAAATAGAAGAATCAATTTATGAAGGACTATTATTAACATACTCCTGCCAAGTTTAATGATTTTTTGTTCAAAAATTACTTGGTCAAAAAGCGTCTCAGTATTTTGTCCAAAATTTGAATATTCTCTGTCCTACATGTTCTTAAATAAGCTTTCAAATGCAATTTACAGAAATCCGATAGGATGTCGCGTTCCATTGTTATTGCACGGAAATAAGGTAAAAGTGAAAATTTTTTGCGATTTTTGAAAATTTTTAAATTGCTCTCATTTCTAAACTAATCGACAGATTTAGCTCATCTTAGAACTTAACCTTGGAAATCGTCCTAATAATAAGTATGTTACGTTTTATTGAGTTCCGTATAGAATTACGGAAGTTAGAGAAGAGACAATGCCGATTATATCGTATATATATATTAGGGTGGCCCAAAAAAACCAACTATTTTTTTTTTTGAGTCTCGAGTGAAAAAATGTTAGTTTTTGATGTTTTAAGAGCCCTCTCCAAAAGACAGTTCAAAAAAAAATTTTTAAGAGGTCACTCCAAATTTTTTAAAATTTCAAAAATCGTCAAAAATCGAACTTTTTTTTTTTTTTTTACGGTATAATTTTATAAACTAAAAAAAATAATTTTCTTAAAATTTCAGTTCAAAATTAAAATTTTAAAAGGTTGCTCATAATTTTTTTCAATTTATTAGTGCATTAGTTTAGATTTTTCCGAGCGACCTTTTACTATTCAAATTAAAATTCCATGCATTTTTTTTTTTTTATTTAGTACCATAATTGATAAAAATACATCACGAGATGAACTAAAAATCAAGCACAACATAGAAAATATAATTTTTTTTTAATTTAATAATTTTATTTAATCAACTGCCAGGCGTGGGTTCGAATCCCAAGCTGGTCTTAGAAACCAGCTTGGTTGAGATTTGACCTTGCCGCGTAGGTTAAGATTTTTACAAACCAAAAAGACCCCAACGTACTACTCCCAACAGTTAAAGTCAGCGATATGACTAATTAAAGAAAAAAAAAAAAAATTATGAGCGACCTTTCAAAATTTAAATTTTGAACTGAAATTTTCAGAAACTTATTTTTTTTTGGTCTATAAAATTATACCGTAACAAGAAAAAAAAAATTAAAAAAAAAAAAATTCGATTTTTGACGATTTTTGAAATTTTAAAAAATTTGGAGTGACCTCTTAAAAAATTTTTTTTTGAGCTGTCCTTTGGTGAGGGCTCTTAAAACATCAAAAACTAACATTTTTTCACTCGAGACTAAGAAAAAAAAAATAGTCGGTTTTTTTGGGCCACCCTAATATGTATTTATATATATATATATTTTATTAAATTTTTATACTTAAATATTGAATGAGTATAATGTCAATATTAAAAGTAAAAAATAGTAACAACTATCAGTTGAATTTAATATTAAATAATTATTATCACGTTAAATTATTTTTATCAGAGACATCACCTAGAAGAGTGATTTGAACGAAACAGTTGCGCGCGCATCACCGCCAGTCGCTCGGAGCTGCGCGGACTGCGTCGGTAACTCACTCAGCTGTTAGCATTCGCTTGTAAAAGTTTATTAATTATTTTGGACTAATAATTAATTGATTTTTATAAAAATGGTTGGTTCGTATGAACCAATAATGGGAACTTGCCAAAAAATATTTCAGGCAATCATCTTTATTAACTATAATATAAATAGCGATTAAAGTATGACCTAGCATCGATTTGCACACCTTTTTGCTAATAACTAATTTGCTGTTACTCATGCAGTTTGGCAAATAGCACCATTGAATTCCTCACATTTTTTTACATAAAAATCAATTAAGTTTGTCCGGTTTAGAATTTTGTTGCCAAACACTTCGTAGTAGGGACAGTAGACTATATAAATTTTTGAACTATATGCATTTTCTGAATCCGCTTGACGAGCTGAGTCAAAATATAGCAAAATTTTTCAAAAGTTCCGTCATGAGGACCAATGCAATAGTTAAATTTCTATGAAATCTACTAAAAACATACTGATAAATTTTCCTGATTTTTTTTAAGAGTCACTCACTCCAAAAATTTTCTACCTGGGTCGATAATGGGATAACGATTATATCTATATTTTGTTTTTAATATTTAAAATTCCATATTTAGTATTGTAACCTTCAAGACAAAAGCTTATAAATTCTTCCATGATCTTGAGCTCAAGGAGAGCCTAATACCTGGTACCATTGAGGAAATTTCAAGTTGTTAAATTTGATATAACTTGCAGTGCATTAAATCTAACTTAGTCTGGCAGTTATATTATATTTTTAAATTCCTTGTTACTCTTATTTCATTTCACTTTGACTGATTGTAATTAGTTGATTGTTTCTTCTAATTTAAATATTGTTAATAATAACAAATATTTAATTTATTAAATTTTAATAAATATTTTTTAACATTCAATAAATATTTATTTGGGAGGAAAGTACATTTATTATCAGTTAATAAGTATTTATTAATAGTTAACAAATATTTATTAATAGTTAATAAATATTTTGTTGAGTGAATTTGTTTCGCTTGCAATGTCATATGATATCAAGATTGCTTATAAACAAAAATCATCTTTATAAATTATTTGCATTAATTATATTACATTATAATAACGTTTATTGTGAAATACCAAATTCTATCACAGCTCATCATTATCTTTTATATTTTTAAATATTAAAAACGTTAATTTATTCAGTGAATTTAATTATTATCATGTATTCCAGCTATAGAGTTATAAAAAGTGTCAAAAGAAAATTGCTATTTTTGCTTTTTATTTTAAATAAATATTTGTTAACAGTTAACAAATATTCATTAACCATTAATAAATATTTACTAACAGTTAATAAATTATACTTAATAAATTACTTATTAACTGTTAATAAATATTTGTTAACTGTTAACAAATATTTATTAACATTTAATAAATCGTATTTAATAAATAATTTATTAATTGTTAATAAATATTTATTAAATCCTATGATGTTAAAAAACTCATTTATGAATAGTTAATAAAGCTTATTAAATATAAACAAATCCTTCTATCAGTGAATTCTTCAATAAATAAATAAACTATTTCACAAAAATTGAAAACTACTTTTTATAATAAGTTAAATAGTTATTAGAGAAAATTAATCTTGAAATTCTGATAAAAAATATCATCTCGATGCAGATATCTATTAAAAAAAAATAAAATAAAGCTAAGTAACTTTAACTGTAATAAATAATTCTTAAAAAAATCTCAGTTGAAATAAAAAAATAATGTGTACTTAGTATTGTTAAAAAGAAAATAAAATTATTTTTCAAATGCATATTTACTCATTGTACATGTTGATACGTTCAATTAATATACACAATATTTATCATTTAGCCAGGTACACTTGTAAGTTGATACGCTATAACACATTCGCAGCGTTCTTTGACATTGTTTCAATTATCACAATTTTTTTCGCCAACGATTCAAGTTACTCTTAATAAAAAAAAAAGACCATATATTTTATCTGCTCACATTTCTTGGTCATCATATTAATAATTACCGAGCATGTTAAGTTATTAAAAGTTAGAAGCAAGGAAAAATAATATGAGTTTAAAAATTAATCTTTTACACTCGTTTTGTTAACATCTAGTAGTTTATCATACTTAAAGACAATAAAAAAAATTATAGATTATTTTATTTAAAAATTTTGTACTAAATTTTATTAATTTACAGGGTTTTGAAAAATTCATGCAGAAATTTCAATTACTATCAATTTTTTGCTTACTAATTTATCTGTTTTTTAATTAGAACTGAAAATTTACATAATTTTCTAATTAGCTTGAAATGAAATATAAATTTTTTATAATCTTATATAACTTGCTAATCTATAAAATAAAGAAAGATATTATATTGATAAAGAACACGTTTTAATTAATTTATCTAACTTTTATAATTAGATAAATTTTATTATACTAATGAACTCAAATTGTAAAGATATCATTTTAAAAATTTTCATTTATTTGATAATATTTTTAATCAGATAAAACTTTATTCTAATAATTTATCAAAATTAAATTTATTACCTATGATTACACTTATATTTATTTTTGTAATATTTATTTATTTTTTATTTTTTTTTTTTTTTTATTTTATTCAAAATTAAATATTATTGTGACAATTTTGATATTTTAATTAATTAATTTTTTAAAATTGTTAAATAAATTTAATCTTTATAGTTTTAAAAAAATTATAAAAAATTATAAAGAAATAAATTTTCTTTTTTAATTTTTAAGTGCATGATTATTTTTACAATAATTTATTTTTATTTTTATTTATTTAAATTGTCAGACAGTTACATTGTGACACTAATAATTTAACAATTTCTACAAAAAAAAATGTAATTCTTGAATGAAAATTAATTTAGCAGATATTTGATAATTTTTAAGAAACAAATTATGGCAAAAAAAAAGAGAAAAAAAATTGACATGTAGAAATTTCAAAAAATAAAAAATGCAATTTTTTTGAAATAATTTTTTAGAACAAATTTGTTTGTTTAATAAAATTAAAAAATGCCAAAACGACTGCTAAACTTTAATGTCATAATTTTAAATAATTTTCAAAATTTTTAAAGCAAATAAATTAACAATAAAAAAGTAAATATTAAAAAAAGACAAATATCTATAAATTTTTTAATTTTCTACTTTTGACATTTAAGAAATTTTTTTTTTACAATTTATTTGTTAAAAAAATTAGCAGATATCCGTTACATACCTTCGGTATAATTTATTTTATTATTTTATTAGCTTATTTACAATAAAAAAAAAAGTTAAATTTCTATTCCTTTAAAAATCACATAATTTATATTAAAGTTAACAGTCACTTAAAAATTTTTCAATTTTTCTTTTTTAAATAAATTTATTTTGAAAAATTATTTTAAAAAATTAAATTTTTTATTTTTTTAAATTTCTACATGTTAATTTTTTTGTCATAATTTATTTGTTAAAAAAATTATTAACGACATTAACGTTAGCAGTCGCTTCACAATTTTTTAATTTTATTTAACAGAAAATTTACTGCCAAAAAATTAATATAAAAAAATTGCATTTTTAATTTTTTAAAATTTCTACAATTTTTTTTCTAATTAAATTATTTCTTAACAAATTTATTAAATATCTGCAAAATTAATTTTCATAAATTATTAAATGTCTGCTAAATTAATTTTCATACAATTTATTTAATTACTCTCAATTATTTTCTATTAACATAAACATATATATTTAATGTTCAAAATAATTGCATAAAATGCAACAGCCGCTAATAAAATATATAGTATATGTTAGGAATATTTTTCATTAGAAATAACCTAGAAAAAAAAAATCTAAAATTATATTACTCTAAAATACAGCGACAATAAAATTAATTTTTCAAAATTAATTATTTACTTATTAAAGTATAATTTTATTTAATCATTTGAAATAATAAAAAGAATTTTATAATTAATTTTAAATAGCTTATTTGCAATAACAAAAATATCAGACGCATGCTGTCTTCTTAGAAAATTAAAATTCTCATTGATAAAATTTAAATTACTTAATATGAATTAAAAAGGTAGCAATAATAATAATAATTTAGAAAATTTTTTGAGTTCTTGTAATAATAAAAAAATTTTTTTAGTCTGACATAAATTGCAACGTGTAATTTTTAGCGCGTCACTAGCATTAGATATATTATAGAAAAAATAATTTTAACTTTAGTACTTACGGTTTACAGTATGTACGTGTGCTGTACTCAGCAACTACTTACTACACTAGTCACTACCCGATGCAAAGATAAAATACTTAAACCGAGAAATGCTTTTGGTCACGTCTCACGTCACACTCACGCTTTACAATCACAATTCTACGATGAGAATCGAAGAAACTCACACTTGTCACTTCGGCTTTTTTCGGGCGCATATGTTAGAGCCCCGCCAAGTTACCCTGAAAAAAATGGCCGCTAGGGGGTGATTTCTGTTCAACTTGTTCAATTGCTGTAGTTATTAAAGGATACTACACTATATATTAATAATAATGATAATATTTGCAAGATTAATTCGTATTTAATAATATTATTCACTTATTTATTACACTAGAATTTAATTTGCGCGCGCAAGCGCGCGCCTCATATTTATTGTCATGATATATTTATGTGTCGTTTATGTATATTATATTCGTTTTCAACCAATCAGAATGAGAATAAATATTTTCAACCAATCACATTACGAATAAATTGGTTTCACATACATTTCATCTCAATTTTATTATGGGATTAATTAATTTTCAACCAATCACATTACGAATAAATTGGTTTCACATACATTTCATCTCAATTTTATTATGGGATTAATTAGTTAGCGTCTCATCCACAGATTCGGTAGAATCTGGCGCCAAGTTCCGTTCAAATCTGCTGTAAACGGAGCGCCAGACTACCGACTGTGTTTACTGTAAGCAGAACGGTATTTTGAGGTTGCAAAATTTTATTTAATTCTACGGTACTTTTTTTTCCTAAATTTTATATTATAACAGTAATTCATACTTTATTTGACTGTTATAAATTAATTATATTCACTTATAACAATTAATCTACTTGAAATTATTAAATTTAATCAGCACAAACTATAGCAACGCAAAAATTTAGATCCTGACTTTTTTTTCGATGGGCAAAGTGATCTGCCACAGACTAAATAATTCGAGAATGCATAGTAATCCTTCATTAGATGGGAAACTACAGTTAAAAAAAGATATTTCACAGCTTGCATCTACACCCGCCAGGGTGCGCTGGAATTATTTTTACACAAACTGTAGTTTCAAGGGGATAGTTTGCTATAAAAAATGCAACCAACGCGAGATTTAATTAAGTTGGTACTAATTGTAAATTTTTATTATAATTACAAAAAATACTAAAATCCGAACAAAAACAGTTTCACTGTAAAAAAAATCGCGCCAAGTCCACGTTCATAAGACTATTAAGAAAAAAAAATTTGTTTTTTTCTTTACAAAAATATATAAAATTAAAAAATTAAAAAATCCAAGTAACCGATATGATTGTTTATGATTTTCGGAAATTAAAAAAAATTTTGTTATAAATTTAAAAATTAAGAAAAAAATTTTGGAAGTACTTGGTGTGCGTCATTGTGTATTTAAATTTTTTTAAATTTTGCAACCGCGCACACTAAATACGTTCCAAACTTTTTTTTTAATTTTTAAATTTGTAACAAAATTTTTTTTAATTTCCGAAAATCATAAACAATCATATCGGTTACTTGGATTTTTTAATTTTTTTATTTTATATATTTTTGTAAAGAAAAAAACAAATTTTTTTTTCTTAATAGTCTTATGAACGTGGACTTGGCGCGATTTTTTTACAGTGAAACTGTTTTTGTTCGAATTTATAATTAGGCAGGTCACAATCGATAATATAATATTCGGAGACACGATAGTGCTCGCGCCAAGTACACGTCCAATATATGGCGTGAGACAACGTGTCTCTATTCTCTCATCATATGTCAACATAACCTCCTCACATATTTAGCTCTATATTTTTTTATTATTGCTAAGACATCATTGTTAATAAGTTTCTTTTTACCAATTATGCATATCCTAATATTGCATATCCTAATATAAAATTGAGATGAAATGTATGTGGCATCAAACTATTCGTAACGTGATTGGTCGAATATATCATAAGCATGAAAATATATGCAAATGCTACAGTCAGGCGCGCGCTTGCGCGCGCAAATTCAAATTCTAGTATTACAAAAAATTATTGGATCTTAACAATTATTTAATATATCGCCAGTTTGAAAATTTTTGCTTGCGCCTGTTTTCGATTCTACGAGAGATTTTACAAATTTAGGGCGAATTTTCTTATTTCCAAGTTGGCACCACTTAACCCTGTTATTCTACCATATAGTTAATATACTAAGTACTGAACTTAGCGCCGATATAAGTAGTTGGTCTTTAGTTTAACATTTCAATATATGACAGTAGGTGGAGCCACAAAATCATTACCGCTATATTTTAGATGTCACATTGGTTAGTCACGCGCGTCATTTAAAGTATTGTAGTAATTTTGTTTGTAATTAAATTATTACAAAAATTCATGCATAAAGAATCAGCTGAATTACTTGAGAAGTACATATTTGGAATTTTAAAATATTTATAAAATATTTGATTATGTCACTTAATATACTCTTTACAAAAAAAAGATATATCCCACAAAAAACAGTTTCACTGTAAACCGCCGCGCCAAGTACACGTCCAACTATTGTTACAAACTATAATAATTCAATTTTTACAAAAAACTATTGAATCGAAAAAAAAAAAACGAAGTACAAAAAATTTTTTAGATTAAAAAAACATTAAAGACAGTAAATACTAACGAAAAAAATTTAGTGTACTTGGTGTGCTATATAATTCACACTACAAGTATCAATTTTAAAAACTGTGGATAATGAAAGTATTCGAATGATGCTCACCAAATACATTAAATGTTAATTGCACGCCTCATAGCGCGAAGCGCGTGAGGTTGTGCTTTATACTCGACTCGTCAAGGTCAAGCAATTTTGTGATCTTTAAATGTCTCTATCACAACCATATTACACTTATACAATGATATAAGTAGATGTACACCAAAAAAACACTTAAATTAAACCATCTTTTACTTTCTAAAATCATTTCATGTTGCTATTTTGAAAAAAAAAACGTTTTGAAAAAAATTTTACATGGACGTCCGGATGTCACCCCATTTTGGATGTACCAATGATTACTCCCGAACAAATTGATATTTCAAGACCGGACCTTTTTTATTAGTTTACGAATGCGATGAACTGGGTCCGTATTTCATATCAGTAGCCTAGTTAACGTATTTTTTTTTTAAATTGAATTTTTATTAAAATTTATTACGATATAACCGCACAAAGACAAACGAATTTTTCTTATTTGTCACGTGAAAACTATGGCGCCACTTGATAAAGCTAGATTTTTTTAGACTGCGTGCGCATATAACAAGAAAAAAGGGCGCTGATATTAAAAAAAAAAAAAAAAAAATACTCTGTAAGAAATTACTTAATTATAATTTTCTTTTTTTTATCAGTTACACAATTTATTTTTTCTTAAAAAATGAATGAGCGTTATGAGGCGTGCACTTTTGGATTTTCCAAACTTTTAGTTATTCTTCTATATTATTAGATAAATTTTACTATAGTATAATTTTCAGTCACATAATTATAGCTTATAATTGATGGAATTCTAGAGTGAAATATCCCACCAGTCACTATGGAATGCCCCAAATGATAAAAAAAATTAAATTATTGCCAACTTATGTTTACAAAGATGATGACAAAATATCAATCATAAATATTTCTTAGTTTACACTAAAGATTATTTTTTCTTGCTTCTAATCAGTTGTCCCACAATATTTTAGAGGCGTCAAAAAAAGAAACATTAATTTATTACGACACATGTTTTAAATTTATTTAAATATCGAATACATGAAATTTAAAATATTCAATGATTTGAGGTTTATTGTTGTCTTAAGATTATAAATATATACTTTAACTGGAAGCTTAATATATTATAAATTCAATCTTTTTTAATATAATTTGAAAATATCAACATGTATATTCATAAAAATATAATTTTATGCTGCATAGGCTTTAATATTATATAAAATTATCTATAGTGAAATTAACAATTACTATTTTGGCTGTATAGAAACTTTCAATATTTTTTCTCTTGTCTTTAAAATTGTACTTAATATTTTTTAAATAAATGTAAATTGATCGTGATGCTCACTTCTAAATTTGAGTATAATAGTTATATAATTAAAAATTTTATGCACTATCTATTTGAATTATATATTTTCTATTATCACTTGACTTCTACGTTACAAAAATTCATTGAATAAAAAATAAAAAATAAAACATGTAATTAATTTTTAATTTTACTGTGTATAAAAAATTATAATTTTCAAAAATTTGTCTTTTAAATTTCAATTTAATTTTAACACACAAGCTCATAAATTCACTTTAATACTTTCTGTTTTTTTAGCTTAATTAAATTAAATTGAATAATAAATAAAATTCGATAGCCTTGAATAATTATTTCTGATTTATGATCAAATGCAAAATACCTTTGTAGTCATGTTTTTATTTAGGCAATCAGTGCCAAGAGACATTTCTTGTAATGTCCTGAACAGTCATCCTAAAAAAATAAATTTTATGTTATCATTGTTATTTATAATTTAAAAATTTTTTAAAATTAAATATTAAAATTTTTAACTTACAGCAATAGCATCTTCTAATGATTTTCCATACTCCTGAAGGTACGCTTGCTTTATCTCGCCCATGTCAATTTCAACTCGTGTTACAACAAGTCTGACAAGTCTACGGTCGTCTGTACCCATTCCCTTCATGCTTTTGTGAAGTTGTTTCGCAAAATATCCAGCACGGTGATTCACACATTGAACTAAAAGAAATTATTTAAATAATTTATTATTGATATATATTTATAAATTTTAATTAATTAATCTATATTATTAAGAAAATAAGATAAATTTTGTTTACAGAATAATCATATGACAAAATCGGTTTTTTTAGTGAAATTTAGTGTCATTGCAAAAGTCTTGATTTGAAATTGTGCCTTTTCAAGATTTCATTCTCGCCGATAGTCAATTTATTATGATAAGTATTTAGGCTGCATTCGAAAATGATCTATCTCTAGATACATAATTAAGAAATGACCTTGTATCTTGTGAACTATTGACATTTTTAAAGATATAAGCTCATCTCGACATTACCCTCATCGAGACCTTTCATTTGAGTACTCACATCAATTTTTCATATATTTTATATATTTATATATATGTATATATGAAAAATATATCAAAATGCATGTGGGTACTCAAATGAAAGCTCTTGATGAGTGTAACATCGGGATGAGCTTATATCTTTAAAAATATCATTAGCTGACAAGATACAATGTTATTTCTTAATTATTGACATTTTTAAAGATATAAGCTCATCCCGATGTTACACTCTTTAAGACCTTTCATTTAAGTACCCACATGCATTTTGATATATTTTTCATATATATAAATATATAAAATATATAAATATATGAAAATATAAAGTACAGTGCAATTTAACAAATATCTTATAAACTATTGACATTTTTAAAGATATTAGCTCATCCCGACATTACACTCATCGAGACCTTTTATTTGAGTACCCACATCAATTTTTCATATATTTCATATATTTATATATAAATGAATATATGAAAAATATATCAAAATGCATGTGGGTACTCAAATGAAAGCTCTTGATAAGTGTAACATCGGAATGAGCTTATATCTTTAAAAATGTCAATAATTAAGAAATGACATTGTATCTTGTCAGCTAATGATATTTTTAAAGATATAAGCTCATCCCGACATTACACTCATAGAGACCTTTCATTTGAGTACCCACATCAATTTTTCATATATTTATATATTTTATATATTTATATATATGAAAAATATATCAAAATGCATGTGGGTACTCAAATGAAAGCTCTTGATATGTGTAACATCGGGATGAGCTTATATCTTTAAAAACGTCAATATTTAAGAAAGTTCAGTGTAATTTAACAAAAGTCATTATTTAATAAAGCAAAATTTTAATTTTTTATAGTTCAAAAGTCACAGCAGTCACATAGTGACTGCAAGTTATGTATTCTTTGATGTATATTACCGATAGGCGTAAGTTAATAAATAAATCGATAAATAAATAATTCAGAAAAAATAAGATAACTAAAATTTTTAAATAAATAATTATTTTTACACTAACTAACTGTATAAAAATAATCATTAAAATTTATTTCAAGCTGATTAATGATTTCTATCACCTTGTAAATAAATAAAAAAAAAAATTTACACACTAGCTATAGTTATCATGTAACAAATTGTTCTGTGCTACTTTTTAAACAAAGGATTTAAAAAACTCCGGAAACTAGTTCAGTCTTATGTAATTAATTGATGAAGTCAATTATTTAAAAAAAAAGTTTAATATAAAATAAAAAGGATATATTTTTTTTACTAAAATAAATCTGGATTTTTTTTTTTAATAATTGATGAAGTATAAATATGATAAATAAAATTTGACATCTATAAATCAAGAACATATTGAGCAATATCGAATTTGAATATAAAAAAAAAAAAAAAAATAAATATTGTTGAATTATTTGTAATATTTTGATAGAAGATTAATTTTTTAAAAAAACATTAATAGTGCTATAAATAATTTTAAAAATAAAAATCAATTTTTTTAATAAGTAGAAATTGTTTTTGTTTATAATACTGAAATTGAGAGACAGATGATAATTTTTTTAATACATAAATTATAGCAAAAAAAATTTATTTAAAAATAAAAGCTCTAAAAAATTATAGATGCAATTTTTTAAAAATTAATTTTCTAAATGTGACAATAATGATAATGAATATATTTACCAATAGCCAGAAGACCTTTCTCAATATCACCACTAAATTCATTCTTAATAGCATCTTCAATCGAATGCCCAGTAATATTCTGATACTCAGCAAAAATTTGTTTCAACTGGAGGATATTGCGTTGAACTAAAATAGCATTAAAGGTGGATTCGTCAGTGCCAAAACGGAGCTCTCCTGCCTGTAAAAGTTGTCGAGCGTCTTCCATAGCCGCACTTGGATTAACTTCGTATGATTCGTCACGATGCCCACAGCACAATGAGACCATTAAACGTTTAAAATTGCCAGAAGTATCTTCCCGAAGATCGTCCTCCAATGATTTTCCATATCCTGAAAAATTACAGGATTTATTTAATTGTAAAATAAAATAATTACTTAAGGAAGTTCGAGCGAATCTAATGTAAAAAATAATTTCCAACTTTGAGCTTTGAAATTAAGTATACGTATAAATAAATACGTCATTTATCTAATCCCAAAATTCAAAAAAGATTCACCGTTTAGTTACTTAGATATTAAATTTTAAAAATCACATATTTTATCTCCTTATACACGGGCTCTTATGGCGGACAAACTTTTGTTGAAACTTTAATTATTTTTTTCATTATTAATCTCCCAACTTTAAGGGGGCGTCCATTAATTACGTGAGGTGTTCTAGGGGGGGAGTGGATCATGCTAAATCTTACCAAATCTCACTTAGGGGGAAGGGGGGGATCTTAACAAATATCACGTAATTTTTTCTCTAGCAGAAAACAGTGTAAAATTGCGTGAAAAAGTATTTCTATAATAAAATATGGCCAAATTTGACACAATAGTGTTTGTCGTATTCGTCTGAACCCTGCAGAGCAGCAAAGTAGCGCTCGATTGTTGAATTTGATTATTGATCGATAGGATTCACTAATTTTTTAGATATAGATTTCTTTAGAAATCTATCGGTGGTAGCCGGTCTCATGTCGTAATTTTAATACAATTTTGTCATAATATGTTTAATTATCTTCAATTTAAACTATTGTTCGTCGACTTTTAATACTTTTTTCAATTTATTTCGTAGTTGAGAAAATTAAAAAAAAATCAATAATAAATTAAATTTTAGCTTTTATCATCAAATGACTTTTATATGTAAAAAATCCTATTTTTTAGGTAGATGTCTTTAAATATCTATTTGCTGTAGTCAGTTTCATATCGTTATTTGCAAAAATATAATAAAAAATAAATTTTAGGACATTACGGCCTTTTAATAAGGTGTTTTTTTCAATATTCAAACAAGAAATCTACCTATCCATGTCGGGTGTAGCCGAATGGCACTTTTTTTCTCAATAATCCAACCCGTTTACAGCCAAAACATAAATTTTGAATAATCTCGCGTGAGATTAGGGGAGGGGGGAGGGAGTTGAGGAAAATCTTACGAAATCTTATCAAGGGGGGAGGGGGGGTTAAAAAATTCTCAAAAATGCCTCACGTAATTTATGGACACCCCCTAACGGAAAAAAAAACTATACACAAGAAACTTGGATTATTGCAAAATATAAAAACAATTTAATAATAATACATTACCGATATAATTTTTGAAATATTTAAAGTCAAATTTTATGTTTGTAACTCGTTTATCGTCAGCTATTTATTCGAATAAAGATTTGACAACATCGCGTCAACAGGTATAATCAAGCGCGCTATTGCCAAATTTGTTTATTTAATCCGGCAAGTAATAAATACCAAAGTCATTTTATTACATTACTTTATTAAATAAGTAAAAATCATCAATTATTAAACTGTTTAAATTATTTTAAATTAAAATAAAGAATTTTGACGAATATTGGGAAGACTAAAATTAAAAAAAAAATTTTAACATTATTTTGACTCATTAGTTACTCTCAAATTTCCTTAATAGTATAATTTACAAATTTACTTTTTTTTTTTCAAAACTTTTTTTCTCAAAAAATTAATTTAAATAATTTGTATATAAACAAAGTAAAATCAAATTTAAACTTAGAAATTAATATAGAAAATAAGAATTTAAAATATAGAATTTTAATGTCACTAATTCAAATAATAACTCAGCATAATAATACTGTGAATTGCAATCAATTTATCCTTACCATAATCTTTAATGTATTAGATTAAAATTTTTTATTTATTAAACGTCATTTTAATTATCAAGATTTAATAAATAATTTTTATCAACTTACTAGCTTCATATGCTTGGCGAATAACATGGATTTCTTGATTGGACATTGTACACATTACTTCAATCAAGACATGTTCGTCAGTTCCAATACCCGACATAGCTTCATGGAGTTCTTTAGCGTAATAATCAGGAATTGGTGTCATCATAGCAACGACAAGATCTTCAAAGTTTCCAGATAACTCTGACTTCAAGTCTTTTATCAAGTCCTAAAACAATCAAAGTATTTTATGTTTAATATAATTCATTAAAAAATAAAAGAGAAATTAAAATTTGAGCATACTTTTCCATAAAGAGTTTTAAATTGAACAGCTATTTCCTGGCGCTGGAGATTTGTACGATTAGCAAGAACATTTATAATGGCTTTTTCGTCAGTACCAAATCCTTTCATCGCCTTCCGAAGAACTTCAGCATCTTCCCGAGAGTTGAAACTAGGGAACGGTACTACGGTTGGAGATGACTGAAAAAAAATTAATAAGGTAAAAGCCCCCATTATTGACACTATAAGAGTGATCATGAATATTTGAATTTTTTTATGTCTCAAATCAATATTGTCAATTTTTTTTTTATAGGACACCTTAATCACTGTTTTTACTTATGTAATTTAATTAATTAACTTTAATAGCAATACATTTAATAATTATTATATCAATTTAAAACCAACAGGTCGAATGTATGTATTATTGACAGCGCAAAAATTTAAAGAGCCGATTATTGACATACCATTGACCCTATTATTGACAGGTCTTTTATTACAGTTAAATTTATATCAACAATAATCATTTTTACTAACTAATGCAAAACTATCAATAATTTTTATTATTTTAAAATTCGTTTAAGACCTAGCTTTTCTATATTTTTTACCAGGTTTTTTTTACCAATTTTTTCTAGTCTCAAATACTTTGATTCTTATAAAATCACATGACAGTATGTAAACATTAATAAACATGGCCAAGAAACTCTTTTTTGAGTCTAATTAATCAGATTAACTAAATTAATTAATGTACTAATTATCTCTTTTTTTTTTCTTAAAACCCTGATAAATTTCGCTGTTTATACTACAATAAATTTGTAAGTCTTTAATAATGTGATACTATTTCAACTGATTCTCTCGAATCCACAAATTTAATATTTTTTTTATTGTTATAATATCACTGATGTATATTGCCGATTGGCGTTTTCTAAATAAATAAATAAATAAATAAATAAATTAATACGTTGATATGTATGTTGAGGGGGTTGGTTACCTTACATTTTGGCCTATGTCGTTAGTTGACGCAAGTTAATTTTTGTGTCCCCATCATTGACATCCGCTATTTTAAAATTAATTTTAACTCGATAAAGCATAAATAAATGATTGCATGGTTATTTAGACTATAAATAATCTAAAATAATTTTAAACAATGCAATTACATAAAAACAACATTGAGAAATGTGGATTTGAAAATAAGGTCTTTCTTAACAATATTGTTAAGAAATTACAAACGTATAAGCAGTTTTGGGCTACTTGAAAAAATGAAATTTTTTTGCGGTAAATAGTTTATACCTTGGAATTAAATTTTACTAGTTTTTAATTTTAAAAATATGTAAAATTGTTGTGAAATATCAAAAATTGTGATTACTAACAGATTTTAATAATGAAATAATAAAATTAAATAGGGTGTCAATAGTAGGGGCCCTGTCAATAATAGGAGCTTTCACCTTACTTTTATAGCAATAAAATTATTATTAAAAGAAATTAATTAAAAAATTCCGCATGTGAAAATTTTAAAAACTTATCAGTAGCAATTTTTTAAAGAATTTTTTTTTATCGTATTTGATTTATTATAAACAACTAGCTGTAACGCCTCCGCTCCGCTGGGCGCTTTATAGAATTGCATTTTTAGATCTAGACTTGAAATTTAATTAGAGTATTGTTTTGACTTGCACAGATTCCCAATTCTATCGAATTGGCATGCACCTTTTATCCATGTAATTATTCTAGCTAATATTCATTGTAACTTTCAATGTGCAATCATTATAACATTCCCGTGTCTTTCTTACAAAAATTAATAATAATTGATATGAAAAAAAAAAAAAATTGTAATGAGCATTGAAAGTTTCAGTTAAGGTAGTTGTAGCGTGATAGGCATTTCAACAGAAAATTATGAAATTTTTTTTATTGAAAGATAAATATATTAATAATTCACTACCAAAATTTCAGATCAATTGACCGCACCGTTTTTGAGTAATAATTTTCGAAATTGTATCTTTTACACGTAGAGGTATAGAGAAATGGTAAAGTTAGTATGAAATCTTCCATACCACTTGAGTGGGCCAAAGATTTCATACTAACTTTATCATCTCTCTATACCGCTACGTGTAAAAGATGCAATTTCAAAAATTAATTACTCAAAAACGGTGTGGTCAATTGATCTGAAATTTTGGTAGTGAATTATTAATATATTTATCTTTCAATAAAAAAAATTTCATAATTTTCTGTTGAAATGCCGATCACGCTACAACTATCTTAAAGAAATTGCAGGTTCCATAAGTGAAGAAATCTGCCTAGTATATAAACATAACCACTAGAATTAAAAAATTTATTTTAAACAAATGACAATCGAATAGAATAAATTTAATTACAATAAAAATTCATTATTTCTAAGTAAAAAAAATATAGGTTCCGGATAAGTAATCACCACCATATCATATACTAAAACCTTCTCCGAAACACGCTGCATCTTATGGTGTAATTATTATTCCGATCGGTTCAGTAGTTTTCGCAATATAACCGGACAAAAAAACCGGCTCTCCATTTATTACTATAGATTAAAAAAATTTGGAAAATCCAAAAGTGCACGCCTCATAACGCTCATTCATTTTTTAAGAAAAAAATTAATTGTGTAATTGATTAAAAAAAAAATTATAATTAAGTAATTTCTTACAGAGTATTTTTTATTTTTTTTTTAAATATCGTTGCCCTTTTTTCTTGTCATATTCGCACGCAGTCTAAAAAAACCTAGCTTGATTAAGTGGCACCATAGTTTTCACGTGACAAATAAGAAAAGTTCGTTTGGCTTTGTACGGTTGTATCGTAGTGAATTTTTTAATAAAAATTCAATTAAGGAAGTCCTTTCGCTCCAGTTGAGTCATAACAACTGTAGTAGTAAATTTTCAATCAATTAAAATACAAAACCCATAAAGGTTCCTAAAATTAAAAAATAAATAGTATATGAGGCATTAATCGTTGAAATTTTGAAAATTAAAAAAAAAAAATAGCTAAATACAAAAATTAATTTGACTGTTGTAAATCAGCTGTTAGTAACCTGTCCGTGATTTGGCAACGCTTTATTTCGGTTGTTTACACTTTTATTTGCACAATATAATCTTAACCGTGTTTAACTTTTTGCAGTCAGTGTAAATAAATAAATTAATTAAAAATGTTTAGTCACAAAACCATAACATTTTAATGTCTCATGGCAGGAATGCTAGTATTTTTTAATTATTGTTTTATTTTTCAATTATGAATTATGAAAATTTGTTAACAATAAATTAACTAAAAAGTATGCATGAAAAACATAAGCGCGTTAAAGTTTAGTTTGAATTTATTGAATGGTCTGAAGCTCGCGCGCTACGTAACGTTGCCAAATCTTTTGACTCCATTTTATTGTAGGTAACTTGAGAATTTTTTGTGATTTTTAAATATTAATTTCTCAATAAATATCTCGGTGACTGATATATTTTATTGCAAAAAAAGAGACCTGAATATTTCGAAAATCTGATTTTTAGTTTTTTTTTACTTCATCTAATCCATGACTGATAGTATAATTCGAGAAATACTGCAAACGTCTGATTTTCTCGTAAGACTCTGAACAAATACTAACATTTAAAAATTTTATTTTTTCAAAAATTTGTCCGGTAAAGTATAATTTAAACCTCACTATAAGATAAATAAGGACCTTAACTATTAGAAAAAAATTAAATTTACTCATAATCTAATATTTTTTATTTTACATTGGCGGCGAAAGGACCTCCTTAAAACAAAAACACGTAAACTAGGCCACTGATATGAAATACGAACCCAGTTAATCGAATTTTTAAACTAATGGGTGACATCCAGACGTCCACGTAAAATTTTTTTTCAAAATAGCAACATGAAATGATGTTAGAAAGTAAAAAATAGTTTAATTTAAGTGTCTTTTCGGTGTACATCTACCTATATTATTGTATAAGTGATATATGGTTGTGATAGAGGCATTTAAAGATCACAAAATTGCTTAAGCTTGACGAGTCGAGTATAAAGCACAACCTCACGTGCTTCGCGCTATGAGGCGTGCAATAGATAATTTTATTGCATAAAAATAGTGATTGCAAGTTGCTAGTAATTAATAATTAAAAAAAATTCAATTAAATAATTTTATAGAAAATAAATGAAATACTATTGAGTATTGATTGATTGAGAGAAAAATAGAGTAGAAAAAAAAACGTTAGTCTCACCTTCAAATTAACCTGAGTCATCCGGGGGGCAGAGGCAGAAGAATAAGGCCTATAAGCGATAGTAGTAGCTGATTGATAAGCTCCTGCCCCTTGGCCCCCGGGATAGGATCCAGGATAAGCGTTAGTATGAGAACTCGCTTGGCCAGGATAATTTGAATTCATGCTCATGCCAGGATTGACACCCGGTTGGCCGGGATAACTCATGCTAGGGTAGTTAGGCTGTTGAGGAAGATTTGGTTGGTAGGATTGAGGTGCATAAGGCGGTGCTGAAAAGCTGGGATTTTGTGCGGGGTGATGAGTTGAGCTTGGAGGAAAAGTAGCTCCAGGGTTCATTGGGTAAGATAGTGAAGCGCTTGGAGGATAAGGAGAAGGTACATTAGCTTGGCCGGGATACGGCATCGATGGGTTAGAAGATGGAGGGTAAGGACTTGGGTATGGGCTTGCTGGGTAAGGGGAAGAAAAAGGTTGAGGCATGTTGAATGATCCTGGTGTTGGATTGAAACCGTAACCGGCGCTTGAAGGATAAGGAGGAACTCCAGGGGCAGGAGGTCCACTAGAGTGAGCTTCGTGAAGGTTTGGCTTCTCTCCTGAATACGGCATTGGTGGGCCCTTAGGATTTTTACGGTTTAATAATAAAAGTTAGTGATAATAAAATTAACTGATATCTGATCGCTTTTTGATTTTTTTTTTTTAAATAAATTACTACACAAAAAATTATGAAAATTAATTTAGAAGATATTTTATAATTTTAAGAATTTTGGTGACAAATAAATGATTGCAAAAAAATTAGGAAAAAAAATTGACATACAGAAATTTTTAAAAATTTTAAATGCAATTTTTTTAAAATAATTTTTTGGAACAAATTTTGTTGATAAATAAAATAAAAAAAAAAATGATCAAGTGACTGCTAACTTTAATGTCATCAAAAAAGTTATTCATCAAAAATTAAAAATATCTATTAATAAAAAAAAAAAATTAATTTGAATCAAGAAAATAATTTTGAAGAACTTCATTGTCTTGATTAGAGTTGAAAAATTTTTTAACTAAAAAATTTTACTTGATTCAAGTGACTTTTTTTTTTAATGTATTAAAATACTACCAAAAATATTTCTAAAAAATATCAATACTCTTTTTTATTTTTATTAGTGAAATTTTTTGAATTTGTTTTCTATTTTTTAAACTTTTCTAATTTTATCTTAAACTTTTCTATTTTTATTCAAAAAAAAATTAAAGCTTTCTGATTTATTTTTTTTTTACTTGCTTTCATGACTCATTTAAGATAAGAATTGTTACATTAAATTTAAAGCTTTTAATATTAAAAAAATGATAAATATAGTATCAAAAATTTTTTTAAGTATTATTATTTAATGTTTTTTTTTGTAAATAATTTTTTCCATGTCGACTTTTTACAATTTTTACTAAGGTAAAAGCCCCAATTATTGACACTATAAGAGACAAAGTTATAATTTGATTTTTTTTACTAATCAATTTCGTCTTTTAAAATCATAATCACTGATATTTACTAATTAATTTTAAATAATTAAATTGATTACCCGGAGACACCAATTATTGGCAGGTTAAAAAACTGATTGATCTAATTATTGACATACCTTCACCCCAATTATTGACATCTATACTAAGCAGCCTACAATCATCTGCTTATTCTTATTTATCCAAACTTATTATTAAGTAATCAATTTTATTAAAGTTTATTAATAATAATTTCCATAAATGATTAATTACTTTTAAAAATATAAAAAAACTGACAGTAATTTTTTTCAATTTTTTAATTAATTAGAATTTAATACAAATTTATATGATAGTTATTCTTATTAAAGATGATTAAATATATTTAAAAATAATTTAGGGTGTCAATATTTAGACCCCTGTCAATAATTAAGGCTTTTACCTTAGTAATTTTTTTTCAGTCCACAAATTAATATTTAAAAAAATATTTGATTTTTATTTAAATTAAAGAAAAACAATAAGTAAATCTTCAAATAAAATTTAAACGTCTTGATTTTATGGTTAGAAGTATAAGTTGCTCCCGACTTTCCGTACACTTATCGACTACTTTATTTATTTATTAATTCATTTATTTATTTGCAAAAAAAAATCCTAAAAAATGATCAAATGTCTGTTAATTTCAGTATCATAAACTTCAGCAATATTTACTAAACTAATAAGTAATCAGATTTACATGCACTGAAGTGAAATAAAAAAAAACATTGGTGATTCTTGATCAATAATTTGAATATAATTTTTACCTGATATCCGTAACTCATGATGCTTGTTGATTCTTCACCTAAAAATAAAAGTGATCTTATTATTGACAGTTATTACAAAATAAATTTATTTATATTTTATATACTTAGACATTGTATACAATTATATTCACTAACAAATAATACTACTAAAATTGAGAGATGGAAATTAAATTAGCTTACATCTGAAAATTTTTAGAATTTTTTTATTGAAAAAAATTATTTAAACAAAATTGCTTGTAAAAAATCTGAGAAATTCTAAATGCAATTTTTAAAAAATATTTTTTTACTTAGAATTTTTGTTGGCTCAAAAAATATCAAATTTCTACTAATTTTAGTATCATAATTAAAACACGTGATTATTTTTATAATTTTTCTAACAAATAAATTATATCAAGAATAATTTATTTAAAAAATTTCATCTTTAAAAACTTATTTCAATTTTTTTTAAATAATTTTCTAGATTGAATTTATTTTTTATTTTTTAATAAAAATTAAAAAAAATTCAAATGCCTGTTAAGGAAGTCCTTTCGCTCCAGTTGAGTCATAACAACTGTAGTAGTAAATTTTCAATAAATTAAAATACAAAACCCATAAAAATTCCTAAAATTAAAAAATAAATAGTATATGAGGCATTAATCGTTGAAATTTTGAAAATTAAAAAAAAAAAATAGTTAAATACAAAAATTAATTTGACTGTTGTAAATCAGCTGTTAGTAACCTGTCCGTGATTTGGCAACGCTTTATTTCGGTTGTTTACATTTTTATTTGCACAATATAAGATTAAACGTGTTTAACTTTTTGCAGTCAGTGTAAATAAATAAATTAATTAAAAATGTTTAGTCACAAAACCATAACATTCTAATGTCTCATGGCAGGAATACTCCACATTCCTTTCTCAATCCTTTCCTACCATTATCCTATTACGTGAATGTGGAACGCTTCACGTAATAATTACCGTAACTCCTATTCTTTCCCGCTTCACAGCATTATTTATATTTGTAAAAATGCTTACTGTAAGATGGACGGTGTGGCTTAATGTATATAGAATAAGCGAAAGGAAATTCAGTATAGACCGGATAGCTCAAATGGTAGAGTAGCCGACATGTCTTCGGAAGGTTCTGGGTTCGAATCCCAGTCCGAGCTATCTAATAATTTTTCTCGCATATTCTATAAACTCACATTAAGATGATCCTCTCCACATTCCTTTCTCAATCCTTTCCTATCAATATCCTGTTACGTGAATGTGGAACGCTTCACGTAATAATTACCGTAACTCCTATTCTTTCCCGCTTCACAGCATTATTTATATTTGTAAAAAAAGTATATTTCTAATGTATTTTATCTCAAATTTGTGATGATTGATTGTTGTTGTACTACAACAACAACAACAACAAACTTCAGTAAATAGCTAATCGCTAACTCACTATAATCTACCACTTCCTACTACCCTGAGATGCTACACTGATAGAAGGATTTGTTTATAGTTAAAAATATTTGTTAATATTTAACAAATCATTTATTAGAGACCACTTTTTAGTCCTTAACAAATATTTCTTAGTATTTAAAAAAATTTATTAATATTTAATAAATGAATATCTGATTTATTAAATACAAACAAATCATTTGAAATACTAAGAAATATTTGTTTGATACTAAAAAATGGTCTCTAATAAATGATTTGTTAACTATTAACAAATATTTTTTTAATACAAATAAATCCTTCTATCAGTGTACCTGATGCCCAGGGAGGGGGGAAGTGAAGTGGACCGAGAGCTCCGCTGTCCATCTTACAGCAACAAAGAAAGTATATTTCTAATGTATTTTTTAATTATTGTTTTATTTTTCAATTATGAATTATAAAAATTTGTTAAAAATAAATTAACTAATAAGTATGCATGAAAAACATAAGCGCGTTAAAGTTTAGTTGGAATTTATTGAATGGTCTGAAGCTCGCGCGCTACGCAACGTTGCCAAATCTTTTGACTCCATTTTATTGTAGGTAACTTGAGAATTTTTTGTGATTTTTAAATATTAATTTCTCAATAAATATCTCGGTAACTGATATATTTTATTGCAAAAAAAGAAACCTGAATATTTCGAAAATCTAATTTTTAGTTTTTTTTTACTTCATCTAATCCATGACTGATAGTATAATTCGAGAAATACTGCAAACGTCTGATTTTCTCGTAAGACTCTGAACAAATACTAACATTTAAAAATTTTATTTTTTCAAAAATTTGTCCGGTAAAGTATAATTTAAACCTCACTATAAGATAAATAAGGGGGTTGCGGTCAACCAGTCAGATCGACAGCATTCCGAATTATCAAAACTTTAGAAAATTAAAAATTCCGCTACATTCAAAGTTTATAAAATACATTAACTTAAATATAATACCAGCCGAAAAACAATTTTGCAAATTATAAAATACTGAGCTATCGAATATAGGTAAACATAAATCTTATATTCCTCAAGAGTTAAAATTGATTTAATTTCGAAAAAAGTTCGTTCCGACGTATATTCATCCGAATACTCATCCATACGAATAATGATTCGGCCGAAAATTACTCATTCAAATAACTATATATTTACATTTTTCGGCTAAATGAGTGTTCCTCTGTTCATTCATTCTGGCGTAAAAATTTTCGTTATTATGTTTTTTAATTTATTGAGACTTTGTGACTTTGAAAGATTCTATTAATATAATTTTAGTTTTTTCATTATTCAAGTTTATATTTTTCGAAATTTTAAAATTTGTAAAATTAATTATTTTAAATTATATTTTATATTTACTTTCTAAGTTCTAGAAATTTATTAATTCGGAATGTTGTCAATCTGACTAGTTGACTGCAACCCAAATAAGGACCTTAACTATTAGAAAAAAATTAAATTTACTCATAACCTAATATTTTTTATTTTACATTGGCGGCGAAAGGACCTCCTTAACCTCATAAGCAATTAACCTATTACACGTGTAAATTAATTAATAATTTAATAGTAAATTTTATGCCAACAATACTTACAATAAAAATAGAAAAATTAAAAATGTTGATCAAACACTTTACAATATATTTTTTCACGACCTACTAACGGTAGATTATGAAACGGCTGTGATCAACAGACTGTTAACGTGCTCCACAAAATTACTGTTCAAACCTAAAATATCAGTATTAGTAATGACAATGACTAACAACTGGCGTGGCTCAAATTCTAATGGTTAGATTTGAAAGACCTTGTTATACATGTATAAATTAAACGAATGTTTACTTACGTCAAGTACTTGGAATTGGAATGTATGAAATGAATGACGTGTAAATATATAAAATTTACGCACTAGTACGACGCTTAAATATACTATATATCTGATAATGTCGAGCGTTATTATTACGTCGGTAATAGCGCCAATTCAACTTTTCTATTTAGAACCAATCAAAATAATTGAGTAGGATTTAATGGAATTCCCATCAATTTATTTTGTAAAAATTTAATATATTTTAGAGACACTGAAATTAATTAACACTAGAAATTTTTTTTTATTTTATAGCAATGAAATTATCATGAAAAAAATTTTAATCAAAAATTATGAAAATAAAGTTAGCCGACATCTAAAAAATTTTATGATTTTTTTAGGAGGTATGGGAGTTAAGTCGAAATAATGAGATCAATTTAAAATTTTTAGGATCGATAGAAATATATTTAATACGTGTTGTGTTAAAATTTCAGAGACCTAGGGTTGATAGTTTATTTATAAAACAAGATTCAAAACAGGTCATTGAACATTGTAATGACATACCAAATCTCACACCTACTCTTGTTTTAATAAATTTCATGATGAAAAAATAATGAGAAAGCTTCGAAAAACTCATTGTAAGAAAAAAAAAAATTTTCAAAAATTATTGAAAAAATAAAATTAAGTTGAGGGTACTTAGTTAGAAAAATAATTGAGTTTGAAAAATCTAAATTTTAAAAAAATAGTCAGCCATAGCAAATGTGGGTTATGTCGACGGCAACGCCGTACATGGTGGGTCGCGCGGGAAATTTAAAGCTTCAATGAAATAGGTTAAAAGAAATATCAAATAGGTTAAGAAAAATATTATAAAATTGTTATTATTTATTATAAAACATAACATAATTAAATAATCAATATTTTAATTCTTTAATATTTTGATATTTTTAATAGCATTACTTGTAAACATAATACACACGTACACATCAAAAACACGAATAGAGCAGTCAACGCATGCGCAACCACGATAAAATTTATTGCGTTGCCAAACTTTTTAAAAAATAAGGTAAAAGTCCCAATTATTGACGCTATAAGAGACAAAGTTATGATTTCATTTTTTTTAAGCAATCAAATATAAATATCGATGAATTTTGTTTGTGGTAATGTCTTCAGTAATGTTTTAACTAATCAATTTCTTTTTTTAAAATGATAATCAGTGATATTTACTAATTAATTTTAAATAATTAAATATATGATCTGGATACACCAATTATTGACGGGTTAAAAAATTGATTGATCTAATTATTGACGTACCGTAACCCCAATTATTGACGCCCCTACTGCACATGCGTCGAATCATTTGGTTATATTGTTATTTATCAAAAACTTGATATAAAGTAATCAATATTATTAAAGTTAATTAATAATAATTTCTATGAATGAATAATTATTATGAAAAATATAACAATTTATTTAAAAACTTATTTAACACTAAAACACGCCGAGTTATTTGACAGTTAAAAGCCTTGAATATAATCGCGTATATAACGTATTTTATACTTAAAAAAAAAAGGCGTCATAGCGCTGTCGACTGGCTGTCAATATGGGATTCACCATAAAAATTATGAACTAGTTATTGACTCCCATTATTTAAATATCATAAAGCATACAATTAATTTCGATTATTTAATTTTATAAATATTTCATATATTGTTAATTAAAAAAAAAAATAGATCATATAATTACATGAAAAAATTAATTTAAACTCGGCAGTTAAAAAAAATGCTTTTCTAACCAAAGTTGTTAAGAAAATAGACGCTCGTAAGCTGATTTGATGAACTGGTGTTAACTTTATTTTTTTTTAATAATTAATATTTAATATTTTGAACTGAATGTGATTTTTTTCAATTTTTTAATTAATTAAAAAAAGTTTGGAAAATCCAAAAGTGCACGCCTCATAACGCTCATTCATTTTTTAAGAAAAAATAAATTGTGTAACTGATAAAAAAAAGAAAATTATAATTAAGTAATTTCTTACGGAGTATTTTTTTTTTTTTTTAATATCAGCGCCCTTTTTTCTTGTTATATGCGCACGCAGTCTAAAAAATCTAGCTTTATCAAGTGGCGCCATAGTTTTCACGTGACAAATAAGAAAAATTCGTTTGTCTTTGTACGGTTATATCGTAATAAATTTTAATAAAAATTCAATTTAAAAAAAAAATACGTTAACTAGGCTACTGATATGAAATACGGACCCAGTTCATCGCATTCGTAAACTAATAAAAAGGTCCGGTCTTGAAATATCAATTTGTTCGGGAGTAATCATTGGTACATCCAAAATGGGGTGACATCCGGACGTCCACGTAAAATTTTTTTCAAAACGTTTTTTTTTTCAAAATAGCTACATGAAATGATTTTAGAAAGTAAAAGATGGTTTGATTTAAGTGATTTCTCCGTGTACATCTACCTATATTATTGTATAAGTGATATATGGTTGTGATTTAAAGGCATTTAAAGATCACAAAATTGCTTAAGCTTGACGAGTCGAGTATAAAGCACAACCTCACGCGCTTCGCGCTATGAGGCGTGCAATTTAATAAAAATTTATTTGGTCGTTATTCTTATTACAGATAATTTAATATATTTAAAAATAATTTAGGGTGTCAATATTTAGACCCCCGTCAATAATTGGGGCTTTTACCTTATTTAAAATTAAAAAACTTATTATTTTATTCAAATTAAAAATAAATTATCAATTATTTGATAATAATATAGTTATTTAATGCGTAAAAGATTATTCCGGTAAGCTAAATTTCATTAAGGTATTACCCTCGCGACTTCCGTCGTCAAAAGTTTATGCCAGAGTGTACGGTACACATACCAGAAAGCCATTATTGACAAGCCTAAAACTTTTTGCTGTTTATGTACTTATTTCAGCCAATCACGAAGGAGATACTGATCGTTTGAAAAGTCTGGCAACACTGCGTGAGCGTTAAGATATTTTATAGTGGTTATACTGTAGTGTTTTGGACTGGCTGTAGACTTACCTCTGTTTTGATACATGCGTTTATTTATTTATTTACATATATTGAAAGATTAATATATATTATTATATTATAATTGTTAACTTTTCGAATTTTTAATAAATATAAAAAAAAATGAAAATTAATTCAGCCGACATTTAAAAATTTTTAGAATTTTTTTTTATTGAAAAAATGATTACAAAAAAATAAAAAAGAAATTTCACTTGAAAAAAACTTCAAAAACTGTAAATGCAATATAAAAAAGTTTTTTTTTCTAATTTAATTATTAAAAAGTCAAAAATTAAAAATGTTGGCTAACTTTAGTATCATAAAAAAATACTTATTTTCATAAAATAATCATAGTTTTTTTTTTTAGAAAAATAAAATTAATAACTATAATATTACACCTAACGTAAATTAAACTTTTCAAATTTGTCAGCGCATGCGCGTCTCATACTTCTTTCGCGGCTAACAAAACTTGCGCTGTTGCCACAGCTTTATTAACGTATCCCCTCCTCAGTTAAAGTCTGGTAAATTTTTCATTACTTATTAATAAATATCTCTGAAACTGTGTGGTAATTATCAATTAATTTTTTTTTTTAAATTGTTTAGTTGTTAGTTAACGTTACTCTAGTTTTTTAAAAAGATCCTAAGAAAAGTTTCTAAGATATAAAAATGTTTGTAGGTAAATTTTTCGATATCCCGTATACCGTAATGTATAAGAGCGTTCAAAACTCAAACTTCAAAATTAAATATCTCGGAAACTAGATGGTAAAAAATTCTCAAATTGCGCCAATCGATGCAGAATTATATGAACATTAATCTACCAAAATTTAAAAAAAATCCTAAGAAAACGACTTTGGCGAGGGTACTACCTTCATTTCAATCACTAGTAAAAACTTGTTAAGTTTTCTGAAAGTACAGTCTCGAACAACATTAATCCTTCTTAAGTCACGTACTATAGTATAGCTATATATATGCATTGTGAGATGAAACTCAGTGAACGGACTGTACGTCCTATACTTCCTTAAAGAATTATTACAAAAAAATTAAAAAAAATTTTTTTCATTTGTTTAAAACTTCAAAAACTATAAGTGCAGTTTTTTAAAAATATTTTTTAGTTATAATTTAATGAGTTAAGAAAAATAAAAAAATAAAAAATGTCGGCTAACTTTTAATTATTACTATTAAAAAATTTCATGAAAAGTAATGAAAATTAAGTTGGCCGACATTTAAAAATATTTAGAATTTTTTTTTTTATTGAAAAATTTATTACAAAAATATAAAAAAAAAAAATTCATTTGTAAAATTTTTAAAAAACTACACGTGCAATTTTTTAAAATTATTTTGTATTTATAATTTAATAAATGAAAAAAACAATAAAAAATTAAAAACGCCTGCTAACTTTAGTAGGTAGTCATTTTTTCAATAAAAAAATTCTAAAAATTTTTAAATGTTGGATAACTTAATTTTCATTAAAATTTAATATATTTTAGAAAGACTGAAATTAATTGACGGTAGAAATTTTTTTTATAATATTATAGCAATTAAATTATCATAAAAAAAAATTTTATTGAAAAATTCCAATTTTCTTATTGGAAAAATTAATGACATTAAAATTAGCAGTCATTTGATTATATTTTTAATTTTATTTAACAAAAAAATTTGTTCCAAAAAATTATTTCTAAAAAATGGCATATTTAATTTTTTTTTTAATTTCTACATGTCAATTTTTTTTGCAATAATTTATTTCTCACGAAAATTGTTAAAACTATTAAATATTAAATATTTGTTGAATTCATTTTCATAAAATATTGATGAAAATTTATTATTCCGACATTTAAAAATTTTTTAATTTTTTTTTTATTGAAAAAATGGCTACAAAAAAAAGAAAAAAAATTTTCATTTGTAAAAAACTTTAAAAACTGTAAGTGCAATTTTTTAAAAATATTTTTTAGTTCTAATTTAATAATTTAAAAAAAAAATAAAAAATGTCGGCTAAATTTATTATTATCTCTAATATTTGTACATAATGATTTCTGAAATATTATTATTAAGTGATAATATAAATTTAATAAAAATACATTATTTAAAATAAATAAATATTTTATAAAGAAAAGTTTTTTATAATAATTCAAAATTATCTTCAAGTTAGCTGACATCTGTCAATATTTTTGATTTTTGTAACAATAAATAAAGACTTTTTTTATATATTAGCAGAAAATTGACAATTTTTGTAATTTTTATAACAAATCAATTATAAAAAAAAATATCTAAAAAATTTCACACTAATAATTTTTTTTAATTTTTACGTGGAATTTTTTTACTAAATTTTTCTCATTATAATTTAATTGTTGTAAAAATTTTTAAAATAGATAAATATCTGTTAAATTCATCATCATTAATCATTAAAAAAAATCAGACATTAGCTGATTTCAGTATTATAATAATCAAAGGCGACATTTTAACTTGTATGTACTTACCTTTATTTATTGATCAGTTAGATTTAATTAGAATCTATTTCTCAATATTTAAATTAAGAATTTTAGTTGGGTTCCACTAAAAACAATGGAAATTATATATTTTTCAATTAAATATAAAAAATAATCACTATTCTAGTAATTCTAGTATGGTTAATTACAACTCTCTTTGAACGCACAATATATATTAAATAAATACCAGGAAATCCTGTCGCAAATTATATAATATATCGATAAGCAAGGTGCATAGTTAAAAAAAAAAAATTGAGTTATAGATATGAAAAAAAAATAATTATAAGATATGGAATTGCTGGAAAAAATTAAAGAATCAAAAGATTTTCTTAAATATTTTAGAAATTTCTAAAAAATTGTCTGAAAATTTAGCCGACAGCTAAAAATTTTTCGAATTTTTTTTTATTAAAAAAATTATTACAAAAAAATAAAAAAAAATTCCATTTGTAAAAAACTCAAAAAACTGTAAGTGCAATTTTTAAAAAATATTTTTTTGTTCTATTTTAATTATTGAAAAAAAATCAAAAAATTAAAAACGTTGGCCAACTTTAGTTGTATAAAAATTTTTAAGGTTCAAATTTTTTAATTTTTTACTCAACCTTTAAAAAAAATGACAATAAAGTTAGCCGACATTTAAAAATATTTAGAATTTTTTTTTATTGAAAAAATCGTTGCAAATAAATTTTTTTTTTTTAATTTCATTTGTGAAAAATTTGAAAAACTGTAAGTGCAATTAAAAAAATTTTATTTTAGTTCTAATTAAAGAAATTAAACAAAATAAAAAAATAATAAAGTTAGCCGACTAACTTTATTATTATTTAAAAAAAATATAATTTTTTTTAATTATCAAAATTAATAAATTATTTGTCTCATTAATTTTTTCTAGCAGTATAATTAAATTTGAAATTTAATATTTATTTTATCGTCCTATATTATTGATTATATTTACTACAAATTAGATGTTTCTTATATTATCTTACTCCTGATTTTATTACAATAAATTTTTCAATATAAGTATGATAGTGATGAATCAATACGAGAATTATATTATTTTTTAAATGAAAATAATTCTCAATATTTAAATATATATTTACATAAACGCTAATAATATGCACTATAATATTTGTCCATATTAATGGTAAAATGCACCAGTACACATGTACAGTTTTTTGAAGATTATAACACAATTTTTTCACATTCCATAATAATAATAATTATAATATTAACTATTTCGTAATATTTTCTCACTTTCTATTTTTATCAAATAGTTTATTGATCACCACTACAACATCCTACAGACACTCGAATATTTACGTAAGTAATAATAATGCTTCGTTATATTAAAAAATAATCACCAATATAATAATAATAACAATAAATGTTTAAACCAATTAAAAGTTATTAAGATTACAATAAAAAAATTTTTAACTTAAATTAAATTATAATATTTTTTTTTTTAACTGTTTGACTTTATTTACGTTTTTTAAAGTTACACTATCATTTTAATTATTGGATTATATGAAAGTAATAATAAGTTAATTTACATGATACTGAAGCCAGGAGACAATTGTAAATTTTTTTTTATTTTTGTAACAAAAAAATTACAAAGAAAAAAATTCTTTAAAAAATTTCGACTAAAAATTTTTCAAAATTTTCACATGCAGAATTTTTTAACAATAATTTTACTGTGATAAAATTATAAAAAAATTTATAATGTCAACTTCAGTGTCATGAATTTACCTAATACGATAATTAAATTTAAAACAGCCTACAATAATAATGATATTAATTAAAAAAAAAAAAAAAAGTCAACAATAAATTGGTAATTTAAGAAAACAGAAAATTACTTAAATATTTACAGTCTAACATCAATTTATTATTATTAATTAATGTCATATATATATTTATATATATTGTTAATGATTTCTGGAATTTTAAATTGGCAGTTAGATGGCTGCAGTCTGTCAATTACTTACTCATAATTATTTCATTAATTATTGTTATTTCATTGATTTATTTATAAGTGTATAAAAAACTTTAGATTTATATAATTGAGCGCAATGGTTGCTTATTGATGAGATCATTGCCCTGTGTTAATATAATCGTATAATAACTCAACATTCAGTGGTTTAATTTTTTAATTAATTAATTAATAATTTCGATTTTTACTTTAACTTTTTTTTTTTTATAATAATGAACGCAGATATATGAATTAATGAATAATATTATTTTTATGCAATAAAATTATCTATTTTTATAGAGATAATTGTTTATTTTAATTAATCAGTAGCTCACACCTCAATCACTTGTTTATTAATAGTTGCTTGACGGTCTTTTCTGTTGCTTCCAAGCGGCTATTCTTTCTTTCAAGTCAGGATCTGTAAAAATAAAAATAGATTTATTTTATTAAATATTTTTTTTTCGTAACTAATTTATAAAATAATTTAAAAATGAATTTAAATCAGCATAACACTATTATTTTATAATTAATTAAAAAAATACTAGCAACCTGCAGTCACTATGTGACTGCTAAGATTTACGAATTATCACACTATAAGGTATAAGCCCCTATTATTGATAGGGCCCCTACTATTGACACCCTATTTAATTTTATTATTTCATTATTAAAATCTGTTAGTAATCACAATTTTTGATATTTCACAACAATTTTACATATTTTTAAAATTAAAAATTAATAAAATTTAATTCCAAGGTATAAACTATTTACCGCAAAAAAATTTCATTTTTTCAAGTAGGAAAAAACTGCTTATACGTTTGTAATTTCTTAACAATATTGTTAAGAAAGACCTTATTTTCAAATCCACATTTCTCAATGTTGTTTTAATGTAATTGCATTGTTTAAAATTATTTTAGATTATTTATAGTCTAAATAACCATGCAATTATTTATTTATGCTTTATCGAGTTAAAATTAATTTTAAAATAGCGGATGTCAATGATGGGGACACAAAAATTAACTTGCGTCAACTAACGACATAGGCCATAATGTAAGGTAACCAACCCCCTCAACATACATATCAACGTATTAATTTATTTATTTATTTATTTAGAAAACGCCAATCGGCAATATACATCAGTGATATTATAACAATAAAAGAAAATACTAAATTTATTGGATTCGAGAGAATCAGTTGAAATAGTATCACATTATTAGACTTACAAATTTATTTTAGTATAAACAGCAAAATTTATCAGGGTTTTAAGAAAAAAAAAAAAAGAGATAATTAGTATATTAATTAATTTAGTTAATCTGATTAATTAGACTCAAAAAGAGCTTCTTGGCCATGTTTATTAATGTTTACATACTGTCATGTGATTTTATAAGAATCAAAGTATTTGAGATTAGAAAAAATTGGTAAAAAAAAACCTGGTAAAAAATATAGAAAAGCTAGGTCTTAAACGAATTTTAAAATAATAAAAATCATTTATAGTTTTGCATTAGTTAGTAAAAATGATTATTGTTAATATAAATTTAACTGTAATAAAAGACCTGTCAATAATAGGGTCAATGGTAAGTTAATAATTGGCTCTTTGAATTTTTTGCGCTGTCAATAATACATACATTCGACCTATTGGTTTTAAGTTAATATAATAATTATTAAATGTATTGCTATTAAAGTTAATTAATTAAATTACATAAGTAAAAACAATGATTAAGGTGTCCTATAAAAAAAAAAAAACTGACAATATTGATTTAAAACACGATGAAAAAATTCAAATATTCATGATCACTCTTATAGTGTCAATATTGGGAACTTTTACCTTATCACTGAAAAATATATAAAAATTGGTTTTTAAATTACCTGGTGTCAGCATGTCTTCACTCAACGGCTGTCGACTAAATGGATCTGTTGAACTATTCAATAAATGCCTTATTATAACAGCCTTATCCATAATTATACCAGAAGGTAATTTAACTGGATCTTCCATCAGTGTATCCATAAGTGGATCACGGAATTCATCTGGTGCATCGCCATAATCTTCTTCACGGGCAAGATTATCACGTGCAATAACTGCAGCACGTTCTGCTAGTGCCAGAAATCTTTCAATTTCGGTTGTTGTTTTAATATTAGCTCTTCCTAATCGATTTGCTGCATCAGTGAATAATTCTTTACAGAAGGATCTCTGTAAAAATAAAATTAAAATAAAAATTATTAAAAATTACTTTAAATAATAATAAAAAAAACTCAAATAAATCATTGTTAATTTTTTTCAAAATAAATTAAAATAAAGACTGCCGTGACTTGTAAACTATAAATAAATAAAATTTTGCTTCATTAAATAATTACTTTTGTTAAATTGGACTGTACTTTTTTAACTAATGACTTTTTTAACGATATAAGCTCATTTCGATGTTATACCCATCAAGAGCTGTCATTTGAGCACCCACATGCATTTTCATATATTTTTCATATATACATATATGTAATACATATAAATATATGAAATATATATGTGATTACTCAAATAAAAGGGCTTGATGAGTGTAACATCGGGATGAGCTTGTATCTTTAAAAATGTCATTATTTGACGAAATACAATGTCATTTCTTAATAATTGACATTTTTTAAGATATAAACTCATTTCTATGTTACACTCATCGTGACCTTTTATTTGAGTACCCACATGACATTTTTTATATATTTTATATATATGGTATTTGTGAAACATAAATATGTAAAATATATGAAAAATTGATGTGGGTACTCAAATAAAAGGTCTCGATGAATGTAACATCGGGATGAGTTAATATTTTTAAAAATGTCAATAGTTCACAAGACATTTTTTAAATTGCACTGTACTTTCTTAACTATTGACATTTTTAATGATATAAGCTCATCTCGATGTTACACTCATTAAGAGCTTTCATTTGAGTACCCACATGTATTTTGATATATTTTTCATATATACATTAGGGTGGCGCAAAAAAACCGACTATTTTTTTTTTTTTGAGTCTCAAGTAAAAAAATGTTAGTTTTTGATGTTTTAAGAGCTCTCTCCAAAGGACATTAAAAAAAAAATTTTTAAGATGTCGCTCCAAATTTTTTTAAATTTCAAAAATCGTCAAAAATCTAATTTTTTTTTTTTTTTTATTTTTTTTCTCGTTACGGTATAATTTTCTAGACTAAAAAAAAATAAGTTTCTGAAAATTTCAGTTCAAAATTTGAATTTTGAAAGGTCGCTCATAATTTTTTTCAATTTATTAGTGCATTAGTTTAGATTTTTTCGAGCGACCTTTTACTATTCAAATTAAAACTCCATGCATTTTTTTTTTTTTTTTATTTAGTACAATAATCGATAAAAATATATCACGAGATGAACTAAAAATCAAGCACAACATAGAAAATATAATTTTTTTTTAATTTAATAATTTTATTTAATCAACTGCCAGGCGTGGGTTCGAATCCCAAGCTGGTCTTAGAAACCAGCTTGGTTGAGATTTGACCTTGCCGCGTAGTTTAAGATTTTTTCAAACCAAAAAGACCCCAACGTACCACTCCTAACACTCAAAGTCGGCGATATGGCTAATTAAAGAAAAAAAGAAAAAAATTATGAGCGACCTTTCAAAATTTAAACTTTGAACTGAAACTTTCAGAAACTTATTTTTTTTTGGTCTATAAAATTATACCGTAACGAGAAAAAAATTAAAAAAAAAAAAAATTCGATTTTTGGCGATTTTTGAAATTTTAAAAAATTTGGAGTGACCTCTTAAAAATTTTTTTTTGAGCTGTCCTTTAGTGAGGGCTCTTAAAACATCAAAAACTAACATTTTTTTCACTCGACTAAAAAAAAAAAAAAATAGTCGGTTTTTTTGCGTCACCCTAATATATATATAAATATATGAAAAATTGATGTGGGTACTCAAATGAAAGGTTTTGATGAGTGTAACATCGGGATGAGCTCATATCTTAAAAAATGTCAATAGTTCACAAGACACTTGTCAAATTGCACTGTACTTTCTTAACTATTGACATTTTTAAAGATATAAGCTCATCTCAATGTTACACTCATCAAGAGCTTTCATTTGAGTACCCACATGCATTTTGATATATTTTTCATATATACATATATATATATAATATATAAAATATATAAAAAATTGATGTGGGTACTCAAATGAAAGGTCTCGATGAGTGTAACATCGAAATGAGCTTATATCTTGAAAAATATCAATAGTTCTCAAGATACAAGTTAATTTCTTAATTATGTATCTAGAGATAAATTTTCGAATACAGTCTAATAAAATAAAAATTAACTAATTAACTCCCCCAAAGTACTAAAAATTCAATACTAACCTCATCACTAGCCAGCGCAGCAGCAAAATTATCACAGTCAAGGTGTAAATAAATATCAATCAACTGTCCCAAAAGTGTCCTAGGTTCCCAGCCATACTTAAGAGGTTTCTTAACTTTCAAATCTTTGCATTTAGGTCCACAAAGTTGCTTTAAATTAAAATTCAGCATCGCACTAAGCCGACAAACAAGTTCAGGCCGTAAGAAAGGTTCCGTAATATCAACAGTCAAATAATGAAACATCGAAACAGTTTCTTTAGCAAGCGTCAAATAAGACCTCGCTTGTCTTTCATCAGCAGTTAATTGTCTCGTTCTTGACTGCTGCTGTTCATTAGACATCGCCGACCAATTAGCTTTATCAGACATTAATTCTTGAACTTCATGAATCCTTTTTAACGACTCCAAGCTCTCATCCAACAAGAAAGTGGTGTCGTTCATCAGCATGTTAATAAATTTAACAAATTGCTTTCCATTATTACTCTCATTAATTATCGCAACACGATGAATAGGACTGTCCCACATAGTTTTAAGTATCAAGCTAATGTGATACCTAATAGAAAATTTATCATAAAATTCCGAGCTGGATCCAGTTGTCTCAACATCAGTATAAAACTTCATCAAATACGAAGCCAAGTGTGTTTTAGTAATAGGATGAGACATTACTTGATCATGTAAAATGTCATTACGTCCCTGACTGCTTGTGTTGATAACAAAAAGCACTTCAATAATTTTAGCAATTAAATACGGATTTCTGATACAGTGTGGCGTGCAAATAGTCACTAATAGCCAAGTAATTAAAGAATTATCCAAATTATTAGCCACCACAGTCGGACAATATTGCAGCGCGAATAATAAAAATTCCGCTATGTCCTCAACGTACCACTCTGGCAGCGCAGTAAATCTATGAGGTACCTGTTGTGGCAGAGGTAATTTAGGTAATGCAACACAAGCGTCAGTCTGCGTTAGTAACCCCAACAAAATTTCAGCAACCGATCCATAAAAATGGAGCGACCGTCTAATTAAAACCGGATCAATTAACCCAGCATCAGCACAAGCTCTAGATTTAGTCAACCGCTTAAGCTGCTGCTTCCAGCGTTTAATAAGCTCTTTATTATGTCCAGCATAAGGCGCGTCTTTCCAACTAGACTCTGAAGCTTGCAAATCATCCAGCATTTTTTGCAACTCGCGCAATGCGCGTAATTTACGCCTGTATTTTTGCAACGCCGGCATTAGAGCAATGTGATGACAGTGAAGCGTTAAAAACCAACATTGAGTCGGAAATTTAGCTTCAGTCCACTTGTGATTTTTTTCTAAGTCCTTTAGCCAATCAGCCACTTCCTGGGATGATAATTTAAGACGCGTGTCATTTTTTATCTCCACCAAACTTGAAGGGTGAAATGGATAGAGCGAGTCAATGGAGCTTAATTTTATTTTAACCGACAACATTTGGAGGATTGACAATAAATTTAACATAAAGCCATCGCCTGCTAGTGAAAATTCTTCAGTCTGTATTTGCACGCGTTTTTCATTATGCCGTAATAATGTTGCTAAATAAGCTAGTGTTGCTTCACGGCATGTGCTAGTTGCTAAAATAGCATGGACTATTTTATGCAATGAAGATCTTGTGCTCTCTAATTCTTGTTGAAGAGTTAAATTAATTGTTTTGTCATTTATTGCATTGCCGCTGAAAAATTTGTCAGCTACTTTTGGTTGATCTTCAGCAAATACTGAAACGGATAAAAATGGACCGAGAAAAGATGTGCGTGTTAATTCACGTCCTACGGCAGTTGTCATAAAATCGGGTAAAAATTGAATTTGATGAGTAATTAATTTACAAATTGGCCGAGCATTGCCATTAGTACCAAGACGCACGTCTATTAATTCTTCCAGAGCTTCTATTGGCCGGCGATGAGTGTTGCCAATTAAGCTGACTTGTTGCATTGATAAGTACAACCCTTGGAGCAATGGTGTAAAAATTTTGTTAAAAGCTTGGGGGTTGTTGTTGGTTCTTGTAACTAATTCGTGCAAAAATCCACGAGGTAGAGTTTGGGATAACACTGGGTACAATAAAGGAGATACTGATGATCCGTTGGAGATTGCGTCATCTGGGACCCCGATTATTTCTTGCAGAACTAGACTTGCAAACTGAACACACTGGGCGCGCAAAGATATCAATACTTCCGATATTGGGGGAACGCTGGAACGCTTTGGGTTATTGCGCTCTTCTACTGCGGCGCGGCTGTAACAGTCAAGGAGATAAAAGAGACTTCGTGGGTGGTTTTTGTTTTCGTTTGTCACCATCAAGGGGAGTGCTATGGTCGTTGAAGGCTCGAGTGATGTTATTGCACTGGGGCTTATCATTGGGCTCGTTTGACTTGGGCTGTCTTCGCCGTCTGATAGGATATCACTGGTTATGTCTTTCAGGGGGTCCTCGTTGTTGGCAAACATCTGGAGGACTTCCATTAGGGATTCGTTTACTAAATCTGTGTGAGGAAGTGCGCGGTCCAGTGATGAGTTTGATGATAAGCTGGGGAGGAATATTGTTTGCTCGGTTGGTTGCTTCCACGAGACACGCAGGACTCGGGATATTGTGTTGTGGATTTGGTCTGTTGAGACGTCTGCGCTGGAACTTGTTGTCTAAAATATATAATAGTTGATTTATTATTTTTTTTTGTAAATATGAATTTTTTGTTTACAATTGTTCATTTTAATTATTGAAAATTGATCAAATTAATTAGTAAATTTTTTTAATTTCGAGATTTGAGCATACTATTCCATATTATAAAGAACTAGGCTGGTTAAAATTTAATGTGAAAAATTAATTCATAGCTTGTTTATTTTACAAAGAAATCAAACTAAATTATAATCAAAATTAAAATTTCTGCCGATTGCATTAAGGGGTTACATGGGTTTCACGGTTTCAAAAAATTCATTTTTTTTTGTCTTATTAAATTCTACATCTCTAAAATATTGTCCTAAAGTTTTAAATCAATCCGAATAATAATTTCAAGGCGCTGTTGGATTGTCTCTCAAAACTTTAAACACGTTTTTCTCAAAACTATGTTTTCAAAGACGGTTGTCAAAATTTCTCGAGAATTACTCAAACGATTTTGATGAAATTTTAGACAGGTGTTCGAGATATAATTTACAAGGTCTTGAACAAAGAATTTTTTTTTTCAATTACAACTATTTAAAAGAAAATCCCGCGAAATTTTAATTAATTTTTTTTGTAAAAACCTCTGCCAAAAATCCAATTTTCAATTTTTTTTTCCTTCGTTCAAGACCTAGTTTGAAGTCTTAACTAGAGCACATATTTTTTTTTTTTCATCTCAAATAATCCTGCTAAAAGTTCTGCTGGTCACGCGGACGCATCTTTTTTCCGAGGGCTCGCCGGAAATAACGTCACAATGGCAGAGTTTTTAATATTTTTTTTTTTTTTTTAATTTCATTTATTCCTTATTAAACATGTATCTAAGAAAGTAAAAAGTTTGAATAAAATATTTTATTTTTAATGTAACCCCTTAAGGAGAGACGATGTCAAGAATGACTATCTGCGTTTACCAAGAAGTAATTCTGTTATCTATGAAAATTCTTTCCTGATTCACGGCATAAAAATTTGGAATTTATTACCGGCTGATATTACAGCAATTGACAACTTTGAAAATTTTACACAAGCTTGTTTTAACTTCTTCTTGCAATCAATGTAATTACCATAATCTTACAGTTTAATTGTATTGCAAACATTGTATCAAATGTATACTTGTAAACTATTATCTTTATGTATTGTTGATGGTCCGGAAGAAGCTTAGAACTCCAGGATCAAATAAAATTTATTATCTATCTATCTAAATATTTATGACTATGTTTCAGTATATCTATGAAAAAATTTCTTTAATAAAATTTTTTTATTTTTATTGAAAAATAAACTAAGTGTAGAAAATTATGGTAAATATTTACAAGTGGGGTCAACCATTTTAATTTTCATTTTTTTGAACGAAATTTCTATTTGATTTTATTGATATAGGGTAGAAGTACCGTTTGTGGCCAGTGTACCTTTTTTGGCCACTTTATTTTCAAATTATTGTATAAATATTTCTATAAGCGCAAGACTTTATGAATTCAATTCGTATAAATGTACTAATTCATAAATTTTATACAAATTAACTAAAACATTCAATGATTATCACAATTTTAAAAAATTCTCAAAAAAATTTATAAATTTTTTAGAAAATTGTGATATCAAACTTTTTTTTTAAATTGTTCGTTTTTTTTTTTTATGTAAGTCCTTTTAAAAAAAAAAATATATCAAAAAAAGATAAAATATAAATTTTATTTAAAAACATGAGTCAAAATTTTTTCTAAATTTTTAAGGCAAAAAAGCTATCGAAATCTTTATTTTTTTCTCTCCCGACATTTTTTATCACAAATCCGCCATAAAAACAAGCAGAAAAAAAATTAATATAATTTAACTGGATTAAAAAATTGTAGACCCTACTTTCAAATAATTACCATTATTTTCCAATGATCTCAATATTAAAAAATTTTAAATAGTAAAATTTAAATAAAGCCAAATATTGATAAATTGATAATAATTTATTTGAAGATAATTTAGCTGTTATCTTCAATTAAATAGAGTATTACTTTCATTCAAGAAAATACTTTAATGAATAATCGATTTTAGAAAAATGATTCTGAAACGAGCAAACATTTGACAATTTTTATTAATTATGAAAAAAAAAATTATTTTTTAAAAATTTACAATAGTAAATTTTAAAAATTTTTGTGGAATTTTTTTATTAAAATTAAGTTAAGGTAAAAGACCCAGTTATTGAGACTGGCCCAGTTGATTGACACTTGCAATTTTATTCTAATTAAAAAAATAAAATTTTCTCAAAAAATCAATTATCTCAAAATTTATTTATTAATTTATTAGAGTCGATTTGTTTTATTGAATTAAAATAAAATTGCAAGTGTCAATAACTAGTTCAGTGTCAATAACTGGGTCTTTTACCTTATAAAAATCCAAAGAATTTAAATCAACAGAATTGTAAATCCTTGTGAATAATCTAAATAGTTAAGTAGAATTTTACGGTGGCAGATTCAGTGTATTTACATGTAAACTACACAAAGGTTTTCTCGTTTTTTTTTATTTTCTCTAATTAAATTCTAATGAATATTCTTTAATTAATTTTAAATAATTTTTTCTGATGTATACTGCCGATAGGCGTATGTTGATTAATAAATAAATAAATAAACTTCATGAAAGTATTCTGTAATAATTAATAAAATAATAAATAAAATAAAAATAATTACGTACCCTAGATCTAGAAGTATGATCTTTTCGATCTTGTTCTTCAACTTCCATATTTTCAATTCCCGAATCAACATCAATAGAAATATTATTCGTCTGTTTTTCGTTATTTTCCTCAAAATCCATCGGAACATCTGTATCATTTGAAGATTCTTGAGCTGGCGACTGTTGCTGGAGTAATCCTAGAGTCGCTGGTAAATCAGGACCCGTCGAAGGACCTGGTGTGCTTGGAGATTCAAAAACATTATTTACACTCAATCCAGGAGAGCTCACTGGATTGCTGTTGCTACCATCAAGTCCAGTTAAGCGGGCCAGTCGTCGCTTGCGCATCTATAGTAATAATATTTACAATTAATTTTCTTTCTACATACACGAATAATTCAATCATTTTTTTATATATTTCTCCAGTATAAATAGCAAAAAAAAATTAATTTTTTAATAATAAATTTCATTAAAAAAATTATAGTTTGCTTTGTAAAATACTATGCCAGGAAAATTATTGATTTTTGTTAAATTATTGTCAATGTCACAAGATTTAATATTTACAACTATAATTTATTAATATTGTTCACTTTTTTACTTATAAAATAATTATTTTATTTTTATAAAAATTTAAATATTGATAAAATTAATTTTTTAGATGTTTTATAAATAAATAATTTTGTGGTTGAACAAAAGATCAAGAGTCATGATAAATTTAAAAATATAACAGTCTTTGTCTCTCAGGTTTTTTGATGACTCGTAATTTTATAAACGAATAAAGAAACAAAGAGATTTTCAAAAAAAAAAAAAAAAAAAAAAAAAAAAAAAAAAACTTGCGGGAAATATTGAAATTTAATAAGGAAAAAAAGTATATTTTTTTTTATACAATAATTTAGTGACAATAAAAAAAAATTTGTAATTCATGAAGAAAAAAAACTAAAATAAATAAATGAATAATAATAAGACAAAGTGATAGTAACATTGATGATACATGACTTATAAAGCAAATCGAGGTTTTAATGTTACGTAGCATCCACAATAAAAAAAAACGTATACTTACTTCCTCCTGACTCAATTCACTCATTATTAATTAATTTATCAGGTTATTTATTTATGAAGAATATTGACCACTCACGATGACAACAATCGATCAGCTGTTTGTTGTTAATTAACAGAAATAAAATAAAAAATTTATTGGATTTAATTTTGTTTTAAATCAACTCCGATATGTCAGCTAAATTGGAAAGTCACTCTTCACTTCATGCTTCACTCTACTACATCTGTTTGCATCTGTTTGAGTTTAGGCGTGGATACAGTATTTATAACTGAATTACGGCAGACATCAATGACTCCTAGCGGATATTTGCCAAAATAAAAAAATAAAACGTTCGCGAATTTTCAATTTATCAATAATAAATTGATGACACTAAAGTTGACAGATATTAATAGTATATTACACATCTAGGGCAGTAAAATAAGAAATGTCTCAGATCACATGTAATTGTTGTCCGAGGCGAAGCCGAGGTCAATAAACATGTGATCTGAGACATTTCTTATTTTACTTCCCTAGGTGTGTAATATACTATTTCTCCTCGACGGAGGCGAAAAGCGGCATTTTCGTTTAGCGCAGCGGGAGGAAAATTGACGCTTTCCGCCCGGAGGTGAGAAAAAATTTTTTTAGAATTTTATAGCAATTAAATTAATGAAAATTAAGTTAGCCGACACTCAACAATTTTTGATTTTTAACTTCCCGCTAAAAAAATCGAAGATTTTCAAAAATCGAAAAGTTATTGTTTTCACCCCGTTTTACGAAATAGTATATTACACACCTAGGGAAGTAAAGTAAGAAATGTCTCAGATCACATGTAATTGTCGGCCGAGGCGAAGCCGAGGTTGACAAACATGTGATCTGAGGCTTTCTTATTTACTTCTCGTGGAGTGTATACTATTTTTTTGCTCGACGAAGGTAGAAAGCGGCACTTTCGTTTAGCGTAGCGGGCCGAAAGTTGACGCTTTCTGCCCGTCGAGCAAAAAATTGAGTTTTCATCGAATCTTGAAGTTTCGAAGTCCTAGGAAGCTTCCCTGACTATTCCCGCGATGGTGTGTGTGTGTGTGTGTGTGTGTGTGTGTGTGTGTGTGTGTGTGTGTGTGTGTGTGTATGTGTGTAAACCTCTTATAACTTTTGAACGACTTGACCGATTTGATCGCAGTTGGTGCCATTCGAAAGGACTTGACCAAACTTAGATTTTGTATATACTTTGGAACGATTCGGACCGGTAGATTTTGAGAAATCGCAAAAAAAACTACAAAAAAATTTTTTTTCAAACGTAGTTTTTTTGGAATAACTTTTAAACGGCTTTACCGATCAATTTCAAAAACTAATCAGCTCTTAACATAAAAAAACCACGTCGATCGCCGCCAGTCCGGTCAAAATCGGTTGATTCGTTCGTGAGTTATCGTTGACGAAAGAAAACAGAAAAAAAGTGTTTTTTCGGAATTACTCCGAAGTTTTCCACTCTATCAATATAAACTTGACGATTTTTTATGAAACTTAAAAAACTGCGTCGAATGCCATCAACCGCGTGAAAATCGGTTCATTCATTCAAAAGTTATTGCGATTTGAAAATTCAAAAAATAGTGTTTTATCAAACTTTTGAGCTCGAAGAGCTCAAAAGCATACAAAAGCAATTTTTTGAGCTTGGAGAGCTCAAAATAATACACAAATTGTATTTATGAGCTCGAAGAGCTCTAAAACGTCATAAGTACAATTTCAAGCGTTTAGGTATAGAATTGGCGGGAAGTTGCAGGGATGGCCTTCAGGGTCAACCGTTTTCCTAATTTTTAACTTCCCGCTAAGAAAATTGAAAATTTTCAAAAAACGGGAAGTTATTGTTTTCACCCCGTTTTTCGAAAATCGAGTATTCATGAGATCTCGACGTTTTGAGGTCCTAGGAAGCTTTCCTGACTATTTCCGCGGTGATGTCACCGTGTCTGTATGTATGTATGTGTGTGTGTGTATGTATGTAAATCTCTCATAACTTTTGAACGGATCATCCGATTCGATCGAAATAAGCGGTGTTCTGAAAAGTTCCTTTGCCCCTAGAATTATGATACTAATTTACAGAATTTGAGTCGATCAATTTTGAGAAATCTCAAAAATAAAATTTCCAAAAATTCGTTTTTTTGAAATATCTTTTGAACGGCTAAACCGATCAATTCCAAAAACTAATCAGCTTTCAACCTTAAAAAAACCACGTCGATTGCCACCAACCCGGTCAAAATCGGTTGATTTATTCGTGAGATATCGTTGTCGAAAAAAATTGAAAAAAATGTTTTTTTTCAGAATTGCTATGAAATTTTTAGTCTGACCAGTTCGCGCTTGAAGACTTTTTGAAGAACTCAAAAAACTGCGTTGAATGCCGTAAACTGCGAGAAAATCGGTTAACTTATTCAAAAGTTATTGCGGTTTGAAAATTCAAAAAATAGTATTCTATAAAACTTCCATCAGCCTTTTGAGCTCGAAGAGCTCAAAAGCACAGAACAGCTATTTATTTGAGCTCGGAGAGCTCAAAATTACACACAAATTATATTTTTGAGCTCGAAGAGCTTAAAAAATAAGTGAATTGTTGAGCACTTAGGTATGGAGGTAGCAGGAAGTTGCAGAGATGGCCTTTAGGGTCAACCGTTTTCCTAATTTTTTTTAATGATGTTAAAGTTAACAGTCACTTGATAATTTTCTAATTTTATTTAACAAATAAACCTTTTCTGAAAAATTATTTTTAAAAATTTGCATTTATAATTTTTTGAAATTTCTACATGTCAATTTTTTTTTTCTCTTAGTTTTTTTATTCTATAATTTATTAGTTAAAAAAATTCTAAAAATTATTAAATATCTACTAAATTAATTCTCATTTTTTTTATTAATTAAAAATTAGAACTAAAAAATTATTTTTAAAAAATTCCACGTATAATTTTTAAAATTTTCTACATTAAAGTTAGCAGTCACTTGACAATGTTTTAATTTTATTTAACAAAAAAGTTTCTTCCAAAAAATTAATTAAAAAAAAATTGCATCTTTTAATTTTTTTAAGTTTCTACATGTCAATTTTTTTTTTCTAATTTTTTTTGCACTAATTTATTTCTTAAAATTCTAAAGTTTATTAAATATCCACTACTTTAATTTTCATAAATATTCTACATGTGAAAATTTTTGTTTTAATTTTTTAAAAATTACTGTTCAACAAAATAAATTATAAAAATTTTCCAATGTCGACTAATTTAATTTTATAGTACCTACTAAAGTTAGCCGACTTTTTAAATTTTTTTTCAATAATTAGATTAGAACAAAAAAATATTTTTTAAAAATTGCACTTATAGTTTTTCAAGTTTTTTACGAATGAAATTTTTTTTTACTTTTTTGTAATAATTTTTTCAATGAAAAATATTCTAAAAATTTTTAGATGTCAGCTAACTTAATTTTCATATTAAATTATTATAAAAAAAATTTAATTAAAAAGTTCCACATGTGAAAATTAATAAAAATTACAAGTTAAAATTTTTAGAAGCATTTTTTTATTGTAATTGATTTGTTAAAAAAATTTTTAAAATTCACAGCTGACGGATAACTTCAGTATGATTAAATTGTGTGGTAAAAATTTTGATACTGAAGTTAGAAACTTTCACATAAAAAATTTTTTTACAATCAAATTATTATGAAAAAAAATTAAATAAAAAAAATCCACATGTGAAAATTAAAAAAAAATTATTAGTGATAATTTTTTAAAGCATTTTTTTTTTTTGTAATTGATTTGGTATAAAAATTTAAAAATTGACTGCTGCTGACAGCTAACTTCAGTATCACTAAAAATTTTGTGAAACAAGTTAGCTGACATGTTATAATTTTAAATAAATTTTTTTTTTTTAGTAGTAATTTATTTGTTGGAAAAGTCCAAAAAATGACAGATGTTTGCTAACTTCAGTTTTGTAAAATTTTAGTGTAAAGAACAAGTTAAATTTTTATTACACTGAAATTAGAAGACATTTGACAATTTTTTTTTATTTTTATAGAAAATATTAAAATTAAATTAGCCGATATCGGAAAATTTTTAGAAATTTTTAATTGAAAAAAATTATTTAATAAAAATTTGAAATGTAGAAAATTAAAAAAAATCAAAAATTGTCAAAATTTTTTAAAAATTTGTACTTGCAATTTTTTTAAATTTCTAGTTTCGAATTTTCCTTGTTAAAATTTTTTCATAGTAATTTAATTTTTATAAAAATAATAAAAAATATTTTGTTAAAAAGAAAAATTTCACATGAAAAATTTAAAGTTTAATTTTTCAAAATTTTTTATGTAAAATAAAACATAATTCTTAACAATTTTCCGATAATTTAAAAATATTTATTTTAAATTCAATAATTAAAATTTTTGAGTTTTAATGACAATCAAATCATAGTTTACAATTTTTAAATGAAAGCACTCTTATAAGTATTAAATTTATTAATTCTATTGTTATTTTTCAAATAACTGTAACGACTTTAATCTACCAGAAGCTTAATGAGCAACCTTCCTACCCTTAGAAAAATTTTGCTAATTTTTTTAACAAAGGGACTAGACTTTCAATTAAAAGTAATAAGTCTAATGATTTTCCTTATTACTTTCTTTTATTTTTTTTTCTTCAAATTTAAAATTTTACATATTTTTTTTTTACTGAAATTCAAATTTAAGCTCAATTTTTTATTGTAAATATTTTGAAGAATATATAGAACATTTTTTTTTATAATTTTATTTTTAAAATTTTAATAATTATTTTAAGAAATAAATAATATTTATCTTTTTTTTCCTATTTATTTTTTTTTTATCATTAATACCTAGCTGAAATAAATCATCTCTACAATTTAAATAAAAAATCAACTATTTTAATGATTATTTTAATAATTAAGTACTGAAATTTATTTATCATTTATTTTATTATTATATTATGTAAATGCTTGACAAATAATTCGATTTTAAATATCAATAAATAAATAAATCGATTAATCATTTGGTGTGCAGAAAATGTTTAATAATTACAAAATAATGAATTTTATATTCTTAAGAACAAAAAAAAATGTTAATTTAAATCACGCTGTTATTAACATTAAATTATTAATCTATAAGGGTACTAACAGCATTGTGTTTATATTAAATAATAATAATAATAATAATAATAATAATAATAATAATAATAATAATAATAATAATAACAAAAAAAAAACTGCAATTTAATTTTACATTTTGCATTTATCTTAATCAATAGGAATGGAAAACTTTTTAAACACGTATTAAATAATTGATTTATTAAATTTGAATTTACTAATCTATTATATTTAATCAATTGACTAATCAACTATAATAATAATAATAATAATATTATTATTAATAAGAATAATTATCGAAATTTATTACAAATGAAATTTCTTACGCGTAAATCAAGTATATAATATAAGTGTATCAAATATAAATATATGTATTTATAGAAACATTTATACTTTTACTTTATTTTTATAATAATTATCAAATTAGTCGCATTTGCATTTACTTATTCACAAAAAAAAAAAAAAATTTTAAATGATTAGTTTTATTTGAATGGATTTATTTTTATTTATTTTTTTAAATGTTTATTTATATTATGTGAATTATTTTTTAATAAAAGGTTAGTCGTCTAAGTTACTAATGTGTAAAACTTCACGTTGAGTTAATCCGGCTTTGTGGAGACTTAGTAACTCTATAGATGGATAAATTACTCTCTTGGGGTAGCTTGTTGTTATTTCAAAATTTGCTGGTGAATCGGGTTGACTAAATATCCAGTTGTATACGTCCTGTAAAAAAAATTAAGATTATTATCAATCAAAATATAAATTAAAACATTATAAAATATAAATTAAAACATTATAAAACATTAATTGTAAAGTAAAAGACCCAGTTATTGACATAGGCTTAGTTATTGACACTTGAAATTTCATTTTAATTAAAAAAAATAAATCAACTCTAATAAATTAATAAATATAATTTTTGAATAAGAAATTCTACGATAATTGATTTTTCGGAAACATTTTATTTTTTTAATTAGACTAAAATTGCAAGTGTCAAACAACTAAGCCAATGGCAATAACTGGGTCTTTTACCTTTTTTTATTTTAGCTATTGGCAGTCACTACGTGACTGCCGGGATTTACGAATTATGAATCAGAAAACTTTGGCTTGATTTTTTTATATTTATAATCAGTAGTTTGGGTACTTTTTAAATAAATTTTAAAAATAATAGTGCTATCATAGGATCAATTATAAATAATTTAATGGACAAATGTGACTGAATAAATTTATAGAACCAACAAACTATTAAAAACTCCTCTAAAAACTTGACATAAAAAATTGACTACTAAAAAATATAAAAAACCAAAAGGCACTAATTCTTATCAAGACCTTTCTGATGATACCAAATTAAACTATAAAAATTCCTTTAAAAATAATAATATGCTCGTCGCAAAATTTTCCTTACTCTCTCAATTATTTAAATCATAAATGACTATTGCTGAAAAAATATCAAACCCAATTTACGATAAAGATATAATACCCGTTAAAAAATTTTCTTAATCTCTTAATTATATAAATTAATTTTTGACAAATAACCACATTGATATGTACAAAACAAAATAAATAAATAAACAAATTTTGTTTATCGCGAAATTTGAATCTATTTATAAAAACTTTGAAAACTTATCATAATAAATTAAATATTGCCGAAAAAAATATGAAACATTGAAAAGGCACTAATTCAGGTCTCGACCTTTTCAATGGTCCTAAATTTAATTTTAAAAACTAATTTAATCACATAAATATGCCAAAGACAAAATTTTTCTTATTCTCTTAATTATGCAAATCATCTGGTGCTATAAATGAGCTGATTATTTTTTTTAATACTTATGAATTTAAAATAACACAACTAATCTTCAAAAAATTCTCAAAAATTTAAGCATTCTTTTCAATAAAAATTAAAAATTAAGGTAGTTTGGTAGCCCAATGACTTAAACCTGACCCCATATTTTTTTATATTTATTCCAAAGATTATGATTAAATATATCTATAGAAAAAAATCCGATTTTTTTACACCGTTTAAGAGTTATAGAAATACCGTTTATTGTTCACATAAATGATACAAATGAATTTATATTAATAAACCATTACAAGCTCAATTTGTTTTAATATAAATTTTTTAAAATTCAACAATAATATGGTTATAATATTATAATTTTTTAAAAATTAAGAAACTAAAATTAGTCGACAGTGAAAAATTTTCATTTTTTTTTATTAATTAAATTAGCAATAAAAAAATATTTTTAAAAAATTGCACGTATAATTATTCAAATTTTTTCTTTTAAATTTTGTAATGATTTTATTAATAAAAAAAAGTTCTTAAAATTGTCAGCTATCTGCTAATTTTCTTTTCAGTATAAATTAATTCAATTGTTAACTAGCCAAAAACGATGCTAAGATGACCAAAAACGGTACTTCTACCCTAATTAATTAAAGTTTGGCAAAAATACACGATCTCTTATGAGTGTCCTTGTTCAATAACTCCGGAAATGGAGGATTAATAAAAAATCGGCCAACTTGACACCACAAAAAAACTTTCCAATAGATAAATCGATGTTTCAAATCTATTCTATAAAAATTTTATGATTTACCAAATACTTTTAATTTAATTAAATTAAATTAAATTTTAGTTTAACTTAATTAAACTAAAGTTATGATACTAGGGAGTAATAAAAAACTAAGAAATCTGAACAACTGGGATTTGCCTTAAATTATCATTGACGGTAATATTATACCTTATGTAAACTCAACCAAACATTTGGGCATACACCTAACTAATAATCTCTCTTGGGATATCCATGTGGCTTACATTACTCGTAAGGTCTATGGTACATTAAATTGTCTAAAACACAGAAGAAACATACTCTCTACTTCAACGCGTAAACTACTAGTCATGACTACCATAATTCCAATTGTTGAATACTGTTCCATAGTTTTGATTGACTTATCCAAAAGGCTAGACTACAAACTTCAACGTCTTATAAACAACACCATCAGATTCATCTTTAATTCAAGACGAGATGAACATATCACTCCCTACAGGCATTCATTAAACTGGCTCACGGTTAAATCTAAACGAATGTACTCGTTAGCGTGCTTCATCTACAAACTTATAAAATCAGGTGAACCAAAGTTCCTTAGAAGTCTCTTCGTTGAAGAATCCACAGATATTAGAAGATCGGAAAGAATTGCTGCTAAACAAATCAATGTGTCTTTTAAAATGTCAAACTTCTCAACTACTACTTTTGAACATTCCTTCGTAGTTTCTGCGATCCGAATTTGGAGGGAATTACCATTTGAAGTCACAAATTCACTTAGCTTAAATTCTTTTAAAACTAGTACTTTTGAATTCTTCATGAAACGTCAACGAGATAATAAATCTTAATTTCAAACTTTTAAAGAAGACAATGAATCCTAATTTTCAAACCTTTGATATTCATTTACACATTTCTGTTACATGAATTTATCGTTCTAGATCATCTCAGATTATCATCTTCTATAATTTGTATAATTTGTACCACTGAGTTTAACTCTTAAATTTTTAATGCTCAATTTTTATACTCAAATTTATTTTTTTTCTTGTATTTGTCATAATTGTATTCCAAAGTAAAGTAAACAAAAACGATCAATTCTTAATATCTAATATTTTTGAAATTTTATATTTTCATTAGTCATACGTGTACTTTTATTGTAACTCTTTTTGTATACTTTTGCCATCTGGCTATACTGCCTTGGCATTGAAATTAAATAATAAATAAATAATTAATTTTTTAATATCATAATCATATAATTATAATTATTTAACCATAATTATGAATTGAATTTATTCAATTAAATTCTAGTTATAGATAATTTTATATTTTATGCTATTTTTCGAGTGATCACTTGCAAAAAAGAAAAAAAAAGTATCTATTAATTTAACCTCAGATTGCGACTACCAAACTACTTTAAAAAAACAATTTTTTTTTTATTAATAAATAAATAAAAAAAAAAAAAATCAATAATATTTACCTCTAAAGTATTCGACATAAGAAATCTTCGCTTCAACGTCCTTTCACCTAATTTAATTTGTAAATGACAGATATTAGGATGATTAGGTTCCGGTTCAGCCGGTACCTTTTGTACAGTAAGTTCCTTAGCAACACGAATACGTTCGATTTCCATTTCTTGAGCATTTAATTCAGCAAGTTTGCGAGCCTCTTGTTCTTCACGTGCTCTACGTTCTTCCTCGCGCCGACGATCCTTTTCTTGATCAGCGCGCAATGACTCCTCGTAAGCTTGATCTTGTTGTTCACGCAATGATTGGTTAGCACTACGTTCAGCTCGATCCTGGCGAGCTTGAATTAAATTTATTTCGTTGTGATCCATTAGTGCTTGAACCTGGGACATTATGTCTGATGGGAATGGTATTCCTTCCATTCTGTAATGCATTTTAGTAATTTTTTAATTTTAACCTTTACTGAGTCAAACACTTTAACGAACTGATCACAAGACTGTATCACTGAGTCCTTATATAGGTATCTAACTACCTCTCCTCATACCTGTCTCTAACAAAATGATTACTAATTTAGAAAAGGGACAATTCATTTTAAAATGTATTCATTAGCTTTCTATAGCTATACTATATAATATACACTAATGAAAAAAGAAGCAATTATTTCCCAAAATATTTTAAAAGCAAATTTCTGTGAAGATAATTTTATTTTTTTAATACTATGTCTGGTAAAAAATTTATTTAAAAATTTCTTTATTTTTATTAATTATAATTGGTACACGGAAAAAAGTAAACTGTAAAATTCACTCGAATTCCGGTCAATTTTAATAGTTTCAAACAGTACAGCGGACATCAGGGTGGCAAAAATATAAATATTACAGAACTTAATGTAGAAAGTGTAAAAGTCACAATTTATAAATTAATATCGAAAATATGTGATTAGTAGCTGTCACTATAGTAAATAACGACTCTCTCATCTTAAAAAATTACAGTTTCAAACAGTAAAAATTGCCATTTCAATATATAGTCCATATCATGAGAAGAAGGGGAACTCAGATGAAAGAGAAGGGGGTCTCACTCTGGGAGAATTTAACATTTGAAACAGTAAAAATTCTACTTTTAAAATATACATTTTACCAGTCGAAGCAAGTCAATAATTATAGTTTAAGTTTTAGCGTTGCGTTTAAAATTTACCATTTTACTTTGTAAATATTGACGTTGCTTGTATTAGAAATTTAGTAACTTTATTTTATACTTTTTACATATCATGCGATCATTTTTTAGGTACGAAATGATAAATATAAAAATCAAAATTCTTAATTATTATGCTTTAACATTTTCGACATTCACATAACGAATATTACTGTTTGAAATAGTATTTTCTTCCATGTAAAGAATAAATTGTAGCGTTTAAATGATAAATATTATAGAGTGAATAGTAAAATCACGATTTTACGGTTTGAAATGGTAATTTTTAGCAGTTGATCATTACTTATTATAAAACGACTATTATTTATTACAGCTTACTTTTTTCCGTGTATGTCTGGTAAAAAATTTATTTATTTTTATTAATTACTAGCTGACCCGGTGAGCTTCGTATCACCTACAATATACACTTTGTTACACCTTTCGATCGGCGATTATCAATCTTTAAATTCTAATCTACTTCGACAAAGAATAAAAATACTGGCTGTATGTAGTGCGGTTAGAATTTTGTCAAGTTATTAAATGAAACTCGCTTCTTATTATCGCCTGAAAATCAAGATCCCAAAAAATCAACACTGAACTTATGAAATTTTTTTTTTGTCCATATATACAGAAGATAGACGATTAATAATTTTAGATCTGTTGATTTTCTTTAGCTGAACTTACGGGTTTTCCAAAAATTTTATTCTTTTTAAAACATCCCTGAACTATAGCGAACAAAACAAAAAAAAAATTTTGAAAATCGGTCCAGCCGTTTTTAAGTTTTAGCGAGACTAACCCACAGCAATTTATCTTTATTTATATATATATATATATATATATATATATATATATATATATATATATATATATATATATATATAGGCCATACATATGCATATAGTATATATTATATGCATATATATATATATATATACATATATATATATATATATATATATATATATATATATATATATATATATATATATATATATATATATATATATAAATATATATATATATAGAAGATAGATAGAAAATTGGTAATAATAACAAATGCACGTCATGTAATTTAAAAAAAATTTAAAAATACAAGAGGGTTTTAATTAAAAATCTTATTTTATCTACTAAAATATCGCAAATGTATATTACTAAAATTTTATCAAAATTATGATAAGATTTTTGAATTTAATCGTTTATTTTCTAAGTTTAGTCTACGAAAGTTTGATTTTTTTTTTTTAATAAAATCCGGCATTTTATTTTACCGTGTTTTCGTCTTTTAATTTAACCATTATATTGATAAATATATAATAAGCTAATTTTTTAAGCATGTACATACAAAGATTATTAAATAATAAATAGATTTTAAACTTACAAGGCAATATCGTAATACTAGCTGTTACTCGCCCGCTATATTTGTGAATATAGATATACAAATACATTGAGTGATCATGTACTGGTACATGAGCATCTATTGGGGCTTTTACCTTAATTACACTTTTTGATACAGTCCCATGATAAAATTCATGTTTATCTATCTTTAATTTAAAAAAAAAAAATGCTTACCGTCCAACAATAGTCATACGATTGTCTTTGAGGACAATAAGCGCTAAAAAGGGATAAGTACCGGCTTTTAAGGCTTCAGAAACTTTGTAACCCTCACCAGATTGTACATTACAAGCCCAGAATAATGTATTAGTATTGATGAATCTAATCAATTCAGCATTTCCCAAAGTGTTTCTGTAATTCAATTTTTATTATCAATTAAATTAATTCTATATTTTATTTTAAAATAACAAAATATTAATAATTTACCAAAAAAAATTTTTTTGTTATTGTACAAATTTTAATTAAAAAAAATAAAATTTATAGAATTAACTATACTTATAAATAAAAAAAATTCAGGCTTATTGATAGAAAAATTTTCAAAATAAATAACTTGATAAATTTACCTGCACCATTGCTCAACATTTTGAGCATCATCTTTATGTAAATAAACTAACAAGAATCTCAATTCTTGTTTAGCGTCTGATAATGCTTGGCTGTAAGAGCCTTGGTAAAATACAGGATGATTTGTACCGTATTTTTCTTCATAAGATCTGATAAAATTCATTACATCTTCTATTGGATCTGAAGCAACTGAAATAAAAAGAAACACATTGCATACAATAAAAATAAAATTAAACATTTCAAAGTCTATTTTTCCCTACAAGAAAAATTATTTCCCATAATAAAAAAAAAATTTTTTTAGCTTATTTAAATAAACATGTACCAGAAAAATAATCATTAATTTTGCTTGTAAGAACTCAGTAACTATTATATATTGTATAGGTAGTTAATTGTAAAAATGTCTTACCAGGTCGGACATTAGTTCGGAAAATAGCGAACACTATTTGTAATATACTAGTCACTAAATTGTAGCACATGGAAAATACAAAAGATAAAAATCCACCACCGCTTCCTGAGCTGCCAGGTGGACTAAAATAAATTCTTGAACTAGTATCATCGACAACTGTTGGTGGTCTTACACGTGAATCTTGTGCAAACATTGAAGGTCTTCCTTCGTATAAATTAAGTTGTTCCTAAAATTTTGATAAATTAATGATATTAAAGTGAGCAGTCTTGACCATTTTTTAATTTTTTTTTAACAAACAAATTTGGTTTGAAAAATTATTTTTAAAAAATTACATTTTTAATTTTTTTAAATTTCTACATGACAATTTTTTTTTTCTAAATTTTTTTTTGCCATAATTTATTTATTTAAAAAATTATTAAAATTATTAAATATCTGCTAAATTAATTTTCATGATAAATTAATTTTTTTTTAATTTATTTATTTTAGAGAATCTTTTTTGTAAGTTTAAAATAATTAATAATTATTTTTTTAATCAAAATTAAATTAGCTAACATGTAAAATACTTTTTAAATTATACGTTCAATTTTTTTTTTAGTAATTTAATTGATAAAGAAAAATAAAAAATTTTTGGAATTTAGCTGATTTTATGACATTAAAGTTAACAGTCACGAGAAAATTTTTTAATTTTTTTCAACAAAGTAATTTGTTCAAAAAAATTATTTTAAAAAAATTGCATTTTTAATTTTTTTTCAAATTTCTACATGCCAATTTTTTTTATATTTTTTTTTTGGTCATAATTTATTTGTTAAAAAAATGCTTAAAATTATTAAATATCTGCTAAGTTACTTTTCATGATAAATTAATTTTTTTTTATTTTATTTATTATAAAGAATTTTTTTTGTAAGCTTAAAATAATTAATGATTTTTTTTTTTTAAAAAAAATTAAATTAGCTGACATGTAGAAAATTTTTTAAATTATACGTTCATTTTTTTTTAAGTAATTTAATTGATAAAAAAAAAAATAAAAAATTTTTAAACATCAGATAATTTTATGACATTAAAGTTTGCAGTCACTAAATAATTTTTTAATTTTTTTTTAATAAAATTTCTACATGTCAATTTTTTTTATATTTTTTTTTGGCCATAATTTATTTGTTAAAAAAAATTCTAAAAATTATTAAATATCTGCTAAATTTATGACATTAAAGTTAGCAGTCACTTAACCATTTTTTAATTTTTTTAACAAAAAAATTATATTTAAAAAATTGCATATTTAATTATTTTTAATTTCTACATGTCAATTTTTAGTATATTTTTTTTGGCCATAATTTATTTGCTAAAAAAAATTCTAAAAATTATTAAATATCTGCTAAATTAATTATCATCTAATTTTAATATAAGTTTTTAAAATACCTGAACAGCAACTTCCAAATTCCAGTTGTGCCTCTGTAATACATCCCGGCAAATAGATAAATCTTCAATGGTTGTCAATTCCTGTAATATTAAAAATGAATTAATATTTTTTCAACAAAAAAAATTCTAAATTTTAATTGAATACAAAATAAAAATTATAGAAAGTTTCTATAAAATTATTTTTTTTACATAAATAACATAAATTCCGATTATTGAAATTAAATGTAAATTTATTGAAATAAGAAGCAAGTCATCATAAAAAACATTACCTGAAATTGTAGGACTTTTTCCAATTGCTCACTGCTACACTCTTCTAATACGTTATCCGCCATGATAACGTCTTAAATAATTAATATTTCAACGAAAAATATAAATAAGTTAAAAAAAAAAGTTGATAAATACTTTATTGTATTATGTGATAATAATAATAAATCTATCGAGTTTATCAGCTGAGATACAAATTGGGAATACTGCCAACGTTCATATTGAAATGAACAATCATTTGGAAAATAGGTTGATAAAAATCAACCATCACACACGGAATTTAAAAAAGCACAACTAGTGTCTTTTTTTTAATCCACCTTTAATTTAAATATATAATTAAATATATTTAAATTGGCTGGTGTGCTGAATTATTATTATATTATATTTTATTTTTTCTTAACACTTATGTATACATATATATTTATTACGACGTAAACGTCTCACTGTTACTTATCAATCATTGGTTTGTTTTTTTCTAGACTGTCTACAATCACGGAAGTGTGAAAGACTTGGAACAAAATATAAATGGCTTTACATCGCAGCGCTCTGTGATCTGTCGGTAACTCAACTAAATCCTCGCAAGTTAAGAAAGTTAAGGACCCTGATAGCCAGCGCTTTCTCAGTAAGTGTTGACTTCCAGCAAGGAAATTTTCTTTCTAATTATTTTCTTGAGCGAAAAAAAAATTTTTTTTTGACACAAGAAATTTCACTTATTCCAACAAAATTAATTCTCTTGCTTTGAGAAATACGTATCTTGATCCAAGAAAATTTGTTTAAGTCAAGAAAATCTTGTTGTTTTGAGAAAATTCAGCCTCTTGCTCCAAAAAATTTAGTTCTTGATAGAAGTAAATTTTCTTGTCTTGAGAAAATTTCTCTCTTGCTCCAAAAAATTAAATATAAAGATAGAAGTAAATTTTCATTAATATTTTTTATGATTAACATGTCAAATGGGAAGATCAAATAATATTTCATCATTTTTTTTCATTCAATATGTATAATTGCACGCTAAAATAATATAAAATGAGTATCAAATATTCAAGAGAAAAATTTTCTCAAGGTGAGAATAGTATATTATACATCTAATAGTTTATTGACCTTGGCTTCGCCTCGGACAACAATTACATGTGATCTGAGACATTTCTTATTTACTGCCCGTAGTGTGTATACTATTTTTCTCCTCGAGGGAGGCGGAAAGCGGCATTTTCGTGTAGCGCAGCGGGACGAAAGTTGACGATTTCCGCCTGGAGGTGAGAAAAATTTTTTTCTCAGCTGAAGTAGGTGGCGCTGCTTCCCTAAAGTATCTAAAAATCTTGATCAAATATAAAAATTTATTGTATCAAGTATATATGATAATTTGAATTAAGAAAAAATTACTTCCACCAAGAATAGAATTTTAAGAAAAATTTTTTACTTTCGCCAACACAACTTCGGTCTTCTTTCAGACACCCGAAAATTTTCTTGATCTAAGAACTTTCTGCACAGAAAAAAAGGTTCACTTAAGCCAAGAAAATATTTTTTTGGCACAAGAAATTTCACTTATTCCAATAAAATTAATTCTCTTGCTTTAAGAAATACGTATCTTGATCCAAGAAAATTTGTTTAAGTCAAGAAAATCTTGTTGTTTTGAGAAAATTCAGCCTCTTGCTCCAAAAAATTTAGTTCTTGATAGAAGTAAATTTTCTTGTCTTGAGAAAATTTCTCTCTTGCTCCAAAAAATTAAATATAAAGATAGAAGTAAATTTTCATTAATATTTTTGTTGATTAACATGTCAAATGGGAAAATCAAATAATATTTCATCATTTTTTTTCATTCAATATATATAATTGCACGCTAAAATAACATAAAATGTGTATCAAATATTCAAGAGAAAAATTTTCTCAAGGTGAGAAAATTTTTTTCTCAGCTGAAGTAGGTGGCGCTGCTTCCCTAAAGTATCTAAAAATCTTGATTAAATATTCACGTGACAAATAAGAAAAGTTCGTTTGGCTTTGTACGGTTGTATCGTAGTGAATTTTTAATAATAATTCAATTAAGGAAGTCCTTTCGCTCCAGTTGAGTCATAACAACTGTAGTAGTAAATTTTCAATAAATTAAAATACAAAACCCATAAAAATTCCTAAAATTAAAAATAAATAGTATATGAGGCATTAATCGTTGAAATTTTGAAAATTAAAAAAAAAAAATAGCTAAATACAAAAATTAATTTGACTGTTGTAAATCAGCTGTTAGTAACCTGTCCGTGATTTGGCAACGCTTTATTTCGGTTGTTTACATTTTTATTTGCACAATATAACCTTAACCGTGTTTAACTTTTTGCAGTCAGTGTAAATAAATAAATTAATTAAAAATGTTTAGTCACAAAACCATAACATTCTAATGTCTCATGGCAGGAATGCTAGTATATTTAATTATTGTTTTATTTTTCAATTATGAATTATGAAAATTTGTTAACAATAAATTAACTAATAAGTATGCATGAAAAACATAAGCGCGTTAAAGTTTAGTTTGAATTTATTGAATGGTCTGAAGCTCGCGCGCTACGCAACGTTGCCAAATCTTTTGACTCCATTTTATTGTAGGTAACTTGAGAATTTTTTGTGATTTTTAAATATTAATTTCTCAATAAATATCTCGGTAACTGATATATTTTATTGCAAAAAAAGAAACCTGAATATTTCGAAAATCTGATTTTTAGTTTTTTTTTACTTCATCTAATCCATGACTGATAGTATAATTCGAGAAATACTGCAAACGTCTGATTTTCTCGTAAGACCCTGAACAAATACTAACATTTAAAAATTTTATTTTTTCAAAAATTTGTCCGGTAAAGTATAATTTAAACCTCACTATAAGATAAATAAGGACCTTAACTATTAGAAAAAAATTAAATTTACTCATAATCTAATATTTTTTATTTTACATTGGCGGCGAAAGGACCTCCTTAACTTTATTGTCAATTGTTGTTAAAAAATAATGCCTGTCAAATTCTTAACGAAAGATGGCGGCTCTATACAATTCGTTTGCGCAAGAATTACTGTAACTGTAGACAAAGTCTCTTTTTCGGATAAAGTTTTGGAGATATACATCACCACCGTAAGGATTTTTACATTTTTATACAATTATTATTAGATTTAAATATTTTATTTACAAATTTCATCAAAGTAATTTATTTTATTATTTTTTATTTACTTTATATTGAAGTTTTCAATTTTAAATCATGATTGAAAACATTAACATGTGCGTGTTGGCACTCGCACATGTTTTTTAACTATTAATTTTATTAAAAATTATTTATTCAACTTTTTAAATTGTACAAATTCATAAAAATTGAGTAAATGTCAAATTTAATTGTTTTTTTTATTCAAATTCAATTTTTATTTTTACTTGGATTATTTTATTTTTTGAATTTTAAATCAAATTATTTTGAGGTTAGGTTTACGTGAGGAATAATTTTTTTTTACTTTATTTTTTCAGAAAACTTAAAATGCAGATCTTTGTGAAGACATTGACGGGTAAAACCATTACCTTGGAAGTTGAGGCTTCTGACACTATCGAAAATGTCAAAGCCAAAATTCAAGACAAGGAAGGAATTCCTCCAGATCAGCAACGTTTGATTTTCGCTGGAAAACAATTGGAAGATGGACGTACTTTATCTGACTACAACATTCAGAAAGGTTAATATATTTAGATACTATAATATATTTAAAAATTGAATATTTTTTATTAAAAAAAAAAAAAAAATCTTTTTTTAACATTAAAATTTTTTTTATTCCAGAAAAAAATTTTTTTTTTTTCAACAGTTGATTCTTTAGTATTGAATTTTTTTTTAGTATTGAAATTTTTTTTATTAAAAAAAAATTATTTTTTTTTAAAAACTGATTTTTTGCTATTGAAATTTTTTTTTATTTAAAAAAAAAAATTTTTTTTTCCAACAGCTGATTTTTTAATATTGAATTTTTTTTTATTAAAAAAAAAAAAATTTAACAGCTGATTTTTTCAACATTGAAATTTTTATTTAAAAAAAATTTTTTTTTAACAGCTGATTTTTTCAACATTGAAATTTTTATTTAAAAAAAATTTTTTTTTAACAGCTGATTTTTTAATATTAAATTTTTTTTTTATTGCAAAAAAAATTTTTTTTTTCAGCAGCTGATTATTTAATATTAAAAATATTTTTTATTCAAAAAAAAAAAAAAATTTTTTTCTAACCGCTGAATTTTTAAAATTAAAATTTTTTTTATTGCAAAAAAAAAAAATTTTTTTTTTAACAGCTGACTTTTTTAATATTGAAATATTTTTTATTACCAAAAAAAAAATTTTTTTTTTTAACAGCTGATTTTTAAATATTTATAATTTTTTTTATAAAAAAATTTATTGATAAATTAATAAAATATTTTTTTTTAGAATCGACCTTACATTTGGTCCTTCGTCTTCGTGGTGGAGTTATTGAGCCAACACTCAAGATCCTGGCACAAAAATACAACTGTGACAAGATGATCTGCCGTAAGTGTTACGCTCGTCTTCACCCTAGAGCGACTAACTGTCGTAAAAAGAAGTGCGGACACACCAACAACATCCGCCCCAAGAAGAAGTTGAAGTAGACGTTTCATCTTTTGCAAACAGGCTATTCAAATTACTATCAAACTTGTTTAATAAATAAACAATACCTTGTAGCCTGTATATTTAATTTTGATATCCAATAAATAATCAAATGGATTAATCTTTATTAATAAATACTATTCAAAAATTTTACCTTCAATATTTTTAAGATAAAAAACAAATCTTTTATTTTACGCTTAGGTCGTACTTAAGAAATTTTATTTTGAATATATAATCCAAAAAAATTAAATTAAAATTAGCACACTTTACAATCTCTTAATTTTTCTTGAAAAATTAACTAGGTATAAAATTTTTTTTTTTTAAATTAAATTTCTAATTTTTTATAGCTTTTAAAGATGGAATTTTTTAAATAAATTATTCTTGCTATGATTTATTTGTTAGGAAAATTCTAAAAATTATCAGTATCATCATTATCAATAAATTTTAAGACAAGTAAAAACAATTAATTATAAACCGATTAGAAAAATTTTTTGAGTGAAAATTTCTTTTCGGTAAAATGAAACCAATTAAAAACTATTCACTCTGCTCTAAAAATCTTTCAAAATTTCTCGAAGTAAATTAATGACATAAAATTTTAGTATTGAGATACTATTTATTAAATTACTAAAATAATTTGTGAACAATGTTTAAAAATTAAGAGGTAAATAAATCAATAAGATAAATAGTAGTTATGACGAACACTATAAAAAAAAAAAAATGATATTGAAATTAGCACTTGACAATTTTTTAATTTTTCTTGAAAAATTTACTAGGTATAAGAATTTTCTTTTTTTAAATTACATTTCTAAATTTTTAGAGCTTTTAAAGATGAAACTTTTTAAATTATTCTTGCTAATGATTTATTTATTAGAAAAATTCTGAAAATTATCAGTATTATCTAAAAAAAAAACCAAATTTACACAATGATCAATTAATAAATTTTAAATCAATTTTCAAAGTTGAAATTTTTCATTTAAGAAATCTACAATTACACGATTAATGATTAATCAATTAAAAAAATTTTTCTACAAGTAAAAATTTTCTCTCAGTAAAATAAAATCAATTAAAAACCATTCACTCTGCTCTCAAAATCTCTTAAAATTTCTCAAAGTAAATTAATGACAAAAATTTTTAGTATTAAGATACTATTTATTAAATTACTAAAATAATTTGTGAACAATGTTTAATAATTAAGAGGTAGATACATTAACAATATAAGTAGTAGTAATGACGAACACTATTTAAAAAAAAAAAAAAAAAAAATGATACTGAAATTAGCGGCAACTGGAAAAAATTTTAAAGTTATGAAAAATTTATATTATTTCATTAAAATTATTATAAAATAAGAATTATAATATCCACCCCGATTATTATTATTATTAATTAATAATAATATTATGATTATTATTACTATTATAATTTTAATGAAGTAATATAAATTTTTCATAACTTAAAAATTTTTTTAATTCAAAATTAGCACTTGACAATTTTTTAATTTTTCTTGAAAAATAAATTAGGTATAAAAAATTATTTTTATAATTTTTTCGAGTTTCAAAAAATGGATTACTTTATTTGTTAAAAAAATTTTAAAAATCATCAGAAGTCTAAATTTCAGTATCATAAAAAATTACTTAACTTAGACAAATTGATTACATACAATGACATTTTTTAATTTAATAACCACGCACAATTATTATTAAGTATCTCAAAAATTTACCATTATATTTTTTTACGCTAACATTATTTTGATTATTGATCTAAAAAAATAAATTTATCCCACAAATTAATTCCTCGAATTACAAAAATAAAGCCTTGACACTTAAAAAAAAAAGAAAAAAAAAAAAACACTAGTAATCAAAAATAAAATTAATATTTGTACTTGAAGTTCATGCGAACAAGATACTGAGCCTTAACTTGAGCAACATCATAAACAATATACTCATTATAAAGCAGCGAGGCATTACCCGGAATGTCTTGATCAACTGGAGGCCCACATGGAATTTCCACATCATCTTTCTTACAAGCTTGATTAGGATCAGGCCCAGTCCTTCCTTTACCAAAGGTCGAGTGTTTACCCTTCGGAAGTTTCTCAATATAATCAGCTTGGTACCTCTCGTACATATTACCAAGAGCGACTTCACAAAGCATCAACAGACCAGTAGGACTTTGACTACTAGTGCAACAATAATTCGCCGACTTAGAAACCATATCAGCAAAGTAAATACCTTTACCAAACATATACCCAGTAACCGGAGCCTCCGGAGGAGCAATACGCAATCCTTGAGACAAAATTCCCGCAAAATTAGTAGTACGAGATCCGTGCCAGAGTAATTTCTTATTAGGTAACTTCGCAAATGGCTTATATCTCTTATCCTCGCCCTTGCGCTTGATAACAAAAACATCCTCAATTTGCAGTTCATAAGCCGTGTGAGTTGCTGCGTGGGTATTTTTGGTGTAAGTCTCCACAAGTTTGAATTCCTCACTGTCTCTTTCCAACACATCAATATCAGTGTTGAGTTGCTTGTAGTGAGCATCAATCGGGCTTTGATTTTCATCTGTCTTAACACTGAGTAAATTATACGCAATCTCCATCTCCAATAAAGAGTCCAACATTTCACACTTTCCTTTAATCGCTTCCTCAGTTTCAAGAATCGGCGGATCTTGCACGCCAAAAGAATGCGGCACTAGAGTATAAAATCTATTAGAAGCATCAATGAGCAGCATACGTTCAGGATTTCCTTTAGAAATTAACTCCTGAAGCTCTGTAAGAACTTGATAAGCTTTTTCTAATTGTTTTTTAGACAATTTCCCCAGTGGCATTTTTTCCGTGTCTAATTCATATTCCTTCATAACTTTTTTCATGATATTAATATCAAAAATAAGCCGGATTAATTCTTGAACCGGTTTCTTAAGCTCGCTCTTAATTTCAGACTCCAAAGAACCAACCTGAGAATCATCAGAGTCCTCAGTATCGATAGGATACTTCATATGGGGATGCTTAACAAAATTCTCTCTATTTTTCCAATGATTTCCCGTTTCTTTGTAATAAACCTCTTCAAACATAGAAATACACTCTTCTAAAGACATAGATTCAAGCTTATGCCCGCCAATTGTCGTTCCAATTCGTCCCCAGCTTCTAAACAACCAAAACTTATTCTTTTGATCATGCTTCAAAATTTGGATTTTATAATAACTATTTTTCTTAGACTGAATATCAGTTAATCCCAAAAGAGTCGTGAATTTTTCATTACCACGCTGATAAACATGAGCGACATCTTCAAGTTCTGTTTGAGGATCAACTGCACCACCGCCTTTGATCCTCAATTTAACCTTCCCACTGCCTGATTTTTCGTAAATACTTTTACCACGCGCAGCTGAGGTGGACTTTGCGAGAGAAGCAACTACACGAGCATTGGGATCGCCGCCCCAACTTGCGATATTTTTTTTAGTAATCAAAGGAATTGGCGTGTCTTTATAGTCCTTAGCTTCATCAACAAAGTCCTCAGACACAACTTGAATATCAAGCTTCTCCGCATCTTCAATAACCTTGCCTCCTTTTTCCACAGCAGCCTCTGTAGAAATCACCGCAGCTGTTGTGTCGCTCACTTTAGACGTAACAGTGCCTCCTAAATTCATTATTTCTTTAGTAAGAGTGTCTTTACTCTTCTTAGTTTTTCCTGCAATTACAAATTGCATTCCTCGGAGCGGCATTGGACCTCTATTTACCTTCGGACCGTCAACTTGGTCTTCTTTTTTAACTCCAGTCACATTGACACCTGACGGTGCGGTTACTCTAACAATACGTCGCTCGGGTTTTGATTTATATGACGCGAAAAAATCATATTTTTCTTTTAAAGCACCGGGGATTGTTACTTTAGAACGCTTGGGGTCTACGGACATATTCTCGCACTTTGTCCACTCGGTAATATTTCCCATACAGCGATAGCCTAAGCCTGACTTGAACCTAAATTGTCCTGAGCATTTGTCGCAGGGTGGTAAAGAGCCAAAAACTAACAAGTCAGCAAGAGAATCGCGGAGTCTAGACTCTCCGTCTGGGACAAACTGATTGTTTTGCTGCAATACAGCAATCATGTCTGCTTTTTTGACCGACTTTAAATTGTCAATGGTGTCGAATAATTTTTTATTCTGCTTTTTCATTGCTTCATCTTCAGCAGTGTCTACTGGCTCGGATTTAAGCTTCTTTACGGGGGGAGCTTCGGATTCTTTTATGGCTGGTAAAGTTTTTTTGATGAGTGCTTGGTCTTCTTTTTTAAGAGTTTTGAAACCTGGAAGATTGTTTCCTGAAGAAAAAAATTCGAGTTCGTTGCGGATTTTTGAGAAACATTCGAGGTGATGCCAGCGGTCGATTCCGCCGAATTTGACAGCCTTTTCGCTCTCATAGTCCATTTTTGAGACACGGATACTGTCTTTTATGATTGGGGTTTCACATGCTACGCAGATTGAACGGTTTGATTTGGCATACTCGATCTTGAAGTCCTTCAGGGCGTCATTGTTCGCGCGTTTGCGGCCTTTTCCTTTGGTACTACTCGATGCCTCTGGTTCTCCAGCTCCTCCTTCTTTTAATTAAATAAATTTTAGTTATATTAGTGAGTTTTAAAGTAATTTAATGAGATTAAAATTACTTGATTATTCTTTTAACAAATAAATTTGTTTTGAAAAATTATTCTTAAGAAATTGCATTTGTAATTTTTTAAAATTTCTACATGTCAATTTTTTTTTTACAAAAATTCTTAAAACTAGCAACCGTTCACTATGTGACTTCCGTGACTTGTCAACTATAAATAAAATAAATTTTGCTTTATTGAATAATGACTTTTGTTAAATTGCCCTGTACTTTCTTAAATATTGACGTTTTTAAAGATATAAGCTCATCATGATGTTATAATCATCAAGAGCTTTCATTTGAGTACCCACTTGCATTTTTGGTATATTTTTCATATATACATATATATAATATATATAAATATATAAAAAATTGATGTGGGTACTCAAATGAAAGGTTTTGATGAGTGTAATGTCAGGGTCAGTTTATATCTTTAAAAATGTCAATAGTTCACAAGATAATTATTAAATTGCACTGTAATTTCTTAACTATTGACATTTTTTAAAATATAAGCTCATCCCGATGTTATACTCATCAAGAGCTTTCATTTGAGTACCCACTTGCATTTTTGATATATTTTTCATATATACATATATATATAAATATATAAAATATATGAAAAATTGGTGTGGGTACTCAAATGAAAGGTCTTGATGAGTGTATCATCAGGATGAGCTTATATCTTTAAAAATGTCAGTATTTGACAAGATACAAGGTAATTCCTTAATTATTGATATTTTTAAAGATGTAAGCTCATCCTGATGTTACACTCATCAAGAGCTTTCATTTAAGTACCCACATGTATTTTGATATATTTTTCATATATACATATGGGTGATTCTCTGTAAGGATGTCTTAAATATGTACAAATTGTCCGACCAAATTATTTTTGATTTTATTAGAAAAAAAATTAACAAAGGCTACAAAACTATCAGCTTAATCATAATAAATAAACAGCCGAATCAATTTTTGTTTTTTCGATATTTGTGTGTCTTTTGCCATATAACATGACAGGGGACTGTTTTTTTTATCAAATTGAGAAAAATCAAGCAAACTATTTCAATGCATTCAACTTTTCAAGTTCTCAATGAATGTTTACATTAATTAGAATAATATTAAGACTTATGGATCCAATTTTATAAATAAATTATAAATAAAAATAGTTGCCAGGGGATTGAGTTTTGAAGTGGCCTAGACACATATTTCCAACACAAACGGTGCTTTGACACTAAATAAAATGGCGATAAAGCGTTAACAGCCCTATGGTTATTAATTAATTAATTATTTATATTTATAAAAATGCTTCCTTATGATGTTTAGGTCTATAAAGGTCTATAAAGGAATCTAAATTCAGAGATAGGAGAATTAAAGTAAGGAATTAATAACCAGAAAGGTTATTAATTAATTTAAGGCTAGTTAGGACCATATAAACCTTACAAAAAATAAAATAACACGCTGGATTTTTTTTTTTGGCTTTGAACTTCTGGCAGGGGACTGTTCTTAAAACGCCTGGGACAAACTTTGTTTTAATGAATTTAATGAAACAAATTAATTTTCAGTACTTTTTATTGAAGAATATTGTTAGTTAACTAATTAAGTTTGTAAACATTATGGACCAAATTATATATTATTGACGAATAACTTAAAATTTAATCTTAAAGTTTTAATTTTGGGAATGGGACAGCCCAGGGGACTGTTATTTCGGTGGTTTACCAATTAATAGCAAAAAAACCAAAATTTATTTTATTTTAGTTTTCAATGCTTCAAATAGAATTGTTTTTTTACTTTCGTAATAAATTTTTTTTAGTAACAAAATAACAATTTTTCTAATAAAAGAATGCCTGGGACAGCAAAAAACATCCTTACAGAGAATCACTCATATATAAATATATAAAATATATGAAAAATTGATGTGGGTATTCAAATGAAAGATCTCGATGAATGTAATGTCGGGGTGGGCTTATATCTTTAAAAATGTCAATAGTTTACAAGAAATTTGTTAAATTGTACTGCACTTTCTTAACTATTGACGTTTTTAAAAATATAAGCTCATCCCGATATTACACTCATCAAGAGCTTTCATTTGAGTACTCACATGCATTTTGATATATTTTTCATATAAACATATATATAATATATATAAATATATAAAATATATGAAAAATTGATGTGGGTGATCAAATTAAAGGTCTCGATAAGTGTAATGTCGGGGTGAGCTTATATTTTTAAAAATGTCCATAGTTTACAAGATATTTGTTAAATTGCCCTGTACTTTCTTAAATATTGTCGTTTTTAAAAATATAAGCTCATCCCAATGTTAGACTCATCAAGAGCTTTCATTCGAGTACTCACATGCATTTTTGATATATTTTTCATATATAGATATATATAATATATATAAATATATAAAATATATGAAAAATTGATGTGGGTACTCAAATTAAAGGTCTCGATAAGTGTAATGTCGGGGTGGGCTTATATCTTTAAAAATGTCAATAGTTAACAAGAAATTTGTTAAATTGTACTGCACTTTCTTAACTATTGACGTTTTTAAAAATATAAGCTCATCCCGATGTTACACTTATCAAGAGCTTTCATTTGAGTACTCACATGCATTTTGATATATTTTTCATATATACATATATATAATATATATAAATATATAGAATATATGAAAAATTGATGTGGGTACTCAAATGAAAGATCTCGATGAATGTAATGTCGGGGTGAGTTTAGATCTTTAAAAACGTCAATAGTTCACAAGATACAAGATTATTTCTTTAATATGTAGCTAGAGCTAGAGCATTTTCGAATGCAGCCTAAATACTTATAATAAATTAACTATTAATGAGAATGATATAAAACTTTGAAAAGGCACAAATTCAAGTTAAGACCTTTGCAATGACACTAAATTTCCCTAAAAAAAAAACCGATTTTATCATGTGACTATCCTGGAGATAAAATTTTTCTTATTCTCTTAATAATATAGATTATCAAATATCTGCTAAATTAATTTTCATAGATATTTAATAAAATTATTATTTATTATTTTATGCATTTAAAATTGGTGCAACAGCCAGTTGTTGAAGAAAAAAAGGTTTTTAAATTTTGAAAAAATATCAATTAAATTTTTAAGTAATTTTTTAATTAGAAAAAAATTTACTTGGATGAAAAATTAAAAAAATAATTAAGTTACTAATAATTTTTAGTGACATGACTTACCAACTCTTTTACGGATAACTTCTTGATCCTCCCATTTGATATTATCAAAATTAGCAATGTCTCCAATAGTTTTAGGTTTTGTTTTAGCAAAAAAACAATCAGGATGAAACCAGCTTGTAATAACACCATCATGAAAAGGACTCTAAGATAAAAATATCAGCAGACAATTAAATAATAACTACACGTGAATTTTAACCTAAATAATACTTAATATATAAAAAAAACATACCTGGGTAATTTTAGCTAGTCTTAAAACATCTTTAGCGATATTTCCTTTACAACTTTTACAACTAGCTCGTCCACTTTTAGCATACTCAACACGGTACGGCAATTGATCAGTCATTTTTATTTAAAATTTATTTATTGTATTATAAATTTCAATAAAATCTCATTTAAGTTCATTTAAATTTTTAAATTCCGTAAGCCGGCAAGGTTAATTGATGAGTTTGTTTATTTTAATATTTATAACCAATCTGGATGTATATAAAAAATAAAAAAATTTATCAACACTTTGGAGATATCGTATATATTTTCTACGTTGTATATATTTTTTCGGCGTCACTTTTTTCTTTGTGTTTTTCTTGGTAAAGCCGAATATATATCACGTGTTACAGATTTCCGATTCCGGATTCTGAAATTTTAAGACGCACACGTGTCTTCTGTGACTGACAATTGGTAAGTTGAAAAAGTCACGTGATACTAAAATTAACAGACATTGGACATTTTTTTTAAATTTTTATTAAAAATAAATTATAAAAAAAAAGTTTTTAAAAAATTTGCACTTGTAATTTTTTTATAGTTTTTAGATCTAGGATTTTTTTATTAAAAATTTGCACTTGTCAATTTTTTTTAGTTTTTAAATCTAGAATTTTTTTGTTAAAAATTTTTAAATGACACTGAAATTAAGGAGGTATGGGAGTTAAGTCGAAATAATGAGATCAATTTAAAATTTTTAGGATCGATAGAAATATATTTAATACGTGTTGTGTTAAAATTTCAGAGACCTAGGGTTGATAGTTTATTTATAAAACAAGATTCAAAACAGGTCATTTAACATTGTAATGACATACCAAATCTCACACCTACTCTTGTTTTAATAAATTTCATGGTGAAAAAATAATGAGAAAGCTTCGAAAAACTCATTGTAAGAGAAAAAAAAATTTTCAAAAATTATTGAAAAAATAAAATTAAGTTGAGGGTACTTAGTTAGAAAAATAATTGAGTTTGAAAAATCTAAATTTTAAAAAAATAGTCAGCCATAGCAAATGTGGGTTATGTCGACGGCAACGCCGTACATGGTGGGTCGCGCGGGAAATTTAAAGCTTCAATGAAATAGGTTAAAAGAAATATCAAATAGGTTAAGAAAAATATTATAAAATTGTTATTATTTATTATAAAACATAACATAATTAAATAATCAATATTTTAATTCTTTAATATTTTGATATTTCTAATAGCATTACTTGTAAACATAATACACACGTACACATCAAAAACACGAATAGAGCAGTCAACGCATGCGCAACCACGATAAAATTTATTGCGTTGCCAAACTTTTTAAAAAATATTTAAAATTAAAAAACTTATTATTTTATTCAAATTAAAAATAAATTATCAATTATTTGATAATAATATAGTTATTTACTGCATAAAAGATTATTCCGGCAAGCTAAATTTCATTAAATCACTAGTAAAAACTTGTTAAGGACGTTCCCAAGTAGCAGTTGTGCTCAACTTTAAAAACGGTCTCCCCATATAAACCATACTATAAATGCAACAACAAAAAGTTGCGATCCACTGTACATTTTCAGTGGCGCGAACGTGCGCAGAAGTCCAAAAATATACCCATTGCGTCGTTTTTCCGATCTGGCAACATTGTAATCTCTTTCTGTATATTTTTATTTATATTTGAGCCGAGTGTAATAGAGTTTGAATATTTTAAGGTTACTTTTATTTTGAAGAGAAATTAATAAAAAACAATTTATTAATAATGACTTAATAATGATAAAGAAATTAAAATCACCAAAAAAAAAATTAAAAAAAAACTTGTCTAAAAAATAATATATTTCTAAAATGTTTCATTTTATGTTAGTAAATGAAACAAGAGTTTTTATACAAACTATATTGTTAATTATATTTTTGAATCTATAATTATTAATAATGTTAACATATGGAGCATTAATGTTGAAAAATAATTCATAATAAATATTCCAGAGATTTACGAAATCACATTTTTTTTACAACATCCTACAGTTAACCTATTTGTGAGCAACTCGCATTTATTTACAACTGCTGCGCCTTTAGGGTATTTAAAACTTCCCGCCCAACGCAGCGTTGCCAAGCCACCATCTCTCTTTGATCGAGTAATGAAAAAAAAGTGAAAAGTAACTCACTTTCAACATTTTTTATAACTAAATGAATACCGCTCCTTTTTGTTATTTTTTGAGAAATATGTTTATTATATGTTCAATTAACAATTTTCAGTTTTTTATAAAAATTCTAAGAAAATTACTGTAGTTATTTAAAAAAAAAGTGCGCTACAATGAGGGTTAGGATAGGGATCACATGTTAAATATGTGATTTTAAACTTTCGATTATTCAAAATTTAGCACCGCAAGAAGGGTTTTAAAAAATTTCTACGTATAAAGGACACTTATAAGTATCTGGATTCAAAATTTGAACGATATTCCAAGAAAAGTGTTTTCCTTGGGAACGTCCTTAAGTTTTCTGAAAGTACAGTCTCGAACAAAATTAATCCATCTTAAGTCACGTACTATAGTATAGCTATATATATGCATTGTGAGATGAAACTCAGTGAACGGACTGTACGTCCTATACTTCCTTAAGAGACATCTGTCAATTTTTTTATTTTTGTAACAACTAAATTATATGAAACTGAAATTGAGAGACATATCTAATAATTTTAAGAATTTTTTAAATAAATAAATTTTAGCAAGAAAAATTTATTTCAAAAATTCCATCTTTAGAAGATCCAAAAAATTATGAATGCAATTTTTTAGTGATAATTGTTTACACCAGTTATTTTTAAATAAAAACAAAAAAATTGTTGTGTCCTGCTAATTTCAGTGTCAAAAATTATTAAAAAAAAATTTTTTTTTTAGATTCCACATCTATAAATTACAAGTGTATTTTTTTTTTTGATAATAATAAAGTTAGCTGACAACTGTCAATTTTTTTAATTTTTATAACAGATCAATTATAATAAAAAAAAAAGGTTCTAAAAATTTGCACTGATATTTTTTTTTTTTTAATTTTCACATTTGGAATTTTTTTACTAAATTTTTTTTTTTCATAATTATTTTATTGCTATAAAATTCTAAAAAAATGTCTGATAACTGTTAAGTATAATGTCATTTTTTAAAAAAATTTTTTTCTTAATAATAAAAATAAAAAAATAAAATTTTAGATGTCAGCTGATTTAATTATTATCATTTTTTTTAATTTAAATTTATTATAAGAATATTAAATTTAGCTGTCGCTTCACAATTTTTTAATTTTCTTTAACAAATTATTTTTAAAAAATTCTATTTTTAATTTTTTTAAATTTCTACATATCAATTTTTTTGCCATAATTTATTTGTGACAAAAATTCATAATACTAAAATTAGCCAACGTTTCTAATTTTTTTATTTTTTGTTCATTTATTAAATTGGAACAAAAAAATATCTTTTTAAAATTGCACTGAAAGTTTCTCAAGTTTTTTACGAATAAAAATTTTTTTCTTATTTTTTTGTAATAATTTTTTCAATAAAAAAAATTATTAAAATTTTTAAATGTTGGCTAACTTAATTTTCATCAAAATTTCTTAAAAATTAATTTAGCATATATCTGATAATTTTAAGAATTTTATATCAAAAAAATTATAAAGAAAAATTGACACGTAGAAATTTTAAAAAGTAAAAAATGCAATTTTTTTAAAATAATTGTTTGGAAAAAATTTTTTTGTTAAAAAAATTTTTCAAATAACAGCTAATTTTAATGACATTAAATTTAGCTGTCACTTCACAGTTTTTTAAATTTTCTTTTATAAATAACTTATGACAAAAAAAATATGAGTGTGAATTCAGCCAACATCCCGACAATTGAAAACTTTAACAATCGATATCTTCATGAAAATATCGATTAGCACAATTTTTCAAAGTGATAATGGCGTGTATTTGAATTGTCTGTAAGAGCATTTTTTCGAAAATTTATTAAATTCGTTATTTGAGCTGCAATTTTGAAATTAAATTTTTGTTTGGAAATATTAGGAATATATATTTATCAAGATCGATGAAATTCAACTATTTTAAAGTTTTTTCCTTTATTTTCAAGAGCATTTTTTCATATTACTCCCGAAATGGCTAGAATTGATTTTAAGCTTTCACGACTAAAAAAATGGTTAAAACAAAAAAAATAAAAAATGCTCTTGTAGATTTGATCAAAATCTACAAGAGCATTTTTTTATTTTTATAACCTCTTGTGGAAATAATAGATGGATAGATTTATTTTTACTTGTATCACATAAAGATAAAAGTGTTTTACAAGACATTTTTACACATATATTCCTCCTCACTCTACTATACATATAAAGGTATTAGTTACATTTTTCGTTTATAACTTACGTAGAATTTCTTTCTAATTCTCTATTTTTACTCATACCTTCAATCCATAGCCTTTTTTTTTTTTTTTAATTTTTATTTATTTTCCATTCGTACATACTCATTCATTCTTTCTATTTCTTCCTTGCTTTTATATTCCTATTCTACCCTTTTCCCTCATTTTTACTTTTTTCCTTTTTCCCTATCGCTTTTTCTCTTTCACTTTTCTTTAAGATACTTTCTATTTCTCTTAACACCTTGCATGTTCTTCCTTTTATTCTTCCCTTCATTATTCTCACTATTTCCTTCCGTATCTTATCTTCATCCTCAGTACCCTCTCCCACCACTTCTTTATTTCCTCTTTATTTTCCCTAGTGAGTGTGGAAATAATAATTTTTTTCTTATCCGAAAAATTTAAATTTTCACATATAAGCGTGCAAACACTCTCTAAAAATATAAAAATATGGTACTGGTATGGGTTTTCTCTGTGGTTTCCCCATCGCCACTATTCCAACAACCGATAGAAAGGGGTGAGGAATAGGGTAAATGCAGTACAGAAAGCACAAGTCGGTCCACAGCCGCATTGGAATGAAATTATATGTACGAAAATTATATTTTGATTATAAAAAGTGGAGAACATGTTGATAATAAAAAGTGGAGAACATGTTGAGTATAAAAAGAGCGGAGAATATGTTGATTATAAAAAGGGTTGAAAAAACTGAATTGATAATATAGAGCGGAAAGTAACCTTGTAAAAACCAGAAAACGGTATACAAGTAAAACTCATAATAATAATAAATATAAAAATATGTAGATTTTGTTTATTTTTTTGAAAAAAAATTTTTTTTTTATTTTAACAAAAATATATTAAAAAATGATTTTTTTTCGGTCAAATACTTGTGTATGGAGACTAGACACAAAAAATTGCACTTATAATTTTTGAAATTTTTAATAAATGAAAAAAATTTTTTTTTATTTTTTTGTAATAATTCTTTAATAAAAAAAATCCAAAAATTTTTTAGATGTCGGCTTTAATTTTCATCAATTTTTAAAAAATAATTTTTTATAATTAATTTAATTGTTAAATATAAAATTATAAATTGGTCAGGTGACAGCTAAGTTTAATTTCATTAAAATTTCTTAACATTATCAAATATCTGCTAAATAAATTTTAATTTTATCACAAAAAAATTAAGTTTTAATCCAAAAAAAAAATGACAAACTGTTGACTTCAGTATGAAACAGATATCTCTAATCACCGATAGTTGGCAGCAGCGTCTGCTGATTAGAATGATGCATAAAAATTGGCGCGAAAACTGCTTAAGCTTGCACTAAGAATAACGGTACATAAACAAACCCTTACTTAACCTTAACCTCAATCAGTGTGTATATAAAAGTGTCACTGTCCTAACTCTCCTCGTGTATTTTCTATTAATTCAAACCTAAATGCAAAATAAAAAAAAAGTAAATTATCAACATAATAAAATAACCAATTAAATAAAAAAATGGATCCAGAAGGTTGTTATGTAAACAGCACAGTAGTGTTAGAATGGACAAATTCCTCCGGAACAACAACCCGAAAAGTAAACTACAGATCAGCGCAGCTCCGACTGATAAGAAACAACCTCCGTCAGATGTTAGTGCAAGTCCAAGCAGAAAAATCAAACACGACATTTAAACTCCTAATCCGTGGAATAAATGTTCTCAATCGTTTCATGCACGAAGGTAAAGCCACAATAAAATTCAACGAAGAGCGTTGTACACTTTTAATCTCCAACGCTCCAGCAGCTCAGCTGACTTCATTCCTAAAGACTATTTTTGTAAAAATGACAGGCCAGCCCGAGACAAAGGTGAGTTCTTTGAAGCAGCACATAGCAGCTAATGTTAATTTAGGTGGTGCTCAGGACATAAGTCCCGCGACAGCTGGTGAATTAAAAGCCGCTAAAGAAAAAGCTTTAGTAGTTGCAAATTCGCGTAAAACTTTAACAACACCTTCTCCGAGTAGTGTGCGTAAGCGTAAATTAATAAACAGTGAAAATAGTTTAAAAGTGCCGGCTAAAAAATTGTACAGCAACCCAACGGTTGCCGAATTGACAGAAGAGCAGTCAGAAATATTGACAGCTGTTCAACGCGGCAGCAATATTTTTTTCACCGGCTCAGCTGGGACTGGAAAGTCGTATCTTTTGAAGAGAATCATTGCGGAGCTGCCGCCAGACGTGACAACTGTCACAGCAAGTACTGGAGTAGCTGCTTGTCATATTGGAGGTATAACACTTCATCAGTTTGCTGGAATTGGTCTCGGTACTGGTACTTTAGAGCGTTGTTATCAACTTGCATCACGTCCTTCCTCTGCTTCAGTTTGGCGAAAAACAAAGCACTTGATTATTGATGAAATTTCAATGGTAAATTAATTAAAATTCATTAAAATTAAATAAAATTAACTAAAATGATTTCAAATTAATTAAAATGATTTCAAATTAATTAAAATGATTTAAAATTAATTAAAATGATTTAAAATTAATTAAAATGATTTAAAATTAATTAAAATGATTTAAAATTAATTAAAATGATTTCAAATTAATTAAAATGATTTCAAATTAATTAAAATGATTTCAAATTAATTAAAATGATTTCAAATTAATTAAAATGATTTCAAATTAATTAAAATGATTTAAAATTAATTAAAATGATTTCAAATGAATTAAAATTAATTTAAATGATTTCAAATTAATTAAAATTATTTAAAATTAATTAACATGATTTCAAATTATTTAAAATGATTTCAAATTAATTAAAATGATTTCAAATTAATTAAAATGATTTAAAACTAATTAAAATGATTTAAAATTAATTAAAATGATTTCAAATTAATTAAAATTATTTAAAATTAATTAAAATTAATTAAAATGATTTAAAATTAATTAAAATGATTTAAAATTAATTAAAATGATTTAAAATTAATTAAAATGATTTCAAATTAATTAAAATGATTTCAAATTAATTAAAATGATTTCAAATTAATTAAAATGATTTCAAATTAATTAAAATGATTTCAAATTAATTAAAATGATTTCAAATTAATTAAAATTATTTAAAATTAATTAAAATGATTTCAAATTAATTAAAATGATTTCAAATTAATTAAAATGATTTAAAACTAATTAAAATGATTTAAAATGATCTCAAATTAATTAAAATTAATTAAAATTAATTAAAATGATTTAAAATTATTTAAAATTAATTAAAATGATTTAAAATTAATAATTTCTTTAAAAATAATATTTATTTATTGCCGTAAGATGAACAGTGGAGTTCTTAGGGTCCACCTTTACAAGCATGGTATGTGAGTATATTCCATAAATGCTTGTAAATTAATTTGAATTAATTAAAATGATTCAAAATTAATAATTTTATTTAAAAAGAATAATATCTATTTATTGCCGTAAGACGGACGGCGGAGTTCTTAGGGTTCACCTTTACAAGCATACACGGAAAAAAATAAATAGTAAATGCAACTTGATGCAGTCTTGGTAAATGAACATGATGAAATCATGTTGCAGCCACATGATTTGTCATGTTTCGACTACATGACAATAATTTTGCGGTAACATGAGAAAATCATGTTGCAACAACATGATTTTCATGTTTCGGCTACATGACAATCATGTTGTGGTAGCATGAGAAAAATCATGTGGCAGCAACATGATTCTCATCGAAAAAAACAGGTGATTTTCGGGAATTTTTTTGACAGGGAAAATAAAAGAATTTGGGGATCGGATTTTTTTTATTTTATTAAGGGTACATTAAAGATTACTACCCTAAATTTTTATTAAAAAATATTTAATTATTACAAAGTTATTAACAATCTCGTAGAGCACTAGAAAAAATTTCCCCCTCCATGGTTGGTTCGATAACTCAAAAACGGATCATGTGAAAATAAAAACCCAAATTACTTTTTAATCAGTAAGGTTGTAAATATCGTCGCACGTACGGAATTTTGAAAATTTTAATTTAAAAAAAAATGGCGACTGATTGAAAATTTTCTCACTATTCTTACTGTTTTTTTTTTAGTTTTAACCCGGCTAAAAAAATCTTTAAAATAAAAATTTTTTAAATTCCTTGTAGCCAAAACATGACAAATCATGTTTATTTACCAAGACTGCATCATGTTGCATTTACTATTTATTTTTTTCCGTGTGGTATGTGAGTGTATTCCATAAATGCTTGTAAATGAATTAAAATTAATAATTTCTTTAAAAGTAATAATATTTTTTAGGTAGACGGTGAATTATTCGACAGGATTGAAGCTGTAGCAAGGCATGTTCGCAGAAATGACAGACCTTTTGGTGGGATTCAATTAATTTTATGCGGTGATTTTTTTCAGCTTCCTCCCGTTAGAAAAAATGAAAGTATTAAATTTTGCTTCGAAAGCAAAGCTTGGGACACTTGTATCACTTGTAATTTTGAGCTTCAAATAGTTCACAGGCAGAAAGATCCAACGTTTGTTAAGTTGCTCAATAGTGTGAGGATTGGAAGAGTAACTGATGATATTAAAGAGACTCTAAGAGCGACTGCTAAGCAGAAAATTGAAAAAGATGGTATTTTAGCTACGAGACTTTGCTCGCATGTAAAAGAAGCTGATGAAATAAATGAATCTCAGTTGGAAAAACTTGAAGGTACTGCTAAATATTATTCTGCTCAGGATTCTGATGAATCTATGACCCAGACACTGGATCAACAATTGCCAGTTCCGGGAAAACTTACGCTTAAAATTGGCGCGCAAGTTATGCTGCTTAAAAATATTAATATTAACAGTGGATTGGTTAATGGAGCTCGTGGAGTTGTTTTGAGGTTTGATGATGAAATTCCAGTTGTACAATTTTGTTCTGGAGAAATTTATCACGCTAAAGCGGAAAAGTGGATGTTAAAAATGGCCAGTGGGAGTTTTATTCATCGGAAACAAATTCCTTTGAAATTAGCTTGGGCTTTTTCGATTCACAAAAGCCAAGGATTGACTTTAGATTGTGTGGAGATGAATCTTAGCAATGTTTTTGATGCCGGACAATCTTATGTTGCACTTTCAAGGGCGCAAAGTCTTGAAGCGTTGAGAGTTTTAGATTTTAATGAAAAACAAGTCTGGGTCAGCACTAATGTCCTGGAATTTTATAAAAAATTTAGAAGAAATTTACAAAATAATAAAATTTATAAGCTAGGTAAATCTAAAAAAAAAATAGTTATTGTTAAATGATATTTTAAATGACTAATATTGACAATAAATTTATCTTTTAAATAAATAATTATTGGTAAATGATATTTTAAATGAGCTGATATTTTGACGATAAATTATCATTTTAATAAATAAAATTTTAAGTAAGATTTTATGTTGTTTATTGTAAATTAAAAATAATAAATTTAAGGTTTTTTTACATATACATACAGGAGGTTTTTTGTACAAATATCAGTAGTCTTCGGCGGTTATTTCAATAGGTGGTATATAACGCCATTCATTGTCAGCTATCGTTAAATTTTTATCACTGGAACTTGATGACGATGAATTGTCATGGTTACTACTACATCGGATGTCTAATTTGAATTGACCTGGCATGAAAAACACCACTCGGCATTCGTGATAAGCACGTCCGTATTCTTGTAACTGTTGATCATTTAATTAATACTGTTTATTAATTTGATTATTTTATTATTCATAGGCGATAGAATAATCAATTTTTTATGTTTTATATTTATCACGAATATTATATGAAATTTGAGAAATATATGAAAAATTCATGTGGGTACTCAACTGAAAGGTCTCGGTGAGTGTAATATCGAGATTAGCTTATAAAATATTTTTAAAAATATCGTTGGGAGACAAAATACAATTTAATTTCTTAATTATTAAGTTAGTCAAAGATATAAGCTCGTCATGATGTTACATTCATTGAGACCTTTCATTTGAGTACCCAAATGATTTTTTTATATATTTTATATATATGATATTTCTGATATTTGTGAAATATATGAAATATATAAAAAATTCATGTGGGTACTCAAATGAAAGGCACCGATGAGTGTTATATTGAGATGAGCTTATATTTTTAAATATTTCATTAGGTGACGAAAGACAATGTAATTTCTTAATTATTGACTTTTTTAAAGATATAAATTCATCATGATGTTACACTCATCGAGAGCTTTCATTTGAGTACCCACATGCATTTTTGATATATTTTTCATATATACATATATATAATATATATAAATATATTTAAAATTGATGTGGGTACTTAAATGAAAGGTATTGATGAGTGTAACATCGGGATGAGCTTATATCTTTAAAAATGTCAATAGTTCATAAGATATAATGTCATTTCTTAATTAATGTCATTTATGAAGATATAAGCTCATCATGATGTTACACTCATTGAGACCTTTTATTTGAGTACCCACATTAATTTTTCATATATTTATATATATTATATATATAAATATATAAATATATATCAAAATGCATGTGGGTACTCAAATGAAAGCTCTTGATGAGTGTAAAATCGGGATGAGCTTATATCTTTAAAAATGTCAATAGTTCATAAGATATAATGTCATTTTTTAATTAATGTCATTTATAAAGATATAAGCTCATCATGGTGTTACACTCATTGAGACCTTTAATTTGAGTACCTACATGATTTTTTTTTAATATTTTATATTTATGATATTCCTGATATTTGTAAAATATGTAAAATATATAAAAAATTCATGTAAGTACTCAAACGAAAGGTCTCGATGGGTGTAATATCAAGATGAGCTTATATCTTTAAAAATATCATTAGGAGACAGGATACAATGTCATTTCTTAATTATTGACTTTTTTAAAGATATAAGCTCACCTTGATATTACACTCATTGAGAACTTTCATTTGATTACCCACATTAATTTTTCGTATATTTTATATATTTTACCAATAGTATATATATCGACGAAAATTCGCAAGTTGCTTATCTAAAATTATTTTTTTCCAAATCAAAGAAACTCTTTAAACAAGAAAGTTACTGTGATGTTTTAATTTCTTCAGCTAAGAAATAAAATTATTTAAAATTTCCAAATTAATTTCTTATCCTATTGCTAATTTTTCAAAAAATAATTTTTTTCTCTCAGTAATATATATGTATACAACCCCAAAAATTTAGTATTTTATCGATTATGACTTTCTGATCACAAAACTGTCAACCAGTTTCTAAATAAAAATATTTTTTTTCACCAACTTACCGTAGGAAGCATAACTTTGCTAGCTCCAGCGATTGCCAGTAAATTATCAAGCTTGTAATTACAAGTACCATTTTGATAATCCTGATAAAAATCGATAGTTAAGCACAAATTACTCAGCGGCCGTTCGAGAGCATTGCAAACTCCAACTCCAATACTGACACACTCTCCAATGGTGCAAGTAATTTCATCTTGGGGTTTTACTGCCGTATCATTAATAACAACTTCTGTAACCAAAAAAACCAACTTTATAACATCTCAATAAATAATCTATATTATTAAGAGAATAAAAAAAAATTTTGTCTCCAGCTATATAATAAAGAAATGACCTTGTATCTTGTGAACTATTGACATTTTTAAAGATATGAGCTTACCCCGATATTACACTCATCGAAACCTTTCATTTGAGTACCCACATCAATTTTTCATATATTTTATATATTTATATATATTATATATATGTATACATGAAAAATATCGAAAAATGCATGTGGGTACTCAAATGAAAGGTCTCGATGAGAGTAACATCAAGATGAACTTATATCTTTGAAAATATCATTTGATGACGAAATACATTGTGATTTCTTAATTATTAAAATTTTTAAAGATATAAGCTCACCTTGATATTACACTCATCAAAACCTTTCATTTGAGTACCCAAATCAATTTTTCATATATTTTATATATTTATATATCGGGTGCCTAATACCAAAAGGGCGTATAATTTTTTTTTTTTTGGTGCCAATCCTTTTGTAAACATGTTCTAAGCCTAAAAATGAAAAAAAAATTTCCAAAGCCAAAAGGGCGTATGTCTCAAGTTATACGCCCTTTTGGCTTTAGTACACTGAAAATTTAGTGATCTAAAACCAAAAGGGCGTACAATTTTTAACTTCCCGTTAAGGCGTTTTTCATTCTATGCATACATGTTATGGATTTTAACACCAATTTTACGCAACGGAATCGGAGGTTTGAATTTTTAGGCGAGTAGAGCATACCTACGCTTGCGCTTAAAGTAGACAATTAAACAAAAATATATCTTTTATTGCAGCTATTGCGGGCAAGAAATTATTATAATAATTCGAAGTTAAAAAATACTAGAAAAAACTAATATCAAAATACGGAAAGTTTATTGGGGTACAATTCCTGCACCTTCTATACGTGCATCTTTTACATTTTCGTCTGAAAAAAAAAAGAAATTTATAAAAAATATGAACATTTTAGTACGCGAAAAAATTTTTCTCACCTCTGGGCGGAAAGCGTTAACTTTCGTCCCGCTGCGCTAAACGAAAATGCCGCTTTCCGCCTCCGTCGAGGAGAAAAATAGTATACACACCACGGGCAGTAAATAAGAAAGCCTCAGATCACATGTTTATTGACCTCGGCTTCGCCTCGGACAACAATTACATGTGATCTGAGACATTTCTTATTTTACTGCCCTAGATGTGTAATATACTATTAATTCATATGCTTTTTTAATCATTGGTCTGTCCAAGATGATGAAAATTTGAAATTACTACCATCGAAAATGTTGACTTTTAAAAAATTTTTTTTATACAAATTTTCTCCGAACAATTTTGACTATTTTTCGAAATTTTGAAAAATCTTGATTTTTTTTATACGCCCTTTTGGCTTTAGACCGACAATGTCCTAAAGTCAAAAGGGCGTATATCTTAAGATACGCCCTTTTGGCGTTAGTACGTCAAAAATTTTTTTTCTGCAGATCTTTACATTTCGAGCGATTCTAGAAAGAATGGCAAAAAAAAATTTTTTTATACGCCCTTTTGGCATAAAACCCTATCTAATTACTGTAATACGCCCTTTTGGCATTAGGCACGCGATATATTGTATATATGTGTATATCAAAAATGCAAGTGGGTACTCAAATGAAAGGTCTCGATGAGTGTAATATCGAGATGAGCTTATATCTTTAAATACGTCAAGAGTTAAGAAAGTACAGTGCAATTTAACAAATGTCTTGAGAACTATTGACATTTTTAAAGATATAAGCTCACCCCGACATTACATTCATCGAGACCTTTCATTTGAGTACCCACATCAATTTTTCATATACTTCATATATTTATATATATTACATATATATGTATATATGAAAAATATATCAAAAATGCAAGTGGGTACTCAAATGAAAGCTCTTGATGATTGTAACATCGGGATAAGCTTATATCTTTAAATACGTCAAGAGTTAAGAAAGTACAGTGCAATTTAACAAATGTCTTGAGAACTATTGACATTTTTAAAGATAAAAGCTCACCCCGACATTACATTCATCGAGACCTTTCATTTGAGTACCTACATCAATTTTTCATATACTTCATATATTTATATATATTACATATATATATGTATATATGAAAAATATATCAAAAATGCAAGTGGGTACTCAAATGAAAGCTCTTGATGATTGTAACATCGGGATGAGCTTATATCTTTAAATACGTCAAGAGTTAAGAAAGTACAGTGCAATTTAACAAATGTCTTGAGAACTATTGACATTTTTAAAGATATAAGCTCACCCCGACATTACATTCATCGAGACCTTTCATTTGAGTACCTACATCAATTTTTCATATACTTCATATATTTATATATATTACATATATATATGTATATATGAAAAATATATCAAAAATGCAAGTGGGTACTTAAATGAAAGCTCTTGATGATTGTAACATCATGATGAGCTTATATCTTAAAAACTGTCAATACTTAAGAAACTACATTACACATTAACAAAAGTCATTATTTAATAAAACAAAATTTTATTTATTATAGTTCGCAATTGTCTGCAGTCACGTAGTGACTGCCAGTTATTAGTAAAAAATAATAATTACCCCACTGCAAAGGACTCATCCGTACAAGATCCAGCATGTCTCGAGTAAAAGTAATGCCATTTAAATTAGCTTTTCCAGTCAAATCAGTCCCCAACAACTGCCACCTCATATCCACCAAAGCAGCCGTATGTTGCGAGCAAAGTTTCTGTAACTCATTATCAACATCTCCACTCTCAATCGTCGACAATTTATCTAGCGGACATCTATCAACAGGAACCGGAATCCTACATGATTCTCTTCCTCCCATATAAATACACTTACTCTGTGTATAATACAATTCCATTTCTTGATTAGTCATATTATTTACATCAAGTACTAAGTAAAATTGACTAGATGTTTCAGCTGGCAAGACATCCCAACTAGTAATATTAACACTAGGTAGCATTTCAATAGAAATAAAAACCGAAGAAACTCTACAGTACCCAGCAGTCAGTCCCTCACCACCCGAGTACTTAATCATTAATTGTCCCTCTACAATAATATTCGACGGAGGTTGGATAGTTAATTTAGCCAACTGCGAATTAATCCCCGAATTTTTTCCACTATTACCCGGCAATGATTTTTTTTTTGACTGCGTTAAATTACTCTTAGACGGCCAAGATTTAGATCCATGTGCATTGTTAATCCTCGGGCTATTTTTTTGCACCTGATCTTTATTATTAATAAATTCCATATCAGCAAAAAGATAAAGCGTAAGACTAGCACTTGCGCCAGGTAATAATGGTAATTGTGAATTAAAATTATCATCGCTCCATTGAAATATTTTTAACTCTTTAATTTTACTCAACGAAGATTTAATAGAAGTCTCAACAGTCTCAATAGGTACTTGCCCGCAATTAGTTATTGTTACAGTACACTCAGTACTTTCACCACCGTATAAAGAGACACTAGCACTGGTGACAATATTCTGACCCGTGCTGAAGCTAGCAGTTTGTGGCAAGCTAGTAGCAAGGTCAATTTTTGGCAAAGCCGGAATTACAGTAATATTATAAGATGGATATGGCATACCTGGAATATTTCTTAACCGGCAATTAGATTTAACACCAAGTGTGTGAGTACTGAACCCGTGGATCTCCAAAGTACCAGGTTCTCTGGGAGTCCCAGCTAGAGACACACCAATTGGTCCCGCCATTGCAGGCAACGTAATGCTCTCTGGAAGAGATTCAAAAACAATGCCGCTAGTCAAAAGTCTCATGTTTGAGACAACTAATTCAAACGGCAGAGGATTAATTAATTGAATTGATACTTCACAAATATCACCGTCGACCCACAAAAATTCCACGGAATTTTTGGATACATTTTTCCGCTCTAAAGATCCAAAATTAATTGGTGTAAATAAAAACGGGCCATGATCTTCCTTGACCCGCTCAATTTTTTGCGGCTGAAGGTGAGCTTGTAAATTTTTTAATTTAAATTCTTTGGTGGTAGGTATGTTAATCAAATTAGCAGGAGGGATTACGATACCAGACTCGAGAACTAGGGGCACAGGTGCACCTTCACATTGCTGCGCAACACCCTGTAATTGCAATGCAATGTCCTTACGGTCGTTCGGTGATAAGTAATTGAATAATGTTTGTAAAATAAATGTCATGTGCCGCGTTGCTAATGCTGCATTGCCCATTCGATTGGCAGCTATTATTAATTCATTGAGAATTTGAATTTGTATTTTTGGCCAACCTTTGCGGTTATCATCAGTCATGTCTGCTGGGTCGAGGGACAATTTGAAGCCTGAGGTAGATTGTAGTAATAAATTGTAACATTGTTTCCAGTCGCGGTTTGGATTGTTCGGTGATACGTATCTCAGTGCGGCTAATCGCATGCAAAATGAAGCTTTTCGGCTGAAGCCAAAGGAAGAATACAATTCAGCTAATTTTGTAAATCGCTCGATTTTTTCCAGCTCGCTTAAATTTATGTGATTGAAGACGACGTTGTTTAAAAAACATGCCGCTTGCAGGGGACTATTTTGTTCTATTGATATGCGAGTTGCTTTGAAACTCGCTTCGGTTTCTACGATAGCGGCGTTTTGGTATTTACTGTAATGAACAATCGCTTCTCGGTACTTTTTGGCGATTTCTTCCGGTGGTAGCAAGTGCGGTATGTGAGTTTTAGGGGATTCTTCGTTTGTTGGGCTGGGTAGGGATTGAGATTCACGTCTTTTACCCGGGCTTGTCTCTTGTAATGAGGAATTCCGGTGGAGAGTCAATGATCTACGGAGGTTTGGGTATAGGATCATTGAAGACGTCGCACATAGACCTTCATATGCTGCTCCTAGCCACAGCCAATCGTTTACTGTTTGGAGACTTGCTGCTGCTGTGCTGTAATAATTCAGAGCTTCGATACGAAGACCTAATGATGGGAAAAAATTTTTTTTAATTAATTTTCGAGTATTTATTAGTGCAAGAGATCATTCTGGTTTGTAATTTTGTCTCCAGGATAGTCATATGATAAAATAGGGTTTTTTAGGGAAATTTAGTGTCATTGCAAAGGTCTTGACTTGAATTTGTGCCTTTTCAAAGTTTTATATCATTCTCAGCAATAGTTAATTTAGTATGATAAGTATTTAGGCTGTATTCGAAAATGATCTATCTCTAGATACAAAATTAAGAAATGACCTTGTATCTTGTGAAATATTGACATTTTTAAAGATATAAGCTCATATCGATGTTACACTCATCGAGACCTTTCATTTGAGTACCCACATCAATTTTTCATATATTTTATATATTTATATATATTATATATATGTACATATGAAAAATATATCAAAAATGTATGTGGGTACTCAAATGAAAGCTCTTGATGAGTGTAACATTGAGATGAGCTTATATCTTTAAGAACGTCAATAGTTAACAAATTACGGTGGAATTTAACAAATGTCGTGTGAACTATTGACATTTTTAAAGATATAAGCTCACCCCAACATTACACTCATCAAAACCTTTCATTTGAGTACCCACATCAATTTTTCATATATTTTATATATTATATATATGTATATATGGAAAATATATCAAAAATGCATGTGGGTACTCAAATGAAAACTCTTGATGAGTGTAACATTGAGATGAGCTTATATCTTTAAGAACGTCAATAGTTAAAAAATTACAGTGCAATTTAACAAATATTTTGAGAACTATTCACATTTTTAAAGATATAAGTTCATCTCGATGTTACACATCGAGACCTTTCATTTGAGTACCCACATCAATTTTTCATATATTTGATATATTTATATATATTATATATATGTATAGATGAAAAATATATCAAAAATGCATGTGGTTACTCAAATAAAAGCTCTTGATGAGAGTAACATCGAAATGGGCTTATATGTGTAAAAACATCAATATTTAAGAAGTACAGTGCAATTTAACAAATATCTTGTGAACTATTGACATTTTTAAAGATATAAGCTCACCCCAACATTACACTCATCGAAACCTTTCATTTGAGTACCCACATCAATTTTTCATATATTTTATATATTTTTATATATTATATATATGTATATATGGGAAATATATCAAAAATGCATGGGGGTATTCAAATGAAAGCTCCTGACGAGTGTAACATTAAGATGAGCTTATATCTTTAAGAACGTCAATAGTTAAAAAATTACAGTGCAATTTAACAAATATTTTGAGAACTATTGACATTTTTAAAGATATAAGTTCATCTCGATGTTACACTTATCGAGACCTTTCATTTGAGTACCCACATCAATTTTTCATATATTTTATATATTTATATATATGTATAGATGAAAAATATATCAAAAATGCATGTGGTTACTCAAATAAAAGCTCTTGATGAGTGTAACATCAAAATGGGCTTATATGTGTAAAAACATCAATATTTAAGAAGTACAGTGCGATTTAACAAAAGTCATTATTTAATAAAGCAAAATTTTATTTATTCTAAATGTAATTTTGATATTTTTAGTGTTATTCAAGAGTGTATTTGTTGAGCTTAATAAATTTTATATTGATATCTATAATAGTTTCTGCGTGAAAAAATAATGAATATTTTCTTTTTTTCGAGCGCCGGAACCAGAATGATCCCTAGATGATAAATAAATATAAAACTAAAATTAGCAGACATTGAAAAATTTTTATTTTTATTTTTAATAATTTAATTAGAAGTTAAAAAAATATTTTTTAAAAATTGCACGTATAGTTTTTTAAATTTTTAATACGTGGAATTTTTTGAATAAATAGAAATATTTTTTAGTTTTCAAATGTCTGGTAATTTTACACTGATAGAAGGATTTGTTTATATTTAATAAGCTTTATTAACTGTTAATAAATGAGTTTTTTAACATCATAGGATTTAATAAATATTTATTAACAGTTAATAAATTATTTATTAAATGTTAATAAATATTTATTAACAGTTAACAAATATTTATTAACAGTTAATAAGTAATTTATTAAGTACAACTTATTAACTGTAAATAAATATTTGTTAACTGTTAACAAATATTTATTTAAAATAAAAAGCAAAAATAGCAATTTTTTTTACACTTTTTATAACTCTATTGTTGGAATACATGATAATAATTAAATTCACTAAATAAATTAACGTTTTTAATATTTAAAAATATAAAAGATAATTATGAGCTGTGATAAAATTTGGTATTTTACAATAAACGTTTTTATAATGTAATATAATTAATGCAAATAATTTATAAAGATGATTTTTGTTTATAAGCAATCTTGATATCACATGACATGCGAAACAAATTCACTCAACAAAATATTTATTAACTGTTAATAAATATTTGTTAACTATTAAATATTATAATTATAATTTCCTCCCAAATAAATATTTATTGAATGTTAAAAAATATTTATTAAAATTTAATAAATCCTTCTATCAGTATATTTTAATTAAACAAATATAAAAATTACCAGCTTGAAGACTTAAATCAGCAATATGTTTAGTCATACGTCCTGAGCATTTTTTTTTATTATTTCTTGACTCTAAATCCAGTCCAATGAGCTCCTTTTTTTCAAAAGGAGCCCGCAGCAGTGGAGCACGATCAGATTTTTCTCTTAATCTCTTAAGTCTTTTAGATTCGAGGATCCAAAAAAGTGCATTTAAACATTCTAAAATTTGACTCTCTAAACTCGGACACAATTCATCAGCATAATAAATAGCACTCGTCTTAAAATTAGGCGGTGGTACAAAACCAGGTGGAGGTTCATTAATACTATCAGATTCAACTGGTCCAAAAAATATGGCACGTGAATCATATAATGTATCATTATATTTAACTTTAAGTGTTTCATGTAAACGGCACAATTCACTGAATTCATTTTGTTCATCATATTTACTAAATGTTACTAAACCTAATAAACGTCTATGAGTTTGAAAATCACCCCAATCAATATTTTCAACAGGATAATCACGTACAAAACGTATTATTATTTCACGAGTACTACCACTTGAATCAACAATATTTAATTTACTTAAACTTTTGTTAATACGTTCGTATAATCGAGATAATAATTTTGGTTTTAATTGCGTACCAATTGACTTTAATAAAACTAATAATGATGCATGGTCATGAGTTGTTTGTTCATAATCCGGCTGTGACATATTTTATTATTAACTTTATCTTTTTATTTTATTTAGATTATTATTTTATTATCCTTTTTTTTTTATTACGTATTTAGATCCAATTTTTGACGTATAAATTTATCTGAAATAAATAAATAAATAAATAATTATTAAATTAAAAACTGTCAAAAAATAAACACAAAATTATAATAACATTCTTCATACAGATTAACTATTTGTAGGTTGTAATTTAAATAAAATTTATTATTTAACAATAAATAATTATTTTATTTATTTTATTATACTCACTGATCATATTAGTTGAATTATTTATTTTTATTATATTATATATGATAAATAATGACGTTAAATCCACGTAAAATACGAACATTGATGAGTATATATCAGTTACAACTATACGGATATTAATATCTATATCTATATACATTATTCTCATTATTTTGCTCAGTTTAAACACACATAACCTCAAAATCTATACTGACAGATTTTTTTGACAGTCGGATTTTATATGTATATTTTTCGATCGTTATTTTACGATAAATATATATAAATATATGTTGATAAATATATTTATATATTTATTTTAATACGTAAGTATTAATTTTTTATAAATTATTAATTAGTTGGGATTTATTTCATCTAATTTATGTATTTTTTTAGGTGTTACATTTATAGTTGTCAGGGAGAAACAATAAAAAGGTAAAAATTTATTTAATTTGATTGTTGCGCGCATAATAATTTAAGTTTTATTGTTGAAAAAAAATAATTAACTATTGGGGAAAATTTATGACACTGAAAGTAGCGTCAGGTAATTTTTGTTTATTAAAAAAAATTACTTACTGTCATAATTTATTGATAAGTGGGATGAATATTAAATTAGCAGATATAATTTTAAGAATTATTTTGATAAATAAATTATGTCAAAGAAAATTAGAAAAAATAGTTGACATTTAGAAAATTAAAAAAATACAATTTTTTAGAAATAATTTTTTCGGGGCAAATTTATTTATTAAGAAAAATTAAAAAATTGTCAAGTGACTGCTAATTTTAATGTCATACAAATGGGTCATGCATTTTTTTTTTATTTTATAAAACTGAAATTAAGGTTTTTCGGATTGATTTTATAAAGATGTTTTTTTTTTTTTTTTTTTTTTTTTATTGAAATTAGAAATTGTTTAAAACATAAATTAGCAGACATTTGACAATTTTTTTTATTTTTTTTTTTAAATAAATTAAGACTAGAAAATTATTTTTTATAAAATTGCGCTTATAATTTTTTAAAGCTTTTGAAGATGAAATTTTTTTTAATGGAAAAAATCATTTTAAAAAAAAATTTTTGATATTTCGAAATTTTTAAAAATTACAAGTACAATTTTTTAAAAATATTTTTTTACCTATAATTTAATAAATAAAAAACGTCGGCTAACTTTAGAATTATAATTAAAAAAAATTTTTTTTTTGCTATAATTAATGTGACATCAAATTTAGCAGTTGACCATCTTTTAAATTTTATTTAACAATCAAATTTGTTTTAAAAAATCATTATTAAAAAATTGCATTTTTAATCTTTTTAATTTCTACATCTCAATTTTTTGCTATAATTAACGTCTTGAAAAAAATTATCACATGTCTCAATTTAAATAACAATTATTTAGAATCATAATATTTTTTAATTCATTAAATTAATAGTTTTATAAATAGTATGAAAAAAATATTAGCAACCTTGCAGTCACTATGTGACTGCCCGTGACTTGTGAACTATAAAAAAATAAAATTTATTGAAAGAGCCTTCATTTGAGTAGCCACATGCATTTTGATATATTTTTCATATATAAATATATATAAATACCTAAATATATGAAATATATGAAAAATTGATGTGGGTACTCAAATAAAAGGTCTCGATGAGTGTAATGTCGGGATGAGCTTATATCTTTAAAAATGTCAATAGTTCACAAGATATTTGTTAAATTGCACTGTACTTTTTTAACTATTCACGTTCTTAAAGATATAAGCTCATCCCGATATTACACTCATCAAGAGCTTTCATTTGAGTACCCACTTGCATTTTTGACATATTTTTCATATATACATATATGTAAATACATAAATATATGAAATATATGAAAAATTGATGTGGGTACTTAAATGAAAGGTCTTGATGAGTGTAATGTCGGGATAAGCTTTTATCTTTAATAATGTCAATAGTTCACAAGATACAAGGTCATTTCTTAATTATTGATATTTTTAAATATGTAAACTCATTCTGATGTTACACTCATCAAGAGCTTTCATTTGAGTACCCATTTGCATTTTTGACATATTTTTCATATATAAATATATATAAATACCTAAATATATGAAATATATGAAAAATTGATGTGGGTACTCAAATAAAAGGTCTCGATGAGTGTAATGTCGGGATGAGCTTATATCTTTAAAAATGTCAATAGTTCACAAGATATTTGTTAAATTGCACTGTACTTTTTTAACTATTCACGTTATTAAAGATATAAGCTCATCCCGATATTACACTCATCAAGAGCTTTCATTTGAGTACCCACTTGCATTTTTGACATATTTTTCATATATACATATATGTAAATACATAAATATATGAAATATATGAAAAATTGATGTGGGTACTTAAATGAAAGGTCTTGATGAGTGTAATGTCGGGATGAGCTTTTATCTTTAATAATGTCAATAGTTCACAAGATACAAGGTCATTTCTTAATTATTGATATTTTTAAATATGTAAGCTCATTCTGATGTTACACTCATCAAGAGCTTTCATTTGAGTACCCACATGCATTTTGATATATTTTTCATATATACATATATATAAATACATAAATATATGAAAAATTGATGTGGGTACTCAAATGAAAGGTCTCGATGAGCGTTATGTCGGGGTGAGCTTATATTTTTAAAAATGTCAATAGTTCACGAGATACAAGGTTATTTCTTAATTATGTATCTATTGATAGAGAATACCAAATTTAACCATAAAAACCAATTTTATATATTGTTCTCTTAATAATATAGATTTATTTTTATAAAATTTCATACTGTTTCATGTAAATAATAATATAAAATTGAATTCAACAGATAAATAAAAAAAATGACAACAAACAGCAATGAAGTTACAGAAGATATGCAAGATAATAAACCGCATTTTATCGACACACCTGAGCACGATCATTCAAGATGTCATTCACCAAAGCATGGTACAACATTATCAACGAGCACCAGTAGTTTTGAAGCATTGGATCCTCATGATCCCAACTTGAGTCGTTTAGCAACAACGATGTTCGAAAAAACTGCTGAATATTTACAAGATGAATTAACATCAACACACGCTGATTATCGATTACTTGAGAGATTGAATAAAGAGACAATAGCTAAGTACGCTGAATTAAAAACAATTTCTACTAATGTATCACAATCATTGGATGCGTTAAATCAAAAATACAAAAAATTACAGCCAGTTTTGGATAATATTAATCAAATTGATGACAGTGTTGCTAAGTTAGAGCAAGCTGCTTATAAATTAGCGGCTTATTCTAAAAGATTGGAAGCTAAATTTAAAGATCTTGAAAAAGAAACTCGAAGTAAATAAAATAAAATTATTTTATCATAAATTAATAAATATATTTTCAGTTTTTTTTAACTAAAATTTTTTTTTAATTAAAAAAAAATTATTTAGTTTGTTTGAAAAAAAAAAAAAAAAAAAAAAAATAAAATTGTTGGGAATAAATAAAATAATTAATACTTTTAGAAATTGTATTTATTAGTAAAATCTACCTTACATAATTGATAATAATAATGTTTATATTATTGGTTCAATAATTAAATGTAAGAATGCCGTTAATTACTGATGACTATATTATTTAATAAAACTTATTCGTATTGAGCTGTATATTCAGTATGTTTATTACAGATAAAATAAAAGTATGCACTAATAGATAAAATAAAAATAATAATTGAAATAATATTAAGTAACACGAATTTCAATTGGCAATGTATAAAATTGTAAAATGTTTACATTGTAGTAAGGCCTAAAGATTCTTATTAATTGTTATTCGTGTTACAAGCAAGCTTATGTAACATTAAAGTCTTTAACAGTCCAAGAAATTACCGGCCATCAACAGTTCAATAGCAACCTCTGGTGCGATTGGAAATTCAGGGATTTCTGTACTGCTGTTGGTGTAACGCACTTTGTAGGTGAAATACATGCAAACTTTTTGGAGTACGTGAGATCTGAAAAATAGGAACAATATTTATGAGTTAATTTATTAAATAATCAACGATAAAATAAATGACACTGAAATTAGCTAACTCTTGACAATTTTTTTTTAGAAATAAACTAGGTCTAGAAAATTAAAAAAAATAAATTTATAATTTTTTCGGAGTTTATAATTATGTAGTTTTTTAGATAATTTTTTTTTTTATGTAATTTGAGGTAAAAGCCCCTATTATTGGCATCCTATTTAGTTTTATTATTTAATTTTTAAAATCTGTTAATAATCACAATTTTTGATATTTCATGATATTCCAAGACATAAATTATTTACCGCGAAAAAATTTTATTTTTTCAAGTAGGCTAAAACTGTTTATGGGTGATTCTCTGTAAGGACGTCTTAAATCTGTACAAAATTGTCTGACCAAATTATTTTTGATTTTATTAGAAAAAAAATTAACAAGGGCTACAAAACTATCAGCTTAATCATAATAAATAAACAGCCGAATTAATTTTTGCTTTTTCGATATTTGTGTGTCTTTTGCCATATAACATGACAGGGGACTGTTTTTTTCTTATCAAATTGAGAAAAATCAAGCAAATTATTTCAATGCATTCAACTTTTCAAGTTCTCAATGAATGTTTACATTAATTAGAATAATATTTAGACTTATTGATCCAATTTTATAAATAAATTATAAATAAAAATAGTTGCCAGGGGACTGAGTTTCTCGCGGCCCAGACACATTTTTCCAGCACAAACGGTGTTTTGACACTAAATAAAATGGTGATAAAGCGCTAACAGCCCTATAGTTATTAACTCAAGGCTATTTAGATCCTTATAAACCTTACAGAACATAACATAGTACGCTGGATTGTAATAATAATAATAATAATAAGTTTTATTTGTATCACAAGTTTTGTGTTTTACAAAGATTACAGTCGTTTTCTCTTTTTATTTTTTTATACTCTTTATATACTAATACTTAGTTCTCTATTCACATTAATTTTTCTTATCCTAATATCACTTTCTTATTTTTGGTTTGCACTATTTCTACTTTACAATGTAGTTTTGCTATAATTGCTTAAATTATATTGTGACTGTGCTACCATTTCTCACTTCACTTTCGGTTACTTTATCCTACACTACTTTTATTTGATTATTTTCTCATCATTTTCCATGCACTTACAGTCGCATGCGTGCTATTTTACCTCATCTACCTACACAGCCTCTGTATTATCACTACTTTTTTTACATTCATCCTTTTCACACTCTCTTGGTATTGCCTCTATTTCTTTTATTAATTTGCAAAACTCCTTGCATACTTTTCCTTTTAATTTCTCAGTTATTTTAATTCTCATAATATTTTCACTGTCTTTGTAGTACGCTGGATTGTTTTTTTGGCTTTGAACTTCTGGCAGGAGGCTGTTCTTAAAATGCCTGGGACAAACTTTGGTTTAATGAATTTAATGAAACAAATTAATTTTCGGTACTTTTCATTGAAGAAGATTGTTAGTTAACTAATTAAGTTTATAAACATTATGGACCAAATTATATATTATGGACTAATAACTTAAAATTTAATCTTAAAGTTTTAATTTTGGGAGTGGGACAGCCCAGGGGACTGTTATTTCGGTGGTTTACGAATTTATAGCAAAAAAACCAAAATTTATTTCATTTTAATTTTCAATGCTCCAAATAGAAATGTTTTTTTACTTTCATAATAAATTTTTTTTAGTAACAAAATAACAATTTTTCTAATAAAAAAATGCCTGGGACAGCAAAAAACATCCTTACAGAGAATCACCCTTATACGTTTTGTAATTTCTAAACAATATCGTTAAGAAAGACCTTATTTTCAAATCCAGATTTCTCAATGTTTTTTTCATGTAATTGCATTGTTTAAAATTATTTTAGATTATTTATAGTCTAAATAACCATATAATCATTTATTTATACTTTATCGAGTTAAAATTAATTTAAAAATATCAGATGTCAATGATAGGGACACAAAAATTAACTTGCGTCAACTAACGACATAGGCCATAATGTAAGGTAACCAACCCCCTCAACATACATATCAACGTATTAATGTTTACAAACTGTCATGTGATTTTATAAGAATCAAAGTATTTGAGACTAGAAAAAATTGCTAAAAAAAACCTGGTAAAAAATATAGAAAAACTAGATCTTAAATGAATTTTAAAATAATAAAAATTATTGATAGTTTTGCTTTAGTTAGTAAAAATGATTATTGTTAATATAAATTTAACTGTAATAAAAGACCTGTCAATAATGAGGTCAATGGTATGTCAATAATCGGCTCTTTGATTTTTTTGCGCTGTCAATAATACATACATTCGACCTGTTGGTTTTAAGTTGATATAATAATTATTAAATTTATTGTTATTAAAGTTAATTAATTAAATTAGAAAAGTAAAAACAGTGATTAGGGTGTCCTATATAAAAAAAAGTTGACAATATTGATTTGAAACATAAAAAAATTCAAATATTCATCACTCTTATAATGTCAATAATGGGGGCTTTTACCTTATTTGTTAAAAAAATTTTTTAAATTATCATATGTCGCTTTACTTTAGTATCATTTAAATATATATTTATCAATGAAAATCAAATTAGCAGACATCTGACTATTTTTTTTATTTTATTCATCAATTAAGTCAGTACCAACAACAAATTTGCATTCATAAAATTTTCAAAGTTCTATATTTATAATTTTTTTTATTTTAGTAATTACTTTGTTTAAAAATTCTAAAAAAATTATCAAATGTCTTAATTTCAGTATTATATTTAATGAAAATTAATTTATCAGATATTTGATAAATTTTTTAATAAATAAATTATAGCAAAAAAAATTGACATGTAGAAATTTAAAAAATTACAAGTGTAATTTTTTAATAGTATATTGTGTGACTAGGGATGAAACAAAACGATTTCAGACCAGAGTGAAGTTGCCTGCCCGAGCGAAGCGAGGGCTGGCATCACTCGGTCTGAAATCGTGTTTCATCCCGCGTCACACATTATATTTTTCATATAAGTTGCATTAAAAATGCGAATTTCAATGTCTGGAGCCAACCAGAACTAGATAGATTCAGACGAACAGCGAAAATACCATTTTATTATGAAACTTATAATAAAATAGAAAGTAATAGTTTATTTTTTACCAAACATTATTCGTAAATTGACAAGTTTTCTTTTATCATTCTTATTTATGCTTAATAACAGAATTATAATATGTCAGTACAGTTAACGGTTAGAATGACAATTATAAAGGTATAAAATAAACAAACAATTGATAGGATTGAAAATAAAGCTGCAACTTCACCTCGCGGACAGAAAATCGTCATTTTCTGTCCGTCGGGAAGAAATAATTGATACCTGCCCGGCACAGTCGCATTGGTCTGAAATTGTCTAGTTTCGGTTGGCTCAACAGGCATTGAAACTCACATTTTCAATGCAGGTTATATGAAAAAATATTTTTTACTTATAATTTTTAATTATTTAAAAACAAAAATAGTCAAATTTCTGATATAGTATATTACACACCTAGGGAAGTAAAGTAAGAAATGTCTCAGATCACATGTAATTGTTGGCCGAGGCGAAGCCGAGGTCAACAAACATGTGATCTGAGGCTTTCTTATTTACTTCCCGTGGAGTGTATACTATTTTTTTGTCCAACGAAGGCGGAAAGCGGCAACTTAGTTTAGCGCAGCGGGACGAAAGTTGTCACTTTCCGCCCGGAGGGCAAAAAAATATTTTTTTACTTATAATTTTTAATTATTTAAAAAAAACAAAAATAGTCAAATTTCTGATATAGTATATTACATACCTAGGCCAGTAAAATAAGAAAAGTCTCAGATCACATGTAATTGTTGGCCGAGGCGAAGCCGAGATTGACAAACATGTGATCTGAGGCTTTCTTATTTACTGGCCAAGGTGTGTATACTATTTCTCTGCTCGACGTAGCCGGAATGTGGCAACTTTGTTTAGCGCAGCGGCCAGAAAGTTGCCACTTTCCGGCCGGAGGGCAGAAAATAATTTTACTATCATTAATAATTTTTCGGAAAAAGTGTGTTTGTTAAATAAAATGGTCTAGTCACTGCTAAATTAAACAATAGTGAAATTAGCAGACATTAACAAGTTGTTTATATTTTTTACGTTAATTAAATTATAACAAAAAAAATTTTTTAAATTATGATAGTGAAGTTAGCTGACAGCTGTCAATTTTTTGAATTTTTTACAATAATAAAAAATACTTCCAAAAATTTACACTAATAATTTTTTTTAATTTTCACATGTGCAATGTTTTTGTTTAATTTTTTTCATAATAATTTAACTGCTATTAAGTTATCAAAAAATTTTTAAGTCTGTCAGCTTCAGTGTCAAAAAATTGCATGCATTGTTTTATAACATTGAAGTTAGTCGACGTTTTTAATTTTTTAATTTTTTTTAATTATTAAATTAGAACTGAAAAATAAATTTAAAAAATTGGACTTAGAGTTTTTTAAGTTTTTTATAAATGAAAATTTTTTTGTATTATTTTGCAATTATTTTTTTAATAAAAAAAAGTTTTAAATTTCGGCTAACTTAATTTTCATCATTGCTTTTAAAATTTTCTACACATGGAATTTTTAAAAAATATTTTTGTTATAAATTTTTCAATAAAAAAAATAACAAAAATTGTAAGATGTTTGCTAACTTTATTTTCATAAAACTTAAATGTCATTGATGCAAATAAACTTACGGAATTTCACGAAAATTAACTTCATTGGCTTCATTTTCAGCAAACTGTCCCGGTCCACTTAACATAGCTTTGATTGTACCACTGGTCAAAGCATGTTCGCGCTTTATGATAAACTCATGACCATCACTGCTCACCAGCTTTACATACATGGCATCTGGACCTTCACATCCTCCGTAAGTAGCACCTGACTCGGACTGTCAATAAAAAATAAATTAACATGCTTCGATTGTCAAAATAAAAATAATAAAATTAAATTAAATAAAAATAAAATTAATTATTTACTTTTTCGGTATGCATATTTATGTCCGATGACATCGCTCGATCACTAGGCTAGTATAACCTGAAAAATACAAATTAACTTGATTAATTTAATGAAAAAAACATTATAAATAATCTAATTAGATAAAAGTTATTTTAAATAATTACAGTAAATAAAAAGTCGCTGATTTTTTTAAACAAAAGGCACAATAATTAATAAAAATATATTTGTTACAGTGTAAATGACTGGATAGACAGAATAATGAATAATGATCGTAAAGTATAAGCGCTCGTGTTGTTTCGGGTATCTTCGGACACACTCGAATCAAGGTCGGTAATTTTTTTAGTTTTCCAATTTATCATCAATTATTTCACTTAAAAATTTTTTATTTCCTATTAAAATGTTAAAATAATAAAAAATTTATTAAAAAAAATTTTTTTTACCTGATATTTACAACAATTATAATTATTTAAATGAATTAAATTTATATTAAGTGTGTAGACATAATTTGGCGGGAATTATGCGGCACCATTTTGACTAAAATGGCGCAGTCAGTTGTTGTCAGTTGCTTTTGTTTAGATTTATGATCAAGCATTCATTGTCAGTCTTGAGTTAGATTGTTTATGTGAAGTGATTGTTATTTTAATGAAAGTAGATAAAGTGTTGTTTATTATAACTTTAGCTAATTCTATTGAAGTTATTCAAAAAATTTATCATGGGAGATGACACAAGGTATTGTGCTAATGTGTAAATTTATTTATTGATAATTTATTTTCATTATTTTTTAAGTTTTTTAAAATGATACTGAAATCAACTGACAGCTGACAATTTATACAAATTTTTATGAAAATAAAGTTAGCTGACATCTAAAAATTTTCATGATTTTTTTTATTAAAAAATTGTAACAAAAAAATGAAAAAAAATTTTTTTCATTTGTTTAAAACTTCAAAAACTATAAGCGCAATTTTTTAAAAATATTTTGTAGTTATAATTTAATAAATTTAGCAAAATAAAAAAAATAAAAATGTCGGCTAACTTTATTATTATAATTTTTTTAGGTTTTATAAAAAAAATTTATGAAAATTAATTTAGCAGATATTTCATCATTTTAAGAATTTTTTTAACAAATAAATTATGTCAGAGAAAAAAAAAAATTGACAATTAGAAAATTGAATAAATAAAAAATGCAATTTTTCAGAAATAATTTTTTTGAGCAAATTTATTTATTAAAAAAAATTTTTAAATGGACAAGCGACTGCTAACTTTAATGTCATAAAAAATTTGCACGATAATTAATTTATCGGATATTTGTTAATTTTAAGAATTTTTGTAACAAATAAATTATGACAATAAATAATTATAAAAAAAATTGGCATTTAGAAAATTTTAAAAATTAAAAATGCAATTTTTTTGAAGAAATTTGTCTGTTAAAAAAAATAAAAAAATGTCAAGTGACAGCTAAATTTAATGATGAAAATTGTTAGCCGACACTCAAAAATTTTTGATTTTTTTTTTTAATTAAAAATTAGAACTAAAAAACTATTTTTAAAAAATTCCACGGATAATTTTTTAAATTTTCTACATGTGAAAATTCTTGTTTTAATTTTCTAAAAATTATTTTTCAATAAAATAAATTTTCAAAATTTTCAAATGTCGGCTAATTTAATGTCATAAAATTTGCAGTTGTAATTTTTTTTTATTTATGACATAATTAAAGTTAGCAGTTACTTAAAAATTTTTGAATTTTTTTTAACAAACAAATTTATTTTAAAAAAATTGCATTTTTTATTTTTTATAATTCTAAATGACAATTTTTTTTGCCATAATTTATTTGTTACAAAAATTCTTAAAATTTAATAAATATCTGCTAAATGTTTTTTTTTTTTTGTTAATTTATTTGCTGAGTAATTTGAGGAATAGAATGTGAAATTTAATATTATTCAATTTTATTAGTTACTTTATAAAAAAAAAAAAAAAAAATTATTGCTTGCTTACCCTTAGAATCAATATGTTGTCAGTAATAAAATTAAAATAATTATTTACTTATTTATTTCAACGACTTATGGTATTTGTATTATTTTTAGGGAAATAAGAGATGATGATGACATTTTAGCAACATTAAATTTAGCAAAATTAAATCAATCTCAAGTAAAGAAAATTTGTCAAGTCTTGGAATACCAGCATGGTGCTAGTGACATTAAATTGCTAGAATTAGATGATCACATGCTAGAAACTCTTGAGCAAGGAAAAACGTAAGTGAAATAATCATAATATTGTCAAGATTAGTAAAAAAAAAAAATTTTATTTTAGTTTATTTTTCAAAGGAGAAAAAAACGATGCTGTACTTTTGTGTACTGACACTCGTACGTATAAAATTGAAGAAGCTGAAACATCGAATTCTTTGTTACTATGTCCAAATTTAAAGTTTGTAAAAGATGTTCCGAAGTCTGATGGAGACAAGATAGAAATAGAAAAAATTCCTACGCGAGGGATTTTTCACAAATATTTTGAGGTGATATTTAAAATAAATATATGATAAAAATTTTTTATTGATTTAAAAATATAAATCTATATTATTAAGAGAATAAGAAAAATTTTGTCTCTAAGATAAAGATATGATAAAATAAGTTTTTTTCGTCAAATTTAGTGTCATTGTAAAGGTCTTGACTTAAATTTGTGCCTTTTCAAGGTTTCACATCATTCTTACCGATAGTCAACTTATGATGAAAAGTATTTAGGCTGCATTCGAAAATGCTCTATCTCTAGATACATAATTGAGACATGACCTTGTATCTTGTGAACTATTGACATTTTTAAAGATATAAACTCACCCCGACATTACACTCATCGAGACCTTTTATTTGAATACCCACATCAATTTTTCATATATTTATATACATTATATATATCGATATATAGAAAATATATCAAAAATGCATATGGGTACTCAAATAAAAGCTCTTGATGAGCGTAACATCAGGATGAGCTTACATCTTTAAATACGTCAAGAGTTAAGAAAGGACAGTGCAATTTAACAAATGTCTTGAGAACTATTGACATTTTTAAAGATATAAGCTCATCCTGATGTTACACTCATCGAGACCTTTCATATGAGTACCCACATCAATTTTTCATATATTTCATATATTTATATATATTACATATATATAGATATGAAAAATATATCAAAAATGCAAGTGGGTACTCAAATGAAAGCTCTTGATGAGTGTAACATCGGGATGAGCTTATATCTTTAAATACGTCAAGAGTTAAGAAAGGACAGTGCAATTTAACAAATGTCTTCAGAACTATTGACATTTTTAAAGATATAAGCTCACCCCGACATTACATTCATCGAGACCTTTCATTTGAGTACCCACATCAATTTTTCATATATTTATATATATCATATATTTATATATATCATATATATATATGAAAAATATATCAAAAAATGCATGTGGGTACTCAGATGAAAGCATTTGATGAGTGTGACATCGGGATGAGCTTATATCTTTAAAAATGTCAATAGTTAAGGAAGTACAATGCAATTTAACAAATTTCTTGAGAACTATTGACATTTTTAAAGATATAAGCTCACCCCGATATTACACTCATCAAGACTTTTCATTTGAGTACCTACATAAATTTTTCATGTATTTTATATATTTATATATATGTATATATGAAAAATATATCAAAATGCATGTGGGTACTCAAATGAAAGGTCTCGATGAGTGTAATATCGGGATGAGCTTATATATTTAAAAACGTCAATATTTAAGAAAGTACAATGCAATTTAACAAAAGTCATTGTTTAATAAATCAATTTTTGCTTTTAGAGTTCAATTTGTAAACCAGAAATCAACAAATTAATTTATTTATTGGAGCCTTCGTCTTTCAAGGGACCAGAATATGAAAAGTACATTGAAAAAGAAACCCTATATGATTGGGATAGACTTTTCAGCAGTATCCAAGCGAGTGAAAAAGAATTGAAGCATGCAATAACTCAATTTTCTATTCCAATACTTGATGGTATTTTTTAGAGACTGATATAATTAATTTTATTTTTGTAAAATAGTAAATTTATTTTTTTTTTTTCAATTTTTAGGCTACTATAGATTAATTTCATTCGAATTTGAAAGCAAAGCCTTGACACTGATGCTAGATTTTATGGAAGAAAATTCTTGGAAAATAAATTCAGTAAATAAAGAAGAAACTTATGAGGCTTTGCAAGATTTAATACCAAGACCAATATTTGATACTATTTTTCATAAATATGCTGTGAAAAATAGTGACGATGATTTGTATACTTATGATGAGAAAAATGTGTGCAGACGTTTGGCTGAAGTTTTACTGTCTAGCTCACCTGTTAATGACTACGATCGTTTTATGGAAGCTTGGAAATTGGCAACTCCTGATAGTAAATTATTTTTTAAATAATTATTTATTTAAATAGTTATAATTATTGAATTTTATATAATTAAATTTATTTGTTTTATAGGTATTAATCCGAAATTAGAACACTTATATGGTACAGCAGTTATTGTGTGGAATGCTGAAAAACAGAGAAAAGATATTGTATCGTTTCCTGAATCAAAACTTTCGAGCGACGTAGTAAAACGATTTAATGAGTTATTTGAAGTTAAAAATAAATGGACTGCTGAAGAAATCAAGCCTTATTTATTGTAAGTATTTTTAATTTTTCACTGATGAATACTGAGAAAAAAAATTTACTTAAAAAAAAAAAATGGGCATTGTGACAAAAAATTAATTTGTTAAAAATTTTATACAATTTTCAATTTTTAGCTGATGAAATATAAATTTTTCTAACATAAAAAAGTCATTGTGAAAAAAATTTTTATCTTTACATTGCTCATTTTTTTAAAAATAATTTTTTTTTCTCAGTGTATTTACTAGTAAGGTAAAAGCCCCAATAGATGATCACGTACCAGTATATGATCACTCCATGTATTTGTATATCTATATTCATAAATATAGGTATACATCATATACTGGTACATGATCATCTATTGGGGCTTTTACCTTAATATTAAATAATAGGACCTCGGTTTTAAAAATTATAGTATATTACACACCTAGGGAAGTAAAGTAAGAAATGTCTCAGATCACATGTAATTGTTGGCCGAGGCGAAGCCGAGGTCAACAAACATGTGATCTGAGGCTTTCTTATTTACTTCCCGAGGAGTGTATACTATTTTTTTGTCCGACGAAGGCGGAAAGCGGCAACTTAGTTTAGCGCAGCGGGACGAAAGTTGCCACTTTCCGCCCGGAGGGCAAAAAAAGTATTTTTAAAAAGACATTTAAAATCAAACATTAATATGTTTTAAAAATTTTTTTAAAATAGACTTGAAAGTTTCTAATTTATTAAAGTTAATTTAACTGAGGTTCTATTATACTAGCTTAGTTTTTACTAATTAAATAATTTTTGTAAATATATTTTTCACTCTATCTTTAGAAATATGTCATCTGCCAACCTCAGCGTTGACTTCTTACTGACTAAGCACACTCGATCATCAATGGTCAAAGGAATTAAATATTATAGTTCAAAATATAAATAAGTAAATATAAATAAAAATTTTGTATATTTATATTAAAAAGAAAACAAATATTAATTTTCCGTAAATAAATTTTTTACATTGTGATAATTAATTTCAAACTATTTTATAGTTTATGAATATTATAAGAAAAAAGGAAGAATTTTTTAATGGATTCTTTTTCAATGTCCTGATTTCAGTGGTAATAAATAAAATTGAATAATAAAAGACAATTTAAGTAATGCAAAGTGTAATAGCGATATAAATTTATATTAATGAGTCATACATTTATTAAAATAAATTTTTATGATACTAAAATTAGCTGAGGTTGAAAAATTTTTGACTTCTTTTTATTAATTAAAATAGAAAAAGCAAACTTGCGGTCACTATGTGACTGCCGTGACTTGTGAACTATAAAAAATTAAAATTTTGCTTCATTAAATAATAACTTTTGTTAAATTGTACTGTATATTATTAACTATTGACGTTTTTAAAGATATAAGCTCATCCTGATGTTACACTCATCAAGAGCTTTCATTTGAGTACCCACATGAATTTTTATATATTTTTCATATATACATATATATAATATATATAAATATATAGAATATATGAAAAATTGATGTGGGTACTCAAATGAAAGGTCTCGATAAGTGTAACCTTAGGATTAGCTTATATCTTTAAAAATGTCTTAAGTTGACAAGGTACAAGGTCAGTTCTTAATTATTGACATTTTTAAAGATGTTAGCTCATCCTGATGTTACGATCATCAAGAGCTTTCATTTGAGTACCCGCATGCATTTTTGATATATTTTTTATATATACATATATATATAGTATATATAAATATATAAAATATATGAAAAATCGTTTGGGTACTCAACTGAAAGGTCTCGATAAGTGTAACCTTAGGATTAGCTTATATCTTTAAAAATGTCTTAAGTTGACAAGGTACAAGGTCAGTTCTTAATTATTGACATTTTTAAAGATGTTAGCTCATCCTGATGTTACGATCATCAAGAGCTTTCATTTGAGTACCCGCATACATTTTTTATATATTTTTCATATATACATATATATAGTATATATAAATATATAAAATATATGAAAAATTGATGTGGGTACTCAAATGAAAGGTCTTGATGAGTGTAATCTCGGGGTGAGCTTATATCATTGAAAATGTCAATAGTTGCCAAAATACAAGGTCAATTCTTAATTATTGACATTTTTCAAGGTATAAGCTCATCTCGACGTTACACTCATCAAGAGCTTTCATTTGAGTACCCACATCAATTTTTGATATATTTTTCATATATACATATGTATAATATTTATAAATATATAAAATATATGAAAAATTGATGTGGGTACTCAAATGAAAGGTCTCGACGAGTGTAACATCAGGATGAGCTTATATCTTCAAAAATGTCAATATTTCACAAGATACAAGGTCAGTTCTTAATTATGTATCTAGAAACAGAGCATTTTCGAATGCAGCCTAAATACTTATCATAATAAATTGACTATCGGTGAGAATGATATAAAACCTTGAAAAGGCACAAATTTAAGTCACGACTTTTACAATGACACTAAAAAAACCGATTTCATCATATATAACTATCTTGGAAACAAAATTTTTCTGATTCTCTTAATAATATAAATTAAAAAAATTGCACGTATAGTTTTAAAAATAATTTTTCAATAAAATAAATTACAAAAATTTTCAGATGTCGGCTAATAAATTTTCATTGAATATTTTGGCTTATTTAAATGATCAAATAAATTTTGACAATGTTAATAATATCTATGAAAGTGACAGATAGTATTGAATAAATGTTAAGATATAGTCGGACGCATTAATGCATTACAGTCAGACGGATAGAGTTAATAATTTAAAATATGTCCATCTGTGACTCATAAATATTGTATAATTTTATGAGCAGTTGGTTTAAACGTTACTATGTTGTGTGGAGTGACGGTATGTAGTTCGTAGTATATAGATACAAGATATATAATATATACAAGTGTGTGAGATTCAAAATTACCATCAGCTGAATATTAATCATATTCTCTTTGCGTCTCTCTACCCTTCTGTATTCCCTTCTAGCCCCCCGGCAGTATACGCCAACGTCTATTTTATATATCCTCTAGACTCTTACATATTTATGTGATTCCCAATTATTCCGCACTTGTAAGTTAATTTATATTATTTTCATGCTCATCCGATATAAATAATAGCTTAATTAACATGACTAATAATTAGTTGTTGTTGAAGTAAGTGTGTTAAGATAATGTGAAAAACATAATTTTATACATCGGTTGGCTGATATAGAAAATTTAACAAAGAACAAATATAAATAATGGATTTTTAAATAATAGTTGTAGCGGAATTTTTTTTTAAAGTATTTCTTGGAAAATTACAATTTTAAACTCATGCAAGTACTACGTAATTAGAAAATTTATTTATTCAACGAAACAGTGATCTAGTTTTTGATGTACTTATGTTTTGACAAGATAAAGAATAAATATAAGTACAGAAAAACCTCATTAGTTGACGAGATAAAATGTAATTTTTTAATTATTGATATTTTTGAAGATATAAGCTCATTTAGATGTTATATTCATTGAGACCTTTTATTTAAGTACCCACATCAATTTTTCATATATTTTATATATGTGATATATATTATATTTGTGAAATATATGAAATATATAAAAAATGCATGTGGGTACTCAAATAAAAGGTCTCGGTGAGTGTAACATGGAAATGAGTTTATATTTTTAAAAATGTCAATAATTAAGAAATGATATTGTATCTTAGCCCCAAATGGTATTTTTAAAGATGTAAGCTTATCTTGACATAGTACTCATCGAGACCTTTCGTTTGAGTATCCACATGAATTTTTTATATATTGGATATATTTTATATATTTCACAAATAATATGTATATAAAATATATGAAAAATTCATGTGGGTACTCAAATGAAAGGTCTTGATAAGTGTAATATCAAGATGAGCTTATATCTTTAAAAATATCATTAGTTGACTAGTTGCAATTTTGTTTTTTAATAATTGACATTTTTAAAGATATAAGCTCTTTTTGATGTCATACTTATCGAGACATTTTATTTGAATACCCACATGAAGTTTTTTATGTATTTTAGATTTATATATATTTCTGATATTTGTGAAATATATCAAATATATGAAAAATTCATGTGTGTACTCAAATGTAGGTCTCGATAAGTGCAATATCAAGATGAGCTTACATCTTTGAAAATACTATTAGGGAACAAGATACAATGTTATTTGTTCATTATTGACATTTTAAAGATATAAGCTCACCCTGATATTACACTTATCGAGGCCTTTTATTTGAGTACCCACATGAATTTTTTATATATTTTATACATATAATATTTGTGAAATATATAAAATATATGAAAAATTCGTGTGGGTACTCAAATGAAAGGTCTTGATAAGTGTAATATCAAGATGAGCTTATATCTTTAAAAATATCATTAGTTGACTAGTTGCAATGTTGTTTTTTAATAATTGACATTTTTAAAGATATAAGCTCTTTTTGATGTTATACTTATCGAGACCTTTTATTTAAGTACCCACATCAATTTTTCATATATTTTATATATTTCACAAATATCATATATGTCACATATATAAAATATATGAAAAATTGATGTGGGTACTCAAATGGAAGGTCTCAATGAGTGTAACATCAAGATAAGTTAGATAAGACGAAATACAATGTCATTTCTTAATTATTGACATTTTTAAAGATATAAGCTCACCCTGATGTTACACTTATCGAGACCTTTTATTTGAATACCCACATGAAGTTTTTTATATATTATATATATATATTTCTGATATTTGTGAAGTATATAAAATATATGAAAAATTCGTGTGGGTACTTAAATGTAGGTCTTGATAAGTGCAATATCAAGATGAGCTTACATCTTTGAAAATACTATTAGGGAACAAGATACAATGTTATCTGTTCATTATTGACATTTTAAAGATATAAGCTCACCCTGATATTACACTTATCGAGGCCTTTTATTTGAGTACCCACATGAATTTTTCATATATTTTATATATATAATATTTGTGAAGTATATAAAATATATGAAAAATTCGTGGGTACTTAAATGTAGGTCTTGATGAGTGCAATATCAAGATGAGCTTACATATTTAACAATACCATTAGGGAACAAGATACAATGGTATTTGTTCATTATTGGCATTTTTATAGATATAAGCTCACCCTGATGTTACACTTATCGAGACCTTTTATTTAAGTACCCACATGAAGTTTTTTATATATTTTATATATATGATATTTCTGATATTTGTAAAATATATAAAATATATGAAAAATTCATGTGGGTACTCAAATGAAAGGTCTCGATTAGTACAATATCAAGATGAGCTTACATCTTCGAAAATACCATGAAGGAACAAGATACAATGTTATTTGTTCATTATTGACATTTTTAAAGATATAAGCTTATTCTGGTGTTACACTCATCGAAATCTTTTATTTGAGTACCTACATGATTTTTTTTATATATTTTATATAAATGATATTCGTGAAATATATAAAATATATGAAAAATTCTTGTGGGTATTCAAATGAAAGGTCTCAATGCGTTTAATATCAAGATAAGCTTATATCGTTAAAAATATCATTAGGTGACGAAATACAATGTCATTTCTTAATTATTGACATTTTCAACGATTTAAGCTCACCGTGATGTTATACTTATCGAGACCTTTTATTTGAGTACCCACATGGAGTTTTTTATATATTTTACATATATGATATTTCTTATATTTATGAAATATATAATATATATCAAATATATGAAAAATTCATGTGGGTACTCAAATGAAAGGTCTCGATTAGTACAATATCAAGATGAGCTCACATTTTTGAAAATACCATTAGGAAACAAGGTACAATGTTATTTGTTCATTATTGACATTTTTAAAGATATACGCTCATTCTGATGCTACATTCATCGAAACCTTTTATTTGAGTACCCACATCAATTTTTTGTATATACTATATTTCTGATATGATTATCTTAAGTATATCATCCTTTACTTTAAATATATATCAACAAGTTAATAACAATTAAAAAATTTTTATATAAGAAATAATGAACTATTATATTTTAGCAAGAAACTTAAAAATGAAATATTATTTTTACATCAGCTTCAGACATATATAGAATATATCATTCATCCTTACTATAATAAAATAACAAGTCTTAGCCTTGTAATGCAATTAATTACTATGAAGTCCTTAATTAAGTCACTTACAAAGATATACATTAATCATACCCTAACAACAACTACATACATTACTCCGTCTCATAGACTAATCACCTAGTTAACTGGTAATTAATCACAAAACCCTTGACTATACAACCACCCCGTATCACAATGACGTCCCAATAATATCCCAATCATGTTCCAGTGATGTGGAGACAAAGGATCAAGTCTCTCATCATAATGATATTCACAACAAGCGTATGATAATCACGAAGGCCATTTGCCTGATCAACGTCCAGTCTTTGCGATATGTATGTCCATTTATAAATATATCTATATATGTATATACGTGGGGTGACACGGATGTACAATCCCACGTTTCGTGATTTATAGGACAGGGCGATGAGTACGCGATGGAAGACCACGTCCTATCCCTGACGGAAGCATGTACTGCGCCATTAAATTCAATACAGGCACCCAGGAACTCCCAGTAGGTCCATGTAAACTCGCGTCATGTATAATATCTCTCACATACCAGTGTCTATCGCTCTAGGTACATGATAATACCAACCGTAATTACATGTTATATATTTATTTTATATTTTAAATAAAACTTGACGCGATCAAGAATAAATTTGAGTACAGAAAAATATAATTAGTTGGCAAAATACAATGTAATTTCTTAATTATTGACATTTTTAAAGATATAAGCTCATCATGAGGTTACACTCATCGAGACCTTTCATTTGAGTACCCACATCACTTTTTTGTATATTTTATATATTTCACAAATATCATATATAGAAAAAAATATGAGAAATATATAAAAAATTGATGTGGGTACTCAAATGAAAGGTCTTGATGAGTGTAATATCAAGATGAGCTTATCTCTTTAAAAATGTCAATAATTAAGAAATTACAGTGTATCTTGTCTCCTAATTATATTTTTAAAGATATAAGCTCATATTGATATTACATTCATCAAAACCTTTCATTTGAGTACCTACATGAATTTTTCATATATTTTATATATATCACAATTATAACGAATATCAGATATACAAAATATATATGAAAAATACATGTGGGTACTCAAATGAAAGGTCTCGATGAGTGTAGCATGGAAATCAGTTTATATCTTTAAAAATGTCAATAATTAAAAATGACATTATAACTTGTCAACTAACGGTGTTATTGAAGATATAAGCTTATCTTGGTATTACACTCATCAAGACCTTTCATTTGAGTACCCACATGAATTTTTCATATATTTTATATATATCACAAATATAACGAATATCAGATATATAAAATATATATGAAAAATACATGTGGGTACTCAAATGAAAGGTCTCGATGAGTGTGACATCATGATGAGCTTTTATCTTTAAAAATGTCAATAATGAAGATATAACATTGTATCTTGTCAACTAATGATATTTTTACAGATATAAGCTCATCTTGATATTACATTTATCGAGACCTTTTATTTGAATACCCACATGTATTGTTTATATATTTTATAAATATCACAAATATATCGAATATCATATATATACCAAATATATAAAAAAAATCATGTAGGTACTCAAATGAAAGGTCTTGATGAATGTAACATGAAAATGAGTTTATATCTTTAGAAATGTTAATAATTAAAAAATGACATTGTAACTTTTCAACTAACAGTGTTATTGAAGATATAAGCTCATCTTAGTATTACACTTTTCAAGACCTTTCATTTGAGTACCCACATCAATTTTTCATATATTTTATATATTTCGCAAATATCAGGAATATTATATATGTAAAATATATATGAAAAATACATGTGGGTATTCAAATGAAAGGTCTCGGCGACTGTAACATCATGATGAGCTTATATCTTAATAAATGTCAATAATTAAGAAATTACATTTATTTTGTCTCCTAATGATATTTTTAAAGCTATAAGCTCATCTTTATATTACACTCATCGAGACCTTTCATTTGAGTTGCCACATGAATTTTTCATATATTTCATATATTTCACAAATATCACAAATATATCATATATATAAAATGTATAAAAAAATCATGTGGGTACTCAAATGAAAGGTCTCGATGAGTGTAACATCAAGATGAGCTTATATCTTGAAAAATATCATTACTTAACAAGATACAATGTCATTTCTTAATTATTGACAATTTTTAAATCTATAAGCTCTTTCGATTGTTAATTTCTTGATTTCTTATTGCTCATTTTTTTTTAAATAAATTTTTTTTTTCACTGTATACATACTTCAACATTCTAAAAATTTTTAGTCGAAACCTGACTTTTGAAGAGGGCTCTTAGAAAATAATAATTTAGTAAAACACAAATTTTCCTGGGAAACTGCAAAAAAAAATAGTTGTTTTTTTCTTTCAGCGTGATGTATACATATGTAAATACATACATCGGCAAATATATATAATATATAGTATGCGATTATAAAAAACTCGAATCGAAGTAATATAAGAGATGTATTATGTATACAAACGGTAGAACGTGCTTAGAAATAAATATTTTAGCGCGTATAAACAAATGGAAAAGGAAGTAGTTGACTGGTAGTTTTGTAGTTGGTGGATGGTTCGTTCTTATAACGAAGGAAATAAATTTCCGGTGACATACGGAGTAGAGGAGGTAGCATTCGATAGATAGCAATCGTAATTTACATCGTTGAGCGGGTGTTTGACATTTTCAATCTAAAGGTTCTGCAAGTAGCGCTTGTAAAGAACCACTATTACATTTATATATATTTATACGAATACATATATATTAAAGAGCGATACACGTGAAACTGTGCGATAAGAGAAAGCGACTTTATAATAAATGTCGAGAGAGCATTAGCGGCGACATTACAAGATGCCTCTTGAAAACGTATTAAGACCAAATAGCTCCATCCTTCACATTACCTTCACTCGCTCCAATAACCACTTACCAGTTATTTTACTCCATTAAATGCACTTACATGTACATATATATATATATATATATATATATATATATATATATATATATATATATACATGCACACATGTCTTTCTCCATCTCCATCCCCGGACATACATGTTGGTACCAACAAATATCATTTATAAGGATGTACAATTGGATCTCTACTATTACACATAGTGTATTAAACAATAATTAAACTCTGTAATTTATGCGTGTGAAAAAAATCTTCAATTCTTTGAGTGAAGTTATTCCTTGTAAAGTTATTGAATGAGCACAAATAATAGTTTGAGTAAATAATAGTTAGATGCACCGCGTTAAATCTTGTACTAATATATCTCTGCTCATAAAAGCTTGAAACAAGTCCGAAGTTAATTATATTATATACTAGTAAATTATACTAATTATTATATACTAGGAATTTTACTTATTCCATAAGTCGTTTAAGTAATTATAAGCTTATTATTCAAGGGTGATATTAATTGGATATTAATTAGGATTATGAAATGATATGGGTATTCAAAAACAAGTATTTTCTTATTTATTTCACTATTACAAGTTTTCTTAACAATTTTAAAGATATAAGCTCATTTTGATGTTACACTCATCGAGACCTTTCATTTGAGTACCCACATCAATTTTTCAAATATTTTGTATGTGATATATATGATAATTGTGAAATATATAAAATATATAAAAAAATTATGTGGGTACTCAAATGAAAGGTCTCGATGAGTGTAACATCATGATGAGCTTATATCTTTAAAAATGTCAATAATTAAGGAATGACAATGTAACTTGTCAACTAATGATGTTATTAGTGATATAAGCTCATTTTCATGTTACACTCATCGAGACCTTTCATATGAGTACCCACATGAATTTTTTATATATTTGATATATTTTACGAATATCAGAAATATCATATATATAAAATATATAAAAAAATCATGTGGGTACTTAAATGAAAGGTCTCAATGAGTGTAACATCATGATGAACTTATATCTTAAAAAATTCCAATAATTAAGAAATTACATTGTATTTCGTCTCCTAATGATATTTTGAATTATATAAGCTCATCCTAATGTTACACTTATCGAGACCTTTCATTTGAGTACCCACATGAATTTTTTTATACATATGAGATATTTCACAAATATTATATATATCACTTATATAAAATATATGAAAAATTCATGCGGGTACTCAAATGAAAGGTCTCGATGAGTGTAACATTAAGATGAGCTTATATCATTAAAAATATCGTTAGGTGACGAAATACAATGTAATTTCTTAATTATTGACATTTTTAAAGATACAAGCTCATCATGATGTTACACTCATCGAGGCCTTTCATTTGAGTACCCACATGACTTTTTTATATATTTTATATATATATGATATTTCTGATATTCAAGATATATATAAAAAATTCATGTGGGTACTCAAATGAAAGGTCTCGATGAGTGTAACATCATGATGAGCTTATATCTTTAAAAATATCATTAGTTTATAAAATACAACATAATTTCTTAAATATTGACATTTCCGCAAATATAAGATCGTTCTGATGTTACATTTATCGATACCTTTCATTCTAATACTTATATGAATTTTTTACGGGTGATATTTTTGAAAAAAACAATATAGAATTATTTGGAGTACAACAATATATAACAATTTTCTTTATCCGTAAATTCATGAAAAGTATAAAAATTTTTTTGTTGCAACCTTAAGTGTTTATAAGTAAAATTATGAAACAATTCTTAAGATAAATCCATAAAATTCAGAAATTTTTAAAAGAGTATTCCACTGCTATCAATAATTTATGTAAAACATAAAGTCAATTATAATAATATTTACTGTTAAAAACATGTAAATTAGAGATTCGGGTCTGATTAATTTTACTAAAATAAGACATTATTTATGTATTATTTTGTACGGTCATGTGTTGAAATATTTTTATCTTAAATAATATCTTTAAAGTATTTATGCTTGACAAAAGTCATTAAAAATTTTAAACGTCTACCTTCAGTAAAGTATTAACATAAATAAACAGTCGACAAAATATTCTCATAAGAATTAGTGGAACAAAAAACAATTGGGACATTATTTAGAGTTACAGATCCGTAATTACATCGAGTGTATTTAATTAAGTGAATATATGATTAATTAGAGTGAATAAATCTGAAAATTTTAATTAAAAAAAATCTCATCTATAATTTAGTCACCTACCAGGCTATTATCAACAAAACAACCATAATTTTATTCAACTAAACTGTTTGATTAATGTGATGCATTAATTATGATAATGCATTACATCTCCGAAGTCGAAAAAAAAAAAAAAAACAAATCTAATCGAATAAATTTAAACATTTTTTTCTATACAATTGATTCGTGCATCTAACTATATACATATATAGGTTTTATCTTTCTTTGGGAACCTCTGGCTGAATAATTTATAAAAATCTGTGCGGGGGTCTCAACGAGTTTTACGTACCAAAAGTTGAAACGATGCCGACGCGAGATCCCGGACGCTTTTATAATTAGGCTACGAAACGAATTGCGCCTGACATCATATCGACTACCTAACCCAAACCTAACTAACGAGCCTTCGTTCCATTCGATCGCGCGCGAATAAATCTTCCCTCCGTATCTCTGCCATTATCGTAAATCTTCCGACACCGCCGCCGTTGGAAGTCTGTGCGTGTTGGCTTTTTATTTTACCTTTTTTTTTTTTTATTTTCTATTTTACTTTTATTTATTTATTTATTTTTCTACCGGATAAACCTTTTCGTTTAAATTATACTTGACGTTTGTCATAAATCATAGATACATTAACAAATAATTATTCCTACCATGCTATTTATTTTATCGCTTTTAAATGACTAATTTTCATTATAATCATTTACCACTCAAATCTGTTAAGTTAAAGCCGATTCAAATGGAAAAATTATATTGGAAAATTTTTAAGTTCCTCTCCCGTAAAATAATCATTTAATTCTTATTAAAAAATAAGAAAAATAAAAATTTGTACACTTTAAATATGTCTATTAATATAAATATTAAATATTTTATTAACAAATATTGAATATTTGTTGCTAAAAAAAAATTTTTTTCTATTTTTTGAATAATTAAGATTGTTTAAAAATGCGTAGAATTATTAATAAAATTTTAGATAGTTAAATATAAAAAAAGGTTAATAAATGGTAATTTTATTTTAGTAAGAAAATTCAGACGACGGAATACAATATAAATTTAATTGAGTATTATGTGAAGCATCCGATTCAAAAAAATTTTTTTTTTTCTTATGTAATTTTTTGGGCCGTAATAAAAAAAAAACCGCAGACAAAATAACCATGGATAAAATAATAGGATGACAAAATATCCAGATCATAAAAGCTTATAATTAATCTCTCGAAAATAGATCAACAAGTATGATTTAAAAATGCTTACCGTAAGATGGACGGTGTGGCTTAATGTATATAGAATAAGCGAAAAGGAAGTTTAGTATAGAACGGGTAGCTCAAATAGTAAAGTAACCGACATGTCTTCGGAAGGTTCTGGGTTCGAATCCCAGTCCGAGCTATCTAATAATTTTTCTCGCATATTCTATAAACTCACATTAAGAAGGTCCTCTCTAATTCCTTTTTCAATCCTTTCCTACCAATTATCATGTTACGTGAATGTGGAACGCTTGACGTAATAATTACCGTAACTCCTATTCTTTCCCGCTTCACAGCATTATTTAATTTTAATTTTAGGAGCCTGCCCCGCTTCAAGTGGAAGGGGAAGGGGAAGTAAGCGTTATTTTGATGTGCTCTTTTTCCACGGATTTTGTGTGTATTTATTCGAAAATAGGCCAACACATGAGTTTTTTACCGTATTGTGCTCTTTTTTCATAAATTTTGTGTGTTTATGCGAAAATATTTTTTTCTCCCCTCCGGACGGAAAGCGGCAATTTTCCGCCCGCTGCGCTAAATGAAAATGCCGCTTTCCGCCTCCGTCGAGGAGAAAAATAGTATTCATACCAATGTAATTTAAATATTGATGGCTTTGAGGGAGCTTAGGTTCCAGAGTCAAATAAATTTTTTATCTATCTATCTATCTATCTATTCTCACCACGGGCAGGAAATAAGAAAGCCTCAGATCACATGTTTGTCGACCTCGGCTTCGCCTCGGTCAACAATTACCTGTAATCTGAGACATTTCTTATTTTCCTGCCCTAGGTAAGAAATATACTATTTCGTTCGATTATTTTATTACGTGGTTATAATGTCGTTTGGTTATTTTGTCCACGGTTTATTTTTCTTCGGTTATTTTGTCGTTTGGTTATTTTGTCCTGGTTTTTTTTTTTTTTTTTTTTTTTTGTCGCGGTTATCTAGTCGCGACACCGTAATTTTTTTATATTTCGAATTAAAATTAAAAAAATCTTTTTTTGATTTTTCACTCATAACTTATACAAAAATGATCCAAATTCAAATTTTTTCTTTAAAATTTTTATTTTTGAATGAAAAAAAGGCTGTAGAAAAATTTACAAAAGCTACTAGTTTAATTTTTTTCTAAAAACATTCAAAGCTATTAAAAACTTTTATACCATTCAAAATTTCATTAGAATTTTCGTAAATAATCATCAATATATCAGGTATAAAAAACTATAAAAATGATCAATTTTTCCTTTGATACCAAACAACACCGTTTCGTCATCAGCATCACTCTGACTTCAAGTATCTGACAAAAATAACTCATAAATCGTGTACATATTTCATGTTTCCTGATCATTAATCTCCTTTTTATAGTTTTACAGAACTAATATGAACAAAATAGAAGCAGTGTGAAAATTCGGAAACTATCTTGACCTAAACAATATGAAAACAATGCAAAATCCCAGTCAGCATTATGAGGCGTGCAATAATATAACAAGCTTTTAACTCGAAAATGATACATCTGTCAGACATAATACAATATTACTTAAACACGAGAGCTCGCGAGCGAATTGCTGGGACATCCAAAGATTCGGTAGAATCTGACGCCAAGTTCCGTTCAAATCTGCTGTAAACAGAGCGCCAGACTACCGACTGTGTTTACTGTAAGCAGAACGGTATTTTGAGGTTGCAAAATTTTATTTAATTCTACGGTACATTTTTTTCCTAAATTGTATATTATAACAGTAATTCATACTTTATTTGACTGTTATTAATTAATTATATTCACTTATAACAATTAATCTAATTGAAATTATTAAATTTAATCAGCACAAACTATAGCAACGCAAAAATTTCGATCCTGACTTTTTTTCGATGGGCAAAGTGATCTGCCACAGACTAAATAATTCGAGAATGCATAGTAATCCTTCATTAGATGGGAAACTACAGTTAAAAATAGATATTTCACAGCTTGCATCTACACCCGCCAGGGTGCGCTGGAATTATTTTTACATAAACTGTAGTTTCAAGGGGATAGTTTGCTATAAAAAATGCAACCAACGCAAGATTTAATTAAGTTGGTACCAATTGCAAATTTTTATTATAATTACAAAAAATACTAAAATCCGAACAAAAACAGTTTCACTGTGAAAAAACCGCGCCAAGTCCACGTTCATAAGACAATTAAGAAAAAAAAATTTGTTTTTTTCTTTACAAAAATATATAAAATAAAAAAATAAAAAAATCCAAGTAACCGATATGATTGTTTATGATTTTCGGAAATTAAAAAAAATTGTGTTATAAATTTAAAAATTAAGAAAAAAATTTTGGAACGTACTTGGTGTGCGTCATTGTGTATTTCAATTTTTTTAAAGTCCTAGTAAATAGATTTTACGAATTTCATTAAAAGTAAAATATTTTGCAACCGCGCACACTAAATACGTTCCAAATTTTTTTTTTAATTTTTAAATTTATAACACAATTTTTTTTAATTTCCGAAAATCATAAACAATCATATCGGTTACTTGGATTTTTTAATTTTTTTATTTTATATATTTTTGTAAAGAAAAAAACAAATTTTTTTTTCTTAATAGTCTTATGAACGTGGACTTGGCGCGATTTTTTTACAGTGAAACTGTTTTTGTTCGGATTTGCATATCAAAACTCCCATAAAAGTCATATTTCAAAAATGATAAATCCCTTATCCACATGACGATACATGATGATATTTTGTTAGCACGCCGTGTGTCGTTTTATCCATCTTCGTCGATATAAAACAATTATTATTGGTTGGTTTTACGGTTTTACGGTCCTCAATCAGTGACAGGCTAACGTGCGAACCCACAGCCAGGTGGGCCACGACCCTCCGCAACATCGATCGTACAACATCAATTAAACTACACACACGAGGGTGCACGCGCTTGGCGTGCCGCACTAAATAAATTGCCATCGTCGCCACCAAGCTACTCGTATACATTTTACCCACATACATACATACACCCATCCATATAAATATATATAAATATCTATACATGCATACCATACGTTGGATAAATTAATTGGGTGGAAAGGCGACGCCTCGCGTCGAGTCATCGGTTGTTTGCCACGTAGAGGAAATAGCAGGTTTATATATTTGTAAAAGGTCCCGCGGGCTGCTTAGTTGGCTTTGCTAGTTTGTTCGTTGTATTCGATCATTCTTATATGTGTGCTCATACAAGAGAAAGAGAATCTTAGCAATGGTAAGAGAAGTCGCCGTGGTGGTGGTGGTTGTACAAGCGCGTCGACGAGAGTTGTTACTGACAGGGAACACGGCCTCAAGCCTCTGGCACATACAATATAACAACTTGCTCACGGTGTGTGGCTATCTACCTTTCCTTTTTACCTGATGAACACACCTTCAGGATTATTAATCGCATCATAAGTATTTCAAGCTTATTGGTGACATTTTTAAAAATACGCGGGTTATGTTCCGTGTGATGGACATGACTTGCAGCGCCAAGTAAATAGTTTTTTCTTTTTATTCCCCCAGGACTTGGGAAGTACCTCTTTTACTCTTTATGTTTCGCTTTAAATACACCACACGCTTTAAGCATTTGTTGGGTTTAGTTATTTGTGTGTATGGTGAACTTAAATTTATACATACACAATGCAATATGAGTTTGCAAAGGAATTAACCTGGCAGACTATAAACTTCATCAAATATAATTTCATTTTACCACGGGGTTGCTAAGTTTTACACACGGATATTTAAGGACCTGAGGGCGCTACGCTCACAGTGCCCAATCACGCTTGACCGACCTTTACTTTGAGGTACGTCATTCTATATTCTGGATTATCATGCCTGGGTGGGCTTTAATGTAATAATTTAATCGAGTCAGACTGAGGAAATCAAACCCGGTTGTTTATTTTAAAGTTATGTAGCTTGCAGGAATCTGTAATTCTTCTATAATGTCGTAGTTTTACGCTAGATGGCGTTACTGAGGCAACTAAGGCTCTAAGTTAAGGTCAGTTTTAGAATTTTCGATCTATTATTGGTCTTGGGTAGGAATTTATTTAAAATTTTGGGCTCTTGCAAATAATTTGTTGGAATAAATAGTTAATTATTGAAAAATGTAATTTGAAGAAATTGTTTTTGATTTAAAACAAATTCAGAAATTCCTTTGGTAAGTCTGCGGAATTTATGGAGGATTAATATTTATGATAAAATATCAATTCCAGATGAAAATTTGATGGATGATTTTATTCATCCAATATCGTAACAATGTCATTATAACGGTAGTCGTAAAATAGATTATGTTAGTTGAAGAAAATGCATATTGCAAATACAGTAGAAACTCTTATTAATAATTCGAGTTTCAAGAGATATCCCTGATTAAGAAATTTAATTTGAAATGATTAAGGGGCACAACCAGTTTGATAGGCTAAAAAAAAGGCGATTTTTGGGAATTAATATAAAAAAAAACTCCTGTATGAATTGTTTTAAAATTTTAAGAGTATATTAATACATATTTTAAGAATATACGGTAAAATTTTTGAAGAAAAAAATTAAATATTTTCCGAGTTACACGCGATCTCCGACGACGCTAAAAAAAAGGTCCTCCACTGTTGGAGTGATTCTGGTCTTCTCCGTCGATAAAACCAAAAAAAAAAAATTAGGAAAACGGTTGACCCTAAAGGCCATCCCTGCAACTTCCCGCTAATTCCATACTTAGGCGCTTAAAATTGCACCAATGACGTTTTTGAGCTCTTCGAGCTCTAAAATACAATTTATGGGTTATTTTGAGCTCTCCGAGCTCAAAGATATTGTTTTCCTATGCTTTTGAGCTCTTCGAGCTCAAAAGTCTGATAGAGATTTGATAAGACACTATTTTTTGAATTTTTAAACCGCAATAACTTTTGAATGAATGAACCGATTTTCACGCGGTTGGCAGCATTCGACGCAGTTTTTCAAGCCTCACAAAGAATCTTAAATTTTGAATTGATCGCGCTAGAAATTTCGGAGTTATTCCGAAAAAACACTTTTTTCGGTTTTCTTTCGTTCACGATATCTCTCGAACGAATCAACCGATTTTGACCGGACTGGTGGCGATTGACGTGGTTTTTTGAGGTTGAGAGCTGATTAGTTTTTTGGATTGAATCTTTAAGCCGCTTAAAAGTTATTCCAAAAAAACCACATTTGAAAAAAAATTTTTTTTCAGTTTTTTTAAGATTTCTCAAAATCTATTGATCTGAATCGGTCCAAATAGTTTTCAAAATCTAAGTTTGGTCAAACTCTTTCGAATGGCACCAACCGCGATGAAATCGGTCAAACCGTTCAAAAGTTATAAGCGGTTCACATACTTTCACACACACACACACACACACACACACACACACACACACACACACACACACACACACACACACACACACACACACACACACACACACACACACACACACACACACACACACACACACACACACACACACACACACACATACAGACACTGTGATAACCTCGCGAGGATAGTCAGGGAAGCTTCCTGTGACCTTCGAACGTCGAGATCTGATGAAAACTCGGTTTTTGCAAAACGGGGTGAAAACAATAACTTCCCGATTTTTGAAAATCTTCGATTTTCTTAGCGGGAAGTTAAAAAAATCTCGTTAAACTAGAAGATATTGTCCGTACGATGACTCACGGTCGAAAAAAAATATCAAAAATTGACAAAATGGCAGCGTTTTTAAAAAAAAGTTGAATTTTACCCAATATTTTGGTCGTTATTGACCTGCCAAAATTCGATTTTTGATCAGATCAAAAAACTGGGGGATCATCGTATGGAGAACTATCTACAGAACATGCAGAAAAAAATTTGGTAGTGATCGGATCATTTGTCTTCGAGCGTCTAGTATTTAAATGACTGTAACTCAAAAACTATTTGAGATATCGATTTGAAATTCTAATATGTTATTTTTAAAGATATAACCTATCGAAATATGAAAAAAATCGATTTTTTGAAAATTTTACACTGGTTGTGCCCCTTAAGAATGATTTAAAATGATTTAAAAGTATCGGATTTGAATACTATATGAATATACAATTAACATGAAGGTAATCATTTCAAATTATCTTTCTGAATCAGGGGTAAAAAAAATTTCGAGTTATCAAGTTTTCGACTTAGCAAGTATTTTACGATACAAAAGTTGTTACGGATAAAACTTTGACTTACAATAGGCTTACACGGTAAAAAATTTTGCGTCATTGCGTAAAAAAAAAGTTTGTGTTAAATATTTAACATTTTTTTGGGTTGATTTATGAGAATTAACACAAAAAGTGTTAAATTTAGACAGAAAAGTGTTAAATATTTAACACAAAATTTTTTGACGCAGACAAAAAATTTTTTACTGTATAATTCGCTCATCTTGTGACGAAAGTTAAGAGCCGACTAAATACAAAACTACTTTGAAAATAAATTTCTTTAAAGATTTATATTACTGAGAATTCATTCCATGAATTAGGAAAATAAATGTCCAAGATTTGACATTATCATTTAAAAATTTTTGACTTATTCAAGTCTTTCTTGTGAACTTTGAGTTATAGAGTACAAATATGTACTATAAAATTTTTTTTCGAGTTATAGAGTCTAAATAATTCGAGTTATCGTGTATTTAGAAATTTAGCGGAATAGAACAGTAACTTATTTTGTCTTTCGGTACTTTATTTTTGAAGTTGAAAAAAAAAAATAGGATGTTTTCGGCCCAAATTACAGTCAAGCCAATGCATAGAATGAGAAAAGTTTATAAAAAAAAATATTAAAATTATGAAAAATCATTTGATATTAATTAGTGTATTCACTCTGCAAAAATTTGGCTTCAACTAACTTTAAAATACTAAAATGGAATAAAAATAAGTTCTAATAAAATTATTAGCCAACTGAATAAAATAATCTTTGCACAAAATTAATAGATTAATTGTTTAATATTTCTCACGCCTCTTAACTCAGAAATCTCAAAATAAATAGGGTCTCCCTGAATTAAAAAGTCCTCAATCTAAAATCCTTAATCAGAATTGTTTGTACTAAAATCAGAATAAAAATAGCAAAACTCTCAACGATCTCAGATCTCAATAAAATTTATTATCCTTGAAATACCTCATCAAGTCTCAAAGGAATTATCATTTTAGATCAAAAGGCCTACTGACAAAAACCGTGATGAGATTGGGGACAGCCAAAAATAATATCTTATCCATATATGAATACAAGAGTAGGTACCACCCATTACACCATAATTGTGATCTATAGCCAACCATACGTTATGTGCATATAAAGGGCATTGAGTGTGTTCTCGCGTAAATCTCTGTTCCTGTTTATTCGCCCAGACACTCTGTCTTTCTCTCTGTCTCTCTCTCTCTTTGGTTAAGTCTCATTCGTCCTGAGTACAAGAGACCCCCTGCTCTCAAAAAGCCCCACTGGTAAATTATTGGGGCACATAAACAGCGTTTACAATGCAGAGAACAACACAACAACAACCAACAACGCTGACTCCCTTCAGGTTTATTTGGTGTGGCATATAGCTGAACCTTTTCATGGTTTAAACTCAAACCAATGGCATATTGGCATTAGTTATATGACCTCGCAAGCAGGTCGCAAGTTCCCAAGTGTTAGGGTCGAATTTCATCCGGCACTATTCCAGTCTCGCGGTTTAGTCTACAGACTATTGTACATTTCGCAACGTATATGGGCGTTTACATTGGAACATATATGTATATGCCGAGGAATATAAATGTAGCTATGTGTATCCATCCAGACCTTGTACTACGACTACTCGCTGTTGTATGATATATTACCTCGCGTTAGCCGGCTACGTTACGGTGCGTTACGCCCGGCTCCGCTTTCTGCATAAAATCATCGTTTCTCGGATGATGGACGAGCGTGGAAATAAGGGCGAGGAAACGTATTGCCCTGGGAGCTTGCTAACTGATGTTGGCTTCACTTTCCAAAGCGGCTCGAGTTAATCGTTTGGCAGTAACTTTCCGCTTCCGGGGTTCTAAGGCCTTCCTTTATAGCCCTGTGTAAGTTCGTACAAAAAAGAACACTTTTTTTCATATCAAAACCTTCTTTGTTGTGTCAAATAATTATAGTGCCTTTTTTTGATATGCTGTTATTATAACAACAATAACAATAATTAAATATCAATTCCTATTGAAACTGGATGTGTTGAATTCACAGAAAAAAAGAAATATTTGTCAAATCAATTTATTTGAGTCGTTTTTTTAAATATTTCCTTATGACAACTATATAGGTTTGGTACAAGTAAATATAACAGTTGACTCGAATTATTTTATTATTCGTCAGAAGTATATCATTTATTTGTGGTAAAGATGCTGAATTTCTCGAAAACAACTACATCTTTGGTATTAAAACTCGCAACTATAGCTCTCATGACGTCCCTTGAACCGCGCCAAAAGTGACCGCCATTATTACCAAGTGTTGATTGTTTTGACTACAACTTAAAGCTACAGCGACGTTTCAAAAATAGTATATTACACATCTAGGGCAGTAAAATAAGAAATGTCTCAGATCTCATGTAATTGTTGTCCAAGGCGAAGCCGAGGTCAATAAGGGGGCGTCCATTAATTACGTGAGGTGTTCTAGGGGGGGGGGGGAGTGGATCATGCTAAATCTTACCAAATCTCACTTAGGGGGAAGGGGGGATCTTAACAAATATCACGTAATTTTTTCTCTAGCAGAAAACAGTGTAAAATTGCGTGAAAAAGTATTTCTATAATAAAATATGGCCAAATTTGACACAATAGTGTTTGTTGTATTCGTCTGAACCCTGCAGAGCAGCAAAGTAGCGCTCGATTGTTTAATTTGATTATTGATCGATAGGATTCACTAATTTTTTAGGTATAGATTTCTTTAGAAATCTATCGGTGGTAGCCGGTCTCATGTCGTAATTTTAATACAATTTTGTCATAATATGTTTAATTATCTTCAATTTAAACTATTGTTCGTCGACTTTTAATACTTTTTTCAATTTATTTCGTAGTTGAAAAAATTCAAAAAAAATCAATAATAAATTAAATTTTAGCTTTTATCATCAAATGACTTTTATATGTAAAAAATCCTATTTTTTAGGTAGATGTCTTTAAATATCTATTTGCTGTAGTCAGTCTCATATCGTTATTTGCAAAAATATAATAAAAAATAAATTTTAGGACATTACGGCCTTTTAATAACGTGTTTTTTTCAATATTTAAACAAGAAATCTACCTATCCATGTCGGGTGTAGCCGAATGGCACTTTTTTTCTCAATAATCCAACCCGTTTACAGCCAAAACATAAATTTTGAATAATCTCGCGTGAGATTAGGGGAGGGGGGAGGGAGTTGAGGAAAATCTTACGAAATCTTATCAAGGGGGGAGGGGGGGTTAAAAAATTCTCAAAAATGCCTCACGTAATTTATGGACGCCCCCTAAACATGTGATTTCAGGCTTTCTTATTTACTGCCCGTGGTGTGTATACTATTTTTCTCCTCGACGGAGGCGGAAAGCGGCATTTTCATTTAGCGCGACGGGCAGAAAATTGACGCTTTCCGCCCGGAGGGAAGAAAAATAGTTTATTTGCGTACATAATAGTGATCACTAATTCTATTCTTCGATGGATGAACTATTAATTAATTGGAGATTAGAAAAAGTCATACCTAACTTATATGGTAAGTTGTTTAAAATATTATATTTTACGAAAACAAATCTAAATTATTCTTAACCTATAATTAACACTTTCATTCAATAGAAGACACGGAAAATATTTCATTATTCAACTAAAAGATTAAAAAATAATTTTTTTTATTCAATTCAAAGCTATTATAATTTCTTAAAATTGATGAAATAAATTTTAAAAGTTAATTATTTTCGTCAACTATGATTTATTTACCACAAATAAACTATATCTTTACCGTAAATAAACTATTTATTTTACGGAATTAAATCGCTCAAATCTATCTATCTTCTATACACTGATAGAAGGATTTCTTAGTATTTAAGAAGATTTCTTTGTATTTAAGAAATCATTTCTTAAACATCATTTTTTAGTATTTAAAAAATATTTCTTAATATTTAAGAAATATTTCGTAGTATTTAAAAAATATATATATGTATACATATAAAAGAGGATGTTTGTATACATGACATCGATAAACTCAGAAACTATTTGACCGATCATTATGAAAATTGGTATGTATATGTATTTTTTCCACGGAGAAGGTTTATATGCTATGCCCATTGATGTAATTCGCCACCAGGTGGCGCTGTAAAGTACCGATTTTCGTATCGTTCAACCGATTGTCATGAAAATTAGTATGCAGATGTATTTTTTCATGGAGAAAACGATTATGCTATCCCCATTGACGCAAATCGCCACCAGGTGGCACTGCAATGTATAGACTAAAAAATAAAATCTATTCAAAAAGTAAATCAACTAACTTCACATCTGTCATCTGTCAACAAACATAAAATAATCACACGGATAAATAATATCAATAATGTGAACTACTTGATGATGTTGAGGGAGTATTCGGATCTGTTTATTCTAAAATTTAATTCACATCAGGCAGAATATAAGTTAATTTAATTACAAGTTCGTAATCAGAATTAACAATTTAAAAAAATTTATCTCTTCTTTGTTTTTATTGATAAAATTTTCAGATTATTCACATTTACAACGCTCGAGCCTTGCTTCGTACATTTACCGCTGATATTAAGATAAGTCCGATATGCTTATATATAAATAACAAAGTAGGTGTTGTATTAATCGACATGTACATCAACGTAGGTGAGAATTTCCTCTCGCAAGAGAAAAGAATGGAAGAGAATGAAAATGAAGATGAAGACTAAAGTGTGCTTTAGCTAAAGATTATTTTTGTTTCATTTAAATTTTATAGCTCTTAGTTTGTTAAATTTGCGACATATGCTATAAAAAGCCTCAGCATTGTGTTCACACTTTTTCAATATAATTTTTACTATTTCGAGACCTGCACAAAATAATTAATAAACCGTAAAATAATTTTATTTTGAGTTCTGTTTTTTATTAAAGTTTAATAATAGATCTAGCCTTTTTTTTATGTAAGGGTTGCAATGATTTGAATTAGATGTAAAGAGTCTTGTATTGTAATCGATCGATTCAGCTCCTGACATTTCAATTAAAGAATTAAAACGGAACAATTCTATTCCTCACCCTTAATTACCCTTAAATTAAACACCGTCTAAGATAGATGGAGTGTTGGTACCTTAAATAAAGATTGACAAAGCACGACACGCGAGTGTCTTGTCTTATCCGTCTTGTCGTGCTTTACCGGCGTAAGTGCCAACGATTGAATCGTGGGAGAGTGACCGATCTATACGATTTATCAACGCCGCGAAATCATTCTATCTCTCTCTTACACCCTCTGCGCTTCCTTCAAGATTGATGTTACTATAACAACATGTCGGTTATTCATCGTGCGCAGCTCGGTGCATTAATCAAACCCCCGCTTCGATGTGAAATACAAATGATATTTTATAGCATCATAAATCTTCCGGCACTGTCACCGTCCGTAGGCGTTCAACGTGTTTGTATATATGTGTACTTATATATAGATATAGATGTAAATATACACTTTGATGGCATATTATATTGTATATATATTTATACGTCCGGTATATTTCATTTACTGAGACATTATTTTTTATAATATTAATCATCATTTTGAATTTACTCCTTAAAATCATTATTACGTAAATTTATATTTTGTTATTTATATCGAATTTAGAAAAGTTAAAAGTGCATATTTTATACAAATCTAAACATTAGAATGAATGTAAGTTGTAAGTGTTTATAAATTGAAGTCAGTGGCAAAACTACAGACAGTTAGCGTGTGAATTATTGATATTAGCTACAAATACGTTTGAATGTTGACGCCTGCGGTTCTAATCGCGTGTATTGTGAAATTGACAGGCTTATAGAAGTTTCAGCTGTGTTGTACTTCCCACACGCTGTGACTCAAGGTTTATTGTAAGTTATTGACGGAGCTATAAAACAGCTATTTAATTTAATTTAATATCAGTATGTACGATCACTTGTAAAGATTACTTCTAAAGATATTATAATAAATACGATGTAATAATCTTATAAAAAATTTAATATATGTATAGTTTCAAATACAATGAGATTATTTTGAATTAAAGAACGTCGGTTTGAAGTTTAAGGGGTTTTACGCAGTTGCAAAGCTAAAAAAACAACATTTTTTTATGAATTTTTTCTAGACACAGTTTTTAATTATCAATTACAAGTGATGGTTATTTAAATAGAGCCTACTTTCAAGAATACAATACCTCTAAAAAAAAGGCGCTTGGCGGTGATCTCCATTTCGGTGGTTTGGATTATCTGAAATCAAAAAATATGGTGAATTCTTTTACAGGATAGATTAATGCAGGTATTGGACGAAGGAATAAGAAAAATTTTGATTTTTGACAAAATGGCGTCTATTTGTAAAAAATTTTTCGTTTTTGTTGAAAAACAATTTTCCAAATTGTTAAAAAAAAAATAGTAATAATTTTTTTGAATCTTATCCACAGATTCGGTAGAATCTGGCGCCAAGTTCCGTTCAAATCCGTTGTAAACGGAGCGCCAGACTACCGACTGTGTTTACTGTAAGCAGAACGGTATTTTGAGGTTGCAAAATTTTATTTAATTCTATGGTACTTCTTGTTCCTAAATTTTATCTTATAACAGTAATTCATGCTTTATTTTGATGATATTAATTAATTATATTCAATTATAACAATTAATCTACTTGAAATTATAAAATTTTATCAGCACAAACTATAGCAAGCTCAAAAATTTCGATCCTGACTTTTTTTCTATGTAAAAAGTGACATGCCACAGACTAAATAATTCGAGAATACATGGTAATCTTCCAATAGATGGGAAACTACATTTAAAAAGATACATTTCACAGCTTGCATCTACATCCGCCAGGGTGCGCTGCAATTGTTTTTACATAAACTGTAGCTTCAAGGGGATAGTTTGCTATAAAAAATGCAGCCAACGCGAGGTTTAAGTTGGTACCAATTGTAAATTTTTATTATAATTACAAAAAATACTAAAATCCGAACAAAAACAGTTTCACTGTAAAAAAATCGCGCCAAGTCCACGTTCATAGGACTATTAAGAAAAAAAAAATTTCTTTTTTCTTTACAAAAAGATATAAAATTAAAAAATTAAAAAATCCAAGTAACCGATATGATTGTATTTGATTTTCGGAAATTAAAAAAAAATTTATTGTAAATTTGAAAATTAAAAAAAAAATTTTGGAACGTACTTGGTGTGCGTTATTGTGTATTTCAATTTTTTTTAAGTCCTGGTGAATAGATTTTACGAATTTCATTAAAAGTAAAATATTTTGCAACCACGCACACTAAATACGTACCAAATTTTTTTTTTTAATTTTCAAATTTACAATAAAATTTTTTTTAATTTCCGAAAATCAAATACAATCATATCGGTTACTTGAATTTTTTAATTTTTTAATTTTATATCTTTTTGTAAAGAAAAAAGAAATTTTTTTTTTCTTAATAGTCCTATGAACGTGGACTTGGCGCGATTTTTTTACAGTGAAACTGTTTTTGTTCGGATTTAGGTTACCTGATGAAGTCAGAATTATGCTGATGAAACGTTAAAAATTTGGTCTACTACATCCTGATTTTGGTTCTTTGAAATTTTGTAATACTTAGACCTGAAATGATGAATATGAGATCTAAAATTTTAAAAATTTTAAACTCAATTGTTTCTTAGAAAAAACTTCAACTTCTTGGGCGAAGTATTAAAGTTTGGTGAAAATCTTTTTCTTTTAAGTCGATCTGGGGTTGGTCCATTCTTATTTTCCTTGATAGTTTCATTTGAGGGCCTGGAGGAGGGTGCTAGATCAAAATAACTCAGACAATACAATTTTGACTTCAATAAAATGAATTAAAATAATAAAATTTTATTAACCCGTCAGCACTCACGTTATGAGCATTTTGCTCACGCTCGATTTAAAACAATGAAAACTTTTTCTTTTCAAATGGAAAGGGTAGATGAAATTTTTTCTACCTTCGAGGAATTTTACCTATTTTCAAATTATGAACTTTTGAAATGCTTTAATATTATATATATTTTATAAAAAAAATATTTTTCCCATGCGCGTCGGAAATTGTGAGCATTCTTCTCATCACGAGATTATAGGTGTAACAAAAAAAAATTTACTTTCGGTAACGTTCGGGCTAGTTCGTGTATCTTCGTAACTGTATAGCTGCCCGGCCGCATGCAGATTAAACGTGAGCAAATCTCTCATCACGAGAGTAAATATTACCGAAAAGTTCACGTGAGTGCTGACGGGTTAATTAAAATGGGGGGCTCCGCCCCCAACCCTTACCGGGGCTTCGCCCCTGGACCCCCAGAAATTTTTTTTTGTTTTCTTTTTATCGTGGATCTATTCAAATAAAAATATGGGCATCATCGAGTTATTATGTCAGAAGTCATTTTCTCCACACTGATAGAAGGATTTATTTGTATTAAATAATATTTTTTAATATGTAACAAATCATTTATTAGAGACCATTTTTTAATATTAAATAAATATTTCTTAGTATTTAAAATGATTTGTTTGTATTTAATAAATCTGATATTCATTTATTAAATATTAATAAATCTTTTTAAATACTAAGAAATATTTGTTAAGGCCTAACAAATGGCTTCTAATAAATGATTTGTTAAATATTAAAAAATCTTTTTAACTATAAACAAATCCTTCTATCAGTGCAGACTTGTTTTTGCCGGGAGTTATTTTGGCACAGAGTCATTTTGGACAAAAGTTGTTTCAACATAAGTTATTTTGAGTGAGTTGTTTCAACCGGAGTTGTAATAGACCGAGTTGATCATGACGGGCAACGAAACCCTGGAGGGGGTTAAATCTACTAATTGATGATACATGTTGGAATATGTGTCATTATTTAGACGAAAGAATTCAAAATTAATCCGTAGTATCGAATATTGTTTTGAGGAATGGATGTTTATAAGATATTAGATGATATTTAGTTTAGATGATATTTTCTATATGTTTATAGACTTAAAAAAAAATTGTTTATTTTGTGAAAGACATTTTTATGAAACATGTAATTTTTGCCATGTTTATTTTTCTGAAACTATAGTTTATAAAGAACAGAATCATACCTCAGAAATAAGTTTATATAAGTGTAAAGTTCTGGATTTTCCAGCGAATGTTTTTATAATTTATCAGGCGGGTGTCTTTAGGAAATCTATAGATTCCTGGCGCACCCTACTCTTAGATACTCTATAAATTGTTAAAATTATTATTAGGGTAATAGTATATTACACATCTAGGGCAGTAAAATAAGAAATGTCTCAGATCACATGTAATTGTTGTCCGAGGCGAAGCCGAGGTCAATAAACATGTGATCTGAGACTTTCTTATTTACTGCCCGTGGTGTGTATACTATTTTTCTCCTCGACGGAGGCGGAAAGCGGCATTTTCGTTTAGCGCAGCGGGAGGAAAATTGACGCTTTCCGCCCGGAGGTGAGAAAATAAGTATTACTATTATTATTATTATTAAGAATGTAACTGAAAGATCGTAAATTTCTTTATTTATTTAAATAATATACCCATTATCCAATAATACAATTATTACGTTTAATGTTTAGTTTTGTTTGTAAATTGAGTAAAGCCTACACTGAGAAAACGGTTTGTTTGACTCAAATGCACAGATTTATTTGAAATGAATCAAAAATATTTATTTAATGTTAACAAATTTCTTTTATTTAAATCCACAGATTCGGTAGAATCTGGCGCCAAGTTCCGTTCAAATCTGCTGTAAACGGAGCGCCAGACTACCGACTGTGTTTACTGTAAGCAGAACGGTATTTTGAGGTTGCAAAATTTTATTTAATTCTACGGTACTTTTTTTTCCTAAATTGTATATTATAACAGTAATTAATACTTTATTTGACTGTTATTAATTAATTATATTCACTTATAACAATTAATCTAATTGAAATTATTAAATTTAATCAGCACAAACTATAGCAACGCAAAAATTTCGATCCTGACTTTTTTTTCGATGGGCAAAGTGATCTGCCACAGACTAAATAATTCGAGAATGCATAGTAATCCTTCATTAGATGGGAAACTACAGTTAAAAATAGATATTTCACAGCTTGCATCTACACCCGCCAGGGTGCGCTGGAATTATTTTTACATAAACTGTAGTTTCAAGGGGATAGTTTGCTATAAAAAATGCAACCAACGCAAGATTTAATTAAGTTGGTACCAATTGTCAATTTTTATTATAATTACAAAAAATACTAAAATCCGAACAAAACAGTTTCACTGTAAAAAAATCGCGCCAAGTCCACGTTCATAAGACTATTAAGAAAAAAAAATTTGTTTTTTTCTTTAAAAAAATATATAAAATAAAAAAATTAAAAAATCCACACTGATAGAAGGATTTGTTTATAGATAAAAAGATTTGTTAATATTTAACAAATCATTTATTAAAAGCCATTTGTTAGTCCTTAACAAATATTTCTTAGTATTTAAAAAGATTTATTAATATTTAATAAATGAATGTCAGATTTATTAAATACAAAAACATCATTTTAAATACTAAGAAATATTTGTTTAATGCTAAAAAGTGGTCTCTAATAAATGATTTGTTAACTATTAACAAATATTATTTAATACAAATAAATCTTTCTATCAGTGCAAGTAACCGATATGATTGTTTATGATTTTCGGAAATTAAAAAAAATTTTGTTATAAATTTAAAAATTAAGAAAAAAATTTTGGAACGTACTTGGTGTGCGTCATTGTGTATTTAAATTTTTTTAAATTTTGCAACCGCGCACACTAAATACGTTCCAAACTTTTTTTTTAATTTTTAAATTTGTAACAAAATTTTTTTTAATTTCCGAAAATCATAAACAATCATATCGGTTACTTGGATTTTTTAATTTTTTTATTTTATATCTTTTTGTAAAGAAAAAAACAAATTTTTTTTTCTTAATAGTCTTATGAACGTGGACTTGGCGCGATTTTTTTACAGTGAAACTGTTTTTGTTCGGATATATATTACTGTGAATCAAATACTACTTCATTTTGGTTTATTTAATTGAATCGACTCATTTATTTCATTCAAATAAAGATTTGTTAACTATTAACAAATCTCGCTTCAAGTAAATTACGCTTGGTGTCGCTATTTTTGAATGTAAGAGTATTGTTTACATTTGACTTTTTTTGTGACCAACTACTATTTCTTTTATATTTATTTTATTATAATATTAATTTACCTATTGATCTTAATTACAATAAAAAAATTCTTCTAAAAATTTTCACTTATAATTTTTATTTTTTATTAATTTTAACATGTGAAATTTTTTAATTAAAATTTTTTCATAATAATTTTATTGTTATAAAAGTCGAAAAAATTTACAGATGTCTGTTAATTTATAATAATAAAGTTAGTCGACATTTTTTATTTTGCTTAATATGTTAAATTAGAACTAAATAATATTTTTTTTTAATTGAACTTACAGTTTTTCGAATTTTTTACAAATGAAATTAAAAAAAAAATTTTTTTGTTAAATTTTTTCAATAAAAAAAATTCTAAAAATTTTTAGATGTCGGCTAACTTTATTGTCATTGTTAATTTCAGTATAATTAATAATTCCAAAAGAAGTGCCCATTTTACCCCAAACGTTCGATATGACCACTTTTACAACTTTCTTAACCTAAAACTAAAAATCATTGCTTTGAGTATATTCAAACATACCATTTATTTATAGTTAACAAATCTTAATTGGTTGAAATATACGATTGTTAGCACCAAAGAAATATTTGTTAACCCTTCAGCACTCTCGCTATGAGATTTTCTGTCACGCTCATCAATAACTCAAATTTTCTTTCAAATTTCAAATGGAATGACTATGTGATTTTTTTTCTATCTGCCAAAAAATTAATATTATTTCAGATTGCAATATTATTATTTTAATTGTTCTATACTATAAAAAAATAAAATAAATTTTATTAACTCTGTGAGATATTTTCTCATCGCAATAGTAAAGTAGAGGGGTCAGAATTTAAAAAATCGGGTCTGATCGGTACAGTTCGGAGGTTCTCGTAAGATTGCATTTGTGTTTGGATGTATTATTATAAAATATTATTTTTAAATAAGTCAATTTTTATTTGTTTTAAAAAATTTTTCTTGTTTGAGATTTATTAAATTAAAGGGGCTATAAGCATGCGTGCGCTTCCACAAAAGGCGTGAGAGTTTTTCTCATCGCGCGAGTAATGATAGTAAATCGTTTTGCGAGAGTGCTGAAGAGTTAAGGTAGTTGTAGGGTGATAGGCATTTCAACAGAAAATTATGAAATTTTTTTTATTGAAAGATAAATATATTAATAATTCACTACCAAAATTTCAGATCAATTGACCGCACCGTTTTTGAGTAATTAATTTTTGAAATTGCATCTTTTACACGTAGCGGTATAGAGAGATGATAAAGTTAGTATGAAATCTTTGGCCCACTCGAGTGGTATGGAAGATTTCATACTAACTTTACCATCTCTCTATACCTCTACGTGTAAAAGATACAATTTCGAAAATTAATTACTCAAAAACGGTGCGGTCAATTGATCTGAAATTTTGGTAGTGAATTATTAATATATTTATCTTTCAATAAAAAAAATTTCATAATTTTCTGTTGAAATGCCTATCACGCAACAACTACCTTAACTATAAACAAATCTGGATTTCATTCAAATATACTATAACTTTGTCTCAAATAAATAAATTTATTTGTATCAAATAAATATTTCTGGTGATATTTAAATAAGAGATTTATTTATAGTTAACGAGCCTCATTTCATTTAAATGAATTGTTTTCTCAGTGTATTAGGCAACAGCACCCGCGTGCTTCATAGATATCTGGTCGACTAATGACCCAGAAAAGTGTTTACAGTCGACGCTCTCTGTATTGGACCTCTCTGTATTTGACCACATTCTTCCTCTGTATTTGACGATTTTACACAGCTCTTATGGACAAGGACGAGTCAAATACAGAGAATGGTCCTGTACGGGCGAGTCAAATACAGAGAGCGTTGACTGTAGTTGTGAAATTAACTTACGCCTACAACAAAAAATGCAATTTTAGGGGGTCAATTGTGGAAAGGGAATGGGTCAGGTATACGGATGCAAAAGTGATGTTCTTGCAAGTACTGTATATCTAAAACTAAATATACAGTGTAAACTCTATATAACGTTACTCTATATAACGACAAACTCCTTAAAGCGTCAAAATCACTTGTCTTTGGTTGGTTTAGCTTGTCTTTCATACAATGATACACTCTATATAGCATTATACTCACTCTCAATAACGACAACAATTAAGTGACATCATGCATTCCGAACTTTCTAAGAAATTCAGCTAAATTATTAGAAAAATATCTCCTTTATGACCAAGATCCCTCAATATCGCAAGATATGAAAAAAATATCGACGTTCTAATTAACAAATTGTCTAACTCCATTTTAGACAATCTTCCATTTATTCGAAGAAACAATTTGTGAAAATTTTATTATCACTTAAAAAAACCATTTAATATCTAATAAGGTATAATATTTTGGTTTGGATCATTCAAATAATTTATAATTGGACTATTGCTACATTAAAATGTTAAAAAATTACCCTCTACAAAATAAGGAGTTAGACCAATTGCTAATTAGATCGTCGATATGTAAAAAAATATAACAAAATTATTGGTGCAGCAAAAGACGTTAGATAAAAATAACAGAATATACGCTATAAGGCTGTTAATAAATAAATAAAATTGCTTTCTATGCACATAACTACAATAAAAATATGGTCTAATGTAAACTTTTTTTTTTCTAATTCTAATTTTTCTTCTCTCTGTTTAACGTCATAAAATTCACGGTCCCTTCAGTGTCGTTATATAGAGTTTACACTGTACTTCTAATCGAGGAACTAAAAAGTGTTAGATAGTTAATGGAAAAATTTATAATTGATAGAAAAATTGAAGAAAATCAATTGAAAAAATGGCGTAATTGAGTGAAAAATTCAATTTTTTGACTTTACCTATCTCTAATAATGTGCCATATCGATTCTATCACATTTTCTTCACTTTATGTAGTAACTTAGCTGTCACGAGTAATGTATTCTTCGGTAGTATAGTGGTTAGTATCCCCGCCTGTCACGCGGGAGACCGGGGTTCGATTCCCCGCCGAAGAGATTTATTTTTTCTTTTTTTTATTTATATATTCAAAAATTGAAAACAAAAAATTTTTTTCGAAAAAAAAATTTTTTTTGAAAAAAAATTTTTTAACTTCCCGAAAAAATTTACTATTTTTCTGCCCTATTTTATAGTTATTTATTGCAAATTTACGCATTATTTATCAAAAGTTAAAAAAACTCTATATTTAAATTTATTTTCACTTTTTTGATGGAAAAATGGCATAAATCTTTGTCAAATAAAATATATCTAGAGCTATCCTCAAATAAATTAAAACAATAATTTATCAAGTCATTTTTAATCTGACTTAGTAAGTTTTATCTCACTATTTAACTATTTAACTATAAATTAAATTTAGAAGCAATATATTTAATTTAATAAGAATGTAACAACCCATATATATTGATTCAACAATAACAATGAATTAATACTAACTGATCAAAATCAATAAAATATTTACTGTTAATAATTTGTGCAAACGTGTATACATGTGAAGTAATGATAAAGATGATCGGGAAAAGGAAATAAGGTCACGCCAGGAAAGTGAGTAATGATTGTAGTTTATCAGCGAGAAGTAACTAGCGGTGTTCGTGTAATGGGAGCATTCATCAACGCGCAATCTCCTCTATTGCCCCGCTATTCTACTCGTTTCACGATACGAGACAAGCTAAGTGAGATAGAGAAAATAGAATGAAATAGAAGTAGAATGACTATAGTCTCGTGACGATTTGCAGCACGTTGTTCGCTGCCACGCGAAACGTTTGTAAAATGATTATCCTTTTACGGTTTATATTTTATCTAATAAGTTCGCAGGAAGTCTTTCCACTATTGTAAAAAAAAAAAAAAAAAAAAAAAACAGCCTTATAGTATAAATGTCTTGTATTGATAAATCTTACAATCCTTTTCTTGTCTATAAATATAAAAGAGGATGTTTGTATACATGACATCGATAAACTCAGAAACTATTTGACCGATCATTATGAAAATTGGTATGTATATGTATTTTTTCCACGGAGAAGGTTTATATGCTATGCCCATTGATGTAACTCGCCACTAGGTGGCGCTGTAAAGTACCGATTTTCGTATCGTTCAACCGATTGTCATGAAAATTAGTATGCAGATGTATTTTTTCATGGAGAAAACGATTATGCTATCCCTATTGACGCAAATCGCCACCAGGTGGCACTGCAATGTATAGACTAAAAAATAAAATCTATTCAAAAAGCAAATCAACTAACTTCACATCTGTCATCTGTCAACAAACATAAAATAATCACACGAATAAATAATATCAGTAATGTGAACTACTTGATGATGTTGAGGGGAGTATTCGGATCTGTTTATTCTAAAATTTCATTCAGATCATGCAGAATATAAGTTAATTTAATTACAAGTTCGTAATCAGAATTAACAATTTAAAAAAAATTATCTCTTCTTTGTTTTTATTGATAAAATTTTCAGATTATTCACATTTACAACGCTCGAGCCTTGCTTCGTACATTTACCGCTGATATTAAGATAAGTCCGATATGCTTATATATAAATAACAAAGTAGGTGTTGTATTAATCGACATGTACATCAACGTAGGTGAGAATTTCCTCTCGCAAGAGAAAAGAATGGAAGAGAATGAAAATGAAGATGAAGACTAAAGTGAGCTTTAGCTAAAGCTTATTTTTGTTTCATTCAAATTTTATAGCTCATAGTTTGATAAATTTGCGACATATGTTATAAAAAGCCTCAGCTGTGTTTACACTTTTTCAATATAATTTTTACTATTTCGAGACTTGCACAAAATAATTAATAAACCGAAGGCTGGCAATGGCCTGGTCGGCTCGGTGCTTGCTTTTCGAAAGAGTGGGACCCGGGTTCGATCCCAGCACGCACCAATATTTTTCAGTGATTATAATTAAAGATATGTGCGTTAAGTTACGTTGCCAGCCTCTGGAAGTGACAGAGATAGCCGGGCGGCACACGTCCGACTTGTGCGATCACACATTTAAGCAACAATTTGAATGGGTGACCAGTTGGCTAGCGCGAGGGATCTCTGCACACTAGGAGAGGGGCCTAATGCTCCAGTGGTCGATAAAGAAGAGTTTCTTATCAATCACTGTAGACTTAGCCCAGCTCCAACTGGACTATCATGGGTTTTCTCTGTGGTTTCCCCATGATTCTGTTCCAACAGCCTGAGAAGGTGAGGTTCAGGGTGAATACGGTACAGAAAGCACAAGTCTGTCCACAGCCGCAAAAATTAAAAGCAGAAATGAAGTGTCGGGTGGGACTTGCTGAGGTCCAATATGAGAAATAGAAAAAGCGTAGAGCTAGGAGAAAAAGAGGAATCAGCCTTGTAAAAACCGAGAGGTGTACAAGTAAAGAATAATAATAATAATTAATAAACCGTAAAATCAACCAAAAAATAATTATATTTTAAGTTCTGTTTTTTTTATTAAAGTTTAATAATAAATCTAGCCTTTTTTATGTAAGGGTTGTAATGATTTGAATTAGATGTGAAGATTCTTGTATTGTAATCGATCGATTCAAATCCTGACATTTCAATTAAAGAATTAAAACGGAACAAATTTATTGCTCACCCTTAATTATCCTTAAATTAAACACCGTTTAAGATACACTTAATTAGTTTATCACTCGCCACCAGATGGCGAGTAGTCGCTAAAACTTTTCGCTGGCAGTGACTTCTTCCGGGGAGAATATAAGTCGCCTTGTGCCTGGGGATATAAAAGACAGAAAATATACGCAATACGTCACTTTATTAGTCATATATAAAAAATAAAGCTTTTATATGCACTTAATCGTGAAATTACACTCGTAATATACTCAAAGGCTAATTCTTTTCTTTATTATCGGGCGTATATGCATTATACGCATAGAAAAAGAGAAGGAATAGTTTGGTTAGCGTTGGACGGTTTCTTAGGATAGAATATCGCGGCGTCAAGTCATGGCACGCAACCATCGGCACTACCATAATCACACAACAAGTTACAACAGTAACAACAAGAATAACAACAAAAACACAACATCAGACATGTATTATTACCCGGCTTTTCGCAGTCCTCGCCCCCTGTAATTATGATTTTATTTTTATGGACATAAATTATACAGTAAAGTCTCGCCGTGTCATTACAGGGCATTGTAATTCAAGGCTGTGTATATAATGGTAACCTCGGCTGTCTTTTATGTATGTAAACTCACACACACAAAACATATATTCTTTCTTCTTTCCTTTTTTCACTGATACGAGCATATAATTCCAACCACTCACCTGCCGCAGGTTAACACTTTGTCTCTTCTTCATTCTAGATTTTTTATCTTCTGTTTTATACAAGCTCATCGTCATATACATTTATTTAACCTCCTTTATCAGATTCTTCACTCTCGATTCCTTAAATTGAGTCTTGTCAGACGTTTATGTACATATATACGCATGAAAGTATCCTATGGATGTATAAATTACACCATATATGTATGTATACTACCGCAATATCGTTTTATTATTCTTATGCGTGATTACCAATGTTACTTGTTTGCTTTTAACTAATGAGGACTGCACGTCGTTAGTGCAAGTTATGTGTTAGTTAGGTGCTATTAATGAGCCAACGGTAACTGATTAACATTATACTCTGACGTTTGAAGTATATTGAGCAATTCTGGGATAATAATAATGATAATAATAATTTTAACGATAATTTTTTATTATTAATATTATTATTATTTAATTATTAAAAGAATAAGAATAATTTTGTTTCCAGGATATTCATATGGTAAAATCAATTTCTTTAGTGAAATTTAGTGTCATTGTAAAGGTCTTGACTTGAATTTTTGTCTTTTCAAGGTTTTCTATCATTCTCACTGATAGTTAATTTTTTATGATAAGGATTTAGGCTGCATTCGAAAATGCTCTATCTTTAGATACATAATTAAGAAATTATCTTGTTTCTCGTGAACTATTGACATTTTTAAAGATATAAGCTCACCCCGACATTACATTCATCGAGACCTTTCATTTGAGTACCCACATCAATTTTTCATATATTTTATATATTTATATATATATATGAATATATTAAAAATATATCAAAAATAGATGTGGGTACTCAAATGAAAGCTCTTGATTGTAACATCGGAATGAGCTTGTATCTTTAAAAACGTCAATATTTAATGAACCAAGAAAATATTTTTCTTCCTAATTATTTTCTTGGGCGAAAAAAAAATTTTTTTTTGACACAAGAAATTTCACTTATCCCAACAAAATTAATTCCCTTGTTTGAAGAAATACGTATCTTGATCCAAGACAATTTATTTAAACCAAGAAAATTTTCTTGTTTTGAGAAAATTTCTCTCTTGCTCCAAAAAATTAAGTTCTTGACAGAAGTAAATTTTCTTGTCTTGAGAAAATTTTTCTCTTGCTCCAAAAAATTAAATATCTCGATAATAAATTTTCATTAATATTTTTATTGACGAACATGTCAAATGGGAAGATCAAATAATATTGAATCATTTTTTTTCATTCAATATGTATAATTGCGTTCTAAAATAATCTAAAATGGATATCAAATATTCAAGAGAAAAGTTTTCTTAAGGTGAGAAAATTTTTTTTCTCAGCTGAAGTAGGTGGCGCTGCTTCCCTCTAAAGTATCTAAAAATCTTGATCAAATATAAAAATTTATTGTATCAAGTACTTATGATAATTTGAATTAAGAAAAATTACTTCCACCAAGAATAGAATTTCAAGAAAAATTTTTACTTCGGCCAAGACAACTTCGGTCTTCCTTCGGGTACCCGAAAATTTACTTGAGCCAAGAATTTTATTCTCCAGTCTAGAAATCTATTTTTCTGTGTATAAGTTCACCCCGACAATACACTCATCGAAACCTTTTATTTGAGTACCCACATCAATTTTTCATATATTTCATGTATATATATATATATGTATATATGAAAAATGTATCAAAAAATGCATGTGGGTATTCAAATGAAAGCTCTTGATGAGTGTAACATCTGAATGAGCTTATATCTTTAAAAAAGTCAATAGTTAAGAAAGTACAGTGCAGTTTAACAAATGTCTTGAGAACTATTGACATTTTTAAAGATATAAGTTCACCCCGACAATACACTCATCGAAACCTTTCATTTGAGTATCCACATCAATTTTTCATATATTTCATATATTTATATATATGTATATATGAAAAATATATCAAAAAATGCATGTGGGTACTCAAATGAAAGCTCTTGATGAGCATAACATCAAGATGAGTTTATATCTTAAAAAATGTCAATATTTAAGAAAGTACAGTGCAATTTAACAAATGTCATTATTTAATAACGGAAAATTTTATTTATTCATATTTCACAAGTCACGGCAGTCAAAAAGTGACTCAACAATAATAATAATAATAATAATAATAATAATAATAATAATAATAATAATAATAATAATAATGAAATGGATTCCTATGATTATATATATATATATGTATGTATGACTGTATATATATACAGTCATTTCAGGTGAGTAAGTATAGGTAAAAGAGATTAAAAAAAGATAAAAGACAAAGAGGGTGGAACTGGATTGGTTTTTGTTGATGGACAAGAGATGAGAAGCAACACGTATGCCGGTAGCTGGTATTACTTGATGTTACGATGACCGCATGAAGAGCGACCAGAGAGCGAGGCCAAAGCTGTCAGCCTGCCGCCGCGCTGTCAGTCTCCTGTCTGGTTGCTGTCCGTACTGTCTGTCATTCACTCACTAGCTCTTGTTGGCTCTCTTCTATAACTCATATATAAATATATATCACACGAACACACATACATGTATATAGAAAGTATAGCCGTGCATGTTCATCCGTTGATGACTCGTTTTACTTGACGGTATGTCGATCTCTTTTTTGTATATCAGTATGAAAAAAAGACTTGTTAACATGAAAGGTACGTTATAAATGGGAAAATTTTATATTTTATTTCTGTTAGTCATAAGCTTTTTCAATTTTTAATTAATTGGTTTTAAAGAAACTAAATGTTGAAAGACAAGTTAATTTAATGTAGTTACATTTATAACTGATTTGTGGGATAATATTTAATCAATGATTGCTTAAAAAAGTTGTTTCTTTAAATTACTATTATTATTAACTTGTTTTATAATCATTTATTGGATTGATATTATTTTCAGTTATATGAGAATTCATTTTTATGTGATTTTTATTTTTTTACACAAAAAAATAAAATATTTGATTGAAGTAAGATGCCAAAGATATAAGATATTTTGATATAGCCAAATAAATATTTATTTCTGGTAAATATATAATATATTTGAGCGATTTAATTGCGTTAAATAAATAGTTTATTTATGGTAAAGATATGGTTTATTTGTGGTAAATAAATCATAGTTGACGAAAATAATGAACTTTTATAATTTATTTAATCAATTTTCAAAAATTATAATGGCTTTAAAATGAAAAAAAAAAAATTATTTTCCATTCTTTTAGTTGAATAATGAAATATTTTTCGCGTCTTCTATTAAATGAAAGTGTTAATTATAGGTTAAGAATAATTTAGATTTGTTTTCGTAAAATATAATCCACAGATTCGGTAGAATCTGGCGCCAAGTTCCGTTCAAATCTGCTGTAAACGGAGCGCCAGACTACCGACTATGTTTACTGTAAGCAGAACGGTATTTTGAGGTTGCAAAATTTTATTTAATTCTATGGTACTTTTTTTTCCTAAATTGTATATTATAACAGTAATTCATACTTTATTTGACTGTTATTAATTAATTATATTTACTTATAACAATTAATCTAATTGAAATTATTAAATTTAATCAGCACAAACTATAGCAACGCAAAAATTTCGATCCTGACTTTTTTTCGATGGGCAAAGTGATCTGCCACAGACTAAATAATTCGAGAATGCATAGTAATCCTTCATTAGATGGGAAACTACAGTTAAAAAAAGATATTTCACAGCTTGCATCTACACCCGCCAAGGTGCGCTGGAATTATTTTTACATAAACTGTAGTTTCAAGGGGATAGTTTGCTATAAAAAATGCAACCAACGCAAGATTTAATTAAGTTGGTACCAATTGTAAATTTTTATTATAATTACAAAAAATACTAAAATCCGAACAAAAACAGTTTCACTGTAAAAAAATCGCGCTAAGTCCATGTTCATAAGACTATTAAGAAAAAAAAATTTGTTTTTTTCTTTACAAAAATATATAAAATAAAAAAATAAAAAAATCCAAGTAACCGATATGATCGTTTATGATTTTCGGAAATTAAAAAAAATTGTGTTATAAATTTAAAAATTAATGAAAAAATTTAATTGAACTGAAAAATTTAACAAAAAATCGAATTTTATGACTGGTAAAAAATTGAAAACCCAGTTTTTTGAAATCAAAGCAGTAAGTTAATTGTATTATTAACTCCTATTTGAGTTCTTTTAAGGATGTCTTACTCTACGTTATTCATATTTCTAATTTTGAATTAGAGACTCAACATGTGATTTCAATTATCGTCAACTTATGTAACCAATTATTCGCCGAATACCATCTCTGTACTTTTTCTTGTAGGTACCTGAATGCCGGAATGCCGAAGAATTAGTGAGGGGCAAGTTTGGCTTGTCTAACTTAGGCAAGCCTAATTTGCGCCTTCTTAAATCCACGTTAGGCAAAATGAAGATTGGCATGTAATTTGGGACATCTATGGCAAGTCGAACTTCGGCGAACCTTTGGAATGCCTGACTAGCTGGAAGTAACGATAACCAAAGATTTGCCGAAGTTTGGCTTGCTATAAATGTCCCTAATTACCTTTAAGTTTGGTAAACCGAACTTTCGTAAGCCTTTGGATTTTATAATTTCCTGCAAGTTAGGTATTCCAAACATTCGCCAAACTTCGTCTTACCATAGATGGCCCCAATTACTTTTAAGTTTGGCAAACCGAACTTCCGTAGACCTTTGGATTTTATAATTTCCTGCAAGTTAGGCATTCCAAACGTTTGACGAACTTCGGCGTTTCTTGCCAAAGTACTCTAAAACGGAGTGGGAGAAGATATTTGGCTTTAAGTCTTTCCAAGGTTAAGCCTTTTAGTTCTATACATATAAAAGTGTGTATTTATGAGAGTATTTGTGTATTGTACATATAAACATGGTGTCTCATGTACCCGACTAGAAATTTCAGTGAGGCATATGCCGAAGAATCAATTCGGGGCAAGTTTGGCTTGCTTAACTTAGGCTTGCCTAGGTTGTACCTTATAAAAACCAAGGTAGGCAGAACGAAATGTTTGGCTTGCCATATTTGAACGTAACTAGGAAAGTTTCATGGATTCCTTAAGTCTGATATATCATGGGAACGCCGAACTGGTTTCAAGTAACGATAACCTGAGTTTTGCTAGTTTGGAGCGAACTTGGCTTTCCGAACTTACGCTAGCCCAATTCGAATCTTATTTGTTTTAAATTAGGCAAGCCGAACATTGATTGTGCTTATAAGTATTTTGAAGTAAGAGTTCGCTCATCATCGGCGTAGCGTCGCGGTATGGTATAGGGCCCTCGTGCGTCGGGTACCGTGTTCGAGTCTCGCGTTCGACATGTACGATTTTTAATAATTAATAATTACTAATTATAATTACTATTAAGGTGAGTGTGAAGTAAAGTTAAGTGTTATGTGTGATTAGTGTATCTAACTCCTCCATCATCTCCTTCCCCGTTGACTTATCAAATCTACCAATCAAAAAAACCTTTTCAGATTAAAAAACGCTCCAAAAAACAAAACAAAATTACAGAAAAAATAAAATTAAATAATAAAAATAATATTAAATAAAAGCAACAAAGAATTTGTTTTTTTTTTTATTCATGAAATATTTAAAAAATTTAGTCCTAAATTTAATATTTATACTTAAAATAGTAAAAGAAGATAAAAAAATAAGCATTTGTTATTATTAATTTTCGCTTGATAATAAAAAAGCTAAAAATCAAGAAAGAATTTGATTTGGATTCTTCGTTGCGAATTTGGTTTCCAAACTGCAATCTAATCAGGAAGCCAAGTTAAGCTGAGCCTCGCAACTGCGTTACATCCCAAACTTCGGCCTGGTTTGGATGCCTCACTTACTGCAAGTTTGGAATTCGGCATGCCTTACTTGCGCCAAATCACTGCCTCACTGAAATTTCTAGTCGGGTAGGTTTAAAATTTTTAAGTGCAAGAAAAGGAATTAATTATATTATTAATTAATATTTATTTAAAACTAATTAACAGCTTTATAATAAAATTTATAATAATTTTTTAAAACCGTTAAAAAAAATTAAATTTTGAATAAAACATGAAATATAAATTTTCAAAAATTAAGAAATCACATCGAGATAATTTGATATCGACGGTCTAATTAGCAATTGGTCTAACTCCTTATTTTTTAGAGGGTGATTTTTTTTAAATTTTGACGCAGTTATAGTTCGCTTATAAAATATTTGAATGATCCTAATTAAAATATTATACCTCTATTAAATATTAAATGCTTTATTAAAGTGATAATAAATTTCGGACTAATTGTATTTTCGTACAAATGGAAGATTCTTTAAAATGAAGTAAGACAATTTGCTACTTAGAACGTCGATATACGATTATTCGCAATGATCACAGACATATTCGTGAGAATAATCTTCGTCATTACCGACGCAAAAATCATAAGACCATTTTTTATTGCAATTTTTACACTGAATCCATGACTGTGGATTCGAAGTAAAGTCCAATGCAATAAAGACAATGGATATCATCATTTTTATATTTTAAGCATTTTTTTTCAAATTTTTTGGGTTTGATTTTTGATTTTTTTTTTTTTTTTTTTGTCAAACTGAGGTTCTTTTTTTTTTGTTTCATTTTGATCTTTTTCTTCTTTGAGTTCTTGGTGATCTTTAAATTAAGACTCGTAAAAATCGTGGTTTTCCCCCGACGACTTCTATTGGGAGGAGAATCTCCAGATTTTGATAGTAATGACTTCAGTAAAAAAAAATTTTTTTTTATATGCTTTTTTTGGGAAGTGGGCCATCATGCCCCAGAAAAAAAATTTTTTTTTTTTCGATTTTCTGCAAAATTTCGACTGATTTATTCGAAATAGACGGAAAATAAACAAATTTAATGGTTAGAAACCATAAAAAGAAATAACAAGCTTAAGTGGGCCGCTGTGCCCCACCCTCCCCTACGAAAAAACACTTTTTTCGGTTTTCTATCGTCAACGATAACTCACGAACGAATCAACCAATTTTGACCGGATTGGCTGCGATCGACGTGGTTTTTTGATGTTAAGAGCTGATTAGTTTTTGGAATTGATCGGTAGAGCCGTTTAAAAGTTATTCCAAAAAAACCACTTTCGAAAAAGATTTTCAAAGCTTCAAGTTATCTTTATAAAAAGTTTAAAGGTTTATTATACACAGAAGAAAAGGTTCACTTGAGCCAAGAAAATATTTTTCTTCTTAATTATTTTCTTGAGCGAAAAAAAAAATTTTTTTTGACACAAGAAATTTTACTTATTCCAACATAATTAATCCTCTTGCTTTAAGAAAAACGTATCTTGATCCAAGAAAATTTACTTAAGTCAAAGAAATCTTGTTGTTTTGAGAAAATTCAGCCTCTTGCTCCAAAAAATTTAGTTCTTGATAGAAGTAAATTTTCTTGTCTTGAGAAAATTTCTCTCTTGCTCCAAAAAATTAAATATAAAGATAGAAGTAAATTTTCATTAATATTTTTAATAATTAACATGTCGAATGGGAAGATAAAATAATATTGAATCATTTTTTTCATTCAATATGTATAATTGCACGTAAAATAATATAAAATGGGTATCAAATATTCAAGAGAAAAATTTTCTCAAGGTGAGAAAATTTTTTTCTTAGCTGAAGTAGGTGGCGCTGCTTCTCTAAAGTATCTAAAAATCTTGATCAAATATAAAAATTTATTGTATCAAGTATTTATGATAATTTGATTTAAGAAAAAATGACTCCCACCAAGAATAGAATTTCTTGAAAAATTTTTACTTCGCCCAACACAACTTCGGTCTTCCTTCAGGCACCCGAAAATTTTCTTGAGCCAAGAATTTTGTTCTTGAGTCAAGAAATTTTTCTTTCTGTGTATCAATAAATCATTTTTAATACCATGAATTATTTTTTATATCTATAAAATTATTAAGTGAGCTAATGTATCGCCGCGTATTAAATATAAAGTATTCAACAGTTACGATAGACATTAAAAAGCGTAAAAAAATAATGCTATAAATTTACAGATTGAAATTAATAGGTAACGAAAACGCAAAGATAATAGACGTGATGGAAAATTACAAAAAGGTATTTTTCTATTATACAGGATAGAATAAATTGATGTGAATATTCGTGAGCAAGGATTATGTTTCCATCTGCCACCATCAATGTAAATAAACATCGGTCCATGTGGCGGCGCGTAACGTCGTTATTATATATTGCCAATAAATCGATATCGATAATTAAAATCTGGCTGGGTCGACATGTCGTCCAACTCATTCTCTCTTATAAACCTGTGTAAATTATTTAACGGCTACATATATAAACTGTATAAACTGTTAAAAATATTAAACGTTATTTTCGGTGTAACTGTACGAGTTGCCGATAAATTTTATTTTATTTTATTTTTTGCAATCGAAATCATAAATTCACATTATTTACGCGGAATTTTGTATGTGACAGCGACATGACACCACTATTATACGTAAACATGTATGTCTATATGTATTTACATGTATATATCATACTTAACAGATTTCTCTTTTGAAGTATACACTGGTATTAATGAACGAATGAACATTTTATATGAGTTAAATGATGTAATAAAATACTCAATGTTATTCAAATTAATGTTTTTGACAGGTGACAATAAATTTTATTGCTATTTTATTTTTAAATTAAAACGAAGAAAAATTTAGGACTGGTTTTTATTATTATGTAAACAGTTCTTATGTTATGGTGCTACTGAATTATTTTAATTATTCTCATACATATATATGATATTTCTGATATTTGTGAAATATATATAAAACATATAAAAAATTCATGTGGGTACTCAAATAAAAGGTCTCGATGAGTGTAACATGAGGATGAGCTTATATCATTAGGTGACGAAATACAATGTAATTTCTTAATTATTGACATTTTTTGAGATATAAGCTCATCTTGATGTTATGCTCATCGAAACCTTTCATTTAAGTACCCACATGGCATTTTTTATATATTTTATATATATGGTATTTTGTGAAATATATAAATATAGAAAATATATGAAAAATTGATGTGGGTACTCAAATGAAAGGTCTCAATGAATGTAATCTCGGGGTGAGCTTATATCTTTAAAAATGTCGATCGTTCAAAAGATACAAGGTCATTTCTTAATTATTGACATTTGGTGACAAAATACAATATAATTTCTTAATTATTGACATTTTTTAAGATATAAGCTCATTATGATGTTACACTCATCGAGACCTTTCATTTGAGTACCCACATGATTTTTTTTATATATTTTTTATATATGATATTTCTGATATTTTTGAAATATATAAAATATATGAAAAACTCATGTGGGTACTCAAATGAAAGGTCTCGATGAGTGTAACATCAATAAGAGATCATATTTCTCAATCTATAAATTTTATAAATTATAGATATAAATATAAATTTTAGAATTTAATTTCTTGTCACAACAATCCCAATTTTTTTAAAAATAAATTTTTTATCACAGAGTAAGAAAAACAAACTGATATCAATATGTTACCATGTGTACAATGACCATATACACGGAAAGAACAAGATTATACTATAATTTGAATTAAGAAAAAATGACTTCCACCAAGAATAGAATTTCAAGAAAAATTTTTTAACTTTCCGCTAAGAAAATGGAAAATTTTTTTTTAATAATTTAATTAGAAGTAAAAAAATTATTTAAAAAAAATTGCATGTATAGTTTTTTACATTCTCAATACGTAGAATTTATAAATCATAATAAATTATATTATCACACCCATAAATTGCAGTTGTATACAAATTACATGATGTGAGATTTTAACGTGCAAAATTTTCATGTTTCTACGCGCTTAAAAATAATTGTGATAGTGACAATAATAACAACAGTAATCGAACAATGCACATAAAAGAGAAAAAATAAAAGTTCGCGTGTCACATGAATCCGTTTGAAACAGCAAACACTCTCAATATACCTTTGAAACATGCACACTGTAGAGTGCAGCTTTGCTATTATTTACGATGTCATATACGTATACACGTATATATGACAAAAATAAATCATAGCCTTATTGAAATATCTCATTTCTTTAAATAAAATTTATACGACGTTAAAATATTTTATTTAGGGTCAATTATGTTAAGAAAAAAATAATTCCAGAGAATAAAAAAATGTTCGATCTTAGAATTTAATTCTCAACAGTTTTCTTAGTGTTTCCCCCGACGCGCGCACATTTCGTCCCAGCCCCAAAACGATTTGTAAGTCGGTAGTTCTGGAGGATTTATGAGCCAGGTCCAAGCATCCTCCCCATCTCTAATTCGGATTAACACCGTGGCTCGTATATATCGGCACGTAAACCCTCTACTAGAACCCATAAATCGTTGGTATATATAAGAGCTGTTACTCGAGAAAAGACATGACTTTATTTAGACTCCCCAGTAAATGTAGTATATTTATCATAGTGATACTTTTGATAGTTTCCAATACCTTTTTTTTCAGTAAGTACTGAAATCAAAATTTATCATATTCATTCATTCATAGGGTAACATGTTGAAAATTAAATGAAAAATTTGACGAAATTAATTTTTTTTCTTAGTATATGGAAAGAACAAGATTACACTGGATAACATTCCAAATTATACTCAGTGACATCTGTAGTGAAAAGAAATTCCAGATAGTAGCTAGTACACGGAAAAAAATAAATAGTAAATGCAACATGATGAAATCATGTTGCAGCCACATGATTTGTCATGTTTCGGCAACATGACAATCATGTTGTGGTAGCATAAGAAAAATCATGTGGCAGCAACATGATTTTCATGTAGCCTTAATAGCATAAAATTAAGCTGCAACAACTAAATATTTATGGTTCAAAATAATTATTTATTATTAAGCAACTAGATTTTTCCGGATTTATAATATTGCAGATGCAGTAGCGAACGATGTTTTTTTGTCATGTATGGTATAACAACTATAGCATATGATCGTCATTATCATGCGTGGAATGTAAAAATAAATAGTCACGCTAATTGTGTAACGAACCTTAATCTTTTACCTCTAACTGTACCTTGTCTATCGATAAAAAAAGGCTTGAATTATGTTGCAACAAGACACTAAATTTAAAAATAATAACAATTAATAATAATTTAATTACTTCTATCACAAATCAAAGCTACTGGCAATAAAAATGGTGTATAATTTGAATAAACAAAGATATCGTTCACAAATTGTATAATTCAATAATTTACTCTTATTTTCATTTGCAATATTATAAACCCTAAAAAACCTAGTTACTTTATAATAAAAAATGTTTCTGAAGCATAAATATATAGTTGTTGCAGCTTAATTTCGTGGTATTAAGGCTACATAAAAATCATGTTGCTGCTACATGATTTTTCTCATGCTACCACAACATGATTGTCATGTAGCCGAAACATGACAAATCATGTTGCTGCTACATGATTTTTCTCATACTACCGAAGTGTGATTGTCATGTAGCCGAAACATGACAAATCATGTGGCTGCAACATGATTTCATCATGTTCATTTATTTTTTTCCGTGTATAATCCAGATTATATACTGAGTGATATCTGGATTATACTCATTGTAATCTTCCATTTCCCCCAGTAAAATTTCAGATTATACCACGTAAGATTCCACTGGATATATTCTGAGATTGTATCCTATAGAATTTGAATTATACGCTGTAGAATCTTGGATAATACCTAGAGACATCTGCGCCATTTTCTTTCTGAATTATAGTAGTTACTATCTGAAATTTTTTTTCAATACAGATGTCACTGAGTACAATCTGAAATTTTATTCAGTTTAATCTTGTTCTTCTCGTGTATATGGTAATTGTTCACATAGTAACATATTGATATTAATTTATTTTTCTTACGCTGTGATAAAAAAATTATTTAAAAAAAAAATGGGATTGTTGTGACAAGAAAAAAATTTTAGAATTTATATTTATATCTATCATTTATAAAATTTATATATTGAGAGATATAATCTCTTCTTAATGTCACACTCATTGAGACCTTTCATTTGAGTACCCACATCAATTTTTCATATATTTTATATATTTATATATTTCACAAATACCATATATATATAAGATATATAAAAAATGCCATGTGGGTACTCAAATGAAAGGTCTCGATGAGCATAACATCAAGATGAGCTTATATCTTAAAAAATGTCAATAATTAAGAAATTACATTGTATTTTGTCGCCTAATGATATTTTTAATGATATAAGATCATCCTAATGTTACACTCATCGAGATCTTTTATTTGAGTACCCACATCAATTTTTCATATATTTTATATATTTATATATTTCACAAATACCATATATATATAAGATATATAAAAAATGCCATGTGGGTACTCAAATGAAAGGTCTCGATGAGCATAACATCAAGATGAGCTTATATCTTAAAAAATGTCAATAATTAAGAAATTACATTGTAGTTTCTTATTTACAACTTTTAAAAAACAATTTTCCAGCATAATTTATTCTGAAATTAGCGCCCTCAACACAAGCCCTGTATTCAGTATCGAAACAATCGATCAACGTTACCTATATTATTTTCTGTTAGGGTGGTATTTGTATGTATACATAGAAGATAAATTACTTGAAGATCTGTCGGCCTACTCCCGAAGAAAAGACACACGATCTGACCGTGTAACCAAGATATACGAGCACTATTCTCCTGCGAAAAAAAAAGTGTTAAGGAATTATGCTCGAGCGAGTAAATGAGATGTGTCTTCACTGAGACATATATCACCGGGGGGCACCATCCATTTCGACCAGCGTAGAAATAAATACGATCTTCTTGAGGCTCTCGACTGCTCTTATATTCTTTAGTCTTGCGCAAAGAACCAAGAGCTAAAGTATAAGGTGTTAGAACGGAGAAAAGCTAGCAAAAGCAGAAGTAAAAGCAGAGAAGTATAGTGGCTGGAAGAAAAGCTTTCGTGAAAAAAGAGCTAGTGCAAAAGTGCTCGAGAGCGGTATACAGTAGCTTGTACCACCGGAGTAAGTGAGATAGAGCGATAAGAGGACAGGGTAAAATCGTCTACTGGCGACTTGCATCCCGCAGCACATCTTTCTCCCCAACACTCGAGGGATTCGCAAACCATTTCTCTTGACTGGTATACGCGCGTGGCGTCGGCTTCTTCTCCGTCTTCTTCTTTTGCTTTTTCGTGGTATATACTATCCCTACAGCCAGCAAATAAATTGATCCATTACTCAACCGAGCAGTCATCCTGTTCAGCTTCTTCCTTCCTTCCTTCCGCGTACTTTTACTTAAAACCTTTGACACCCTCAGCGGAAAAAAAATTTCCCTCATTGTCACGATACATATAGCGCCAACAAATTTTATCATTCTTTTCTTCTTTTAACAATTGCACGCCTCATAGCGCGAAGCGCTCGAGGTAGTGCTTTACTCCCGACACGTCAAGGTCAAGCAATTTTGTGGTCTTCAAATGCCTCTATCACAACCATATTGCGCTAATACAATAATATGAGTACACAGAAAGAAAAATTTCTTGACTGGAGAACAAAATTCTTGGCTCAAGAAAATTTTTGGGTGCCTGAAGGAAGACCGAAGTTGTGTTGGCCGAAGTAAAACTTTTTCTTTAAATTCTATTCTTGGTGGAAGTCATTTTTTCTTAATTCAAATTATCATAAATACTTGATACAATAAATTTTTATATTTGATCAAGATTTTCAGATACTTTAGGGAACGACGTTACGCGCCGCCACATGTACCGATGTTTATTTACATTGATGGTGGCAGATGGAAACATAATCCTTGCTCACGAATATTCACATCAATTTATTCTATCCTGTATAATAGAAAAATACCTTTTTGTAATTTTCCATCACGTCTATTATCTTTGCGTTTTCGTTACCTATTAATTTCAATCTGTAAATTTATAGCATTATTTTTTTACGCTTTTTAATGTCTATCGTAACTGTTGAATACTTTATATTTAATACGCGGCGATACATTAGCTCACTTAATAATTTTATAGATATAAAAAATAATTCATGGTATTAAAAATGATTTATTGATACACAGAAAGAAAAATTTCTTGACTCAAGAACAAAATTCTTGGTTCAAGAAAATTTTCGGGTGCCTGAAGGAAGACCGAAGTTGTGTTGGGCGAAGTAAAAATTTTTCAAGAAATTCTATTCTTGGTGGAAGTTATTTTTTCTTAATTCAAATTATCATAAATACTTGATACAATAAATTTTTATATTTGATCAAGATTTTTAGATACTTTAGGGAAGCAGCGCCACCTACTTAAGAAAAAAATTTTCTCACCTTGAGAAAATTTTTCTCTTGAATATTTGATACCCATTTTATATTATTTTAGCGTGCAATTATACATATTGAATGAAAAAAAAAAGATGAAATATTATTTGATCTTCCCACTTGACATGTTAATCAATAAAAATATTAATGAAAATTTACTTCTATCTTTATATTTAATTTTTTGGAGCAAGAGAGAAATTTTCTTAAGACAAGAAAATTTACTTCTATCAAAAACTAAATTTTTTGGAGCAAGAGGCTGAATTTTCTCAAAACAAGATTTTCTTGACTTAAATAAATTTTCTTGGATCAAGATACGTATTTCTTAAAGCAAGAGAATTAATTTTGTTGAAATAAGTAAAATTTCTTGTGTCAAAAAAAATTTTTTTTTTCGCTCAAGAAAATAATTAAGAAGAAAAATATTTTCTTGGCTCAAGTGAACCTTTTTTTCTGTGTATGAGTAGATGTACATCGAAAAAACACTTTAATTAATCCATTTTATGAGGTAAAAGCCCCCATTATTGACACTATAAGAGTGATCATGAATATTTAAATTTTTTTATCGTGTTTCAAATCAATATTGTCAACTTTTTTTCTATAGATAGATAGATAGATAAAAAATTTATTTGGCTCTGGAGCCTAAGCTCCCTCAAAGCCATCAATATTTAAATTACATTGGTTTACATAGGTTACAAGATTACTTAACTAATTAAAGTTTTACAATTAGATTTAATTTCAAATGTTATAAAATCCAAATAGATTTTTTAATACAAACAAATAACTTAATTTAAAGTCATAATAATTCTACAAGAAAAAATATTTAAATAAGATCAAAAAAAAAGATTGCAATTGTTAATTGTCATGTTCAAAAAAGTGATTGAAGCAATCATTTTTAAATTCAACTAAATTATCTACAGCCACAGTCTCAGCTGGAAGTGCATTCTAGATACGTATGCCATGAATTAAGAATGAATTATCATACATGACACAATTAGCCTGCGGTATACGAAGATAGTCTTGTCGGACATCACCTATAGGACACCTTAATCATTGTTTTTACTTATATAATTTAATTAATTAACTTGAATAGCAATAAATTTAATTATCATTATATCAACCTAAAACCAACAGGTCGAATGTATGTATTATTGACAGCGCGAAAAATTCAAAGAGCCAATTATTGACATACCATTGATCCCATTATCGACAGGTCTTTTATTACAGTTAAATTTATATTAACAATAATCATTTTTACTAACTAATGCAAAACTATCAATAATTTTTATCATTTTAAAATTCGTTTAAGACCTAGCTTTTCTATATTATTTACCAGGTTTTTTTAGCAATTTTTTTTAGTCTCAAATACTTTGATTCTTACACTGATAGAAGAATTTATTTGTATTAAATAATATTTGTTAATAGCTAACAAATCATTTATTAGAGACCATTTTTTAATATTAAATATATATTTCTTAGTATTTAAAATGATTTGTTTGTATTTAATAAATCTGATATCCATTTATTAAATATTAATAAATCTTTTTAAATACTAATAAATATTTGTTAAGGCCTAACAAATGGCTTCTAATAAATGATTTGTTAAATATTAACAAATATTTTTAACTATAAACAAATCCTTCTATCAGTGTATAAAATAACATGACAGTTTGTAAACATTAATACGTTGATATGTATGTTGAGGGAGTTGGTTACCTTACATTATGGCTTATGTCGTCAGTTGACGCAAGTTAATTTTTGTATCCCCATCATTGACATCCGCTATTTTAAAATTAATTTTAATTCGATAAAGTATAAATAAATGATTATATGGTTATTTAGATATATAAATAATCTAAAATAATTTTAAACAGTGCAATTACATAAAAAAAATATTGAGAAATCTGGATTTGAAAATAAGGTCTTTCTTAACAATATTGTTAAGAAATTACAAACGTATAAGCAGTTTCGGCCTACTTGAAAAAATGAAATTTTTTTGCGATAAATAGTTTATACCTTGGAATTAAATTTTACTATTTTTAAATTTTAAAAATATCTAAAATTGCCATGAAATATTAAGAATTATGATTATTAACAGATTTTAAAGATATATGGGTAATTCTCTATAAGGACGTCTTAAATTTGTACAAAATTGTCCGACCAAATTATTTTTGATTTTATTAGAAAAAAAAATTAACAAAGACTACAAAACTATCAGCTTAATCATAATAAATAAACAGCCAATTTAATTTAATTTTTTTTCGATATTTGTGAATCTATTGCCATATAACATGACAGGGGACTGTTTGCCAAAGGACTGTTTTTTTTTTATCAAATTGAGAAAAATTAAACAAACTATTTCAATGCATTTATCTTTTCAAGTTCTCAATGAATGTTTACATTAATTAGAATAATATTAAGACTTATGGATCCAATTTTATAAATAAATTATAAATGAAAATAGTTGCCAGGGGACTGAGTTTCTCGCGGCCCAGACACATTTTTCCAGCACAAACGGTGTTTTGACACTAAATAAAATGGCGATAAAGCGCTAACAGCCCTATGGTTATTAACTCAAGGCTAGTTAGGTCCTTATAAACCTTACAGAACATAAAATAGCCCGCTGGATTTTTTTTGGCTTTGAACTTCTGGCAAGGGACTGTTCTTAAAACGCCTGGGACAAACTTTGGTTTAATAAATTTAATGAAACAAATTAATTTTTGGTCATTTTTATCGAAGAAGATTGTTAGTTAACTAATTAAGTTTATAAACATTATGGACAAAATTATATATTATGTACGAATAACTTAAAATTTAATCTTAAAGTTTCAATTTTGGGAAAGGGACAGCCCAGGGAACTGTTATTTCGGTGGTTTACGAATTTATAGCAAAAAAACCAAAATTTATTTCATTATAATTTTCAATGCTCCAAATATAAATGTTTTTTTACTTTCATAATAAATTTTTTTAGTAACAAAATAACAATTTTTCTAATAAAAAAATCCCCGGGACAGCAAAAAAACATCCTTACAGAGAATCACCTTTATATGACGTGAAAATTGTTTGCAGAATCAAAAGCACGTATTAAACGTAATCACTTGCTTTCAAACTCACTTTTTGAGCTTATTCCTTGAAAAAAAATTAGGAAAACGGTTGACCCTAAAGGCCATCCCTGTAACTTCCCGCTACCTGGCCGCTTTTTTGAGCTCTTCGAGCTCAAAAGTACAATCTGTGTGTTGTTTTAAGCTCTCCGAGCTCAAAAAGATACCTTTTCTATGCTTTTGAGCTCTTTGAGCTCAAAAGCCTGATAGAAGTTTCTTAGAACACTATTTTTTGAATGTTCATACCGCAATAACTTTTGAATGAATGAACCGATTTTTACGCGGTTGGCGGCATTCTACGTAGTTTTTAAGCCTTATAAATAATTTATAAGTTTCAATTGGTCAAACAAGAAATTTCGGAGTAACTCTGAAAAAACACTTTTTTCGGTTTTCTTTCGTTCACGATATCTCTCGAACGAATCAACCGATTTTGACCGGATTGGCGGCGATCGACGTGGTTTTTCAAAGTTGAGAGCTGATTAGTTTTTGGAATCGATCGGTTGAGCCGTTTTAAAGTTATCCCAAAAAAACCACTTCAGAAAAAATTTTTTTTCCTACTTTTTTTTAGATTTCTCCAAATTTTTCAAAATCTATCGGTCTGAATCGGTTCAAATTAATAGGAAATCTAAGTTTGGTGAAGCCCTTTCGAATGGCACCAACCGCGAGGAAATCGGTTCAACCGTTCAAAAGTTATAAGAGGTTTACATACTTACACACACACACACATACATACAGACATAGTGACACCCTCGCGGGAATAGTCAGGAAAGCTTCCTAGGACTTCAAAACGTCGAGATCTGATGAAAACTCGATTTTCGAAAAATGGGGTAAAACCAATAACTTCCCGATTTTTGAAAATTTTCAATTTTCTTAGCGGGAAGTTAAAAATCAAACGTTTAAACCCTCTAATCGTGGATGTATCTTAAAAGATGTGTGTCGCAGTTTCAGGTTTAGTAGACCAGACATAGAGACATTTACTTCTGCGCACGTGGTACTAAAGAGATTTTTCAGAATGCTTGTACGTGACTCAAATCTTACTACGCTCAGGGGAAAAGTAGCGACGAATTAAATTCCCGGTGTAAAACAGGAAAAAGATTTTTTACGTTAAATTCTTACGGAAATGTATAGAAATGTATGGGTATCCCTGTGATAGTACCGAAATGCCATCACTACCTACGCCATTAGTGTTTTACTTAAACACGTCTATTGATTTTTGTCCCTTTTTCGTCAGAGAGCACATCCATGTATTTATACGTTCCAAACACAAAGGCACAGGATAAATGTCACCTTTGCCCGCGACATAGAGATGCTGGATGACAGCCGACGCTAGTGAACCGTCACCAAGTAGGAGTGCATTGTAATTTGACTTGATTTACGATCCATCGTATACGGGCTCTTTTTAATAAATTATGATGCAATTTCTCTTTGTTCTCTAAGAGGGAGTTCCAGAATGACATAATTGTCAGATATAATTTCATTTGCTTCAATCGCAGTGATATGTTAGGAATTAAGTGGAATTATCTATGTCGCGTTGTCAGACGAATTAGTCCTCTAATGCTTAAGTGAGATTATTTCAGTTATAATTACTGGGCAATTTATACGTACATTTATCGTATGTTATCAAAAGAATGTCGCTACACCGAGAAAATTTTATAGTAGAATTTATTATCTAGTTATGGTAAAATCTATTAACTGAATTCAATAGTAGTAAATATTATTTAAATAATTATATAAACCATCTGAATTGTAGTAGTTACCATCCTGATGGTAACTACTACTATTATGATGGTAATCAGTTATAATAGCTTTTATTATTTTAATTAGTTACTAATATTATCAAAATCGTAATTCCTAATATAAACTGATGGTTGCAGTTACCATCAGTAATAATAATAGTTACTATCTAAGCTAGTAAAAAATATTAAAAAAATTAAAAATCTGTGTTAGCGTGGATGCATTTCTTAATTAACTAAAAGCAGTTGTAGCGCAGTGTAGTGCACAAAAAATCGGGATTAAATTCAGATTGGATTTATATTAAAATTTTTATTTGTCTACAACAAGTTTCAACGCCAAATTTTTCAAAAAAAAATTTGAAATTTCAAAAAAAAAGTTCATGTCATCCAAAGTAATCAATAACAGCTCTAATATTTGGAAATTTTTATCATATATGGATTTAATTAAACGATTTTGTTATTACTTGTTTTAATATTTTAAAGGAAAAAATATACATAACTAAAATATAGATGCAAATAAAGAATTTAATTAAATAAATTTATATGATTTTTTCTTTTAGAATTTTTACAATCTGAGATAGTTACAGTTACCATCTTCGATTATAGCAGTTATAATTTTTAATAATTACAATTATCATTTTCGATAGTAATCGTTACCATTATTAATAGTAACTATTACAATTGTCAATTAAACCACCTATTAATTTGTGACTACTTAATTTTATTACCATTTCAGATAGTAGGAGTTAATATTTTTGTATAATAAATAGTACAATTAATTTTTTTCGTGTAGTTTTATTATTACACGCCTCATAGCGCGGAGTGCCTGAGATAGTGCTTTACTTTAAGGAGATCCACGAGAAGTAGTCAAATTTTTAAACCTGAAAATTTGTAAATTTAATCTACGTAGCCTAATAATTAATAAAAAAATTTTTAAAAAGTAGGTTTCCGGGATATTTAATAAAATACTTAGATTCGAAAATTGTAATTTTTACATGTGAAATGGAGATTCCACCAGCCGTGTATTGGTTAAGAATTTAATGCAATTAACGATTAAAAAAAATTTTATTTTCATTGAATTTGATTGAAAAAATAGTAAGCTTTCGATTAATACAATAAAAAAGTAGCTTTCCGAACGTATTATGGAGAGATATTTTATGAAAAATCACAAGGAACTTCCGTTCTTTAAAGTCTAGGATTTGACTTGGCAACACCGCTTGCGCAGTTACTCGGCGCATAAGTAACCGCGGTTTTTTAAATGCTAGAAGACCTTAGTCATTTTAGTTAGACAGTAAACATAAATAAATTTTAAGGTTAGGGAACTAACCTCAATTCAATGTTAATAATTATTTAATGAGTAAATTTTTCGGAAGTTTCCTCAAAAATGTTATTAATTAATTTAAAAGTTAATTTTAAGATGCATAACAAAAGTATTTTTACGTATTATTTTTTTATAGACATTTTTTACACTAGGAGGGTACTTGTTTGCAGAATCAAAAAACTCCCGAAAAAATTGATGTATCGAGACCGGGATTTTTTTATAAGTTCTAGAATTCGATGAACTGGTGCCGTGTTTCATATCAGTAGCCTAGTTTACGTAGTTTTTTAACTTCCCGCTAAGAAAATTGAAAATTTTCAAAAATCGGGAAGTTATTGTTTTCACCCCGTTTTTCGAAAATCGAGTTTTCATCAGATCTCGACGTTTTGAGATCCTAGGAAGCTTTCCTGACTATTTCCGCGGTGAGGTCACCGTGTCTGTATGTATATATGTATGTGTGTGTGTGTGTGTAAATCTCTCATAACTTTTGAACGGATCATCAGATTCGATCGAAATAAGCGGCGTTCTGAAGAGTTCCTTTGCCCCTAGAATTCTGATACTAATTTACAGAATTTGAGTCGATCAATTTTGAGAAATCTCAAAAATAAAATTTTCAAAAATTCGTTTTTTTGAAATATCTTTTAAACGGCTGAACCGATAAATTTCAAAAACTAATCAGCTCTTAACCTCAAGAAACAACGTTGATTGCCATCAGCCCGGTCAAAATCGGTTGATTTGTTCGTGAGATATCGTTGTCGAAAAAAATTGAGAAAAATGTTTTTTTCAGAATTTCTATGAAATTTTTAGTCTGACCAGTTTACGCTTAAAGATTTTTCAAAGAAATCAAAAAACTGCTTTGAATGCCGTAAACCGCGAGAAAATCAGTTAATTCATTCCAAAGTTATTGCGCTTTGAAAATTCAAAAAATAGTGTTCTATAGAACTTCCATTAGCCTTTTGAGCTCGAAGAGCCTGTTGAGCACTTAGGTATGGAGGTAGCGGGAAGTTGCAGAGATAGCCTTTAGGGTCAACCGTTTTCCTAATTTTTTAAAATGAATTTTTATTAAAATTTACAATGATACACACGTACAAAACCAAAATAACTTTTCTTATTTCTGTCACGTGAAAATTATGGCACCACTTAATCAAGTTAAAATTAGATCAACCAATCATATTACTAGATTTTTTTAGACTGCGCGCGCATACGACAAGAAAAATGGGCGCCAATAATTAAAAAAAAAAAAATAACAAAATACTCTGTAATAAATTACTTAACTATTTTTTTTTCTTTTAAAAATCAATTATACAATTTATTTTTTGCTTAAAAAATAAATGAGGCATGCACTTTTTGATTTTCTAAAATTTTTGAATATTTTTACACGCTTCAACGTAAAGCTCTATTAGTTTCAATAATATATTATGACGATAATTAATTTAAATTTGTATGTAATTACTAGCAAGAGAAACGAAAAATAATAAAAGAGAATAACTAATGCGTCTCAATTAATTAAATGCCATAAGGCAAATTAATAAATTTGTTCTGTCTCAAACGTGCAACATCGCGACGCAGTGCCCATTTTATAATGTTGCGAGCGGTACATTTTGGCGCATGCAGATTACTCATGGACGTCACTCGGGACGAGCATCAATCTATCAAGTGCCGCTAAAGCATGTCGCGGCGAAAAGACGAATATCTACGTGGATAGGTGACCTGGCGAACGTCCAGTAGCAACACTCAGTTTACGTGATATCTCGGCCAGACGAGGGACTACAGTCAGTGGAAATATATAGGGTACATAGAGCTTCTTTGCAATCCAATTTAAATTGTAAAGTGTAATTTCTTACTACAAAAATTTTCACTATCGAAATCCCAGGGAATGTCAGGCAATTTCATTATCACATAAATAACTCTTGAGATATTTTATATCCAATTAATTCGATACTTTTTATTTTAATTTAACAAACATTTGATTATTTGATAAAACTATTGTTGAAATTTTAAATTATAGTTCACAAAATTTGATACTTCTAATCGAAAATTGTAAAATTTTAGAAAATACAAATTTGCACACCTCATAATGCTTGTTAACTTTTTAATAAGAAATAAATTGTACTGATCACATGTCTTGAAGAATAAAATAAAAAATTGTAATAGATTAATTTTTTAATCTTATGCATAGTCAGGTATAAAATTTGGTCACATCAGAAATTTTTTTACGAAGATTGATTTTGAAATTGAAAAAAAAAAAAAAAACGAAACCAATATATCATATATTTTGGTGACTAGAGTGATTACATGCGGGATGTGTACACACAGATTGATTGATACCCATAACATTTTTAACTTCCCGCTGAGAAAAATTGAAAATTTCTTAAAATTCGGGAAGTTATTCGAGATAGGTAGCGATCTAAAGAGTTGCCATTACATTTCGTAAAAATTTGAATCGATTCGGTTCGCTAGATTTTGAGAAATCTCGAAAATAAAATTTTCCAAAAATCGTTTTTTTTGGAATAACTTCTAAATGGTTCCACCGATCAATTCCAAAAACTAATCCGCTCTTAAACTTTAAAAACCACGTCTATTGCCTCCAGTCTCGTCAAAATCGGTTGATTCTTTCGGGAGTTATCAAAAACGAAAAATTTCGAAAAAAGTGTTTTTGTTTTACATAACTGACATTTCTTTTTCGATCATTTTTGATGAAATAAAATAATTATCAGAACTCAAAAAATTACGTCGATCGCCACCAAGAACGTAAACATCGGTTGATTGGTTCGTGAGTTATCGTTGTCGAAAAAATTCGGAAAAAGTGAATTTTTTTAATTTCTCTAAGATTTTCGGTTCGATCAGTTTGTGTTCGAAAGTATATCGTAGATGCTGAGTAACTACGTTGAATACTACTAACCGGGTGAAAATCGATTCATTCATTCAGAAATTATTGCAGTTTAAAAATTGAAAAAATACTGTTTTATTAAACTTCTATCAGACTTTTGAGCTCGAAGAGCTGAAAAGCTAAGATAACAGCTAACTCTATGAGCTCAGAGAGCTCGAAATAACATATAAATTATATTTTTGAGCTAGAAGAGCTCAAAGACGTCATAAGTCATTTTAAAAGCTTATTTATAGAATTAGCGGGAAGTTGCAGGGATGGCCTCAGGGTCAACCGTTTTCCTAATTTTTAACTTCCCGCTAAGAAAATCGAAGATTTTCAAAAATCGGGAAGTTATTGTTTTGACCCCGTTTTACGAAAATCGAGTTTTCATCGAATCTCAACGTTTCGAGGTCGTAGGAAGCTTCCCTGACTATTCCCGCGGTGGTGCCTGTATGTCTGTGTGTGTGTGTGTGTGTGTGTGTGTGTGTGTGTGTGTGTGTGTGTGTGTGTGTGTGTGTGTGTGTGGATGTATGTAAACCTCTTATAACTTTTGAACGGCTTGACCGATTTGATCGTGGTTGGTGCAATTCGAAAGGGCTTGACCAAACTTAGATTTTGTATATATTTTGGAACGATTCGGACTGGTAGATTTTGAGAAATCACAAAAAAACTACAAAAAAAATTTTTTTCAAAAGTGGTTTTTTTGGAATAACTTTTAAACGGCTTTACCGATCAATTTCAAAAACTAATCAGCTCTTAACATAAAAAAACTACGTCGATCGCCGCCAGTCCCATCAAAATCGGTTGATTCGTTCGGGAGTTATCGTTAACGAAAGAAAACCGAAAAAAGTGTTTTTTTGGAATTACTCCGAAGTTTTCTGCTCTATCAGTATAAACTTAAAATTTTTCCATGAAGCATAAAAAACTGCGTTGAATGCCACCAACCGCGTGAAAATCGGCTCATTCATTCAAAAGTTATTGCGATTTGAAAATTCAAAAAATAGTGTTTTATCAAATTTCCATCAAACTTTTGAGCTCGAAGAGCTCAAAAGCATACAAAAGCTATTTTTTGAGCTTGGAGAACTAAAAATAATACACAAATTGTATTTATGTGCTCGAAGAGCTCTAAAACGTCATAAGTGCAATTTCAAGCGTTTAGGTATAGAATTGGCGGGAAGTTGCAGGGATGGCCTTCAGGGTCAACCGTTTTCCTAATTTTTTTTTCTTGACATTAAGTTTATCCCCATGATTTTGTATGTAATCGCGATAACTTTCGAAAAATTGATGTACCGAGACCGGGCTTGTTTTATTAGTTCTAGAATTCGACAAGCAGGTGCCGTATTTCATATCAGTAGCCTAGTTTACATAGTTTTTTTTTTTTTTTAAATAAATTTTTATTAAAATTCACAATGATACACACGTACAAAAATAAAATAACTTTTCGTATTTCTCTCACGTGAAAACTATGGCGCCACTTAATCAAGTTAAAATTAGATCAACCAATCATATTACTAGATTTTCTTAGATTGCGCGCGCATATGACAAGAAAAATGAGCGCCAATAATTCAAAAACAAATTACAAAATACTCTGTAAGAAATTACTTAATTATTTTCTTTTCTTTTATAAAATCAATTATACAATTTTTTTTTTCAAGAAATTAAGGAGGGTGTCAATTGTTGATTACATCCTTGAATAAGTTATCAGTTTAGTGCATTAAAATAAATTTATTGTAAAATCATAAAATTGAATAGCGCTAATCACAATGACGAGACGGTAACGTTTAACTGGGACTAATTTTATATAAATTACACAATGTAGTCAATAAAATGTTAAAAATTTAAACATCGTCATGGTATATCCATATGGGATTTAATATATGACTACTAGAAGTAGTATAGTCTACGACGTTAACATATAACTTGAACGACGAGATTAATCTGGCGTAAGCGCGTCGCGACGCTCAGCTAATGGCTTGACTGAACCGCGTGCCAGCATCTCAGGCCAACCAGACATCGTGCATTCATCGAGCTACACTAACCATATACTACACAAGTGTAGTGTAGGATAGATGTAAAGTACGACGACGAGGGCTGAGTGATGAAGCAAGTGTGGAGTGAGGCCTATTTTTGTGCACAACCAACAAACAGCCTCGTAGATCTCGTGACACATCGTTAGTATTTTCCCCTATCTCTTCTTCTGAATACTTACGTATATATGTAAAGTGTTTATTTCAACAGAAAAAAAATATGAGCTACAATTTACTATTTACTTTTCGTACAAGAAAACGTACCATTGGAATTTTTTCACGTTAGTTTTTACTGACAGTTACTTATGGCAGATATCGTACCAAAATATGGGGTATTTATTTTGTTTTATTAGCCGCTATTTCCGTTTTAATACTGCTATTTTAATAAATTTAATTGCTAAACTTTTATTTATTATAAATGATGACACTTCAAAACATAAAGGACAGGAAATGTTTAAATTTTGAACAAAATACTGAGAAGCTTTTTGATCAAGTAATTGTTGAATAAAAAATCATGAAACTTGGCAGGAGTATGTAAATGATGGTCTTTCGTAAACTGATTTTTTTATTGCACGCTTCATAAGCGAAGCGCATGAGGTAGTGCTCTATTCTCGCTTTACAAAAATCAAATGATTTTTTTAACTAAAATTGTCTCTATTTATTATCTATCGCACTTGTAGAATAATATTTACACATAAATGTCATGAAAAAACACTAGTTTCAACACTTATGACATTTTTAAAAGACATTTTGCTTTTTAAATAAATAAAAAAATGTTTAAAAAAATTATTCCGTGGACGTCCGTGTGTCTGATGTACGTATGGAAACTGGTGTGGTCACGATAACTGCCGAAAAACTTAACTGATCAAGTCTATTTTTTTTTATACGCTTCAGTATTATTCAAAACTAAGTCCTTTCGAAGATCACGGTCTAATTCAATGTAGTTTAATTATAATTAGCAATAAACTAAAATCCACTTATCGTTTATATATATCTATATCTATGTAAATAAGGTTCGTTTACAACACATGCGCAGTACCTTTCTTTTCTGGGTGGACAATGGCGCGAAAGATTTAAAAGTATTTGTATTTTATTTTAATCAATTTTATTTTGGAAAATGAGATCATGAGGAATGCAGACAGAAAAAAAGAAATGTTTGATCGAAATAAGATTTATTTGTGCCAAAGATATGATATTTGAATATGGTCAAATAAATATTTATTTCTGGTAAATATATAATATATTCAAGCGATTTAATTGCGTAAAATAAATAGTTTATTTATGGTAAAGATATGGTTTATTTGTGGTAAATAAATCATAGTTGACGAAAATAATGAAATTTATAATTTATTTTATCAATTTTCAGAAATTATAATGGCTTTAAAATGAAAAAAAAAAAAATTATTTTTTAACCTTTTAGTTGAATAATGAAATATTTTCCGTGTCTTCTATTGAATAAAAGTGTTAATTATAGGTTAAGAATAATTTAAATTTGTTTTCGTAAAATATAATATTTTAAACAACTTACTATATAAGTTAGGTATGACTTTTTCTAATCCCCAATTAATTAATAGTTCATCCATCGATGAATAGAATTAGTGATCACTATTATGTATGCAAATAAACTATTTTTTGAAACGTCGCTGTAGCTTTAAGTTGTAATCAAAACAATCAACACTTGGTAATAATGACGATCACTTTTGGCGCGTTTCAAGTGACGTCATGAGAGCTATAGTTGAGAGTTTTAATACCAAAGATGTCGTTGTTTTCGACAAATTTAGGATCTTTCCCGAGAAAAAATATTTATATATATTTATATATAAATTGGTTATATATGATTATTATATATGAAAAATGGCCAAATGTAATCATATATAATTATGTATAATTATATATAACAATATTTAATTATATATTTATTACATCTAATTAATTATTGGGTTAATTTTATGGATAGAGTATTTAATATGGTCCTACGCAATTCTCTGTAACCAATTAAAATGCAAAAAAAAATCTAGCTATAATTTTACGGTTATAACACCAGCGGTCACCTATCCAACTAATAACTCTGGTCAATGCTGCTTAACTTTGGTGATCTCCGTGCGTCTTGTTTCTGTCTGCTGTGCTGCTGTCTTAGATGACAATGATTCTATGATCTACATAATGTATCATATGGGTTTATCATAAATATAATATAAAAATTGATTTTATAATATATTTGGGTAGTCATAATTCATAATTTATTTATTTTACCGAATCTCATTATAATATAACACTTATTTAAATAATAAAATAAATAATGATTTTACTATTAGGTAGTAGCAGAGCAGACCAAAACATCTCATAGGAAATGTAACAAATTTTGTATTTCAGAATTATTTAAACGTAATTATAAACATCATTTTACACTTTTTGTGATTACCAAAAAAAAATTTTTTTCCAAGAAAAAATTTTTATATATGTGAATTATATATAAGCATATATAATCATATATAATTATATATGGGACTATATATAATCTTGGATGGCTGTATATTGCTCCACATATAGTCATATATGATTATATATGACCTCATATACAATTCCATATATAGTCATGGATGATTATATATAACTATATATAATTATATATGGAACTAAATATAATTATATATGGAACTATATATAATCTTGCTTGGCTGTATATTTCTCCATATATAGTCATATATAATTATATATGACCTCATATACAATTCCATATATAATCATGTATGGCTATATATAATTATATATGGAACTATATAATCTTGCTTGGTTGTATATTGCTCCATATATAGTCATATATAATTATATATGATTATATATAACCTTATATACAATTCCATATATAATCATGTATGATTATATATAATATAGTTCCATATATAATTATATATAGCCATACATGATTATATATGGAACTATATAATCTTGCTTGGTTGTATATTGCTCCATATATAGTCATATATAATTATATATGATTATATATAACCTTATATACAATTCCATATATAATCATGTATGATTATATATAATTATATATACTTATATATAATTGTATATAGAACTATATATAATCCTGCATGGCTGTATATTGCTCCATATATAGTCATATATAATTATATATAATCTTAGATACAATTCCATATATAATCATGTATGATTATATATATATAATATTATGTATATTGTTATTTGTATGAGTTATTTGTATGAGTTATTAACCCACAAAATATACATGTTATATATATATATATATATAATATTATACCATATATAATTATATATGATTATATATAATTGTATATAATTATATATGTGATTCCATATATAATCATATATAGTCATATATGATTATATACAATTATATATGATTATATAGAAACATTTTTTCTCAGGTTACTACAAATAAATGATATACTTCTGACGAATAATAAAATAATTCGAGTCAACTGTTATATTTACTTGTACCAAACCTATATAGTTGTCATAAGGAAATATTTAAAAAAACGACTCAAATAAATTGATATATTTGTAACGAAAATTTCTTTTTTTCTGTGCACATTTATGCGCATTCCTTTAATTCTTGTCCACTGAAATTTACACTTACAATCTGGATCTGACCTCTACAACAACAGAGACAATCTATCTAAACCTCAACAATTTGAGACGTATGCTATTACTCATACTTGTGCATAGACTCTTCAGTTATACGGTTGGCTAGCCATCATTTGCCTCTGACATTTGCAGAGTATTTCCTTGTAAATGCCCGGGAGGCTTTCATCAGCGTCCGTTAGTAACTTTAGCAGTCGGTTTCGTTGTAGCTTTAACTCAAAACGATCTCCACAACTGTAGGCTATACACATTATACATATACCTGTAGCAGCACACATCCTCATAAACTTGCAGTTAATTAAGTAAGTGGAAAAGCAAATGATAGATACGTTTGTGTGGATGTAAAGTACAAGTTACCCTGAAATTTACAGTTGAGTAAACTCATATCAATTTTGTTTTTGACAGCTTAATATCATAGTCTAAAAAAATTAACAAAGATTCATGGCACGCATATGTGTTGCGAATTTTTTCAATATAAAAATGCTAGTTGGCGAGAAGTTTTTGTACGTAGCTTCGTTTTTTAACTACAGAATACATATTCGATTAGAGTTCATAAAGAGTGAAGTTTAAACTGGATATTCAAATAAACTTGTTGTGATTGTTAACATACAAAATTAATAAGTAAAAGCGTTAAAAAAGTTTGAAACATCTGCATGTATAAAAACATCTTAGCAGAAGTATTTATGTTGTTAATTAGTGAAAATAATTACAAAAATTGAAGTTATTTTGCATAGACTGAGAGAAAAATTCTTAATTAACTGAATTATAACGTCACTAGTAGAAAAGTAATTTTTTCTTAATTCAAATTACCATAAGTACTTGATACAATAAATTTTTATAATTGATCAAGATTTTTAGATACTTTAGGGAAGCAGCGCCACCTACTTCAGCTGAGAAAAAAATTTTCTCACCTTGAGAAAATTTTTCTCGAAAATATTTGATGCCCATTTTATATTATTTGAGCGTGCAATTATACATATCAAATGAAAAAAAATGATTCAATATTATTTGATCTTCCTATTTGACATGTTATCAATAAAAATATTAATGAAAATTTACTTCTATCTTTATATTTAATTTTTTGGAGCAAGAGAGAAATTTTTTCAAGACAAGAAAATTTACTTCTATCAAGAACTAAATTTTTTGGAGCAAAAGGCTGAATTTTCTCAAAACAACCAGATTTTCTTGACTTAAATAACACATCAATTGTATTTTTGAGCTAGGAGAGCTCAAAAACATCATTCGTGCAGTTTTATGCACCTAAGTATGGAATTAGCGGGAAGTTGCACGGATGGCCTTCAGGGTCTACCGTTTTTCTAATTTTTTTTTTAATAAAATCAATAATAATTTTGTCGGACAATTTTGTTCAGATTTAAGACGTCCTTATAGAGAATCACCCATAAATAATCTAAAACAGTAAGACACATCGAAGCATTACATAAATTAATAAAATAATAATCTATACACACGCAGAAAAAAATTTTGTTAAGATAACCTAAGATATGTTATGGTAACAAATGAATTTGTTAACATAGGGATAACAAATTATATGTTAAAATAACAAAATTTAGGTTATAACAAGTTATTAATATGTTATAACAACAACAAAGTTTTGTTACTACAGCAAAATCTTTAAGTTGATTCGACAAAATACTTTAGTTAGTATAACAATTTTTTTTGTTGAAATAGCAAAATTATTCTATTAAAATAACAAAGAGAATTTGTTGGAGTAACAAAGATAATTTGTTGAAGTAATAAAGAGAATTTGTAATAATAACAATGAGAATTTGTTGCAATAACAAATAAATTTGTTACAGTAAATTTTATAAGAATACATTCAAAAATACGCTATAATTAGCTATATAGCTGATTTGGAAAATATTTTGGCAACAAATTAGTTTTGTTATTGCAACAAAATCACTTTGTAACAGCAACAAAATTATTTTGTTGCAACAACAAAGTCATTTTGTGATTTAACAAACTGGTTTGTTAGTACAACTTGAAACATTTTGTTAATGCACCTAATGGATTTTTGCTCCAACTACACTCATTTGTTACCACAACATATTTTTCAGTTATCCCGTCTTTTGTTATTTCAACAAAATTGTTTTATGCGTGCATATTGAAACGATATTACAAAATAATTTAGTAGCATACATTGAAGTAGGTGACAAGTATTAGAGTTTAGTTGATAGACACGTGTATGATGCTTTCATCGGTAGTCAGGCATGTCGACTTGGTTGTACAAACGCACCGCTTAATATAATTGATAGTCATTCTAATGTTGGATACCATTGCTGGTAACTAGTGTACTATATTAAGGGTAGCATATATTATTAAAGTATATATGTATATATTTTGCATGTGTATATATAGATATATATTGCAACTCGGTCGCAATACGAGAGAGATTTCCGGAACGAAACCTGACAGGCGTATCCCCTATATCAGGCTTTTCAACCGCTCCCTCTTGACAGTTATTGCAACGTTTCGAGAATACATATATCCGATAAAATTATTACAAGCAGCTGCGAGAGTTTTTCCCTTAGCGGCTAGCTTCAGCTCGTTCTCGGGATCCGGGTGTAAAAATTATTATGTTTCAAGAGCATCACACTCTACCACCCAGATTATACACTCATAACTCACTCTCAGCGGGGGCAAAATAACTTAGGCTCTTACATTAGATACATAACGTCACTCTAAATATATATGTATATAAATATAAATATAAATATATGTGTGAGTGTGTATGTATTTATATATTTATGTATATTAATATCATTAATTTTTTTTTACATTTAAGTGACAGATAATTAATGAGGAACAACGGGTTGTCGACGTTGTTGAGACACCGACAATATGTTAGATTTAACTTAAGATAAAGTGCGAGCAAGACATCTCCCGACATAATGAATGAGTGCTGCAGTTTATACATGTCGAATCCCAAATCCTCTGCCATATTACATATTTTAAATTTCTTTTTCTCTATTTTATATTTTTAGTTTATATATCCATTGGTCGGAACTTCTGTCACAATAATACACTAGGTTTAATAAAATTATGCTGGTTTCGAAATACGTGTGCACTTAATGAGACACCATCGTAAAAATATTATTAATTTTATCTAACTGATTTAATAATCCTCATCAACAACTTCGTTGTACCGTTAAATATGTTAATGAAATGACAATTATCCCGTATTATAGGCGATGATTTATCTTTGTTAAAAATGTATTAATTTATCTTACTGAACAGCCCGGGCTTGTAATAAGCCAATAATAGGGTGCGCAGAGAGAATTAAAAATAAGGAGACAAGGTAGTGTCTCACGCCAAGTATCAACAGACTCGATAGAGTCTGGCGCCAAGTTCAATGCCGAAATTTTTAACATTCTGTTTTGAATATTCATTTGTAGTTTCATCAATTCGACTATGGGAAGAGTTACCATCGGAAATTGTATATGCAAGCAGTATTGAAATTTTAAAAAATAAACTGTACGACTACTTATTTAATATAGATGTATGAGCTTTACCTTTGAATTCATTGATGTATTTCTTAAATCTTAGTTTCATGTCTCTGAATATATTCTGTACAAAGTGTTTATAATATTTATAATATTAGGATTACTTGGTATTAATCTGTGAAATTGTAAGCTACTGTAAATTTTTAAATCTGAACTAACCATTATTGTAAATCACTCATTGTTGATCGATATCATAATCTATTCATATGTGTTTACTCTATCACACTTACCTATTGTACATTCAGTTAACTCAAACTCAAAATTATTCAATAAATAATTACTCTATAAATTTTTATACCAAACACTTAACTTAAGTTAGATTAAATAAATTACTGTATCAATTAAACTTGTAATTTAACTTTGTCATTTGGCAATTTGCCTTGGCATAAACCAATAAATCTAAATCTAAATCTAAATCTAAAGTTCCGTTCTCAAGCCAGACTACCGAGTGTGTATATACCGTAAGCAGAACGGTTTTTTGAGGTTAATAGTTCAATTCCAAAAACTAATCAGCTCTCAACCTCAAAAAACCACGTCGATCGCCACCAGTCCGGTCAAAATCGGTTGATTCATTCGAGAGATATCGTGAACGAAAGAAAACCGAAAAAAGTGTTTTTTCGGAATAACTCCAAAATTCCTAGCGCGATCAATTCAAAATTTGAAATTCTTTGTGAGGCTTGAAAAACTGCGTCGAATGCTTCTAACCGCGTAAAAATCGGTTTATTCATTCAAAAGTTATTGCGGTTTAAAAGTTCAAAAAATAGTGTCTTATCAAATCCGTATCAGACTTTTGAGCTCGAAGAGCTCAAAAGCATAGGAAAGCAATCTCTTTGAGCTCGGAGAGCTCAAAATAACCCATAAATTGTATTTTTGAGCTCGAAGAGCTCAAAAACGTCATTGGTGCAATTTTAAGCGCCTAAGTATGAAATTAGCGGGAAGTTGCAGGGATGGCCTTCAGGGTCAACCGTTTTCCTAATTTTTCTTTATAAGATATTTTATAATAGTAGTTCATGCTTTTTATTACGCGTATTACTTGATTATTATCAATTATCTTTATAATTTCTATTTAAAATTATTAAAAATAATCAGCACAAACTATAGCGACCCAGATTTTTAGATTTTAACTTTTTTCTTATGTAAAAAGCGGACGGCCAGAGACTAAATAATATAAGGGTGCATGCTAATCTTATAATAGATGGGAAACTACAGTGAAAAAAAGATATTTGACAGCTTGCAATTACACACGCCAGGCGGCGCAAGAATAACTTTTACATGAACTATAGCTTAAAGGGGATAGTTTGCCACCGGAAATGTATTAAATTAAAATTGTCAATTTTTATTATAATTACAAAAAATACTGAAATCCGAACAAAAACAGTTTCACTGTAAAAAAATCACGCCAAGTCCACGTTCATAAGACTATTAAGAAAAAAAATTTTTATTTCTTTACAAAAAGATATAAAATAAAAAATTAAAAAATCCAAGTAACCGATATGGTTGTATATGATTTTCGGAAATTACAAAAAATTTTGCTGTAAATTTAAAAATTAAAAGAAACAATTTTGGAACGTACTTGGTGTGCGTCATTGTGTACTTCAATTTTTTTTAAAAGTCCTAGTAGATAGATTTTAGGAATTTCATAAAAAGTGAAATATTTCGTAACCACGCACACTAAATACGTTCCAAAATTGTTTCTTTTAATTTTTAAATTTACAACAAAATTTTTTTTAATTCCCGAAAATCATGTACAACTATATCGGTTACTTGGATTTTTTAATTTTTTATTTTATATCTTTTTGTAAAGAAATAAAAATTTTTTTTCTTAATAGTCTTATGAACGTGGACTTGGCGTGATTTTTTTACAGTGAAACTGTTTTTGTTCGGATACATTAAATCTCTATGAATTCGCCATTTAAAAGACATTTATTTATGGAATTTGCAAGATTAGAGTGTTTTAAGAGTTTGTTTTATAAAGTAGTTGAATTGAAATATTTTTAGAGGTTAATTGTTGATTTTTTTTGTGCTATATTATTTATTAATTTATTTTTTATTACATTTATATGCCAAGGCTTAGTCGAATGGCAAGAATAGAAGATTTGGATATAATTAATGAGTAATAATTAAATAGTGTAGTTAGATAATAAAGCAGAAACATTGTAGTACAGTGAAATACAATAAATTGTAACAGGGAAAATCGAACTTCCCGGGGTCATTATCGACCCCGATAATTGACGCACGGTAGGTAAGGGTTTTCCCTTACTTTTCGATTTTTGACAAGAGTTTCGACTTGTCACCGGGCGTGCTAATCAAGATTCCCCACTACTGTTCCCGGAAAATGAAGCGGGGCGTAACAATAGGAAAGTTCGAGAGCCTGAGCTGAGGGTTATAAAAGAGCGAGCACGAAAAACATCGAGGCTTTTTCCCTTCTGGAAGCCAGTGGCCTTTTGCCTTTTGTGAATCAGTGACCTTGTTGAGATTAGATAAGTCAAGAGAGTGCAGTTTTGAACGCCGACGATAGAAAGCAACTACTGAGGAGTTTATTACGGTATTTGGAATTAGACAAGCCCTGACCGGAAGCTAACATAGTGGTTTGAGACGACAAGACGTCAAGCGGCGGAGCCAGCCAAGTTGGACCGGGGTATCAGTCGTCGTTGGATAAAACAATAATTGAGTCTCTAGGTATTTTCGATTAATTTAGGCCAAAATTGATTATTAATTTAATTAAGAGGCTGAAATAATTTAAATTAATTTCTCGAGCGGTCATTTTTATATTAGCAAGTTTTGTACTTTAGAGATTCATGCGCCAAGGTCATTTAGCTAGTTTTGTTATTGGATATTTATTTTAAAAAGAATGAGATTAATAGTTTATTTGTGAATTTACTGTAGATAATTTAATCAGTAATTTATTATAGGCCTGCTGGCTATAATAAATTAATTTAGTTAATAATTTTCGGGATATAAAGAAAAGTAAATTTGAATAAGAAATGAAAATGCGTAATTAAGTCAGTGAAGGTCATTCTAGAATGTATGTAGTTAAGAGTTGTATTGAGACGCTTAGATTCGAATAGTTGATGTTTAGAATTTTGTCTAGGAAGATTAAATTTAGTAAATCCTGTAATGAGTTCAGTAGAATTTATTAATTGAAAATATTAGTAGAAAATTTAGTAAGTGAACTAGTACAGAAATTTAGTGATTATGTAATGTAGTAAGATTTATTTGCAGTAAACAAGTGTTGACGTAAAATTTAGTAGATTACGATAGTATTGTAAAGTTTTGGAAAATTAAATTTAGGCCGGTGGATAAATGTAATTGAATTGTTTAAGTTAGAAAAGTGCTAAATCAATTATTAAATAATTGATTGAATTAAGGATAATTTATTAGATAAATTCGATAAGAAAATTTGGTGAATTTGGTAAATTTAGTTAATCTGGAGATTAAATTTATTTAAGGAAAATTGGTTAAAATTTTATTTAAGAAAATTTGAGAAATCAAGTTAACGTTCGGTGGATGATTTTATATGGAATTGAATAAGATTATATGGTATTCCGTCAGGTAGACGAGGTTGTTTATGTGAAATTAGTTCAGATAATTGAATAATTAAGAAGTTTTTATTGGGTAAAACATGTTGTTTGTTATTCCGTCAGTTGGACGAGGGTCTAAGAAATTAAGAATCTAGATGCGTAATGGTCTATGATTAAATTTAGAAATTAGGAATCTAGATGCGTAATGGTCTATGATTGAATTAGGAAATTAAGGATAGATGCGTAATGGTCTATGTAGAGTTAAGAAATTAAGAAGATAGATGCGTAATGATCTATAGTTGAAAGAATTTAAGGATATTTAGTTATAAGTTTTGGCAAGTGCCTGCGTAGGTGAGAGGTCCTCACAATTAAGTAATTGATAGGTTAATTTTAAGGGTAATATTATTAAGGAATTTTGTTAAAATAAAATTGTTTATATTGAATAAATAATTAAATTGTTAATAATTGTTTCTCAGTATTAATTTTTCAGCCTTTCTCAACTTCTCACGACCCGATCTTTCCTTCTCATGCTCCCCGGTTTCTGGGACACCGAGTATAAAATCCCAGTGGCGCCCTTTTCAAAGAGGAAAGGGGTGACCAATTGGACAGGGCTAACCACCCCGTTACATTGGCGCCCAACAATTTAACAACCCCTGAGAAGTTTGGGAAGGGTTAAAAATTTGCTGAGAAAAATTTGATTTGAAGAAAAATAAGTTAGTTGAAAAATTCGGACACAGAGAATGGGAAATTAGAAAATTTTTGTCGTAAATAAGAAATAAGTAGTTGGAAAAATTTTTATAGGGAAGGATTTAGAAAATTTTAGTTGAGAATAAAATAGGATAGAAAGACCGAATATAAGTGAGGGATTAAGAAAAGATAAATTGGTAAAAGTGAAAACTGAAAATAAAGTTAGAGATTAAAGTTCTTGAAATAAATTTTGTTTACAAGTAATGAGTCATTTAGCTAAATATTTTAAGTGGACTAAAGTAAAATAATTTAATCTCTTCATAAGTCTCTTTAAAAATTAATTTTAGTAAAATTTTAGTTTCAAGGTAGAAATTTTATCTCTACTCAAAATAATTTGGGGATTATTTTCAAATACAAAATTTTACCTAGATTTATTATAAAATCTACTTAAATTAATAAGTAGTCTTTCACAATTTTATTAATCCCTATTATTATATTTCATTAGATTGAAAAGAGACATCAGATAAGAATGACTTATTCAATCATGGCAAACACACAGTTAGATGGACGTAGAATGTCTGCAGGCCATGTGCAAGGCCGGATTAATTCCATGGCTAACCCGGGCTCGACAGACATATTTCTATCAATACCAACGTTGTCAACAGCTACAACTACGACTTCAACAGTCACAACTACGATGAGTAGCAGAGTCTCCGATAACTCAACAGTTCAGCGTTCCTCACAGGCCAACAATGAGTTACTCCAACAGAGTACTCCGGCTGGAGGCGCTTTCCAAAACAGGAACCAATACTTTGCACCACCAGGGGACCGTCGTTCAGAGGAAATTAATTTACCCCCTGAGATGCAAAGAACTTTTAACCGTTTAGACCAAGCGACAGAAACAGTACGTCGAATGAGTACTGAACAGAGGACTATAAATCAAGAAAATTCTCTAGCCATTACTCGTCTGTCGCAGATATTGGAGGATGTGGTTCATTCTCAACGTGATTTGATGAACAGAATTGGCAGTCGTGACAATTCCGTATGGTCAAATTCTCCAGTTGATTTCAACATTACTGACTGTCAACTACGGGGTACAACCCTAGCCCCTCCGGGTCAAGGTTTGGCAGGGGGGGATGGAACAGCTCATCCGTCGGGTCCGAGAAATCAACCGGAGAATAACAGAGACAGGACTGAGGCTGAGCAAAATATTCCTCTATCAGAAAGGATCAATTTCCTCAATCACCGACTGAATCAGCTTCACCTTTCCCAGAATCAACAACAGACAGGTGCACGAGGTGACTCTTCGTTTCATAACCGAGATAGTTTTGGACGAAGGTCAGGCCACGACTCCCAAGGCCAATACACAGGGCCGGGGATGGCTCTACCTCCGTTCCAAAGTCCATACCAAAATTTGAACAGAGGCACCAGGTACTTTATGCACGAAAGAAGGCGCAAAGATATTTTATCAAGTCTGAAGCTTGGTAACCTGATCTTTCCACAAGATAGAATGTCTGTCGAAGAATTTCTGCATGCGGTCGAGAGCAGAGCACACCGTGAAGGCTGGACAGAAGACGAAGTCCTGGGTTCCATGGGGTACATACTCCGAGGAACACCAGCACGCTGGTTTGATAACAACTACCAGCGCTGGGGTTCTTATACTCAATTCAAGATGGAATTCCGCAAGGCTTTTGGTAGTGCAATGACAGATTACCAAATAATTCACGATATTGGTAAACTGAGGATGAAACCCGGGGAAAATTTCACGGAGTTTGTGTTAAAGGTTCAGCAAAAATATTTGACCATGATGAGTCCTCCATCCATAGAGGATCAAGTGACAAATATTAGAAACTATCTAACTGATGAACTGCGAACTCTGGTTTTCTCTAGGCCGGTATACTCATACGAAGACCTTTTGAACGCTCTGCATGAAGCCTCGAGGTGCATCGAAGAAGCTGGACAGTCTTGTCAGACTCAAGAAACAGTAAAGCCCCAGGAGAAGACAAAGGTTGGGGTGATTGGGCCTACAGTCGAAAAAGGGAGCTGCCAGGAAGAAGAGTTGGAACTATCAGGCTACAGAACTCCAACCACATCGTACGATAATAAGTATGGGGTTCAGGTGAGAACAAACCAGAACTATTATCGGCAGCCTCATAGATTTCAGACTCCAAGAATTCCCAGGCCGTGTTACAACTGTGGTGTTCCTGGACACTCCTTTGTGGGTTGCGAAAACCCTAGACAAGATGTCTGTAACAATTGTCTCAAAATTGGTCACACTCGACAAAACTGTCCGCTGTTGACAATCGATAACCGTAGGAAAAGCTCTTTGGATAGTGTAAACTCTAGTGAGCAGTGTAATGATCCCAGAACTGAAAATGAACGGAAAACCCACTTACACCTGTCCCTAGTTCCCCGTCGGTTCAGTTCGTTCAAGGAGCAGCAATGGGGTCTAGTGAGGGTTCGATAAATGTTGAGACATCTGGCTGCTCAGAGCTAAGACAGGCTTTTAAGCTACCTTGCTCTGATTCAGGCCCATCAACATCATCTGCGGCATAGTCTATGGACACAGTTAACTTCAATCAACGCATCTCTTTGGCCAGAAGATCAACCAGCAATTATAAAACAGGGCAGTAGGCTATTTGATGATCCTAGTTGTACTATAATTAACACTGATAGTAAGCCTTATACTAATTGTACTCTATTTTCTTTAGCAGGGAATCAGGAGAGCAATGAACCTGTAATTTTGATGGAAAATGAACTGGACCTAGGTTTTGAAGTTGAGAATGACAAGACCCATCTGTGGTCCCAGAACACAGGCCCTGGAGGCTGGTCCTCGAATCAAGAGGCCCCTAATAACACACTGGAAACGTCATATAGGGCAGCTTTCATTCCTAGAATGCTCTAGAGTGAATCTTCGTCAACGAAGGTCAACTCCAAGCTAGCTGAAAGAAAGGTTTTCATCTCAGGAACAGGTCCAAGGCCTCCAATAGTTACGGCTAAGATCCCTGTGTCCTTGTGGATATTTGGAGTCACTCTGAATGGTATCTTGGACACTGGTAGTAAGAGATCATATATTAACAGCAAGATATATGATGATTTAAAAGAACTTGCTTCGGGTGAACTTAGGACGGACGAAACTAAGGAACAAGTTGCGGGGAACAATATCTAAGTGTTCTTGAAAACCTCAGTCACCCAATAGTTTTGGGTATGGACTTCGCTCTCCAGTTTGAGGTCATAATAGACGGCAAGAACAAAACCTGGCACTTCAATGGAAGTCGAGAACTACATCCGTTCGAGTCGGTTTATTTTGAAGAAAGACACCCAGATTCCGGTGTAACCACGACGGAGCAAGACCAAGACTCCCAGGAATATTTCAGACGTGAGTCGGAAAAAGTTCAGGGACTTATCAATCCAGGGACTCACGAATATTATTGGAGATGAGATAATATTGAAACCCGAGGCTATTCCGGTAAGGGGTGTCAGGCCTTTTTGTTGTAAACGCCCGGGTGACAGTCTGGCAGGGGGGAGTGTAACAGGGAAAATCGAACTTCCCGGGGTCATTATCGACCCCGATAATTGACGCACGGTAGGTAAGGGTTTTCCCTTACTTTTCGATTTTTGACAAGAGTTTCGACTTGTCACCGGGCGTGCTAATCAAGATTCCCCACTACTGTTCCCGGAAAATGAAGCGGGGCGTAACAATAGGAAAGTTCGAGAGCCTGAGCTGAGGGTTATAAAGAGCGAGCACGAAAACATCGAGGCTTTTTCCCTTCTGGAAGCCAGTGGCCTTTTGCCTTTTGTGAATCAGTGACCTTGTTGAGATTAGATAAGTCAAGAGAGTGCAGTTTTGAACGCCGACGATAGAAAGCAACTACTGAGGAGTTTATTACGGTATTTGGAATTAGACAAGCCCTGACCGGAAGCTAACATAGTGGTTTGAGACGACAAGACGTCAAGCGGCGGAGCCAGCCAAGTTGGACCGGGGTATCAGTCGTCGTTGGATAAAACAATAATTGAGTCTCTAGGTATTTTCGATTAATTTAGGCCAAAATTGATTATTAATTTAATTAAGAGGCTGAAATAATTTAAATTAATTTCTCGAGCGGTCATTTTTATATTAGCAAGTTTTGTACTTTAGAGATTCATGCGCCAAGGTCATTTAGCTAGTTTTGTTATTGGATATTTATTTTAAAAGAATGAGATTAATAGTTTATTTGTGAATTTACTGTAGATAATTTAATCAGTAATTTATTATAGGCCTGCTGGCTATAATAAATTAATTTAGTTAATAATTTTCGGGATATAAAGAAAAGTAAATTTGAATAAGAAATGAAAATGCGTAATTAAGTCAGTGAAGGTCATTCTAGAATGTATGTAGTTAAGAGTTGTATTGAGACGCTTAGGATTCGAATAGTTGATGTTTAGAATTTTGTCTAGGAAGATTAAATTTAGTAAATCCTGTAATGAGTTCAGTAGAATTTATTAATTGAAAATATTAGTAGAAAATTTAGTAAGTGAACTAGTACAGAAATTTAGTGATTATGTAATGTAGTAAGATTTATTTGCAGTAAACAAGTGTTGACGTAAAATTTAGTAGATTACGATAGTATTGTAAAGTTTTGGAAAATTAAATTTAGGCCGGTGGATAAATGTAATTGAATTGTTTAAGTTAGAAAAGTGCTAAATCAATTATTAAATAATTGATTGAATTAAGGATAATTTATTAGATAAATTCGATAAGAAAATTTGGTGAATTTGGTAAATTTAGTTAATCTGGAGATTAAATTTATTTAAGGAAAATTGGTTAAAATTTTATTTAAGAAAATTTGAGAAATCAAGTTAACGTTCGGTGGATGATTTTATATGGAATTGAATAAGATTATATGGTATTCCGTCAGGTAGACGAGGTTGTTTATGTGAAATTAGTTCAGATAATTGAATAATTAAGAAGTTTTTATTGGGTAAAACATGTTGTTTGTTATTCCGTCAGTTGGACGAGGGTCTAAGAAATTAAGAATCTAGATGCGTAATGGTCTATGATTAAATTTAGAAATTAGGAATCTAGATGCGTAATGGTCTATGATTGAATTAGGAAATTAAGGATAGATGCGTAATGGTCTATGTAGAGTTAAGAAATTAAGAAGATAGATGCGTAATGATCTATAGTTGAAAGAATTTAAGGATATTTAGTTATAAGTTTTGGCAAGTGCCTGCGTAGGTGAGAGGTCCTCACAATTAAGTAATTGATAGGTTAATTTTAAGGGTAATATTATTAAGGAATTTTGTTAAAATAAAATTGTTTATATTGAATAAATAATTAAATTGTTAATAATTGTTTCTCAGTATTAATTTTTCAGCCTTTCTCAACTTCTCACGACCCGATCTTTCCTTCTCATGCTCCCCGGTTTCTGGGACACCGAGTATAAAATCCCAGTGGCGCCCTTTTCAAAGAGGAAAGGGGTGACCAATTGGACAGGGCTAACCACCCCGTTACAAATTAAGTAAGTAACATATGAGTAAAATCAAATAAAAATTCAAATTCAAGCAAGCCAAAGTGGATAATTAATAGGGTTATTATAAACTGTTAGATAGTTCGAGATTTAAGAAAAATTCAAACGCTTTATTTTTGAAGCTCTTGAGGGAATAGGAGTTAATAATATCACTTGGTAACTCTTGCGTACGTAATTGTTCTTAGCTGCAAGTCGATCGGATCGTCTAATATCAGAATTTTCAAATTGTTGAATATACAGCGAAGGAATTTAGGTTCTCCAGTCTCTAATAGCTTATAATAATATACGTCTCTAATAGCTTCTAAATAGTTTTCTTTATACCTCGGTCGAAAGTACCCATATTTTGCACCTATTTCGAGGCAGAAAGTTAAAGATCCGTGCATTGATTAAGCTACACATTCGCCTTCTATAGCAGCGGGAGCAAATGCTTTCGCTACCGCGACTGACATTAGTCATTTGTTACTAACTATGTTTTGTTTACGCTGATCATTTACGATTGATGGTACAATATAACTTGGTTATCTTTCTTTCTTTCTTCTACTTACATGAAATATTTCATATATAGATAGAGATATAGATAAAAATATAACTGTCGTAAGAGTGAGTAGATCATCCGATGTAACTTATAACCAGGTTGTACTGTACTGAGATTCAGTTTGACAGTGACGTGTGTAAAATGGATCAACTTTATTTAATTAATTAATTATTTAGAAAAATGTACGCAGTAACAACAATTTAATTTTATTTTTATTAATTATTGTTAATTTTCAGATAATATGCTCGTTTTTTCTATTTTTAACCGAGAATAATCTTTATTGTTTGTTGAATTCAAGAAATTTCAGTTTTATTTAATCTAAAAATTAAAAAAAAAAATGTTTTTTAATTATTTTTTATTTGATTTTACATTAATTTTTTTTTATTTGATGCCTGCCCCCCACCCTCCGACCAGCAGCACTCGCTTCGCTCGTGCCGCAAATGTCTGGGGCAGGCATCAATTTTTTTTCGATACAGTACATGAAATGTTTTACGCTGAACATACAGCGAAGGAATTTAGGTTCTCCAGTCTCTAATAGCTTATAAATGAAGCAAGCTAAAGAATAGTGCCTTCGTGACTTTACACTAAGCCAGTTTAATTTGCGGCGAAAGGGGGTAATATGCTTATTATTCACTAATTAAAAAAAATTTTTTTTTTTTTAGGGATCAAAAACATAAAATACTTATATGTTTTTTTTTTCTGTACTTGACTTGTGTTTCTAGTTTCAAGCTTTATGTTTATTTTTTAGTAAGTTATGTTGAAATAAAAAATTGAAAATTCTTCGATATTTATATTGACAGTTAACTTGGAAAGATTTTAAGTTACTTTGAAAGTTAAAAAAAAAATCTCAGGTATAACTTCAAGAAATCAAAATTATAGGCTTGAAATTTTTTGAATATTTATACTTTATAACATCGGAAATAGTAAAGAAACGAGAAAAAGTGTATAACATCCAAGATTCAATTTTAAACTTTCAAAGTCTTTGAAGGACACGGAAAAATTATTCAATTGAGTTGATTTTCAGAGAAGGCTTTAAAAATATAAAATACGAAAGATTGGAAAATCGAAAAGTGCACGACTCATAATGCTCATTTAATTATGAAATAATGATAAAATAAAAAATATGAAAGAAAAAAATTTAAAACAGCTGTAATAGGACGATAATAGTACCCTAGTAGAAATAATCAAGTTTTCACTCGATTCTAACCAGTAACTGGCAATTCTAGTCGAACTGGCCAGTTACTAGCCAAAAACTCGATTTCATTTCTACTAGGGTAATGTTAGTAATTTTAGTCTTTTTATTTTATTAATTGGAATCAAACGACACTGAATTACATAGACATTTAGAATAAGGAACTTGCCATTCCTTTAAAAAATAAAAAAAAAAAAATTTGAACTGAATTAATGGATTTTTTTGGCAAGTTACAGTGTTTACAAGTTTCATATTTGACGTACGGGAAAATTTTTCAAACTATCTTGGTGTTTTTTTCGTTTCTATTTCACTAAATAAATTTTTGAAAAGTATGGAATTAATCTCCATTAAATAATTTTGATAATAGCGTGTAAAATATCTTGATTCCGTTAACTAACAAGGGCATAATAATAAAAATAGTTGCCAAAATGAAGCGAAAAAAATTTTTCAATCTTAAAGCACTCTCTGATGCTTCGGATTATAAATCATGCATTACAGTCTTTTGGTTTTTTAATTTTATTAATTGCAATTGAACTACACTGAGTTACATAGCCATTTGAAATAGGAAACTTGCAATTCTTTCAAAGAATAAAAAAAAAAAAAAAAAAACAATTTAACTGAATTAATGGATTTTTTGGCAAGTTACAGTATTTACAGGTTTCATACTTGACGTAGGGGAAAATTTTTTAAACTATTTTGATGATTTTTCCGTTTCTATTGCACTAAATAAATTTTTGAAAAATATGGAACTAATCTTCATTAAATGATCTTGACAATAGCATGCAAAACATCTTGATTCCGTTAACTAACAAGGGTATAATAATAAAAATACACGGAAAAAAGAAAACTAGAAAAATTACATTATAAATAGTAAGAAGTGTCCCGTTGTATTAAAAACTAGAAAAATTACAGTTCGAAATAACATTTTTCTAAATTCAAACTTTGAATGTTAATTTTCAGAGCTTTCAATGTAAATATTACATTCTACAATGTAATTGTTACACTGATAGAAGGATTTATTTGTATTAAATAATATTTTTTAATATGTAACAAATCATTTATTAGAGACCATTTTTTAATATTAAATATATATTTCTTAGTATTTAAAATGATTTGTTTTTATTTAATAAATCTGATATCCATTTATTAAATATTAATAAATCTTTTTAAATACTAATAAATATTTGTTAAGGCCTAACAAATGGCTTCTAATAAATGATTTGTTAAATATTAACAAATCTTTTTAACTATAAACAAATCCTTCTATCAGTGTATAAAATCTGTAATAATTACAATCCGAAACTGTAATTTTTCCAGTTTTCATCACGGAGCGCCACGTTATACGATATATTGTAATTATTCGAGTTTTCTTCTTTCCGTGTATTTGCCGAAATTACACTGATAGAAGGATTTATTTCTACAAAAAAATATTTGTTAATAGTTAACAAATGATTTATTAGAGACCACTTTTTAGTATTAAACAAATATTTCTTAGTATTTAAAATGATTTGTTTGTATTTAATAAATCTGATATTGATTTATTAAATATTACTAAATCTTTTTAAATACTAAGAAATATTTATTAAGGACTAAAAAGTGGTCTCTAATAAATGATTTGTTAAATATTAACAAATATTTTTAACTATAAACAAATCCTTCTATGTTTGATCGTAAAGCAATCTCTGACGCTTCGTCTTTCATTTTTTTGCCCCAGCTCAATCATTATTAAAATTTATTTGATAACTCCAGTAACCGCATTAGAAAATGCATAAATACTAATATCCACAAACACAATAGCATGTATGCCAATATAATTCACGGTCTTGTGGAGATCAGCATACGTCGCATGTTATTTACAATTGGCGAGGATTTATGTGGATCTGGTCTGGATGAGGGTAGGCAGGGATAGGTTGGCTATATAGCTCAGGAGAGTTACTACAATATACGTCGGTATCGAGCATACAAGTAGAGGTCGTGGAGGGTAAGGAAGAGGGATATAACGGCGGCGAGCGAGCGATGCTCGTGGCCGCCTTGCCAGCCAATTCCCGGCGGCTCGCTATATTTACGAGACCCATAAAGTAACGTGCACAGCCGCGTATATTGCCGCGTAAATATCAGCTTATGGAAATATAGAGCTCAATATCTGCCTGCCAGGTCGCCTTTCTTCCTTCTCGTTTTATGTATATACAACGTTCAAAAGTTACCCCCTCGCTACGACTTTTAGCGATGTTGCTTCTACATATATATATAAATACATGCATGTAGTTAATGTTGCGGTAACAATAAATTTTATTCCACGATGACGAGTTATGTTTTAAGGCTTATAATGTGCTCACAATTCATTTATCCCACCGCTATAAATTTTTATTTTAAATAAATTCTTACAATAATAATAATAAACCAAAATTGAGTCATTTCTTTGAATTGACAATTTTTCTGTCGTTAAATCTTTACTGAACGTCATTGGCTGTTCTTTCCGTACATATATTTACATTATATACATAAATATATATCATCGTTAATGTGTTTAGACTCATTGCTTTTTATTCGAGAGTCAGCTGGCAATTAATCGAGATTTACAGTTGACATGTCGACCTTATTAATTTTGTTGACGATATATTTTATTAAGTCAGCCTGCAACGGCAATTTAGGGATAAACTTTGTTCAGACGAACCTTCTTCTTACGAGAATTGAGACAGAATCAATCACTTTGTTTTTTTTTTTTTTTTGTTTTCTTTTATCTGGGAAGACAGCTGCTAAGCGCTTAACGTCTACACTGTTATTTGACGTGTAATACTGAAATACATGGGCCATTTACTGCTTTTAAATGTCCCGTAGACGTTAAAGTTCTGACTCGATGGGCTTGACTCATTAAAGCTGAAAGTAAACGTCAGGAGGACCTTTAATGAAAGAATTGAAGATATGTAGGCGTTACGCGGAGAATCTTAAATACGGTGGATTTTTTTGGAGTGTAGATATTCTATGCATTTATCACGTTTGCACCCTCTCAAAGAAGGGTATTTTAGAGATTTTTGGAATGATTCACCCTTTGTCAATTAATTGAATAGTTATATTTAAGGTAAAAGCCCCAATATATGATCATGTACCAGTATATGATCACTCAATGTATTTGTATACCTATATTTGTGAATATAGATATACAAATACATGGAGTGATCATATACTGGTACATGATCATATATTGGGGCTTTTACCTTAATGAGATTTAGTAATAGTTACGTCAAAAATAAATCAATTTATTTAAGTCGTTTTTTTAAATATTTTCTTATAACTTATAACTATATAGGTTTGGTACAAGTAGATATAACAGTTGACTCGAATTATTTTATTATTCGTCAGAAGTATATCATTGATTTGTAGTAAAGATGGTAAATTTGTCGAAAACAACGACATCTTTGGTATTAAAACTCTCAACTATGGCTCTCATGACGTCACTTGAACCGCGCCAAAAGTGACCGCCATTATTACCAAGTGTTGATTGTTATGATTACAACTTAAAGCTACAGCGACGTTTCAAAAAATAGTTTTTTTGCCCTCCGGGCGGAAAGTGGCAACTTTCGTCCCGCTGCGCTAAACAAAGTTGCCGCTTTCCGCCTTCGTCGAGCAAAAAAATAGTATACACTCCACGGGAAGTAAATAAGAAAGCCTCAGATCACATGTTTGTCAACCTCGGCTTCGCCTCGGCCGACAATTACATGTGATCTGAGACATTTCTTACTTTACTTCCCTAGGTGTGTAATATACTATTTCTGCCCTCCAGGCGGAAAGTGGCAACTTTCGGCCCGCTGCGCTAAACGAAATTGCCGCTTTCCGCCTCTGTCGGACAGAAAAATAGTATACAAACCTATGGCAGGAAAATAATAAATATCTCAGATCACATATATGTCGACCTCGGCTTCGCCTCGGGCAACATATATGTGTTCTGAGACATTTCTCATTTTCTTGCCACAGGTGTGTAATATACTATTCTTTATACCTCGGTCGAAAGTATGCATCTTTTGCACCTATTTCGAGGCAGAAAGTTAAAGATCCGTGCATTGATTAAGCTACACATTCGCCTTCTATAGCAGCGGGAGCAAATGCTTTCGCTACCGCGACTGACATTAGTCATTTGTTACTAACTATGTTTTGTTTACGCTGATCATTCACGATTGATGGTACAATATAACTTGGTTATATTTCTTTCTTTCTTCTACTTACATGAAATATTTCATATATAGATAGAGATATAGATAAAAATATAACTGTCGTAAGAGTGAGTAGATCATCCGATGTAACTTATAACCAGGTTGTACTGTACTGAGATTCAGTTTGACAGTGACGTGTGTAAAATGGATCGACTTTATTTAATTAATTAATTATTTAGAAAAATGTACGCAGTAACAACAATTTAATTTTATTTTTATTAATTATTGTTAATTTTCAGATAATATGCTCGTTTTTTCTATTTTCAACCGAGAATAATCTTTATTGTTTGTTGAATTCAAGAAATTTCAGTTTTATTTAATCTAAAAATTAAAAAAAAAATGTTTTTTAATTATTTTTTATTTGATTTTACATTAATTTTTTTTTATTTGATGCCTGCCCCCCCCTCCCCCGACCAGCAGCACTCGCTTCGCTCGTGCCGCAAATGTCTGGGGCAGGCATCAATTTTTTTTCGATACAGTACATGAAATGTTTTACGTACTTTCGACCGGCTATAAAGAAAAATAATATACACTACACGGGCAGAAGTTTGAGAGCTCTGAACTGCGTGCCGTGATGCCCTCGGCTACGCCTCGGGCATCATGGCGCGCAGTGCAGAAATCTCAAACTTTCTGCCCTAATAGTGTAATATACTATTTCTCCCAAATAAATGACTAAAAATTTTGTTACTAAATCCTTCTATCAGTGCAGGAACAATACCTTGTTTTTCAGTGTATGTATAACATCGATGAAAAGGTAAATAACGTAGCAAAGTACAAGACGTCTTGAATTAATCTCACCGTCCCGGCAATTTGTTCTTTAAAGCATTTTACAACAGTTAGCGGATACAAATTATCACCCGGTCTGTTGAACTTCTTACGAGTATATCCATTTAAGAATCTCGCTGACTGCACCAACAGAGTTATACACATTAGTAGAAGGTAAAGTACACACATAGGTGTACATATAAGTGTATATGGAGCCTGAGTATAAAGAATCGAGTGTGCTCCTATTGAAACGTAAATAACGCGACTTATTGTCGGCCCCGTAGAGATCTCAGGGTCATTAACTCTATATCGCAGATCTTGGGTCGCAGCGGGTGTCGTGGTGTAACCTTCAACCGCGATTGCGCACGAGCGAGTACCCTGGTGCTTCGTTTTGGTCTCAGCTTCTATCGTCGTCTCTTTCTCTTTTTATACGGCATGGTATCTCGCTTGTACAATACAATGCGGGCTAATGATGCCTCCAAGGTGGCGTGTGTGGTGCAGCCATGTGGCATCTAAATAAAACGAGAACGACAAACAGACTTTATATGTGAGTGGTCCCGCAGTAAGTCTGAAGGATCACGATCACCATTATTCAGAGCTCTATTACGTCACGAACCCACTGGAGAACACCACAGGGGACGATACTTTATCACTCGTCAATACTGCTAATTCAACTCTTGCTTTCGCCTATATGGGTGAGCTAATTAACTTATCAGTATGTTTCATTATATTTCTCTTCCATCGTTTGTAATGTATGCTGTCAATTACATCCGTGACGAGTCGTCTATAATTTTTTTATGGTTTTTAGGATGGCTGTTATTAGCCAAGTTAAATCAAACGTGTCTGCTTTGGCAAATTAAATTGCACGCCTCATAACAGGAAGCGTTTGAAGATTTTTTATTTATCTTAACTTGTCAAGGTCAAGATATTTTATTTAAGGAGAATTGTGTTTTGTTGCACTAGTAGGATGATAAAACTGCATAATTGTCAAAAAAGACGGTGAACTTTTATGAGCTTACATTAGTTAGAAAAAAAGGTTCACTTGAGCCAAGAAAATATTTTTCTTCCTTATTATTTTCTTGAGCTAAAAAAAAAAATTTTTTTTAACACAAGAAATTTTACTTATTCCAAAAAAATTAATTCTTTTGATTTAAGAAATACGTATCTTGATCCAAGAAAATTTATTTGAGTCAAGAAAATCTTGTTGTTTGGAGAAAATTCAGCCTTTTGCTTCAAAAAATTTAGTTCTTGATAGAAGTTAATTTTCTTGTCTTGAGAAAATTTCTCTCTTGCTCCAAAAAATTAAATATAAAGATAGAAGTAAATTTTCATTAATATTTTTATTGATTAACATGTCAAATGGGAAGATCAAATAATATTTCATAATTTTTTTTCATTCAATATGTATAATTCCACGCTAAAATAATATAAAATGGGTATCAAATATTCAAGAGAAAAATTTTCTCAAGGTGAGAAAATTTTTTTCTCAGCTGAAGTAGGTGGCGCTGCTTCCCTAAAGTATCTAAAAATCTTGATCAAATATAAAAATTTAGTGTATCAAGTATTTATGATAATTTGAATTGAGAAAAAATGACTTCCACCAAGAATAGAATTTCAAGAAAAATTTTTACTTCAGCCAACACAACTTCGGTCGTTCTTCAGGCACCCGAAAATTTTCTTGAGCCAAGAATTTTATTCTCCAGTCACGAAATTTTTCTTTCTGTGTAGGTTTAGTTCGGAGAACTATATAATTGTTATAATTAATTTAAGTTATTAAATTCGTCATAGCTCAAATGGTAGAGTAGCCGACATGTTTTCGGAAGGTTCTGGGTTCGTATCCCAGTCCGAGCTATCTAATAATTTTTTCTCGCATATTCTATAAACTCATATTAAGATGATCCTCTCCACATTCCTTTCTCAATTCTTTTCTCTCCTACGCCGTGGGTCAAATATAAATAATGCTGTGAAGCGGGAAAGAATAGGAGTTACGTTAATTATTACGTGAAGCGTTCCACATTCACGTAACAGGATATTGGTAGGAAAGGATTGAGAAAGGAATGTGGAGAGGATCATCTTAATGTGAGTTTATAGAATATGCGAGAAAAATTATTAGATAGCTCGGACTGGGATTCGAACCCAGAACCTTCCGAAGACATGTCGGCTACTCTACCATTTGAGCTATCCGGTCTATACTAAATTTCCTTTCGCTTATTCTATAAACATTAAGCCACACCGTCCATCTTACGGCAAGCATTTTTACAAATATAAATAATATATAATTATATACTATACAGGAATATATATATTATATATTCGGTAAAAAGTTAGCATCTTACTAGTTTATAACAACACAGTTGGTATTTTTGATTCGGGATATCCTAAAAAAAATATTTTATTTCGTTTTCAATCGAAAAAAAATGAATAGAAAATAATGAATGTTAATTAGTTTGCAAATGATATCTAAGGTCAAGATTTTTGTCTTCTTGAAATGAATGGTTTAAATTTTAATATTACGGCAAAAATTTTGGTCGTAGAAAAAAATTTATTTAAGCAAAAGTCTCTTATGTTTGTTTTAAACAACCAATATTTCCACTGTAATTCAACAATTAAGATTCATAATAAATAATTCAAATTTTTGCTAACTACAAAAATGTTAATTTTGAAATTACGGCTTTCTGATTGATCCTAAGAGAAAATTATAAGATACATTTTATTTTTACAAAATTAAATTTTGAACAACTTTTGTTTCAAACAATTTTTTATGTGACCAATATAATCGCCGTAATATCTAAAATTCAACAACATTAATTATTAATTGTTATTCTAAAATTAAGGCAAAAATCCTGCAAATTGTGATATTTCATTGAAGGATATTGTACTAATTAGTAATTATTGATAGTGAAACTGAAAAATTGACTATTTCTTTGCATATCTGTGTCTACAGACATAAAAGTTTGTAGTAAGGTTATGTAGAGGTGCGATTGTTACAGCGCATGCGCCTTAGTTTGTTCATTTAATTAAGAAATGCCGCGAATTATTTAAAATTGAAATTACGCCACTACTTTTTTAAGTATTTTCGTATCAGCTATCGAATTTGATACATTTTTTTTCGATTTACTTTTAAAATTATCAATACAATCCATATTTTATAAAAAATTGTTCCATTTAACCAATGAGTTATAATGGATGTTGCACTTAACTTTTTATATTGTTAAATACTTTTGTTGGCGAACAGAATTGGCTCTTAACAAACATTTAGTAAATGTTACTACAAATTATTATGCGGAAAAAGTTCAAGGATAAAACCTTTCAAAAGTTTTGTTTCCGCATTTTATTTAAGGTAAAAAATTTAGCTGACTATATTTTCATGAAATAGAGTAAATTGCAACACAAAATTTGGCAAACTTAATCTTGTTAACCACTATATATTTCCTACACGTGTATATAGTTGTGACAGTAAGCTTGCGCAATATTGTCCATAAGAATAGGAGCCAAGTTATATAACATATAAGTATTACATAGGTACGTGGATGAAAAGAATTAGAGAAAAAAATAAAAGTTGAGAGACCCATCAGACATTGAACTACACCAACTGGCGCTGTTTTAGAGCGTTAGGTTCCCGGACAAAGTGCTTCTAACAAAAGTATACTCAGCACAGTAAAGAAGTCTATATATGAAGACTCAACTTACAATATCTATGGAAAGATCGTACTATTGGAGGTCTGCTGGGTTTTTGTGAGATCACCATTACAAGAGGATGAGAGGGCGTGCTCGAGTGACCACACATTGGACGCAGCAATACTGAGGTCCGCGAGTTTCCCGTTTTACGGTCCCATTTCTACAAGATGGTGCGTGATAATGTGAAAGCTTACCGAGAAAAAGCAATTTCCAAGTTAGTATCTAAGACACTTGCCGGATTTTCATTTTCCTCCCTTCTTTTATTGCTATATTTTATTTATTTTTTATATTTTGACTTTCTTTATTATTTTTTTTATTGCACCTAATTGTTCACTTATATCTGTTATATTGCACGACTCATGATGCAAAGCATCAGAGGGTGCTTTACGATCGAAAATATTTTTTTCGCTTCATTTCGGCGAATATTTTTATTATTATACCCTTGTTAGTTAACGGAATTAAGATATTTTGCATACTATTGTCAAGATTATTTAATAGAAATTAATTTCATGCTCTTGAAAAATTTATTTAGTGCAATAGAAACGGAAAAAAACATCAAAATAGTTTAAAAAATTTTTTCGTCTGTCAAGTATGAAAACCGTAAACACTCTAATTTGTCGAAAAATCCATTAATTCAGTCAAATTATTTTTTTTTTAATTCTTTGAAGGAATTGCAAGTCCCCTATTGCGAATGATCATGTAACTCATAGTCGTTTAATTGCAATTAATGAAATTAAAAAACCAAAATACTGTATTGCATGATTCATAATCAAAGCATCAAAGGATGCTTTACGATCGAAAATATTTTTTTCACCTCATTTCGGCGACTATTTTTATTATTATACCCTTGTTGGTTAACGAAATCAAGATTTTTTGCATATTATTGCCAAGATTATTTTATGGAGATAAATTTCATACTTTTAAAAAATTTATTAAGTGTAATAGAAAGGGAAAATACATTAAAACAGTTTAAAAAATTTTCCCGTCCGTCAAGTATGAAACCCGTAAACACTATAACTTGCCAAAAAATCCATTTATTCAGTTAAATTATTTTTTTTTTAATTCTTTGAAGGAATTGCAGGCCCCCTATTGTAAATGGCTATGAAAACTCAGTTTTGTTTAATCGCAATTAACAAAATAAAAGAACTAAAAGACTGTACACAAAAAAAAGGTTCACTTGAGCCAAGAAAATATTTTTTTTTCATAATTATTTTCTTGAGCGAAAAAAATTTTTTTTTGAGACAAGAAATTTCACTTATTTCAACAAAATTAATTCTCTTGCTTTAAAAAATACGTATCTTGATCTAAGAAAATTTATTTAAGTCAAGAAAATCTTGTTGTTTTGACAAAATTCAGCCTCTTGCTCCAAAAAATTTAGTTCTTGATAGAAGTAAATTTTCTTGTCTTGAGAAAATTTCTCTCTTGAGAAGTAAATTTTCATTAATATTTCTATTGATTAATATGTCAAATGGGAAGATCAAATAATATTGAATAATTTTTTTTCATTTAATATGTATAATTGCACGCTAAAATAATATAAAATGGGTATCAAATATTCAAGAGTAAAACTTTCTCAAGGTGAGAAAATTTTTTTCTCAGGAAGTAGGTGGCGCTGTTTCCCTAAAGTATCAAAAAATCTTGATCAAGTATAAAAATTTATTGTATCAAGTATTTATGATAATTTGAATTAAGAAAAAATTACTCCCACCAAGAAAGAATTTAAAGAAAAATTTTTACTTCGGCCAACACAACTTCGGTCTTCTTTCAGGCACTCGAAAATTTCTTGAGCCAAGAATTTTGTTCTCCAGTTAAATTTTTTATTATTTCATAATTAAATAAGTATTATGAATCGAGCACTTCTAGATTTTCAAAACTTTTGATAAATTTTATCGACTACCGATTCCTTAGCAGGTATTCCAAAAGTATATTGCTCGCGATGTGTCATGTAACCAACGATACATGGACACATTAAGAATAGTATATAGTACAGAACGGGGGTATGAGTAGCTGGCGAGTACCGAGAAAGCAGCTATGGTATGTGTTGGTTGCCAGATATAAATTTTCTGATATTCGACCGTTCGTGTCATTTGAAATGGGGTAGTTTTCTCGGGACCTAATGGTTATTGCCTTTCTCAGCGGACATATTGCGTTCTATCCAGTGCAATGTGTGCGCCCGATATATCAAGGTTCACTCCTTCTCACACTCTCTTGGTTCACTTTAAGCGACATCGATGTATAAGTGTGATACATATACCATTCTACGGGGTGGCTTACTGGGTTGCTCTGTACACTGTATGGGCAGACGAACTTCTTAACCTGAAAAATGGTAACTGTGTTCTAGATATCTTTCTTTATTGTCAACGCAAATGTATAAATACGCTTATTTGTGTAAGTATAAGCAATTTATAAACAGAAAGAGATAATGCCAAGAAAGGGGTATCGAAAAGCAGTTTCTCGTCCTCTGATGCAGTGGCGGTTTTGCCTCGACGCCAGGCTCGAGACGGCAAGTGGCTGAGGTGTGGTTGCGGAGTTGAATTATTGCAAGCGGCCCGCCATTCATACAGGATGCATGCTCCGGTTGTAAGAGTAAATCTTTAAGCTGCCTCAATCCTTGACTTAACGCTACCATTATGATACAACGCTGTTTGATGTTATTATTATGGGCTTAACAATGAAATTGAATCACCAATTTTATGATGTTTCGATAACCGAATTTTAAAAGTACAGTGAAGCTTTTGAACACTGATAGAAGGATTTAGTAACAAAATTTTTAGTCATTTATTTGAGAGAAAATAGTAATTTATGTAATATGGCCGCAAAGTGGCGATTTTCCGACAACGACGATGTTGCGATATGAGCTTAAGGTTTGTGGCGGGAATGTACGAAAACGGGTGTAATTTTAACGTCCGAGCTGAAGCCGAGGATGGAAATTTATACTCGTTTTCGTATATTCACGTCACAAACTTTAAAGCGAATATCGCAAAAATCGTCGTTGTCAAAATCACCACTTAGAGGCCAAATGACATACAATATTTTTTATTATTATCGCTCCATAGGTTTAACTTTTGATGGATAGGAGGCAAATAATGAAATATTCAAATTTTATGAAGTTTCACAAGGGCAAAAAAACTTAATTTTATATTAATATTTATTTATGGCGTGGTTGTTATTTTATTAACATTAGGTCCGCTTCGTAATAAACTGCCAGCAGAGAAATAATTAGCGCCACTCAATAGTAACTAAGTTTAAATTTACTAAAAATCATCGGTCGGCACACTAGAATTTGATTTATTTCGTTCTAAATTTCGTCCGATTGCACAAGGACAGTGCGAAAAAAAAGGGGGAAGTAAACTTTGCGGCCTAGGCCACGGAAAAAAGACGGTATGGTAGAGTCTCTAGAAATGAGTATCTTTTCGGACGCCACCCAGCGCTCAAAAGTTGAACTTTTGGAGCGAGTATAACAAAATATTTATTTCTGGTCAATATATAATATATTTGTACGATTTAATTGCGTAAAATAAATAGTTTATTTATAGTAAAGATATGGTTTATTCGTGGTAAACAAATCATAGTTGACGAAAATAATGAACTTTTATAATTTATTTTATCAATTTCCAGAAATTATAATGGCTTCAAAATGAAAAAAAAAATTATTTTTTAATCTTTTAGTTGATTAATGAAATATTTTCCGTGTCTTCTATTGAATGAAAGTGTTAATTATAGGTTAAGAATAATTTAGATTTGTTCTCGTAAAATATAATATTTTAAACAACTTACTATATAAGTTAGGTATGACTTTTTCTAATCCCTAATTAATTTATAGTTCATCCATCGATGAATATAATTAGTGATCACTATTATGTATGCAAATAAACTATTTTTTGCAACGTCGCTGTAGCTTTAAGTTGTAATCAAAACAATCAACACTTGGTAATAATCGCGGTCACTTTTGGCGCGGTTCAAGTGACATCATGAGAACTATAGTTGAGAGTTTTAATACCAAAGATGTCGTTGTTTTCGACAACTTTAGCATCTTTACCACAAATAAATGATATACTTCTGACGAATAATAAAATAATTCAAGTCAACTGTTATATTTACTTGTACCAAACCTATATAGTTGTCATAAGGAAATATTTAAAAAAAGTTCTATCGGTAAACACTTTAGCAATTGCGTTTTCTATGTAAAGTCGCATAAGAGAACGAGAGACAAAGATAACTTTTTAAAGTTTTTTATTAATTATTACTATCACATGCCCTGAACCTGTACTTTTAAATACGCAAAATATTCAATATCTTATTTCTTTTCATCACCTAAATTTTTATTCAAATCTGAAGGTAGCTTTTTGTAATATAAAATAAAAACTGTAATTTCTCATAAGACTAAATGTTTAACTCAATGAACGTTAATAGAGAAATTAATTATTGAATCTGATTTAACGTTTAACAGAAGGTTAAACGCTATTTAAGAAAATAAAAATAAAATATAAAGTATGGCAACTCCTCGGCCATCGCCCAATTTAAGCTAAATCCTATAGTTTTCATCCATAGAACTGGAAGATGCTCTATACGAAAAGAACTCGAGATAAGATTGGAAAAGTTATATGAAAGGGCAACTTTAACGGCTATATAACCATTACGCCGTCAATAAAGTAGAATCTAGTGCCTTAACGGCCTGGAACGAAATTCCGGATATAGCCGCCATATATTCCAATAAAGTTAAACACGACATCCGGACTTCTGCGTCTGATCTTTCACTCGGTTACTTTGTTTAAATGAGCTTTCATTGTACGATATTGCTATTGATAAGTTCAATATAAGAACAACAGGGTAGCTTAATGAAAAAATAAACTACAATTGTTGATCTTATACCAAGCTTTTAAACAGCTGTAATAGGACGATAATGCTTAGACGCCCCTAGAGGGATGAATTTACATAATATGTATATAAATATACAGTATTTTGGTTTTTTAATTTTATTAATTGCAATTCAACGACACTGAGTTACATAGCCATTTGGAATGGGGGACTTGCAATTTCTTCAAAAAATTAAAAGAAAAAAAAATTTGACTGAATAAATGAACTTTTTTACAAGTTACAGTGTTTACGGGTTTCATACTTGACGAACGGGAAAATTTTTTAAATTATTTTAATGATTTTTACCGTTTCTATTGCACTAAATAATTTTTTGAAAAATATGGAATTATTCTTCATTAGATATCCTTGATAATAGTATGCAAAATATCTTGATTCCGTTAACTGACTAGGGTATAATAATAAAATAGTCGCCAAAATGAGGCGAAAAAAATTTTTTGTTATACTTGCTTCAAAAGTTCAACTTTTGAGCACTGGGTGGCGTCCGAAAAGATACTCATTTTTAGATTCTACCATATCGTCTTTTTTCCGCGGCCTAGACTGCAAAGTTTACTTCCCCCTTTTTTTTTCCGTACTGTCCTTGTGCAATTGGATGAAATTTAAAACGAAATAAATCAAATTCTAGTGTACCGACCGATGATTTTGAGTAAATTTTAAACTTAGTTACTATTAAGTGGCGCTAATTATTTCTCTGCTGGCAGTTTATTACGAAGCGGACCTAATGTTAATAAAATAACAACCACGCCATAAATTAATATTAATAAAAAGATAATTAATATAAAATTAAGTTTTTTTGACCTTGTAAATCTTCATAAAATTTGAATATGTCATTAATTGCCTCCTATCCCTCAAAAGTTAAAGTTATGGAGCGATAATAACAAAAAATATTGTGTGTCATTTGGCCCTAAGTGGTGATTTTGACAACGACGATTTTACGATATTCGCTTAAAAGTTTGTGACGCGAATATACGAAAACAAGCATAAATTTTCATTCTCGGCTTCGGCTCGGACGTTAAAATTACACCCGTTTTCGTACATTCCGGCCACAAACCTTAAGCTCATATCACAACATCGTCGCTGTCGGAAAATCGCCACTTTGCGGCTATATGACATTAATTACTATTATGTTATACTCCCTCCTGGGGAAAAAGGTTCAGATCTGATCAGATATGGGATTGGAGACATAATCAGATCTAGTCATATCGGATCAGATCTAAACAGATATAACTATATCTGAGTTGATAAATACATTAGATATGGTCAGATCTAGTCATATCTGCCTTAGCAGATCTGGCAGATCTGTTTCTATATGGCCAGATCTGATTCGTTTTTCCCGAGCTCCAAAAGTTCAACTTTTGAGCGCTGGGTGTCGTCCGAAAAGATACTCATTTTTAGAGATTCTACCATATCGTCTTTTTTCCGTGGCCTAGACTGCAAAGTTTACTTCCCCCTTTTTTTTTGTACTGTCCTTGTACAATCGGATGAAATTTAAAACGAAATAAATCAAATTCTAGTGTACCGACCGATGATTTTGAGTAAATTTTAAACTTAGTTACTATTAAGTGGCGCTAATTATTTCTCTGCTGACAGTTTATTACGAAGCGGACCTGATGTTAATAAAATAACAACCACGCCATAAATTAATATTAATAAAAAGATAATTAATATAAAATTAAGTTTTTTTGACCTTGTGAATCTTCATAAAATTTGAATATGTTATTAATTGCCTCCTATCCCTCAAAAGTTAAAGTTATGGAGCGATAATAACAAAAAATATTGTATGTCATTTGGCCACTAAGTGGTGATTTTGACAACGACGATTTTACGATATTCGCTTTAAAGTTTGTGACGCGAATGTATGAAAACAAACGTACATTCCCGCCCCGAACCTTAAGCTCATATCGCAACATCGTCTTTGTCGGAAAATTGCCACTTTGCGGCCATATGACATAAATTACTATTTCGATCGTAAGCACTCTCTGATGCTTCGGATCATGAGTCGTGCAAAAGATTTAATCATTTTTGAATAATCATTGCAGGATCGACAAGCTTTCTTGCTTTGGGATTCTTGATTACTAAACCCTTGAATGGATCGTTTGGAGGATCAATTTCGGTTACAAACTGATCGCTAATTCTTCGCCTAACAAGGCGATTAATAAATTATTATTGTGTCAGTCAATCATTACAAATTGGAGTCTATAAAAGTCTGTTAACTCGATTGATAAAACAAAAATCTAGATCAGTGACAAAAAAAAGTGATAATAATTTATCAGAAATGGTTTTATTGGAATAAATTTATTTGAAAACTAATGCTCGGAAAAGAGAGAACAGGTTTGGTGGGGAAAAAAGGTCATCGTCCGTAGTGCCTAAAGGCATACCAACGTCAAAGTGTAGTGTGTGCGTGACGAGGTGGGCACAAGAGGAGAGCAAACGAGCCTGGAAGCAAGCGGGAGATGTATATAAAGAGCATGCAACAAGGAAAGAATGAAAGTATACGAATTGAAGTTAAGAGAGAAAAAGTTATACCTATGCATGCTTGTGCCGCTTGAGGCGACATTAGCCATAACTTACCTATGGGACTGACAGCTTGCATAATACCCGCGAAATTGGTTTTATAAGACGATGCCAAGCACTGCTTCACAACAATGCCATAAACGCTCGGGGTAAATTACGACTCAGTGGCGTAACAACAGACGCGCTGAAGAATAAGACTGCTTGGCCGCAGGGGGCTGTACTCTATACACCAGTTGTATTATTACCAGAGTTCACTCAACAAATAAACGTACGCCGTCTTCCCACACCAATAAGCATTTCCGATTTAATAATAGCTCTACCTTTGAGTCATTAATTTTTCAATTTCTTTTCTTGTTTCAAAATACACCATTTTTATTTACTATGTTTACCCGTCTGGTTTTTTTAATAAATTGGCTCTTGTGTTTGTTCAACATCACACCTGAATTCTCCTGTTACCCTTTGCAGAGGCTCTCGGCTTTAAGATATTTTTATTCCAGCTATTTTGTTATCGCTTGTATATTGACATCATTGTTTTATTGCGCCACAGGATATCTTTAAATAATCTACACAAAAGCAACTGCTTAAGTTTATAAACTGCAATACGTAAATAAGTAAATAAACAAATAAAGGATGTGATAAACGCTGGCTTCCTTTTATGGTCACACTTATAATTGTGATTAAATTTGGTTTGTAGCAGGAATATTGTCTAATTGTCTGTTTTTGTAGGTTGAAATTCAGTTTTATATATATATATATATATATATATATATATATATATATATATATATATATATATATATTGGCAATTGTATGTACATTTGTTTTTCAAAAATATGCAATGTATTCAACTATTTGAGTTGAATATGTCCTGATATGTCCATACGCGGCCTAATATCAAAATTTGCGACACTGATAAAAAATTTAACTTGATTCAAAAGAAAAAATCTTGAATCAAGAATACTATATTGAAGAAAACAATTTTATTGACTCAAGAGGAAAAATTCTTGAATTGAGAATAATTTCTTGGCTTAAGAATTTTTTCTCTTGACTCGAGAAAGTGATTTCCTTCACAATAGTACTTTTGATTCAAGATCGTTTTTCTTGAATCAAGTTAAATTTTTTATCTGTGTGTATATGAATATATAAGTTCAAAATTTGTTCAAGGATTAAATCACATACATTTTCGAATTTTATTAAAGAAATCTCTCGGAGAAACGAAAACAAATTTTGGCCATTAACTGGCCAGTTCGACTAGACTTAAACCCGAAACCGGCCAGTATAATATCGAGTTTCTGTCCAGTGATTGACTAGTTTCACTAAAGATCCAATAAAATAGAGTGACTTTGAAAAAATTTTCAATTTTGAATTGAAAGTTTTGAGAATATTATTATAATTTACAGTCGATCAAAAAGATGAAAAGATTTGTTTAAAAAATTAACAATTAAATCTAACATAAATTAACGATTGATAAAGAATTGAAAAACAAATAACTATTTATCTTTATATTAATGTTTAAGACTTAGTTGTCAGAGGTGCGATTTCTAGCTCTTATTATCTCTGATTATCTCTACTAGGGATTATACTGAAAATAATCAGACATTACACACCGAGAGAAAAGTGCATGGTTAGCTGAATTCTACACAGGGGAAAAAAGAAAAATAGAAAAATTACATTAGATAATGTAACGTGGCGCTCCGTGATGAAATTTGGAAAAATTACAGTTTCAGATTGTAATTATTACAGATTTTATAAGAATTACATTGTAGACTATAATATTTAAGTTGAAAGCTTTGAAAATTAACATTCAAAGTTTGAATTTAGAAAAATGTTTTTTCAAACTGTAATTTTTCGAGTTTTGAATACGACGGGACACTTATTACTATTTATAATGTAATTTTTCAAGTTTTATTTTTTCTGTGTTATGTCACAAGTATAAAAATATAGTTTTCTGTACTTTTTTTTTTGTAATTACTCAAACTATGCATTAGTTTCAGTAACTATTGATAAATAGTCATTTCGACTATATTTGAATAAATACTTTTCTGTTATCGTGTAAAACAAAAAATTATGAAGTGACTGAAAGGTTGTTACGGACGATGTCTCAAATAGCTTAACTGGAAGAGCCCTTAATGCGTAACCAAAAGATCCGGGTTTGATTCTCGGTCCAGACTGGCCGGATTGTTTTTTTTTGTTTTCTGAATTAAAGTTAATCAAGATGACTATTAAGCCCATCCCGAGTCGAAATCTCCAACGTTATTCCAACGTTTTCAACGTCTCAAACGCGATTCCAACGTTTCCAACGTTTCCAACGTCTCCAACGTTATTCCAACGTTTCCAACGTCTCGAACGTGATTCCAACGTTTCCAACGTTACAAGCGTTCCCGATTTTTTTTAATTTTCAATTTTCTTAGTGGAAAGTTAAAAATATTAAATGAAGGAATCCCACTTTGAAAAAATTTGGAAGGGATCGGGTTCAAAGGTGGTCGATTTGGAGTGAAAAGATCACTATACATTATACATATTTTTTGTCTTTCATGTCTAGATATATTTTTATTTATTTGTAAACTTCAAAACATTGAATTAACGCTTGTAACGTTGGAAACGTTGGAATAACGTTGGAGATTTTGACTCGGGATATTTAGCTACAAATAGTTTACTATCCATTGAAGCGGCAGGATGGCCGAGCGGGTTAAGTCATTATATCGTTAATTCGTTCGTACATCATACCGTGAGGCGGGGGTTCGAGCCCCGACGGTTATTCGACTAGTTCCAAACCAACCGTCGGGGGTCGCTCCGGTAGCCGACTTGTACTGGCATGGGTTTTCTCTGTGGTTTCCCCATCGCCACTATTCCAACAGCCATTCGAAAGAGGTGAGGAATAGGGTAAATACAGTGCAGGAAGCACAAGTCGGTCCACAGCCGCAAGAGATAAGCAGAGATTATAAAAAATTGAAAGAGCAGGTTGCGATATCTATGTGCAAAATTTGAAAGGCAGAAACTTTGAACACAGTGAAATAGAGAGAGGCAGTACAATTGTGATGAAAAAATTGTAAGAGGCAGTTCTTATGGCTGTACAATGTAACAAATCTATCTATCTATCTAGTTTACTATCCATTGGGGTTCAATTTAATAAATTATTTTAGATATTAAAGCTTTAATTGAATTGTGGTGATACTATTTTAACTAGATTTTCCTAGTTCAGAGAACTATATTTTTCTCTCCGTATCCTGATAAGACCGAACTATCTATGACCTCTAAAACCAAAGGATTTTATTTTGGTTTTCTAAGATTATCAAAATCATCTTAATTCTTTTCAATTCAAAATTCGCCTTATTCTAGACTTTCCATAGACACCACAAGTATTTTCTCCATCAATTAGAATCACAGTAGCTTTTGAATGACGACGTGAAAAAATTCAGTGTAACTGAGCGAGTTGACAAGGTATTTTGGTCTCTAGATCCCATTAGTAGCGTCCGCAGTCAGTTACAGTGGCAGGTTTTAACGCTCGGCACGTGATTTTGGAGTAGTAGCAGAAGCGGTAGGATAGTCTGTGTGATGAGGCCTCCTATAATAAGCAGTCGCTCACACGTTAGCTTAACTCGTTCCATTAGATCACCCTTCATACCCCTGTTCATCATCATCCTCAACCCCGACGACTCTCTGCCTCACCCTCACTTCCTTCAGCCACGCTGCTGTCGCTTCTCTACTATATTCCAGCCAACTTTGTGGCATGTCGACTTGGCATCAATCTTGTTAAATTACCCGCTCGGCCCGTAGTCCTTCTCTCGCGTTGGTGGATTGATAAATTGCCCGGTCTCCCCGTTTCACCCGCAGCACGTAACCCTCAACGTCACCGCGTCCTCGAAACCGAAACGCGACCAAGAAAATCAAATTAACGGGGCGCCACAGTACGTCCGCTCTGCCAGCAAGAAGATAGATCCAATTGGATTGCCATGGTTGTTATATAGCTATACAATACACATCTCACCCCTATACCCTCTACTACTCTATGGAGAACTCATACAGATATAAATATATCCATTCGTAAAATAGAATGAGAAAGCCCCTTTCAATATCTCTTGACGTAATCCAATTTTGTCGTTTGTCTTAATAAGCATGGATTTCCAAGTCTACTATTTCATTTTCATCATAATACATCGACCTTTTGGTATTCATGGCATTTCTGTGATACATTCTAGCCCAGGCTACAGTTATCCATCATTTACAATCTGCTCTACAACATGCTTCATGTATTGTCCTACCCAACACATTTAACTTGTTTCATTATAATCAACATTCTTTCGTAATCAAAATAACAGTAATGCACGCCTCAAAATGCAAAGCGGAAAAATTGGACGTTCCAATTTTCAGAAAGAATGCTATTTTAATTTTTTTTTTCAAGATATACATGTACTAACTATCATTGAGATCCAAGTACCCTCTTAGTGTAAAGAATGTCTATAAAAAAATAATACGTAGAAATACTTTTTTTATGCATCTTAAAATTAATTTTCAACATTTTTGAAGAAATTTCCGAAAAATTTAGTAGTTTTTAGTTTAGTTAATTGCATTAAATTCTTAACCAAATACACGGCTGGTGGAATCTCCATTTACCTACATGTAAAAATTACAATCTTCAAACTTAATTATTTGATTAAATCTCCCGGAAACCTACTCGGAAAAAAGTAAACTGTAAAATTCACTCGGATTCCGGTTAATTCTCATAGTTTCAAACAGTACAGCGGACATCAGGGTGGCAAAAATATAAATATTACAGAACTTAATGTAGAAAGTGTAAAAGCCACAATTTATAATTTAATATCGAAAATAAGTGATTAGTAGCTGTCACTATAGTAAATAACGACTCTCTCATCTTAAAAAATTACAGTTTCAAACAGTAAAAATTGCCATTTCAATATATAGTCCATACTATGAGGAGAAGGGGGTCTCAATCTAGGAGAATTAAAAATTTGAAACAGTAAAAATTCTACTTTTAAAATATACATTTTACCAGTCCAAGCAGGTCAATAATTATAGTTTGATTTTTGGAGTTGCGTTCAAAATTTACCATTTTACTTTGTAAATATTGACGTTGCTTATATTAGAAATTTAGTAACTTTATTTTATACTTTTTACATATCATGCGATCATTTTTTAGGTACGAAATGATAAATATCAAAGTCAAAATTCTTAATTATTATACTTTAACATTTTCGACTTTCACATGGCGAATATTACTGTCTGAAATAGTATTTTCTTCCATTTAAAGAATAAATTGTAGCGTTTAAATGATATAGTATATTACACACCTAGGGAAGTAAAGTAAGAAATGTCTCAGATCACATGTAATTGTTGGCCGAGGCGAAGCCGAGGTCAACAAACATGTGATCTGAGGCTTTCTTATTTACTTCCCGAGGAGTGTATACTAATTTTTTGTCCGACGAAGGCGGAAAGCGGCAACTTAGTTTAGCGCAGCGGGACGAAAGTTGCCACTTTCCGCCCGGAGGGCAAAAAAATATTATAAAGTATAGTAAAATCACAATTTTACTGTTTGAAATGGTAATTTCTAGCAGTTGATCATTACTTATTATAAATCGACTATTATTTATTACAGTTTACTTTTTTTTGTATACAAGTTTAAAATTTTTTTATCAATTATTAGGCTATGTAGATTGAATTCACAAATTTTCAGGAAGTTTTAAAAATTTGACTACTTCGCGTGGATCTCCTTAAGGTAAATAGAAAAACATAGATCAAATCTAATGTGTGCTTTCGTAAATCAAAAAAAAAATTTTAAACGTAGCATGACAGGTTCGCGTTAAAAAATTTGATTTTTTCATATACAGTCTGAGTTATATGTTATATACCTTTTAGTTATTTATGTACCTTGGGCGAGCCACGCGCAAATACAGTCGAGGTGAGAAATATTTTCAGCAGGGATAGTATAAGGCCGAGGCCCGATAGGGCCGAGGCTTTATATCCCTGCTGCAAATAATTATTATCTCGACCGTATTTGCGCGTGGCTTGCCCATGGTGCTTAAAAAATTTTTCGTCCTATGGCGGACGTATGTGGGTTTTTACATGCAGGGGATACTCAATTTTTAAATAAATAGCGTACGACGCCATAACTTTCCAATCCTCTAAATAAAAATACATGAAAGTCTTGAAGTAAGTCATAGGTGCGCTTTTTAATTAAAATGACAGTTAAAATGTAAGCTAGTCGGCTGTATATAGACATTGGTGACGAATGCGTGGCATTGTCCTGAACTGTATAAAGTTCTATACAGTCTAGTAGATACTGGCGTGTACGCGTATTATTTACAGATTGAGTATCGTCTGCACGTAAAAACCCCCATATGTCCGCCTAGGACGAAAATAGTTTTTTAGTTCTAATATTGAAATTAGCTATATCAAGACATATCTGGCTTGATATGTTTATATCAAGCATGAAATGGTCACATAGACTCATCTATGATTTTTCGACGAAAAACAGTATTAAAAATTTCCAACAGATGGCGCATGATCGCTAAATCATCTCCTTAAAAGAGATTTAAGTATAAGATGATGAGTTCTGGAATAAAAATAATTTTTTTAATGTCTTAAGAAACTTATTCGACATTAATTCTTAGTGCAATTAATTGCTGAACTAATCATTGTTAAAGACATGTTAATTCACGTAAAAATTAGTAGAAAATGAAAAATGAAAAAACTAAAATTTAACTTTTTTTTAATTCATGTATAATATGACCATATAGAGTTATATTATAAAATATTTTTATACGGGAAATCATTGATATTGTCTAATATCAGTTAAAAATAAAGCTATTAACATCAGTATCAAGAGGGAAAGAATGATAATTACATTTTAGGTTACATGTATGCTTTAACAAAATATGTACGTGATTATAATAGCATATAGGGTATTATAACCGATATTTTTCTATGGCTAATGGCTTGCGGCTTTGCTCTTGTATATCGGGTGGTACCCGCCCTAAGCATAGTGCTTTTCAACCTTTTGTAATCCTTACATACGACCGTGGGAGATCTTGAGCTTGGATTAAGTGCGACGCAGATCTATTGTGCTAGCATGCATGCGAATATCCCCGAACTCATTTACTTTGTGCTGCTACTCGTTAGATTATGGCATATCATAAAAACAGGCGTTGAATATTCACTTGCTGCTATTATATTTCTAGTCTCACTTGATCCATGAGATTTCGTGTAAGATGGGGTAGATCCATGACAAAAGCCTGTGTCTAGAGATATTTCTGGTTGTAACCGAAATTTCATCGATGTGTTGGACGAAGTAGATATGTATTGACTTTTAATAAGAACCCAAAACGGGGATAATTGGATTATAAATAGCTTCTATCATCAATGGGTTACTACTATCTTCTTCCATATGTTTGGACAACTGGAGAATTAAATTGTACGCTGTTTTATTAGTAGATTTCATAAAAATCTAAGTATTGCAGCCGTCCTCATGGCGCAATTTTTAAAAAATTTAGCCATTTTCTGACTCAGTTTGTCGAACTGAGTCAGAAAATGTAGTTTGTTTAAAAGTTTATATATATATATATATATATATATATACGGAGAAAAATTAATTGTACTATGTACTAAACAAAAATATTAACTTCTACTACCTGAAATGGTAATAAAATTAATTAATCACTAATTAATAGGTGGTATAACTGACAATTGTAATAGTTACTATTACTAATGGTAACGATTACTATCGAAAATGATAATTGTAATTATTAAAAATTATAACTGCTATAATCGAAAATAGTAACTGTAACCATCTCAGATTGTAAAAATTCTGAAAGAAAAAATAATATAAATTTATTTAATTAAATTCTTTATTTGCATCCATATTTTAGTTGTGTACATTTTTTCCTTTAGAATATTAAAACAAGTCATAACACAATCGTTTAAATCCATATATGATAAAAATTTCCAAATATTAGAGCTGTGATTGATTACTTTGAATGACATAATTTTTGAAAATTATGTTTTTTAAAAATTTTTTGTAAGATTAAAAACTTTTTTTTGAAATTTCAATTTTTTTTTAATTTGAATTTTATTGAAAATTTTTATTTTTTTATAAATTTTAAATTTTTTTGAAAAATTTGGCGTTGAAACTTGTTTTAGATAAAGAAAAATTTAAATATAAATTCAATCCGAATTTAATCCCGATTTTTTGCGTTACAACTGCTTTTATTTAATTCCAAAATGCACTCACTCTAACGTAGATTCTTAATTTTTTAAATATTTTTTACTAGCTTAGATAGTAACTATTATTATTACTGATGGCAACTGCAACCATCAGGTTATATTAGGAATTACGATTTTGATAATAGTAGTAAATAGTTAAAATAATAAAAGCAATTATTACTGATTACTATCATAATAGTAGTAGTTAGCATCAGGATGGTAACTACTATAATTCAGATAGTTTATATAATTATTTGAATAATATTTACTACTATCGAATTCAGTTAATAGATTTTACAATAAATAGATAATAAACTCTACTATAAAATTTTCTTGCGACTTGTCAGCACGATAGCGTTTTCAATTTATAACCGATTCTTCTCAAACTCAACATGCTTTATCTATCGATAAAGATTAAGGTTAAGTTCGAAGATGAGCTTAATCGGGCGAGTAATTTAGAAATGACAGGATTTTAAAATTTTGAAAATCGTAAAAATTGACGCTTTTACTACTTCAACTTGATATAATTACTGAACTAGACCAGATATCAAAATTCGGTAAGTTGCATCGTAAAGCTCTTTTATTGAGCTTCTATTTTATTTACTCCTCAGAAGTGGTAATAGCTTTAATATTACTCCTTTTAGAGTTCGTTTAATGAAACAGTTTTACTGTTGCAGCCGTTTTAGAATTATTGCCTGCATCATAGCATAATCATAATGTAGATTCAATAATCACGATATTAATCAGTCTTTCGTGCAATGTGATCGGGTAGGTCGTCAGTAAATATGTCACAAATTAGTTCTAAATATTGTTTTTTTCAATTATAATTTTATTCAGTTTCAAAATTCTGATTAACTTTGAAACTGTTGTTCCCAAGCAGTTACTTAAAATTTGGACATTGATAATAAAAATCTTATAATCTCTGAAATTGTTTGATAAATATTCGAGAAACTTTTTCTTTGTTCGATAATTTTTTTAAGGTAGTACTACCGTTACCACAAGAGTCAAATCATAAAACCTAACCTTATTTGATTAACGTAGTAGATTTCCGTATACTAAATCACGTTGGAGAAAGAGAGACAGAGATAAATTTTGAATGTTTTTTATTAATAAATATTCTCATATTCTTGGAAACCATACTGATTATTATCAAATATAAATTTTTTATCTCAGGAATGTGGACAAGATAGGATCATAATAACAAATTACATTATTATTTTTGCAGAAATAATAATGTAATTTGTTATTATGATCCTATCTTGTCCACATTCCTGAGATAAAAAATTTATTTATGATAACTATGGACGATAATATTAACTATAATTATCAAATATGTTCTAGATGTTATTTTCTCTCGTTGTCTTGATTTTTATAAGAATCTAAACGTCCAGTTTTGTGAAATAAAATAAAGTCTGTGATTCTCCATAAAAATCAATGGTAAAAACAAAAATATGTAGATATTAATATCTTTTTTTCAGGACTTGCTCAGGTTCCAAAAATTTTACTGCTTAATTATGATATTATAAAGTACCAATATGCCAAATTTCATTAAATTCTGGACGTCAATTCTAAAACCAGTAGTACTACCTTAACAAAATTGGTTCTCAATAGTTTTAAATTTATTATTGAATTTTTTTTTTAATCAATGAATTAAGTTATACATTATTAGTATCAATATTTTTTTATTAAAAATAAATTTTCTTTATTCGAAAAATCTACTTCCATTTCGGCTGCCGAATGGCCTTTTTTAATTATTATCATTTCATAATCAAATGAGCATTATGAGTCGTGCACTTTTAGATTTTCTAAACTTTCTTAAAACTATATTGTACTAAAGCAATTTGTTTGCTGTTTCTAAATTAACCAAAAAGTCTACAATGCGTTGACTACTTCAAGAAAGAATCCGAGAGTACGGCAAGCTTCAAAATACAAAGAGTGGAAAGAGAAAATTTTCTACACGTGTCTCAAAGTTTGACGTGACTTAAGCTACACCCGACAAAAAGATTAACATTTACAAGTTTCATATAAAATCGAATATGAGCAGTTACCACATTAAACAATGAGTGATAAATGCGATAAGCCAGCAAATGACAAATGTCCCTTGTATCATGTTGATGTAAACGAACGATATTTCATTCTTTTGTTAGTTTATTTCATGCATTAATAATAATTGTGGTTGCAATACCGTGTTCACATAACACACTGGCTGTTCTTCTTCCGACATGATGCTTCCTCTCTTATCTATATTTTTTTTTGTTATTATGTTATTATGATGCGTGTGATGGTGGTGTTGCGCGAGAACGTACTGTCTCGTTATTCAAACTTAGCGCGTGCAATTTATCTCGATTTTACATCGTAGAGGATGTGAGCTGCGTGACGATGTGGCGACGTATAATTCTGAAGAGTGCCGTCATGGATGTTGTATTTATACTTATATACCAGTCGTGTGTCGCGCCATGCGTTATTCACGATCTTATATTGAAATGGCCAGAAAAATAAAAATAAAGAAGAATCACACAAGAGATTTTGATGAACATGATGTTTTGCAAAGCGAGAGAACTTAGAACTGAAAGAAAATACATAGTTAGCTGAATTATAACTTCGCAAGTATAAAATATTGTTTTCTGAACTTTTTTCTTGTAGTTACTCGAATTATGCATTAGTTAAGTAATTATTGATAAATAATTATATCGACTATATTTTAATAGTACATTAAGATACGAGTGGCTTAAATGAGCGATTATGACACGGCGTGAAGTTAGCGCACGAGCGAAGCGAGTTTTATGAACATTTTAAAAGAAAAAATGTACACAACTAAAATATGGATGCAAATAAAGAATTTAATTAAATAAATTTATATTATTTTTTCTTTCAGAATTTTTACAATCTGAGATGGTTACAGTTACTATTTTCGATTATAGCAGTTATAATTTTTAATAATTACAATTATCATTTTCGATAGTAATCGTTACCATTAGTAATAGTAACTATTACAATTGTCAGTTATACCACCTATTAATTAGTGATTAATTAATTTTATTAACATTTCAGATAGTAGGAGCTAATATTTTTGTATAGTCAATAGTATAATTAATTTTTTTCCGTGTAGTATTTCAAATCGTTCGAAAAGAAAACTCAAGTGCTTTATACAAAAGTAAATTCATGAAAACATAACAATGAAACAATTTCAAACAGCAAACGTTAAACTGTTCACATTCCAACTAAAATTCACAAAAGTTCATTTTTGCGCTTGCTTCAAACAGGTTATAATTTAGTCTACTCATTATTCAACTCTTTGATAAATCGTGTAATTATTATGATTCCATGGAAAATAATGACCTTTTGTGTTTCTTTATGACTCATAAAGTAAACGTTATGAAATAGTTTGAAAAAAATTATGAAACAGTCAGTACACAGAACAATGTTTAAAATATGTCAATCTGTAGCTGTGTAAATAAATCATAGCGGCTTGATTGTATGTACTAACTAGCATACGTAGATGTGGATACATATACTTTCCGATATTCGTGTGTATATATATACATATATATCTTCAGCAAAGCGTCAAGAGTCGTACACCACCCCAGGTTGCGTGCAGCCAAGCGCTTGTAATACAAACTCAAATGTAGTACGTAGTGTACCCACATGATCCTGTCACAAGTGCTCACACGTCATTGTGACATTGTGAGCGCCCACGGGAGTGTGAGGAAGCAGTTGTCGAGGGCAACAGCTGCTCGACTCGTAACCCACATACATCACCGCACGTCATTGTTCGTCGGTGCATTATATTCTAAGCAGGTATATGGTATATAGAATGAGTGAGTACTGTGTTGAAGGGTGTGGTGTGAGGATCAGTAGACACACCTAGACATCCCAATGCTTTTACACATACCAACATCTGCATAAACACAACTATAAATACATATACACCAATATGTTTTACTATATCTGTGTATAACTTAGGGACAGAACTGACAGGCACATGTCATCACGTCCAACAAGTATATGTGCCATGCATGGCGTCTTGATATACAAATACCTGTACTTAGTGCATCACTGATTTTTTTCTCCTTTTGCACGACTCATGATGCGAAGCATCAGAGAGTGCTTTACGATCGAAAAATTTTTCGCCTCATTTTAGCAACTATTTTTAGTATTATAGCCTTGTTAGTTCACGGAATCAAGATATTTTGCATACTATTGTCGAGATAATTTAATAGAGATTAATTCCATACTTTCTAAAAATTGATTTACTGCAATAGAAACGGAAAAAAACATCAAAATAGGTCAAAAAAATTTCCTGTCCGTCATGTATGAAACCCCGGAAACACTGTAACTTGTGAAAAAATCAATTATTTGATTAAAATTTTTTTTTTTAAATTCTAATCGATGATTGTAGGTCCCTGAATGCGAATGGTTAATTAATTCAGTGTCGTTTAATTACAATTAATAAAAAACGAAAACTACAAGACTGTATATCTATATATATCCATGTAAAATTAACATGGATGGTGATATATCTTTATCTATAGATATTATGTACATTTTATTCCACCAGGGGCGCTTGTGCAGTACCTTTCTACTACAGCTGTTTTTTCGGCAATTAATTTTGAACGACTTAAGTTTTTTTTTTTTTTTTTTTTTTATATTTCATAATTAAATGAGCATTATGAGTCGTGCACTTTTGGATTTTCCAAACTTTTTTTGGTAGTCTATCCGTTTCAATTTTTATGTTGTAAGCAAAAATATAGCACTGAGAGAAAAATATAGTTCTCTGAGCTAGGAAAATCTAGTTAAATTATCACTATTTAATTGACGTTTTTATACCTAAAATTATTTATTATATTGAACTCCAATAAATAGTTACTTGAACTATTTTTAGTTAAATATCGGCTTAATATTTGAATCGTTTATTTGAGAAACCCCATAAGTCAAAAATACTAAATTTTACAGGAGAAACAAAAAACATTCTTCTCGGTTAAGTTTGCATTAATATCATGAACCAATGATGAATAATAATAATGTTAGTGTCCCGAAAAAATATGTGACCATGAAAAATTTTAATTGTTAATTACTACTATTCATAATAATGGTTTGAAGTTGATTGACTTATGGGGTTTCTCAAATAAACGAAAAAAATTAGGAAAACGGTTGACTCTGAAGGCCATCCCTGCAACTTCCCGCTAATTCCATACTTAGGCGCTTAAAATTGCACCAATGACGTTTTTGAGCTCTTCGAGCTCAAAAATACAATTTATGGGTTATTTTGAGCTCTCCGAGCTCAAAGAAATTGCTTTCTTATGCTTTAAAGCTCTTCGAGCTCAAAAGTCTGATAGAGATTTGATGACACTATTTTTTGAATTTTTAAACCGCAATAACTTTTGAATGAATAAATCGATTTTCACGCGGTTGACAGTATTTGACGCAGTTTTTCAAGCCTCACAAAGAATCTCAAATTTTGAATTGATCGCGCTAGGAATTTTGGAGTTATTCCGAAATAACACTTTTTTCGGTTTTCTTTCGTTCACGATATCTCTCGAACGAATCAACCGATTTTGACTGGACTCATGGCGATCGACGTGGTTTTTTGAGATTAAGAGCTGATTAGTTTTTGGAATTGAACCTTCAAGCCGTTTAAAAATTATTCCAAAAAAACCACATTTGAAAAAAAATTTTTTTTCAGTTTTTTTAAGATTTCTCAAAATCTATTGATCTGAATCGGTCCAAATAGTTTTCAAAATCTGAGTTTAGTCAAGCCCTTTCGAATGGCACCAACCGCGATGGAATCGGTCAAGCCGTTCAAAAGTTATAAGCGGTTTACATACTTTCACACACACACACACACACACACACACACACACACACACACACACACACACACACACACACACACACACACACACACATACACACATACACACATACACACATACATACAGACACCGTGACAACCTCGCGGGGATAGTCAGGGAAGCTTCCTGTGACCTTCAAATGTCGAGATCTGATGAAAACTCGATTTTTGCAAAACGGGGTGAAAACAATAACTTCCCGATTTTGGAAAATCTTCGATTTTCTTAGCGGGAAGTTAAAAATAGTAATAAAATCATTAATTTATTAAATTTTCTTCGTCAGTCATTTATTATATTTATAAAATAAAGTACAAAATTTGTATTGGAACCAAAATTAACGAAAATTATTATAAACCATTTATTTTTAATTTCAAATTAGTGAACTGAGAGTCAACAATAAAACAACATTTTAATTTATCACAATCTAACTTTATAATATTAAAATTGAAAAAATTATTGAAATCAAAGTATTTAACAGTAAATATAATATATTTTTATTTGGTTATCATTAATTTCAGAATTTAAATCAGTTAAATCAGAGTCAACAATAAAATAACATATTTTTAATTTTAATTCATCAAGCGAATATTGTAAAACTCATTGAAATTCAAGTATTTAACAGTAAATTTAGTTTCTAATTATCTAATAATCAATCATTTTAAAATTATAGTCAGTGAAATCACATCAAACAGTAAAACAATAATTTAATTTAATTTTTATAAACCCACAATGTTAAAATTATTAAAATTTAAGTATTTTGCATTGAACTGAATTTTTCTACTTAAGAGAAGTTTTTTTGAAAAAAAAACAGCAAGAAATTTATTTTTGGAATTTTGAAATTGAATGTTTATTCGAAAAACCCCATAAGTCACTGAACGGAGCGGGAATCGAACCTAGATCTTTTGGTTACGCATCAAGGGCTCTTCCAGTTGAGCTATCTGAGACATCATCCGTAACAACTTTTCAGTCGACTAATAATTTTTTGTTTAACACGATAAGGAGGCGTCCATTAATTACGTGAGGAGTTCTAGGGGGGGGGGGGGTGGATCATGCTAAATCTTACCAAATCTCACTTAGGGGGAAGGGGGGGGGGGATCTTAACAAATATCACGTAATTTTTTCTCTAGCAGAAAACAGTGTAAAATTGCGTGAAAAAGTATTTCTATAATAAAATATGGTCAAATTCGACACAATAGTGTTTGTCGTATTCGTCTGAACCCTGCAGAGCAGCAAAGTAGCGCTCGATTGTTTAATTTGATTATTGATCGATAGGATTCACTAATTTTTTAGGTAGATTTCTTTAGAAATCTATCGGTGGTAGCTGGTCTCATGTCGTAATTTTAATAAAATTTTGTCATAATATGTTTAATTATCTTCAATTTAAGCTATTAATCAATAATAAATTAAATTTTAGCTTTTATCATCAAATGAATTTTATCTGTAAAAAATCCTATTTTTTAGGTAGATGTCTTTGAATATCTATTTGCTGTAGTCAGTCTCATATCATTATTTGCAAAAATATAATAAAAAATGAATTTTAGGACATTACGGCCTTGTAATAACGTGTTTTTTTCAATATTCAAACAAGAAATCTACCTATTGATGTCGGGTGTAGCCGTATGGCGCTTTTTTTTCTCAATAATCCAACCCGTTTACAGCCAAAACATAAATTTGGAAGAATCCCGCGTGAGATTAGGGGAGGGGGGAGGGAGTTGAGGAAAATCTTACGAAATCTTATCAAGGGGGGAGGGGGGGTTCAAAAAATTCTCAAAAATCCCTCACGTAATTTATGGACGCCCCCTAACAGAAAAATATTTATTAAAATAAAGTCGATATATCCTATTTATCAATATTTACTTAAACTAATGCACAGTTTGAGTAACTACAAAAAAAACAATCAAAAATAGTAATTTATGTCATATGGCCGCTGAGTGGCGATTTTCTGACAACGGCGATGTTGCGATATGAGCTTAAGGTTTGTGGCGGGAGAGTACGAAAACGGCCGCAATTTTAACGTCCAAGGCGAAGCCAAGGACGGAAATTTACGCTCGTTTTCCTACATTCGCGTCACAAACTTTAATGTGAATATCGTAAAATCGTCGTTGTCAAAATCACCACTTAGTGGCCAAATGACATACAATATTTTTTGTTATTATCGCTCCTTAAGTTCAACTTTTGAGGGATAGGAGGCAAATAATGACATATTCAAATTTTATGGAGTTCCACAAGGGCAAAAAAACTTAATTTTATATTAATTATCTTTTTATTAATATTTATTTATGACGTGGTCGTTATTTTATTAACATTAGGTTCGCTTCGTAATAAACTACCAGCAGAGAAATTATTAGCGCCACTCAATAGTAACTAAGTTTAAATTTACTCAAAATCATCGGTCGTTACACTAGAATTTGATTTATTTCGTTCTAAATTTTATCCGTTTGCACAAGGACAGTACGGAAAAAAGGGGGAAGTAAACTTTGCAGTCTAGGCCACGGAAAAAAGACGATATGGTAGAATCTCTAGAAATGAGTATCTTTTCGGACGCCACCCAGCGCTCAAAAGTTGAACTTTTGGAGCGAGTATAACAAAAACTGTATTTTTATACTTGTGACGTTATAACTCAGCTAATTGTCCATTCTCTCAGTGTGCAACATTAATAAAATAGAGAAATATTTGGTATGGCGCGCTTTGAGGCATGTAAAATACAAATTTAATAAATGAGACTATTTTTTGCTCAAATTTAAAAGAAATCTACATGTCATAATTCATTATAACACCATATTAACTCCGAATGGCACACATTAAAAATAGGGTTTCATAAAAACCCAATCAACGGATAAAAGAGTTCCTTTAGCGCACAATTTTTTTAGTATAAATATATACATTGATGATTAAAAAACTTCCCAACATAACCTGCAGGGTTCTTTAGAAAAAGAAAGGGAGAAAGAGATAGAGAAAGACGAAAGGCTTATAGTTATTCCACTTGACAGACGCTTCCTGCTATAATCACGGTTTAATATTTTGAGGCGACAAAAGGTCGTTAGAAATCCGTTAGATACGGCTGTCAGATAGGGCAAGAGCCCCTGGCGAGTGGTTTACGTTACGGTATACGAATGGGTACGAAAAGCGAGAAGTTCTTCAGTTGAGCTCTTTGTGCGTGATTTGAATGCAATCGGGGGGCTAATCTCCGATCAGTGTCGAGAGCGTAACGCGATCCGACGCGACGTGACGTGATCCAGTCTCGATAGCCAGCAAATGCGCCAGCCCATATACTACTCACTACTAAACTATACAATACTACTGACTACACTATACTACGCACTGCAGTATGGATGTTAAATTATATATATATATATATATCTATATATTCCTAGTTTGCAACTTGGTTTTCTATAGCTGAAGCGAGGGGACATATCTGTCGAGGATTTACTTAGGGCCGTCCGTCACACTGTCCGCTCCTCGTCGTTGATCCTTTCTGATGTTAATCCCTCAAAATTAGTCTACCTCAATTGTTTTTCAACCCCTAAGTGTTTACTTATAATTAATTTTCCCTATCGATTGTTATCATAAGTTATACAAAGTAGACATGATGACAAATGCTTTTCATTTTTAGTATCAATCATTTTCATTTACAGTTTTTTAATCATGAATATTTAATGTAAGTCCTATAATATAAAATTGATGAAAGAAGGATTTAGTTCTATTTAACTTAATAAGATTTAGTAATAGTTACTAAATCGTTTATTAAAGCCCATTCATTTCCACACTGAGAGACAGTTTTATTAAATACTAATAAACGCTTATTTGTATTTAGTAAAACACGTATTTGGCTCATGCGCAAATAAAAAATTTATTAAATACAAATAAAATTTTTATTTGGACCAGTTTTGAGATTTTATTAGTATTTAATACGTAATTATTAATATTTAATAAACGTTTATTAGTATTTAATACGCGTTTATTAGTGTATAATACGTTTTTATTTATACACAAAATAACTTAGTTTTTTAGTAATCAATGAATAATAAGATAAAAACGTCATAATCGCTTTCGTTTTGTTAATAAATGGTTGTCAACAAATTTTATAATAAATCTATCTATTATCACCAAATAATGTTGAACTATTGACGATTATTCATAGTTTCAAATTAAAAAATGTAAATCAGGAAATGGAATTTTATAATGAAAATACATAGAAATTTTTTTTTAATTTTTAAAGGTAAATATTTATGACATTATGAAGTTAACAGATAAATTAAAAAAAAATTTTTTTTCTTTATTCACGGCCGAAAGCACGTACTTGCTACTTCTGTTGGGAATCAGAAAGACCGACATTTATGCTTTGGTAGGGGCGCGCATGCGCGCTGCTCTAGTGCGCTGGAAGAAACTAGTTGTGCACTGAATTGATGTACGAGGCAGCGAAAAAAAAGTATTCACCAGAGCTGACGCGGTTTATTGTGCACTCAGGCCTAACCTTAAAATTGCTTTTGTGGGTTCTTATGTCGTTGTGTGTTGAAATTTGTAATCTAAAAAATTATATCGCGTGAAAAATAATAAAAATTTTAAAAAATGAATGCGTTATCATCATCAAAAGGAAATTTTAAGGAATTTCGATACGGAAGCTAATCTAATTATAAGAACAGATACGTTACCTAAAAAGTCTGCAGATAAATATTTACACAGATAGAAAGGTTCACTTGAACCAAGAAAATATTTTTATTCCTAATTATTTTCTTGACACAAGAAATTTCACTTATTCCAACAAAATTAATTCCCTTACTTCAAGAAATACGTGTCTTGATCCAAGACAATTTATTTAAATCAAGAAAATTTTCTTGTTTTGAGAAAATTTCTCTCTTGTTCCAAAAAATTAAGTTCTTGACAGAAGTAAATTTTCTTGTCTTGAGAAAATTTTTCTTTTGCTCCAAAAAATTAAATATCTTAATAATAAATTTTCATTAATATTTTTATTGACGAACATGTCAAATGGGAAGATCAAATAATATTGAATCATTTTTTTTCATTCATTATTAATAATTTTTATAATTCTTATAGTTCATGTACTGGTAATAGTTGTGATGAAAAAGAAAATATGCAATAATTAATTAAAAATAGTTGACAAATTACTCGAAATAATTAAAATTCTGATAAAATTAATGATTTTAATGTATTTGAGTAATCAAAAATTAATAAAAATAAGACTATTCAATTGAATTAATTTAATTTTAAAAAGTTACTATTATTTTTGTCTATTTAGATGAAGTCGATGCCCGCCCCCGACCAGCCGCACTCGCTTCGCTCGTGCCGCAAATGTCGGGCGGGCATCGACAACATACTAAGAACATTTAACTGTAACGTTAATTGATTTGTAAGTCCGCGTACTTTCGGCCGAAAATAAAGAAAAATAGTATACACCACACGGGCAGAAAGTTTGAGAGCCCTGAACTGCGCGCCATGATGCCCTCGGCTTCGCCTCGGACATCATGGCGCACAGTGCAGGAATCTCAAACTTTCTGCCCTTGTAGTGTAATATACTATTTTTATTTTATAGCAATTAAATTATTATAAAAAAATATGATCAAAAAGTTCCACATGTGAAAATTAATAAAAATTACAAGTGAAAATTTTTACAAGTATTTTTTTATTGTGATTGATTTGTTAAAAAAATTTTTAAAATTGGCAGCTAACGGCTAACTTCAGTGTTATGAATATTTATAAAAAAATAATTAGAATTTATTATATTTAACTAACTTTTCTTTTATTGAAAATCACTACATGATATAACAATAGTACCATTCGCACTTGTGATGACTTTAAAATTAAAAATCAAGTAAGGCTAACCACAAGCAGGTTATAAACATGCAATATACACATATATACATTGAATTACTTAAAGAAATTTTAATTTTTATTTGCGTTGAAATATTGGCCACAATGCATCTAAATCCCTTTCTTTTAATAAAACATCCATTGTTTAATAGACACTCTTCACTGTTTAATAATTATTTTAATTTTTATTCACTATTAATAAACAATAACTCCGAATTTTACCCCTTGACTTTAGGATTAACGATGGCTGCCGTTAAAACGAGACTGGCGGTGGTTTTAATAAACACATATTAGTATCTAATAAAATTTTATTAAATACTAATAAAATTTTATTCACTGCAAAATAAATTATATTTATATGTAATTAATATCTATTGACAAGTAGTACTAAAATAAAAAAAATCCAAATACGCGTTTTTATTCGCTGTGAATAAAATTGTCTCTCAGTGCACCAAATAAATGTTTAGTAGTATTTAACAAATGATTTATTGCTACGCAATAAATCGTTTATTGCTATTAAAGAAATTAATTTTTTAACTAATTTTAGCGTATAACCTAACATTTTACTCAAAATAAATCAAAGTGATTAAAATAAATAATTTTAACTAAAAATATAATGTATTTTAAAGAAAAAAATCTTATTAAATTATAATTTTTTATTTGAGACATTTATAAAATTTAAAATTAAACAAGTTTTTAACATATCAATAATAGGCAAATTGAAAAATTTAAACTAAACTCTACTGAGAAATGACATATAAGCCATTTGGGAGGATGTGTGTTTTCAAAGGTTTGATAAATCTCCCAAAATCGAGCTGAATAAAATAATCTAAGACAGTGAATAGGTTATGTATCACATTGGAATTAAAGCATCGCCATCAACCGACAATACTTACCAAAGAAATATTTAGTATCTACTACTAAATATTATTTGGTGGAAACAAATATTTATTTCTATGTAATAAGGCTTTGTTTATATTAATATAATTTATTTAGAGTAAAAAAAATGATTTATTAAACTGTATCAAATAATATTGAATGGGTAAAAAATATTTTTTCCTCCCAAATAAATGACTAAAAATTTTGTTACTAAATCAGTTTAGTACTCCGTACTAAATCCTTTTGTCAATGCCCATGCAGGAAACCCCCAGAGTTGACAAAGGGGCCAGGCTTGGGCCAGTACTGGGAAACCTAGCTTCGGCGTACCTGTATTGGCCTATGCGTGGGCCAGGCTGTTTAACCCAGCCTCGGCCATGCTAATGATTACCCAACCTTGGGCCAAGACTGGCTAACTCAGCCTTGGCCATTCATTGGCGACCCAAGCGTGGGCCAAGACTGGTTAACCCAGCCTCGGCTATGCCAATAATTATCCAAGCTTGTGCCAAGACTGGCTAACCTAGCCTTGGCGATTCATCGGTGACCCAAGCTTGGGCCAAGACTGGGCAACCACGCCTTGATCGGCCCAATTATTACCCGAGCCTGGGCCAGAACTGGGTCACCCAGTCACGGCCACAATGATTACCCAAGGGTTAGCCAAGATTGGGAAACCTACACTGAAAAAAAAAATTAACTTAATTCAAGAGAAAAATTCTTGAACCAAGAAAATAACTTTGAAGAGTTTAATTGTCTTCAATCAAAACGAAAAATTCTTTAATTAAATAAAATTTACTTAAATCGAGAAAAATTTCTTAGTTTAAGAATTTTTCTACTCAAATCAAGAAGATGAAATTCTTAAAAATTATTTACTTGATTTAAGTAAATTTTTTTTCTTTGTAGCCATGGGCGTTGAATAGCAACCAAGACTTGAGCCAGAATTGGGTAACCTAGCCTTAGCCATTCAATGGGAAATTCAAACTTAATAAATCATTAAGTAATAGAATTTTAAACAGTAAACATTTATTGTTTAACGAATATTTGCTAACAAATTCTAAAATTTAAAATTTATTATTTAACCAAGACAATTGCATATCGTCAAAATTGATGTAGTCTTAAAAAAATTAAAATATAATAATTTACAGTTGAATTTTTAATATTGATAATTTTAAACATGAAAATTTATCATAGGATATTAAAAATATACAGAACGATGTACAAAGTTTAAAGTAATATAACAACTTGACTCTTTCATTTTTTTTAACTATAATAAACATTTGTAAAAAATAGTTAATTTTCATCGAAACACCATATTAAATAACATAAATTATATAAATAATAAACCGTCACACTTCGTCACTATATAGATTTAGCTTATCAGAATAATGAGATGTGCATCAACTTATCGGTCGTACGGTGTAAGGGTTAGTTATCAGTCTGGCAAGCGCGCGGCCCGGGTTCGAATCTCGGTTAGATCGGATACGATTTTCACTTTATTTCTATAATTAGCAAGAGTTAGGTTCGAATTTACTTTACTTACAAAATAAAATAAAAAAATAACATTCCAATAATTCTTTTTTATCATTTTTTATCAAATGGCATGGGCCAGACTTGAAAATTAACTATGGCTCAGCCCTGGTAACCAGGCGTGGGCCAGTACTGGTAATCAGGCTTGGCCCATCGTTATCATCCCAGACTTCAACCAGGACTGCGCCAAGCCTGGCTTACAAGCTTGGCCCAGAGTTTTACATAGTTGAGCCAAGGCTGGGCCAAGCTAGGCCCCGTGGTACTTTCCTCTATGGGTGTGTACGACTTCATTGATCTATTAAAAATCAAATGAGCGTTATGAGGCGTGTACTTTTAGATTTTTTTAAAGTTTATTTGTTATTATGTTACACAGAAGAAAGTAAACTGTAATAAATAACAGTCGATTTGTAATAAGTAATGATAAACTGCTTAAAATTACCATTTCAAACAGTAAAATCGTGATTTTACTAATCACTTTATAATATTTATAATTTAAAAGCTACAATTTATTCTTTACATGTAAGAAAATACTATTTCAAACAGTAATATTCGCTATGTGAATGTCGAAAATATTAAAGTATAATAATTAAGAATTTTGACTTTGATATTTATCATTTCGTACTTAAATAATGATATGCATGATATGTAAAAAGAATAAAATAAAGTTACTAAATTTCTAATACAAGCAACGTCAATATTTACAAAGTAAAATGGTAAATTTTAAACGCAACGCTAAAAATCAAACTATAATTACTGACTTACTTGGACTGGTAAAATGTATATTTAAAAAGTAGAATTTTTACTGTTTCATATGTTAAATTCTCCCAAAGTGAGACCCCTTTTTCCTCATCTGAGTTCCCTTTCTCCTCATAATATGGACTATATATTGAAATGGGAATTTTTACTGTTTGAAACTGTAATTTTTTAAGATAAGAGAGTCCTTATTTACTATAGTGACGGCTACTAACCACTTATTTTCGATATTAAATTATAAATTGTGGCTTTTACACTTTCTACATTAAGTTCTGTAATATTTATATTTTTGTCACCCCGATGTCCGCTGTACTGTTTGAAACTATAAAAATTAAGTGAATTTTGCAGTTTACTTTTTTCTGTGTACTAAATCAATTTAGTACTCCGTACTAAATCCATCTATCAGTGTGTACGACTTATTGATTTATTAAAAATCAAATGAGCGTTATGAGGCGTGTACTTTCAGATTTATTAAAGTTTATTTGATATTATGTTAGGTGATATTAATTAATATCATACTTATATTTAATAAATAAATAAAATTTAATAAATAAATACAAAAAATAATGATTATAGAGAGAAAGAAATTTACCTAAGTAGCAGAAATCTGCATTAACGACATGATAGCTGTCGTATAAATCAGTTTGAAAAATGATCATCATCATCACCATCATTAGTATCGTGGATGTAGATAAATATGTGTGTGAGTCATACAAAAAGCCGAAATAAAGCACATAATTTAGTTATTTACATATCAGAAACCCAATGGCTTATACGAACTTAATTAATTATTAAAAAAAATTTAAGTGAATAAATGGATATGTCTGGGGACTGAATTAAAAGTTGCAGCTTGTGTTAACCAAAAATCAACATACGACATCCGTTTTCGTTTATAATCACCACCCAAGCGCTTTCGGATTGATCATTAGTGATATTTAGTTGGGTAAAAGAAGTGACTGAACTGCTTGAAAGACACCTCATTAACAGTTTCATTGGCTCGACGATCATTATACAACCCAAGGATGAATTTATGGGGTACACATACATATCTATATACCTTATAAGCTTGATCAAACTGTGTATATGTACAAAACCTCAACACAGGTAATATAAATTCATGCGTCAGCTGGTATATAATGAAGCTATATCCGTTGAAGACTTGGAAATCTTGTCAAGAAAGATAAACGTGAAGGCTGGTTTGGACGTATTTTCGCGGAATTTTTTATCCTCTTTTCGTCGTATGAGATTTCAAAAGAAAGTATAGAGATAAATAGTTGTAGAAGAAGCTAATCGGAAAGTCGCTCTGGAGCAAGTTGTGTCATTTGTCATCCAGAAAAATGAATAATCGGTAAGATGAAGCTATCTTTTTTTAACAATTTATTGAAGTTGTAGTGTGATGGTGTACTTGATATATATACACATATATATCACCATAAAATGAGTATAGAGGTGAGAGGAAAGATGGAGGAAAGGTGTGGGCAGACACCCGACTGCGAGGAAATGATAAAATAGCATATGCGTTTGCTTGGTAAATAGCGTGATTGATCGATATTATATTCATAGCAGCGAACGAAATGTCATTAATCATTGACAACTGTCATTTATAATAATATATAGGTATATGTATCTATATATATATATTTATATAGTGTTCCTGTGACTATAAATAGTCAATTGAAACAATTGTCAGATTTATAACTACTAAGATATATTAGAAAATTTCTATATATTAAAACAGGTGTGTAGAGCACTTGTGAGAGGCGCGCGATGTTCGCGCCATCTAGTGTATCAGAACCAAACCACTAAATTTATACATAGTTTTTTTTTGAAGAAATTTTGATTATTTTTCTTATCAAATACTATAATAAATTTTAAATTCCTTTTTTAATCAATACTAATTGTTTAGTACGCTAGTACGCTCGGTTAGAGATTTACCGTTCAGAATTTGATGAAATTTGATGTGTTAGTAAATTATAATAAGATAATATTATAAGCCCACTAAATTTTTGAAAAGCTCTAGAAAACCACTAAAAATTCGTTTCAATTATTCTTAATTTTTGTCTTTAAAATTTTATTTTAATGTAAATTTTGTTTGATATTTTACTAATTTAAAGCAATAGAAATTTTTTATTTTTTATTATAAATATTTCACTAATTAAAATCAGTAATTATTTTAAATTTAACAATTTTAAACTCGGAAAAAAATTGAATTTCATTTTTGATAGTAATTACAAAAGTTTTTTTTTAAGCTTAACAATTTTTTCTCTAATAGTAGAAAATTAAAACTGTAATTAAAAACAAAATTTTTCGAATCATTCAATTTTTTGTAGATTTGATGCTATTCATGTGGTATTACCAAATTTTGTATTAAAAATTAATGTATGAACTGTTTGTTGTTTAAAGATTGAATCTTACTCATTTAGTTAGTTAATTTTATTTCTAAATTACTTTTTATAAACATTTTGAATACTTTTTATTGAGTAAGTACCCACGGTTAGGGATTTACCGTTCAGAATTTTATGAAATTTGACATATTAGTAAATTATAGCTAGATAATAAGTCCACTAAATTTTAGAAAAGCTCAAGAGAACCACTTAAAAAATATTTACCTTTTAAAGTTTTAGAGTTAAACAATGTCTTATAAAAAATTACAGTTTTTGTTTTATTTTACAAAAAGTTACCTTCAGATTTAAATAAAAATTTAGGTGATGAAATTTAATGAAATATTGAATATTTTGCGAAATTAAAAGTACAGATTCAGAGCATGTGATATTAATAATGAATAAAAACTTTAAAAATGTATCTCTGTCTCTTTTTCCTTAATGCGACTTTGTATAGGAAATTCAAATATGTAAATCAAATAAGGCTTTGTATGGATCATTTAACACTTGTGGTGTCTATGGTGCTACCTTAAAGAGCTATTTCACCATTGGTTCTTAATGTAATCAACTATTCAGCCATTTTTTTTAACACAAAATCTTTATTGATTACACATTTTTAGAAAAAAAGTTTGAAAAATCCAAAAGTGCACGCCTCATAATTTCATTTTCCATAATAAAATTGATTAAAATAAAATACAAATACTTTTAAATCTTTCGCGCCATTGTCCACCCAGAAAAGGAAGGTACTGCGCATGTGTTGTAAACGAACCTTACTTACATAAGTATAGATATATAAACGATAAGTGGATTTTAGTTTATTTCTAATTATAATTAAACTACATTGAATTAGACCGTGATCTTCGAAAAGACTTAGTTTTGGATAATACTGAAGCGTATACAAAAAAATGGACTTGATCAGTTAAGTTTTTCGGCAGTTATCGTGACCACGCCAGTTTCCATACATACATTAGACACACGGACGTCCACGGAATAATTTTTTAAACATTTTTTTTATTTATTTAAAAAGCAAAATGTCTTTTAAAATGTCATAAGTGTTGAAACTAGTGTTTTTCCATGACATTTATGTGTAAATATTATTCTACAAGTGCGATAGAAAATAAATAGAGACAACTTTAGTTAAAAAAATCACTCGATTTTTGTAAGGCGAGAGAAGAGCATTACCTCATCCACTTCGCTTCCGAGGCGTGCAATGTGAACAGATAAGGCTATGTATGATCATATCAACACATCCATGGTCATATCAGAAAATATTCCTCTTTCTTATGCAATTTGATAGTATATACTTAAGTATATGGATAATATAAACTATTGAATTTTATTAATAAAATTTTAAGGTTGCAAACAAAACAGGTTTTTCATACGGTATTTTTCTAATATTCGAATCATAAATTTGAAAAACTAGTCAATGACTATAGTCATTAAAACCTATTTTAAGTATCACCTGTTCGTACATTTATTGAGAGTTTTATATTTAAATATATGTATTTTGCAATGCATAATATATTTATTTGTCGTAATTATACTCAACAAATCCTGATATATATTATAAGAGCGAGTTTTATCGCACATATAAAATTAATTATAATCGTTAAAGCCACTGAATTTATATATATATGCATCAGCTTGGTATGACTTGAGATAAATTTATGATCACCGATGTATGTATGATAAGCTAACTCAGTGAGATTATCAATCAGTCAGGTATGTCATTATATTTCTAAAAAAATGATAGAGTCATAAATGTCTAAGGATAGTCATCTAAGCTTCAACTTATATTTTATGTTACATACCAATATAAATTTATGTTTATGTTTATATTTTCATGCACATACAGTTTAAACAATTATCATAAATATCGAAGTCTTTTGAAATTTTTTCTATCTCAATAGATTCTCTACTTAATTGGTCAATTAATGATAATTATTTTTATTCAACCTAGAAGAATTTATAATGAAAAGATAATAGTCTTCAGAATGGAAATGATGAAAATATTTATATTTATAGTAGAAAATGCTCAGTAGATTATACCCTGTCTCATGAATATGTCACTTGAGAAATGATCGTTTATATAATCGGTGTAAGTGTAAAACGACATCCATCATGAGTGCACATTAAGCATCTTATATAAACGTGACTGACAACAAGTTATAAAGATGGATGGAAGATGAAAATTTTAGTGCTATGCAAAAGTAATACTTCATGTGCTGTATTGAAAAATTAAAATATCGAGAAAATAATGAGCGAAAAATATGGTTTTCTGAAGTAGGAAAATCTAGTTAAATGGCATCATCATTATTTAATTAAAGTTCTTATATCTGAAATTATTTATTGTATTGAACCTCAATAAATAGTTCCTTAGACTATTTTTAGTAGATTTTATAAAAATCTAACTATTGCAGCCGTCCTCATGGCGTAACTTTTAAAAAATTTAGCCATTTTTTGACTCAGTTTTTCGAGCTGAGTCAGAAAATGTAGTTCGTTCAAAAGTTTATATATGTATGTATGTATACGATATAACGCGGCTTGTCAGCACGATAGCGTTTTCAATTTATAACCGATTCTTCTCAAACTCACCATGCTTTATCTATCGATGAAGACTAAGGTTAAGTTCGAAGATGAGCTTAATCGGGCGAGTAATTTGGAAATTACAGGATTTTGAAATTTTGAAAATCGTAAAAATTGACGTTTTTACTACTTTAACTTGGTATAATTACTGAACTAGACCAGATATCAAAATTCGGTAAGTTGCATCGTAAAGCTCTTTTATTGAGCTTCTATTTTATTTACTTCTCAGAAGTGGTAATAGCTTTAATATTACTCCTTTTAGAGTTGGTTTAATGAAACAGTTTTACTGTTGCAGCCGTTTTAGAATTATTGCCTGCATCATAGCATAATCATGATGTAGATTCAATAATCACGATATTGATCAGTTTTTCGTGTAATGAGTTCGGGTAAGTCGTCAGTAAATAAGTCACAAATTAGTTCTAAATATTGTTTTTTTCAATTAGAATCTTATTCAGTTTCAAAATTCTGATTAATTTTGAAATTGTTGTTCCTAAGCAGTTACTTAAAATTTGGACATTGATAATAAAAATCTTATAATCTTTGAAATTGTTTGATAAATATTCGAGAAACTTTTTCTTTACAAGATTATTTTTTCAACAAAATTGGTTCTCAATACCCGAGTCAGAATAATGAACCTATATGAGCCTACATGAACCTACATGAGCCTACAGAATAATTTTCAATTGTTTTGATCGATATTATTCAATTTATAAATTGAATTTTTAAGTTTTTTTATCAATAAATTTTTAGTTACTATTTAAATTTATTTGTATTGTACTATTTAATATTGCTATAAGTATATTTTGCGAGGTTATATTGATCAATCAAAACAATTAAAGATAAAAATATCGATCAAAACAATTAAAAATTGTCATGTAGGTTCATGTAGGCTTATGTAGGTTCATTATTCTGACTCGGGTAGTTTTAAATTTATTATTGAATTTTGTTTTCAATCAATGAATTCAGTTATACATTATTAGTATCAATATTTTTTTATTAAAAATAAATTTTCTTTATGTAAAAAATCTACTTCCATTTCGGCTGTCGAATGGCCTTTTTAGTTAAATACGGGCTCAAAAGTCATCTTAATTAACTTTAATTCAGGACACAGAAAAAATAATTCGGACAGCCCGGACCAGGGATCGAACCCGGATCTTTTGGTTACCCTCAAAGGGCTCTCCCAGTTAAGCTATCTGAGCCATCGTTCGTAACAACTTTTCAGTCAGTTAATAGTTTTTTGTTTAACACGATAACAGATAAATATTTATTAAACTATAGTCGATATAAACTATTCATCAATAGTTACTTAAACTAATGCATAGTTCGAGTAACTACAAAAAAAGTTCAGAAACTATATTTTTATTCTTGTGACATTTTAATTCAGCTAACTATCCACTTTTCTCTCAGTGTGCTAACAGTTGTGGAGTAAGAAGAGAATTATTCAATCATCCAAGTACTAAACAACGATGACAAGTGTTGTTATGTTAGAAACGCACCACACTGGTCCTTCGAGTTTCCTCTCGACCCTTATCAAATAAAGATGTCTTTCGTCACAGCCAGAGAGCCAGTAATGGCTGGTTTGAAAGGTTTCAGGCCTTACGATGGACACCTTTATTCGATATTACATATTATTTATGATTTGAAAATCTATAGTGTTGAAAATCTCCGACGAAGAACACATGGTCGCTGAATCATGCCTCTTCTAGAGCGGTAAGTGCTAAAATAAAAATCTTTTTTAATAATCTCTGAGTAGTACCCTTAGTTAGAGATTTATCGTTTGAATTTGATGAAATTTGATATATTAGTAAATTATAGTAAGATAATAAGCCCACTAAATTTTTGAAAAGCTCTAGAGACACACTTAAAAAATATTTACTTTTTAAAGTTTTAGGGTTAAACATTAAGTCATAAAAAATTACAATTTTTATTTTATTTTACAAAAAGTTACCTTCAGATTTAACTAAAAACTTAGGTGAAAATAAATGACATACTGAACACTTTGCGTAATTAAAAGTACACAAAAAAAAAGGTTCACTTGAGCCAAGAAAATATTTTTCTTCCTAATTATTTTCTTGAGCGAAAAAAAATTTTTTTTTGACAAGAAATTTCACTTACTCCAACAAAATTAATTCTCTTGCTTTAAGAAATACGTATTTTGATCCAAGAAAATTTATTTAAGTCAAGAAAATCTTGTTGTTTTGAGAAAATTCAGCCTCTTGCTCCAAAAAATTTAGTTCTTGATAGAAGTAAATTTTCTTATCTTAAGAAAATTACTCTCTTGCTCCAAAAAATTAAATATAAAGATAGAAGTAAATTTTCATTAATATTTTTATTGAATAACATGTCAAATGGGAAGATCAGTATAATATTTCATCATTTTTTTTCATTCAATATGTATAATTGCACGCTAAAATAATATAAAATGGTTATCAAATATTCAAGAGAAAAATTTTCTCAAGGTGAGAAAATGTTTTTCTCAGCTGAAGTAGGTGGCGCTGCTTCCCTAAAGTATCTAAAAATCTTGATCAAATATAAACATTTACTGTATCAAGTATTTATGATAATTTGAATTAAGAAAAAATGACTCCCACCAAGAATAGAATTTCAAGAAAAATTTTTACGTCGACCAACACAACTTCAGTCTTTCTTCAGGCACCCGAAAATTTTCTTGAGCCAAGAATTTTGCTCTCCACTCAAGAAAGTTTTCTTTCTGTACACAGAACAAAAAGGTTCACTTGAGCCAAGAAGATATTTTTCTTCCTAATTATTTTCTTGGACGAAAAAAAAATTTTTTTTCAACACAAGAAATTCCACTTATTCCAACAAAATTGATTCTCTTGCTTTAAGAAATACGTATGTTGATCAAGAAAATGTATTCAAGTCAAGAAAATCTTATTGTTTTGAGAAAATTCAGCCTCTTGCTCCAAAAAATTTAGTTCTTGATAGAAGTTAATTTTCTTGTCTTAAGAAAATTACTCTCTTGCTCCAAAAAATTAAATATAAAGATAGAAGTAAATTTTCATTAATATTTTTATTGAATAACATGTCAAATGGGAAGATCAAATAATATTGAATCATTTTTTTTCATTCAATATGTATAATTGCACGCTAAAATAATATAAAATGGGTATCAAATATTCAAGAGAAAAATTTTCTCAAGGTGAGAAAATTTTTTTCTCAGTTGAAGTAGGTGGCGCTGCTTCCCTTAAGTATCTAAAAATCTTGATCAAATATAAAAATTTATTGTGTCAAGTATTTATGATAATTTGAATTAAGAAAAAATGACTTTCACCAAGAATAGAATTTCAAGAAAAATTTTAACTTCGGCCAACACAACTTCGGTCTTCCTTCAGGCACCCGAAAATTTTCTTGAGCCAAGAATTTTGTTCTCCAGTCAAGAAATTTTACAGATTCAGAGCATGTGATAGTAATAATAAATAAAAAACTTAAAAAATGTATCTTTGTCTCTCTTTCTCTAATGCGACTTTGCATAGGAAAATCAACTACGTAAATCAAATAAGGCTTTGTATGGAACATTTCACACTTGTGGTATCTGCGATTCTACCTTAACTATTTGAATATTTAAGTTAAACTACTTCTCAACTCATACTTTTTATCTAAGTGTACATTTTACACACGGCATTACATACCCAACAGCGACAACTATCAGCAAAAGAATACACACACTCCAGCTAGCGAGTTTTGTGAAACGGATGGATTAACTTTTCCAAACTTGGCACAAATACTTTCTCGCAGATGTATCATTAATCCAAGTCGTCGTACATCGAGGAAGGATTCATCAACGGGCTCGGTCGGTTGATTTAGTAGAGGCTATACTGAACGACTTAGCTATGACGTTTTTTTCTAGTAGTTGAGTTCCCGCTTACTCCAACTACAATATCCCTTTTTGGGATCTTTTCAACAAGATAAATTTGGTCACATCATTTCAGTAACATTACAGCACAGTGTGATATAGGGTAAGAGAAGAATAAGACTTGATCAAGATTCACCGCCGTAGGGGTGCTATAATTGAAGTAATATTCAGATGATAAAAAATAAACGGTCATTTATAAGATGTGTAAAAATGATAGGCATGAATTTTTAAGTTGCATGACAATGGCCCTAGTGTAACTGGCACACTAGTATCTTTTTTATTATCATTTTTTCTTTCTCTTTTTACCTCTACTCGCCTTCCCCTCTTATTCTTGCCTGCCACTCTTACTTGAGAACCCCTCAGGTAATGTGATCCTGCGGAAGCCTAAATAAACATGCTAGAATAAATAAAAGCTATTTGAAACGTCAGAGTAGTGTTTGTCTAGCTGTCAGAGTGCTGTTCATCATGTCCTTTTGTTATTGTTTTTTTTTACTTCCATCGCTCTATACTACTGCTCTGTGATGTTCTCTCCACTTAACAAATGAATATTTGAATCGTCAGCCACTTTCAGTTTGCCATCAACCAATCTATTTAGTCTGTCTACAGACAGATATGCCACCGGGCAATATTTAATTATCTATTCGTATATCTATATTATTTTAAGACTCAGACTTTTATTATAACACGATTATTAAACACTTCAATTTACATACTATGCTAATAAAAAATGGCAATACTTTTGAATTCTCTCTTTTATAGAGAATTAACAGTGCACACTAAAAAATTTTGCGTCAATGCGTCAAAAATTTTGTGTTAAAAATTTTTATGTTAAATATTTAACACTTTTTTGTGTTAATTAAACACTTTTCTGTGTTAATTTAACACAATAAACGTTAAATATTTAACATAAAAATTTTTAACACAAAATTTTTTGACGCAATGACGCAAAATTTTTTACTGTGTGTCAACTATTGCACATCTCATAAGCGAAGCGGATGAGGCAGTGCGTTATTCTTGCCTTACAAAAATCAACACGGAAAAGAGTAAATTGTAATAAATAATAGTCGATTTATAATAAGTAATGATCAACTGCTAAAAATTACCATTTCAAACAGTAAAATCGTGATTTTACTATTCACTTTATAATATTTATCATTTAAATGCTACAATTTATACTTTACATGGAAGAAAATATTATTTCAAACAATAATATTCGCTATGTGAATGTCGAAAATGTTAAAGTATAATAATTAAGAATTTTGACTTTGATATTTATCATTTCGTACCTAAAAAATAATCGTATGATATGTAAAAAGTATAAAATAAAGTTACTAAATTTTTAATACAAGCAACGTCAATATTTACAAAGTAAAATGGTAAATTTTAAACGCAACGCTAAAAATCAAACTATAATTTTTGACTTGCTTGAACTGGTAAAATGTATATTTGAAAAGTAGGATTTTTACTATTTCGAATGTTAAATTATCCCAGAGTGAGACCCCCTTCTCGTCTGAGTTCCCCTTCTCCTCATAGTGTGGACTATATATTGAAACGGCAATTTTTACTGTTTGAAACTGTAATTTTTTAAGATAACAGAGTCGTTATTTACTATAGTGACAGCTACTAATCACTTATTTTCAATATTAAATTATAAATTGTGTCCAAGGTTGGCAATAGCCTAATCGGCTCGGTACCTGCATTTCGAAAGAGTGGGACCAGGGTTCGATTCCGGCGCGCACCAATATTTTTCAATGATTATAAACTAAGAATATGTGCGTTTCATTGCCAGCCTCTGTACCGGTCGGGTTTTCTGTGGTTTTCCCATATAGTTATGGAGGTAAAATGTCATTATAGAAGTACCTCCATACTATTTAAGACCGTAATGCAAATGCAGGTACTGATTATAACGCGTAAGTCGGCCACAGTCGCAGCACATGTGTGTCGGGCATGAAAAAAATCCCGACATGCAGGGGGGTGGGGACGAAAAAAAGTGGTTGAGAGTTATAATGACAGGGTTGAGAGATTATATTGCGGAGAAAAAAGTGGAGAGACAATAATTCCCCACCCTCCCTTGTAAAACACTCTACAGTGATACAAGTAAAAACCATCCTCCTCAATTATAAATTGTGTCTTTTACACTTTCTACATTAAGTTCTGTAATATTTATATTTTTGCCACCCTGATGTCCACTGTACTGTTTGAAACTATAAAAATTAACCGGAATCCGAGTGAATTTTACAGTTTACTTTTTTCCGTGAAGTGATTTTTTGAACTTAAATTGTCTCTATTTATTTTATATCGCACTTGTAGAATAATATTCACACATAAATGTCATGAAAAAACACTAGTTTCAACACTTATGACGTTTTTAAAAGACATTTTGCTTTTTAAATAAATAAAAAAAATGTTTAAAAAAATTATTCCGCGGACGTCCGTGTGTCTAAAGTATGTATGGAAACTGGCGTGGTCACGATAACTGCCGAAAAACTTAACTGATCAAGTCCATTTTTTTTTATACGCTTTAGTATTATCCAAAACTGAGTCCTTTCGAAGATCACGGTCTAATTCAATGTAGTTTAATTATAATTAGCAATAAACTAAAATCCACTTATCGTTTGTATATCTATATCTATGTAAATAAGGTTCGTTTACAATACATGAGCAGTACCTTTCTTTTCTGGGTGGACAACGGCGCGAAAGATTTAAAAGTATTTTTATTTTATTTTAATCAATTTTATAATGGAAAATGAGACTATGTGGCGTGCACTTTTTGAATTTTCCAAACTTTTTTAAACCGTAGTGGTCACACTTCTTAAAAATAACGTAGTAGTCATACAGGTCTAGTTGACCCCATGCACGAAAAAAATTGTTGCTACTTCCGTTCTTTTCAATAATTTCACTCGAGCCGTACATGAGAGTAATTCTTAACACTTCCGTTGAATAACTCAATCGTTTTTTAATTTTTTTTTAATTGTTTAATGATAAAAAAAAATGCGAGAAAGTCAAATTTAAAAAAATTTGACTTTTTTTTACTAAGAACTTCATAAGAACTTCATTTTTTAAGATAAATGAAAATGACCTCCGAGGTTCTACTCCAGGTATCGCATACTTTGAAAAAAAAGTGGTGTCATGTCGAGCTTTTCAAAAAGTACACAGTACAAAATTTTGCGTCATTGCGTCAAAAAATTTTGTGTTAAAAATTTTTTTACTACTACGGGTTAAAACTACTGGTTAATTAACGGGTTAACTAATGGGTTTGAAAACTACGGCACTGAGAAAAAAGTATTTTGATAATCAAAATACCAAGTATTGTGATTATCAGAATATAAGTCAGTTCAAGACCTATACTCTGCGCAGTAAACTATAATATATGCGCTGTCACTGCCATCGACGTTTTAACACTAACAGTTAGTTTATTTGATTTATGCACTGGTAAAAATAAAATTCAACTAATATTTATTATATTAGCTTGAAAAAAATTTATTATTACACTTTTGATTTTAATTTTAATTTGTTTTGTTAGCTTTATAAGTCAATTGATTTGTGCCAGTAAAGTGAGGTTATAAACATTTAATAGTCTGTTACATTGGTATACTGATAATTAGTATACCTAGGTATTGTGAAAATCAGTATACTTATTGAGATAATCAAAATACCACTTATTCTTAGTAGCACAATACCAAGTATTCTGATTATCAAAAAAAATATCCTTAGTAGCAAAATACTTTTTTCTCAGTGGGGTTAAAATAACCACAACTTTTTCAAAAGTTAATTTAAAGGGACGTTTTTTCTCAAAATTTTTGTTATAAAGTACATTTAAAAAAAAATTAACTTATACAGATCCATCTCCAACAATTATTTGGAAATTTTTAGAAAAATAAGCGAAATTTAAAATAGAAAAAAATTTTAGATCCATTAGGCATAAAACGCCTTATATATTACTGAAATTTCTACTTTTCTGACGAAAGCACGGTCCCTTAATATAAATAAAATTACTATAAAATGTTAATTTAATTGTTATTGGTCCTAATGCTACGTTATAGCTTTCCGTCGTGTTGTTAAACATCGGTATATATTTTATATACGACTTTTCTTGGAACAAAAACAGCGGGTACCTGCGCAGTAGGTGAGCATAGGATACCTCTGTGTACAACAAGATGTATGGACTATATATAAATCCCGGATATGCAGGTAGCTGAATTACCGCACAATCCTTGTCTGTCTATATTATACATGTGTGCTGAATTTGTGTATAAATACAGACGTATAACTGTAACACTGGAGGATTAGCATGCAAATGAGATATACAAGCCGAACACATAATGCTCACTTAATCTCGTTAGTTATGTTTAATGCAATATAATAATGAGTATATATAAAATACAATATGAATAGAGCGGTGTCACTCAATGTGACACTACGTGCGGGTGTAAATTAAGATACGTAAAAGAGAAATCGGTATTTATCACCGCCCCGATGTGACAGTATCTTTATTTTATTTAACACTGAAAAACACTTTTCTACGGGATAATTTATTATACCTGTAAATATTAATGTAATTTATTTATACATACGTAATTACGACATTTTTATTACCGTATTATATATTTTATTTTACCCATACATATATTATCTTTAACGTATACTAAAATTATTCATGGTATAATTTTGAAAGCATTTAATTATGCATAGTTAATTAAAAGTAATAATTAAAGATTTCTAATTGATTATATAAAATTTAAATATATATTTTTAGATGTTTATTTTCAATAAATCTTTTTTATCACTTTAAATAAATTTTTTTTTTTCAATCAAAATTAATTTTTTACAATCTTTTAATATCAATACAACAATCGTGTTGTTACAATATAAATTTAAAGTTGTAAATATCGCGATGAAAAATAAAATTAAACTTTAAACCTTAAAACCGCATAGTTTGCAATTTATACTCCACATTTTTAGACCTTATATTTGGCGTCTATCTGCATCCGTGATCAATCATAAAGTTTTATCTTCTTACGTAAAAGTAACGTCATAGAAAATTATATGTGAACCGATTCATCACAAACTTATCAAAGCTGTCAACTCTGGTGCTGGTGTTGTGTTCAGTTAAGAATTGCAATATATCGATTTTTGTAAAACTTATTTCTCAAGTTTTATCTACTTTTATTCTAATTCTTCTAACCCGTTATCACCTATTCGGTCATTTTTATGCTAGTATAAATCTAATTTCAAGTGGATGGAAATTTCCATCTTCACTAACGATTTGAGACAATTCGTCTTCGGATAGTTAGGTCGATGGGTAACCATCGAACTTGAACACTAGTTAGCTGGTGAATACTAGTATCTGTTTGACTATATGTTAAGTATTAACGATGGAAAGCTACTGAGAATAAAGGGCAACTTTTTGAAAAAAATCCATGAAAAATTAACCAAGCCAGGAATCGAACCTGGATCTTCCCGATTACATGTCAGGATGCTTTTACCAGTTAAGCTACCGGGTCATTCTCCACTTACTTTCTCTCAGTATACACTTAACTCTCAGTAGTTGTCAATACTATGCTATACTTTACTATACTTTAAAAAATACTATACTATACTTTAAAAATAATCTGTTATATGTTTGAAAAAATAGATAAAATAAAAAAAATCGACATCATAACCGAATTACGGTTGTGGGCATCAATCAAAACAAATACTCCAGACTTTCATTGAGATAAATTATTATTATTAAAAATTTTATAATTATTCCGTTTATTAATTACCACTATTTTTATTATTATTACTATAATTTTGAATTGTAATAAACTTATCAACATTTAATTTTAAATAACCTCAAATCCTACAACTGTGGCCATGTTTTATTTGATGTCTAATAAAACTGGCCAGTAACTAGACACTGGATATTATACTAGCCAGTTTCTGGCTTAAGTCTAGTTAAACCAGTCAGTTACTGGCCAGATACTTGATTGCATTTCTACTAGGGCTATGAGAAAAAAATTGGATAGTTAGCTGAATCCAACGACACAATTATAAAAATATAGTTTTCTAAACTTTTAACTTTCCGTTAAGAAAATCGAAGATTTTCAAAAATTGGGAAGTTATTATTTTGTTGTTTGAAGAGCTTAAAATATTACATAAATTATATTTTTGAGTTCGAAGAGCTCAAAAACGTCACAAGTGCAATTTTAAGCGCCTAGGTATGGAATTAGCGGGAAATTGCAAGGATGGCCTTCAGGGTCAACCTTTTTCTTAATTGCACGCCCCATAATGCGAAGCGCGTGAGGTTGTGCTTTATATACTCGACTCGTCAAGGCCAACCAATTTTGTGATCTTTAAATACCTTTATCACAAACATATTAGACTTATACAATGATATTAGTAGATGTACAGCGAAAAAACACTTAAATTAAACCACCTTTTACTTTCTAAAATCATTTCATGTTGCTATTTAAAAAAAAAAAAAAAAAAACATTTTGAAAAAAATTTTACGTGGACGTCCGGATGTCACCCCATTTTGGATGTACCAACGATTATTCCCGAACAAATTGATATTTCAAGATCGGACCTTTTCTATTAGTTTAAGAATGCGATGAACTGGGTCCGTATTTCATATCAGTAGCCTAGTTTACGTATTTTCTTTTTAAATTGAATTTTTATTAAAATTCACTACGATATAACCGTACAAAGCCAAACGAACTTTTCTTATTTGTCACGTGAAACCTGTGGCGCCACTTGATCAAGCTAGATTTTTTTAGACTGCGTGCGCATATGATAAGAAAAAAGGGTGCCGATATTTAAAAAAAAAAAATAAAAAATACTCCGTAAGAAATTACTTAATGATAATTTTTTTTTTTTCAATCAATTACACAATTAATTTTTTTCTTAAAAAATGAATGACTGTTATGAGGCGTGCACTTTTGGATTTTCCAAACTTTTTTTTTGTAGTTACTCGAGCTATGCAATAGTCTTAGTAATTATTGATGAATAGTAACATCGACTATATTTCAATAAATATTTTTCTGTTATAGTGTTAAATAAAAAATTATTAGGCGACTAAAAGGTTATTACGGACAATGTCTCAGATAGCTTAACTAAAAGAGTCCTTTTTGCGTGACCAAAAGATCCGGGTTCGATCCCTGGTTTGGGCTGTCCGAATTATTTTATCTGTTTTCTGAGTTAAAGTAAATTTACGATAACTGTTGAGCCCATATTTAACTACAAATAGTTTAAGTAACTATCTATTGGGGTTCAATATAATAAATAATTTTAGCTATAAGAACTTCAATTAAATAGTAGCAATGCTATTTAACTAGGTTTTACTAGTTTAGAGAACTAGATTTACCTTTCAGTGGAACCTTCTCTGATTGAATTATGTTTGATTCAATGCTTTTTATTATGTTTGATTCAATGCTTTTTAAAAACTTCAAACTTTTTTGATGGAAGTGATTAATAGTGTTTACTTTTCCTTAGAAGATGGGTAGCTTTGATATATGATACATATCTAACGTCGGAGTTCTTGGAGCCTTGAAAACTGATCCTAAACGATCTCATAGCCATCATCATTCTCTTTTCCTTTTAACCACTTAACAAACTCTGACAATTATTGATAGAATTTAGGAAACAGCTGACAAAAGCTTATAACTCACAGCCCATGATTGAACAAACGATAAACACGTGATGTTCAAAAGTTGTTTGCTTTTAGAAATAACTTTTGTTTGACAAGTTAATAGTTCATTTATTTCTATTTGATTGTACAAATAGAGAAGCAAACGTACATTACCTTTAATGTTTCCCTTCTGTCTAACACAAAATACACACACATAGCAATAGCAGTTTGTATTAAACTCTTTCTTTCTCAGCATATTGCATGTCTCTTTTTATTTCTTGTATATATCGAGATACGAGGTACATATACTAACTTATACCCGCTCGACGTCTCTTGCCGCATCGTTATGTTCTCGACGTTGACGGACGGCTCTCTTATGGACGCTCGACAGGAAACACAAATTGTGGGCGCAGCTGCACTGATAGCAATCAAGAAACACGGTAGGTAGCACCGTCGAGTGACTGGATAATCATTCTCTCGTACTAGCTTGTGAGTGTTTACGTTGACCGAGTTGTTGATGTTAGAGTTTAACGAGAAGACGAGTGAGACAGTAAGAGAGAACAGAGCTAGAATAAATAGACGAATAAGGGAAAGGAGGACAAGACTGATTAGAAATCAAAAGAGCAGTTGGAATGTCATTTTTGTGATTTGAAAATATTGATTCAATAATTTTCGTATCAAAAGAATGATAAAAATAAAAATTTTTCAGAAGGTCAAACGATTAAAGCATCGCCACTATTTAATAAAAGTTCTTATACCTAATATTATTTATTATATTGAACCCCAATAGATCGTTACGTAAACTATTTTTAGTTGAATATGGGCTCAAAAGTCATCTTGATTAACTTTAACTCAGAAAATAGAAAAAATAATTCGGACAGCCCGGACCAGGAATCGAACCCGGATCTTTTGGTTACGCACCGAGGGATCTTCCAGTTAAGCCATATCAAACCAAATGGATAAACGTGTATATTATCAGAAAATTTTTTCATGGAGTTAAAAAACAATTTTTCTTAAACTAAAGTAGTTTTATTATAATAAAACAAAAGTAACCTGTCATCTGCATAGTGTCACATATAGAATTCACACCGAGTATAAGACAGTGAGGATTATATGGAGTCTAATGGTTGATACGCAGCGAAACGAGAGCAGCAAATTGACAGTCGATGTTTATTCGTCTGCATATGTCTGACTGACTGTCTGGTTGTGTGACATCTCGCGACGCCCTATTTATTATATATTCAATTATTAGACGCTGCACGTGACAACCACTATATCGACCTCTTTTATAGGTTACTTCTTCTTAAGGTTTCTCTTCCTTATTTATTTCAGGTACTAGCACTGCGGATGGATAAAGAGGGTTTTTTAGGGGATCTCTTGACAACCCGTCATGAGCATACGTTAACATTCTTAATAAAATTTGCTCACTCGTGCTATATTTCATACTCATATCTTTTTACATAATATGTCGATGTACATATGAAAAGTAAATATACATAACGATTAAATGAGTGAATAGTTTAGGGGATTCTTTAAATTACAGATAAATTTTTATATCGGTTCCTGTTGTTCCTGGTTAGAAAAAAAAATTAAAAGATTGGAAAATCCACAAGTGCACGCCTCATAATTTCATTTTCCATAATAAAATTGATTAAAATAAAATACAAATACTTTTAAATCTTTCACGCCATTGTCCACCCAGAAAAGAAAGGTACTGCGCATGTATTGTAAACGAACCTTATTTACATAGATATAGATATACAAACGATAAGTGGATTTTAGTTTATTGCTAATTATAATTAAACTACATGGAATTAGACCGTCATCTTCGAAAGGACTTAGTTTTGGATAATACTAAAACGTATTAAAAAAAATGGACTTGATCAGTTACGTTTTTCGGCAGTTATCGTGACCACGCCAGTTTCCATACATACATCAGACACACGGACGTCCACGGAATAATTTTTTTAAACATTTTTTTTATTCATTTAAAAAGCAAAATGTCATAAGCGTTGAAACTAGTGTTTTTCCATGACATTTATCTGTAAATATTATTCTACAAGTGCGATAGAAAATGAATAGAGACAATTTTGGTTCAAAAAATCATTTGATTTTCGTAAGGTGAGAGTAGAGCACTACCTCATCCGCTTCGCTTATGAGGCGTGCAATAAAAAAAGCTTTATTGAAAAAAAATCGTGATTTTTTAGTTTAAAAAAATTTGAATAGAAAAAAATATAAGAAAAATTTTTAACTAAATCAAAAGTCGTTGAGTTGCCCCGTGTTCATTTAATATTCTGTTAATAATTTTAATAGTCGTAGGTATGTTATTTGCAGACTACTCATCAAGGTTTACATTATCACTTAAATGGTAATTATATATGTAAAGCGTACTTCAAGTAAGCTTACTCTTTAAATATATATATTATAATGCCGTTAGTGTCTTAGTCCCTGCGGGTGTTATAAGAGACAGGAAGGTTAAAGGGTGCCTGGGTGTCGTTAAGATAACGCTGCCTTGCTCACCGATAACCGACGTGCAAGGAAATAACATCTCTTTATTAAATACAGCCTTTATCCAACAGCACATCTCTGCTTTTTTCCTCCATCATCTTTTTATTTTTCATCTAAGTAGAAAGATATGGCTGACTCAGCTATCTTTTGTTTGTTCGCATCTTTTTTTGCTATGATCTGATGGAATTTGACGACCTTTACTTTCAACAACTTTTTTTTTTTTTTTAAATATATTCAATTTTTCATATTTTGGACGAAAATTTTTGAGAAATTTCAAAAATAAAATTAAAAAAAAAATTAATTTTTTTTTTAATCGAAATTTTTGTATCAATATGAAAAAAAAGATATAAAATAAAAAAAATGCCATTCGGCCTCACCCGAAATGGAAGGTAGATTTCATTTGATATATGTTATGTACATCAAATCAACGGCAATGTTATGAGCTTTCACATGAATTTTTCGAAAATTAGCTACACTGTAATAAATCCGGAGTGAATCTGGAGTTTTTATTTGTGGAGTGATTTCAGAGTGATTTCGAATTTCACTCCGAAAAACATCCGCGTTCGGAGTTTTTAAAATAAATAAAATAAGGATGAATTTTCGTTCTACAAAAAAAATCTCAAAATTAATCTTTATATATATATTTCTTCTGTGCGTGTGTTTGTCACTGAACTCCTCCTAAACGGCTGGACCGATTTTAATCACATTTTTTGTGTGTCTTCCGGTGGATTTCAGAATGGTTTAGATTTACAATTCAGTCCACGAGAAAATGTTTATTTAATAGATTTTTTATTTATAAATTGTTGTTGATCTTGACTACCCACATACATTTCATATATTTTATAAATATCATATATATAAGATATATAAAAAAAATCATGTGGGTACTCAAATGAAAGGTCTCGATGAGTATAAAATCATAATGGACTTATATTTATGAAAATGTTAATAATTAACGAATGATATTAATGTATTTTGTTAACTAATGATGTTTTTAACGATATAAGCTCATTCCGATGTTACACTCATCAAGAGCTTTCATTTGAGTACCCACATGCATTTTTGATATATTTTTCATATATACATATATATAATATATAAAATATATGAAAAATTGATGTGGGTACTCAAATGAAAGGTCTTGATGAGTGTAACATCGGGATGAGCTTATATCTTTAAAAATGTCAATAGTTCACAAGATAGTTCACAAGTTTTGGAAGATATAAGCTCATCCCGATGTTACACTCATCGAGTTCTTTCATTTGAGTACCCACATAACATTTTTTATATATTTTATATATATGTTATTTGTGAAATATATAAATATATAAAATATATCAAAAATGCATGTGGATACTCAAATGAAAGTTTTTGATGAGTATAAAATCAGAATGGGCTTATATTTACGAAAATGTAAATTATTGAAGAATGCCAATTAAAAAGAATGATAACAATTAAAATGGAATATTATTAAAAATAATAAATTAAATTTTTAATAATTAAATATAAAAAGGGTTTATAAAAATATTTTCTTTACAAAAATTTATTAATTTCTAAATTCATTTATTTTGGGAGCACGGAGAAAAAAATTTTGCTATAGGAACTCTATAGTAGTTAATTAGTTGTAAAAAGTTCCAGTAGGTTAACGTATTCTTATGGTAACAATACCGTTTGGCTCCTGCAACTCTACATCGTTGAGCTCTGAGAGCTAAACGTTATTTACCTCTCACAACTCTACAGGATCGTTCTGAGACTATAACAAATTTTTGGCAGTCTGATTAATAATTTTTTTTTACGATTTAGCATTGATAATTTAATAAATAAATGCGACAGAACGAATTTATATTGCCAACAATAATTGTATATGACAAATAAGAATAGTATTATAATAGAAATAAAATAATAATAGAACTTATACTACAAATAAAAATTATTTGTAAAATAAAAATATGGTCGTCACAAAATTATCTTATTTTCTTGATTATATTAATAAATATTGGACATAAAATCACTACCGTATATGCACAAGAAAAGATAAATAAACGAAAACAAATTTTATTTTGTGTTAAATGGGGTCTTTTGAATGTATTCCGATAACTTATTACTTATCACAATATGTTCAACTAATAAATTAAATTAACAGTCACTGCAAATGAACCTTGAAAAACCACAAATACAAAACTGTTCTAACGAAATTCAATTTGACAAAAAAAAAAAAACCTATTTCCTTAAATAAATAAACTGGAAACTTAATTGTCCTCATATATTTTTAATAATATGGATGAGTAACAAAATAATTCTGTTTGTCATTTTAGAAGGTTATGAAATATGTCAGCGCACTCCACTACTGTGCAACGTAGGGCGCTCCCAACTATACCGTTTGGCTCTGAGAACAATCCCGTAGAGCTCTGAGAGCTCAACAACATTGAGTTATCAGAACTAAATAACATTATGTTACTGTAACTCTACAACAAATAGTAAACCATGGATAGTTGTGGTAACTCTACAGGTAGGTTACTAGAACGAAATTTTTTTTCCGTGAGTGAATGCAGAGTTAATTTTATTATTAATAAAAATTAACTCCTTCTCGGAGTAAATATCACTCCCGCTAGGAGTGAATCAATTAAAAATCATTCACTCTTCATTCACTCCGCGTTCACTCCACAAATTTTTTACAGTGTATCTTATTTCAATCGAAAGCTATTCATCAATGAAGCCACAAAAAACGTGATTTTCACTCTTTTGTCAATTTTGAAATGCTACTACTTCGAACCTAATTTTTTGATTTCGTCTATCCTAGGATTCATGCGAGCTAATTGTCTAAGGAAACCGTGTACCAAATTTCATCAGGATCTGTTGACAATTCTTAATAGAATAACATTCATAAGTCAGTTGTACTACACATTGACTGAAAATGGTTCAATAGACCTCTTAACTTTGATAAAATAACTGAAAATGGACAAAAATCAATGTTATATACGTTAAACTGAAGGCAATTTCATGAGCTATCCCATGAATTTTTCAAAAATTAGCTATCTCTTTTCATACAAAAGTTATATATCAATGAAGTAACCGAAAACGTGATTTTCACTATTTTGAAAATTTTAAATAGCCGCCATTTCTAAACTAATTGACCGATTTTGCTCATCTTCGAACTCGTTCAAGGTAATTACCCAAAGAATATGTGTACCAAGTTTCATCAAGATCGGTTGAAAACTTTTGCAGATATCCTGATGGCAAGGTCGGTTATATTACATATGTACATAGATATTTATATACATACATAAATTTCCTAACCACTAGTATTTTTGGAACTTACTTGAGTAATTATGACATACGATAGCAAAATAAGTTGAAAATTCTACCATGAGGGCTAATGCAATAGTTAGATTTCTAAAAAAATCTACTTAATAATATATGTCAAGTTTGAATATAAAAATAATATTTCTCAATTCAATTAAATGCGTTAAATTATACTCCATTAAATAAATATTAATCAATGTTAACATCGCCCTGCATGATGATTTTAATAATTATTATAATCAGAACTATTTTTCTCTTTCAACCTTCTATTGTGTATAACCAGTGTTCAACCATTAATCATTTGTTTTGTCCGAGTGAATAACTGAAAATAATAGTAGGCGTACGCGTGGGTGGGCGAAGTGCAAACTGTCACGCTGACACAGAGTCCTGCGGCGAGTGCACCTGGGAAGCATTACATTTATCCACTATATTTATATGTGGATACAGGAAATAAGAACTGTTTAGTGTATACTTATTTAACAAAGTACCAGAATACAAATTGTATAAATAAAAATACAATGAGCAAAACACGACAGGATACTTTTGTGCGGTCGTTTAATGAGACATTCGTCTTCCAAGATATGTTCCTGATGCTGTCTATACAGAATAGTCCCTTCGACTTTTTTTACATACATTAACAGCTGTCCTTTTATATTACTAGCCGTTTGTATTGTCCCATAAACTTAAATTTTAGGAATATCAACTTCAAACGTAACATGATAAGTATTACAGTTCTTTACGATTTGATTTTTCTAAAAAATTCCTTTCTAATACAACTCATGAATTATCTCTCAAAGAAGGTAATCTCCCTTTTGCACGACTCATGATGCGAAGCATCAGAGAGTGCTTTACGATCAAAAAATTTTGTTTGCCTCATTTCGGCAACTATTTTTAGGTAGATTTTGTTAGAAATCTAACTATTGCATTAGTTCTCATGGTGGAATTTTCAACTGATTTTGCTATCATATGTCATAATTAGTCAAATAAGTTCTAAAAATACCATTCGTTAAAACATTTATATATGTATGTATTAGCTTTATAATGGAAGATACAGCGATAAGGTTTAATAATGAGTGAGAGTTTATTAACTGTTGATTACAATAGTATGAATAATATAAAATGATTGAGAATAAGTAATGTAAATTATGGGTCACAATGTTATTACTAGGGAGGGATCCTTGGGACTGACTGTATTAGCAGTGGTCCTCTAGCTTAGGTCCGATAGGGTCATAAACCCCTTCCACAATGCTATGTACAGTATGACCTGTGACTGTCACTGTGGGGGTGGATGCCAGTATCGTTGCTATTCCAACAGTATGTATATAATGACGACCTTGTCATCAGGATATCTGTAAAAGTTTTCAACGGATCTTGATGAAACTTGGTACATATATTCTTTGGGTAATCACCTTTAACGATTTCGAAGATGAGCAAAATCGGTCAATCACTTTAGAAATCACGGCTATTTAAAATTTTCAAAATAGTGAAAATCACGTTTTCGGTTACTTCATTGATATATAACTTTTGTATGAAAAAAGATAGCTAATTTTTGAAAAAATTCATGGGATAGCTCATGAAATTTCCTTCAGTTTAACGTATATAACATTGAATTTTTGTCCATTTTCAGTTATTTTATCAAAGTTAAGAGGTCTATTGAACCATTTTCAGGCAATGTGTAGTACAACTGACTTATGAATGTTATTCTATCAAGAATTGTCAACAGATCCTAATGAAATTTGGTACACAGTTTCCTTAGACAATTAGCTCGCATGAGTCCTAGGATAGACGAAATCAATCAATTAGGTTCGAAGTATTAGCATTGCAAAATTGACAAAATAGTGAAAATCACGTTTTTTGTGGCTTCATTGATGAATAACTTTCGATTGAAATAAGATAGCTAATTTTCGAAAAATTCATGTGAAAGCTCATAACATTGCCTTTGATTTGATGTACATAACATGTATCAAATGAAATCTATCTTCCATTTCGGGTGAGGCCGAATGGCATTTTTTATTGTTATATCCTTGTTAGTTAACGAAATCAAGGTATTTTGCATATTATTATCAAGATTATTTAACGGAGAATAATTCCATATTTTTCAAAAATTTAGTGCAATAGAAACGGAAAAAAACATCAAAATTTTTCCGTCCGTCTTTTTCATATTTTTTCTTATATTATTATTTCATAATTAAATGGACATTATAAATCGTGAACTTTTGGATTTCTCAAACATTTTTTTATTTTATAGTATAGTACTATAGTGAAAACAAAGGAAACAAGAATTAAGAATTGTCTGTTAAGGTGTGCCGCACCTAAGCAACAAAAGGCTCCTATTTCTTATGTTGCGAAATATCCGATGTCTATTTGGCGTCAAATACTGGAGATCGTAATCTTATTGAATTTCCTTGGTGAAAATACCTTTCGAACTATAAGCTTATTGCATTGTTGACTAACTCATAGATGTTAAGAAGTGTCGACAAGTAAAACAGGCTTTGCATCGCTGCGCATCACTTTAGTTGAGGTCGCAATCCTGTCATTCTCGTCTACGTCTTTACTTGTGTCACTAAAATGTCACGTCGTAATCATGTCTCGTATAATCCGAGCTCAAACTTTGACATCCATTATCTGGATTAATTGTATTTGAGTCTTTTCTTAATCCTTTTGATGCCGATGACATGAATTCAACATTATTTCATTAAAATGTCTTTGCCGTCAACAAGTGAATTAATGTTTGAGAAAATAATATATAATACATAGCTAGTTCTTACATCAACGCACCGAGAGAAAAATCTAGTTCGCTAAACTAGGAAAATCTAGTTAAATCACCACTATTTAATTGAAGTTTTTATACCTAAAATTATTTATTATATTTAACCCCAATAGATAGTGACAAACTATTTTAAGTTAAATATAGGCTCAAAAGTCATCTTGATTAACTTTAACTTAGAAAACAGAAAAATAATTCGGACAACCCGAACTGGGAATCGAACCCGGATCTTTTGGTTACGCACTAAGGGCTCTTCTAGTTAAGCTGTCTGAGACCGTAACAACCTTTCAGTCACCTAATAATTTTTTGCTTAACACAATAACAGAAAAATATTTATTAAAATATAGTCGACATAACTATTTATTAACAGTTACTTTAACTACACAGAAAAAAAGGTTCACTTGAGCCAAGAAATATTTTTCTTCCTAATTATTTTCTTGAGCGAAAAAAAAAATTTTTTTTGACAAGAAATTTCACTTATTCCAACAAAATTAATTCTCCTGCTTTAAGAAATACGTATCTTGATCCAAGAAAATTTATTTGTCAAGAAAATCTTGTTGTTTTGAGAAAATTCAGCCTCTTGCTCCAAAAAATTTAGTTCTTGATAGAAGTAAATTTTATTGGCTTGAGAAAATTTCTCTCTTGCTCCAAAAAATTAAATATAAAGATAGAAGTAAATTTTCATTAATATTTTTTATGATTAACATGTCAAATGTGAAGATCAAATAATATTGAATCATTTTTTTCATTCAATATGTATAATTGCACGTAAAATAATATAAAATGGGTATCAAATATTCAAGAGAAAAATTTTCTCAAGGTGAAAAAATTTTTTTCTCAGCTGAAGTAGGTGGCGCTGCTTCCCTAAAGTATCTAAAAATCTTGATCAAATATAAAAATTTATTGTATCAAATAATTATGATACTTTGAATTAAGAAAAAATTACTTCCACCAAGAATAGAATTTAAAGAAAAATTTTAACTTCGGCTAACGCAATTTCGGTCTTCCTTCAGGCGCCCGAAAATTTTCTTGAGCCAAGAATTTTGTTCTCCAGTCAACAAATCTTTCTTTCTGTGTACAAAAAAAGTTCAGAAAACTATATTTTTATGCCTATAACGTCATAATTCAGCTAACTATTTATTTGTCTCTCAATGCTGGAAATGTAATTGAGTCTGCATTAGAAAAAGAGATTTACAAATATTTTTATCAATTTAATGTCCCGTAAAATCTATACCTGGCATAAGTTTTTCTAAATGTGTATTTTATTTGATTCTTTTTCATTATTCATAGTTCAACACACGATGAGATTCAGACCATCGCGTTTTTCCACAGCTGCGTGTATAAATTTCTCGGGTTGACGAGCCGTTGGGCTATTGAAAAACAATAATGTTACCTACGCTCGAACGTGGTACTAAAAAATTTGTGACTATAGTACAGCTGTACCGATACTCGTACCTATATCGCAATATATGTGTATAAATGTGGGAGGTATGATAGTTAGAGAGAAGTGAGATAGGGCTGAAAGAGAAAAAGATAGAATGAAATTGCCGCTTGGTTGGACAAATTTATAGCTTACAGTATGTACGCTCTCGCGGTCTCACAGATAACATGGGCTTCGGTATCGCTTTGGCAAAAGTAATGATCCTGTTTACAGTTATCGCCGGTGTGTCAGAAAAAAAGATAAAAAGTGATTGAAGCGTTAGGATATACCTTTTTCCCTATTATATCTTATATAATTATAATCCCCATTAATCATTTAAAGGAGCATATCTCTACTTGTTCTCATCCAATATTTTTAATTAATTATGTGGAATATATGTTGAGAAGGGTTAAATTATTGATTTGTGTCAACAAATTCTGACGTATAAGTGATTTCAATTTTTTTATTAATTGATATTGGTAGTAAAATTTTTTTTTTAATTTTATATATTTTAGTAAAATTTGGTGTACATTTCTTTTAAGTATTAAATTATTGAATGGTATTTTATTCAATTAATTAGGTTTTACTATACTAAACATTGAAGTACAAAAAAACTCCTCTATACACGGAAAGAACAAAATTACACTGCATAACATTCCAGATTATATTCAGTGACATCTGTAGTGAAAAAACACTTCAGATAGTAGCTAGTATAATCCAGATTATACTGAGTGATATCTGGATTATACTCATTGTAATCTCCCATTTCCCCCAATAAGATCTCAGATTATCCCGCGTAAGATTCAACTAGATATAATCCGAGATTATATCCTGTAGGATTTGGATTACACTCAGTAGAATCTTGGATTATACCTAGTGATATCTCCGCGATTTTTTTTCTAGCGCCTACGCACTTAGCATTATCAATTGATTATGAATAGATTAGATCTTATTGTCAAAAGTCTAAACGTAAAAATATACGCCTTGTACACTATTTTTATATATCTTGTAATTTTAATAATTATAACGGCTATTAAACATATTGTTACATAGCACAAAATATAAATGTTCACACAGTAATTAATGCACCGATTATATTTTTTTAATGTTAAATATACTGATGATTGATTATAATCCATAAATTGTAAACAGCACGCGCAGGCGCTAGGAAGAAAATGGTGCAGATATCACTGGGTATAATTCAAGATTCTGCTGAGTATAATCCAAATGCTACAGGATACAATCTCGGATTATATTCAGTGGAATATTACACGGTATAATCTGAGATTTTACTGGGATAAATGGAAGATTACAATGAATATAATCCAGATATCACTCAGTATAATCTAGACTATACACTGATAAAAAAACTATTTTTTTTTTAAAAACTATTCTTGATCCAAGAAAATTATTTTTACTTGGTTCGACTATATTATCTTCGATCGATACGAGTGAATTCTTTATTAAAAAATGATTCTCTTCAATAAAGAATAATTTTATTTCATTTTAAGAATTATTGATTGTTGATTCAAGAACAAATTTTTTTATTTATAATGTTATAAGTTAGTCAGAAAAAAACTTTGAAGTAAAAAAATTTGTATTTCTCTGTATGCCGAAAAATATTTAATAATACAGAGAATAGCAAAAATACAAAAATTTATATGTTTAAAATAAGTAAAATAATATCTTAATTCCAGAGTCGCGCCATACTTGGAACAAATCAGTAACATCTTGAACCGAAGTTATGTATTTCTTATTTGAAAACAACCAAGTTCCTTGATTCAAGAATTAACTTCTCAAATTAAGAGAATTGAACTACTTAAAACAAGAATGACATTTTGAAGAAAAAATTTTTCTTGAATCAAGTCATTTTTTCTATCAGTGTACTATAGCTACTATCTGAAATTTATTTTCACTTCAGATGTCACTGAGTATAATCTGGAATGTTATCCAGTGTAATCTTGTTTTTTCCGTGTATTAATAGAACTAAAAAAAAAAAAATTAGTAAAACGGTTCACCCTAAAGGCCATCCCTGCAACTTCCCGATAATTCCATACCTGGGCGCTTAAAATTGTACTTATGACGTTTTTGAGATTTTTGAGCTCAAAATATAATTTATGTGATATTTTGAGCTCGCTGAGCTCAAAGAGATTGTATTTCTATGCATTTGAGCTCTCCCAGATCAAAAGTCTGATAGAAGTTTCATAGAACACTACTTTTGGAATTTTTAAACCACAATAACTTTTGAATGGATCAACCGATTTTCACGTGGTTGGAGGCATTCGACGCAGTTTTATCAGCCTCATAAAGAATTTTTAGGTTTTAATTGATCGAACCAAAAATTTCGGAGTAATTTCGAAAAAATACTTTTTTCGGTTTTCTTTCGATCACGATATCTCTCGAACAAATTAACCGATTTCGACCAGCTTGGTGGCGATCAACGTGGTTTTTTATTGTCTAGAGCTGATTAGTTTTTGGAATCGATCGGTGGAGCCGTTTAAAAGTTATCCAAAAAAAACCACATAAAAATTTTTTTTTTTAGTCGATTTTCCCTTTTTCACTTTTAAAAAAATTTGTCATTTTTAATAAGGTTAATTCCACTCTATTGATATTGAAGCATCCAAAAAAGTTAAATTAATTTTTCACTCTAGAGTTACCTTTGAAAGTCAGTAAATTTATGTAGATAAGCGTGTTAATAACTCAAAAGAAAAAAAAAACATTATTATTATCTTTATTGACATATAGCATGTTAAATATACACCGCAGTTAACTTTCATCGCAGTTGTCGATACGGACATTTGTCGAAGTGAAAGCATCAGTTTATCTCGAGAATCATCAGTCGACCGTCATAGCTGTCACTCGACTACAGAATAATTTATAAACGTTTAACATGTTGCCGCGTGGGCAGATATTTAGTAGAATCGTGTATAGTAAAGACTCATATAGCTATAAACACTAGAGTTTAATATTTAAACGATAAATGCAAAAATATTTGATAGGGCTCTCAACACTGCCGTAGACATCCATCTAGCCAACACGACTAATCACAATATATTAACAAATAATAAAGATAATTAACATGTATACTCGTATTTATTTACAATACGTCTAACGGCTAGGGAACCGAAAAAATTGTTTTATTCTCGTGTCGTAGATTTCGTGGGTAGATGTATTAAGATATTTCAATGGAGTCATCTATACATCCAACCATAATATATAATATATTATGTATCTATGTATAGAATCCATATAAGTTATAAGCGTTGATGTAGTCAAGACTACAAGCCAGATTCTCTTAATTTACATAATTATATAGAAGCCAATAAGTTTATAGTTGTGACTGAGAATTCATTAGCATTTTTTACAGGATCGTAGAATAGATAATAAGCATCAACGAAGATGAGATACGAACACAAGTAAATGCCATGCACAGCGTGGTTAAACGTTCGATCGATCGATTAAACGCATAGATTACTGTTCCTTATGAAAGATTCAAAGTTATTTTATAGTTTATTACGTATGCAAATTTATTATTTTTTTTTTGACTAATGCTTTAATTTTAATGTGATACATAACCTATTCACTGACAGATTATTTTATTCAGCTCGATTTTGGAAAATTTATCAAACCTTTTAAAACACGTATACTCCCAAATGATATATGTTATTTTTCGTGGCGTTTAGTTCGAAGATGAGTTAAATCGGGCGAGTAATTTGGAAATGACAGGATTTTGAAATTTTGAAAAAATTTACGTTTTCACTACTTCAACTTGGTATAATTACTGAACTAGACCATATATCAAAATTCAGTAAGTTGCATCGTAAAGCTCTTTTATTAAGGTTCAATTTTCACTCCTCAGAAGTGGTAATAGCTTTAATATTACTCTTTTTAGAGTTCGTTTAATGAAACAGTTTTACTGTTGCAGCCGTTTTAAAATTATTGTCTGCATCATAGCATAATCATGATGTAGATTCAATAATCACAATGTTGATCAGTCTTTTGTGTAATGTGTTCAAAATTCTGATTAACTTGGAAACTGTTGTTCCTAAGCAGTTACTTAAAATTTGGACATTGATAATGCAAATCTTATAATCTTTGAAATTGTTTGATAAATATTTGATAAACTTTTTCTTTACAAGATATTATTTTTAACAAAATTGGTTCTCAATAGTTTTAAATTAATTATTGAATTTTGTGTTTAATCAATAAATTAAGTTATACATTATTAGTATCAATATTATTTTATTAAAAATAAATTTTCTTTATATGAAAAATCCACTTCCATTTCGGCCTTTTTCATTTTATTATTATTTCATAACCAAATGAGCATTACGAATCGTGCACTTACTGATTTTCGAATCTTTTTTTCATCAATGCAATAAACCACTGATTTATCGGCATAATTCAGCAGTTTAATTTTACCCACAATAATAATATCTCGATCATCACGTGTAATTATTATAGCTCACCATTAAGTCCATAGTTGCATTATAATTCATGGAGATATGTATCAAGAGTATATCCTAAAATGTATAAAATGAAGATTGTTAGCACAGCCATCAGACATTACGCTGATCGCTCAGACAAACTAAGGCAAGTTATTACCCGGTAGCAAAACTTTAATGAGCCGTAGCAGTTCAGCTATCAAGTAAAACTTGCTCTAATGTCATTAATAAAGATAAAATAAAAACACTAAAACGTTTATTTATCGTGGCATTATATATAATAATTGAGTAGATGGTGTGTAATGTCGGTGAAGAGCGTTGAACCAACTAATATTCAATACCTATACTTTTCTACTCTCTAATGTAAGTGTAAAAGGGAGAGAATTCCTTATGGAGCGGAATATAACGTTGCCGCAAAATGGGCGCGGGAGATACAACGACGACGACAACGACGAACCCCGCGATGCCGTTGCCGTTTAGATAATAACGTGCATTTTATCTCTCTCATAAAACTTAATTTATGGCTACATCCGAGTCTATGTCCAACCGGAATGTATACGATTTGGCAGATATGTGTGCATTTATACGTAGCGGTGGGTATGTATGAGTTCTCTATAAACTAATGTGTTGGATGGAGTATAAAGGGAGACAAGCTACAGCATAGCTTCTATGGGATAGTAATATTATCAGTAAAACGATATGTCCCCCACTTTATTTTCTAGTCAGACTGCTTTACCCTCACCCTATGGTATATATGATTTCTTCCTTACTCACGTGCGTAATTGTGTTAAGGTCAATTTTCTGTCGATTTTCAACACTTAGACTGTACAATATGATCGAATTAAGCCGCCATTGTTGTAGCTGTCAGTTCAGACTTTTGACGAATTATTGTGGCGAAAATCTACCTTGAATGACTTTTATTCAATTTGGGTTTGATAAAGCTAATTTGAACCAAGAAATATAGTGAAGAAGATGATGTAAAATATAAAAATTTGATTTATTCAGTGGCATTGTGCCGCATAAGTTCATTATTGTAATTCTTATTTGATTTTCGTTATTTTCTGTTAGCCAAATTGATAAAAGAGTTGATAAAAGAGGCATTCCATGCGAAATGGAAAAATGACTAAAATTTTTAAATTTCTCTAATTAATTCTAATTTAGTCCTATTTTATTATTAAAAGTGAATATTTTACTAATTTACAAAGAAAATTTGTTTTAATCAATAAGAAAATCAATTTTTCTCTCCTAGTAACTTTTTAGCCGTACTAACTTGTATCCGGGTGAAATGTTGTTTTAATAGTTTTAAGAACAAATTCATTTTATGTTTGTTATTAACTAACATATTTATTATTATAGTTTTAAGAAAAAAATTTTTTATGTTCGTTATTAATTAACACCTAAGTTTATCAAGATCGTGTTGTCAGCATGCTAAATCCTTTAATTGTGTTTTTTAATTAGTTTTTTTCAGTTATCCTAAATAACTTATAGTTAAATATATAAACAATAATGTTTCTAAGGTTGAAATAATATAAAAGTCTTTTTAATAAACAACTTGATGTAGACATTTTGTACTTGTCCCACCAGTCGCAAATGCCTGTCCCACCAGTCATAATAAAATAGTATATTGTGCCACAAGGGACGAAAGTACTACATTCTGTCCCGCGTGTGTGATTGCCACCCGAGCCGAAGGCGAGGGTGGCAAACACGCGGGTGAGGATGTAGTACTTTCGTCCCGTGTCACACATACTATTTTTTCTCCTGCCAAGCCGAAAGTTCGCGAATCTTTTAATGCAATAGCATCGTAGGTAATCATGGAAGGGGTCCAGGGGCGAAGCCCCGGCGGGGGGTTGGGGGGGGGGGGCGGAGCCCCCCCAGTCAAGAAAAAATACAATTTAAAATTATTATTTAAGTAAAGATATTAAAAAAAATAATTAGTGTTATGAAAATAACAGAATAATTTTTATTATAACTTTAAATAATCATTTTGATAAATATTAATAGTAATTATAAGCATTCATTTAATAATAATTATGGATAATCTTAATGATAATATTAGATGATAATTTTAATATAAGAATAATTTTAGTGACTTAATTTAAAATTATCATAACTAATAATTTAAAATTATTATTTAAGTAAAGATATTAAAAAAATTAATTTTGTGTTATAACTTCAAATATTCATATTGATAAATATTAATAGTAATTATAAGTATTCATTTCATAATAATTATGGATAATCTTAATAATAATATTAGATGATAATTTTAATATAAGAATAATTCTAGTGACTTGGTGATTTAACATATTTTATGTAAATCAACCTTTTTTTGGTACAATATGATAATTTTTGAAATTTTCAAACTATAACATTATCACTAAATTATCACTAAACATTATCATAAATCACATTATCACTAAATTACATTATTTTTATTATAATTATAGTATATTGCACTAATGACGCAACATGAAGTGCTGACGGAAAAAGTATGTGTTAAAGAGAAGAACGTACAATGCGTGAGAGCCGATGTAGGCACTATTGCGCGTGCGCGTTCATTTATTCCGAGGATAGAAACTGCTGCTTTATTCCGGCTGCAAGCGGAAGGTATTTGAACTTTCGGCTTAGGCAGGAGAAAAAAAATTTTTTTAATTGTTTCTACGTAGGTAATCAGTCGAATTCTTCATAATATTTCATGTTTGTAGGATAAATTTAGTATTGAGAGGGAAGTATTTTTTAAAAGTTTAGTGGTCGAACTGAAATTCGATTTTAAGCATACCGCGGTAAGAGAGAAGAATTTTTCGATGTCTCACCAGTCACACTCAGTCAAATGATAATTACGAGAAACTTAAAAAGTAATTGAGGTTTTTGACAAAGGGATGTTGTTAATTAGTTATTCTTCTATATTATAAGATAAATTTTACTATAGTATAAGTTTCAGTGACATAATTATAGCTTATAATTGATGGAATTCCAAAGTCAAATGTCCCACCAGTCACTATGGAATGCCCCTAAAGTAATTTCTTACAGAGTATTTTGTAATTTTTTTTTTAATTTTTGGCGCCCACTTTTCTTGTCATATGCTCACACACTCTAAAAAAATCCAGTGATATTGATTAAGTCGCGCCATAGTTTTCACGTGAGAGAAATAAGAAAAGTTATTTTGTTTTTGTATGTGTGTATTACAGTGAATTTTGATAAAAATTCATTAAAAAAAAAAAAACTACGTAAACTAGGCACTGATATGAAATACGGCATCAGTTCATCGAATTCTGGAACTAATAAAAAAATCCCGGTCTCGATACATCAATTTTTTCGGGAATTGTCGTGATTACATACAAAATCAGCGTACAGACATCCGGACGTCCACGTAAAATTTTTTTAGAAACGTTTTTTTTTTAAAGCAGCAACATAAAATTATTTTTATAAACTATCAGATGGATTAATTAAAGTGTTTTCTCGATGTACGTTTACTAATATTATTGTATTAGTGCAATATGGTTATGATCAAGGCATTTGAAGATCACAAAATAGCTTGACCTTGACGTATCGGGAGTAAAGCACTACCTCAACCGCTTCGCGTTATGAGGCGTGCAATATATGGATATATGCATATCAAGGACTCGTGTTAGCGTATTTGAGTAATGTACATTTATTGCGGACAATCGTATATTAAATTTTGAGTTTATGGAGCGATATTGCCATACAGAAATTGGCACTCGTAGAGTTTCCCGAAATGCGATGTAATAGCTTTCGAGAGCTATTCATACTATGTTGGTTAAGAACATAAAGTTATATAGAAGAAAAAGAGATGAAATAGCGAAATTTTAAGGGTAAAAGGAGAAATAAATTTTAGTGATAGTGAATATGAGCGAGAAAGAAGAATAGCAAGAGTGAAATGCGCGGAAGATACGAGACGTTATGGCTCTTGCTGGCTCGTAACCCGCGGTCATAAAGCCACTGCGCGGTAAAATATTACTAGTCGTTGTCTCCCCGCCCACATCCATATCCGTTTCTCTATCTTAACGCCGTTATAACAATCTATTAATGGCTCCTAGACTATAAATCAGTGTAGGGGCTCGTTTATTAAATCGAAGCCACTGTTTTTGTTCAAATAATACTGTCATCCTGTCCGATGGCATGTGTTATCTATATAATAGTTATTCATGTTATATTATACTTATCATCCATGGTACCACTACTATTTAGCGGCAATGTAATAGAACACCATTATTTAATGTCATTCGTTGAAACTGCGGCGATTATCAATCCAATATCTTTATTCTATATCCACGTTTAATGGTTTAACTTATCAATATTATTAAAAATTGATTTATAAAACGCATAGATTACAATTTTATAATGTAAGATCGTATCAGGGTACCCTCGAATTTCTATTACATAAATTAACTATAACTCAAATAATTTTCTCCGCTCACTTAAATCAGTCTTATATATTTTAATAACCCGTATTTCATACAAGTTTACTGTTTCACCATACTCGATACAATGATAAACAGCGTTGTAAAGTAGGCGTGCCAACAACGTTATTTCTTACTCGTGATTTACGGTTGTCGACAAAATTATTAAAAAGTCTTAATTTGTATTTCGAATAGTTTAGTTATTCCAAGAGAACGAATATTATGATTTTGCGCAGCACTTGGTATACCTATCAGTATACAAAAGAAGCAATTGTTTCCCAAAAATTCTTGAAGGCAAATTATACTTTTTTAATATGTAGAAAATTTATTAAAAACTTTTTTTAATTTTTATCAATTATTTTATTCATTTTTTTTTTAAGTTGATTTTTATATATCACAAACAAAAGTTACATAAAAATTCATACAGAATAAAAAATACAATAGAAAAACTTTAACATAATTATAATAAATAATATTAATTTTTCTTAGCTGGCTACGTTAAATATGTCTCGCTAAGAGTCATTTCGGAGAGTTGTCTTATATAGTGTCAGAAACATAAATAATATTAACATTCTTAGTTAAGTCAAATAGTTTTCTGAGAGATGCAAAAGTTGTGAAATGTAAAAGCATCTAAATGCAATCATTATTGGCAATAATGATAAATAGACGTTATAGAGTTTTAGAAACTCGGCTAAGTAAAAATACAAAAGACGATTTTTGATTAAAAATCTCATTTTATCGACTAGAATTTCGCAAATTTGTATTAAATTTACAAAAGTTTTATTAAAATTACAATAAAATTTTTAATTTTGTCGTTTATTTTGCAAGTTTAGTCTACGAAAGTTTGATTTTTTTTTTTATAAAATCCGGTATTTTATTTTACCGTGTTTTAGTCTTATAATTTTACCATTATGTTGTTAAATATATAGTAATCTTATTTTTTTTCGTAAAATACTCTGAGAGAAAAATATGGTTCTCTGAATAAGGAAAATCTAGTTAAATTACCACTATTTAATTGAAGTTCTTATGCTTAAAATTATTCATTATATTGAACCCCAATAAATAGTTACTTAAACTATTTTTAGTTTTATCTGTGCTCAAAAGTGATCTTGATTAACTTTAACTCAGAAAACAGAAAAAGTAATTCAGATAGCCCGGACCGAGAATCGAACCTGGATCTTTTAGTTAGGCACCAAGGGCTCTCCCAGTTAAGCTATCTGAGACATTGTTCGCAATAACCTTTCAGTCGTCTAATAGTTTTTTGTTTAACACGATAACAGAATAGTAAAATTTATGTCATATGGCCGCAAAGTACCGATTTTCTGACAATGACGATGTTGCGATATGAGGCTTCGCCTCGAACGTTAAAATTACGCCCGTTTTCGTACGTTCTCACCACAAACTTTAAAGCGAGTATCGTAAAATCGTCGCTGTCAAAATCAGCACTTAGTGGCCAAATGACATATAATATTTTTTGTTATTATCGCTGTATAAGTTTAACTTTTAAGGGATAGGAGGCAAATAATGACATATTCAAATTTTATAAAGTTTCACAAGGGCAAAAAAACTTAATTTTATATTAATTATCTTTTTATTAATATTTATTTATAGCGTGGTTGTTATTTTATTAACATTAGGCCCGCTTCGTAATAAACTGCCAGCAGAGAAATAATTAGCACGACTCAATAGTAACTAAGTTTAAATTGACTCAAAACCATCGGTCGGTACATTAGAATTTAATTTATTTCGTTCTAAATTTCATCCGATTGCACAAGGACAGTACGGAAAAAAAGGAGAAATAAACTTTGCGGCCTAGGCCGCGGAAAAAAGACGGTATGGTAGAGTCTCTAGAAATGAGTATCTTCGGACGCCACCCAGCGCTCAAAAGTTGAACTTTTGGAGCGAGTATAACAAAAAAACATTTTCTAAAATATAGTCGATGTAACTATTACAAAAAAAAGTTCATAAAACTATATTTTTATACTTATAACGTTATAATTCAGCTAACTATCCACTTTTCTTTTATTTCCAAAAATTCCGAACAATGTTAGCTGTACCAAGTATATCATATTTGACATAAGCTTCTCGACTTGCACACGTGTAGTTAGTACGGCACCTCATGTGGTGCTTGATAGTCTAAAAAGAGGTTACAGCACGGCAACACTCAGGTGACTCATGTGTGTACTTAGCATATAAATGCGGTTAAACGCTGATGGTGATGGTGTTCTTAGCGTTAGTATTGGCGATAATAGTAAGAAGTGAGGCCGCGTGTGTCGATACCTTGGAAGGGACCTAACCAAGAAGAAGTTAAGGCTAAACTACACCCTGTGGAGTATATACTACACTAGGATGGGTTGTCGTGCCGCGCAATGTCGGCAAGCGTGTGTGTTCTGTGTGTTTCGAATGCATGGAACAAGCGGTGCTTGTCCACGGCCACCTGAGTTATGATCGTTCCGTGCCCACCCTGGCTGGTTGCTGTCTACTTGGTTGTCTCGTTTCACTGCTATGCTATGTTTCTTCTTGTTTCACTTTGCCCTTCTTTACCTTTTCACTGTTGTATGTGTATGTTCTATAGCGAGCAAGGCAGCCATTTTGACTTTAAAACCGGTTATGTACTCTTTAGATACTGAGGTACGTATATTCAGCAGCATGATCGGCCACAATTTCTGGACTGTCTTGCACTTATGCGCATATAAGATGCTACTTTGCCTTAACTTGATGCCTCTTTTTTATTTTTTTAAATTTACCATCAGTTTAAGCGATGCCTAACGTGAGTACGTAATGACAAAAAAGCTTTCTAAGAATCCTTGCTGAGAAAAATACTCTGTAGTTAATGACTCCCATTAAAGTCCAATATGTGATTATAATAAATACATAATTTTGGCTGAATTTATATCAGTTAAATAATATCCCTTTAATCTAAGTATACCCAGGAAAAAAGAAATATTTGTCGCAAATAAATCAATTTATTTGAGCCGTTTTTTAAAACATTTCTTTATAACAACTATATAGGTTTGGTACAAGTAAATATAACAGTTGACTCGAATTTTTTTATTATTCGTCAGAAGTATATCACTTATTTGTGGTAAAGATGCTAATTTTGTCGAAAACAACGACATCTTTGGTATTAAAACTCTCAACTATAGCTCTCATGACGTCACTTGAACTGCGCCAAAAGTGACCGCCATTATTACCAAGTGTTGATTGTTTTGATTACAACTTAAAGCTACAGCGACGTTTCAAAAAATAGTTTATTTGCATACATAATAGTGATCACTAATTCTATTCATCGATAGATGAACTATTAATTCATTGGGATTATAAAAAGTCATACCTAATTTATATGATAAGTTGTTTAAAATATTATATTTTACGAAAACAAATCTAAATTATTCTTAACCTATAATTAACACTTTCATTCGATAGAAGACACGGAAAATATTTCATTATTCAACTAAAAGATTAAAAAGTAATTTTTTTTTTCATTTCAAAGCCATTATAATTTCTGAAAATTGATAAAATAAATTATAAAAGTTCATTATTTTCGTCAACTATGATTTATTTACCACAAATAAACTATATCTTTACCATAAATAAATTATTTATTTTACGCAATTAAATTGCTCAATCTTAATATATATAAATCATGTGTCACGTTATCTGTCCGCGATGGACTCCTAAACTACTTAACCGATTTTAAATTAAATTCGCACTCCGTGTGCAGTTTGATCCAACTTGAAAGATAGGGTAGTTTTTATCTCAATTATTGATCTCAATAATTGTTATTGCAAATTAAATGTTTATTATATGACTTTAGCGTGTATTTATCGGTTAGTTCTATAAAATCCTAATAGATGGCAGTTTGGCATCTAAGTTCCACAGATATCCGGTAGATGGCTTAAATCTCAAGGCCAAACACTGTCTATTCGCGGTTTGAATTTGGAGAACACATGTTTCTCACATGGACAGCTATATGTTTCCTGCTCACGTGTAGAAAAACCATGAAATCTCTTCGTATTAGCGAAGGACAGGTTACATGTTAAATTTAAATTTTTTAATAATTTATTAAATGATAACCCTTCATCAGATCTATTCCAAAAAATTAATTTAGACGTATGAGATAGCAATTTATAACATATCAAAAAATTTTGGCAGAACGTTTTATTTTCAATCCCATATGAATGAATCGATTTTTAATTTTTTTAGAAAATATTAATTTGATTGTATTAGAAGAATAAGAAAAAAATTTGGACGACGGTTGACCCTGAAGGCCATCCCTGCAACTTCCCGTTCATTTTGTACTTAAGCGCTCAAAATTATATATTACGTTTTTGAGCTCTTCGAGTTCGTATATAAGTTTTGTGTCATTTTGGGCTCTCCGAGCTCAGAACTCTAATAAAACAGCAGTTTAATAAAATACAATTTTTCAAATTTTCAAACCACAATAACTTTTGAATGAATGAACCGATTTTTACGCGGTTGGTAGCATTCAACGCAGTTTTTGAAGCCTCATAGAGAATCTTTAAGTATGAATTGATCGAACGAGGAATTTTTGAGTGATTCCGAAAAAACACTTTTTTCGGTTTTCTTTCGTCAACCGATTTTGACCGACTGGCGGCAATCGACGTAGTCTTTTGATGTTAAGAGCTGATTAGTTTTTGGAATCGATCGATAAAGCCGTTTGAAAGTTATTCCAAAAAAACCACATTTGAAAAACTTTTTTTTATAGTTTTTTTTTAAATTTCTCAAAATCTACCGATCCGAATCGGTCCAAAGTGTATTCAAAATCTCTTTTGTTAAGCCCTTTTGAATGACGCCAACCGCGATGAAATCGGTCAGGCCGTTCAAAAGTTATAAAATGGTTACATACACACACACACACACACACACACACACACACACACACACACACACACACCGTGACAACCTCGCGGGAGTAGTCAGGAAAGCTTCCTAGGACCTCAGAACATCGAGATCTGATGAAAACTCGATTTCGAAAAATGGGGTAAAACCAATAACTTCCCGATTTTTGAAAATCTTCGATTTTTTTAGCGGGAAGTTAAAAATTGATTCAATTTATTATAATTACTGAGCCACAGCAACGCGTGGCTGGGTCAGCTAGTATATTATATATTTACCAGAAATAAATAATTATTTGGTCATATCCAAATATCATATTTTTGGCAGAAATAAATCTCATTTTTATCAAATATTTTTTTTTTCTGTGTATAATTGTATAGATGAATGAGCCCTGTCATGAATTTAAAAGTTAATCCATAGATCAATTCACCTAGAAAATTGCTAATCATCTAACACTTGTATGATTGCGGCAGAAAGATTTATCTTGCATCACTATAGCTATTAAAGTTGGTTGTTTGCATTGAATAGACACGTTACGTTGTGCACCGTTAATTATTTGTATCTCGGCACACGTTCACACAACTTAACCATGGTTGCAACAAGACGTACATACTGACAGGATACAACTGAAAAAATATTGTTAAGTGTCTAGTTGTGTACTTTAATGCCTGAATGTAAACAAGTGTTACTTTTGCTTGGTTATTTAGCTATGTTGTTGTTTATTAGCGACTTTTTATAGACATATGTTAAAAGTTTAAGTGTAAAAGTCGTGAATTCTTTTAACTGACAGCGGTTGAGCTGAGGAGTGGCCACGGTAATTACCTCGATAGAGTTACAAGACTCGTTTTGAGAGTCCTGCTTAAATTTATTATCCTCATTCGTGTCAGTTTAATTATCGAGGTTCACCGCCTTACATTTTTCATTTTTAAATGTAACCCGTTATATTTAATGATTCGGTTAGTTAAAGATATTATTATATGATGAAAAAATATATCATATCTTGTATATTTTATAGATAATTGTATCTTTTAAATAAAAAATTATTTTACTACATTGTTTATTTAGTTTAATGTTAAATATTACATTTAATGTTTTGCATACACTGATGGAAAGATTTATTAGCTATTAATAATTTAGTTTATTTGAAGACAATTATTTAATTTATTTAATTTTAACAAATATTTTTTAACATTTAATAAATATTTATTTGGGAGGAAAGTATATTTATTAATAGTTAATAAGTATTTTTTAATAGTTAACAAATATTTATTAACAGTTAATCAATATTTTGTTGAGTGAATTTGTTTCGCTTGCAATGTCATATGATTGCTTATAAATAAAAATCATCTTTATAAATTATTTGCATTAATAATATTACATTGTAATTATATTATTCTCGCCAATAGTCAATTTATTATGATAAGTATTTTAGCTGCATTCGAAAATTCTCTATCTTTAGATACATAATTAAGAAATTACTTTTATTTTGAGAACTATTGACATTTTTAAAGATACAAGTTCACCTTGTTATTACACTCATCAAGAGCTTTCATTTGAGTACCCACATCATTTATTTATATATTTATATATTTCATATATATGTATATATGAAAAATATATCAAAAATGCATGTGGGTATTCAAATGAAAGCTCTTGATAAGTGTATCATCATGATGAGCTTATATCTTAAAAAATGTGAATAATAAAGCAATGACGTTGTATTTTGTCCACTGATGATCTTTTTAATGATTTAAGCTCATCCTGGAGTTACACTCATCGAGACCTTTCATTTGAGTACCCACATCAATTTTTCATATATTTATATATATATATATATATATATATATATATATATATATATATATATATATATATAATATATATATATATTATATATATGTATATATGAAAAATATATCAAAAATGCATGTGGGTACTCAAATGAAAGCTCTTGATGAGTGTAAAATCGGGATGAGCTTATATCTTTAAAAAACATCAATATTTAAGAAATTACAGTGCAATTTAACAAAAGTCATTATTTAATAAAGTAAAATTTTATTTATTTATAGTTCACAAGTCACGGAAGTCACATAGTGACTGCAAGGTTGCTAGTTTGTATTAATTATATTACATTATAATGTAATATAATTAATACAAACGTTATTATAATAACGTTTATTGTAAAATACCAAATTCTATCACAGCTCATAATTATCTTTTATATTTTTAAATAGTAAGTTAGTTACAGGTTTTCTAGTGTATAGGCGTGATAACGCCCCTTTACACTTCTAAGCCTTATCGTTTGCTTAGGTACTGCCTTATCATTGCGGCTGTGGACCGACTTGTGCCTTCTGTACCGTATTCACCCTGATCCTCACCACTCGGCTATTGGAACAGTAACATGGGAAAACCACAGAGAAAACCCATGTTAGTACAGTCAGAGTTGGGTTAAGTCTACAGTGATTGATAAGAAACTCTTCTTTATCGACCACTGGAGCATTAGACCCTTCTCCTAGTGTGCAGAGATCCCTCGCGCTAGCCAACGCCGACTAGAGTGGTCACCCATTCAAATTGTTGCTTAAAATGGGTGATCGCCCAAGTCAGGCGTGTGCCGCCCGGCTATCTCTGCCACTTCCAGAGGCTGGCAATGTAACGCACATATTTTTAAATATAATTACTGAAAAATATTGGTGCATGCCGGGATCGAACCCGGGTCCCACTCTTTCGAAAAGCGGGCATCTAGCCGACTAGGCTATTACCAACCTCTTTTATATTTTTAAATATTAAAAACATTCATTTATTTAGTGAATTTAATTATTATAATGTATTTCAGCTATATGGTTATAAAAAGGGTCAAAAGAAAATTGCTATTTTTGCTTTTGATTTTAAATAAATATTTTCTAACAGTTAAAAAATATTCATTAACCATTGAAAAATATTTATTAACAGTTACTGAAGCTTATTAAATATAAACAAATCCTTCTATCAGTATGATTCAAAAGCTTATGTATGTATGTATTTATATACTATATATAATACATATATGCGAGATTACCGGCTCTGGCTCTTCTATAACTCCCGTAATTCTAAACGGGTTTCACTAAAACGAAACATACTCATTTTTTGGACGATTTCAGAGGTTAAGTTCTAAGATTAGCCTAATCTGTCGATTGGTTTAGTAATGACAGCAATTCAAAAATTTTTTTTACGTCACAAAAATTTTCACTTTTACCGTATTTCCGTACAATAACAATTAAACGCGATATCATATTAAATTTCTCTAAATTTCATCTGAAAGCTTATTTAATAAGCTTTAATTTGCACACTCATTTTTTAGTGTAAATTTTGAATAATATTAATAGTATTAAGTCGGAAAAAATAGTAAATTAATAGTATTAAAAAATTTATTTTAAAATATTTTATAGCAACTATTGAATTTCTCAAATTTGAATATATTTAAACAAACTTTTTATTGATAAAAAAAAATTTTTGTGACTAAAATAATCAAATGAAATTTGATAATTTCAATCAAATTTAAGACATTTTTCAAATAAAAAATTTTTAATCCCTTCAAAAGTATTTTTTTTCACTACTAGATATAAATTATTGCCAAATATTTTATTAAAATTTACTATCATCGAGTATAAATGTTTATTTTCTGATCTCCGTTGAGTTAAGCGAAAAATTTTCGAGCTTATTTATTTATCAGGTGATTATCAGCTTTGTCAGTTTAGTGTTTACAACTTAAACTGGGGATAATTTATCTAGTAAAAATTCTCATCATGTGTTTTTAGTCGAAAAGCTATTCAAAAGACCGCAATAATAAACATTGAAAGTGTTCCCCGTGGGCCTTGCTTTACTCACAGTGTACTTATAGATGATGTTTTGGATTAAAACAGTCGAGAACGCACACTGTAGTAGAGTACTTATACACATAAAAAACAAAAAAACATAAGCGTTGTTACATGACTATGCTTAAGAGCCACGAGATACATAATGCAGAAGGCATTGTATTATGCGAGAGCCCGCACCCTTTTGAATATATACAATAAGTCCTACCGATGCCTTTCTATTGTTGTCTCTCGAAATATACTCTTGGGATTGTGCCACCTCGTTTACCAGGCTATACTCTTCGTCGCCTCTCTTATATAATTCTTCCTCAGGGCGTTACACATCAGCATAAAAGTTTGTTCGCGCCCATTGCGAGACATTTCCTATGAGGTCGATTACTTTTGTCACTTTTTTCTAACACTTTCCAAGCGGTTTCGATTGTTAGTGTCTCATACCTAAATTTTAAAAACATAAATTTGGTAGTGTTGAAAGAACAAAGCTAAACTTTGAAAAATCTAAAAGTGCACGCCTCATAACGCTCATTTAATTTCAAGAAAAAAATATTTGGTTATGAAATAATAATAAAATGAAAAAAGCCGAAATGGAACTGGATTTTTCATATAAAGAAAATTTATTTTCAATAAAATAATATTGATACTAATAATGTATAACTTAATTCATTGATTAAAAACAAAATTCAATAATAGATTTAAAACTATTGAGAACCAATTTTGTTAAAAAAATTGTCTTGTAAGGTAAAAGCCCCAATAGATGATCATATACTTGTACATGATCATATATTGGGGCTTTTACCTTAAAGAAAAAGTTTCTCGAATATTTATCAAACAATTTCAAAGATTATAAGATTTGCATTATCAATGTCCAAATTTTAAGTAACTGCTTAGGAACAACAGTTTCCAAAATAATCAGAATTTTGAAACCGAATAAAATTCTAATTGAAAAAAACAATACTTAGAACTAATTTGTGACATATTTACTGACGATCTACCCGAACACATTACACAAAAGACTGATCAACATCGTGATTATTGAATCTACATCATGATTATGCTATGATGCAGACAATAATTCTAAAACGGCTGCAACAGTAAAACTGTTTCATTAAACGAACTCTAAAAGGGTTACTATTAAAGCTATTACTACTTCTGAAGAGTGAAAATTGAAGCTTAATAAAAGAGCTTTACAATGCAACTTACCGAATTTTGATATCTGGAGTAGTTCAGTAATTATACCAAGTTGAAGTAGTAAAAACGTCAATTTTTACGATTTTCAAAATTTCAAAATCTTGTCATTTCCAAATTACTTTCCCGATTAAGCTCATATTCGAACTTAACCTCAGTCTTTATCGATAGATAAGGTAAGTTGAGTTTGAGAAGAATCGGTTATAAATTGAAAACGCTATCGTGCTGACAAGCCGCGTTATATAGTATAAATACATACATTTATAAACTTTTGAACGAACTACATTTTCTGACTCAGCTCGACAAACTGAGTCAGAAAATGGCTAAATTTTTTAAAAGTCGTGCCATGAGGACGACTGCAATAGTTAGATTCTTATAAAATCTACTAAGAAGTTAGGTTATACGCTAAAATTAGTTAAAAAATTAATTTCTTTTATACCAATAAACGATTTGTTGAGTAGCAATAAATAATTTGTTAAATACTACTAAATATTTATTTGGTGGAAATAAATGGGCTTTAATAAATTATTTAGTAACTATTATTCAATATTTGGTAATGAAAGGTTTGTTACTAAATCATTTAGTAACTGTTACTAAATTTTATTAAATAGAATTAAGTCCTTCTATCAGTTTACTTATGTCATCGTATAAGTTCAAAATGAATATAATAGAAGCATTTGAAGTTCAAAAAATGTCTCCGCGTTATGAGGCGTGCAAAAGTAACACTATTTTCCACTTTAAATTTATGACGTTCTTAGTTTATTTAATACATCGTTATTTTTACTTTATTATCATTATAGAGAAATAATGATATATGTCAATCTCCAAGATGACAGGTCAGTGACATAAGCCGATGACTGGCATGGAAAGAAGAGGGTCGACCCTATGCTGTATAATATACCAGTCTCTTTTGAAAGGTATATAATATTCTGCCACTTAACGCATACTATTCCATCACTGGAGTGTATTAGTCTGTAGCGAACTCGACAAGTGTCCCATAGAGAGTTGTAATCCTACCTTAAATACCATTTGTTTGCTCGTTGTTATGTAGTAGTCTGAAGGCGGCTAATCATGATGCCATTGTCGGTAGCAAGTCTTTTCTTGTCACGGAGTACCGGAAAATTTTTGCCCTTGCTGTCAGATTAAATCTTTTATTTGAAGCGTACTGAATTCAAAATAACTTCATATCCCCGTTAGATATTTAAATATATTCAATGTTCCTATAATATTCTATCTCATATAATAATATTATATCTTTCTATATATGATGAAGAGATATTAATGAATGAATTGTAAATTATGTAAGTACCCATGGAAAAATAATAACAATAATAATGAATTACACTGATAGAAGAATTTGTTTTTATTTAATAAGCTTTAGTAACTGTTAATAAATGATTTTTTAACATCATAGGATTTAATAAATCTTTATTATCAGTTAATAAATATTTGTTAGCAATTAACAAAATTTATTAACAATTAATGAATATTTATAAATGGTTAATGAATATTTGTTAACTGTTAACAAATATTTATTGAAGATCAAAAGCAGAAATAGCAATTTTCTTTCGACACTTTTTATAACCCTATAGCTGGAATATATGATAATAATTCAATTCACTAAATAAATTGACGTTTTTAATATTTAAAAATATAAAAGATAATTATGAGCTGTGATATAATTTGGTATTTTACAATAAACGTTATTATAATGCAATATAATTAATACAAACTAACAACCTTGCAGTCACTATGTGACTGCCGTGACTTGCGAACTATAAATAAATAAAATTTTGCTTTATTAAATCATGACTTTTGTTAAATTGCACTGTACTTTCTAAAATATTGACGTTTTTTAAAGATATAAGCTCATCCCGATGTTACACTCATTAAGAGCTTTCATTTGAGTACCCACATGCATTTATGATATATTTTTCATATATACATATATATGAAATATATAAATATATGAAAAAATGATGTGGGTACTCAAATGAAAGGTCTCGATGAGTGTAACTCCAGGATGAGCTTATATCATTAAAAAGATCATCAGTGCGAAGAAAAAAAAGTCATCTTGAGTCAAGTAATATTTACTTGATCCAAGTATATTCAACTGAAGATAAAATATATTCTTGAGTTAAATAAATTTTTTTCTTGTATTGGTCAATCTTGGTTTAAGCAAATATTCCCTAGTTCCAACAGGCTTACCAACTTAAGTGAAGAAAAAAACCTCTTAATCCAAGTAAATCATTCTCTTGGTTTTTGAACTTGCTTGATGTACACACGGGCGCATCGAGGCCCGAGTAGGACAGCAGCCGCATGGAAACCCATTTTCAACATTAAATAAAAATTATTGTTTATGGAGCTAGAGTTCCGGGACTCGAGACTTTTTTTCAGAAATTTTCTCCTCTTTAAGGATCTTTTTTCTGATTGTCGATATCACTTATAGTTATTGAGTTATTAACGCAACAAATTTCTAACCGTGTACTTTGTATAAGTCGAGTAAATACTTGTATATACATATATTTTTGTCACTACACACTTAACTGTAAAGCAGTAATATAATGGGAAATCAGCACGTTAAAAATTAATCAAAATAGTCTAATTAAATGAACACAAAAAATAAAAATCATGCATAAGGTTATTTTTTTAAATTTAATTCTTTATTAAAAAAATTTCGGTTTAGTTCCAAAAAATCACGTCGCCAACGTTGGCGCTACTTTCTCAAACCAAGAGAAAGAATTACTTGGGATAAGTATATGACATTATTAGTTCAAGAATAAATTTTTTCAACTAAGATAGCAGAATAACTTGAAACAAGAAGTAAATTTTGAAGAAAATGATTTTCTTGTCAAGATGACTTTTTTTTCTGTGTGGGTAAAATATAACGTCACTGCTTTATTATTCACATTTTTTAAGATATAAGCTCATTCTGATGTTACACTCATCAAGAGCTTTCATTTGAGTACCCACATGCATTTTGATATATTTTTCATATATATACATATATATAATATATATATATATATATATATATATATATATATATATATATATATATATATATATATATATATATATATATATATATATATATATATATATAAATATATGAAAAATTGATGTGGGTACTCAAATAAAAGGTCTCGATAAGTGTAATTACAGGGTGAACTTGTATCTTTAAAAATGTCAATAATAGTTCTCAAAATACAAGGTCTTTTCTTCATTATGTATCTACAGATAGAGAATTTTTGAATGCAGCCAAAATACTTATCATAATAAATTGACTATCGGTGAGAATGATATAAAACCTTGAAAAGGCACAAATTCAAGTTAATACATTTGCAATGACACTAAATTTTACTAAAAAAACCGATTTTATCATATGACTATCCTGGACACAAAATTTTTCTTACTCTCTTAATAATATAGATGATTTTTATTTATAAGCAATCTTCATATCATATGAAATTGCAAGCGAAACAAATTGACTCAACAAAATATTTATTAACTGTTAATAAATATTTGTTAACTATTAATAAATACTTATTATCTATTAATAAATATACTTTCCTCCCAACTAAATATTTATTGAATGTTAAAAAATATTTATTAAAATTTAATAAATTAAATAATTGTCTTTAAATGAATTAAATTATTAATAGTAAATAAATCCTTCTATCACACAGAAAAAATAATTAACTTGGTACAAGAGAAAAATTTTTGAACCAAGAATATAATTTTGAAGAGGGTAATTCGAGGGTACACTGACGTAACCTCGTAACTCGATTTTTGGGGGTTACGATTTATATAATATATTAAATTTTTTTTCTGAAACATAATTGGCGTTTATATCGATGAGAAAGTACTAAAACTTTGAAATTAGCGATAGACGTTTACGATTTTATAATTTGATTTTCTTGAAAAAAGTTTTTTGTTTCTCCGTAAAGTCGTGTTTTTTGAGATACGAGGTTACGTCAGAGTACCCTCAAATTGTCTTGAATCAAGACAAAAAATTCTTGAATTTAAATTCTTAAATTCTTAAATATTCTTAAATCAAGAATTTTTCTACTCAAACCAAGAATATTGAGCTCTTTAGAAATATATACTTGATTCAAGAACATTTTTTTTTATGTGCCGTGCATACGTATTTTCTGAATCGGCTTGACGAGTAGCGTCGATATATAGCAAAAATTTTCAAAAGTTCCTTCATGAGGACCAATGCAATAGTTAGATTTCTATGAAATTTACTAAAAAAACGTGTCAACTATTTTAACGGCAACTTTCCAATAATTACTACGCATGCATTAATCCTTCATACGTATTCATAACTAAAAAAAAAAATAAAAAATGAATATTTATCCTGTTTATTTATAAAATAGACGTAAATTGACAGCCGTCTAATTTTTAAACATTTTGTTCATCTTTCAAGAATAATCGTGTGCGACGTTTGTTCGTAGTGTATGCACACAGAAGGCGGTAACGCGGCATGACCGACGCGATGGGGCGTGAAACCAATTTCTGAAATGTCAGCATAGAAAATGGTTTGGTTACGTCTGGACTTCTGTATGTACTAGCGTCTTGAGAACGTTTTTGAAAACATCAGAATGTAGTCTTGGAGAACGTCTTCCGCCAGCTGGCTTCCGTCACTCACTTGCGGTTTCCTTTGATGTCACACGCTTATATTCCAAACGTTTTCTCTTTCTCATCTTTCTCTCTTCTTTAACATTTCATCTTATTTATTCGTTTATAGTTGGGCATACCGCTGTCTCACTCAATCGCATATATGTCAAGATACTCCAACAAACAAACATATACACACTTTCATTTCTTGTCTCTTTTTTAGTTTTGGAGCATGGCAGAAACACCAGCAGCGTTAAATTTTATTTTGACTCATTTTGTTATGATCTCATTTTACTTGAGCTAAAACAGCTTTTTTGTATCTCCTCGGTATATGTATACATATTTATATTATTCACCAAAGAGACGTTTAATGTCAATTAATTTTAAAAGACAATTTTGTATTTTTAACAGCCCATCAAATTGCATGTTTATGATGTGTCTTATAAATTCAACGTGAGTCCCGGAGTAATGGTGCTAACCAAAATTCATGAGATATTAAATACTGCTGTAGATTACTTCAGTTTTGGCATTAATTTATACTTTGTTGCAATGAAATTGTGTAGGTATATAAACATATATATGTACATATTTTTTTAAGCAGCGCAATAAATTTTAGCTGTCAGAAATTGTTCGAAAAAAGACTTTTATATTTTAAAATAAAATAGATCGTAAAATTATTAATCTTTAGACTTTTTTATACATCGTATTTATGTTAACAAAATTTTATTTTTCATCACGAGATTTTTTTTTTTTAATCTTTGATCCCCCGAAAAATTTAACATCAAGATTTACATCTTTATATTGCCTGAATATTTCGATTAAAAATCAATTAGTGTAATAGTGACTTAACATAATTTATATACGTGAAAATTATTTGTCAACAACTATAAATTTTATAAAATAAAATTACATTGACATTTTAAATATATGTCTCAAAAAAAATTTTTAGTATAAGCAATAATCACTAAATAAAAAGCTATTGATAAAGCTCTAGAAAAAAATAGGTTGTTTACAAAGTTTTGTACTATATAATGAACATTATGAATTTTTTTAGCTAAAATAATTGTTTTAAGGAGATCCAAACACCCTCCTAATGTAAAGAATGTCTATAAAAAATAATACGTATAAGGAGAAAAATTTATAGGAACATTTCCAAAAATTATGGGAATGAATCCTATAATAAAATGATCATTATAGGTATCAATTCTATGCTCATTATAGGAACCATACCCATAATTTATTGGAAACATTCCTATCCAATAATGGAATAGCTTCAATATATTATGGGAATGGTTCCTATAATATTATAGGAATGGTTCCTATGATATTATGGGAATGACGCACATAATAATAGAAAATGTTTAAGTTCATAATAATGAAGTAATCACATCAAAAATATAAAGTAATTATTATATATTTTTAATTTCCCGCTAAGAAAATTGAAAATTTTCAAAAGTCGGGAAGTTATTGGTTTTACACCGTTTTTCGAAAATCGAGTTCTCATCAGATCTCGACGCCTTGATGTCCTATACGGCTTGACCGATTTCATCGCGGTTGGTGCCAATCGAAAGGGCTTGACCAAACTTAGATTTTGGATACACTTTGAACCGATTCGAACGGGTAGATTTTGAGAAATCTCAAAAAAACTACAAAAAAAAATTTTTCAAATGTGGTTTTTTTGGAATAAGTTTCAAATGGCTCTACCGATCGATTTCAAAAACTAATTAGCTCTTAACATCGAAAAACCACGTCGATCGCCGCCAGCCCGGTCAAAATCGGTTAATTCTTTCGTGAGTTATCGTTGTCGAAAGAAAACCGAAAAAAGTGTTTTTTTGGAATTACTTCGAAATTCTTCGTTTGATTGATTTGAACTTAAAGATCCGTTATGAGATTTAAAAAACTGCGTTGAATGCTACCAACCGCGTAAAAATCGGTTCATTCATTCAAAAGTTATTGCGGTTTGAAAATTCAAAAAATAGTATCAAACTTCTATCAGACTTTTGAGCTCGAAGAGCTCAAAAGCATAAAAAAGCTATCTCTTTGAGCTCGGAGAGCTCAAAATAACACAGAAATTGTACTTTTGAGCTCGAAGAGCTCAAAAACAAAATAAGTGAAATGTTGAGCGTTTAGGTATGGAGTTAGCGGGAAGTTGCACGGGTGGCCTTTAGGGTCAACCGTTTTTCTAATTTTTTTGCTAATAAATTTTTTTTGTAAATAAAAATTGATCTTTCACTAGAGTGAAAAAATTTCTTTTTCATAATTTTTATTCACGTGTTTACTTAATCTTAAATTGTTTATTCCAACTCAGTTATAATTGTGTTAGATAATATTGAAAAATATTGTAGCAATTCCAAAGTTTCTCTAATAAAAGGAATATTTTCTCACTATACAATGAGACGAGCAAAGTAGATATGGAAATTCATTGTTTATTTTTACAATTTCATTTTATTTTTAAAACAAATTATTGATTTACAATACATACGTTGAATATTTATTAAATCCACCTTTTGGGTATGTAACTTTTATTATTTATATGAACAATATTACTTATTTTACATATTTCAAATGATGTTATTGGGAAGCAAGTAAAATTATCGAAATTACTGATAATTTCAAGTGCTTCAAAGTGGTCATCGAAGTCACAAATAACTTGAGTTGTTATGATAAATATCTCAATATTATTAGGCATCATCACTATAATATTATGGGAATGGTTCCTATAATATTACAGAAATTGTTTCTATAATATTATAGGAATGGTTCCTATAATATTATAGAAACTATTCCTATATATTATGGGAACCATTCCTATATATTATGGGAATCATGCCGATATTACAGTTATAATTATAAGTATCGTTCCTATAATTATAGGAACCATTCCCATAATTATAGTAACATTTCCCAAAAATTATGGGTACAATTCCCATAATTTAAGTAATCGCTCCTAAAATGGTATAGGAAAACATTTCATTAAAATTATAGGAATAATTTCCATATATTTCTCTTCGTGTAGAAATACTTTTGTTATGCATCTTAAAATGAATTTTTAAATTAATTAATAACATTTTTGAGGAAATTTCCGAAAAATTTACTCATTAAATAATTATTAACATTTAATTGACTAATGAAAAATATAGCACTCTGAATTTACCGGTATATACTTGACAACACCGCAAGAGTTCCCTTACCTTAAAATTTATTTATGTTTACTGTCTAACTAAAATGACAAAGATCTTCTAGCATTTAAAAAACCGCCGTTACTTATGCGTCGGGTAACTGCGCAAGCGGTGTTGCCAAGTCAAATACAAGACTTTAAAGAACGGAAGTTCCTTGTGATTTTTCATAAAAAATATAAAATATCTCCGTAATACGTTCGGAAATCTACTTTTTTATTGTTTTAATCAAAAGCTTATTATTATTTTTTCAATCAAATTCAATGAAAATAAAATTTTTTTAAAATCGTTAATTGCATTAAATTCTTAACTTAATACACGGCTGGTGGAATCCCCATTTTACATGTAAAAATTACAATTTTCAAACTTAATTATTCTATTGAATATCCTGGAAACCTACTAGTTTTTAATTTTTTTATTAATTATTAGGCTACGTAGATTTAATTTAAAAATTTTCAGGAAGGTTAAAAAATTTGACTACTTTGCGTGGATCTCCTTAAATTCCCCAAACTGATTTATGTTATAGATTTGATCCCAATCTATTATTTTGTTCAGGCAATGAAAAATGATCTAGTAGAAATTAATTATAGACTCACAAAATCCTGAATCGGCTATAAAGCCCCTATTTAATACTCAACGCTTGAGCATATGATATTTTAGTTTTTTTTATGAATAAAAAATATGAAAGATATAAATTATTTTTCCGAACCTCCTCTGAGAAAAATCATGATTTATTTATTTTTTTTTAATCTTAATCTTAAAATATACTCGTTTGTAATATTACAAGATTTTTATAAAATTTATTATGACAGAAAGTATCTAAGATTGTCTACTAATAGAGCTTTTTGTCAGAAACTCTCCGAACTCAGTAGGAGTCTATCTTAAAAAAAATCTCTTTTGAGAGCAGCCATCAGCAATCACACCCCAAAATTATTTCGTGTAAAAAAACGCGCTTATTCTTTCCTTTTTTTTAAACTATACATTTCTCTTGTAAAAACAGAGATGTAATTTTTTATTTTTTTTCCCGGCTGTCAACGCCGCGGGTGTCCGAAAAACCAGATGAGACAAGTAAGGGAGCCAGGAGAGCTGTCGTTGGATGTATGTCTCCTCTCTTACATGTTTATTATATGACAGTAAATATATATATTTATTTAAAGTCAAGTTAATTGTACCAGTTATTAGAAAACTTAACTTAGAGGATCCCGGTCGTCTAGAATTTTTGAGTTGCATCAAGTTGATCAAGGTGACAAACACGACTCGCGAGGTGACGTAATCCGGCTCTTAGTGTCGACCTCGTGCTGCCTCGACGTCGTCATTTCATCCCTCTTGTCAGGAAAGCCCCACGGGAACCTCTCTGGCTTCTATCTCACTCTCGAAAGCTTTTATATTTATTTATTTTCATTTAAAATTTTTTTTCCCCAATCTAGAAAACTTTTTTTTCAACAAGAAAATTACTGTGACAAAAATTTTTATTTCTTCAACTAAAAATTAAATTTTTAACAAATCAATTTCTTGCTCATTTTTTTCAAAGTAAATTTTTTCTCTCAATTTAAGCACAGTCACAGTCAATGCCTTTTAAAAACAAGATACATTGATAGGAATTTCTGGTTCTCTGAAGTAGGAAAATCTAGTTAAATAGCATCACTATTTAATTGAAGCTCTTAACCCTAAAATTATTTATTATATTGAACTCCAATATTGGTAATAATCAAAAATAGATTTACACAGAATGTAAAATTTCTTGACTGAAGAACAAAATTCTTGGCTCAAGAAAATTTTCGGGTGCCTGAAGGAAGACCGAAGTTGTGTTGGCCGAAGTAAAAATTTTTCTTGAAATTTTATTCTTGGTGGAAGTAATTTTTTCTTAATTCAAATTATCATAAATACTTGATACAATAAATTTTTATATTTGATCAAGATTTTTAGATACTTTAGAGAAGCAGAGCCTACTTCAGCTGAAAAAAAAATTTTCTCAACTTGAGAAAATTTTTCTCTTGAATATTTGACACCCATTTTATATTATTTTAGCGTGCAATTATACATATTGAATGAAAAAAAATGATTCAATATTATTTGATCTTCCCATTTGACATGTTAATCAATAAAAATATTAATGAAAATTTACTTCTATCTTTATATTTAATTTTTTGGAGCAAGAGAGAAATTTTCTCAAGACAAGAAAATTTACTTCTATCAAAAACTAAATTTTTTGGAGCAAGAGGCTGAATTTTCTCTTCACAACAAGATTTTCTTGACTTAAATCAATTTTCTTGGATCAAGATACGTATTTTTTAAAGCAAAAGAATTAATTTTGTTGGAATAAGTGAAATTCGTGGGGCAAAAAAAAATTTTTTTTTCGCTCAAGAAAATAATTAGGAAGAAAAATATTTTCTTGGCTCAAGTGAACCTTTTTTTCTGTGGAATGTAGTTTTACAAACTCGACTATGTAAAAATACAAAAAACGATTTTTGATTAAAAATCTTATTTTATTCACTAAAATTCCGCAAATGTGTACTAAATTTACAGACATTTTATTAAAATTATAATAAAATTTTGAATTTCATCGTTTATTTTGTAAGTTTAGTCTACGAAATTTGAATTTTTTTTTTTATAAAATCCGGTATTTTATTTTACCGTGTTTCCGTCTTGTAATTTTACCATTATGTTGTTACATATATAGTAATTCAATTTTTGAAGAATATTCATATAAAAATCAAACTTAATAAATAGATTTTAAGCTTAGTAGGCAATATCGTAATATTACCAACCATAAATTATAATTTTTTTCGTAAAATACTCTGAGAGAAAAATATAGTTCTCTGAAAAAGAAAAATCTAGTTAAATCACTACTATTTAATTGAAGTTCTTGTACTTTAAATTATTTATTATATCAAACCCCAATAGATAGTTTCTTAAAGTAATACTACCGGGTTTAGAATTGACGTTCAAAATTTGATGAAACTTGGCATATAGGTACATAATAATATCTTAATTAACCACTTAAATTTTTAGAGGCCTACCGAGAACTGAAAAAAAGATATTAATATTTACATATTTTTGCCTTTACCATTGATCCTTACGGAAAATCACAGACTTTATTTTATTTCACAAAACTGTACGTTCAGATCCTTATAAAAATTAAGACAACGAGAGAAAGTAACATCTAGAACATATTTAATAACAATCAGTATGGTTTCCGAGAATATGAGAATACTTATTAATAAAAAACAATCAAAATTTATCTCTGTCTCTCTTTCTCCAACGCGATTTAGTATAGGGAAATCTACTACGTTAATCAAATAAGGTTAGTTGGGATTTGACTCTTGTGGTAACGGTAGTACTACCTTAAACTATTTTTAGTTAAATATCGGATCAAAAGTCATCTTGATGAACTTTAACTCAGAAAACAGAAATAGTAATTCGGCCAGCCCGGACCGGGAGTCGAACCTGGATCTTTTGGTTACGCACGAAGGGCTCCTCCAGTTAAGCTATCTGAGACATCGTCCGTAACAACCTTTCAGTCACCTCATAATTTTTTATTTAACACGATAACAGAAAAATATATATCAAAATATAGTCGATGTAACTTTTTATCAATAGTTACTTAAACTAATGCCTAGTTTGAGTAACTACAAAAAAAAGTTCAGAAAACTATATTTTCATACTTGTGACGTTATAGTTAAGCTTAGTTATTTGGTTTAATAAATTTGAATGATGAATTATTTTATCATTTATAATTGAGGTTATAATTGAGGATGGTTTTACTTGTATCACTGTAGAGTGTTTTACAAGGGAGGATGGGGAATTATTGTCTCTCCACTTTTTTCTCCGCAATATAATCTCTCAACCCCGTCATTATAACTCTCAACCACTTTTTTATCCCCACCCCCCTGCATGTCAGGATTTTTTCATGCCCGACACACATGTGCTGCGACTGTGGCCGACTTACGCGTTATAATCAGTACCTGCATTTGCATTACGGTCTTAAATAGTATGGAGGTACTTCTATAATGACATTTTACCTCCATAACTATATGGGAAACCACAGAAAACCCGACCGGTACAGAGGCTGGCAATGAAACGCACATATTCTTAGTTTATAATCATTGAAAAATATTGGTGCGCGCCGGAATCGAACCCTGGTCCCACTCTTTCGAAATGCAGGTACCGAGCCGATTAGGCTATTGCCAACCTTTCTATTTTATCATTTATATATAATCAAGGTATACTATTGTAATAAATAAGTAAAAAATATTCTTGAAATGATTGATATGATCTCTTGCTAACTAAGCGATGTAAATCTTACATAGATAAGAACAATGTTATAATGATTATTAATAGTTTATATGTGGTGCGCCCACTTACAATTCTTGTTTCCACCCGATCATTCGCACACAATTCAAGAAACATCGTCTTTTAAATGTCTCGTAAATAAAATGTGGACGTATAAGTAATTCTTATCGCACGTTCTAGAATCCTACACAACACTTAACTATATTATGCTGCACTGTTCACTAACTGATGTGGGATGCAGACGCAGATCTGATGGTGTAAGATTATGCGGCGTCGAGCTTGGTAACGTGAAAGACATATTCAATAGAGAAGCAATAAGTGAATTTGTCAAGATTTCACGATGATGAAATTGCATTACCGAACGCTTTTTGTAATAGGTAATGAAATTTTGAATTTTTAAAAACATGACGAAATTTTATCCATTAAAAGATAATTTTTCGATTTATATCTAAAATTAGTTTTTACATGAATTAAATTTGTAAATTAAAGGATCTTAAAGAGAATCTAAAAAAAAGAGACTTTAATTTCTATTTATTTTTTTTAATCTGAAGTTTAAAAATACTTCACGTTAGCAGTTTTTTAATTATAAGAAACATATTTTTAAAAATAGAACTTAAATAAATTATTTTAATGCATAGTTTAAAATAATTTTACAAATAATAGATAAACTCAGGAACATTAAATAATTTTTTTTTTATAGCCATTTTAAAATTATCGCAGGAAACTGCTCTTTTGAAAAACGTTTTACCTCTCGAGATTAAAAAAATGCCATTTGGCCTATCACCCGAAATGGAAGGTAGATTTCATTTGATATATGTTATGTACATCAAATCAAAGGTAATGTTATGAGCTTTCGTACGAATTTTTTGAAAATTAGCTATCTTATTTCAATCGAAAGTTATTCATCAATGAAGCCACAAAAAACGCGATTTTCACTATTTTGTCAATTTTTAAATGCTACTACTTCGAACCTAATTTATTGATTCCGTCTATCCTAGGAAGCATGCGAGCTAATTATCTAAGGAAACTGTGTACCAAATTTCATTAGGATCTGTTGACAATTCTTGATAGAATAAAATTCATAAGTCAGTTGTACTACACATTGTCTGAAAATAGTTCAATAGACCTCTTAACTTTGATAAAATAACTGAAAATGGACAAAAGTCAATGTTATATACGTTAAACTAAAGGCAATTTCATGAGCTATCCCATGAATTTTTCAAAAATTAGCTATCTCTTTTCATACAAAAGTTATATATCAATGAAGTAACCGAAAACGTGATTTTCACTATTTTGAAAATTTTAAATAGCCGCCATTTCTACACTAATTGACCGATTTTGCTCATCTTCGAACTCGTTCAAGGTAATTACCCAAAGAATATGTGTACCAAGTTTCATCAAGATCGGTTGAAAACTTTTGCAGATATTCTGATGACAAGGTCGGTTATATTACATATTTATCCATACATATATAAATTTTTTAACCAATGGTATTTTTGGAACTTACTTGACTAATTATGACTTATGATAGCAAAATCAGTTGAAAATTCTACCATGAGGACTAATGCAGTAGTTAGATTTCTAACAATATCTACCTAAAAAGTAAAGACCTGTAATTTCAATATTTCTTCTGTTGCGATCTCCGAAAATTTCCCAAAAATTATTAATTTTATCAATACTCCTTTATTTTCGCACACGATGTATAATAATCAAGATTGATGCACTAAAAATAATTAATAAATAACCAAAAAAATATTTCTTCTCATTTCAGAAAAAGTGATTTAAAGAGTGAAAAGTAACGAGTGATATGAAGATTCAAATTCACAACTAACTTTGTGAATATGAAATTTCGTCCACGTAAACAAGTAACACTTTATATTAAACTTGAAAGCTTGCATATACGGATAGTGTTGACAAGCTTATGACAGTCCTATGACAGTCATCTGTAGTGGCAGAAAAGGGTGGAAACATCAACGAGAACAAGCACGAAAAAGTGATGGAGGAAACGAGAGGATGTGAGTGCAGTGGTCTGCGTGTGTGAGTATATCACACGAATAAATAAAGCTATCTGAGCTTGCGTTTATCATTCGCTATCCGAGCGGTTCTCGTAAATCTGCCTGCTCTACTATCCAGGCGACTGAATAAGAGAAAAAGATCGAAAGTCGATGTGTACGAGAGAAAGAGAAATAAAGTGTGATAGAAAATCTGGTGGGAGAGCGAGTACACGATTCCGCACAATTCTGGGCTCTTCCTGTCGAGCCGCCGGTCTGCTTCAAGTCGATAAGAGGTTTGGGTATAACATTCTGATCTGACACTGCCGCAATATGTTATGATGCACTATTCATCATTAAATTGTTTTTTGTTTTAATTATTTCTGCTGCAATAATTGTCATTGTCATTATTAATATTCGACTTAGAATTACCCTTTTAGATTGCACGCCTCAGAACGCGAAGCGGTTGAGGTAGTGCTTTACTCCCGACACGTCAAGGTCAAGCTATTTTGTAATCTTCAAATGCCTCGATTACGACCATATTGCACTGATACAATAATATGAGCCATATTAAAGCAAATTTTTTAAGGGAGTTGGGAAAGAACGGATAGGGGAAAGGGGGGACCTACTCAGTGGGAATTTTTCCGTAATTGAAAAAATAATCAGACAGCCCAGACTGGGAATCGAACCCAGATCTCTCGGTTACGCGCCAAGGGCTCTACCAGTTAATCTATCCGAGACAAGTACTGACTACTTTATTCAGTCACGTATATATAGTGTATTAGTATACTAATTTACATTATTGTAGACGTACATCGAGAAAACACTTCCTATCTTCCCATTTGTCATGTTAATCAATAAAACTATTAATAAAAATTTACTTCTATCCAGATATTTAATTTTTTGGAGTAAGAGAGAAATTTTCTCAAGAAAAGAAAATTTACTTCTATCAAGAACTAAATTTTTTGGAACAAGAGGCTGAATTTTCTCAAAACAACAAGATTTTCTTGACTTAAATCAATTTTCTTGGATCAAAATACGTATTTCTTAATGCAAGAAAATCAATTTTGTTGGAATAAGTCAAATTTCTTGTGTCAAAAAAAAATTTGTTTTTTCGTTCAAGAAAATAATTAGGAAGAAAAATATTTTCTTGGCTCAAGTGAACCTTTTTTTCTGTCTGTACGCTGATTTTGTATGTAATCACGATAACTCCCGAAAAAATTGATTTATCGAGACCGGGATTTTTTTATTAGTTCCAGAATTCGACAAACTTGTGCCGTATTTCATATCAGTAGCATAGTGTAAGCAGTTTTTTTTTTTTTTTTAATGAATTTTTATTAAAATTTACAATGATACACACGTACAAAAACAAAACAACTTTTCTTATTTCTCTCACGTAAAAACTATGGCGCCACTTAATTAAATTAAAATTAGATCAATTAATCATATCACTAGATTTTTTTTTAGACTGCGTGCGCATATGACAAGAAAAATGAGCGCCAATAATTCAAAAAAAAATTACAAAATACTCTGTAAGAAAAGATTTAATTATTTTTTTCTTCTTCTAAAAATCAATAATACATTTTATTCTTTTTCTTAAAAAATAAATAAGGCATGCACTTTTGGATCTTCCAAAGTTTTTTATATTCTTATATTCTTATATAATCTTATAAATTTCCATGAACTGAAGTTTTATTCTGCATTAAGTATACGTATAAGTTATAAGCATAAATTTACAGGTACTGATATGTGTTTTCGTTTTTTAATGAGAGGTTGGTGAAATAGCTGAAGTTAATTTTGTATCCTTCAATCGATCTCAGCTGAACGTATACATTAGTGTGTCGGTAACAATCTAAAAGCCGCTAACAACTCGATTTTCAACTGCCGATTATATACTATGTAATTGTATGCAAATTTAGCTATAAAGTGACAGGATAAGGATACGATCAATTTTACGCAATACATACATGAATATATTTCATCTGGGTTTAAAGTCATTTTTATTTTAAAAATAATACGGTTTTATGTTTCATTTTATTATATCAAAAGTTTATATTAAAATTCTTGACATTTATTTTCTCTTTGTCGCCAAATGTTATAATAAAAATTCATTAGACCTTCGAAAAAAATAAGCATTCATGTGGGATTAAAATATATTATTTAACAAATTAGTACATTCATTTTTTATGGAAAAGGTATCACCTTTACAGCCAATTAGTGTATCGTTATTTTTTATAACCATACTGCAGCTGCCGTATTAACATTTATTTTAGGAATGAAAACTTATATATAATAATAAAGTATATCTAATAATTTTTCTCAATTACTTTAAAAACTCAAATTCAAAAAAGACTTCTAAGTTGTCTTTTAAATTAATAACAGTAAGTGAAATAGAATTATTTAAGGTAGTACCACAAAATACCATAAGTGTAAAATATTCCATACAAAGCTTTTTTTGATTTACGATGTTGATATTTTTATGCAAAGTTACATTGAAAAAAGAGAAACAGAGGTAATTTTTTAAAGTTTTTTTGTTAATTATTACTATCACATGCTCTGAATCTGTACTTTTAATTACGCAAAGTAATCAATATCTCATTTCATTTTATCACCTAAATTTTTATACAAATTTAAAGGTTACTTTTTGTAGAATTAAATAAAAACTGTAATTTTTTATAAGACTTAATGTTTAACCCTAAAACTCTATAAGGTAAATATTTTTTGAGTGGTTCTCTAGAGGTTTTCGAAAATTTAGTGGGCTTATTATCTATTTATAACTCGGCTGCCCAATTTCAAAACACAGCAACTAACATTTAAAAATTTTTTTTATTAAAAAAAATTTTGCCTGCCAAATTGATGAAAAATTTGATTTATAAATAGAAAATACTTGAATATAAATATTTTTAAGAGAAAATACTTGAAATTGAGGTCTAAAAGTTATAAAAAATGCCGCAATATTAAAAAAAAATTAGGTACAAAAATTTTGCAGTTACTGTTTTAAAATTGGGCAGCCGAATTCACTAATACGTCAAATTTCATCAAATTCTGAGCTGTAAATCTCTAACCGAGGGTACACTGAAAGAATAACAATAGTTTAAAAAACGAAAAATACGTTTTTTGAAGAAAATCAAACTGAAAAGTAAATGAAGTGAATCAAAATGAAGTCTAAAAACGTCGGTTACAAACATACAAACATACAGGTAAAGCTACTAAAAATCGTGTAAAAATATAGATCCCTGAATAAGGAAAATCTAGTTAAATAGCATCACTACTAGGGTAGAAGTACCGTTTTTTGCCACCTTAGCACCGTTTTTGGCCAGTTAACATTTGAATTAATTTATAAAAAATTATAATATTATAACCATATTTTTGTTGAGTTTCAAAAAATTTATATTAAAACAAATTGAGTTTGTAATGGTTTATTAATATAAATTCATTTCTATCATTTATTTGAACAATAAATGGCCATAAGCGGTACAGTGGCCACATATGGTACTTCGACCCTACTTAATTAAAGTTCTTATACACGGAAAAAAGAAAACTCGAAAAATTACAGTATATAATGCAACGGGGCGCTTCGTGATGAAAACTGGAAAAATTACAGTTTCAAATGTAATTATTACAGATTTTATAAGAATAACATTGTAGAATGTAATATTGACATTGAAAGCACTGAATATTAAATTAAAAAATTGAATTTAGAAAAATGTTATTTCAAACTGTCATTTTTCTAGTTTTGATTACGACGGGACCGATTTTACATTTTATACTGTAATTTTTCGAGTTTTTTTGTTTTCGTGTACCTAAAATTATTTATTATTAGCAAAGATATTATTTATTATATTGAACCCCAATAAATAGTTACTAAAACTATTTTTAGTTAAATCTGGGCTCAAAAGTCATCTTGATTAACTTTAACTCAGAGAACAGAACAATAGTTCGGACAGTCCGGACCGGGAATTGAACCCAGATCTTCTGGTTATGCACCAAGGGCTCTTCCAGTTAAGCTATCTAAGACATCGTCTGTAACAACCTTTCAGTCACCTAATAATTTTTTGTTTTACACGATAACAGAAAAATATTTATTGAAATATAGTCGATACCCGGGAAAAACGGATTAGATCTGGCCATATATAAACAGATCTGGCCAGATCTGGTCAGATCTTTAAATTGCCCGGGTAAAAAAATTATATATAATTATATATGCTCAAACATAATTATATATAAAATATGGCCCTATATAATTATATAGAATAATTTCCATTAAAAAAAAAAAAAAAAAAAAAAAAAAACACGCGCTGGAACCGAACCTTGGATCTAGCGTTTGAAAGTCTAATTCATTACTTATTTATCAACGAGGCTTCCTTGAAGAGTAAAGTTTGTAATAACTACAAGTAGTATTTATTAATAGTTAACAAATATAGTTATATCTGGCCAGATATAATAAAATCTTTTTATGTCTGATGTACTTTTCAACCCAGATATAGTTATATCTGTTTAGATCTGATCAGATATGACTAGATCTGATTATGTCTCCAATCCCATATCTGATCAGATATAAATAGATCTGACCAGATATGATTAGATCTGACCAGATATAATTATATCTGGTCAGATCTAAACCTTTTTACCCGGGTATAACTATTTATCAATAGTTACTTAAACTAATACATAGTTTGAGTAACTGCAAACAAAAAGTTCAGAAAACTATATTTTTATACTTGTGACATTATAATTCAGCTTATTATACACTTTTCTCTTAGTACACGGAAAAAAGTAAACTGTAAAATTCACTCGGATTTCGGTTAATTTTTATAGTTTCAAACAGTACAGCGGACATCGGGGTGGCAAAAATATAAATATAACAGAACTTAATGTAGAAAGTGTAAAAGCCACAATTTATAATTTAATATCCAAAATAAGTGATTAGTAGCTGTCACTATAGTAAATAACGACTCTCTCATCTTAAAAAATTACAGTTTCAAACAGTAAAAATTGCCATTTCAGTATATAGTCCATACTATGAGGAGAAGGAGAACTCAGATGAGGAGAAGAGGGTCTCTGGGAAAATTTAACATTTGAAACCGTAAAAATTCTACTTTTCAAATATACATTTCACCAGTCCAAGCAATTCAATAATTATAGTTTGATTTTTAGCATTGCGTTTAAAATTTACCATTTTACCTTGTAAATATTGACGTTGCTTGTATTAGAAATTTAGTAACTTTATTTTATACTTTTTACATATCATGCGATCATTTTTAACTACGAAATGATAAATATCAAAGTCAAAATTCTTAATTATTATACTTTAACATTTTCGACATTTACATAGCGAATATTACTGTTTGAAATAGTATTTTCTTCCATGTAAAGGATAAATTGTAGCATTTAAATAATAAATATTATAAAGTGAATAGTAAAATCACGATTTTACTGTTTGAAATGGTAATTTTTAGCAGTTGATCATTACTTATTATAAATCGACTATTATTTATTACAGTTCACTTTTTTCCGTGTACTAATTCTCTTGAAAAGAGCCGAATTAGTGAACATGCGCCGTTCGTCGGAGGTTTTTGGAACTCCTTAAGAAACAAGTACACTTACTTTCACTCATTACATTTTTATTGATCTTACATTATATCGTTCAATAAATGTCTTTATTAAAAATTACTTTCTTGTAAAATATGATTAATAAAAAAAAAATAAAATAAAAGTAATTTAAGTTTTGTTACTTATCGATAATATTTTATGCGATATATATTTAAATAAAATAATAATTATGTTACTCATAAAAATAAAACTTTCACCGGAATCTCATTGATTCATTCGTCAACATTAATTAGTCTCGAACATTAAATAAATTCAGTAAAACCATTGAAACCGTGCGTTCATGTGCATATATGTTTATTTAAATGCACCGATAAAAAACATTCTATTTATTTATGCTTTAATATCAAATAAACGTTTATGATATTACTTCTCGCCGAGTGTGTGGATCACATATATTAATAAAACAAATTACGTGAAACAACCGGATAAAGCATGAGTTATACTGGATAATTTATAATTCACTTCTCTGAACATTGGAGAGCGATATAAACACACTGTCTCCATAAGCCTCGCCTTATTTTTTTTTTATTCGTCATGGTTATCGCGAAGAATTATAGCAAGTTTGTAGCTGTCACAGGATAAATGCTCGTGTATGTATTGACTCGATTACCCGACGATTATTAAATCTACATTGCACTTCTTGTTAAGTATATGCTGATAAAAAGTATCACCGGTCAATATTATTATATAAATACATACATAGAAAGAAAAAGTTTATTATAGACCGAAACGATGAATTATTATTTTACGTCTAGTAATAATTCTGTCATTAATTATTTAAGTTTAATGATAAGATTATAATGACATGTCGATTTTATACATACATAATATACTATTACTATCATTGCATTGAATTAATTACATTAAATCAGTCTCGAGAAACTCATTTTTTTTTTTTCAAATGCAAATTAATTAATCGAGTTGATTGATTATTTAATTATGCACTTACTTACTGTAAGTATCATTGATATTTATCTATTCTTTCATTTATTTTTTAAATCACTCAGAGTGTATATTGACACAAAGTATCTCAAATTTTCTCGTAATTAATTGCACGAATTATGTGAAGTATCAGAGTGTACTTGATTTTTTTTCGCCCCATTTCAGTAATTATTGCACGCCTCATAAGCGCAGCTGATGAGGTAGTGCTCTATTTCGCCTTACAAAAATCAAGTGATTTTTTTAACTAAAATTGTCTCTATTTATTTTCTATCGCACTTTTAGAATAATATTTACACATAAATGTCATGGGAAAACACTAGTTTCAATGCTTATGACATTTTTAAAAGACATTTTGCTTTTTAAATAAAAAAAAAAATGTTTAGAAAAATTATTCCGTGGACGTCCGTGTGTCTGATGTATGTATGGAAACTGGCATGGTCACGATAACAGCCGAAAAACTTAACTGATCAAGTCCATTTTTTTTTATACGCTTCAGTATTATCCAAAACTAAGTCATTTCGAAGATCACGGTCTGATTCAATGTAGTTTAATTATAATTAGCAATAAACTAAAATCTACTTATCGTTTGTGTATCTATATCTATAAAAATAAGGTTCATTTACAACACATGCGCAGTACCTTCCTTTTCTGGGTGGACAATATCGCGAAAGATTTAAAAGTATTTGTATTTTATTTTAATCAATTTTATTATGGAAAATGAGATTATGAGGCGTGCAATTTTAGATTTTCCAAAATTTTTTTATTAATATGCCATTGTTAGTTGCGAACTTCAATTGAACTTAACTATTTTAAGTACACACAGAAAAAAAGGTTCACTCGAGCCAAGAAAATATTTTTCTTCCTAATTATTTTCTTGAGCGAAAAAAAAAAATTTTTTTAACACAAGAAATTCCACTTATTCCAACAAAATTAATTCTCTTGCTTTAAGAAATACGTATTTTGATCCAAGAAAATTTATTTAAGTCAAGAAAATCTTGTTGTTTTGAGAAAATTCAGCCTCTTGCTCCAAAAAATTTAGTTCTTGGTAGAAGTTAATTTTCTTGTCTGGAGAAAATTTCTCTCTTGCTCCAAAAAATTGAATATAAAGATAGAAATTAATTTTCATTAATTTTTTTATCGATTAACATGTCTAATGGAAAGATCAAATAATATTTCATCATTTTTTTTCATTCAATATGTATAATTGCACGCTAAAATAATATAAAATGGATATCAAATATTCAAGAGAAAAATTTTCTCAAGGTGAAGTAGGTGAAGTAGGTGGCGCTGCATCCCTAAAGTATCTAAAAATCTTGATCAAACATAAAAATTTATTGTATCAAGTATTTATGATAATTTGAATTAAGAAAAAATGACTTCTACCAAGAATAGAATTTCAAGAAAAATTTTTACTTCGGCCAACACAACTTCGGTCTTCCTTCAGGCACCCGAAAATTTTCTTGAGCCAAGAATTTTGTCCCCCAGTCAAGAAGTTTTTCTTTCTGTGTAGTTACTTAAACTATTTTTAGTTAAATCTGGGCTCAAAAGTCATCTTGATTAACTTAAATTTTAAAACAGAAATTTTCTTTCTATGCACAGTAAAAAATTTTTTCATTGGGTCGAAAAAAATTTTTTAATTAAATGATTAACACTAAATTTTTCTGGTATAGGAAGATATTTTTCAAATTCATTTAAATTAAGAAAATATTTTAAAAGATCACAATTTTTTTTTATCAAAATAAAAATTTTCTAGATCAGAAAATGTTCTTATTTTGAAAAAAATATATTCTTAATTCAAAAATTTGTTATTTTGTACAAGTAAAAAAATTTAATTCCAAAAAATTGGAGAGAATGAGTACATATATTTTGTATTTAATTTTTTCATTAAAAATCACAATTTTTGGGCTTTATTAAAACACCAAAAAAAATTGCAAACAATTTGTTATAACAATGATTTTTTATCACATGCCAATCTATAATATACAATATGTATATTTATTTTTTTTTTATAACACCCGTACATTCACATGTTAACAAATGTCGTTTTATAGAGATAACCATGAGAAAGGATGACAAAGCGCACAAAATCAATAGGAAAATAATTGCTCGTTGAAACAAATTATTATTACTCACGATACACAAATTATACATTTGTGTATGTTCTATGTTATTTGTGTGTATGTACATTTACGTGAGGTAGGAGATGCCCATCAATTTTATTCGCCGAGCTAATGGAGCCACGTTTTACATGGATAATATTTTGCACATGGACATGGGATGTATATCGTGCGACACCGCTCAATTACCGTCGTATATAGCAATTACCTACCTCATTCGGTCTATCCTTGTCTCTTTCACTTATTTCTTTCTCGCTCGCCTACTCTGCAACTCATATATGAGTAAACATATAACATACTAGCATCGTCCACCTAAGCGTAATCGACGCCACTTTAATGGGCTCATATACCAGTATTTCAATGTGCAGCTTGGCACGGTATAACAAACCTTGTTACGCAGCAATTTGACTTAACGATTACGCGAATAAGTTAGTGTTAATTCAACGGTATTCAAAACTATTAAACCAGTCAAGAGGTTTTAAATAAATTGTTTATTGGTTTACTTCAACGTAGACCCATTTGAAAAGATAATACAGAAGTAAGATCTTGCCATCGATTTAATTAATACTCCTTTTGTTTTAAATTATGACAAATAATATTGTATCATTTTTGGCAGCTAAAAAAAATTTTTTAGTTTGTTCATATATGGCCAATTTTCTAGTCTGGTTCATTGGGTTGTAAGGGGGAAAGGGTGAAAAATAATTGATTTTTATTTTAGAAATTTGGATATTAATTTAGATCTCAAGTAAAAAAAAGTTTGGAAATTCAACATTGCACGACTCATAATACTCATTCAATTATGGAATAATAATAAAAGAAAAATGTGAAAAAATAAATATAAAACAACTGTAATAGAACAAACAATCCCATTCGGTCTTACCCGAAATGGAAGGTAGATTTCATTTGATATATGTTATGTACATCAAATCAAAGGCAATGTTATGAGCTTTCACATGAATTTTTCGAAAATTAGCTATCTTATTTCAATCGAAAGTTATTCATCAATGAAGCCACAAAAAACGTGATTTTCACTATTTTGTCAATTTTGCAATGCTACTACTTCGAACCTAATTTATTGATTTCGTCTATCTTAAGACTCATGCGAGCTAATTGTCTAAGGAAACTGTGTACCAAATTTCATTAAGATCTGTTGACAATTCTTGATAGAATAACATTCATAAGTCAGTTGTACTACACATTGTCTGAAAATGGTTCAATAGACCTCTTAACTTTGATAAAATAACTGAAAATGGACAAAAGTCAATGTTATATACGTTAAACTGAAGGAAATTTCATGAGTTATCCCATGAATTTTTCAAAAATTAGCTATCTCTTTTCATACAAAAGTTATACATCAATGAAGTAACCGAAAACGTGATTTTCACTATTTTGAAAATTTTAAATAGCCGTGATTTCTAAACTAATTGACAGATTTTGCTCATCTTCGAACTCGTTCAAGCTAATTACTCAAAGAACATGTGGACCAAGTTTCATCAAGATCGGTTCAAAACTTTTGCAGATATTCTGATGACAAGGTTGGTTATATTACATATTTATCCATACATAGATAAATTTTTTAACCAATGGTATTTTTGGAACTTACTTGACTAATTATGACATATGATAGCAAAATTAGTTGAAAATTCCACCACGAGGACTAATGCAATAGTTAGATTTCTAACAAAATCTACATAATAATGCTTGAGCGCCCCTAGTAGGACAAAATGGACATGATGTATATAGATATACAGATCAAAGAATTAAAAAAATTTGACTGAATTAATGGATTTTTTGGCAAGTTACAGCGCTTACAGGTTTCATACTTGACCGACGGGAAAATTTTTAGACTATTTTGATGTTTTTTTCCGTTTTTATTGCACTAAATAATTTTTGAAATGTATGGAATTAATCTCTATTGAATAATCTCGGCATTATTATGAAAAATATCTTGATTCCGTTAACTAACAAGGGTATAATAATAAAAGTAGTTACCGAAATGAGGCGAAACAAATTTTTTGATCGTAAAGTATTCTGATGTTTCGCATTATGAGTCCTGCAATAGTGAATATGAGCTAATATTAATCCATAAACGGCATATAGTGTGTTAAGTATGAACATTATTTAGGCATTTGCAGCTAACTTAAGTACATCCCTCAATAAAGGATCGAATAAAAAAAAAAAAAAAAAAAAACCGGTTAAAATGATCGGTTGCCAAGTTACTATAGTCGTCCGGTTATGTTGCTGGTTCTCTTCTGGTTGCCAACGTGCACGGCATTATCCGCTGAACGGTAGAATCCGACAAAGTGACAGTTGACGGGACAGAGATTAAGTGCGACTCGTTGTAGTTTGACGTGGCCTTGTGCGTTTCTCATTTAGAAACACACATACATCCACATGTGAATTTTTACATTTATGTATGTATATCTCAATGGCTCCAAATAGTACAAAAAAAACTTTAACCAAGATAAAAAGTGATGAAGCGTGAGGATACATCGAGTCAAAGCGGCGGCGATCGAGTGCTGAGTAACCGTGATTTTTACTTGTTACATTCCGACAAGCTGAATCAAACTTCTTTTTCTCATTTCTGTACGTCTTTGGGTTATTTTATTACAGCAGAAACAAGTGAAATGTCACTGGTTTATTAATTACATTATCCAGCAACAATTCGAAAAATAAAACTTTATAAAAATTACTTAAGGTATCACCACAGATACCACAAGTGTAAAATGTCCCATACATAGCCTTTTTGATTCATCTTGTTAATCTTTCTATGCAAAATCGCATTGAAGAAAGAATGACAAAGATAACTTTTTAAAATTTTTTATTTATTATTATTATCACATGCTCTGAATCTGTATTTTTAATTACGCAAAGTATTCAATATCTCATTTATTTTCATCACCTAAATTTTTATTTAAATCTTAAGGTTACTTTTTGTAAAATAAAATAAAAACTGTAATTTTTTATAAGACAATGTTTAACTCTAAAATTTTAAAAGGTAAATATTTTTTGAGTGTTTCTCTAGACTTTTTCAAAAATTGAGTAGGCTTATTTATTTATTATCTTGCTAAAATTTACTAATATGTCAAATTTTATAAAATTCTGAACGGTAAATCTCTAACCGTGGGTACTAACTTAATAAAAAGTAATCAAAATGTTAATAAAAAGTGATTTAGAGATAAAATTAACTAACTAAATGAGTAAGACTCAATCTTTTAACAACAAATAATTCATACATTAATTTTTTATACAAAATTTGGTAATACCACATGAATAGCTTTGACTCTACAAAAAATTGAATGATTCGAAAAATTTTGTTTTTAATTACAGTTTTAATTTTCTACTATTAGAGAAAAAATTGTTAAGCTTAAAAAAAAACTTTTGTAATTACTATCAAAAATGAAATTCAATTTTTTTCCGAGTTTAAAATTGTTAAATTTAAAATAATTACTGATTTTAATTAGTAAAATGTTCATAATAAAAAATAAAAAATTTCTATTGTTTTAAATTAGTAAAATATTAACGAAAATTTACATTAAAATAAAATTTCAAAAGCAAAAATTAAGAATAATTGAAATGTTTTTTTATTGGTTCTCTAGAGCTTTTCAAAAATTAAGTGGGCTTATATATTATCTTACTATAATTTACTAACATGTCAAATTTTGTTAAATTCTGAACGGTAAATCTCTAATCGAGCGTACTACCGTAAGTTATTAAACCAATTAGTATTAATTGAAAAAGTAATTAAAATTTTTACTATAGTATTTTATAAAAACAATAATCAAAATTTCTTTAAAAAAACTATATAGAAATTTGGTGGTTCGGTTCCAACACACTAGATGGCGTGAACATTGCGCGGCTCTCACAAGTGCTCTACACACCTGTTTTAATATATAAAAATTTTCTAATATATCTAAAGGTAACGTAAATTAAACCTGAAGATAATTTTTTGTAAAATAAAACAAAAACTGTTATTTCTTATAAGACTTAATGCTTAACCCTAAAACTTTAAAAGATAAATATTTTTTAATTGTTCTCTAGAGCTTTTCAAAAATTAAATGGGCTTATTATCTTACTATAATTTACTAATACATCAAATTTCATCGAATTAAAACTGTAAATCTCTAATCTAAGATACTTCCTTAAGAAAAGTTGCTAAGTATAATTATAATGTGTCATACAAATTTCTTACAGTCGTCCACGTTAAATACCTGTTGGATTTAAAGATTCTGACTATCAAAAATTTTTTAAATAAAAATGACAAACAGTATACAATATTAGGAGTAGATATCTATAAATTTTTCACTTCCAACTACATCTATTCATGCTAATAAATTTCTTCTTTCATATCATTTGCATTGAAACTTCAAGTTTCAATGCTTGCTTAGTTATTCAAAATAAAACAATTTCAAGTCAATGCGGCTGTTTGCCGGCATAAATTGATCGGTTTCTATTATCATCATTAAAACCCTGTCAGAAGAGCTTTTGTTTACAGTAAACCTCGAGAAAGAACCAATCAAGCTAACAGTTGAAAAATACACTGTTAATTCTACACTTGATTCAACTATTCTCAGGCATCAAACCTCCGAATTATAATATAAGTCATGTCGAAAAATTGTGTGGTTACTTCTTGTGGGCAATAGATAATTTACCGCACTTGTTGCATAATATACTGTTATTAATATTAAAAAGATCCTGCTATTGTTTGCGAGATGAAAAATTACTTATTTATCCGTCTATTCCATAAAATTGTACCATTGTATTCATTTTTACGACTCTACACATACATACACACACACTCTCTATATCAAGCAAGTTAGGTGGTACAGGATTCGTAAGATTTGAATTTATGAGACCGTCATATTTCGCAACTTGCGAGCCGGTAATTTCTGGCTGTGCGCTCGGATTTATGGTTGTGAGTGTCCCGCCTGCGCCATTAATCCTTCCTTTTTGACCTGAATCGAACTTGCACCTATCCTACTATATATCTCATCTCTATAGCCCTCTTCACTTCCTCCATTCTCAGCCCCTATATTTTCTACTATTTTTCATTCGGATGGTATGAGTATTTCTATAAAAACGGAGGACAATTTTTGGCTCTTTTGATAAATAGTACTTGAGATGGTAGAGCTCGACATCTACACTGATAGAAGGATTTAGTTCTATTCAATAAGATTTAGTAATAGTTACTAAATGATTTAGTAACAAAGCTTAAATTACCAAATATTTAGTAATAGTTACTAAATCATTTATTAAAGCCCATTTATTTCCACCAAATAAATATTTAGTAGTATTTAACCAATTATTTATTGCTACTCAATAAATCGTTTATTGGTATTAAAGAAATTAATTTTTTAACTAATTTTAATGTATAACCTAACTTTTTTTACTCAAAATAAATCCAAAAAATTAGAATAAATAATTTTGAAGAGCATTTAGGAAAAAATTTTATTTAAAAACCTCAAGTCAAAAAAATGAGCATTACGTTAGAAGTATAAACCTCAGATTTAACTATTGGTTAAGGAAACGATTCAGCGATCATGCGCTCTTCAGCGGAGTTTTTCAATACTAATTTTTGTTAAAAATAAATTTTAAGGTTAGGGAATTCTTGCGGTGTTGTCAAGTGTATACCGGTAATTTAGAGAGCTATATTTTTTATTACTCAATTAAATGTTAATAATTATGTAATGAGTAAATTTTTCGGAAATTTTCTCAAAAATGTTATTAATTAATTTAAAAATTAATTTTAAGATGCATAACAAAAGTATTTCTACGTATTATTTTTTTATAGACATTCTTTACACTAGGAGGGTACTTGGGTCTCCTTAAGGTAGTTGTCATGGTACAATATTGTCAAAAAATTAGAAATTATACGCGCCGCAAAGTATATGAGCTTGTAGCTAAGTAATCCATAATTTTTACGCAACCCATACAATTGTTTCTGTCCAAAATATATTTTTTCATAAATTGTTGAACTTTAATCCGTTATTTATAAATAAATAGACGGTCAAAAAATTTTATTTATTTTTTTTTAAACTCACAACAAATACATTAAGAGACCGTCCGTTTTTTGACAGTTAGATTTTATTTTTATAACTAAGAAACTGGTACAGAACTGCAGAGAGCGTATGCAATTCAATGTTAAATATCCAATTTTTAATTGAATTGATCTCGGGTTATAGTTGGTCAATCGACTTCAAATTTTAAGGGTAATTGTATTATCATATCCTTAATAAGTATACAAAACTTTAGAATTTTCTGACGGTATGCCTTATATAACCACGACAACTACCTTAAGTGCGCACACTTGCCCCACACAACTCTACAGTCAAATTTAAGGCTGTATTTTTAACACAGATAATTATTTATATATTTTACTTTTAAATTTTATTTTTATTTATTTTTTTTTTTTTTCGTTCGACTTCATTTATATTACTCTCGATGCGAGGCGCGTGACATTTGAATAGTTGAGCGTCACGTTTTCAATTTTCTACTCTACTCCCGTTGCCTTTTACTGTGCGAGAATAAACGTGTGTAAATGTATACACAGACAAACATGTACATATATATATACAATTGGATGTGTATGAGAGAAAGAGAAGAATGATATACAAGAGAGAGTTGTACTCAGCGCGAGCTGTCTTAACTTGTTCACCAGGCTGACAGCCATCTCACGCCGCACTCCCCTTAGATAAATGAGAATATCGATCGGACAGCGTCAATTATAAATTTGACACCGCTATAATATGCTCCCGAATTCCCAGTGTGAGAGTAAGTATAGAAAACGAACGAACGGTGGAATATAAAAAATAAAAACAAATAAATAAACGAGATAAGAGGAGGTAAAAAAAATTGAAAAAGCCAAATACTTGAATGCCTGATGCAGCTACCAATAATGGAACAAAAGTCTGGTGATTTTTTAAAAAATATAAATAAAATAACAGGGGTGCGATTGTTGAGAGTAGTGATATTGACGGGGATAAGGGGGGTAATTGTCGCGCGCAAAAGCGCATAGTGCTGCAGTTTACCCGCGAACTACTACCAGAGTGTTGGAAAGGGGCTTAATCGACTGCCATGCACCGAACGAACAGAAACGTCGATACCATGCATCCGCGGTAATTTTTCTCCTCTTTATTTTCATTTATTTCATTACATATATATGCATACACATTTTTCCCCAGTGAAGCGCATACGTATTTATTTACATACATGCAAGTTAACAGCCGCTTGGATTTACAGATGCCAAATTAAAAACATTAGTTGGAAGAAAAAATCATTTTAGGACAAATAGTTTTCACGAAACTTGAATTTGTAAATTGTTATAATTGAAAGATCCCGGAAAAAAAAGTTTAGATCTGCTCTGATCAAATCAGATCAAATTCATCAGATCTGAGCAGATCTGAATTTTGGCCAGATCTGAGCAGATCTGAATTTTGGCCAGATCTGAGCAGATCTGCATTTTGGCCAGATTTGTCCAGATCAAATTTGATCTGATTAGATCAAATTTGATCTGATTAGATGAAATCTGATCTGTTCAGATTGAAACAGAATCAATTTATAAAAAAGTTTATAAAATAAAAACAATGGTAAAATTTATTTTATTTCTACTTGAAAATTAGAAATCATGTATTTTATATCAATTTTCCGTGATTTAAAGCCGAATTATCGTTGAAAAACAATTTGCGATGCTGGGGATTCGAACCTGGGTCCTCCTGCATGTCAGTCCCAGAGCGTACCATTCAGCTACTAGAAGTACCTGACTGAGTTACTCTTCAGATAATAGTGTAGGCGCTGGATTATCTTTTCGTCAAATTTTGAGGTCGGTGTACAAAATATGATTACTTTATGTATTTTGACCCGCTGAAACCGAATATCGCAGTCATTTTTGCGAAATCCCGGGCCATCTATTATTTATAGCCATTTGTTTAAACAATTATTTGAGAAATAATTTTTTTTGAGATCGGATATAGAAAATATTTCAATATTTTAGGCAATTTTAAGATGAAAATTACTATTATAAAATTTGCCGTAAGTTGATAGTTTCTAAGTTATAAATTTTTGAAAATTCTTGATGATTAATTACAAATAAATAAATTACTTAAGACCAGGTTTCATGCACGTGATTGTAAAGAGGAATACTCAAAGTTTCTATTGAAACAATAACATCCGGTTATAATTTGTATTAAATAAAAAAACGTGATCAAAGTTATTGTATTTGTAAGAGCTATTTATTAGAACATAAAGTATAAAAAGTCGTACCTAAGTAGATCTGCTCTGATCAGAACAGATCTAATTAGATCTATCCATATCACCTTTATGATTACATATATTCATCAAGCTTGATCTGATTTGATCTAACTTGATCTGATCATATCTAAACTTTTTTTCTCGCGTAATAATCAGATTAAATTAGATCTGCATAGATAAAGTCAGATCTATTTATATCTAATTTTTAATTTAATTTTGATCAAACTTGATCTAGATTGGTCTAATTTGATCTGATCGGATCTAGTTTGATCTGAACAGATCTATTCATATCTACTTTTTAATTTCATTTTGATCATACTTGATCTGGATTGATCTGATTTGATCAGAGTGGATCGAGTTTGATCAGAACAGATCTATTCATATCTACTTCTCAATTTCATTTTGATCAAACCTGATCTGGTTTGATCTAAGTAGATCAAATTAGATATGTCCATATCTACTTAGATCTAAATTTAGATCAAATCTGATCTGCTCAGATTAAATTTGATCAGAGCAGATCTAAACTTTTTTTCTCGGGGTACAAAAACAAAATTTTTTTTTAATTCTCCTTGATCTGAAAGATACGTATTAATATAAAAATATAAATGAGTGACTAGTAAATTGGAAAATGTGGTGCAAGTTGTGCTTTTAGCAACCTGTCGAGCTCAACGAGTCTCTTTCAGTTCTCGTTCGTTTTCGCTCTTTTCTTCTTCATCCGGTAGCTGACAGTTTTCATTCCCTTCCTCTTCCACTCTTTCATTTTCTCCTGTAGTAATACTTGTCCTTTTTGATATTATACGTCTCTATTCATGTCTTGTATGCTATGAAAACTTTCCAATTATGTGTGTTTTGATGCTCCATTATATTCATAAATAATCCATTTGTTTTTCTTTTACGATTATACTACTATGAAGGAAAATAAGATAAGAATTTATAATCACTAGTTTAAAAAAATTAATTATCAAATCATATTTTTCAAAATTAAACAATTAATAATACGTGAAAAAAATTTCTGATTGAAACATACGGCCTGATATACGCTTATATAACATTTATGTTTAATGTCTAACTAAAATGACTAAGATCTTCTAGCATTTAAAAAACCGGGGTTACTTATGCGCCGAGTAACTGCGCAAGCGGTGTTGCCAAGTCAAATACAAGACTTTAAAGAACGGAAGTTCCTTGTGATTTTTCATAAAAAATATAAAATATCTCCGTAATACGTTCAAAAATCTACTTTTTAATTGTTTTAATCGAAAGCTTATTATTTTTTCAATCAAATTCAATGAAAGTAAAATTTTTTTAAAATCGTTAATTGCATTAAATTCTTAACCAAATACACGGCTGATAGAATCTCCATTTACCTACATGTAAAAATTACAATTTTCAAACCTAATTATTTAATTAAATATCCCGGAAACCTACTTTTTTAATTTTTTTATTAATTATTAGGCTACGTAGATTTAATTTACAAATTTTCAGGAAGTTATAAAAATTTGACTACTACGCGTGGATCTCCTTAAGCATTAAACTAGTGTTAAAATTAAACGACAACTATGAAAGGAAAATAAAAATATGTCTTCGATAGAGTATTTATTTAGGTATTAATTAAATTAAAAAATTAAGTTTAAAACCTTAACACCGGAAAAAAAAAAACGGATTAATCCAAATGATTAAAAATGCGTACACTTACCCCGTAATAAAGGTAAGTGTGCGTACTCGTCTGAAGTAAATTTGTGCAACTAAGGTAATTTTGTGGATTTTTAATGCCCTAAGCCGAATGATTTTAATAATACTTAGATAACTTTATTGAGACGTAACATAACTTCAAATGTTGTGCTAAATAAAAAGCTCAAATACATTATTGACGGAAAAAAAATTATTTGTTTTGGTTACTACACAGAAAAAAAAGTTCACTTGAACTAAGAAAATATTTTTCTTCCTAATTATTTTCTTGAGCGAAAAAATTTTTTTCTCAGTTTAAGTAGGTGGCGCTGCTTCCCTAAAGTATCTATAAATCTTGATCAAATATAAAAATTCATTGTATCAAGTATTTATGATAATTTGAATTAAGAAAAAATTACTTCCACCAAGAATAAAATTTCAAGAAAAATTTGTACTTCGGCCAACACAACTTCGGTCTTCCTTCAGGCACTCAAAAATTTTCTTGAGTCAAGAATTTTGTCCCCTAGTCAAGAAGTTTTTCTTTCTGTATAGGTTCATAATATTTTGTTTTTTAAGTAAAAGAATGATACCATATGGATTTTTCTTACATAAGTTAATTTTCGACCAACAAATCTTAATTTAACGGCACATGTCCTAAACTTTCCCCTCTTCCTTTATAAATAAAGGGGTTGAACACACTTACTTGCTACGCACAGTTGCCCCACGTGACTAAATAATTTTACTCAGGGCAAAATAAACTTCTTATAAAATAACATTATCATTCATTGTATACATGTATAGCGTACTAAGTTGATTTTTTTTTACGATGGGTTGAAGATTGATTGGCACTGATAACGGATGATCGAAGGAGCGTCTGAAACCACTGTGCGGCAAAGAAGCTCTATAAAGGTAATTAATAGCGACGCAAATCCAAAAGAGAAAGGAGAATACGAAGAGGGTGATGTCAGATGTAGTTAGGACATTGCCCGAGTGTATTATATAGCTGCGGTTCCCTTTTGCAGGCAATTCAATGCCTATATACTTCTCATCCGTCCATCAATCTATCCATCTATCCATCCATCCTGATCTCTGCTGGTCTTCTGTCAATCGATTCGTTTTGTTTGTCCGTTCATCCAGCTACTCTTCCGTCACATAAAAACAAACAAGAACCTCTTTTTGATTCCAGTCCAGAAGTAAGTATAAGTCTCTGCCGCCGTATGGCTTAACAACTACGCTAAAGTCGACAGAATTGCGGTGTTCGATAATTTAAATCCCTCTGTATTTGTTAATGCCACATCTGCTTTATCTCGTTCTGCCATAATAAAATTCACTTCTGTTGTTTCATTTTTAAACGGAAAATAAAAAATTAGGGCCTTGCTTAGGCGAACCGAACAACAGGTTTGGAGCGAGGGTTCGAATCTCCAAGACGCCGTTTTTTCGGAGATCGGGACGTTTCGATTGATAGCCGACTGCACCTTGTCTAAGTTTTCTGGAATTTTCTTGCACTGTTTAAAATTAAAAAAAGTTTGGAAAATCCAAAAATACCCGCCTCATAATTTCATTTTTCATAATAAAATTGATTAAAATAAAATACAAATACTTTCAAATCTTTCGCGCCATTGTCTACCCAGAAAAGAAAGGTGCTGCGCATGGGTTGTAAACGAACTTTATTTACATAGATATAGATATACAAACGATAAGTGGATTTTAGTTTATTGCTAATTATAATTAAACTACATTGAATTAGATCGTGATCTTTGAAAGGACTTAGTTTTGGATAATGCTGAAGCGTATAAAAAAATGGACTTGATCAGTTAAGTTTTTCGGCAGTTATCGTGAGCACGCCAGTTTCCATACATACATCAGACACACGGACGTCTGCGGAATAATTTTTTTTAACATTTTTTTTATTTATTTAAAAAGCAAAATGTCTTTTAAAAATGTCATAAGTGTTGAAACTAGTGTTTTTCCATGACATTTATGTGTAAATATTATTCTACAAGTGCGATAGAAAATAAATAGAGACAACATTAGTTCAAAAAATCACTTGATTTTTGTAAGGCGAGAGTAGTGCACTACCTTATCGGTTTCGCTTATGAGGTGTGCAATAAAAACTCATATTTTAATTATTTTTGATCCATGAAAAATTCAACAAATTTTGTTTTAAGTTTAAACAGTACAATTTTTTGGTTTTAATCACTTGTTGTGAGTAAATTTAATTGCTTTTATAGATCAAAATATTGACCCTCCTTCGGTTGAACTATCTAAATAAAATTACTATTCAGCCTTACCATTGAACGACATTTAGCTGCACTGAGAGAAAAATCTGGTTCTCTGAACTAGGAAAATCTAGTTAAATAGCATCACTACTATTTAATTGAAGTTCTTATACCTAAAATTATTTATTATATTGAATCCTAATAGATAATTACTTAAACTATTTTTAGTTAAATATGGGCTTAATAGTCATTTTGATTAACTTTAACTCAGAAAACGAAAAAAATAATTCGGACAGCCCGAACCAGGAATCGAACCCGGATCTTTTGGTTACGCATTAAAGGCTCTTCTTGTTAAGCTATCTGAGACATCGTCCGTAACAACCTTTCAGTCACCTCATAATTTTTTGTTTAACACCATAACAGAAAAATATTTATTAAAATATAGTCGAGATCCACAGATTCGGTAGAATCTGGCGCCAAATTCCGTTCAAATCCGTTGTAAACGGAGCGCCACACTACTGACTATGTTTACTGTAAGCAGAACGGTATTTTGAGGTTGCAAAATTTTATTTAATTCTACGGTACTTCTTGTTCCTAAATTTTATATTATAACAGTAATTCATGCTTTATTTTACTGATATTAATTAATTATATTCAATTATAATAATTAATTTACTTGAAATTATTAAATTTTATCAGCACAAACTATAGCAAGCTCAAAAATTTCGATCCTGACTTTTTTCTATGTAAAAGTGACATGCCACAGACTAAATAATTCGAGAATGCATGGTAATCTTCCAATAGATGGGAAACTACAGTTAAAAAAAACATTTCACAGCTTGCATCTACATCCGCCAGGGTGCGCTGGAATTGTTTTTACATAAACTGTAGCTTCAAGAGGATAGTTTGCTACAAAAAATGCAGCCAACGCGAGATTTAAGTTGGTACCAATTGTAAATTTTTATTATAATTACAAAAAATACTAAAATCTGAACAAAAACAGTTTCACTGTAAAAAAAATCGCGCCAAGTCTACGTTCATAAGACTATTAAGAAAAAAAATTTCTTATTTCTTTACAAAAAGATATAAAAAAAAAATAAAAAAATCCAAGTAACCGATATGATTGTATTTGATTTTCGGAAATTAAAAAAAATTTTATTGTAAATTTGAAAATTAAAAAAAAAATTTTGGAACGTACTTGGTGTGCGTCATTGTGTATTTCAATTTTTTTAAAGTCCTAGTAAATAGATTTTACGAATTTCATTAAAAGTAAAATATTTTGCAACCACGCACACTAAATACGTTCCAAAATTGTTGTTTTAATTTTCAAATTTAAATATTCAAATATAAATAATGCTATGAAGCGGGAAAGAATAGGAGTTACGGTAATTATTACGTGAAGCGTTCCACATTCACGTAACAGGATATTGGTAGGAAAGGATTGAGAAAGGAATGTGGAGAGGATCATCTTAATGTGAGTTTATAGAATATGCGAGAAAAAATTATTAGATAGCTCGGACTGGGATTCGAACCCAGAACCTTCCGAAGACATGTCGGCTACTCTACCATTTGAGCTATCCGGTCTATACTAAATTTCCTTTCGCTTATTCTATATACATTAAGAACTAAAATATAAATATTGTAGTAAGGTAAAAGCCCTAGTAGCTGCTCATGAACCAGTGCATGCTCACTCCATGTATTTGTTTATCTATATTCACAAGTATAGATATACAAATACATGGAGTGAACATGTACTGGTACATGAGCGGCTACTGGAGCTCTTACCTTACCTATTACATTTAGGTATCTTTTTATTGAGTTCATAATTTTTTAATACAGGCTTAATCATTTTGTTTATTAAATCTAGTAATTCTATCAATATTTTTTCAAATTTATATTATAGACGATTTTAATAATTTTTCGGAATTTTATTGGAAACAAAATCTAGTTTTGTACTACAATATTTGTAAGTCTTTTAATTCATGTAAATAATATTATTTTTGAAAAAATATTAATTAAAAAGATACTATCAATAGGTTAAATAATTAATAATTAACTATTTTATAAGATATATATATTTTAAATAAATAATTAAAATATTTTATAGTTATCAATTGTAAATTATTGATACTTTGCAACTCTTAAATTAGTTGATTCAGAAAAATTTGAAATAATGTTGAATTAAATTCATATAATAATGAATGATTTTATATTTATACTGTATAGCTAAATTTTTACTATAATATAACTTTTTTGATTGTTTTCAACATTTTTCTTCGATCATCTTTGCATTTTTTTTTTTTCAAAATTTTTTTCTCATGCCAAAGAAGTATAACTTCTGACTCGTGTACATAAGTACACACACCATTTTTTTCTTTAAAACTTATCTTATGGTTGATAAAATTGCGTCGTTAATTTGATCTATCAAACATTTACCGAATGATGATTTTATTAAGATTATAAGAATTTCAATTTCTGCCAGTTTTTGGTAGACGGATTATATTAGCCCGTGTAATAGAACTAACGGTGGTTTGAGTAAAAATTAATTGTGATTTTTCACTGATAATTTATGAATTTATTGTTTGATATAATTTTTTTAACTGTTAATTATATCGAAATCTACCTTCCAATTCAATTATTCTATCAATAACTTTATTTTTGTCATGAGTCTCGTAGTTTATAAATGTAACTAATATTTCATAGTAACAAAAATAAGCTCTGAACAAACAAAAGAATCAAAAAGTTTTTAAAGTATTGAAGTATTAATATTTCAAATTTTTTCGAATTCTATCTCTTATGAAAGTTTAGTACATGAAGAATCATTTTTGATCCTTTTGTTTTTCTAGGGAGTAAACAACGTCTTATATTGCATTTGAATATAAATGCTACACGGTTAGCTGATGCGAGCTATGGGCGCCGCCATATTGGCCTTGGCTGCTCTGCCATGTGCCTTTCACTTTATCCCGACTACGGCCGGGTAATGCGACATGCGATAGATGGACGAAAAATTTTGGGGCGATAGAATAAAAGTTTCACTTTAAAAATTTTGTTCGATACAAGTCCGCAAAGATAGGTATGTTGGTAATAAACTTGAAGTGATGACACTCGTCTGAGGTTATGGATACATTCTCAACAAAATCTCGAATATAATATCTGGTCTCGCTTCCCTCGACCGATAACAACGTACTCGGTTTTGTTGAGAATGCGCCCGTAATCTCAGCTTCGTGACGTCACCAAGCTTACGAAAATACCAATCTTTGCGCATACTTATCTAAAATAACTATTTTATACTTGTGACGTTATAATTTAGCTAACTATGTACTACTTTTCTCGGAGTGTTGTTATTGCAAAACGATACTGATATGAAACTCAAATAGGTTACTGAATTATAAATTGTCACTAATAATAACGTCTTTTGACTTTTGACACTCAAATAACTATGCACATTTAAAAATGCGAGCATGCATGATTAAATTAAGAGACAGCTTCAGTACCGTGCTGGATTTTCTAGTTTACCTTTTATTTTTGTTTCGACTAATTTAATTATCAACTTATTTATCGCCTCCCATGGCTTGGGTTCTTACGAGATCGACATCTTCATGCCAATTACAGATTTATTAAAAATTAACTGAGAAAATCTCGTTCTACTTAGAATCCCAAGGATGGAAATCATTTTAAAAATATCACTTCTAGGAGATTAAAAATATAAATAAGTAAATTAATTTATAGTTTTTACTACATTGATTGATGTTGTACAAATCTATTTTAATAAGTATTATGGATATAAATAAACCATATAATAGTATACCTCTGTCATGTATATTTGTGACATGGTAATGTTGTAAAAACGCAAAAGAACGCGTGAGAAGGGACACCCATCTTGGTTCCCTGGTCGTTGAATTGTTTCGCATAGGACCATTTGTTTCAATTTATGGACAGGGCTAATTATGAGTACCAACGAAAGAGTAACGTTCAAAGGATGAGTATGTCTGGTTTGCTAATGTGGATATATGTACACGTGGATGTTTATGTCTGTGTGTATGTGTGTTAGTATAGCTTGAAGCATTTTCACCACGTGTTACACAGGACTTTTGGTGCTGACGTTACTCCACAAGAGCGTCGCTGTCAGGCTACATGGAGACAAACGAGCAACCGGCAATCAACCGCTGTTAGCTCCGTCCGACCTCTCGCGACCACGTCTCTGTCCATTCCTTTTTACCCGCCGCTTCATCATAATTTATTGTGACACCGTCGCGTTAATAACTCAATTTATTTTACTGTCCCAACTTTACTATTTTTTTTTATCTCCAGTTCTCCAAGTACACATGCACTTACCCATCTATTAACATTGGAATATTTTAAACTATATTTTGTAATAATTAATTTACAGTGATATTTTAGAGTCCATTGCACGACTCATAATGCGAAGCATCAGAGTGTGCTTTACGATCGGAAAATTTTTTTCACCTCATTTCAGCAACTGTTTTTATTATTATGCCCTTGTTAATTAACGGAATCAAGATATTTTCCATACTGTTGCCAAGATTATTTAAGGAGATCCACGCAAAGTAGTCAAATTTTTAAAACTTTCTGAAAATTTGTAAATTCAATCTACGTAGCCTAATAATTAATAAAAAAATTAAAAAACAGTAGGTTTCTGGGATATTTAATTAAATAATTAGGTTTGAAAATTGTAATTTTTACATGTAGGTAAATGGAGATTCCACCAGCCGTGTATTTGGTTAAGAATTTAATGCGATTAACGATTTAAAAAAAATTTTATTTTCATTGAATTTGATTGAAAAAATAATAAGCTTTCGATTAAAACAATAAAAAAAGTAGCTTTCCGACCGTATTTCAGAGATATTTTATATTTTTTATGAAAAATCACTCGGAACTTTCGTTCTTTAAAGTCTTGTACTTGACTTGGCAACACCACTTGCGCAGTTACTCAGCGCTAAATAACCGCGGTTTTTTAAATGCTAGAAGATCTTAGTCACTCCAGTTAGACAGTAAACATAAATAAATTTGAAGGTTAGGGAACTCGAGCGGTATTGTCAAGTGTATACCGGTAATTCAGAGTGCTATATTTTTTATTAGTCAATTAAATGTTAGTAATTATTTAATGAGTAAATTTTTCGGTAATTTCCTCAAAAATTTTATTAATTAATTTAAAAATTAATTTTAAGATGCATAAAAAAAGTATTTCTACATATTATTTTTTTATAAACATTCTTTACACTAGGAGGTTACTTGGATCTCCTTAATGGAGATTAATTCTATACTTTTCAAGAATTTATTCCATGCAGTAGAATCGGAAAAAAATATCAAAAAAATTTTCCGTCCATCAAGTATGAAACCTGTAAACACTATAACTTTCCAAAAAATCCATTAATTCAGTAAAATTTTTTTTCTTTTAATTTTTTGAAGAAATTATAGGCCCCCTATTGCGAATAGCTATGTAACTCAGTGTCATTTAATTGCAATTAATAAAATTAAAAAACCAAAATACTGTATTGCATGATTCATAATGCGAATCAGAGTGTGCTTTACGATCGAAAAATTTTTTTCACCTCATTTCGACAACTGTTTTTATTATTAAATCCTTGTTAATTAACGGAATCATGATATTTTGCATGTTATTGCTAAGATTATTTATTGGAGATTAATTCCATACTTTTCAAGAATTTATTCCATGCAATAGAAACGGAAAAAAATATCAAAATAATTTTAAAAAATTTTCCGTCTGTCAAGTATGAAACTCGTAAACACTGTAGCTTGCCCAAAAATCTTATAATTCAGTCGAAAAAATTTTTTTTTAATTCTTTGAAGAAATTGCAAGCCCCCTATCGAAAATGGCTATGTAACTCAGTGTCATTTAATTTAAATTAATGAAATAAATATATATATTTCATCATTAAATGAGGATTATACACTGAAAAAAAATTTTTTTTCCACCTAGAATACTTAATTTTTTACTCGAGCTTTCTTAATTTAAAAAAACTGGTTTTCTTAACCTTAAAATACCACGTTTTATTATAAGGCTAGTTTTTTGACAGTCAGAAAACTTTATCCTTATGGTTAAAAAAACTTTCGTATTTTAATCATAAGAATACCAATTTTTTAACCATAAGGAAAAATTTCCTTGGTAGAAAAAAAAACTTATTTTTCAGTGTAAGTCGTGCAGTTTTGAATTTTCCAAACCTTTTTAATTATATACAAATTAATTGATAATTTAATCACCATACTTCGATGCTAATTTAAAATCAATTTATAAACTGTCCTAAAATTATAAACCGGATGCTTCGTATCATCTATTTCTAGAATTAACGTAGGATTAACGCTATTATAGATATCAATATTCTTAATCAATTTCAATCTTTGCCATCAATCCGCTTCATTCAATTTCCTTATCAAAGTTATCCTTGTCCGTCTTCGACTTATTAAAGTTTTTCGAACGTACTTATATATCTATATCTATTTATATCAATAGTAAATAATTCATTTGTACGGCGATCTATTTATAAGTCAAAAATAAAAAAAGTGATTGAAATAAATGGCATATGCTCGTATATTAAGGATATTATTGTAAGACATTTAAACAAGGTATATTTGGCAGAGGCAAGTTGGTAGCGACGGAGGCGCGGGACGTAGGCGCCTTTTTGACATTAATCACCTGCTCTCCAGGCAAGTAGATAGCCGTCGAATGTTCGCATTTCGATGTAAGGTGAAGGGGTGCTTGATAGATGGTGGTGATGAATGGCTTCACGACACGACTGTAATCCATCATCTTTCATTCTCTTTGCTTCTCTTTCTCTTGTTCTTTTATCCTCTTGGTCTTAAAATATATTTCTCTCTTCCTCCGGTTCTCTCAATTTATATGCTCACTGACTGAACACACATCATGGTTAGTTTCATATTTTGCTTGTGAGAAATACTTTGAGAAATTTCGTATCCGAAAGGTCACAATTTAATCAATTAATCATTTTGATGTATTGCAGAATAATTCTAAGTAATTATTGTGCTTCAGTAACTTTTAATTTTTTATATGAAAATTATACAGCCAAAAATAACAAATAATTATAAGCACATCAAAAATGCATATACAACATATACAAAAATTGAAAAAAAATTATTTGGACATTCCGAACCGGGATTCGAACCCGGATCTTTCAACGCGAAACGTTTGAGGTTATGCTTTATTCTCAACTAGCGAAAGTCGAGCCAGTTTTCAAACTTGAAATGCTTCTATCAAATTCATTTTGAACTTATATGAAGACATGGGTACATATTAGGGTATGCCAAAATGTAACTCCCGTGGAGAACCTTTTAAAATTGGAATTTTGAGTTCCGCTTTCAACAGGGGCTGCGTTTGGGTATTTCTTGAGATATTTTGGAGTGAGACGATGTATTTGATTTTCATAGAATTTTTTAACAGAAGCTTAGTTTGGGCATTTCCGGTGAAAATTCAAAATATGGCCGGAAGTGCCCAAACTAAGCTTCTGTTAAAAAATTCTATGAAAATCAAATACATCGTCTCACTCCAAAATATCTCAGGAAATGCCCAAACGCAGCCCCTGTTAAAAGCGGAACTCAAAATTCCAATTTTAAAAGGTTCTCCACGGGAGTTATATTTTGGCACACCCTAGTACATATATATATATATATATATATACAGACAAATATCTTAATTAACACAATTTATGTGATTAACGAACGTTTATTCTGGTGAATGTAAAAAAAAAAACGATTAAAAAAAATTTTCCATGGACGTCAGTTAGTCTGTATGCATCCCATCCATTTGTCTGTGTTCACGATAACTTATGAAAAACTTGAGGTATTGGAGCTATTTTTTTTTGTAAGCTTCAGAATTACTAGATAAGGTTTCGGATTGAATATGGCTGTAAAATTCGCCGTCGTTTATTTGTAATTCATGAAAAACTAAAAATCGACTGGTTTTTGGTAAATCTATATACATGTAAATAGAAACTAGCCTTAAGCAATGCATGGGCGCTCGGTCATCGGTTCAGTGATGCGCTTGCGCCCTATTTTTCTCATCTTAGATGAAAATAGCGCGAAATTTTTGAGTCTGTAATTAAAGCACAGTTTGTTGAATTGTCCATTTAATGCGAAAAAGTCAGTAATACGACTTATTTTTTTGTTGAAATTAAATGAGCGTTATGAGTCGTGTACTTTTGGATTTTCCAAAGTTTAACTTTGTTTTTTCGACACTACCAAATTTATATTTTTATACTTTGATATGAGACATTAGTAATCTAAACCGCTTGAAGGCTGTTTGAAAAAAGTGACAAAAGTAATCGACCTCGTAGGAAATATATTAACCATTTTTTGTTATACTCGCTTCAAAAGTTCAACTTTTGAGCGCTGGGTGGCGTCCGAAAAGATACTCATTTCTAGAGACTCTACCATACCGTCTTTTTTCCGCGACCTAGGCCGCAAAGTTTACTTCCCCTTTTTTTCCGTACTGTCCTTGTGCAATCGGATGAAATTTAGAACAAAATAAATTAAATTCTAGTCTACCAACCGATGATTTTGAGTAAATTTAAACTTAGTTACTATTGAGTGGCGCTAATTATTTTTCTGCTGGAAGTTTATTACGAATCGGACCTAATGTTAATAAAATAACAACCACGCCATAAATAAATATTAATAAAAAGATAATTAATATAAAATTAAGTTTTTTTGCCCTTGTGAAACTTCATAAAATTTGAATATGTCATTATTTGCCTTCTATCCCTCAAAAGTTAAACTTATGGAGCGATAATAACAAAAAATATTGTATTCCCGCCACAAACCTTAAGCTCATATCGCAACATCGCCGTTGTCAGAAAATCGCTACTTTGCGGCCATATGACATAAATTACTATTTAGGTGTCAACACATTTTCTGCAGTTAGGATGTTAAACATATTTTTTTTCTTGAAATTAAATGAGCATTATGAGGCGTGCACTTTGGGATTTTTCAAAGTTTAGCTTTGTTTTTTCGACACTACCAAATTTATGTTTTCATACTTAAGTATGAAATATTTAAATAATTAATTTTCATACAAAAATACCAGAATCAACACGCTGAATTATTAGTCATCTTGAACACAGATGACAGTAAAAACATGGTAGCTTTATTTACCAGCTAATGTTAAATGACTACAGAAAAATGAAAATACGGTTATTTAGCATCACTAATGAAACAAATAATTTTACAAGCCTCGGCAATTTGAAGAACGCATGCAAGCTCATGTGTGTGTTTATTCGTACAAGGGAAAAGAAAAAAGGTAGTATGTAAAACGGTACAAGATCAATGACACTAATATTTAGAGGATGGTTGTGGGCTGCAAAATTGGATAATCTTGACGTGTCGACGAGCATAAAAGAGGAGAAAAGAAGTGAAGGGTATAAGGAAGACACGTTATATCAATGTCATCTGGTCGGTCACGGTTCTCGTGTCTCTTTACCAAGCGCCGCGGGAGACAGATATTTTGTGTACGAAAAGTCTACCACTGACATGCTCGTTTCTTCTTTTGTCATGTTGCTTGATTTAAACTTTTTTCCATCACAGATACCTTCTAAAAATACTATAAGCGCGTTTTCACTTTAAACACACGCTTGTACATAAACGAGACAAGCACATAGCGCATGAAAAGACTCGCTAAAATGGACTGTTTAAATATGTCGCTGAAGGGCAAGTCAAAAAGTGATGATCCGATTCTCTTTGGCCCAGTTCTCGCAAATGCACGCCCGTGGCTGTGAAAGAATCTCAGTGTGTATTCTTTTGCATATTCATGAACGGAATCAATTATCCATGTATGTGTGGAACTCTATACACTCATGACCATTAGTATGTCGGCTGACAAAAATGTTACCACAGAATTTAACCTATATTGATTCTTTTTATACATTTTTAACGTTCAAAGTCTTCAAATACTTGTTCCGGATTTAATTTTGAGTTATTATGCATGACAAAAATTCAGAGAGATGCTTCATTTTTTTAATCATTAAAAAGTGAATTTTCTTCTTTTATTTTTCACTAAATCATTCCTGCTAATATTATATTAAAGATGGCATTTGTGTATTGTAATAGAGGAATAATTTATAATGATGATGAGTCTTCATCTATTTGCATTTAATTATCGAATCTTCATTATACATTTGACACAAGATACTTTAAAAGTTTAATGTGTCAGTTTGAATTAAACCTTTTTCTGACCTTTGGAATGAAATATTTATAATGAATTAAAATTAAGTACTCACCTTTTTACATTGTTAAAATTTATGTTAAAGCTTTATTAGTAGATTTCATAAAAATCTAACTATTGCAGCCGTCCTCATGGTGCAACTTTTGAAAAATTTAGCCATTTTCTGACTCAGTTCGTTCAAAAGTTTAAATGGGTGATTCTCTATAAGGACGTCTTAAATTTGTACAAAACTGTCCAACCAAATTATTTTTGATTTTATTATAAAAAAAATTAACAAGATACAAAACTATCAGCTTAATTATAATAAATACACAGCCAATTTAATTTTTTTTTTCGATATTTGTGGATCTTTTGCCATATAACATGGCAGGAGACTGTTTGCTAGGGGACTGTTTTTTTAATCAAATTGAGAAAAATCAAGCAAACTATTTCAATGCATTCAACTTTTCAAGTTCTTAATGAATATTTACATTAATTAGAATAATATTAAGACTTATGGATCTAATTTTATAAATAAATTATAAATTAAAATAGTTGCCAAGGGACTGAGTATCTCGTGGCCCAGACACATGTTTTCAGCACAAACGGTATTTTGACACTAAATAAAATGGCGACAAAGCGCTAACAACCCTATGGTTATTAACTCAAGGTTAGTTAGGTCCTTATAAACCTTACAAAATGTAAAATAGCAGGCTGGATTTTTTTTTGGCTTTGAACTTCTGGTAGGGGGCTGTTCTTAAAACGCCTGGGACAAACTTTGGTTTAATGAATTTAATGAAACAAATTAATTTTCAATACTTTTTATTGAAGAAGATTGTTAGTTAACTAATTAAGTTTATAAACATTTTGGACAAAATTATATATTATGGACGAATTACTTAAAATTTAATCTTAAAGTTTCAATTTTGGGAAAGGGACAGCCCAAAGGACTGTTATTTCGGTGGTTTACGAATTTATAGCAAAAAAACCAAAATTTATTTCATTTTAGTTTTCGATGCTCTAAATAGAAATGTTTTTTTACTTTTGTAATATATTTTTTTTAGTAACAAAATAACAATTTTTCTAATGAAAAAATGACCGGGACAGCAAAAAACATCCTTACAGAGAATCACTCACATATATTTATACGAAATAACGCGGCTTGTCAGTACGATAGCGTTTTCAATTTATAACCGATTCTTTTCAAACTCAACATGCTTTATCTATCGATAAAGATTAAGGTTAAGTTCGAAGATGAGCTTAATCGGGCGGGTAATTTGGAAATTACAGGATTTTGAAATTTTGAAAATCGTAAAAATTGACGTTTTTACTACTTTAACTTGGTATAATTACTGAACTAGGCCAGATATTAAAATTCGGTGAGTTGCATCGTAAAGCTCTTTTATTAAGCTTCAATTTTCACTCCTCAGAAGTAGTAATAGCTTCAATATTACTCCTTTTAGAGTTCGTTTAATGAAACAGTTTTACTGTTGCAGCCGTTTTAGAATTATTGTCTGCATCATAGCATAATCATGATGTAGATTCAATATTCACGATATTAATCAGTCTTTCGTGTAATGTGCGGGTAGGTCGTCAGTAAATATGTCACAAATTAGTTCTAAATATTGTTTTTTTCAATTAGAATTTTATTCAGTTTCAAAATTCTGATTAACTTGGAAACTGTTGTTCCTAAGCAGATACTTAAAATTTGGACATTGATAATAAAAATCTTATAATCTTTGAAATTATTTGATAAATATTCGAGAAACTTTTTCTTTACAAGATAATTTTTTTAACAAAATTGGTTCTCAATAGTTTTAAATTTATTATTGAATTTTGTTTTTAATCAATGAATTAAGTTATACATTGTTAGTATTAATATTGTTTTATTAAAAATAAATTTTTATTCATAGTAATATTTCTTGTTGAAAAAAAGTCTCTAGATTTGACAATGTCAACAATTATTAAAGAATAAAAATTGAAATGACAGAAATTAGAGGAAATTATAATCTTTGTTTACGACTGCAATGTCAAACTAGATATTGAATATGGCAAGACGTCTCTCAGTTAAAACAAGCTATTGATAAACCGCATATTGTTGACAGTGACTAGCAAGACTTGCAAAGATAGATTGACGTTAGTTCAGGTCGCGCTGACTAGTCACGTACTTGACGTGTGTCTCCACTCGCCAGAATTGACGTACCGATGGTCACGTATTGTCGTTGATGGTTTAGCTTCTTTTATATACTATATGTATATGTATGTACTACATCCATATACCGTTCAAAATGGGCAAGTGACGTAGAGTAAAACTTGACTCAATAAAATAACATCCATCATGTAGACAACATTGACTTGTCCATTAAAAAGTTTGTCGATTTTCACGCTTATCGTACCGTATTTAATGTATTGCTGCGATGATGGAATCTCCCTTCTTTTTATAAATTATGTGTTAATGTTGATGTTGATGAAATATGTACGTCCAAGCTCAATAATTAAATAAAAAATGACTGTCAGAACTCATTAGTCCAATGATATATGACGTTTCTTTGTGCTTAATCTAAAAATACGTTGATTGATATAAATTGATTATGTAACTAATCTTTGAGAGTCGTATTTTAATTTTATAGTTTATTTCCATCTGATGGCTTATTACACTGAGAGAAAAGTGGAAAGTGAGCTGAATTAAAACGTCACAAGTATAAAAATATAGTTTTCTGAACTTTTTTTTTGTAGTCACTCAAACTATGCATTAGTTTAAGTAACTATTGATAAATAGTTATATCGACTATATTTTAATTAAAATTTTTTTGTTATAATGTTAAACAAAAAATTATTAGGTGTCTGAAAGATTCACAGAAAGAAAAATTTCTTGACTGGAGAACAAAATTCTTGTCTCAAGAAAATTTTCGGGTGCCTGAAGGAAGACCAAAGTTGTGTTGGCCGAAGTAAAAACTTTTCTTGAAGTTCTATTCTTGGTAGAAGTCATTTTTTCTTAATTCAAATTATCATAAGTACTTGATACAAGAAATTTTTATATTTGATCAAGATTTTTAGATACTTTAGGGAAGCAGCGCCATCTATTTCAGCTAAGATAAAAATTTCCTCACCTTGAGAAAATTTTTCTCTTGAATATTTGATACCCATTATATATTATTTTAGCGTGCAATTATACACATTGAATGAAAAAAAATGATTCAATATTATTTGATCTTCCCATTTGACATGTTAATCAATAAAAATATTAATGAAAATTTACTTCTATTTTTATATTTAATTTTTTGGAGCAAGAGGCTGAATTTTCTCAAAACAATAAGATTTTCTTGACAAATAAATTTTCTTGGATCAAGATACGTATTTCTCAAAGCAAGAAAATTAGTTTTGTTGGAATAAGTGAAATTTCTTGTGTCGAAAAAAAATTTTTTTTTCGCTCAAGAAAATAATTAGGACAAAAAGTATTTTCTTGGTTCAAGTGAACCTTTTTACTGTGTTGTTACGGACGATGTCTTAGATAGCTTAAATCTCCGAGCCCTTGGTGCGTAACCAAAAGATCCGGGTTCGATTCCCGGTCCGGGCTGTCAGGATTATTTTTTCTGTTTTCTAAGTTAAAGTTAATCAAAATGATTATTAAGCCCATATTTAACTAAAAATAGTTTGAGTAATGTAAAAAAATTTTAAAAATTTGATTTTTGACTGACTTCAGATCAAAAAAGTCCGAATTTCACGTATTTTTTGTCAACTTTTTGATGCAAAAAAAATAGAAATTTTTAAAATTTCTGTTTAATCAGTCCACTTGGTTTATTTAAGTATACAGATTAAAACCCCTTTGGGTTTTTTTGTTTCACATAAGCCAATCAGCTGATATCATAGAGGAAGTGAGCGTCAATTTTTTTCGAGGCGGGTGTCTTCAAACCACTATAACTTTAATTCTACTGAACATTTTTAGCTAAAAATTTAACTGTATACTCTTGAAATATGTATAAATAAATGGTAAAAAATTCAAAGTTCTATCTCTTCATTAGTCTTTACAAAAAATTCCCAAAAAATGCTCAAAAATCAGGGTATCAAACCAGAGGACCCCCTTAAACAAGATGACTATCAAGCCCATCTTTAACTAAAAATAGTTTAAGTAATTATCTATACAATTGGAGTTCAATATAATAAATAATTTTAGGTATAAAAACTTCAATTAAATAGTGATGCTATTTCACTAGATTTTCCTAATTCAGAGAAGTATATTTTTCTCTCAGTGTATATATTATAATCCAATTTGGTATTAAAAAATCTTCAAGCAATAAAAAATTTCCTTTCACTTGATAATTCAGTAACCAATTCAGAATGTCATGATCTAATGTTATCTGAAGATGCAGTAGACGAGGAACATGATCTGACAACAGATATAGTGACAGTACAGGTAATCTGATGTGACTTGATCTGGTTCCATTATTTTAAGGTACACATTAGGAGTGAAGATGTAAGATATGATTTCTGAGATCATAAGACATTCAAAGTCTTCCAGTGACGTGATCTTGCTGTACTCCGAGATTCATTCTACTAATTTATAACTGGTGACGTGGGTAATTGCTTAGAATAACATAAATTCCAATCTAAAGAATATAACATAGCTTGCATGAAGAAGTATAAATGGCAAGCTATTAATCTTCACGTAATATCACCGTTGGAATATTTTTACTGTATACTGTAGACAGTTATGCTACAGTAAAGTCACTTCTATAGATAGCGAAAATGCCTGAGGCCGTGCTATTTTGCCACGATACATTGAGAATAAATTTATTTTGAAAAATATAAGCACTGTTGTGATAAAAAAATTAAATTGTTTTAAATTTTAAGGAGATCCACGTGAAGTAGTAAAATTTTTAAAACTTCCTGAAAATTTGTAAATTCAATCTACGTAGCCTAATAATTAATAAAAAAATTAAAAAACAGTAGATTTCCGAGATATTCAATGAAATAATTAAGTTTGAAAATTGAAATTCTTACATGTAAGTAAATGGAGATATTTTCATTGAATTTGATTGAAAAAATGATAAGCTTTCGGTTAAAACAATAAAAAAAGTAGCTTTCCGAACGTATTACGGAGATATTTTATATTTTTGATGAAAAATCACAAGGAGCTTCCGTTCTTTAAAGTCTCGTATTTGACTTGGCAACACCGCTTGCGCAGTTACCCGGCGCATAAGAAACCGCAGTTTTTGAAATGCTAGAAGATCTCAGTCATTTTAGTTAGACAGTAAACATAAATAAATTTTAAGGTTAGGGAATTCTTGCGGTGTTGTCAAATGTATACCGGTAATTCCGAGTGCTATATTTTTTATTAGTCAATTAAATGTTAATAATTATTTAATAAGTAAATTTTTCGGAAATTTCCTCAAAAATCTTATTAATTAATTTAAAAATTAATTTTAAGATGCATAACAAAAGTATTTCCACGTATTATTTCTTTATAGACATTCTTTACACTAAGAGGATACTTGGATCTCCTTAAACAATTTTATTTCTTAGCTGATGAAATAAAAATTTTTCACAGTGATTTTTTTTTTATTTGGAAAAAATCAATTTTAAATAGTTAACTTATGAATTTTCATCGAAAAAAAAAATTTGTTTTTTTCAGCTAAAAAATAAAATTTTAAACAAATTAATTTTTCCTCACAAAATCGCTCATTTTTTCCAAAATAAATTTTTTCTCCTATAAACACATGAATCTAATAAATATGGGGTAGTAGTAACGTCTCGTTCCATGTACCTTTTTCTCTCTCAATCTTCGACATCCCTACCGTGTAGGAATATACATATACAGTTGTCACAGCAGTAGTAGTAGTAGTAGTAGTAGTAGTAGTAGTAGTAGTAGTAGTTATGGTTGAAGGTATAGTGGGTTCGCTCTGGCTGAGGCTCGACATTGCAGATTTATGCGCCCCGCCTTGCGGCGCTGATATCCGAGAACTCACGACCCGTTTCGCTCGTAATGAAAGAAATAAATTTAGTCTCTGCGCCCCGGGGATTGGGACGAGCGCATGAGCATAGCTCACATACACTCCGAAGCGCTCTCTTTGAAAGCTGAAGGATGTATAATGGTGAAAGGAAGGACGAGAAAAAAATTTACCGTGTATCTACACTTGTTATTTACTGTTGTAGATATTTTTTATGGACGGTAAAAAGTATCGGAGTTTTTTATAGTCTAACTTTAAATCTAAGTTTAAATAGATATTTATTAACATACCAAATATAGTACCTAATTTTTTATTTTATTCGGGAAAAAAATATTTTGAATTTAAATTATTTTTATAGATAAATATTTATGTAAAATAATTTAATTATTTTATTTTGTTCAGAAAAAAAACATATTTTACATTGAAAAAAACAACTGTTAGTCTTTTGGTCTTAAAAAGATAACTGTGTTCATTTTTAGTGACCCTAAGGTTTACGTTGATAATCTTTATCGGTATAAAATTATATGCTCAGAGAAGTATAATATATAATTTATGTGAATAATGATAAAAATAAAATGATGATGCGATCGATGATGAGTTAATTAATATATGATAAATAAACTTATATTTATTATTTATAAGATTATAAAAAATGACTATGAATAAATAAATAGATTAACACTTATTTGATTCTACAAACATGTTTATTAAAGCAGTATGGAAACTCAACGATATATTTACAATTCCTATTTACACAGCGAGCGACATGTGCATCGTAGGCCAAGTAAGCGTCGATAATACATTGATCCGATAATTTAAAATAATTTATTTTGCATACAATATTTTTATTTTAAAAATATTACTGATTTATGCAAGGTAAAAACATTGTCTTTAATATATCAACAAATGAAAAATCTTAATATCACAGTTTATACAATGGACATAAAAAAACACGAATCACCATTATCAAAATGGGGAAAAAAGTACATTGACATCGATTTTTTTACAACTTAATAATTTTTTAATATCGCAAATAATATTTTAACTTACAAACAACATAACTGTAAATATGTATGCATATTTGTTAATATCTGTTTATGCAAATAAGATGTGTAATAAATAAATGACATTTTATTAAAATGAAAATGGAGATTTATGAATTTATTATATCCACGCCAATGAGTTTGCATTTTATTTATACCGACGCAACACATATGCACAAACGAAATACACACTCGCGTACGCAATTCATACATTTATATATATACATTCACATTGTATACAGACATACTTGTGATATCGCTTGATAATTTATAATCGAGTGGACCAACAATCGTGTAAACGCAATGTTTTATAATGCCCGCTCATAAATCAGTTGTAGCTTGTGTGATAAGTATAGTAGAACTATACTTGCAATTATTATCGAGAAACAACCATCACTTATTAGTCCAGACAAAAAGTACCATGTGTTTTTTATTCATTAAGATACATAATGCATTTTTTTTATTTCATTTTATGATTTTTAGTTAAATTTATTTTTTATTTATGTATCCATAAATATATAATTATTTTTAAATGTTAATATTTATACTTATTTATATATCAATTTTTATCAATATATTTAGAGTTTTAGAGATATTTAAATAAAATTTATACAATTTTAATTTACCACGTGTTATTTACAGAAAACACTTAATTTAATATTATTATTTTTATTGATAAATCTTGAAAGCTCAATATTTTTTCGAAACTTCCAAAAATTAATCTTACGGATGAACTGCAGCACCGATACGTTGACCGTAAATAGCGTAAGGCGAGTAGTAAGGACCGAGAGTATTGAATGCGCTGTAGGGAGATGCACCAAGAGATCCAGGTAGTGGTCCAGTGGGTGGTTTTCCATAGGGATGATAGCGAGCACTAAGAGGACTTAAAGGTGGTGCTGGATAACTGCCACCCGCAGCAGCACGGTGTAACGCAGCCGACGGCGAAAGAAGTGGATGTGGCGGATGGGAATGTTGTCCGGCGGCAAGAAGCGCCGCGGATGCTGCAACAGCATGGTCATTTCCACCGCTAAAACTTGTATGACTCCTCAAATGTTGGAGCAATTCGTCGGAAGTGTTGAATCGCTTTCCACAGTAAGTTTCCCCGGCGATCCAATTACAGACGTAAGGTCTACCGCTGGTTAGCGATCCAGGGTAAGACAGTGATGGTGGTGGCATGGGTCCTAATGATGAAAGTGCCATTGCTAAGCCGTATTTTTGATGCTCACACTGGGTACATCCACTCGGACAAGGACCACCAGTCATCATCATTTGGGCATTGTGCATACTGTACTGACACCCCGTACAATAAGGGTCTTTACAAACTGGTACAAGTGTCTCACCACCAGCTGGTGTTTTTACTCGAGTGTAACTTAAATAAGGATTACCAGTAGGAGTAGCTGCCGACGGATAACCAAGTAATGCTGCAGCGGCTGCTGCATGATGATGCGAAAAAGGTGAAGCACCAGCAAACGGTGGCCTAAATGCTGGATTTTCGGTTAATCCTGGCGGGCAGCACAATGGATTACCACTAGTAAAACCACTACTTAATGTTGAGTGTTTGTAGGCGGCACTTAAACTTTCTTTAGTATGTCCAGTAGTACCAGACAATACTTCCATACCTGATCTTATAATCGGACTAGCGCCGTTGCTATTTCGTGGAGAAACAGATTTTTCACAATCTTGCGCTGGTGTTTTACGATCAATTGGTGAAGATGATGCATTGTTACTGCTGGAACCACTGGTGTTTGTTACACTTGGTGAAGCGGATTTACGTCCAAGGGGTGTACGATTACCACCAGATTTTTTATCAACATTATTGTTATCACTAGCACTTAAACTTTCATTACCACTTGCACTGTGTACACTAGCTTTTGATGTGGGTCTACCATCATCACTTGATTTTTTATTAGAAAGTACATTTGTTTCATATGGCTTAAAGGCCAATGGTTTTGGCTCCGACGGACTACTGCGTGTCCGTTCTAATTTAGCTACCGGCGGAGAGCGTGCATGTGCACCACTTGAAATTCCACTTTTTGAAGATTTGTCCAGTGGAGAAATAAGCGGCTTTGTTGGTGAATCGGCCCCTATTTGACTACATGTTTGAGCGAGCAAAGCTAGCGGACTTTTCTTCGCATCCAACTGTAATGAAAGAAACGAAAAAAACATTGTTAATTTTGTATAATCAAAAATTTTATTGGTACTAATCATAAATTAGCAGATAAACAATGAATACTAACCGTGGTTGGAAGCGGAGAAAGATAATCTGGTTGTAAGTACTGATTATGTCCAGTGGTCAACATACCGCCTTCTTCTAGCACAACCATTTGGTTAAACACTTTTACAATAAACACACAAAACTGTAATCCAAATATTAAAATCACAATTAATTAAGTTGTTATTTAAAATAACAATGTAATTAGCACAATTGAAACAATCGAGAACTTTTTTTGTTTAAATTCAATACAAACAGATGTAAAACGTCTCGTACGCATTCCATGGATGCAATGAGCGTCGTCAGTAACCAGAACCAGTCGCTTGGTGTGGTAAGACTACAAGCCGTAGCTCCATCTGGTGATGAAGCCCCCACCACTGTATTATAGTATCTTCAGTATGTAGCTTGCTAGCACCCCCCACCAGAGTTCTAGTGCGAGCAAAAGCTGCTCGAGTATCCGCAGAAGGGGAACGTCGACGCAGATCTCGGTGCTGGTCGGCAATGGTCGTGAATGGTAGGGGAGGCATTCTAATTTAACACGCCACCCATGATGTTGGCCCGACGATGACAGCTCGCATCCCGGCTTTGATATTTTACCGCTTTTACAGTCCTTCTCCTCTTTCTCGCTCTCTCAGACCAGCTCGTTCCCTTTTCTCCCTTCACCACTACCATCAACCATTTTCGTTCCCTTCGTCCCGTAAGTTTATGCTCATCTATTTCTGTGTCTGCGTCTCTGATCTTCTTATACTAGTCTACTTCTTCACACAACTCAGGCCACGGTTGTTTTAGGGTATCCTATGAACGTAGAAACTAAAAATTCTACAGCGATGCAGTAGTTATGGATGTATTTCTATACCAATTCACAGTGATGCATTGTGTATGTATACAACATCAGCAGCTACGACAGCAGCAGCAACCCGATATTTTATACCGTGAAACCTGTCTGTCTCTTCACCAGCCAGCCGGCTTCGCTTAATAAGCGGCTTTCAAAATAGAAATGTAATGGGCCGCCTGGGGAGAGAACGCCAGGAGAAAACCAAGTGATTGATTGCTACGTCCAACGACTTACCAACTATCACCACTATCGCCGACGGTTTATAAAACTCAATGACAGCCACTTAGCTGTTGGCTCTTAGTGTGTCTGATTATATTTACTTACAATATATTGTGTCAAAAGCATTTTAATTATCGTCAAACTAAGAAATAACATCATGAATTAATCATTTCAGTATTCGTGTTAAATGTTTGTTATTTTTAACTTACATTTTTTATGACTATATTTTTATTTGTCTCTTATTGTAGACACACTAAAAAAAAATATGGTTCTATGAACTAGGAAAATCTAGTTAAATAGCGTCACCACTATTTAATTGAAGTTCTTATACTTAAAATTGTTTATAATATTAAACCTCAATAGATAGTTGCTTAAAATATTTTTAGTTAAATATAGGCTCAAAAGTCATCTTGATTAACTTTAACTTAGAAAACGGAAAAAATAATTAGGACAGCCCAAACCGGGAATCGAACCCGGAACTTTTGGTTACGCACCAAGGGCTCTTCCAGTTAAGCTATCTGAAACATCATTAGTAATAACCTTTCAATCAGCTAATAATTTGTTGTTTAACACGATAACAAAAAAATATTTATTAAAATATAGTCGATATAACTATTTATCAATACTTACTTAAACTAATGCATATTTCGAGTAACTAGAAAAAAAAATTCAGAAAACCATGTTTTTAGTAGATTTTATAAAAATCGAACTATTGAAGCCATTCTCATGATGCAACTTTTAAAAAATTAAGCCATTTTCTGACTCAGTTTGTCGAGCTGAGTCATAAAATGCAGTTCGTTCAAAAGTTTATATATGTATGTATTTGTACGATATGACGCGCCTTGTCAACACGATAGCGTTTTCAATTTATAACCGATTTTTCTAAAACTCAACATGTTTTATCTATCGATAAAGACTAAGGTTAAGTTCGAAGATGAGCTTAAGCAAGATCGCTCAAGATTGCCGAAAATGTGGTCAACGTCACCACGCGTTCATCCAGTTTGGATGCACCAACGAAATCAGCTTCGCCACAGCCTACATCTTCCGCACAGGCAACTAATCGTTCCTTTAGACCGTTTACAGCTTGACATTATTGATGGTCTGCCGAAAAATAACTGCATCACCAAGCTGACTCCGTTCATTGACCATCAGGGGGTCCTGAGAGTCGGTGGCCGCTTGAAAAACGCATCGATGGACCCAGAAGAAAAGCATCCAGCGATCTTGCCAAGACAATCACCGCTTACATCAATCCTGATTGATGATTCGCACCGCAAAACGCTTCACGGAGGTACTCAGCTTACGCTCGCTGACTTACGCAAGAGTGTCTGGATTATTGGAGGCCGTGTTCCAGTCAGATCATTCATATTACGCTGCGCTATCTGCACTAGACACCGTGGAGAACGCGCTCAACAGTTGATGGGTCAACTACCTGCCGCACGAGTACAGCCAACTCGAGCTTTCCTGCATACAGGACTCGACTACGCTGGATCTATCACGCTGAAAACTTTTCAAGGACATCGAGCAAAAACATACAAAGGCTGGATTGCCGTCTTTGTATGCATGTTCAGCTCAGCTGTACATCTAGAGCTAGTCACTGACTACACCGCTGCCGCCTTCATTGCCGCTTTACTAGTCGCCGAGGTATCTGTCATACGCTATACTCAGACTGTGGAACCAACTTTGTAGGGGCAGATAAAGAGCTAAGACGACTATTCGCTGCAGGATCTCGCACCCTTCGAGAATTATCAGTTTTAATCGCTCAAGATGGCACGAACTGGAAGTTCAATCCGCCTGGAGCTCCACATTTTGGAGGAAAATGGGAAGCCACTGTAAAATCTATTGAGTTTCACCTTCGAAGAACAATCGGAGACTCGCTGTTGACACTTGAGCAGTATTCAACGCTCTTGGCTCAAATTGAAGCCATTTTTAATTCCAGACCGCTCACACCGCTGAATGAAGATCCTGCTGACCTTGCAGTAATGACACCAGGTCATTTCTTAATCGGACAGTCACTAACCGCAGTTCCAGAGCCATCGCTGACAGAAGTACAACCCGCTCGGTTCTCGAATTGGGAACAAGTCCAGCAAATGGTTCAACATTCCTGGAAACGCTATTATCAGGACTGCATCCACCGCTACCGGGCCATTTCCAAGTGGCATCATCAACGCAACGAGATCAAAGTGGGTTCAGTTGTACTGATCACCACTGAGGATCTCCCGCCAACCAAGTGGCCATTAGCCAGAGTCACCGCTCTCCATCCAGGTGAAGATGGACAAGTCCGCGTGGTAACTGTCAAGACAGTTAACACAGAGCTAGTACGTCCAATTACAAAGCTCTGTGTCTTGCCGCTAACATATGAAGAAGACGATCTTGTCGACGCAGCCGCCAACCCGGGGGAGAATGTTCAGTGAACAGGCCCAGCCGCGATGAAGTCGCCCCTGGGGGACTCCCAATTTCACGAGCCGCACCTGTCTACCGCTAGTTCCCGCAAAAACTAACCGCCTATGAAAGCTTAGCTTGACTGATCACGCCATGTCTCGGTGGTGTGATTGGCTGATCGCTCCGCTGACATGCGCAATCAGCCTTCTTCCCCAAGTCGACGAAGAAAAAGACGCATTATTATTATTATCTTTCGCTTCCACGCTTTCGTTGCAACAAGTCGCCATTAGTGTTACTTTACTTTCGCTTTTTGCTAACAAACCGCATTTCGCTTATTTAATAAGTTAATTTGCTTAAATTAATTGTTATTAACCCGCTTTAGTTTGTTACAGATAAATTTTGTTATTTGTAAAAATAATTCTCCGCTTTTCCAGTGTCGGCAGTGTGCTCAACCACGTGTCAACCGGCTTCGCTTTATTAATCACGCAGTGCTTTATTTATCCGCTTTTATTTAAACAATCCGCTAACATATTAAATAAATATTAAGTGTAATTTGTGTAAATAAATTTATAGTGTTCATTTTAATAAATATTTCCGCGTTTTAATTGAGATATCCAGACCAAAACCTGATCCTCCGCTTTCCCGCGATTACATCATTTTACAGTATCAATAGTATTTTATTAAAAATAAATTTTCTTTATATGAAAAATCTACTTCCATTTTGGCTGTCGAATGGCCTTTTTTATACTTGTGACGTTATAATTCAGCTAACAATTCACTTTTCTATCAATGATTAGTCAACAAACTGCTTTTATTACCATTACAATTGAATTATACCGATAGAATACTTGAAACAACAATTGGCTAATTATTTGACAAGAAAATTAAAGAGGATAATTGTAAATAACAATCAAGTTATCTGTGACTGTTATTTACCTGCAGAAAGCATGTCTGCTTATAATATATCTCTTAATCGTGTATATATAGAAACGGGGATAATTACTCTGGCGAACGTTCCTAAGGGGAATCTTATGAGTTGAGAATAGCACGAATGCTCTCACACGCCAACGAGAGAAAGGGAGGTAACTGAAAGAAAGAGAAAGAAAAAGAGAGATATCCTCTGACATAATTTAAATTGAAACTCGTTACCCATGCCTACCAAATGTGTCACCTTGTTGACAACCAGCAAATTAATGTGTAGTATCTTGTTACGTGCTTAATTTTTTTAATTACAAATTTATTTAGTATGAAAAATAACTGACCATGTATTGTTTTACCGCAGACAATATTTATTCTGCCGCTAAAAATTTTATAAACTAAAACTATAAGATGATACTGAGGATTTAACAATCAGACGGTATTATTTTGACAGATTGACGCAATAGAAATTCCATTACTTAATTAAAAAAACCGAAATTTATTTGAGTCGATGACGCATACGGTAATTTTTTCATACTTTAAATTCAAAAAAAGAAAAATTGCAAACTATGAAAGCTTTGCAGAAGCTAGCTGGTGATAAATGAAGGTTGTAAATTTTAATCAGTTGTAAAATTTTAAAAGTTTCTAGTTGAGAATGCTAAAGCTAGACTTTTAAAACTGTAAATTTTAAAATATATATAATGATAAGCGTCGAAAATTGTTTGTTAATAATAGCTGAATACCTGGTTGTACCTTACGGACCGTAAATTCTTGCATTTACTAAAATAGCACAGCCCTAAAAGTAGCAAGCCTTGTATACTAATAATCATTGTGTAGTAACCATCAGTTTGTTACTAGGTAATAATTTTTTCAGATATAATATATCAAAGGATAAATATGCTTTACACTTTAATCTTAGGTTGATAGTTGTTAAATTTACAAGCGAGTTATTTGAATCCATAAATTTGACAATATGTACTGTTTGTAGCTAGAATAGTGCACACTGGTAGAAAGATTTAGTACGGAGTACTAAACTGATTTAGTAACAAAATTTTTAGTCATTTATTAGGAAAAAAATATATTTTTTTCTTTATCAATACACGGAAAAAAGTAAACTGTAATAAATAGTCGATTTATAATAAGTAATGATCAACTGCTAAAAATTAACATTTCAAACAGTAAAATCGTGATTTTACTATTCACTTTATAATATTTACCATTTAAACGCTACAATTTACTCTTTATATGGAAGAAAATACTATTTCAAACAGTAATATTCGCTATGTAAATGTCTAAAATGTTAAAGTATAATAATTAAGAATTCAGACTTTGATATTTATCATTTCGTACTTAAAAAATGATCTTACGATATGTAAAAAGTATAAAAGAAAGTTAGTAAATTTATAATACAAGCAATGTCAATATTTACTAAGTAAAATGGTAAATTTTAAACGCAACGCTAAAAATGAAACTATAATTATTTACTTGCTTGGATTGGTCAAATGTATATTTTAAAAGTAGAATTTTTACTGTTTTAAATGTTAAATTCTCCCAGAGTGAGACCCCCTTCTCCTTATCGGAGTTTCCCTTCTTCTCATAGTATGGACTATAAATTGAAATGGCAATTTTTACTGTTTGAAACTGTAATTTTTTAAGATGAGAGAGTCGTTATTTACTATAGCGACAGCTACTAATCACTTATTTTCGATATTAAATTATAAATTGTGGCTTTTACACTTTCTACATTAAGTTCTGTTATATTTATATTTTTGCCACCCCGATGTCCGCTGTACTGTTTGAAACTATAAAAATTAACCGAAATCCGAGTGAATTTTACAGTTTACTTTTTTTCGTGTAACCTATTCACTAACTCAGATTATTTTATTCAACTCGATTTTGGGAGATTTATCAAACCTTTGAAAACACACATACTCCCAAATGGCTTATATGTCATTTCTCAGTGGAATTTAGTTTAAATTTTTCAATTTGTCTATTATTGATATGTTAAAAACTTGTTTAATTTTAAATTTTATAAATGTCTCAAATAAAAAATTATAATTTAATGAGATTCTTTTCTTTATAATACCTTATATTTTCACTTAAAATTATTTATTTTAATTATTTTGAGTAAAAATGTTAGGATACACGCTAAAATTAGTTAAAAAAATTAATTTTTAATACTAATAAACGATTTATTGAGTAGCAATAAATAATTTGTTAAATACTACTAAATATTTATTTAGTGGAAATAAATGGGCTTTAATAAATGATTTAGTAACTATTACTAAATGTTTGGTAATTAAAAGTTTGTTACTAAATCATTTAGTAACTATTACTAAATCTTATTTAATAGAACTAAATAATCCATCAGTGATACTATATAATTTTGTAAGATTTGCCACAAAATATATTTGATGAATTGTTATACATCAAAAGTACAACTATCATGAAATAATAGATGTAATCACTCACAATTGGCTTCAAACTGGATTGAATTTTCTGACAAATCATATTTAAGAGTTTTGATATCTTACAGGCATATTTTTGAGTACGTCGAAAATTGGAAGTAAAGCAGACAATAAATAAAAAAAAAAGATATTAAAAGATACAATCAGCGTATTGCATAAATCTTGAGCTTGTCTTGTCTGTTTGAGAGACTGCAACATCGATCAACGACAACATTAATCGTATTTGCGTGTGTTGTATATACGTCTATTCATTTTGTCGAGAAAAGGAAAAATATACAAGAGAAACGGGAGAGATGAGGAAGAAAGAGTCAGCTACGTGAAGAGAGAGCGGCTTGGATAAAAGTGTAAAAATGCTGACAAGCGGATAATAGAGGAGGCAGTCAGTCACTTTGAAAGACGACGTTGAACACGAGGGTGAGTGAACAAGAAAAATAGAAAAAAGGAATATCGAACTGTGCTGGAGAGAGTTGGAACAAGGAATGGAAAATGCTGAAAGATTGAACCAGGTTCTAGGGGCTCCGGGGGTTAGGGGTGAAAGTATAAGGGAGCATTCTACGTATTCCAGGGGTAAGGGGCTAAAACTTTACTACTTGGTGAGCCGTAAAAGGGAATGGAAACAAACGCGGTTAGTGTGAGAAGTAAGAGAGTAACAGAATTTCTGGTGGGCAATAAATCATCCCAGTCGTCTTTTTCATGTTCTCGTACAATAGTCAACTTAAATTCGCGGTGGAAAGGGAATATTTTCTGATGTATTATATTATTCATATTCATATACATATAATACATCCAGTTATATAGTTTAATATACTTTTGTATTGAGCTGGTCCATATATTTCACGTGGGTATGACCAAATGGGCGTACAATCATTCCACGTTGTTGACCCCTCAGTAAATAGTATGTCAAGTCCTGTTGCACGTTCTACACATATTTAAATGCTATTAAAAAGTCATTTGACTGCAATAAAGGTTCTATTGATTCATTAGCTTTTATAAAAAATTAAATAGAATTTTTTTTATTTATCGCCAATTTATACTTTTTATTACGAATAAATTTTTGAAATTATTGTTCTATGGTTCTTGCACTGAAAGAAAGAAATGGTTTTCTGAACTAGAAAAATCTAGTTAAATAGAATCTCCATTATTTATGCCTGAAATTATTTATTATATTGAGCCCTAATAGATGGGTTTCTTAGACTATTTTTAGTTAAAAATCGGCTTAATAGTCATCTTGATTAACTTCAACTCAGAAAACAGAAAAAATAATTCGGACAGCCCGGACTGGGAATCGAACCCAGAACTTTTGGTTACGCATCAAAAGCTCTACCAGTTGAGCTATCTGATATATCGTCCGTAACAACCTTTCAGTCATCTAATAATTAGTAGATTTTATAAAAATCTAACTATTGCAGCCGTCCTCATGGCGCAACTTTTAAAAAATTTAGCCATTTTCTGATTCAGTTTGTCGAGCTGAGTCAAAAAATGTAGTTCATTCAAAAGTTTACATATATTTAAACGATATAACGCGGCTTGTCAGCACAATAGCGTTTTCAATTTATAACCGATTCTTCTCAAACTCACCATGCTTTATCTATCGATGAAGACTAAGGTTAAGTTCGAAGATGAGCTTAATCGGGCGAGTAATTTGGAAATTACAGGATTTTGAAATTTTGAAAATCGTGAAAATTGACGTTTTTACTACTTTAACTTGGTATAATTACTAAACTAGACCAGATATAAAAATTCGGTGAGTTGCATCGTAAAGCTCTTTTATTAAGCTTCAATTTTCACTCCTCAGAAGTGGTAATAGCTTTTTAATATTACTCCTTTTAGAGTTCGTTTAATGAAACAGTTTTACGGTTGCAGCCGTTTTAGAATTATTGTCTGCATCATAGCATAATCATGATGTAGATTCAATAATCACGATATTGATCAGTCTTTCGTGTAATGTGTTCGGGTAGGTCGTCAGTAAATATGTCACAAATTAGTTCTAAATATTGTTTTTTTTTTAATTAGAATTTTATTCAGTTTCAAAATTCTGATTAACTTGGAAACTGTTGTTCCTAAGCAGTTACTTAAAATTTGAACATTGATAATAAAAATCTTATAACCTTTAAAATTATTTGATAAATATTCGAGAAACTTTTTCTTTGCAAGATAATTTTTTCAACAAAATTGGTTCTCAATAGTTTTAAATTTATTATTGAATTTTATTTTTAATCAATTTATTTATTTATTTATTTATTTATTTACTGATCATGGAGATAATTCTCCTTTTGACCACAAATCCAAATAATTACAAAAAAATTATAAAATTGTTGAAAATACATAGGTAGTAAGAAACTGATATAATAATAATAACAATAATAATAAAACTATAAACAAAGTAATATTAGTGCAAAAGTAGCAAGTAATCACAGACATTTTCTTCGCATTCAAAATCAAAATCAGGTTTACAATCAAGTGCTTAAATCATACTGACTCTTTTCTAACTCTAACAAATACAAATAACATTTATGACGGAAGTTATCTAGAGTCTCAGCTGATGTAATAACAATTGGTAGATTATTCCAAAAATTACAACCAGTAACAATGAAAGATTTATAATAAGCTGCTGTACGCGCAAAAGGCACCTGCAATGAATTTGTTTTACCTAATTCCCTACGACCTGAAGCACTAGTTTTGTGTAATAACTGGTCACCGAAAAGACTTGGACGTATTAAACAAATCGCCTTATAAAACTCACTAGCTATTAGTTGTAATCTTCGATTTGGTGGCTTTAGCCATCCAAGCGCCTGCCGATGCTTCGTTATATGCTTCACTCAGCGTATTCGTAAAACGAAACGCACACAATTGTTCAGCGATACTAACAGCGATCTTTCAAGCTCAAATGACAAATTCGTTAATGCACAAGCACATTAATCATAAATTGGCAAGACCATACCAGTAATAAGTTTTCTCTTTAACGCCATACTGAGTTGTGCATCATTCATTCGTATTCTGTACAATGCTCCTGCCGCCCGATTCTTAATACTAGCAATATGCTTATACCAAGTAAGAGTACATTCAAAGACTACGGTAAAGAGCCATAAAGTCCCAAATACTTGTAGCTTGTAACAAAATCTATCAATCTATTATCTAAATATAATCTTAAATTTTCTATGCTCGCATTAACATTGCACACATTTACCGCACTGCCAAATATCATTGCCTTAGTCTTTAATACATTTAAACGCAGCCTATTCGCTTGGCACCAGTCTGAAACACACTTAATATCTTCATTCATGTAAAAAACATATTTATTTACATCAGCTAGCTTACAACGCAAATAAATAACCATGTCATCTGCATACAATAAATATGAACAATAACGTAGACATTTTGGAAGATCATTTATGAAAATGGAAAAAAGCAAGGGACCCAGAACGCTGCCTTGAGGTACTCCAGACTTAATACTAATCCAATTTGATCTTTTGTCTTTAATGACCACCGTAAACAATAGAACGCTTCACGTAATAATTACCGTAACTCCTATTCTTTCCCGCTTCACAACATTATTTATATTTGTAAAAATGCTTGCCGTAAGATGGACGGTGTGGCTTAATGTATATAGAATAAGCGAAAGGAAATTTAGTATAGACCGAATAGCTCAAATGGTAGAGTAGCCGACATGTCTTCGGAAGGTTCTGGGTTCGAATCCCAGTCCGAGTTATCTAATAATTTTTTCTCGCATATTCTATAAACTCACATTAAGATGATCCTCTCCACATTCCTTTCTCAATCCTTTCCTACCAATATCCTGTTACGTGAATGTGAACGCTTCACGTAATAATTACTGTAACTCCTATTCTTTCCCGCTTCACAGCATTATTTATATTTGTAATAGGGACATGAAAAAGTTAATCAATGAATTAAGTTGTACATTATTAGTATTAATATTATATTATTAAAAATAAATTTTCTTTATATGAAAAATCTACTTCCATTCCAGCAGCCGAATGGCCTTTTTTTTTGTTTTTATTTAATATGATAACAGAAAAATATTTATTAAAATATAATCGACATAACTATTTATCAATAATTACTGAAACTAATGCGTAGTTCAAGTAACTACAAAAAAAAGTTTAGAAACTATTTTTTTATGCTTCTGACGTTATATTCCAGCTAATTATGCACTTATTTCACAATGTGTGATAGTTGAACAGTTTAAAAAAATAAAAATAAATTAGTAGACATCAATATTCACTTTACGACTTCAATTGTTGAATTCATGTTTAAAAAATAATGTTTGATCCATACATATACGTCTAAACACCGGTATATACTTATAAATCCCGTAGTTTAGTAATTCCTAAAGAGGCAAACAATTTTCAAATCCATCGACAACTCTTGCTTGTAGATTACAGGATTTATTTTAGCATTTATTCAATGCGGGGCCACGTATCGTATATATTATCGGATCGAGAATACATTTTACGCATGTGAAGGTTGATAAGAGCGACAGAGTACAAGAAAACGAATCGGGTGAGAGTGAGATAGATATCTGATGGAGTAAAAAAAAAGGACACATTGACCAGGATGGTGGCTGTCTATATTGATTGTGTAGCCGTCTGACAACGACAGTGACATATGTCACCGAGGCTTCTCGTTATCGCTGATTTAAACATGAGGCCATCCAAGTTCTTTCTCTTCTTCCTCTTGCAATTCCTCTTTTACCTCCTTACAATGCTCTATTCTCTCAGCCACTTTTATACTCTCATTTAACTTCTGTCTGGATGACTAACAAAGTGTAAAGTAGTATAGGTAAGGTATATGACTCTCTTTCCCTATCATATATCTTATTATATACCTCATCTTGATTTACACTGTACCATCATCAATAACACGATGACATATTCAAAGTCTATACACTGTTATTCATAACTCTATTGTCATATTATACTACTGCCTTCTCGATTATTATCACTTATTCAATGACAGCTATAGTGATCGATGATTTATGAGTATTATGCTTCATATTTTTTTCACTAATAAATTAATAATATATGAGCTGAGAAATATTAATCAAATTATTATTACTGGTGAATGCGTGTGGGCGTGAATAAACGTGCATACATCTTATTAATGTATTGTTAGCTTGTCTTAAGTTTTTTTATAACATTTTTTTTTTGACGATGAATAATACGAATAATAATAATAAGGTAAAAGCCCCAATTATTAACAGGGCCCCCACTATTGACATCCTATTTAATTTTATTATTTCATTATTAAAATCTGTTAATAATCACAATTAGTGATATTTCGTGACAATTTTACATATTTTTAAAATTAAAAAATAGCAAAATTTAATTCCAAGGTATAAATTATTTACCGCAAAAGAATTTCGTTTTTTCAAGTAGGCCAAAACTGCTTATACGTTTGTAACTTCTTAACAATATTGTTAAGAAAGACCTTATTTTCAAATCCAGATTTCTCAATGTTTTTTGGATGTAATTGCATTGTTTAAAATTATTTTAGATTATTTATAGTCTAAATAACCATATAATCATTTGTTTTTACTTTATCGAGTTAAAATTAATTTTAAAATAGCGAATGTCAATGATGGGGACACAAAAATTAATTTACGTCAACTAACGACATATATGTCATATGACCTATACGCCATAATGTAAGGTAAACCTTACTCCCCTCAACATATATATCAACGTATTAATGTTTACATACTGTCATGTGATTTTATAAGAATCAAAGTATTTGAGACTAGAAAAAATTGCTAAAAAAAAACCTGGTAAAAAATATAGAAAAGCTCGGTCTTAAACGAATTTTAAAATAACAAAAATTATTGATAGTTTTGCATTAGTTAGTAGAAATGATTATTGTTAATATAAATTTAACTGTAATAAAAAATCTGCCAATAACAGGGTCAATGTTATGTCAATAATCGGCTCTTTGAATTTTTTGCGCTGTCAATAATACACACATTGGACCTGTTGGTTTTAAGTTGATATAATAATTATTAAATTTATTGCTATTAAAGTTAATTAATTAAATTATATAAGTAAAAACAATGATTAAGGTGTCCCATAAAAAAAAAGTTGACAATATTGATTTGAAACACGATAAAAAAATTCAAATATTCATGATCACTCTTATAGTGTCAATAATGGGAACTTTTACCCTACTAATAATTATGTTAAAAAAGTACATGCACAAGTCGACTATATAATTAACAGATACCAATGTTTTATAATATATAAGTGATATGTGATATCACTAAAATCAGTGAAAACTTGACTAAATTTGAATTTGAAATGTAAAATATAAAAATATATTAATATACAATGAAATATACGACTAAATTGGGAAAAATAAAATTACAGGTAATTTTAGTGAGAAATTCATTAACTGCATCGTAGTTTTCAACTTTTAATGAGCGATATCAAATAATACTCGAAAATTAGTGAAGATTCCACTAATAATTTAAGTGGAAGCGCTATTAAATCAGTGAAAAAAGGAATCACAAATAATATCAGTGTATTATTTATTCACGATTTCTGAAAAGTCACTATTAAATTAGTGAACATTGAAGTCATTAATAGAATCAGTGACAAAATCACTGACAACCGAGTAGAAACAACTGCGTAATTAGTGAATTCTAAAACCACCAGTAGAATTAGTGACAAAGTAACTGCTAATTGATAAAAAAGACTTTTGAATTAGTGAAATTTAAAATTACTAATTGAGTTAGTGATAAGTCCACTGATTAATCTAGTAAAATCACTAATTTTACAGTGAAAAAATTTTCACTACCTGAATTAGTGAAAATTTCACTAATTTTATTTTAGAGAGTGTAGATTATAAATAATCTTAAAAAATAACAACTTTCTTTCTCAATCAAGGCATCAAGAGAAGATCTGTACTTAAACAGTGCTTAAAAGCTTGATTAAGGATGATCTAGTGGCGACATCTGTTGTCTTCGAAAATTATATCGGCAGTGCCCTATTATCATCATTATTATAATCACTGTGTTCTTTTTTCATACCAATAATGTTCTTACAGTTCAGAAGAATATAGATTATAAGCAAAGAAAATTACTGAGTCTGGGAATATAACTACGGGTTATCCATAATGGTAATGTCTTCTCCATATATATTATATATTAAATCTGTTTTTTATAGTGTATGTCCTTCTATTAGTGTATTATTTTTTAAATTGATGATCCATTTTACAACACCACTCTCGATCGCGTATATTACGACTTGTGATTTTTTATAAATATTTTGATTAATAAAATTATGACACGATGTTTTACTATTTAATAGTAAAAAAAAAAATTATTATTAAGCTACTAACAAAAGACATAAATTTTTTCAAGGAATAATTTTCATATTTTTAGAGTAATTATTGATAATATTTCAAGTTCTTTAACAAAAAGAAAGATTAAAATTATCTACATAATATAGTCGATTAGTCTTTTAACTAGTATGATATTATGGTAGGAAGAAATTTCATGACATATAGTAATCAGAGATGACAAGTCATTTGTGTGCCTCCACCTAGTTGTCTTGACATCTCGTCACTCGCCCGTCTACTCTCAGCAAGAAGACCGTCGCTCATTTGACGCCAAATGTCATTAAAATTTTACCGTCATGACATGATACTTATCTAACGGTTCGAGTTGAAGCAGTAGCGGTAGTAGTATGTAATAGTAACAGTGTTAGTAGTAGTAATAACAATAAAGATAACTGTATATTTCGATAATTACTAATAAATTAAAATTTTGTGTTTTATTTATGTTAATTATATGATTTTTCACTACATTTTAGTTCTTTTTATTTATATTATCCATTCACAAAAATATATGATTTTTGTTAATATTACACGCTGAGAAAAAAGTGCATAGTAAGCTGAAGTATAAAATGACAAATATAAAAATATAATTTTTTGAACTTTTTTTTTGTAGTTACTCGAACTATGCATTAGTTTATGTAACTATTGATAAATAGTTATACACAGAAAGAAAAATTTCTTGACTGGAGAACAAAATTCTTGGCTCAAGAAAATTTTCGGGTGCCAGAAGAAAGACCGAAGGTGTGTTGGCCGAAATAAAAATTTTTCTTGAAATTCTATTCTTGATAGAAGTAATTTTTTCTTAATTCAAATTATCATAAATACTTGATACAATAAATTTTTATATTTGATCAAGATTTTTAGATACTTAAGGGAAGCAGCGCCACCTACTTCAGCTGAGAAAAACATTTTCTCACCTTGAGAAAATTTTTCTCTTGAATATTTGATACCCATTTTATATTATTGTAGCGTGCAATTATACATATTGAATGAAAAAAAAAAGATTCAATATTATTTGATCTTCCCATTTGACATGTTAATCAATAAAAAGAATTAATGAAAATTTACTTATATCTCTATATTTAATTTTTTGGAGCAAGAGAGAAATTTTTTCAAGACAAGAAAATTTACTTCTATCAAGAACAAAATTTTTTGGAGCAAGAGGCTGAATTTTCTCAAAACAACAAGATTTTCTTGACTTAAATAAATTTTCTTGGATCAAGATACGTATTTCTTAAAGCAAGAGAATTAATTTTATTGGAATAAGTGAAATTTTTTTTTCGCTCAAGAAAATAATTAGGAAGAAAAATATTTTTTTGGCTCAAGTGAACCTTTTTTTCTCTGTAAATAGCTTAACTGGAAGAGCCCTTGTTGCGTAATCAAAAGATCCGGGTTCGATTCCCGGTCAGGACTGTCCGGATTTATTTTTCTGTTTTGAGTTAAAGTTAATCAAAATGACTATTAAGCTGATATTCAACTAAAAATAGTTTAAGGAACTATCTATTGAGGTTCAATATAATAAATAATTTTAGTTATAAGAACTTCAATCAAACAGTGTTGATGCTATTTAACCAGATTCTCCTGCCCTAGTAGAAATGATCAATTTTTGATTCGATTAAATCTAGTATCTGGCTAGCGATCATATCTAGTAACTGGCCAGCAATCAAATCCAGTAACTGGCTAGCGAAACTAGGTAAAAACTAGAAACTGCGCCACCTACAACTAATTCGTAAACATTGGTCACGCCGATGTTCTACTTATACTAGCGTGTGTATGTTTATTTTTTCACTTTAACCTGTAAGTTGAGGTATCTTTAGTAAATATTAAGAAACAGTGTAAATAATTAAAAAAAGTTGTGTATTTTAATATAAAAATAATCTGTTATATATTTGAAAAAATAGATAAAATAAAAAAAATCGACATAATAACCAAATTACGGTTGTGGGCATCAATCAAAACAAATACTCCAGACTGTCATCGAGATAAATTATTAAAAATTTTATAATTATTCCGTTTATTAATTACTACTATTTTTATTATTATTATTATTATTACTATAATTTTGAATTGTAACAAACTTATCTACATTTAATTTTAAATAACCTCAAATTCGACAAGTGTCGCCATGTTTTATTTGATGTCTAGTAAAACTGGCCAGTAACTAGACAGTTACTGGATATTACACTAGCCAGTTCCTACACGGAAAAAAAAATTTCGTTATGGTAACCTAACTGTAGAGTTACCACAATTATACACAGTTTACTGTTCGTTGTAGAGTTACAGTAACAAAATATTATTTAGTTCTGATAACTCAATGTTGTTGAGCTCTCGGAGCTCTACGGGATTGTTCTCAGAGCCAAACGGTATAGTTGGAAGCGCCCTACGTTGCGCAGTAGTGGAGTGCGCTGACATATTTCATAACCTTCTAAAATGATGTATAACTAGTATAATAGTTGTATATTAATATAATATATAACACGTATATAATGTAACACTATAATATCGGTATACATTGTCTAAAAGACAATAATCTGGGTTCGATTCCCAGTCTGGGCTGTCTGATTATTTTTTCAATTACGGAAAAATTCCCACTGAGTAGGTCCCCCCTTTCCCCTATCCGTTCTTTCCCAACTCCCTTAAAATTTACTTTAATATGGCTCTTTACCGTAAGATGGACGGTGGCGTTGTTTGCTCGGTGGGTCTTATATACGTGACTGAATGAAGTAGTCAGTACTTGTCTCGGATAGCTTAACTGGTAGAGCCCTTGGCGCGTAACCGAGAGATCTGGGTTCGATTCCCAGTCTGGGCTGTCTGATTATTTTTTCAATTACGGAAAAATTCCCACTGAGTAGGTCCCCCCTTTCCCCTATCCGTTCTTTCCCATCTCCCTTAAAATTTGCTTTAATATGGCAATTATACAGCCAAAATTATACAGTCACAAACAGAATTATTTTGTTACTCATCCATAATATTAAAAATATATGAGGACAATTAAGTTTTCAGTTTATTTATTTAAGGAAATAGGTTTTTTTTTGTCAAATTGAATTTCGTTAGAACAGTTTTGTATTTGTGGTTCTTCAAGGTTCATTTGCAGTGACTGTTAATTAAATTTATTAGTTGAATATATTGTGATAAGTAATAAGTTATCGGAATACATTCAAAAGACCCCATTTAACACAAAATAAAATTTGTTTTCGTTTATTTATCTTTTCTTGTGCATATACGGTAGTGATTTTATGTCCAATATTTATTAATATAATCAAGAAAATAAGATAATTTTGTGACGACCATATTTTTATTTTACAAATAATTTTTATTTGTAGTATAAGTTCTATTATTATTTTATTTCTATTATAATACTATTCTTATTTGTCATATACAATTATTGTTGGCAATATAAATTCGTTCTGTCGCATTTATTTATTAAATTATCAATGCTAAATCGTAAAAAAAATTATTAATCAGACTGCCAAAAATTTGTTACAGTCTTAGAACGATCCTGTAGAGTTGTGAGAGGTAAATAACGTTTAGCTCTCAGAGCTCAACGATGTAGAGTTGCAGGAGCCAAACGGTATTGTTACCATAAGAAAACGTTAACCTACTGGAACTTTTTACAACTAACTAACTACTATAGAGTTCCTATAGCAAAATTTTTTTCTCCGTGTAGCTTAAGTCTAGTTAAACTAGCCAGTTACTGGCCAGATACTTGATTTCATTTCTACAAGGGTGGTTCAGAGAACCAGATTTTTCTCTTAATGTACCCTCCAGTATTTTTAGTATTAATATAAATAATTATTTAAGTAACATTATAAAAGCCTTGATAAAATAAAAATTATTCAATAATCGATTCGATAAAGCAGATATAAATTTTCTATTGAATGTACACGATTACGAATGGAAGTAAGCACAAGATGAATAAGACTACTCTATACTCTGTCTTGACGGGTCTTGGTGAGATGGAGAATAAGGTAAAGAAAGCTAGTGAATTGTCGCTGTGTTGGGAACAAAAGAAACAGCGGTCTACGAAGTAGTACCGAGACGGCTGTCACCTGCATTGTTGTTAGCGTCTCCCTTCAGTTCGTTTTCTCTACAGCGGGATACAATGGCCACCAGCACAGTCACGCCTTGACACAGCATGCCTAATCACCCTCGGCCAGACGTCTGTTATTGAGATATTTAATTAACTTCTTTGTTATCCTCTTAACAGCGATTCTTCCGATGTCGTGTTCCTCTTGGCGATTATTGTCAGCTTATTAGACATCTTACTAAGCTGTGTAATATATAGATATCCAGTTTTATATTAATCTTAAATTTTATGATAATGAAAATAGTTTGTAAAGGTACAAATTCGTATTTAGTTCTGATCCAAGCTTTCTGTCTTAATTTTTAATGCCTTTTTAGTTAATTAAAATGAAACATTTTCAAACTTTTGCAATTTGATAAATAAAATTAATTATCAATTTCAATCGAAAGAGTTTAAAATTTTTTAGACAAGATATGTAAGGTAAAGTACCCAGTAGTTGAACAGGTTTCAAAGTAAAACTTATTTGACCCTACTTTTATTATATAAAGATGTAATTATTGGTTAAAATTAGTGATTTTCATGAAAATATAAACAATTTTGAATTGATTGAAGCGCAAAATAATGCAGATAATTAATTATTTATATTTTGACAGCGTTTTTAAAATAGACTATGAATGGAGTAGTAGTTGAACAATCAATTCTGACAAGCCGCAGTAGTTGAACTAATAAAATATATGGCAATAGGCACACTAAAAATTTCCAACGTTTTATTTAAGGGGCATTCCATGCGAAATGGGAAAATGACTAAAATTTTAAAATTTCTCTAATTCATTCTAATTTAGTCCTAATTTATTGTTAAAAATTAAAATTTTACTAATTTTTAAACAAAATTTTTTATAATCAATAAGAAAATGGATTTTTCTCTCCTAGTAACTTTTCAGCCGTATTAACTTGTATCCGGATCAAATGTTGTTTTAATAGTTTTAAGAACAAATTCATTTGGTGTTTGTTATTAACTACCATATTTATTATTACAGTTTTAAGAACAAATTTTTTTATGTTCGTTATTAATTAACACCTAAGTTTATCAAGATCGTGTTGTCAGCATGCTAAATCCTTTATTTGTGTTTTTTAATTAGTTTTTTTTAATTATCCTAAATAATTTATAGTTAAATAGATAAACAATAATGTTTCTAAGGTTGAAATAATATAAAAGTCTTTTTAATAAACAACTTGATGTAGACATTTTGTACTTGTCCCACCAGTCACAATAAAAAAAAAAGTTTGGAAAATCCAAAAGTGCACGCCTCATAACGCTCATTCATTTTTTAAGAAAACAATTAATTGTGTAATTGATTAAAAAAAAAAAAAAATTATAATTAAGTAATTTTTTACAGAGTATTTTTTATTTTTTTTTTAAACATCGGCACCCTTTTTTCTTTTCATATGCGCACGCAGTCTAAAAAAATCTAGCTTGATCAAGTGGCGCCATATTTTTCACGTGACAAATAAGAAAAGTTCGTTTGGCTTTGTACGGTTGTATCGTGGTGAATTTTAATAAAAATTCAATTAAAAAAAAAATACGTAAACTAGGTCACTGATATGAAATACGGACCCAGTTCATCGAATTCTTAAACTAATAAAAAAGGTCTGGTCTTTAAATATCAATTTGTTCGGGAGTAATCGTTGGTACATCCAAAATGGGGTGACATCTGGACGTCTACGTAAAATTTTTTTCAAAACGTTTTTTTTTTTCAAAATAGCAACTTAAAATGATTTTAGAAAGTAAAAGATGGTTTAATTTAAGTGTTTTTTCGGTGTACATCTACTTATATCATTGTATAAGTGTAGTATGCTTGTGATAGAGGCATTTAAATATCACAAAATTGCTTGAACTTGACGAGTCGAGTATAAAGCACAACCTCACGCGCTTCGCGCTATGAGGCGTGCAAAATTTTTTTAATTGTTTCTACCCAGGTAATCAGTCTAATTCTTGATAATATTGAATGTTTGTAGGATAAATTTAGTGTTGAGAGGGAAGTATTTTTTAAAATTTTAGTGGTCGAACTGAAATTGGACTTTAAGTATACCGCGGTAAGAGAGAAGGATTTTTCGATGTCCCACCAGTCACACTCAGTCAAATGATAATTACAAGAAACTTAAAAAGTAATCGAGGTTTTTGACTTTGAGCTACTTCCAGTTTAATGGGTCATTTTATTAACAGCTTGATGGCTCAAGTATAGGCAATCCATCGAGCCCCATATTAGCAAACATAGTGATGAATCACATATTGAAGAGAATAATTGAAGTTCTACCATTTCCAGTGCCTTTTTTGAAGGTGTATGTTGATGATACGATCACGGCAATCCCAAAGGATAAAGTGAACACAGTGTTGAACATCTTTAATAGCATCAACAAGAAGATTCAGTTTACTATGGAAATGGAAAAGAATAATCAATTACCCTTCCTAGATGTGATAGTCATACGTAAGGATGATGGCTCGATCTTAACCAGTTGGTATGTCAAACCTACTAGCTCGGGGAGATGTCTCAATTACTACTCTAACCATCCTCTGAGTCAGAAAATTAGTATCATCAAAGGTTTCGTGTTTAGATCCTTGTCGTTGAGTAGTGAACAGTTCCACACAGAAAATTTGGGCAAGGTAGAAAAATTGCTAAAAAATAATAACTATCCGTCTGGCCTAATTCACACGATATTTAAGAATTACAAGAGAGATAAGAATATACAGGATAATAGACTGGAAATTAAAAATTTTATTAGATTTCCCTTTATCAACTCAGTATCTAATCAAATTAACAAATGCTTTAATAAAACAAATAGAAAACTGGTGTTTTATAATTTAGTGAAATTGAATTCCATCTACATGAGGTTAAAAGATAAAGTTGATAAATGGGAACAGTCTCAAGTAATTTACAAAATACCATGTGAGTGTGGAAAATTTTACATAGGACAAACTAAACAAAAATTAAAGAAAAGGATAGATCAAGATAGATATGCTTGTAAACCGATTAATATACTGAAAACAAACTCTACTGCGTTAGCTGAACACCATTTTAACACCGGACACAATTTCAAATTTGACGTGGCAACTATTTTGGACATTGAGGATAATTGGTTTAAAAGAAACATTAGTGAAATGATGCATATAAAAAGAAATAATACGATTAACTTAAGAACAGATACAAATAATTTAAGTAGCATTTATAATGACATTTTAAAAATGACAACTAGAATTTGAATAACAAAGAGTAATTAGATATCTTAGATGGCGCGGTGGTAGGGTTATAGCATAGCCATTACGCACCAACTGGGTGGATAGTATTACAGCTGATGTCATTGTGGATGTACTGTATTAGTCTGTGACAATTGGTAGAAAGTTAAATTGTTATAAAAATTTTTGTTAATTTCAGAATATGCGTACTAATAATTTATATGTTTCAACAATAATATATTTTAAACTGTGAAATAGTATGATTAAGGTATGATTGTACTATAAAAAATTTTTTTTACATATATTGTTGTATACAAAGGTTATAATTTTTTCTGTTCATTTGTAGTTGCTGAGGAAGTCCTAATAAAAGGACGAAACGTTCAACTAAAATCAACTTGAAATTATTTGTCCTGAATTCCTGTGATCAATTTTAGTTATATAATAAAACATTGAAATTACTTAATGATATTTCTGTTATCTTCGAATTGTTTTCACGTATTTTGCTAAAAGTGTCAACCTAATATATCTTCAAAGAAGATCACATAATGTTATACTATAAAAATTGTCGAACATTTTTAAAAATTATTGAACGAGTTCTCATTTGAATTTAAATTTATAATCATTCGACTAAGCCCAGAATTGAATTTTACACTGATATTACCGATACTATTATATACTCCGAACTGATAAATAATCTGCTGAAATGATCAGTTTATCAAGTTAGGTGTGTATGTGAAAGTTACCTGTATTTTCTCTGTTGAGTTGGGAGCATAAAAGCCGGCCGTATTAAAACTTTAGTGCCTTTTTGAAGTAGTTCGCATTATTAACTGCTTGTAAAAAATTGGATGGTGTTTGATAGGCAGCTCTTAAATCCCTCGGCCATGTATCTCGCTGGAATTTTTCGACGTAATTACAATTATGTATACAGTAATTACTATGAAAATGAAACTTTATCTTCCTCTTCAATTTTATGATTTTATCTTAATACATGTGTCGTCTTATTTTTTATTGGATACCCTTTTTTAACTGTTACATTCTTTCGTTCAGTATATGTTATTTTAATTTATGAATTCAATTAATCGTGTTTTTTAACTAATTTTCATAAATAACTATTATAATTATAAAGATACATTTTTTTAGAAAGAGTTTTTTCCATCAAAAAATTATTATTTTAATGTTCTAATTAATCAATCCTATGGATAAAGTATTTTAATGAATATTCTTAATTAATTTTGAGCTTCAGAATAATTAAAACTAATAATCTTGAAAGTAATAAATTTAATTTAAGATCCTTAATATTTTAAATTGTCTAATTGTGATATCAAATATCGAATTCAAAACATTATCAAAAAAATATTCAATGAAATAATTCCAAAATTTTGTAATAAAAAAAAAAAACTTACCGTAAAAAGGCTTCACATGGAACTTTGGAAATTAGTACTAAAAATTTCCAACAGATGGCGCAAAGCCGGTAAATTTTCTCACTGCAAGAGAGTTGACTCAGATGTTATATAAGTTATTTCTAAAATTTTTATGCTCATAGTCATTATATTATCTTTTAGTTATAAAATAGATAAAAATAAAGAAACTATCAACGACTCATATATATCATATTTTAATTACGTTTAAATTTAATGTAAGCGATTAAAATGGCTTATAAATACATAACTAGTAAATCAGACATTTAAAAGAGTATAAGCGTTAAAAAGTTTGGAAAATCCAAAAGTGCACGCCGTATAATCTTATTTTTCTTCATAAAATTGATTAAAATCAAATATAAATACTTTTAAATCTTTCGCGCCAGTGTCTACGCAGAAAAGAAAGATACTGCGCATGTCTTGTAAACGAACCTTCTTTACATAGATATAGATGTACAAACGATAATTGGATTTTAGCTTATTGCTAATTATAATTAAACTACATTGAATTAGACCGTGATCTTCGAAAGGACTTAGTTTTAGATAATACTGAAGCGTACAAAAAAAATGGACTTGATCAGTTAAGTTTTTCGGCAGTTATCGTAATCACGCCAGTTTCCATACATACATCAGACACACGGACGTCCACGGAATAATTTTTTTAAACATTTTTTTTATTTATTTAAAAAGCAAAATGTCTTTTAAAAATGTTATAAGTGTTGAAAATAGTGTTTTTCCATGACATTTATGTGTAAGTATTATTCTACAAGTGCGATACAAAATAAATAGAGACAATTTTACTTAAAAAAATAACTTGATTTTTGTAGAGCGAGAGTAGAGCACTACCTCACTCGCTTCGCTTATAAGGCGTGCAATATTATTTAATACGATAAAGTTCTTCTTATCATATTTCAATTATTAAAATCACTGCACACAATATCTAATAAATCTAATTCGAAATAGATTGATTATATACGTTTTTTTAATCTAGTTAAAAAAAATTTTTCTTTATGAAGCTCACATTATTCCTTTGATTTCAAAAATAACTTATGATACGATTTACGATTAAAAATTAGCAAAAAATTTCTAACTCAAGTTATAAGATCCAAATGTATAAATTTTTTTTAATCCGACAGCTGTTAAATTTTCGTTTAGTTATGGTTGTGTCTACACTTAAAATAGATTTATGTTTTTTGTGATTTTTTTATTAAACATGTTGGGTACAAACAAGATTTAATCATTTAATCAGAAACGCTTATCGAATCGATTTTAGATTTTTTTTAAAATATCTATCAAAATCTTACTTAATCAAAATACATTTTGATGTGTCATCTATGATGAAGATGAAAAGCGAACCGAGTTTGCAGCTGGTGTTCATAAATAAGCTCCAGGTGTTGTAGCAATCGCGTTGATCGACAAGTCACTTCATGGCTCGATTTTTTTTAAAGTTACTTAAAAATTTATCATTTATTACTTATAATTTATAGTCATTTGTTTAAAGCTATAATATAAAACGATGACGGCTGAAAGTATTATCACTTTTTTTTATTATTATTTTACAATACATATATATATATATATATATATATATATATATATATATATATATTACAGATATTTATGATGTATATTATCGAACTAAATTTTCTGGATAGTGAATTTTAGAAAAGTCATAATATATCAAATATAAACCATAAATTTGATAAATTTAAAAATGAAAGTATAAAAAATTCAATTGCGTGTTTATTATATGAGGCTGACAGTAGTTTATGTATTCTTTCATAAGCATTAGGCTTTGTAGATGATAAATTCCAGTAATTTCACCCGAGGGTATTTCATTCGTAATCAGGCCTCGCCAGTGATTTATGAGATGTACATATAATGACGCTCACAAGGGTAACAACTTACTTCTCTCAATTTTAATCTCTTGCTAATTAAACGATTGCTCTGAGAAATAAAACATTTGTCATTTTTTTCCCCTCGAAAAATTTTATGCCAGCATATCACTGTATATTATATCAAGAAAAAAACTTTTTTATTTTGTCACTAGAGCTTGTATATAATAAGAGCCAAGTTCAAGATTACTTTACGGAAGAAAGTCGGGTGAAAATTTGAGATAAGTATTTTTTTTAATTTAAAACGAAAGTATTATGTATTTGCACAACTAATGATGCAAAGCATCTGAGAGTGCTTTACGATCGAAAAATTTTTTTCGCCTCATTTCGGCAACTATTTTTATTATTGTATTCTTTTTTGTTAACGGAATTAGGATATTTTGTATACTATTGTCAAGATTATTTAATGGATATTAATTCTGTACTTTTGAAAAATTTATTTAGTGCAATAGAAACAGAAAAAAAGATCAAAATAATTTAAAAAATTTTCCATCTGTCAAGTATGAAACCCGTAAACACCGTAACTTGCCAAAAAATTCATTAATTCAGTTAAATTTTTTTTTTTTTTAATTCTTTAAAGGAATCGCAAGTCCCCTATTTCAAATAGTGATATAACTTAGTGTCGTTTCATTGCAATTAATAAAATAAAAAAACCAAAAGACTGTACATCTATAAATAAGTGATTCTCTGTAAGGATGTTTTTTGCTGTCCTGGGCATTTTTTTATTAAAAAAATTGTTATTTTGTTACTAAAAAAAATTTATTACGGAAGTAAAAAAACATTTCTATTTAGAGCATTGAAAACTAAAATGAAATAAATTTTGGTTTTTTTGCTATAAATTCGTAAACCACCGAAATAACAGTCCCCTGGGCTGTCCCATTCCCAAAATTGAAACTTTAAGATTAAATTTTAAGTTATTCGTCCATAATATATAATTTTGTCCATAATGTTTATAACTTGATTAGTTAACTAACAATCTTCTTCAATAAAAAGTACCAAAAATTAATTTATTTCATTAAATTCATTAAACCAAAGTTTGTCCCAGGCGTTTTAAGAACAGTCCCCTGCCAGAAGTTCAAAGCTAAAAAAAAAATCCAGCGTGCTATTTTATGTTCTATAAGGTTTATAAAGACTTAACTAGCCTTGAGTTAATAACTATAGGGCTGTTAGCGCTTTATCGCCATTTTATTTAGTGTCAAAACACCGTTTGTGCTGGAAACATGTGTCTGGGCCACGAGATACTCAGTCCCCTGGCAACTATTTTTATTTATAATTTATTTATAAAATTGGATCTATAAGTCTTAATATTATTCTAATTAATGTAAATATTCATTAAGAACTTGAAAAGTTGAATGCATTGAAATAGTTTGCTTGACTTTTCTCAATTTGATAAAAAAAACAGTCCCTTGTCATGTTATATGGCAAAATATACACAAATATCGAAAAAAAAAATCAATTGGCTATGTATTTATTATCATTAAGCTGATAGTTTTGTAGTCTTTGTTAATTTTTTTTCTAATAAAATCAAAAATAATTTGGTCGGACAATTTTGTACAGATTTAAGACGAGAATCAGCCATATATTGTGTACATTTATTCCACTAGTGACGTCTAAGCATTGTTGTCCTATTAAAACTGTTTTATAATTTTCTTTCACATTTTTTATTTTATTATTTAATAATTAAATGCGCATTATAAGTCGTGGACTTTTAGATTGTCCAAACTTTTTGTAAAATTTATCTAAATAAAAATATTCGCTGTAAATAATTGTACCTTATGACTATTTAAAAGAAAAAAAAATTAGGAAAACGGTTGACTCTGAAGGCCATCCCTGCAACTTCCCACCAATTCTATACCTAAACGCTTGAAATTGCAATTATGACGTTTTTGAGCTCTTCGAGCTCATAAATACAATGTGTGTGTTATTTTGAGCTCTCCGAGCTCAAAAAATAGCTTTTGTATGCTTTTGAGCTCCTCGAACTCAAAAATTTGATAGAAGTTTGATAAAACACTATTTTTTGAATTTTTAAATCGCAATAACTTTTGAATGAATGAACCAATTTTCACGCAATTGGTGGCATTCGACGCAGTTTCTTAAGCTTCATAAAGAATCTTCAAGTTTAAATTGATAGAACGAAAAATTTCGGAGTAATTCCGAAAAAACCTTTTTTTTCTGTTTTCTTTCGTTCACGCTATCTCTCGAACGAATCAACCGATTTTGACCAGATTAGCGGTGATCGTCGTGGTTTTTCAAGCTCAAGGGCGGATTAGTTTTTGGAGTTGATCGATAGAGCCGTTTAAAAGTTATTCAACAAAAAACCACTTAAAAAAAAATTTTTTTTTCGATTTTTTTTGAGATTTCTCAAAATTTCTTAAAATCTATCGGTCCGAATCGATTCAAATTCATATGAAATCTAAGTTTGAGGGAACTCTTTAGAACGCCGTTTGGTAGATTCCGATCGGTTCAATCGTTCAAAAGTTATAAGCGATTCACATACACACACACACACACACACACACACACACACACACACACACACACACACACACACACACACACACACACACACACACACACACACACAGACATAGTGACAACCTCGCGGGGATAGTCAGGGAAGCTTCCTGTGACCTTTAAACGTTGAGATCTGATGAAAAATCGATTTTTGCAAAACGGGGTAAAAAAAATAACTTCCCGATTTTTGAAAATCTTCGATTTTCTTAGCGGGAAGTTAAAGAATATGCTCTCAACAAAAATCTATAAACTAAAAAAATGTAATTATTGTGATTTTTAAAAATTGAAAAAATTTTTGTTGCAACTTAAAATATTAATAAAAAAATCATTCGAGCTTGTCCGTGATAACATTCGTATGTCTTAATTACAGACTCATTGACTATGACCAAACCGTGTTACACATGTAGTTCAATATAAACAATACGAACATTGTGAAATTATTAAATTTTTTTAAAGTGTAAATTGTTCTTGCCGAGTTAAATAACAATGACCAATAATTTTTCTTTCATAATTTATTAATTAAAAATTAAATTGTTAATTATCCAATTTAAAATACGAAAAAACCATAAAGTTCTCTCCATAATTTATTTATTCGAAAAGTTTATGAATGGAACGGAAAATTTTTTTATAATTATATAAGATGTAATATATTTTCTTGGATAATTAAGTTGTAAATTATTAGTTAGTCATAATAATTATAAATATTTCATTAGCCCGTAAGCGTATCGTGTTCATAATTATAAATGATTAGTGGTTTATAATACATATAGTATTATTAAATAACTGTTTTCTGGTGTTTTAAAACCGTACAAGAAAATTAATAACGTTGTCGGCTCAATTGAATGAATTAAACGAGAGACCTCGGTGAGACGAGATTGAGAGTAATTGTCGGTAATTTGCTATCGTTAAAATGGTAATTTATATACATATTATTTGACGTCGTTGACCAAGACATAAAGAGACAAAAGAGACAGGTTGGTTGCCTTCAGTTTATTATATATTATATTTGTCTGCTTTCGAATACCAACAACGTATATTATAACTGATGCTCAAACATAACTAATAAAAATAACAATGTTTGTCTCCTTTGCTGTAATTACTTTCACGGCACCTTAATTTTTAAAAGCATTTATTAAATTTTAGACTAATATTAAGGTTCGAAACATATTTGCTGAATTGCAAGAAATTTAAAATTAAAATTTAATTACAAAAATGGTAAAAATAAATTAATAAGTAAAGTAAATTAAAATAATAAAAGAGTGTGTATAAATAAGAGTCAGCAGAGCCAGTTTCCCGCAGATTTTTCGTGACAAGATAAGCCACGTCCTGTTTACCCCGTGCTCGCTTGGCGCTACGTAAAGATGCTCGTTAAGCCTTTTAGCGGCATCGTATTACACTATCTATCATATAGATCATGCTCTATATAGTAGGAAACTGTACAGTTAGAACTTTACGTGGATATGAAGGGTAAAAAAATTTATCATACTGAAGTGGCCTATAGGCGACCAAAGGGAAGGGGCAAAATAGGGTATCTGAAAATTTAGTGAAAAAATTTTTTCATTTGAAATATTTAAGGACCATGTTGAACTCTAATATTCTAAAAAAATTTTTTTGCAATATATTATTTACATGATTAGTAGGGCTAAGACTTTTGCTGGTGCTTAAGGAGATCCAAGTACCCTCCTAATGTGAAGAATGTCTATAAAAAAATAATCCGTAGAAATACTTCTGTTATACATCTTAAAATTAATTTTTAAATTAATTAATAACATTTTTGAGGAAATTTCCGAAAAATTTACTCATCAAATAATTATTAACATTTAATTGACTATCAAAAAATATAGCACTCTGAATTACCGGTATACACTTGACAACACCGCAAGAGTTCCCTAAGCTTAAAATTTATTTATGTTTACTGTCTAACTAAAATGACTAAGATCTTCTAACATTTAAAAAACCGCGGTTACTTATGCGCCGAGTAACTGCGTAAGCGGTGTTGCCAAGTCAAATACAAGACTTTAAAGAACGGAAGTTCCTTGTGATTTTTCATAAAAAATATTAAATGTTACCGTAATACGTTCGGAAACCTACTTTTTTATTGTTTTAATCGGAAGCTTATTATTTTTTCAATCAAATTCAATGAAAATAAAATTTTTTTAAAATCGTTGATTGCATTAAATTCTTAACCAAATACACGGCTGGTGGAATCTCCATTTACCTACAGGTAAAAATTACAATTTTTAAACCTAATCATTTGATTAAATATTCCGGAAACCTACTGTTTTTTAATTTTTTTATTAATTATTATGCTACGTAGATTAAATTTACAAATTTTCAGGAAGTTTTAAAAATTTGACTACTTCGCGTGGATCTCCTTAACTCAGAAAACAGAAAAAATAATTCGGACAGCCCTGACCGAGAATCGAACCCGGATCTTTTGATTACGCACCAAAGATCCTTCCAGTTAAGCTATCTGAAACATCGTCCGTAACAATCTTTCAGTCTCTCAAAAATTTTCTGTTTAACACGATAACAGAAAAATATTTATCAAAAGATAGTCGATACAACTATTTATCAATAGTTACTTAAATTAATGCATAGTTCGAGTAGCTACATAAAAAAGTTCAAAAACTATATTTATATACTTGTGACGTTGTAATTCAGCTAGCTACGTACTTTTCTTTTAATACAGTGATGTTTCGGAAAAAATCCAAGTACGTATTTTTATTCCTGGCGAATAAATTTGTCTCAATGCATATATGCATACATACACACATGAATGGGAATGTGTGATATTGTGGTTTATTTACAACACAGAAGTGTGTGTCTGCAGTTAAAGTTACAGGTCCAAGAGATGATGATCTCGAAGTTGGTGAAAAGACGAATCGCACGACACTATCGCAGTTAAGTATATGCTCTGTTGGACACTGGTAAATCTTGGTGGGCACCGTCTGTTGAGTGTGGTAAAGGCGCCACAGATATCGCCGGTACAGGACAAAAGAAACAAGTTGTCCAAGCAGCTGGTATGAATAATATATATGTATATATAAGTAAGGAAGAAAGAGATTCGATGCAGTGTATAGTGCTCGAAGGAATAAGTGAACGAAGTAGTTGATGCTGTGTTGGATACATATACACTATCTCAAACTAACTCTCCGTTGGCCTCTGGCGCCCGTCGGACTTCGTGTTGGTAACGAGCGGATTATACTCCTCGACGTTGTTATCAGATGGGGTCCCGTACCTGGATAGGTTGTACGGTTGTTAATTAGGATGGATGCCAGCGCCTCAGGCGACTTTTACGAGCAGATACGGCGCGAACCGAAATAGTGTGCAACCTGAAGAGTAAAGGTAACGCCGTGGTCAATTCAACAAACACATACTAAGGAGAGTTATACATAAGGTAAAACCAAAAACGAAAGAGAACAAGATGTAGAAGAGAAAGATCACTGCAGACTACTAAGTAAAAAGTTTGCACGGTAGATGATCCTCGTGTGGAGGACTTGGACCCTCTTTCGCGGAATCGTGGGTGAGGATCTTTGTCTTATTGTCAAGACTAAACTGAGTTACGTGTGAGTTCCTCGTTTATCCGATAAAAATACCTACTTATTATCCCGCTTTTATTTCATTCACAGTTGGTGGCAAATGCCGAAGATATCACCCTATGTATATTCTCGAATTCAGAATCGTTAAATGAGATTGTAATAACTCCCTCTTTTAATCAAATGTATGCTGTCGAATGGTGTATGATCATAATAACCTTTTTGTGAAGTGTAATGCATCTGAAAAAATTTGCTTCATGGGATTTCGTATATTTTTTAATCTAACAAAAAATTAATTGTTTAAAATCTTCTGGTACACCTATACAATTTTTTCCTATCATATTTTTATGATAGCTGTGAAATAGAATTACAATTAAACATTAATTGCTTAAGGAGATCCAAGTACCTTTCTAGTGTAAAGAATGTCTATATAAAAATAATACATAGAAATAATCTTGTTATGCTTCTTAAAATTAATTAGTAACATTTTTGAAGAAATTTCCGAAGAATTAATCATTAAATAATTATTAATATTTAACTGAATAATAAAAAATCTAGCACTCTGAATTACCGGTATACACTTGACAACACCGCAAGAGTTCCCTAACCTTCAAATTTATTTATGTTTACTGTCTAACTAAAATGACTAAGATCTTCTAGCATTTAAAAACCGCGGTTACTTATGCGCCGGGTAACTGCGCAAGCGGAGTTGCCAAGTCAAATATAAGACTTTAAAGAACGGAAGTTCCTTGTGATTTTTCATAAAAAATATAAAATATCTCCGTAATACGTTCGGAAAGCTACTTTTTTTATTGTTTTAATCGAAAGCTTATTATTTTTTCAATCAAATTCAATGGAAATAAAATTTTTTTAAAATCGTAAATTGCATTAAATTCTTAACCAAATACACGGCTGGTGGAATCTCCATTTACCTACATGTAAAAATTACAATTTTCAGAGCTAATTATTTGATTAAATATCCCGGAAACCTACTGTTTTTTAATTTCTTTGTTAATTATTAGGCTACGTAGATTGAATTTACAAATTTTTAGGAAGATTTAAAAATTTGACTACTTCGCGTGGATCTCCTTAAGCCGATATTTAACTAAAAAAAAAATTAGGAAAACGGTTGACCTTGAAGGCCATCCCTGCAACTTCCCGCCAATCCTATACCTAAACGCTTGAAATTGCACTTATGACGTTTTTGAGCTCTTCGAGCTCACAAATACAATTTTTGTGTTATTTTGAGCTCTGCGAGCTCAAAAAAATAGCCTTTGAATACTTTTGAGCTCTTCGAGCTCAAAAGTTTGATAAAACACTATTTTTTGAATTTTCAAATCGCAATAACTTTTGAATGAATGAACTGATTTTCACGCGGTTGATGGCATTCGACGCCGTTTTTTAAGCTTCATGAAGAATCTTCAAGTTTAAATTGATAGAACGAAAAATTTCTGAGTAATTCTGAAAAAACACTTTTTTTAGTTTTCTTTCGTCAACGATCTCACGAACGAATCAACCGATTTTGACCGGACTGGCAGCGATTGACGTGGTTTTTTGATGTTAAGAGCTGATTAGTTTTTGGAATTGATCGGTAGAGCCGTTTAAAAGTTATTCCAAAAAAATCCGAATTGAAAAAATTTTTTTTTGTACTTTTTTTGGGATTTCTCAAAATCTATCGGTCCGAATCGTTCCGAAGTAATTCGGAAGTAATTCGGTGAAAACAATAACTTCCCGATTTTTGAAAATCTTTGATTTTCTTAGCGGGAAGTTAAAAAGTTTCAGTAACTATCTATTGGGGTTCAATATAATAAATAATTCTATGTATAAGAACTTCCATTTAAATAGCGGTGATGCTATTTAACTATAGCTTAAAGAACCAAATTTTTATTTCAGTATACATATTAATAAATATCAATTATATAAAAATTTATACAATAAATTTGATCGCTGAAAAATTAAAGAGAGTCTTATCACAAATAAAATTTTATTAGTATTTAATAAAATTATATTAGACATAAATATTTGTTTATTAAAATTACCATAAGCGTTGCTTTAATACCAGTCATCTTTAATTCATGTGAGAGTCTCAAGTATGACTGCAATTATCTCAAAAAGTTATTTCCACTGAAATCACATAAGGTAAAAGACCCAGTTATTGACACTGGCCTTGTTTATTGATACTTGCAATTTTATTCTAATTAAAAAAATAAAATTTTCTCAAAAAATCAATTATCTCAAAATTTATAATTCAAAAATTATATTTATTAATTTACTAGAGTCGATTTGTTTTATTGAATTACAATAAAATTGCAAGTGTCAATAATTAGTTCAATGTCAATAACTGGGTCTTTTACCTTATAGAGATTTAAAAAAAAAATTAAAATTTTTGTTTGATATAATCCATACTTTAATCAATTAATTTTTTATAAATATTACTAATCTTGAAAAATTAAAGAGGTTTTTTTTTTAAATACACTTAAATTAATTTACTTATAAAAGTTTTAATGAAATTTTAATTGTAAAAGTCAATTGAATAATTTATGTATTATTAAAAAAAAATCTATATCTCTGAGGTCTAAAATTTCAAATTCTTACCTAGTTAACATTTTTTACTTTAAATAAAAGAATAACCTTTAATATTTTCATATTGTTTGCTTCTAATAAATTAATTTTGTGTGAAAAATTGTTGTAATTTCAATTTATCTATCAACTACAACAAATTTTTAAGATTTAACATAAGGTACCGGCGGGTAATAAGGCCTAGCTAAGGGAGACTTTGAAAAAAATCGAAAATATTGCATTTAATTATTGAAATGTAATGTTAATTTTTATATTAATACATCAGCTACAAAATATAATGAAGTAATGGTAGTTTTCACCATAAACAAACACAAAATTTAATTTTTTCAAAAACCTTGCGAATAGGCCTTATTTTACTACGGTAGGGTAATAAGGCCTGCGGGTTAAACATACTGGAAATAGTTATACGAAAATCAATAAAATTGGTATTATAGATCAATCATCACTTAAATTTAGCAACAATACTTCTTAAGATGTTGATAAAAATTAGAACAATGATTTTAAATTATTAAATATAAAATTATAAAAAATGTTTACCATTTACTCAAACCGTTTTTTAGGAATTTTTCCGCGCTACTTTAGCATATGACAGATGATGAAATATAGAAGACAGGGAACATTGTATCGGGACTCTATAAACTTGTAGCGACATTTCTATGCTAGACGCTTCTACTAGAGAAGCCTTTAGCGGAAGCGGTTATTTTAAATAGCATTTCTATCACTTAGGCCTTATTACCCGACAGACCTTATTACCCGCGGGTACCTTATTTATTTATCAACTATTTTCAATACTAATTCGTTTAGTATATAAATAAACACGTATTGAATATGTCTAAAATTTTATTAAACACAAATAAAATTTGAAACTGACTTAAATAAAAATTAAATTACTACTTAATAAAAATGTCTGTGAGTGTGGCTGTATATATTTACGCTGGAACTCGTTTCAACAAAATCGTAGAAGATATGTATATATATATATATATATATATGTATATTATACTAGCGAACCCAGCCCTCTTCACCGGGCTAAAGCTTAGTTTATTAAACAAAGTACATATATATTTCAATACATTGCAATTAATTAATTCTATTATCGCAATATGTCAACCATCATTCATCTTCAAGTTCATTTTCTTCAAGCTTTCTCTCTAGCGGGTGAAAATTGTTAACCAAACTCTAATAAACATATCAGTTAGTGTAGAGCCCTTGGCGCGTAACCGAGAGATCTGGGTTCGATTCCCAGTCTGGGCTGTCTGATTATTTTTTCAATTACGGAAAAATTCCCACTGAGTAGGTCCCCCCTTTCCCCGATCCGTTCTTTCCCAACTCCCTTAAAATTTGCTTTAATATGGCTTTGTGATGTATACAAAAAAATATCGAGTTCATCTCAACATCGGCGATCAAAATACGACGCAAGGCTTGAGCATATGCTCAATACAATATTGTAAATGTGGATAACCCGAAAATCGTATCAATTAAGAAAAAGAAGAGATAATCATTTTTAAATTGTTGTTTTTGATCGCAAACTTGTATTTTCTATAGTTATAATTATGACTTTATATGTAATATATCGAATTCACTTATATTCTACCTGATGTTCATAAAATTTTAGAATTAACAGCTCAGAAAAATCCTTTAACATCATCAAGTAGTTCACATTAGTTTTCTCGACGGTAAACATAAAATATTTTGTGTTCCCGGATGTTCTTAAGTCAATTATATTTGAAATTACTCCAGCAAATTTTGTTCAGGTATAAAAATTACGTTTAGTTTTGACAGACAAATATTGATGTTAAATAACAAATTATATATTTGAAGTGAGCTGATTTGCTTTTTAAATAAATTATATTTTTTTGTTTACAAATGAAGATTAGTTATTTCTCTTATTTTCTTATTTAATATAAGTTGTAAAATAACTCACTGAATTTAATGAGAAAACATTTTATTGCCTTCATTGCCGCATATAAAATTTTAAATCAGTTGATTGCTATAGAACTTAATGCATTGAAGCGCTATCTGATGGTAATATTTAATAACATGGACATCATATTTACTTTCTCTGTGGAAAAATACATGGTCGTACCAATTTTTATGACAATCAGTTGAACGGGGTGGAAGTCGATAGTTTACAGCGCTGCCTGATGGCGAGTTACATCAATGGGAATAGCATATAAACCTTCTCCGTGAAAAAAAATACATACATACCAATTTTCATAATGATCGGTCAAATAGTTTCTGAGTTTATCGATGTCATATATACAAACATCCTCTTTTATATATATAGATTATAAGTTATTTTTTATTTTATTGCTTTATTTTTATTTTCAATAACAAATGATATATTTGAAGTTAGCTGATTTGATTTTTAAATAAATTATATTTTTTTGTTTACAAATGAAGGTTAGTTATTTCTTTTATTTTCTTATTTAATATAAGTTGTAAAATAACTCATTGAATTTAATGAGAAAACATTTTATTGCATTCATTGCCGCATATAAAATTTTAAATCAGTTGATCGCTATAGAACTTAATGCATTGAAGCGCTATATGATGGTGATATTTAATAACATGGACATCATATTTACTTTCTCTGCGGTAAAATACATGGTCATGCCAATTTTTATGACAATCGGTTGAACGGGGCGGAAGTCGATACTTGACAGCGCCGCCTGGTGGCGAGTTACATCAATGGACATAGCATGTTCGTTTTCTTCATAGAAAATACATGGTCATGCCAATTTTTATGACAATCGGTTGAACGGGGCGGAAGTCGATACTTGACAGCGCCGCCTGGTGGCGAGTTACATCAATGGACATAGCATGTTCGTTTTCTTCATAGAAAAATACATGGTCATGCCAATTTTCATGACAATCGGTTGAACGGGGCGGAAGTCGATACTTGACAGCGCCGCCTGGTGGCGAGTTACATCAATGGGCATAGCATATAAACCTTCTCCGTGATAAAATACATAAGCATACCAATTTTCATAATGATCGGTCAAATAGTTTCTGAGTTTATCGATGACATATATACAAACATCCTCTTTTATATATATAGATATATAAATATATATATATAATCAAGATTTGCCATCCAGCATTTTCTCATCAGGTTATCTAACTGGGGTGATACGTTACACCATGCTAAATATCAGCAAACATCTGATAAACAAAGAGTTTGTTTGACAAATAAATTTATCAGAATGTCATCTTAAATTACCCTTTGGACATTTTTACCCTCGCCAACTCTGTCTTTTAGTACTTTCTTTCATATATGAACATCTTTCAAAGTTTAGCACACATATACTTACACGTTTAAATGTACATGTAGATACACACTGAAAGAGAGAAACAGAAAGACAGAGAACAAGCTATAATACGGCTTTCCCTTCGTTCGAGTTTTCGGCGGAGACGTTACTGTTATTTATGGGCTCGTTTATCAACCCGGCAGCTCTTTCCCCCTATCCTGGATTCAATGCAGACTATTCGCCACTGGAAAGCCAATCCCCGAGATACATCACTCTGACGATACTGATTCACGGGTCACGAGACCCGTTTGTTCGTTTTGGAACTAGACGTGCCATATTGTTTTCTTTTTAGGCTTTTCAAATTCATATGTATATATATATATTCATCCACGCATAAACTCTCGTTTGTATATGTCTCCATTTTGAATAAAAAATACTTTTGAATAATACATTGTTATAATAAGCAAATCGTCAACGTAAATTGAAGGGTGCGATACAATAATAATCTTGAATATATGACACATACGGCGGCTAAAATTATCTGTTTCAGGTGGAGTTTTTGTCAGAATTTTTTTTCTTTCAATTTAAATGATATCCTACTTTTTATAGAAGATAAACGAACCTTCTTTTATTGAAAAGTTCAAATTTTATAAACCAATAAATTTTAAGTTTTGAATTATTGCAAATTTTGCAGATCATCAATTCAATAATCCTTTATTTTGATCTGCACATATGAACAAGCAAAATTTATCATCATGCTTACTTCATCAATCACACGATAGAGATGAAGCGGAAGTAATTTTAATTTATTACTCAAAACTAATCCATTATACATGCATATATAGATTTTTTTGTCGTCAATTTTAATAGTAGAACGAGTAGAAGTTATTTTTGCTTTTCAAGCACCTTTTACAGAGAATTCAACATTTTTGATAGTTTTGATATATTAAACTTGTATCAAAAGCTGCTCATAATTTGAGAGCCTGTGAACAAAATTTTTTTTATGGCCAGATATGTCCATAGAAAATTTTATATATTCATATATGGCCTAAAATATTCAAATGTTCCCTCCCATATATAATTTTTTGGATATTTTGATATACTCATATATACACAGAAAAAAAGATTCACTTGAGCCAAGAAAATATTTTACTTTCTAATTATTTTCTTGAGCGAAAAAAAAATTTTTTTTTGACACAAGAAATTTCACTTATTCCAACAAAATTAATTCTCTTGCTTTAAGAAATACGTATCTTGATCCAAGAAAATTTATTTAAGTCAAGAAAATCTTGTAGTTTTGAGAAAATCCAGCCTTTTGCTCCAAAAAATTTAGTTCTTGATAGAAGTAAATTTTCTTGTCTTGAGAAAATTTCTCTCTTGCTCTAAAAAATTAAATATAAAGATAGAAGTAAATTTTCATTAATATTTTTATTGATTAAAATGTCAAATGGAAAGATCAAATAATATTTCATCATTTTTTTTCATTCAATATGTATAATTGCACGTTAAAATAATATAAAATGGGTATCAAATATTCAAGAGAAGAATTTTCTCAAGGTGAGAAAATTTTTTTCTCCGCTGAAGTAGGTAGCGCTGCTTCCCTAAAGTATCTAAAAATCTTGATCAAATATAAAAATTTATTGCATCAAGTATTTATGATAATTTGAATTAAGAAAAAATGACTTCCACTAAGAATAGAATTTCAAAAAAAAATTTTTACTTCGGCCAACACAACTTCGGTCTTCCTTTAGGCACCCGCAAATTTTTTTGAGCTAAAAATTTTGTTCTCCAGTCAAAAAATTTTCCTTTCTGTGTATGCTCATATAGCTTGATATAAAAATTGGCTACATTAGATTCTATATAGGTATACCAAGTAATTAGAACAAGTCCGGATTGATACATCTTGACAGGAATTGAGACATGACCGTATAAAACTTTCTAACTAACTCCAAAAGTAGAGTCAAAAATCTCCAATAGATGGTGCATGACCACTAAATCGTCTCCTTACAAGAGAGTTAAGTTTGAGGAGTTAAGTTAAGAAATAAAAATGATTTGTTTTACTCTCGTGAAGGATTTTTTTTTCAAATCGGCTCGTAGTTTAATTAACTACTAAACTAATTATAATTCAACGCGAAATATTATTTATTAACATACACGTTTCTAAAAAAATCAAAGAGATGTCATAAATCATTTATTTATTCGCAAATTATGTCCATGAATGTTTAAGTAGTTACTACACAGAAAAAAGTGAAACAAAATGTCATATTTGTCCTATAAAGAAACGGGAAATATTTTCTTGTCTCAGACATTGAAAATCAGAAGAATAATAGATGCCAAACGATTACCATTGTAAACACAGTGTTTCTATTGAAATAAATAAATAAATATCTGTATAAATATATAAGGTTGTAAAATTCAATGTAAAGTATAAATTTATTTGTTAAATGAATTATACAACCTTTCAAGATGTATTATCACGTCTAGATGCGAGAAACCTATGAGAAACAATATGGGGTAAGCTATACTACGAGAATCCGAGTGATTTAGTAGGGTGACCACTCGACGACTGACCGAGATAACCTGCCTGTCCGCGGAACAACCCCATTTGTCCGATGTCTTCCGCTACAAAACTACTTCGTGCCTTACTATACTAGCTAGTAGGGCGTCGTCGTGCATCCCTCTATTCCTTTGTTCGGAGCAAAATACAACGCGATAAATAGATATGTCTTTATCTATTACTCTGACACGTGTCATGTAAGCTACAATCTAGCTTATAATGAATTAGGAGTTAATAACAACGAAAGTAATTATCATCATTTTCATTTTCTGTGTGAACTTACAAGAATAAAAAAAAATTTCAATATAACATTAAGCGCTAAATTTTGAATTAAAAACCATGGCTCGTAATTTAGAGACCCAAATTTGATCTTTTATGACCACATAATTGAATCTTTGTAGCAAAACATAATCAATTTTTATGAATGGTAGATCATATCCATTGCGTTATATTCATTTAAACCTTAAGCATTGCCTAAATAACAATAATGGATTCGATTTTGCACGCCTCATAAGCGAAGCGGGTGAGATAGTGCTCTACTCCCGTCTTACAAAAATCAAGTGATTTTTTGAACTAAAATTGTCTCTATTTATTTTCTATCGCACTTGTAGAATAATATTTACACATAAATGTCATGGAAAAACACTAGTTTCAACACTTATGACATTTTTAAAAGACATTTTACTTTTTAAATAAATAAAGAAAATGTTTAAAAAAAATTATTCCGTGGACGTCCGTGTGGCTGATGTATGTATGGAAACTGGCGTGATCACGATATTTGCCGAAAAACTTAACTGATCAATATAACCAACCTTGTCATCAGGATATCTGCAAAAGTTTTCAACCGATCTTGATGAAACTTGGTTCACATATTCTTTGAGTAATTACCTTGAACTAGTTCGAAGATGAGCAAAATCGGTCAATTAGTTCAGAAATGGCGGCTATTTAAAATTTTCAAAATAGTGAAAATCACGTTTTCGGTTACTTCATTGATGTATAACTTTTGATTGAAAAGAGATAGCTAATTTTTGAAAAATTCATGGAATAACTCATGAAATTTCCTTCAGTTTAACGTATATAACATTGACTTTTTGTCCATTTTCAGTTATTTTATCAAAGTTAAGAGGTCTATTGAACCATTTTCAGGCAATGTGTAGTACAACTGACTTATGAATGTTATTCTATCAAGAATTGTCAACAGATCTTAATGAAATTTGGTACTCAGTTTTCTTAGACAATTAGCTCGCATGAGTCTTAAGATAGATGAAATCAATAAATTAGGTTCGAAGTAGTAGCATTTCAAAATTGACAAAATAGTGAAAATCACGTTTTTTGTGGCTTCATTGATGAATAACTTTCGATTGATATAAGATAGCTAATTTTCGAAAAATTCATGTGAAAGCTCATAATATTGCCTTTGATTTGATGTATATAACATATACAAATGAAATCTACCTTCCATTTCGCCTGAGGCCGAATGGAATTTTTATACTTGTAATGCTATAATGTAGAATAACAAAAGCAATGAAGGATGACTTGAAATAATCTTCAACATTGATACGTAAATTTAATTTTAAGACTATCTAACTTGGATGTGTACATTTAGCATATAAGATGTGTAATAAAATGAAGACCAAGAGGTCCGTATGAGTAGGATTTAGAATTTATAACCCATACAGGCACTTAGAACCATCAGCGGCTCGTTTCAAGTGTGCTGCGGCTAGGCAGACATTATAAAGACAAACTATACCCACGGAACCGTAATTTTATAACCCGCCACTTTATACCATAATTCTTAGTAGCGATCTGCGAGGGATAAAAAAGAATGAAATGAGAATATATAATCTGATATGATGTGTTCATGTGTTAGTGAATGTATCTAACTTTCTATCTAGAATATTATATAGCCTTATGCTTTCGATGACTCTCTCACTACTTGCCACGTCAGAAATCTCCCGAGGAAGGACTAAGGTACAATACAAAAGACTGTCTGCATCTCGGGATACGCTCACCGCGTCGTTGTACCAAACGAGTAAAGAGAATCTAGTGTAGCTCGTGATCTGCTCCCTTTACGGTTAGTATCTGTGTGTAATAAAGATGGTTCTACTTATATACCCGATGCAGCAAGCAACGACGGGAGGCGGAGCCAACCTGTCCACCGTGGGCAGGACTAACGCAAACGATTCTTTCGCGCAAGATGGCGTGCACAAGTAAGCCGAACGAACGAGTTAAGCGAAAGAGCGAAAAGAAAAGCATGCCCGCGAGGTAAAAGTTTTATATTTAGCATGCGTTGTTGCTTCTATAATACTCGCGAGATCTGCTGCCACCACCGTTGCCACGCCAAGACTAAATCTACTCACTGAGAATGCAATCCATCCTTTACACCTATTTTACACGCGAGTGATCATCAACTGGCTTAAATTGTAGCTTTTTGATTTTTTTTCTGCTGGTGTCCAAATTTTAAGTATGTTTCAAATCTTTGAAGGTTTTATGGACATTACTATCATTGACAAAATTCATACAATGGTTCAAAATGAAGCAAATCATTTGAATTCTTTCATTTGCCAAAAAAATAAGCACTAGAGCAAAACGGCTAATTTATACACAAAACTGCACGATTTTTGTCTTTTATGTGCTAAATTGTTGATTGCTTATATAAAATCTATTATAAACACAGGAAAAAAGATTCACTTGAGCCAAGAAAATATTTTTCTTCCTTATTATTTTCTTGAGCAAAATAAAACATTTTTATTGACACAAGAAATTTTACTTATTTCAACAGAATTAATTCTTGTTGTTTTGAGAAAATTCAGACTCTTGCTGCAAAAAATTTAGTTCTTGATAGAAGTAAATTTTCTTGTTTTGAGAAAATTTCTCTCTTGCTCCAAAAAATTAAATATAAAGATATAAGTAAATTTTCATTAATATTTTTATTGATTAACATGTCAAATGGGAAGATCAAATAATATAGCTCGGAGAGCTCAAAAAAAGCGGCCAGGTATTAACGGAATTAGCGGGAAGTTACAGGGATGGCCTTTAGGGTCAACCGTTTTCCTAATTTTTTTTCATTCAATATGTATAATTGCACGCTAAAATAGTATAAAATGGGTATCAAATATTCAAGAAAAAAATTTTCTCAAGGTGAGAAAATTTTTTTCTCAGCTGAAGTAGGTGGTGTTGCTTCCCTAAATTATCTAAAAATCTTGATCAAATATGAAAATTTATTGTATCAAGTATTTATGATAATTTGAATCAAGAAAAAATTATTTCCACCAAGAATAGAATTTAAAGAAAAATTTTAACTTCGGTCAACATAACTTTGGTCTTCCGCAGGCACCCGAAAATTTTTTTGAGCCAAGAATTTTGTTCTCCAGTGAAGAAATTTGATTGAAAAAATAATAAGCTTTCGATTAAAACAATAAAAAAGTAGATTTTCGAACGTATTGTGGAAATATTTAATATTATTTATGAAAAATCACAAGGAACTTCTGTTCTTTAAAGTCTTGTATTTGACTTGGCAACACCGCTTGCGCAGTTACCCGGCACATAAATAACCGCAGTTTTTTAAATGCTAGAAGATCTTAGTCATTTTAGTTTGACAGTAAACATAAATAAATTTGAAGGTTAGGGAACTCTTGCGGTGTTGTCAAGTGTATACCGGTAATTCAGAGTGCTATCTTTTTTATTAGTCAATTAAATGTTAATGATTATTTAATGAGTAAATTTTTCGGAAATTTCTTCAAAAATATTATTAATTAATTTAAATATTAATTTTAAGATGCCTAACAAAAGTATTTCTACATATTATTTTTTTATAGATATTCTCTACACTAGGAAGGTACTTGGATCTCCTTAAGAAATCAACAATTAAAATTTTACGTACAAAATTAGTCTCAAATAATTTCATCTGCTTAGGTCATAATTCAGTTGAATATTTATGAACACAACAGCCGATAATTCCTTAAATAATTTTGTTACCTATGAAGGAATAAATTTGTCAACATGTGCATGTGTGTAATATATATTTATATTTTTATTAGCTTCTGTGAAAATTCCAGCAAGTTACCAGTTTTCCGGTACTATACTATGCTGGCATATATCTCTACACATATAGCCCCAAGTGTTCGAGAATGCATAATAGCAACCCGTAGAAAGCTCAAGACAGTTTTATAAAGACGGATTCATGTCGTAAAGACGTCAGAAGCGTCTCCGCGGCTGCCGACTTCTCGTGTTAGTGTCGAGAAAAGAAGAAGAAGAGAAGTACAGCAAGAGCATTGGAACAACAACTTGAGGATTCACAAGTTGCTGTCTTCCTTTCCAACTTGTACGTCTACTCGATGTAAGTCGTAACCCTGGGGTTTCATCTTGATTCTTCGCTGTTGCGGGTATCAGCGAGACTCCACTATAACAGAAGGTTTATTATACCGTATAGTTTGAATTAACTTGATGGTATGAGTTACACAATGTGCACATGAAATAATATCACCATCATTCGTGACATCAAAGGCACACTCAGAGAAAAGTGCATAGTTAGCTGAATTATAATGTCATAAGTATAAAAATATTGTTTTCTGAACGTTTTTTTTTTTTTCGTAGTTACTGAAACTATGCATTAGTTTAAGTAACTACACGGAAAGTAATTTTCTTTAAAAATTAGCGTTAAATTCATTGTAAAAGTGGAACATAATGCGGCCCTTTTATTTATTACCATTTTTTAAATAAAAATTACGAAAAAATTCATTTATTTTGTGGTAAACTTCATAGAATTTACCGAAAACCGAATATTTAAAGTAAACTACGGTGAAATTTGTTGAAAAAACGTTCAAAATTATCTCGCTTACCGAAAAATGATTAGGTCGTGCCATTCGTCCTACACAGAAATAAAAATTTCTTGACTGGAGAACAAAATTCTTAGCTCAAAAAATTTTCGGGTGCCTAAAGGAAGACCTTAGTTGTGTTGGCCGAAGTAAAAATTTTTCTTTAAATTCTATTCTTGGTGGAAGTCATTTTTTCTGAATTCAAATTATCATAAATACTTGATACAATAAATTTTTATATTTTATCAAGATTTTTAGATACTTTAGGGAAGCAGCGCCATCTTTTTCAGCTGAGAAAAAAATTATCTCACCTTGAAAAAATTTTTCTCTTGAATATTTGATACCCATTTTATATTATTTTAACGTGCAATTATACATATTGAATGGAAAAAAATGATTCAATATTATTAGATCTTCCTATTTGACATGTTAATCAATAAAAATATTAATGAAAATTTACTTTTATCGAGATATTTAATTTTTTGGAGCAAGAGAAAAATTTTCTCAAGACAAGAAAATTTACTTCTATTAAGAACTAAATTTTTTGGAGCAAGAGGCTGAATTTTCTCAAAACAATAAGATTTTCTTGACTTAAATAAATTTTCTTGGATCAAAATACGTGTTTCTTAAAGCAAGAGAATTGATTTTGTTGGAATAAATGAAATTTCTTGTGTCAAAAAAAAATTTTTTTTTTCGCTCAAGAAAATAATTAGGAAGAAAAATATTTTCTTGGCTCAAGTGAACCTTTTTTTTCTGTGTATCGACAATATTTTAATAAATATTTTCCTGTTATCGTGTTAAACAAAAAATTATTAAGTGATTGAAAAGTTGTTACTGAGGATGTCTCAGATAGCTTAACTGGAAGAGCTCTCAATGCTTAACTAAAAGATCCGGTTTCGATTCCTAGTCCGGGTTTTCCCAATTATTTTTTCTGTTTTCGAGTTAAAGTTAATCAAGATGACTATTGAGCCGATATTTAACTAAAAATAGTTTAAGTAACTATCTATTAGGGGTCAATATAATAAATAACTTTAGGTATAAAAACTTTAATTAAATAGTAGTAATGCTATTTAACTAGATTTTCCTAATTTAGAAGCCCAGATTTTTCTCTCAGTTTAACCAAGCTAAAAATTAATATCCATGAAATTCCTAACCGCAGTGGTCCAAAGTTAGTCTCAGAGATCATTCAAGCCACAAACCACAACTATTTTAATTCAACCAGCATAAACGTCTGCATATATTACAATGGACTTTTATCCATCCCCTATATTATCAAGTGTCAGTTAACTAGATCATTTTTATCCATCAATAATATATCTTCGCGTGTATAAATACGTCCCTGTATTCTTTATTCTCAACGATAGAGGACGTACGACTAAAACCATAGTACTATAGATGAGGGTGAGGTCCAGAGACGTCGGTTGCTTTGTCGGGGATTACGGCTGTACGTCTACGTCTTCCAAGGATTGATGGCACGCCAAGAGTTATACGTGCTCTTTCGTCCGGCAGCAACTTGGATACTCCGTCGTGGATCTAACATTTATGGGATATCTTTAAATCTCCGCTCTAAAGACTAACGGGAGCAGTTGGCAATCGAACGATTGTCTTCTCTCGGCTACTGATACTCCTTCATTTTTTATTTTTTTATTTTTACATAATAATGTGAGTTTTTGTGATCATCCGCATGCATAGTTTCAATACCTCTTTAAAATCTTTTTTGTTCCAACAATTCTTGCGACCATGAAAAGAATGTTGGATGAAATATTTTAGGCATTAGTGTAGTATTTTAGAAATACCTCCTTGTAAAGCTCCACTTTCAAGCATCCAGCAAACATAGGTGGTTCATTAATTTCAATCATCTTCTAATCATAATCATAGTTAGTGCACGGAGAAAATTTTATAGTAGAGTTTAATATCTAGTTATGGTAAAATCTATTAACTGAATTCGATAGTAGTAAATATTATTTAAATAATTATGTAAACCATCTGAATAGTAGGAGTTACCATCCTGATGGTAACTACTACTATTATGATGGTAATCAGTAATAATAGCTTTTATTATTTTAACTAGTTACTACTCTTATCAAAATCGTAATTCCTAATATAACCTGATGGTTGCAGTTACCATCGGTAATAATAATAGTCACTATCTAAGCTAGTAAAAAATATTTAAAAAATTAAGAATCTGCGTTAACGTGAATGCATATCTGAATTAACTAAAAGCAGTTGTAGCGCAGTGTAGTGCACAAAAATCCGAGATTAAATTCGGATTGAATTTATATTTAAATTTTTATTTGTCTAAAACAAGTTTCAACGCCAAATTTAAAAAAGAAAATTTGAAATTTCCAAAAAAATCAAAATTTTCAATAAAATTCAAATTTAAAAAAAAATTTAAGTAATCAATAACAGCTTTAATATTTGAACATTTTTATCATACATGGATTTGAACAATTGTGTTATTACTTGTTTTAATATTTTAAAGGAAAAAATGTACATAACTAAAATATGGATGCAAATAAAGAATTTAATTAAATAAATTTATATTATTTTTTCTTTCAGAATTTTTACAATCTGAGATGGTTACAGAGATTATAACAGTTATAATTTTTAATAATTACAATTATCATTTTCGATAGTAATCGTTACCATTATTAATAGTAACTATTACAATTGTCAGTTATACCATCTATTAATTAGTGACTAATTAATTTTATTACCATTTCAGATAGTACACGGAGAGAAATTTATAGGAATCTTTCCAAAAATTATGGGAATGGTTCCTATAATAAAATGATCATTATAGGTATCAATCCTATGCTCATTATGGGAACCATACCCATAGTTTATTGGAAACGTTCCTATACAATTATGAAATTGCTTCAATATATTATGGAAATGGTTCTTATAATATTATAGGAATGGTCCCTATATTATTAAAGGAATGGTTCCTATAATATTATAGGAATGGTTCCTATAATATTATGGGAATGACACACATAATAATAAAAGAATGTTTGTTTATAATAATGAAGCAATCACTTCAAAAATATAATGTAATTATTATATATTTTTTTGCTAATAAATTTTTTTTTGTAAATAAAAATTGATCTTTCACTAGAGTGAAAAATTTCTTTTTCATAATTTTTATTCACGAGTGTACTTAATCCTAAATTGTTTACTTCAACTCAGTTATTATTGTGTTAGATAATATTGAAAAATATTGTAGCAATTCTAAAGTTTCTCTAATAAAAGGGATATTTCCTCACTATACAATTAGAGGAGCCAAGTAGATATGGAAATTGTTTGTTTTTCATTGTTTATTTTTACAATTTTATTTTATTTTTAAAACAAATTATTTATTTACAATACATACGTTGAATATTAATTAAATCCACTTTTTGGGTATGTAACTTTTATTGTTTATATAAACAATATTACGTATTTTACATATTTCAAATGATGTTATTGGGAAGCAAGTAAAATAATCAAAATTACTAATAATTTCAAATGCTTCAAAGTGGTCATCGAAGTCACAAATAACTTGAATTGTAATGATAAATATCTCAATATTATTAGACATCATCACTACAATATTATGGGAATGGTTCCCATAACATTATAGAAATGATTCCTATAATATTATAGGAATGGTTTCTAAAATACTATAGAAACTATTCCTATATATTATGGGAATCATACCGATATTACAGTTATAATTATAGGTATTGTTCCTATAATTATAGGAACCATCCCCATAATTATAGTAACATTTCCCAAAAATTATGGGCATAATTCCCATAATTTAAGTAATTGCTCCTAAAATGGTATAGGAAAACATTTCATTAAAATTATAGGAATGATTTCCACATTTTTCTCTCCGTGAAGGAGTTAATATTTTTGTATAGTAAATAGTACAATTAATATTTCTCCGTGTGCTAATCATATCCGTTGTATTATATTACCACCATCGATTGAGGAAAAACTTTTTGTTGTCAATCAGTACACATCCGAACCGGTGTAAGCTTAGCGTAGTTAAAAGAATGAAATTGCACAGCTAATTACGTCTACTATTGATGCTACCAGTTGAAGAGTTGAGCCTTTGATATTTTAGCCGACGACAAGCATCAGATGAAAGAGCAGTAGCTAAAGCATCAGCAATAGCAGTAGACGACGAGACTTACAATCAAGTTATTTTCTGTCTTTGTCCTGTCCTTTCTGGACGATGAGCCGATGGAATAATGGACGGCGAACAGCAAAGCAGCCTTTACAATGACGCTGATCGATTGGCAGTGGATGGAAGGCTGTCAATGTCTGCAAACGAATCCCAGAGCCAAGCCATAATACAAACTAAAGCCTTGACCCTGACTCACTTGATTTTTCGTCTCTGGACTTTCTTCGTTTTTAACTGGTTGTACAGCCATCTTTCTACAGCTACTGTTGCAGCAGCTTTAACACCAGCCTGCTGTCGTCTGTGTACTTGTGAGATAGCTCTCTGGGCTTTGACTGTCTCTGTCCGTTTAGATAGGAATCTCAGCAGGCTTTAATGACGGGCTCGTGACTGACGGTTAGAAACGAGTATTGAGAATTGCGGCGGTAAGACTGAAGAAACCAAGAAGAGTCGTGTCACATCAACGGCGCCGCGAGATCTACGACTGCGTTCTTATACGAGAACGACAACGACTGTTGGCGATTCTTTTAGTTTTAGTGCACAGCCGGGCCCTTCTCTGTTGTTGCCTGATGCCAATTCCATTCTCTGATCTCACTTCTGTCGACTATTTCTCTCTCTTATTTCTTTCTTTACAAGACTAAGTGCAGATATCTGACACACCAGATTGCCCGACGACTTACGACAACACTGAGAAATGTTGCACATTGGTAATCAATGCTGATGGATATCTGATTTTATATTCATTTTTCTGGTATCCACTTGTTGATTTTCAATTATAATTATTACTGGGGCATTCCATAGTGACTGGTGGCACAGTTGACTCGGGGATTCCATCAATTATAAGCTATAATTATGTGAATTAAATTTATACTATAGTAAAATTTACCTTATAATATAGAAGAATAACTAATTAACAACATCCCTTTGTCAAAAACCTCGAATACTTTTTAAGTTTCTCGTAATCATCATTTGACTAAGTGTGACTGGTGGGATATCGAAAAATCCTTCTCTCTTACCAAAGATATACTTAAAGTCCAATTTCAGTTCGACCACTAAACTTTTAAAAAATACTTCTCTCTCAATACAAAATTTATCCTACAAACATTCAATATTATGAAGAATTAGACTGATTACCTACGTAAAAACAATTTAAAAAATTTTTAACTTCCCGCTAAGAAAATTAAAAATTTTCAAAAATCGGGAAGTTATTGGTTCTACCCCGTTTTTCGAAAATCGAGTTTTCATCAGATCTCGACGTTTTGAGGTCCTAGGAAGCTTCTCTGACTATTCCCGTGAGGGTGTCACTATGTCTGTGTGTGTGTGTGTGTGTGTGTGTGTGTGTGTGTGTGTGTGTGTGTGTGTGTGTGTGTGTGTGTGTGTGTGTGTGTGTGTGTGTAAACCTCTCATAACTTTTGAACGGTTGAACCGATTTCATCGCAGTTGGTGCCATTCGAAAGGACTTGGCCAAACTTAGATTTACTGTTAATTTGAACCGATTCGGACCGATAGATTTTGAGAAATTTTTAAAAATCTCAAAAAAAATGAGAAAAAAATTTTTTTCAGAAGTCGTTTTTTTGGAATAACTTTTAAACCGCTTTACCGATCGATTCCAAAAACTAATCAGCTCTTAACCTTGAAAAACCACGTCAATCGCCGCCATCCGGTCAAAATCGGTTGATTCGTTCGAGAAATATCGTGAACGAAAGAAAACCGAAAAAAGTGTTTTTTTGGAGTTACTCCGAAATTTCTAGGTCGACCGATTGTAACTTAAAAATTCTTTATGAGGCTTAAAAAACTGCGTAGAATTCCGCCAACCACGTAAAAATCGGTTCATTTATTCAAAAGTTATTGCGGTTTAAAAATTCAAAAAATAGTGTTTTATGAAGCTTCTATCAGACTTTTGAGCTCAAAGAGCTTTAAAGGATAGGAAAGCTATCTCTTTGAGCTCGGAGAGCTCAAAATAACCCATAAATTGTATTTTTGAGCTCGAAGAGCTCAAAAACGTCATTGGTGCAATTTTAAGCGCCTAAGTATGAAATTAGCGGGAAGTTGCAGGGATGGCCTTCAGGGTCAACCGTTTTCCTAATTTTTTTTATTGTGACTGGTGGGATAGGTACAAAATGTCTACATCAAGTTGTTTATTAAAAAGACTTTTATATTATTTCAAACTTAGAAACATTATTGTTTATATATTTAACTATAAATTATTTAGGATAATTAAAAAAAAACTAATGAAAAAACACAAATAAAGAATTTAGCATGCTGACAACACAATCTTGATAAACTTAAGTGTTAATTAATAACGAACATAAAAAATTTTTTTCTTAAAACTATAATAATAAATATGTTAGTTAATCACAAACATAAAATGAATTTGTTCTTAAAACTATTAAAACATCATTTGATCCGGATACATGTTTCTACAGCTGAAAAGTTACAAGGAGAGAAAAATCGATTTTCTTATTGATTAAAAAAAATTTCCTTTACAAATTAGTTTAATATAAACTGTTAATTATAAATTAGATCTAAATTAGAATAAACTAGGGAAATTTTTTAATTTTAGTCATTTTCCCATTTTGCATGGAATGCCCCTAGTTATACTTATAGATATTTGAGTTGATTAAACAAAGTTGCTGATGGTAACAGATATTTACATCACTGTACAATTTTATCTGGAAAAAAAATCTTTATTGAATTTCCTGTTAGCACTTAATACTGTTAATAGCGGTAATAAACTAACTCGAGCATCATGATAGTAAATGCGACAATGATATTCAACGAGTTTCAGATTTCAAGTTGTATCTAATTTGATCTTTCCAACTACTAGACAAGTATCGATCGAGTGCCACCCAATGAAATGTCTTTCTTGCCGTCACTTTAGTGTCACACTTTCATTAGACTTTCTCTTTCTCTCTCAGTCTCACTTTATGTATTCAACTCCGACCGTCTTTCATCGAAAATTTACATTCATCAGAATGACACGTCGCGATATGATGTAATCCATTCGACATCTCCATCATTCATGTGTCGGCAAATTCTATAACTGCATACATGATCGACAACCTTGATAACCACATATATTTTTCCTTTCACTTTATTTTTCTCACTCATTTAATCAACTTCTGAAGTCACCAAGTCCCTGTTTTTAATTATTATTTGCATAGTAGTCACTCGATCATTTCTATTAATTTTTATTGCACGCCTCATAACGCGAAACTTCAAATGCTTCTTTTCTATCAATTTTGAACTTATATGATGATATGAGTACATATGAGAACATGACATGAGTACATATATATACAGAACATTATCTCAATTAACACAATTTATGTGATTAACGAACGTTTATTCTGTTAAGGAGATCCAAGTACCCTCCTAGTGTAAAGAATGTCGATAAAAAACAATACGTAGAAATATTTTAATTATGCATAGTAAAATTAATTTTTAAATTAATTAATAACATTTTTAAGGAAATTTCCGAAAAATTTACTCATTAAATAATTATTAGCATTTAATTGACTAATAAAAAATATAGCACTCTGAATTACCGATATACACTTGACAACACCGCAAGAGTTCTCTAACCTTCAAATTTATTTATGTTTACTGGCTAACTAAAATGACTGAGATCTTCTAGCATTTAAAAAACCGCGGTTACTTATGCGCCGGGTAACTGCGCAAGCGGTATTGCCAAGTCAAATACAAGACTTTAAAGAACGGAAGTTCCTTGTGATTTTTCATAAAAAATATAAAATACCTCCGTAACACGTTCGGAAAGCTACTTTTTTTATTGTTTTAATCGAAAGCTTATTATTTTTTCAATCAAATTCAATGGAAATAAAATTTTTTTAAAATCGTTAATTACATTAAATTCTTAACCAAATACACGGCTGGTGGAATCTCTATTTACCTACATTTAAAAATTACAATTTTCAAACCTAATTATTTCATTAAATATCCCGGAAACCTACTGTTTTTTTTTTTAACTTTTCTATTAATTATTAGGCTACGTAGATTGAATTTACAAATTTTCAGGAAGTTTTAAAAATTTGACTACTTCGCGTGGATCTTCTTAAATGTAAAAAGAAAAAAACAATTAAAACAATTTTCCATGAACGTCAGTTAGTCTGTATGTATTCCATCCATTTATCTATGGTCACAATAACTTACGAAAAACTTAAGGTATCGGAACTATTTTTTTTTAAAGCTTCAGAATTACTAGATGTGGTTTCGGATTGAACATGGCTGTAAAATTCGCTCTCGTTTATTTGTAATTAATGAAAAACTAAAAATCGACTGGTTTTTGGTATATCTGTATATATGTAAATAGAAATTAGCCTTAAGCAATGCATGGGCGCTCGGTCATTTGTTCAATGGTGCGCTTGCGCCCTATTTTTCTCATCTTAGATGAAAATAGCGCGAAATATTTGAATCTATAATTAAAGCACAGTTTGTTGAATTGTCCATTTAATACGAATAAGTCAGTAATACGACTTATTTTTTTCTTGAAATTAAATGAACGTTATGAGGTGTGCACTTTTAGATTTTCCAAAATTTAGATTTGTTTTTTCGACACTACCAAGTTTATAGTTTTACAGAGAAAAAAAGAAATATTCGTCAGAAATAAATCAATTTATTTGAGTTGTTTTTTTAAATATTTCCTTATGACAACTATATAGGTTTGGTACAAGTAAATATAACAGTTGACTCGAATTATTTTATTATTCGTCAGAAGTATATCATTCATTTGTGGTAAAGATGCTAAATTTGTCGAAAACAACGACATTTTTGGTATTAAGGTAGTACTACCGTTACCACAAGAGTCAAATCCCAAAATCTAACCTTATTTGGTTAACGTAGTAGATTTCCCTACATTAAATCACGTTGGAGAAAGAGAGACAGAGACAAATTTTGAATGTTTTTTATTAATAAATATCTTCATATGCTCGGAAACCATACTGATTGTTATTAAATATGTTCTAGATATTATTTTCTCTCGTTGTCTCAATTTTTATAAGAATCTGAACGTCCAGTTTTGTGAAATAGAATAAAGTCTAATTTTTCATAAGGGTCAATGGTAAAGGCAAAAATATGTAAACATTAATATCTTTTTTTCAAGACTCGCCAGGCTTCCAAAAATTTTACTTCTTAATTATGATATTATAAAGTACCAATATGCCAAATTTCATTAAATTCTGAACACAAATTCTAAAACTGGTAGTACTACCTTAAAACTCTCAACTATAGCTCTCATGACGTCACTTGAACCGCGCCAAAAGTGATCGCCATTATTACCAAGTGTTAATTGTTTTGATTACAACTTAAAGCTATAGCGACGTTTCAAAAAATAGTTTATTTGCATACATAATAGTGATCACTAATTTTATTCATCGATGGATGAACTATTAATGAATTGGGGATTAGAAAAAGTCATACCTAACTTATATAATAAGTTGTTTAAAATATTATTCTTTACGAAAACAAATATAAATTATTCTTAACACTTTCATTCAATAGAAGACACGGAAAATATTTCATTATTCAACTAAAAGATTAAAAAATAATTGTTTTTTTTTTTCATTTTAAAGCCATTATAATTTCTGAAGATTGATAAAATAAATTATAAAAGTTCATTATTTTCGTCAACAGAGCGGCATGATGGCCGAGCGGGTTAAGTCATTATCCCGTTAGTTCGCTCGCACATCATGCCGTGAGGCGAGGGTTCGAGCCCCGACAGTTGTTCGAATAGTTCCAACACCAACCGTCGGGGGTCGCTCCGGTAGCCGAACTGTACTGGCATGGGTTTTTTCTGTGGTTTCCCCATCGCCACTATTCCAACAACCGATATAAAGGGGTGAGGAATAGGGTAAATACAGTACAGAAAGCACAAGTCGGTCCACAGCCGCGTGATAATAATAAAGAGTTGAGTATACAAATGTGCGAAAAATAAGGTTGATTATGTAGTGAAGATACAGGAGTGAAAAGAGGATGTGCTAGGGTCCAAAAAAGCGTTGAATAAACAAGGACAGTATAAAAATACAGGACGGTGGCGCACTCGCGGAATGCGACAGCTACCATCTACCCAGCCTTGTAAAAACCAAGAACGGTATACAAGTAAAAATCGAAATAATAATAATAATATTTTCGTCAACTATGATTTATTTACCACAAATAAACCATATCTTTATCATAAATAAACTATTTATTTTACGCAATTAAATCGCTCAAATATATTATATATTTACCAGAAATAATTATTTATTTGGCCATATCCAAAAATCATATCTTTGGCACAAATAAATCTTATTTCGATTAAATATTTCTTTTTCTCTGTGTATATTTTGGTATGGGACATTAGCAATCTAAACCGCTCGAAGACTATTTAAAAAAAGTGACAAAAGTAATCGACCTTATAGGAAATATATTAATCATTTTCAGGCGTACCAACATATTTTCTGTAGTTAGAAAGTTAAACATATTCGTTTACAACTTAACAAACTATCATTATTATACTGTATGTAAGTAAGATAGATGTTGATAATTAATAACCAGGTAGATTACAATTCATATAAATATTATGGCACCTCCAATCAGCTCTCAGTAATAATAATTATTCCCACTATATATTAACTATGCTACGCTATATGTATATATAACCCGTGCGATATAGTATACGGCGAGTACTATAATAAACGAGGGTCTTTTAACTTGACAGCGTTGAAAGATAGACCTAATTCACGGTATCGCGTGTGGCTGACCTTTCCCTTCCATTCATATCTGCGCTATGGCTACTGGGACATAATTAATAATCTTGACATATGGCTTCCCTATAATACGTTGACGTAAACCAGTGAGACTTGACGTGAGACATTTCCTCGCAAGTAAATTACCGTCTTGTCATCAGTTAATAGACATAGTTTGTGCATACTCAGTCTCTGCACATATATTTATATACACACACATTAAATTGATCTTCTGAGTTGTTCGTTATTATAGGTGTAACTAATATACTTATTTTCAGAAACTAGGTCTCATTTATAACTCAGTAGATGCTTATATAGCCAACTCATCATCATCAATCTTGGATCCGTAATAATTCAAGCTTCCCACTAGTTTTATGTTTATGTACTCACGATCCGATAATCTATGGTGATACAACACTCAATGTATATAGACTTATTTATCATGATCTCAATACATACAAACATATCTTGTTAATGTGTTTGAAACTCAATCTGAGTTAAGCGGGAGTTTTTACAGTCAACTAAGGACTTAACGACTTCTCACATATTTGATGACTGCAAAATTATTTTGGCTTTCTATACTGTTAGAAGGATTTAGTACGTACTAAAGCAATTTAGTAACAAAATTTTTAGTCATTTATTTGGGAGAAAAAAATATTTTTTACCCATCAATATTATTTGTTACAGTCTAATAAATTATTTTTTAAATTAATTATTTTATTTTATTTATTTATTTATGATTTAATGCCAAGGCAATGGCCAAATGGCAAAGTATACATTTCAATTTTATTAAAGTACACGTAATGAGCAATAAAGATATAATTATATTGTTTTACAATTTCATTTAGAATATTTTTCTGACAGTGGTTTAATATTAAAAATTTGAAAAATGAAAACTTTAGTATGTAATATACTCAACAAATCTTTACAAGAATAATTTATGTAGATAGACGAAATAATTTAATTTGTATATATGATTAATTTGTTGTTTAAGACTGATAGCAGGTAGATTTCTTGATAGCAAACACAAAAGAAAATAGTTTTTTAGTAAGTAAGTTGATCCAAAAATTAAACTGAGCTAGGTAATTTGTGAGACGTTCATGGTTGGCCTTCTCGTTCCTTGTGAAGAAAAAATTCATAGGAACTGGTCTTGAAAGTATCAAGACTCAGTAAGTTAGTTATTTCAATTGGTAATTCCCTCCAAAGTCGGATAGCGGATACCACAAAAGAGTGTTCATAGACTAAGCTGGTGAAGTTTGGGATTTTGAAATTATTGTTATATTTGGCGGCTATTCTTTCAGATCTTCTGATATCTGGGGGTTCATCCACAAAGAGATTTCTTAAGTATTTAGGTGCACCAGTTTTGAGGAGTTTATATAAAAAACAAGCCAGATAGTAACGTCTTTTAGATTTGATCGTTAACCAATTTAGTGATTGTCTATATGGAGTAATATGCTCGTCACGCCTTAAATTGTAGATAAATCTGATAGAGTTATTTGTAAGACGTTGTAATTTATAATCTAGCTTTTTTGATGAATCAATTAGAACTAAAGAACAGTAATCAATGATTGGATTTATGGTTGCTGTAATGAGAAGTTTGCGCGTAGAAGTTGATAGAATATTCTTTCTGTGTTTGAGACAGTTTAGTGTGGCATAGACCTTCCTTGTAATATGAGCTACATGAACATCCCAAGAGAGATTATTAGTCAGGTGAATTCCAAGATGTTTTGTTGTGTTCACATAGGGTATAATGTTTTTTTTAAAAAATTAATTTTTTAAATTATTCTTTAAACAAAACCTTATTACATGGAAATAAATATTTGTTTCCACCAAATAATATTTAGTAGTAGGTACTAAATATTTCTTTAGTAAGTATTGTCGGTAGATGGCTATGCTTTAATTCCAATGCGATACATAACCTATTCACTGACTTAGATTATTTTATCCAGCTCGATTTTGGGAGATTTATCAAGCCTTTGAAAACACACACACTCCTTAATGGCTTATATGTAATTTCTCAGTGGATTTTAGTTTAAATTTTTTAATTTGTCTATTTATGATATGTTAAAAACTTGTTTAATTTTTAATTTCATAAATGTCTCAAAAAATTATTATTTAATGAGATTTTTTTCTTTATAATACCTTATATTTTTACTTAAAATTATTTATTTTAATTATTTTGATTTATTTTGAGTAAAAAAGTTAGGTTATACGCTAAAATTACTTAGAAAATGAATTTCTTTAATACCAATAAACGATTTATTGAGTAGCAATAAACAATTTTTTAAACATTACTAAATATTTATTTGGTGTAAATAAATAGGCTTTAATAAATAATTTAGTAACTATTATTAAATATTTGGTAAAGAAAGGTTTGTTACTAAATCATTTAGTAACTATTACTAAATCTTATTAAATAGAACTAAATCGTTCTATCAGTGTGGCTTAACTGAAAGAGCTCTTAATGCGTAACCAAAAGATCCGGGTTCGATTCTCGGTCCGGGCTATTTGAATTATTTTCTCTGTTTTCTGAGTTAAAGTTAATCAAAATGACTTTTGAGCCTATATTTAACTAAAAATAGTTTGAGTAATGTATTAGGATTCAACATAATAAATAATTTTAGGTATAAGAACTTCAATTAAATATTGGTGATGGTATTTAACTAGATTTCCCTAGTTCAGAGGACTAGATTTTTCTCTCAGTGCATAAATGGTGTCAGAAAGATGAAATTAAATGTATTCAAAGTAATTGATGGTCGTAAAACCAAAACTTATATATTTATCTGCTTATGTATCTGTCGGTTAATATATAATTTATTTCATAAATAGTACGATTAATTATGAGAATGACAAGCAATGTAGAAGGATGCATAGAATAGATTATTGATTAATTATCATAAAGAATGAAGGACAAACGTTAAAAGCGTTATGGATTATAGACGTGAGAAAGCTGTGAACAATCTACCGATGAGCGGATGTTGCCGTGGGCGCAGTCAGTCTAGCGTTCTAAATTACCTTCGATGAGTAGATCCGACAACAAAAGCGTGTGTTTTGCTTCTTCACTCTGGCCCCATTTATCTCTACAAGACACAATACGGCCCGGATTTGACACATCTATCAACGCACAATGCTCGACCCTGTTCATTCCATTCTTTAACTTTGCGCCCCCTAAAGGATGCCTCCCAGTCTAATGCTTGCTTAGTAATTTCTCTCTCTTACTCTCTACTTTCATCTATTTTTGCTATTCTTTCGTTCAGTTCTTCGCTCTGTTTTCCCTTAAGAGTAAAAAATAACATAAAAAAAATTCTGTGTGAGCAATAATACACGGACATTCGTCATACTTGTATAATGTTGTAATTAATCTTGCCACGGGCCATTATTAACTTATTTCAATGTCCTGGTGTTATTTATTTTCTTTTCATCTAACCTGTACTATTACAAGTATTTTTTACGGTACGATGACAAATTTGTTTTATCTCTCAGATTCAAACGAATTGATAAATGATGATTAATTGCAAGAGATTAATTCTAAGTCATAATCGTTAAAATAACATACACACTGAGATTAAGTTTTTATGAAAAAAATAAACTGTATAGTTGATTTCTAAAAGAGAAAAAAAATAATTAAGTAATTTTTTACAAAGTATTTTATAATTTGTTTTGAATTATTGGCGCCCACTTTTCATGTCATATGCGCACGCAGTCTAAAAAAATCTAGTAATATGATTGGTTGATCTAATTTTAACTTGATTAAGTTAAGTGGCGCCATAGTTTTCACGTGAGAGAAATAAGAAAAGTTATTTTTTTTGTACGTGTGTATCATAGTGAATTTTAATAAACATTCATTTAAAAAAAAAACTACGTAAACTGGGTTATTGATATGAAATACAGCACCAGTTCATCGAATTCTGGAACTAATAAAAAAAGCTCGGTCTTGATACATCAATTTTTTTGGAAGTTATCGTGATTACATACAAAATCAGCGTATAGACATCCGGACGTTCACGTAAAATTTTTTCCGAAAGCAGCAACATAAAATGATTTTTATAAACTATAAAATGGATTAATTAAAGTGTTTTCTCGATGTACGTCTACTTATGGGTGATTTTCTGTAAGGACGTCTTAAATCTGTACAAAATTGTCCGATCAAATTATTTTTGATTTTATCAGAAAAAAAATTAACACGAGCTACAAAACTATCAGCTTAATGATAATAAGTACACAGCCAATTGATTTTTTTTTTCGATATTTGTGTATCTTTTGCCATATAACATGACAGGGGACTCTTTGCCAGGGGACTGTTTTTTTTTTTTTATTAAATTGAAAAAAATCAAGCAAAGTATTTCAATGCATTCAACTTTTCAAGTTCTCAATGAATATTTATATTAATTAGAATAATATTAAGAATTATGGATCCAATTTTATAAATAAATAATAAATAAAAATAGTTGCCAGGGGACTGAGTATCTCGTGGCCCAGACACATGTTTCCAGCACAAACGGTGTTTTGACACTAATTAAAATGGCGATAAAGCGCTAATAGCCCTATGGTTATCAACTCAAGGCTACTTAGGTTTTCATAAACCTTACAGAACATATAATAGCACGCTGGATTTTTTTTTGCCTTTGAACTTTCGGTAGGGGACTGTATTTAAAACGCCTGGGACAAACTTTGGTTTAATGAATTTAATGAAACAAATTAATTTTCGGTACTTTTTATTGAAGAAGATTGTTAGTTAACTAATTAAGTTTATAAACGTTATGAACAAAATTATATATTATGGACGAATAACTTAAAATTTAATCTTAACGTTTCAATTTTGGGAAAGGGACAGCCCAGGGGACTGTTATTTCGGTGGTTTACGAATTCATAGCAAAAAAAAAACAAATTTATTTCATTTTAGTTTTCAATGCTCCAAATAAAAATGTTTTTTTTACTTTCTTAATAAATTTTTTTTAGTAACAAAATAACAATTTTTCTAATAAAAAAATGCCCGGGACAGCAAAAAATATCTTTACAGAAAATCACCCCTATATTATTGTATGAGTGCAATATGGTCGTAATAGAGACATTTGAAGACCACAAAATTGCTTGACCTTGACGTGTCGGGAGTAGAGCACTACCTCAACCGCTTCGCGCTATGAGGTGTGCAAAAACTTCACTGCACAAATCATATTTTAGAATTTATTTGCAAAAATTTCTAAAATTACAATAAAGCAGTTTGACATTAAAAGCACCTTGTCTGAATCTATTAATAAATCAGTAAATATTGAAATATACATACGACATAAAATAATGACAAGGTGAGAATAAATTAATAATGAAAAATGTGTAATAGTTATAACTGTAAAATATACGTGTAAAAATAAGTTGTTATTTATAGCAATCGATTATACCGAGGTTGTATAGATGTATCTAGACATATACAACGGAATCATAAAAAGTATAATATAAGAGTTTTGCGCCAAGATCCATCAATTCATCCTCTAAGTGCTCGTTTGGCGTCCGGCAACAAAATCGCTGTGGCTAAGTTCATTTTATGAAGCTAGAATAGATTAATGCTCTCGTTTGTTCAGTAATGACGTCGATAAATTATCTTAATAGTCGGTACCCCCTTTAACTATAAATATATTCAACGGTTGTAAGCTCTTTGCCATAATATATGTTTGTTATTTTTTCTATAAATTTATACTTAATTTTTACAAAATCAAGTTGGATTACTAGTTTTACTTAAAAATAGGTTTATCAACAAATATTAATAGTTTATAGCATTTTTATGTAAAAAATTACATTTTCTCACTAAAAAAAAAAAAAAAAAAAAAAAACAATATAATTAACTCAAGTGAAGTCTTAATTTTTGTGAGTCAAAAAAAAATCTTTTTTTTTTAAAAGCTAATAAAATTTTTTATAAACACAATAATGGACTCTGGTCCAATCCCAGAAAGTTTTCAGTGTCTATGTATGTGCGGAGTCTTGAATATACATAAACACTGGCAGAATGTTAATCTCAGTAGTACTAAAAGCAATGAATCTTTCGACGCTATAAAATAGTTTGATAATACTTCTATCACCCTACGCAATTTTTACAACATTTAGAGAAGTATAGATGTATATATGAACATAGATATACATCAACAACATATATATAAAGGTGCATCAGAGTTCAAACCAACTTCATGGAGTCGCAGTCGTCCAACACACTGTAATAGCCGTGAGTTATTCACTTAATGCGGCCATTACAGGCTCCTCGATGGCGCTTTATCCTGATTTACTTGACAAGCATTTATTACACCTATTTGTGATATTAAATGACTTGTATTCGACTTGCTCATTTGCTTTTACTGAGCAATATAATCCAAGAAATATTTCTTAAGTTTTTCAATTCAAATTATCCTCATAAAATAATAATCAAATTATTAGTTTGGTGGAAATTATTCATTTCGTTACATTGTTACATCATCAAAATTGATCAGCCATCAATTCTCCATTAAAAAAACTTTCTAATCACTCTACGGTGATTAATCTTTAATTAACCTCATATCATTGTGATTTATGGTATTTTTGTTTATGTGCAGTATAAAATGTCAACATATTTCTTACATCGATATACATGAAAGGTTATCTCGATTTATTCGAGTCTGTTTACAAATCATCAAATATATTTTTAAAAGAGGTCACTATCTAGCTTAAAAATTGATAAGATAAAACTATAAATTAGAGATCTTATTAAATTAAATCGAAAAGTTATAAGTTTGATTATGTTACTACCCAATGTTTAAATGATATTTTTTTCTCTCCAACCATTTCTTCAAGTGGAACAGTTATTAATCAGCCGTCCAAGGCTATCTTCTTCATGGCCTGGCGGTAGGATGAAAGATGCCGACAGATCAACATATCGAGTCATGCATCAGTCTGTGACTTGAGTAAATAAGCGACATCTAGCATATGCCAGAACAGATTTTATTTTTGCTTCTCAATATGTAACAATAACACTGTCAAATCATAAACGGATGGCATATTTTAAACATATGATAAAACGAAAAATATTTAGTTTTATGATAAAAACTGACACATTACTTTCGGAATCATATTGTAAAAAAATCTGGAAAACGGTTGACTCTAAAGGCCATCCCTGCAGCTTCCCACTACACTGATAGAAGGATTTGTTTATAGTTAAAAATATTTGTTAATATTTAACAAATCATTTATTAGAAGCCATTTTTTAGTCCTTAACAAATATTTCTTAGTATTTAAAAAGATTTATTAATATTTAATAAATGAATATCAGATTTATTAAATACAAGCAAATCATTTTAAATACTAAGAAATATTTGTTTAATACCAAAAAGTGGTCTCTAATAAATGATTTGTTAACTATTAACAAGTATTATTTAATACAAATAAATCCTTCTATCAGTGTAATTCCATAAATAAGCCCTTAAAATTGCACTTATGACGTTTTTGAGCTCTTCGAGCTCAAAAATATAATCTACATGTTATTTTGAGATCTCTGAGCTCATAGAGTAAGCTGTTCTAAGCTTTTGAGCTCTTCAAGATCGAAAGTCTGATAGAAGTTTAATAAAACAGTATTTTTTGAATTTTCAAACTGCAATAATTTCTGAATGAATCGATTTTCACGCGGTTGGCAGTATTCCACACAGTTTTTCAAAATCTATAATATACTTTTGAACACAAATTGATCAAACCGAAAATCATAGAGAAATTTCGAAAATTCACTTTTTCCGAATTTTTTCGACAACGATAACTCACGAACCAATGAACTGATTTTCACGTTCTTGGTGGTGATCAACGTGGTTTTTTAGGCTCTAATAATTATTTTATTTCATCAAAAACGATCCAAAAAGAAATGTCAAAGTTATGTGAAAAAAAAACACTTTTTTCGAAATTTTTCGTTTTTGATAACTCTCGAACGAATCAACCGATTTTGACGAGACTGGTGGAAATCGACGTGGTTTTTTAAACTTAAGAGTTGATTAGTTTTTGGGATTGATCGGTGAAGCCGTTCAGAAGTTATTCCAAAAAAAAAACGATTTTTTTATAATTTTATTTTTGAGATTTCTCAAAATCTTGCGAACCGAATCGATTCAAATTTTCACAAAATTTAATGGCAATAATACTCTTTGGATCGCCACCTATTTCGATCCGATCGGCCGAGCCGTTCAAAAGTTATAAGAGGTTTACATACATACATACATACATACATACAGCCGCACGGACACCATCGCAGGAATAGTCAAGGAAGCTTCCTGTGACCGTAAAACGTCGAGATCTGATGAAAACTCGATTTTTGCAAAACGGGGTAAAACCAATAACTTCCCGATTTTCGAAAATTTTCAATTTTTTTAGCGGGAAGTTAAAAATAGGGCTAATTTATGAAAGTTTACGCTCTTATAGAAGAGAAAAAAGTACATAGTTACTTGAATTATAACGTTATTATGCCGTTTAACTAGACTTTTTTAGTTCAGAAAACTATATTTTTCTTTCAGTGCATGTCTAGCTATAATTAGAATAGTATAAACGTTAATACACAAATTGTCGTCATATGCTGCAGTTAAATGGTTCTGCAGAATTTAGACGTGATGTCACAAAACCACGGTGCCAAATTCTCATCATTTTGGTTGTAAACTATAGCAAGTGTCTCTACAAGGATATTTGAATACCAAAGTGTCGTTTAAGTTTCGCCACGACCAGTAATCAATGATTTTACACAAACTTAAACGTAAAACTCTAATGGATTGTAAGGAATGGACGAATCAAGTAATCGGTATAGGTATAATAGACGTAAACGAACCGCATTGTTTGTCGCAAAACATTCCCCTGTCGGCTGCCGCCGGAAACATTCATTACGGCGTGTCGCCTGCTGGAAATCGGTAACATATACATAACTATGTGTGGTCGGTTGAGTAGTAGTATATTATGTATATTCGGTCTGTATGTGTACATATAAGGTATTTGTAGTGCAGTTAAATAAAGGAAGGGAGTGCCGACTTTTTTCGGAGAACTGGCAATTCGTATATTGGCTAAAAGAAGCCGGTCATTGTAACACATCTGAATTTATGGGATTCGCTGTCGGACCTGCACCTGATATATAAGTTCATACAATAAATTTATAAAATATCATAGTTACTTTAATATACAAACTTCTGCCTTTGAGGTTTTGAATTTAAATGTTTTGAGATTGAGATATTCTTTCTGTTATTAATCTTTTATACTTACAAGTATACTTTTAAAACTATCGAACAGGTCTATGGAATGTTTTTGAATTTCTAGCGTGAAAACAACCTTATTTTATCATAAATATTGATAAAATTAAAATATATGTAATGTAATATTTAGTTTTTTTATCTAAGTTAAGATTTGATTTTTTCATTTGGGAATGACGCCAAATAGAAAGATTCAATTAAGTTAACAACTAGTGGTGGATAATATAAAAAATGACGGGAAGATGGATGCATCCTTCATAATATATTAACTATTTTAATACGCCCGCATTCTAAATTTTCAACTATAAATTATTTAAAATGATAGATCATGTATAAATATGATAATAAAACATCATATAACCCTGATGAATTTTTAATTTATTTTTTATGATAACATGAGCTTTAACCGCATATTGTTTTGAATTTCTCAAGTTGTTAGTAGATTTTATAAAAATCTAACTATTGCAGCCGTCTTCATGGCGCAACTTTTTAAAAATTAAGCCATTTTCTGACTCAGTTTGTCGAACTAAATCAGAAAATGTAGTTCGTTCAAAAGCTTATATATGTATGTATTTATACGATATAACGCGGCTTGTCAGCACGAAAGCGTTTTCAATTTATAACCGATTCTTCTCAAACTCAACATGCTTTATCTATCGATAAAGACTAAGGTTAAGTTCGAAAATGAGCTTAATCGGGCGAGTAATTTGGAAATGACAGGATTTTGAAATTTTGAAAATCGTAAAAATTGACGTTTTTACTACTCCAACTTGGTATAATTACTGAACTAGACCAGATATCAAAATTCAGTAAGTTGCATCGTAAAGCTCTTTTATTAAGGTTCAATTTTCACTCCTCAGAAGTGGTAATAGCTTTAATATTACTCCTTTTAGAGTTCATTTAATGAAACAAGTTTACTGTTGCAACCGTTTTAGAATTATTGTCTACATCATAGCATAATCATGATGTAGATTCAATAATCACGATGTTGATCAGTCTTTTGTGTAATGTGTTCGGGTAGGTCGTCAGTAAATATGTCACAAATTAGTTCTAAATATTGTTTTTTCAATAAGAATTTTATTCACTTTCAAAATTATGATTAAGTTGGAAACTGTTGTTCCTAAGCAGTTACTTAAAATTTGGACATTGATAATGCAAATCTTATAATCTTTGAAATTGTTTGATAAATATTTGAGAAACTTTTTCTTTACAAGATATTATTTTTAACAAAATTGGTTCTCAATAGTTTTAAATTTATTATTGAATTTTGTTTTCAATCAATGAATTAAGTTATACATTATTAGTATCAATATTATTTTATTAAAAATAAATTTTCGTTATATGAAAAATCTACTTCCATTTCGGCTGCCAAATGGCCTTTTTTTCAATTGCAGACAATTTTTTTTAAATACTTAAAGATATAATTGATTTCACGAACAAACCATAGAAAGCTACTATGTCTCAATATAAATTTATTATCCACCTGAAGCGTGCATTTTCAAACTATAATTAAATGCGCTGACATATTCGTTATAAAAACATTACAATTTTAACTCAAGCTATTATCAACCAACTGCAATATAAACAATTTAACAGAATCTTAAGTGAAAAATTATGAAATTGCACAGCAACATTGTAATATTAAATATCACAATTATGAAATACATATATTCCTTGTTTTGCAACCAAGTGACCATGTATGTAGTTTAACGAAAAGGATAATAAAAATACATTTAGTTAAAAAACCCAATTATTAGAAGGATTTATTATCTACTCGATTAGTACCATAAATAATAATAAATGTTATTGCTTTAAAACATAATTATTTCTTTATACTTTTTAATTGGCACACCTGTCAAATGTAATAATTAATAATCACAGTTATTGCATCAACGATCAGTAGAAGAGGATATATTATAAGAGAACTTGACAAGAAAGCTTAGTAAAAAAAAAGAAAAAAATAAAGACGGGTTACGAGAAATAAATAAAGGAGTATAGGCAAAAGATGAAAGCAAGATCGCGGACTTAAGACATTAATTTGCTCTTATCCGTACGAACAAAATGTCAGAGTGCCAGTTGATAATACGTGGTAGATAAATCAAGTACGTTGAAAAGATGACGGTGATAAATGTAAACACGTCTGCCAGGCGGCTACGCTGGAGATAGTTACCACGATACACGGAGACCCCGCAGGTCATGACTGATGGCGATGTCATGAAATGGCGGTATCATAATAATTCATGAGTACCACAGTACCCGGTTTAATCGTTGATTAATGAAACAACGGCATCTTTGTGATTCGTTTTTATTTTTATTATTTATTTATTTTGCCTTATAGCTTATAGATGTATCTCGTTTTACTTTTATTAAGATGATAATATATATATATATATATATTGTACTTACGTTTCATCTTTATGTCTTACTAAATAGCCTTCACTAAAAGGAAAATCTGGTTTTCTGAACTAGGAAAATCTAGTTAAATAGCATCACCACTATTTAATTGAAGTTCTTATACCTAAAATTATTTATTATATTGAATCACAATAGATAGTTACTTAAATTATTTTTAGTTAAATATGGGCTTAAGGACGTTTCGAGAAAAAACTGTTTTCTTAAAATTTTTTTGAAATTTTGAGTACTTATACTCATAAGTGTCCTCTATACGCAGGAATTTTTTTAAATAGTCCTTGCGGCACTAAATTTTGAAATATTAGCAATCAAAATTTGTATATTTTACATACAAACCCTATGCTGACCGACATTCAAGCAAACGTTTTATTAAATATCAATCGTACTTTTCTTAGGATTGTTTTAGAAAACTGAGCATCATTAATTGAAGATATAAAAAGTATTTTTCATCAAAAATAACATAAACGAGCGGTATGAATTTTTTTATAAAAAATGTTTGAAGTTAGTGACTTTCGATATTTTACGTGAGTGGAAGTAAGTGAGCGATAGTCTGTAAAGAGAGGCAGCACTAATGCGTGAGAAAGAAACCAATAGCTATAACCTATTGGTGTCTTTTTCTTGTCTATGAACGTCCTTAAAAGTCATCTTGATTTACATTAGCTCAGAAAACAGAAAAAATACTTCCGACAGCCCGGACCGGGAATCGAACTCGGATCTTTCTGTTACGCACTAAGGGCTCTTCTAGTTAAGCTATCTGAAACATCGTGCGTAACAACTTTTCAGTCACCTAATAATTTTTTGTTTAACCCGATAACAGAAAAATATTTATTAAAATATAATCGATATAACTATTTATCAATAGTTACTTAAGTTAATGCATAGTTCGAGTAACTGCAAAAAAAAAGTTTAGAAAATTATATTTTTATACTTGTGATGTTATAATTCAGCTAACTATGTACTTTTCTTTGAGTGTACATTTAATTCCATCTTCCTGACACGATTTATTCACTAAGAGAAAAATATAGTTCTCTAAACTAGGAAAATCTACTTAAATAGCATCACCACTATTTAAGGTAGTACTACCGTTACGACAAGAGTCAAATCCCAAAACCTTACACTGATAAAAATTGACTTGACTCAAGAGCCAAACTCTTGAACCAAGAATATCATTTTGAAGAAAATGATTTTCTTGGGTTAAGAGAATAAATTCTTGAGCTAAGAAATTATTCTTGGTTTAAGAAAATTTTCTTGAGTCAAAAACTTATTCTCTTGACTCAAGAAAATCATTTTCTTCAAAATGGAATTCTTGGTTCAAGAGTTTGGCTCTTGAGTCAAGTCAATTTTTTTATCAGTGTACCTTATTTGATTAACGTAGTAGATTTCCCTATACTAAATCGCGTTGGAGAAAGAGAGACAGAGATAAATTTTGAATGTTTTTTATTAACAAATATTCTCATAATCTCGAAAACCATACTGATTGTTATTGAATATGTTCTAGATGTTATTTTATCTCGTTGTCTTAATTTTTATAAGAATTTGAACGTCCAGTTTTGTGAAGTAAAATAAAGTCTGTGATTTTCCATAAGGATCAATGGTAAAGGCAAAAATATGTAAATATTAATATCTTTTTTTCAGTTCTCGGTAGGCCTCCAAAAATTTAAGTGGTTAATTAAAATATTATTATGTACCTATATGCCAAGTTTTATCAAATTCTGAACGTCAATTCTAAAACCGGTAGAACTACCTTAATTGAAGTTCTTATATCTAAAATTATTTATTATATTGAACCCTGATAATTACTTAAACCATTTTTAGTTAAATAAGGGCTTAAAAGTCATCTGGATTAACTTTAGCTCAGAAAACAGAAAAAATAATTCGGACGGCCCGGACCGGGAGTCGAACCTGGATTTTTTGGTTACGCATTAAGGGCTCTTCCAGTTAAGCTATTTGAGACATCATCCGTAACAACCTTTTAATCAACTACTAATTTTTTGATTAACACGATAGAAAAATATTTACTAAAATAGAGTCGATATAACTATTTATGAATAGTAACTTAAATTAATGCATAGTTCAAGTAACTACAAAAAAAAAAAGTCCAAAAAACCATATTTTTATACTTGTGACGTTATAATTCAGCTAACTATTCATTTTTCTCTTAGTGTAAACATAAATGTAACAAATGACAAATCTAATTGACATACATTAAAACATAACGGATTTTAGTCATCAGCAGCTTGTTATTTTATTTATACTTTTATTAATCGGTCCTAATATATCAAGTGCCCTGATAGTTGTTTTTATTATACATAGTATATGTATATGTATGGTTGTAAGTTGCAACGTCGAATCTAAGAGAAAGTACATATAAAATGAACGGTTTTATCCATGTATTTATACGCAATTATATATAAATAGTACATGGCTGTATAAAACGCAGAAAGCACATCAGCGCAACTGCGTGCCTACCGGTAATCACGCCGAAGAATAAAGTTATTCAAGAACATAAATAACCAGAGTGCCTGAAATAAGGCATTAATTTATGTTATTTATCGCCCATTACGTGGTAGAGAAACATTCGTGCTGGGTTAATAATTTATCATTCTCGGCACGCATCTACATCCTAAACTGTCGTTTTTCCCCAGCTCTGTATATATATTTACTAATTTTTAGTATATTATTGTTCTTTTCACGGTTGTAATTAGTATATAGAGCGCGTTTTAAATTTATCCATATAATTTATATACTATATACGTATATATAAATACATTCTATGAGTACATAACAATTATTTCTAGGTGACAACTTTACAAGCAGTGATATTTTTAAATAACTTTTTATAATTTATTTAACCACTCAAACACAATGCGAACTTTAACGTTTATTAATTATCACTATAATAAATATTTATATTTTTTTTTAATCAGATGAAACAATAACTAATATTAATGAGGAAAATTAAAGTCACTAAGCACTGCACGGAAAAATAAAATATAAAATATAGATTTAAAAAATTTTCACACAGTATCTCTTAAGGTTGCATGGACAGTACTCCGTAAGTCATAATAAAATCTAAATTTTTTTTTTATTAAAATTAAAAATTTGAATACGAAAATTCATTACTATAATTTAACCGTTACCTTACATTATTATTAATTAAAATAATTAAATAATTTCATTAACAAAAATTATAAATAGTCAACGTTTGACTCAAGTATTTTTTCACAAAACTCAGACCTGGCAACACCGCGCATAACAGCTGTTTATATTTATCTAGCTGTGTAGTGTTGAGTTGAAAAACAACCCATAAATATACACAGGAATTATTAAAATTCAAAATTCGCGCGTTCTGTTCTGTGCAATGTTGCCAAAACTGCGCTGAGTCACGTGGCTTATTTATTTTTAAATATGTCGGCCTGAAATTTTCGTGAATTTCTCATCTTTTGCATTAAAATATCTTTAAAAGCTTTCGTCAGAAAATTTTCATTTTATTTTTAACGTGTTCTACGAAAGTTGATTGACTGAAATACAAGTTTTTTGTTTTTTAATCTTCCTATGAGGTAGTCAAATAAATCGATATATGTGCAATCCGCCAATAGTCTCTCTATAGGCTAGATGTTAAATTTCAATTTTTTAATAATTTATTAAAGGATAACCTTTCGTCAGATCTAATCCAAAAAATTAATTTAGACGTATAAGATAGCAATTCATAACATATCAAAAAATTAGCTTTTGATATTCACAAGTGCATTAGTGTCCGAACAACCTTAAATAAATTTGCAGGAATCAAGATAGGTTTTTATGTTTTAATCTGTATAGTTAAGAGAATAAGGAAAATTTTGTCTCTGGCGGATTTATATGATAAAATGAGTTTTTTAAATTAAATTTAGTATCACTGAAAATGTCAAGACCTGAATTAGTGCCTTTTCAATGTTTCATATGCTTTTCTAGAATAGTTTATTTATTATGATAAATTTTCAAAGTAGTTGTAAATAGATTGAAATTTCGCGATAAACAAAATTTGTTTATTTATTTATTTTGTTTTGTACATGTCAATGTGGTTATTTGTCAAATTAATTTATATAATTAAGAGACTAAGAAAAATTTTTTAACGGGTATATCTTTATCGTAAATTGGGTTTGATATTTTTTCAGCGATACACGGTGAGAAATTTCCATTATTTTTTATTCTGCATGGATTTTAGATATTACAATGGTGCATATTACTAGTGAACCTTATTGACTCAGAATAAAATTTTACTATGGCCCATAGTAATTTCCGAAACAAATGAAATCAGACATAGTAAATGGTAGAAATTGAAATGTACCATAGTAAAATGAAATATGCAATAATTTAAATTTCCGAATGTACTATAGCAAAAAAAATAAGAAAACGTTTGTAAAAATAAAAATTTTAGAGTAAAAATATTTTTAGCAATCAAAAAATATCAAACCAAACAAGATTTTTTTGTTTGCAATAATTTTTAAAAATATTTTTTAAAATATAGTTTTTTATTTTTTTTTTTCATTTTTAACAATGAACGTAGGATTTATTTTGGCAGTTAATTTTATTATGAATAAGTATAAACACAATATATAACTTTTAAATTATTTTTTATTATTATTAGAAGTGTCGGTTGCAGGTTAACCATCAAATGTTTGTTTTCATTTTAATTTTTCACGGTAAATTATTAAATATTTTATTATTTATGAATCTTACAAATTTTCATTAACTATTCATGTGTTGATGGATTTATAAACTAATATTTATTTAAAACTTAATGTTTATTGCAATTTTCATAACACCGTTAACCACTACTGATAGCGTCTGTAGACTTATGTTGACAAAACAAAGCAGCACGAAAAAATGAAAGAGCGCGCGTCGCGACTGACGCGCATACGTTTACTATGGGACATTTGAAAATTTCATAGTCACAATTTTAAATTTAAACCGAGTACACGTGACTAAATGTGAAACTTTTTTATAAATTTTTATTGTCGACTGAGCAACAGAAATTTTACTATGGAACTATAATGAAAAGTTTTAAGCACACTAACAGTTTTTGTTCTGTCAGTTTACGAAAATTTTTTATATATGTTTATGTAACAGTTGCATGGTCAAATTTACTATGGTCCCTAGTAAATATTGATTGGTACAATATGATATTCTTAAATTTTTATGGTAATATTTTGAATTGAGTCATTAAGGTTCAGTCATATTATGTATGCATAGTAAATTTCTACAGAAATTTCTCACCGTGTAGTCATTTATGATTTAAATAATTGAGAGAGTAAGGAAAATTTTGCGACGGGCATATTATTATTCTTAAAGGAATTTTTATAGTTTAATTTGGTATCATCAGAAAGATTTTGATAAGAATTAGTGCCTTTTGATTTTGTATATTTTTTAGTAGTCAATTTTTTATGTCAAGTTTTTGGAGGAGTTTTTAATAGCTTGTTGGTTCTATAAATTTATTCCGTCACATTTGTCCATTAAATTATTTTTAATTGATCCTGTGATAGCACTATTATTTTTAAAATTTATTTAAAAAGTACCCAAACTACTAGTGTGACTATAAATATTAAAATATTAGTAAGCCTTATTTTTTTTATTTAACATACTGCAAATTGCTAATATTATTTAATTAAAGTATAAAAAATGTTATAATTTCAATTATCAGTTTAAAAGGTCGGATGTTTTTTATTAGAGAAAAAAATTAACTACCTCGTTAAAGAATTTTTCTATGAGGCAGGCCATAAATAAAATGGCTTAAGAAGCGATAACGAAGAATAAAAAAATTTATTGTTGACAACTGGTCGGTTAGCCGATGCTAATTGCACATTGTGAAGTCATTTTACAAGCGTTACCACAAAAGGCAAGTAATAGATGTGGTAAAAGCAACAAGAAAAAACATATTAGAAAGAAACGGAATTTATAAACTCACGTTAGAGGAAAAGATGGAGAAACGTTTAAAATCTGTAGAGAAAGAAAATATAGTCTGTTAGCAAGGTCGTGGTCCACGAACTGAGAAATTTATCGTCCGGAAGGACGGGAGAAAAATAACGGCGATATTTATGTATCCGAATGTCTTTTCTTCTTCATCACTGGCTTTTGCCTGGTGCAAAGAAGTAAAAGGCAAAAGTACCCAATTCATAGCATATTGGGACCCAAGGATATAGTTTATGCTTGTATAAGGGCTGTTGAGCATAGAATTACTGAGCTACTAGGCCTGTTGGCATTTATACTTGACTGGTGCACAGAAGAGAATATATTTTATCTATCTATAGATACCAGTTCTAACTTTCGACTCTCTGTGGGTAAACCAATATTTCAAGCTGAAGCGGAACCAAGATTGAGGCTAGGAAGCAAAGGAGGCTGCTGACCGCTGTAAAGATAAATTTGTTCCGCAATTGAGCCGGGCAGTACGCAATAAATCTTTCTCTATTAACCTTACATGCATGTATGTGCCTATATCATCTGTTTTTTTTTTCTCGTTTCTTTTATGTCAAAGATTCACTTTTATATTAAAAGAAAATAACGTTGAAAAATGCTTTTTTTTTTTTATAGATACAAACAGCGCATTTGATATATTTCTATCCGAAAAATTGTGGGTAAATTTAACTGTAAAAATAAACGATAGAAAAATAGACAATTTTTATCTTTTATGTGGATCTTTTGTTGGTTTAATTTGAGCTAGGTAACATAATTACTTGCAATTTAATGCATTTTATGGCAATTGGTAATTTTTTAAGGATGAAAAATTTTATGTAGTCAAGAATTAATCGGTTGAAAAATTATTATAGGAAACTACTATTGTTAACTTTTTTGAGTAAATCGATAAAATATCGTATTTTTAATTTTTAATGCATTTTAATTTTTTTAATGTAAGAAAGAAAATTTAAAATACGTAACTTCATAAGTTGACAAAACTGAATGCCTCTTAAAATAGTAGTCCTGGTGCAATATTATCAAAAAATTAGAGATTATATGCGCCGCAAAAGTATATGAGCTTATATCTAAGTAATCCATAATTTTTACGCAAGAATGTACCCGTAGAGACGTAACCCATACAATTGTTTCTGTCCGACTCTGTAGATATATACTTTTTCATAAATTGTTGAACTTTAATCCGTTATTTATAAATAATTAGACAGTCAAAATTTTTTTTTAATTTTTTTTTAAATTCACAACAAACACATTAAAAGACTGTCAGTTTTTTGAAAGTTTCTGACAGTTAGTTTTTTTTATAACTAAGAAACTGGTACAGAATTGCAGAGCGTATGCAATCAATGTTAAATATTCAATTTTTAATTGGATTCATTTCGGGTTATAGGTGGTCAATCGACTTCAAATTTTAAGGGTAATTGTATCATCATGTCCTTAATAAGTATACAAAAATTTAGAATTTTCTGACGCTATGCCTCAATCACGACAACTACCTTAAATCTTTAATATTATCATTAGGTGACAAGATACAATGTAATTGTTCAATTATTAATATTTTTAAAGATATAAGCTCATTCTGATGTTACCCTCATCGAGACCTTTCATTTGAGTACTCACATGAATTTTTTATATATTTTATATATATATGATATTTCTGATATTTGTGAAATATATAAAATATATAAAAAATTCATGTGGGTATTCAAATGAAAGGTCTCGATAAAGGTAACATTGGGATGAGCTTATATCTTTAAAAATATCATTAGGTGACGAGATACAGTGTAATTTCTTAATTATAGATATTTTTAAAAATATAAAGAGAATTCATCTCGGATTATAGGTAGTCAATCGACTTCAAATTTTTAGAGTAATTGTATCATCATGTCCTTAATAAGTATACAAAAATTTAGAATTTTCTGACGCTATGCCTCAACCATGACAACTACCTTAAATCTTTAATATTATCATTAGGTGACAAGATACAATGTAATTGTTCAATTATTAATATTTTTAAAGATATAAGCTCATTCTGATGTTACCCTCATCGAGACCTTTCATTTGAGTACTCACATGAATTTTTTATATATTTTATATATATATGATATTTCTGATATTTGTGAAATATATAAAATATATAAAAAATTCATGTGGGTATTCAAATGAAAGGTCTCGATAAAGGTAACATTGGGATGAGCTTATATCTTTAAAAATATCATTAGGTGACGAGATACAGTGTAATTTCTTAATTATAGATATTTTTAAAAATATAAAGAGAATTCATCTCGGATTATAGGTAGTCAATCGACTTCAAATTTTTAGAGTAATTGTATCATCATGTCCTTAATAAGTATACAAAAATTTAGAATTTTCTGACGCTATGCCTCAACCATGACAACTACCTTAAATCTTTAATATTATCATTAGGTGACAAGATACAATGTAATTGTTCAATTATTAATATTTTTAAAAATATAAGCTCATCCTGATGTTACCCTCACCAAGACCTTTCATTTGAGTACTCACATGAATTTTTTATACATTTTATATTTATGATATTTGTGAAATATATAAAAAATTCATGTGGGTATTTAAATAAAAGGTCTCGATAAGGGTAACATTGGGATGAGCTTATATCTTTAAAAATATCATCAGGTGACGAGATACAGTGTAATTTTTTAATTATAGACATTTTTAAAGATATAAAGAGAATTAATCTCAGGTTATAGGTAGTCAATCGACTTCAAATTTTAAGGGTAGTTTTATTATAATGTCCTTAATAAGTATACAAAAATTTAGAATTTTCTGACGGTATGTCTTAACCACGACAACTACCTTAAATATGTTTTCCTAAAAACTTAATAGAAATCGTCGGTTTTTTTTTTTGCACTCCCTAATGAATATGCTTGTCATAAATAAAAATATTTATCTACCATATTTTCTAAAACTTTAAAAATTATAAATGTATTAAAAACACAATAGATTAATAAATAATAAAACTTCTGACGATTATAAATTATAATACCTTTCCCATTATCTAAAGATCATAGATTTATGATGTGACAAAAGTATAAAGACCTAGGTGTTAAGGCTGTCAAGTTATTATTAGCATTGAATGCATACAAAACAGCAGTTTCTTAAAAGTCTAAACTCTAAACACATTGCAGTGCTATGTATATACTATAGAAATACAAGCTTATATGATACACTGTATACCTGACATGTTTGAGACCTGAACCTCTAGTCATTCCGGCGAGGTATAGCTTGTAGGCTTACCACCTCACTTAAGGTTGTTGAAACGTGGAACAAGGGGACACAAGACACTGCGAATAATGTATATTGTACATTGGGTACACATATATTGTACAGGTATAGAATAAAAGAGACCTGTGCTCCAGCTGTGTATTTATTAGCCTCAAGAAACCCTCAATCTTATGCCATTGTCATACAACTGACAGCTTGTCTAAACACTTAAAATTTAAACTTTCTATTTCAATACCGGCATCTATTGTATCATGCTCGGTTTTTTATCACAATAGGATGAAAAACCGCGTCATAATAAATTAGCTTTCTCACTGACAGTTGGGCGACAAGGCACTCCAATAATCTAAGAATACATTAATATTTCAATACATTGATGACCTACATTCGATACGCTTCAATTAGTTTCAATAATTCTTCATGGAATTTATACATTCAATTCAAATACAAATATGTATATATTATCTTTAAATAAAATAATATATATTACCTTTTTGTGACTATTTTTCGTTTAATAAACATTATTATTTATGTTATTGTTTACATTGTATAAAATAAAAAAAGTTCCCAAATATAAGAAATTAAAATGACTAACTATAAAAATGCATATTATGTAGCTTTAAAAGTTTATAATCAATTACCAAATAATAAAAAAACATTGATGTATTCTAATTGGATAATAACTAATAGCTATAACTAGCAACCTTGCAGTCACTGTGACTGCCGTGACTTGTGAACTATAAATAAATAAATAAATGAAATTTTGGTTTATTAAATAATGACTTTTGTTAAATTGCACCGTACTTTCTTAACTATTGACGTTTTTAAAGATATAAGCTCATCCCGATGTTACACTCATCAAGAGCTTTTATTTGAGTACCCACATGCATTTTTGATATATTTTTCATATATACATATATATAATATATAAAAATATATGAAAAATTGATGTGGGTACTCAAAGAAAAGGTCTCGATGAGTGTAATATCGGGGTGTGCTTATATCTTTAAAAATGTCAATAGTTCACAAGATACAAGGTCATTTCTTAATTATTGACATTTATGAAGATATAAGCTCATCTTGATGTTATGCTCATCGAGACCTTTCATTTGAGTACCCACATGCATTTCTCATATATATTTTGTATATCTGATATTTGATATATTTGTGATGTACTCAGAAAAAAAGGTTCACGTGAGCCAAGAATAGTATATTACACACCTAGGGAAGTAAAGTAAGAAATGTCTCCAGATCACATGTAATTGTTGGCCGAGGCGAAGCCGAGGTCAACAAACATGTGATCTGAGGCTTTCTTATTTACTTCCCGAGGAGTGTATACTATTTTTGTTCGACGAAGGCGGAAAGCGGCAACTTAGTTTAGCGCAGCGGGACGAAAGTTGCCACTTTCCGCCCGGAGGGCAAGAATAGTATATTACACTACAAGGGCAGAAAGTTGAGATTCCGAGGCGAAGCCGAGGGCATCATGGCGCGCAGTTCAGGGCTCTCAGATTTCTGCCCTCGTAGTGTATACTAGTTTTCTTGTCATCCGGTCAAAAGTACGCAAAAAATTGCGTTGAGAAAAAATTGATGCCTACCCCCGACATTTGCGGCACGAGCGAAGCGAGTTATTTCATAATTATGTATCTAGAGATAAAGTGTTTCCGAATGCAGCCAAAATACTTATCATAATAAATTGACTATCGGTGAGAATGATATGAAACCTTGAAAAGGCACAAATTCAATCCAAGACCTTTGCAATGACACTAAATTTCACTAAAAAAATTTTCAATTTTCTTAGTGGGAAGTTAAAAAACTGATTTTATTATATGACTATCCTGGAGACAAAATTTTTCTTATTCTCTTAATAATATAGATTTATAATTAAGGATAAGCTAAATTTATAATTCATTCTGTTTTTGGCAACTAAATTTACGATACACTGTATTATTAATATATAAGTCTAATTCAAATAATTTTATGTATAACTATTATTGAAATGTACTGGTTCTAAGCACAGGTGAAATTGCACCTCTTTAGAATTTTCTTTCAACAGAAATAAATGAATAAAAAAAAAAAAAAAAAAAAAAAATGTCAGAAAACATGTTTTGATGATATTCTTCATGATAAATTAATGACTATTTATAATAGGTAAAGTTGTATCGGTTTTTTCAGGTAACGAGCTGTCTTATATGAAAGGGTAATTGCATCCATCTACTGTAGGGGCGGAAGGTAATTAGTAGCGTCAAGAGAACAGTTATGCCGAGCAATAGATACGGGAACAATGGACGGCCGGGACTGTCATGACAGGAATATGGGACGTGAGTCTGGATGAGTAAAATGGAAGAGTAGAAATGAGCAAGCAGGCAGGTTACCAACAAGAGAGAAAGATAAAGAGAGAAAGTAAGTGAGTGAGTATGATGAATGAACGCACGGCTGTCGAGCGGCCATTGCTGTGCCGATGATGGATGGTCACCATTCCTGTCTCTAATTATTTCATACTTTGCAATCGGAACGATAATCCATCCACGTTGATGATGGCTACGACCTGTCACTGATAAATCATCAAGCCGCGTCACGATCACGACAGTCGTTACGTGCTAAACTTTCAATGCCACTCCTCTTTCTCTTTCTTCTTTGTGTGCCATCATCTTTTTAGATCATTAACTGTACAATGTAACATATTCTTTGTCATACGTTTTTTTTTCATTCAACTGTCTGCTCTCTCAATTCTATGGACATATGCTCATCGTTTATCATTCCAAATACTTCCGATTTTAATATACGTACAACACTTGTTTTAGTACTCTCGATGTTTGTTAAATTAATTTTTTTTTCTACTAATTATCCTCTCAGTGATCATTTTCTGCTTTAAAATTACATTTCCGACCCAAAACTCCATTTTTCAACGTCATTTAATTTTACCTAAGCAAGGGCGTTTCTTCCGCAGAAATAACCTATAATTTCAGTTTTTTTCATGATTGACTACAGTATGACAGTAGTTACCTTAAGGTTTCTCTGCAGTTGTTAAATCCAACAGGTTTTCCTTCAATAAGTCTTTACAGAAAAATTTTTTTGGACAAACAAAATGCTGGAACGATAACAGCCCATTTGATTTTGTCATATCATTACGAAGTTTTGGTAAACCCTATATATAGGGGTGTGCGAATATTCGAGTTTACGAATAATTCGCCTCGAATTCGAATCGAATTATTCGATTCGAATTTCGAATCGAATATTCGAATAATTCGAATCGTTCGAATAATTCGAATCGTTCGAATAATTCCGAATAGTTCGAATAATTCGAATCGTTCGAATAATTTGAATCGTTCGAATAGCTCAAATAATTCAAACAGTCGTTTTCTGTTAATAAACTGATTAATTTTTGTGTAAACTTAATTTATTTTATTTTATTTGACTAAATAAAGTCTTCATAATTATTCGATAGTAAAGTCTGCTTATTATTTGTAATAAATATCTCTTGGTGTATTCGGACTCCCCGCCTCGGGGCACCTCGCTATTTTGACATTTTTCCGGAAAAATTCGATTTCTTTAATAAATGAGATCTACAGGCACGATAGATCAGACATTGAAAAAGTGTAAATATAGACTATGGAAATTCTATAGCTTTATCTCTAGCTAAGATTATTTAAATTAATTTATTTTTCTCTTAACTGAAATAAATTACGTCTATAGCTATATTACATTATAGTAATATTTACATAGCCCACATGAATTTTTATGAATTTTATATATTCCACAAATATGGGAAATATCATATAGGTTTATAAAATATATGAAAAAAATCGTGTGCGTACTCAAATGAAAGGTCTCGATGAGCGTAACATCAGGATGAGCTTATGTCTTAAAAAATGTCAAGAATTGAAGAATGACTTTGTATTTTGTCTACTGATGATATGTTTAACGAACGATACAAGCTCATCCTCGAGTTACACTTATCGAGATCTATCATTTAAATACCCACACGAATTTTTTATATATTTTATATATTTCACAAATATGATACACAGTAAAAAATTTTGCGTCATTGCGTCAAAAAATTATGTGTTAAAAATTTTGTGTTAAATATTTAACACTTTTATGTGTAAATTTAACATTAATTGTGTTAAATTAACACAGAAAAATGTTAAATTAACACAAAAAAGTGTAAAATATTTAACATAAAAATTTTTAACACAAAATTTTTTGACGCAATGACGCAAAATTTTTTACTGTGTAAATATCATATCTATAAAATCTTTTATTAAAAAGCTTATGCGACGTATTCATTGTTGTCGCTTTTCATTGCTACCTTTACACTCTTTCAATGTCTGAACCATCGTGTCGTAGATCTTATTTAAAATAAAATCGAATTTTCCCGGAGAAATGTCAAAATGACGAGGTGCCCCGAAACAGGGGGTCCGAATTCACCAAGAAATATTTATTACAAATATAATAAGCAGCCTTTACTATCAAATAATTATGAATACTCCTTTAGTCAAATAAAATCAAACGAATTAATTTTTACATAAAAATTAGTTGGTTTATCGACAGAAAACGACTGTTTCAATTATTTAAAATATTTGAAATATTCTAATTATTCGAACTATTCGAATTATTTGAACTATTCGAATTATTCGAACTATTCGAATTATTCGAATTATTCGAATCATTCAAACTATTCGAATTATTCGAACTATTCGAATTATTCAAACTATTCGAATATTCGATTCGAATTTCGAATCGAATAGTACTATTCGATTCGATTCGATTCGAACACTATTCGCACACCCCTACCTATATATTTTCTAACTGTCCAAAATTACATTATTAAAAAAAAAAATTTGGAAAACGGTTGACCCTAAAGGCCATCCCTGCAACTTCCCGCTAATTCCGTTAATACCTGGCTGCTTTTTTTTAGCTCTTCGAGCTCAAAAATACAATCTGTGTGTTGTTTTGAGCTCTCCGAGCTCAAAAAGATACCATTTCTATGCTTTTGGGCTCTTTGACCTCAAAAGTCTGATAGAAGTTTCATAGAACACTATTTTTTGAATTTTCAAACCGCAATAACTTTTGAATGAATGAACCGATTTTTACGCGGTTGGCGGCATTCTACGCAGTTTTTCAATCCTCATAAAGAATTTCTAAGTTTCAATTGGTCAAACTAGAAATTTCGGAGTAACTCCGAAAAAAAACTTTTTTCGGTTTTCTTTCGTTTACGATATCTCTCGAACGAATCAACCGATTTTGACCGGATTGGCGGCGATCGACGTGGTTTTTCACGGTTGAGAGCTGATTAGTTTTTGGAATCGATCGGTAGAGCCGTTTAAAAGTTATTCCGAAAAAACCACTTCTGAAAAAATTTTTTTTCCTACCTTTTTCGAGATTTCTCCAATTTTCTTAAAATCTATCGGTCCGAATCAGTTCAAATCAACAGGAAATCTAAGTTTGGTGAAGCTCTTTCGAATGGCATCAACCGCGATGAAATCGGTTCAACCATTCAAAAGTTATAAGAGGTTTACATACTTACACACTCTCTCTCTCTCTCTCTCTCTCTCTCTCACACACACACACACACACACACACACACACACACACACACACACACACACACACACACACACACACACACACACACACACACACACACACACACACACACACACACACACAGACATAGTGACCAAAACGTTGAGATCTGATGAAAACTCGATTTTTGAAAAACGGGGTGAAACCAGTAACTTCCCGATTTTTGAAAATTTTCAATTTTCTTATTGGGAAGTTAAAAAAGTGAATGATTTTGTACTTAATTAATCCTACATCTTGATCTCTTTAAATTGTTATTAATAAAGAATAATTAAATAAAAAATTATTCTAAATTTTACAACACACTTTAATAACTTTACAGTCATGTTAATATATGTAGCGTATAAAAATTTAATTACTGTAAATTAAATATTCATGCAATTTCTAGGTACATGTATAAACAAAGAAATTCAATTTTATTAATGTATTACAAACTACGATATATTTTTTCGTAACCAAAGTTTCACTTAGTATGAGATCGTTTAACACGAAAATAAAATAATTTAACTCACTATATCACATGTGAATGTAATCTATTTAATTATAATTTCAACAAATGTATTGTAAATACATAGATTTATTAAAAATCACATAAAATAATAAACAATTTCTAATAATTTATTTCAATACATATTTTTGCACGCCTCACAAGCGAAGCGGATGAGGTAGTGCTCTACTCTCGCCTTACAAAAATCAAGTGATTTTTTTAACTAAAATTGTCTCTATTTATTTTCTATTGTACTTGTAGAATAATATTTACACATAAATGTCATGGAAAAACACTAGTTTCAACACTTATGACATTTTTAAAAGACATTTTGCTCTTTAAATAAATAAAAAAATGTTTAAAAAAATTATTCGTGGACGTCCGTGTGTCTGATGTATGGATGGAAACTGGCGTGAACACGATAACTGCCAAAAAACTTAACTGATCAAGTCCATTTTTTTTTATACGCTTCAGTATTATCCAAAACTAAGTCCTTCAGAAGATCACGGTCTAATTCAATGTAGTTTAATTATAATTAGCAATAAACTAAAATCCACTTATCGTTTGTATATCTATATCTATATAAATAAGGTTCGTTGACAGCACATGCGCAGTACCTTTCTTTTCTGGGTGGACAATGGCGCGAAAGATATAAAAGTATTTTATTTTAATCAATTTTACTATGGAAAATGAGATTATGAGGCGTGCACTTTTGGATTTTCCAAACTTTATTTTTTTATTTTGATAAATCTAAACAAATACAATTGTACGTTATATTTATCAACTTTTACGATCGTTCTATGTAAAAAAAATCGAAAAAAGTTAAAAAATAAAGAAAATCAATCTTTATTGCATGTTCATGGGTTTTTTTTTCATAATAAAAACTCCAAATATAAGAAAATTAAAAACAAAATTTAATTCATAGTAATTTACTTTTTTTTAAAAATATTTTTTTGAACATTAAATATTCACTTCCAAATTTTTCATAAAATAAAAATAAAAGCCAATATTTATATTAAAAATTTTTGTATGAAATTCAAATTTATCGAACGTTCTTAAATTAAGTGTTGTGACACTATTACCCGTATTAAATTAGAGGATCTCAATTTTAAAAATAACTATTCGAAAGCGTAGTCGATATTTATTTAACCATAAATTTTTTTGACTAAGCTTACAACAGATTTTCTATTTTAGTAAGATGATTTGAATTTTCTAGTAAATTAGTAACACAAGATCGTATCAGTAAATAATTGTTATTGTTTAGCTATTGATTTAAATCTTAATAGTACGCCCGTAACCATAAAACCATTGTCTAGTCTGTTAACTAGTTAGAAGGAACATTTATTCTCACTTCCTGCGGCGAATGGTCAGCATCGTCATCATCTCAACCCAGCAGGTCTCAACCAAATAATCTTACAACTACTATTACTATACTACCACTCCTCGACAGGTCAGTAATTTAAATGATGAGGCTAAAGCATACCGCCGTACAAACAATCGATGCCGACGTGTCTAATTGAACTGGGTACCGCGATCTCCCGGCCATTTACCATCAATTCTCTCGTTTCATCTTTCGTCGTCGGCATTTAATAAACAGACTTGGTTCTATTGAGGCAATTTTAGTAACTTTGGATCCATCAAAAGACACCACCGTGTTATTATCCTGTAAAAGGTCTCAACTTTTACGACACGGTTCTATTTATTTTATTATTTTTTAAGGCGCCAACTATAACTGTCTGGGTTTCTTATTACCCAGCTTTTTTTTAGCCTTGACTCCAGCAAGAAGTTACTGTTTAGTCGAAAATAATAGAGTAGTATTTAATTTTAATGGAGTCAATATAAAATTTGAAAAATCTAAAAGTGCACGCCTCATAACGCTCATTTAATTTCAAGAAAAAAATAAGTCGTATTACTGACTTATTTACATTAAATGGACAATTCAACAAACTGTGCTTTAATTATAGATTCAAATATTTTGCGCTATTTTCATCTACGATGAGAAAAATAGGGCGCAAGCGCATCACTGAACAGATAAGAAAAATAGGGCGGGAAATATATTGTTCATATTAATAATTAATTCTAAAAAGTGGTCAATTAAACATTTTAATTTTTATTTAACTTGGTAATAATTTTTTTTTAATTAATATTTTTTCAAAAATAATAATAATTTCATGAGTTAAAATATTTGAACTAAAATATAAATATTGTAGTACCTATTATATTTAGGTATCTGTTTATTGAGTTCATAATTTTTTAATACATACTTAATCATTTTGTTTATCGAATCTAGTAATTCTATCCATATTTTTAACTTCCCGCTACGAAAATCGAAGATTTTCAAAAATCGGGAAGTTATTGTTTTCACCCCGTTTTGCAAAAATCGAGTTTTCATCAGATCTCGACGTTTGAAGGTCACAGGAAGCTTCCCTGACTATCCCCGCGAGGTTGTCACGGCGTCTGTATGTATGTATGTATGTGTTTTTTTTGGAATAACTTTTAAACGGCTCAATAGTTCAATTCCAAAAACTAATCAGCTCTTAACCTCAAAAAACCACGTCGATCGCCACCGGTCCGGTCAAAATCGGTTGATTCATTCGAGAGATATCGTGAACGAAAGAAAACCGAAAAAAGTGTTTTTTTCGGAATAACTCCAAAATTCCTAGCGCGATCAATTCAAAATTTGAGATTCTTTGTGAGGCTTGGAAAACTGTGTCGAATGCTTCTAACCGCGTAAAAATCGGTTTATTCATTCAAAAGTTATTGTGGTTCAAAAATTAAAAAAATAGTGTCTTATCAAATCTCTATCAGACTTTTGAGCTCGAAGAGCTTTAAAGGATAGGAAAGCAATCTCTTTGAGCTCGGAGAGCTCAAAATAACCCATAAATTGTATTTTTAAGCTCGAAGAGCTCAAAAACGTCATTGGTGCAATTTTAAGCGCCTAACTATGAAATTAGCGGGAAGTTGCAGGGATGGCCTTCAGGGTCAACCGTTTTCCTAATTTTTTAATTTTATATTATAGACCATTTTAATAATTTTCCGGAATTTTATTGAAAACAAAATCTAGTTTCGTACTACAATATTTGTCTTTTAAGGGGTTATATACAGTTAGAATTTTCAAAAAATCGGTTTTTTTTTTATTTTTTTTTCTTAATGTACATATATTTAAGAATACACACAGAAAATTTCATATTGTTCCGGTGAATATTTTCGAAGTTACACGCAAATAAAAAAAAAATTTGTATCCTGCGTAAAGTGCTTTTCAAACTTTATAAAGTTTATAAACGCGTTTTTCTCAAAATGGTGTTTACAAAGTCGGTGACCAACATTACTCGAAAACAGCTAAACCGATTAGTCTCAAATTTTAACACGAGCTTCTTAAATATATATTTTAGTAATTAATCGAAGATTTTTTCTCACCGATAAATATTTTTTTTTTATAAACAATTTAAGGCCGAAATTTTGGTCAAAAATCGATTTTTTTTTTTTTTTTTTTTGAGAAACCGCCATTTGTCAAAAAAATTTATTTTGCTTATTTCTTCGATTAATTACTAGATTTAACATTACTTAAAGGAAATCTGTTCGGTTTTTAAATTTCAGAGGATTCAGTTCAGAGATATAGTAGTCACCGCAAAACGTCTTTTTTGAGAGAAGCTCCCAGAGATCAGCTGTAGCTCCTTTCCAAATAAATATTTTTACTAATACTAAGTCTTAAAATACAGTTAGAAGATACCATAATATGTGTACAAATTTTTAGATCGATAAATTTACAAGTTTTCTTAGAAAAAATTCTGGAAAATTCGCTTTTTTCGGCCTTCTAACTGTATATAACCCCTTAATTCAATGTAATTAATATTATTTTTGAATAAATATTAATTAAATAGATATTATCACTAGGTTAAATAATAAATAATGAACTATTTTATAAGAAACATATATTTTAAATAAATAATTAAAATATTTCATAATTATCGATTGTAAACTAATGATATTTTTCAACTCCAAAATTAGTTGATTCAGAAAAATCTTAAATAATATTGAATTAAATTCATATGATAATTAATGATTTTATATTTATACGGTATAGCAAAATTTTTACTGTAATAAAACCTTTTTGAATGGTTTTAACATTTTTCTTCGATCATTTTTGCATTTTTTTTCTTTAAAATTTTTTTAAGTATATGCCAAAGAAGTATAACTTTTGACGCGTGTACAGAAGTACACACACCATTTTTTTTTTAAATTTAACAGAATAAACGTTCGTTAACCATATAAATTGTGTTAATTCAGATATTTTTCTGTATACATATGTCGAAAGAGCATTGTTAGGGTCATTTATAGAGCCCATTGGATCATTCTGTTTCATCTTTATTTCTTTATAATAATTAAAATATAGCGCTAGTTTAGATTTAAAAATATAAGGGGGCGTCCATTAATTACGTGAGGTGTTCTAGGGGGGGAGTGGATCAAGCTAAATCTTACCAAATCTCACTTAGGGGTGAGGGGGGATCTTAACAAATATCACGTAATTTTTTCTCTAGCAGAAAACAGTGTAAAATTGCGTGAAATAGTATTTCTATAGTAAAATATGGCTAAATTTGACACAATAGTGTTTGTCGTATTCGTTTGAACCCTGCAGAGCAGCAAAGTAGCGCTCGATTGTTTAATTTGATTATTGATCGATAGGTTCACTAATTTTTTAGGTAGATTTATTTAGAAATCTATCGGTGGTAGTAGCCGGTCTCATGTCGTAATTTTAATAAAATTTTGTCATAATATGTTTAATTATCTTCAATTTAAGCTATTGTTCGTCGACTTTTAATACTTTTTTCAATTTATTTCGTAGTTAAGAAAATTCAAAAAAAATCAAGAATAAATTAAATTTTAGCTTTTATCATCAAATGACTTTTATCTGTAAAAAATCTGATTTTTAAGGTAGATGTCTCTAAATATCTATTTGTTATAGTCAATCTCATGTCGTTATTTGCAAAAATATAATAGAAAATAAATTTTAGGACATTACGGCCTTTTAATAACATGTTTTTTTCAATATTCAAACAAGAAATCTACCTATCCATGTCGGGTGTAGCCGAATGGCGCTTTTTTTTTCTCAATAATCCAACACGTTTACAGCCAAAACATAAATTTGGAAGAATCCCGCGTGAGATTAGAGGAGGGGGGAGGGAGTTGGGGAAAATCTTACGAAATCTCATCAAGGGGGGAGGGAGGGTCAACAAATTTTCAAAAATGCCTCACGTAATTTATGGACGCCCCCTAATGTATACTAACTTGTATGAATAATACTTTAACTACAAATATTCTAAATGAAATTATTGTACAAGGTAAAAGCGCTGGGCAATAAGACCGAGAACGAATCCGGGGTCATTAAGATATGCTCGATGTCTTTACTCGATCAATGCTCAAACAGAACTACCCGTCTAAGTACCCTAAGTACTTCTCTCAAAAATATTTCAACAGCCCTCATTGTCTGTCGATATCTCTAACTATATACTTTTTACTCCTATCCTGTGACCTTGGCTACGTTTGGTGACCACTGTCACTCCAGACTCAAGCCCATCGCCATAACCATAAAAAAACATAATCGGCTTAAGTCATAAATAATAACTAAATATTCTATGTTTTTTCAATTCTGCATACAACTACACGGAAAAAACGAGATTTAACTGGTTTCCATGTTGGACGGAACCTAGTTCCATCTATAGTGAAAAAAATTTACAAATGGTTACTACTTCTATGTAGACTGTAGTAGGTACAGTTTCCGTTTATTTCAGTTCAATCCGAGATGGGGCTCAGAGCCATCTGAGATTTATTTGTCTCAGATGGTTGTCAGCACCACGCGCATGCTCGTCAGTCTCATCTTACATAGAAGTGGCGTCCATTTGGAATTTAACTAGAATCTATCTGCAGATAGTACCTATTTTTACATTATCATTTTCAAGGGCATTTTTCAATCAAATATATATGAATAATAAGTATATTATAATGAATAATACACATTATAATTTTATTCCAAATCAAAAAACTAATCCTTAAATTAATAAATTTAAAAAAAAAATTTTAATTTAAAATTAAAAAAAAAAATTAAAAATTAAAAAAAAAAATTTTAAATTTAAAATTAAAAAATAAAAAAAAAATTTTAATTTCAGTGTGGTACTATTTTTTAAAATAAGATGTTGATGAATACCAATCGTCATCTTGTTTTAAAAAATAGTACCACACTGAAATTAAAATTTTTTTTTTTAATTTTTTAATTTTAAATTAAAAATTTTTCTTTTAAATTTATTTTTTTTTTTTAAAACTTATTAAGGCTTAGTTTTTTTATTTGGAATAAAATTATAATCTGTTTTATTCATTATAATATACTTATTATTCATATATATTTGATTGCAAAATGCCCTTGAAAATGATAATGTAAAAATAGGTACTATCGGCAGATAGATTCTAGTTAAATTCCAAATATACGCCACTTCTATGTAAGATGGGACTGACAAGCATGCGCGCGGTACTGACAACCATCTAAGACAAATAAATCTCAGATGGCTCTGAGCCCCATCTCGGATTGAACTGAAATAAACGAAAACTGTACCTACTACAGTCTACATAGAAGTAGTAACCATTTGTAAATTTTTTTCACTATAGATGGAACTAGGTTCCGTCCAACATGGAAACCAGTTAAATCTCGTTTTTTCCGTGTAATAGAAATACAGACTAGAATATTATATTGGGAATTTTCCTATCTCTGGGAAAACTCAGCTCGATACTATATATGTACTCATGTCATCATATAAGTTCAAAAACGATATAAAAGAAGTATTTGAAGTTTCGCGTTATGAGGCGTGCAATAAATGTTAATAGAAATGATGGGGTGTGCAATTAATTGGTAAATTATTATTAATGAGTGTTTTTTCATGCCGTCTAGGTCAAATAACTAGTAGATGTTGTTCAAGTCAAGAGATGGATACTTCCATCTTCCCTTATTGGTTGAGAGATATCCTCTCTGTATATAAGTTCGATGGAAATCCATCAAACTTGAATACTAGTAAAGCTGTAAGCTTGTAGTATCCATTGGAGTACTAAAGATGTTAATTAATTGAAAGAAATGAAAGAAATTATTTTGAATGAGAGTAAAGACAGACTTTCGAAAAAATAAATGGGGTTGGTTGCCAAGCCAGGAATCGAACCTGGATCTCCCTGATAACTTTAGTACTCGAATGGATACTACAAGCTTACAGCTTTACTAGTATTCAAGTTTGATGGATTTCCATCGAACTTATATACAGAGAGGATATCTCTCAACCAATAAGGGAAGATGGAAGTATCCATCTCTTGACTTGAACAACATCTACTAGTTATTTGACCTAGACGGCATGAAAAAACACTCATTATATATATACAATTCGGTCATGAAAACACCTTTAGTAATTATTATTAATGTTTAAATGATAAAATCAAAAGATATATTTCAAGAAATGAATAAGAGATAACATTTGATGTGTTATGCAGATGCATGAAGGAATGACATGGCACTAATACATAAAATATATGGAGCTACGTAAAATCTTCTTCTACCCTCGATTTATCCTGCCGTTACTATGTATACTCATAAATCACTTTACTGTTTTCATTCTACGTATAACACGGGTAGAATGTGAAAGGGAGAAACACAGTTGATTCCCCATAAATTTTATCCAAAATATCCCGTAAGGGTGTGCAATGCTTCCAACATCAAAATTATTAATTACTATGACGAAATAAAATTGAATAATCTCTTAAATCACGAAGATAAATGATTTCTTTTATATACACAAATATATATTGAATAATAAATATTTATTTGAACAAACTTTAATAAGAAACTGTGAGGAATTACAGCGATGACAAAGTTTAATATATCGTAATCTCTATCAATTAATTTTACGTCTGGATATTAATAAATCTTGTTATGAAAAAAATTGTATCTGCTCTACTAGGTAGAGGATAATTTGTTTCTTTGGGAAAAAATTTAGACATTCATGTCCAATCGTGGAATTTTCTGCCGTTGCGACACATTACACATGTCTTTATTAGATTTTTTGAATTGATTAAATAATATAATCTGTATGCTTACCGAAAACTTAATATAGAAACTCAAGTGAAGAGTTCTTTGTCAACGGCCATATCATGCTGAAAAAACCAGTTCTCGTCCGATCACTGAAGTTAAGCAGCATTGAGCGTGGTTAGTACTTGGATGGGTGACCGCTTGGGAACACCACGTGCTGTTGGCATTCTTTTTTGCCTTTTTTAATTGTATATTTTTTCAAACAAACTAATATTACTTAAAAATTATTTTTTTGAATTATCGCTTTAAATTTGAGAGAGTTTATGAAGAATTATGTCTGATAAAATTCTTTTAAGTACACGGAGAGAAATCTATAGGAACCTATCCAAAAATTATAGGAATGATTCCTATAATAAAATGATCATTATAGGTATCAATCCTATGCTCAATTATGGGAACTACACCCATAGTTTATTGGAAAGGTTCCTATACAATAATGGAATAGCTCCAATATATTATGGTTATGGTTCCTATATTATATGTGCGCTATCACTATAATATTATGGGAATGGTTCTTATAATATTATAGGAATGGCGCACATAATAATAGAAAAATGTTTATTTTCATAATAATGAAGTAACCACTTCAAAAATATAAAGTAATTATTATATATTTTTTTGCTAATAAATTTTTTTTTGTAAATGAAAATTAATTATTCCGTAGAGTGAAAAAAATTATTTTTTCATAATTTTTATTCACGTGTGTACTTAATCTTAAATTGTTTATTCCAACTCAGTTATTATTGTGTTAGATAATATTCAAAAATAATGTAGCAATTCTAAACTTTCTCTAATAAAAGGGATATTTTCTCACTATACAATTACAAGAACAAAATGGATATGGAAATTCATTGTTTATTTGTACAATTTCATTTTATTTTTAAAACAAATTATTTATTTACAATTCATACGTTGAAAATGTATTAAATCCATTTTTAGGTACAGTCGAGTCGCGTTATGAGCCCTCCTTGTGTCTCTCTCTTATTAACGCGAGTCTGATTAAAAAACAAAGAAAACAAGCCGGACTCATAACGCGATTCGACTGTAAGTAACTTTTATTGTTTATATGAACAATATTACTTATTTTACATATCTTAAATAATGTTAAATATTACTTGAAAACTATTGATGAAAAAAATATTACTTCAATATTATAGGCATCATCACTATAATATTATGGGAATGGTTCCTATAATATTATAGAAACGATTCTTATATACTATGGGAACCATTCCCATAATATTAACGAAATCATGCCGATATTATAGCAATAATTATAGGTATGGTTCTTATAATTATAGGAACCATTTCCATAATTATAGAAACATTTCCCAAAAATTATGGGTAGAATTCCCATAATCTAAGTAATCGCTCCTAAAATGGTATAGGAAAACATTTCATTAAAATTTGGAATTTGGATTTCCACATTTTTCTCTCCGTGTAGGTGGATGATTTGTTTCTATCTTTGGGAAAAAATTTAGACATTCAAGTCAAATCCTGGAACTTTCTGCTGTTGCGACACATTACACGGGTCCTTATTAGATTTTTTGAATTGATTAAATAATATAATCTGTATGCTTACCGAAAACTTAATATAGAAACTCAAGTGAAGAGTTCTTTGTCAACGGCCATATCATGCTGAAAAAACCAGTTCTCGTCCGATCACTGAAGTTAAGCAGCATTGAGCGTGGTTAGTACTTGGATGGGTGACCGCTTGGGAACACCACGTGCTGTTGGCATTCTTTTTTGCCTTTTTTTATTGTATATTTTTTCAAACAAACTAATAGTATAAAAAAATTATTTTTTTAAATTATCGCATTAAATTTGAGAGAATTTATGAAGAATTATGTCAGATAAAATTTTTTTCAGTAGTTTCAAAATTAGCTATTGATAAATAAATGATCTTGTAAGATGAGATTCAATGTAATTGTATATAACGTACTTGTTATAATAGAATATGTAACTTGATGAGCTCTCAACATAACTAAGCCTTACGCAGTTACACGTCAGATAAGAAGGATCCTGGTAGACTGACGCTTGAGGAGTACAAAGATTTTTTTCGCCTCGTTGTTGAAGATATTATAAAAATTTATGGAAATGTTATTTGAAATAGTTGACACAATATTTCATATAAGAAAAAAAAGAAAAGTAGTGAAGTAAAGTATTTAAAGTCGAAACAGATGCTGGCCCGAGTCCCAGAGTTGTGACGAAACAAGAGGCTGCATTTATGTCCTCAACGGCTGGAGAGTCATAAAAGAAGGTACTCGAAACGGGCATGCATAAGATACAAAAGATGGTTGTTCAGACGGAAACATAATAATTCTATCGAAAATAATTTTGTTTCAAAACTCTCGATATATTTATTTCTCCCGATACCATAATACCAATTCGATTGTTTTCGCATTTCCTACAAGGTTTCCAGGTCAGTTGATTCGTTAATTATTTTTTAAATAGAAAAATTGTTAGTTAGTTTGGAAATTAACTAATTTCTGATTACTTTTTTGTTCATTTTAAGATCTTTCACTGAAAGAAAATTGCATCAGATAAAATCCCTTTTATTGACAGGGTCCCCACTATTGACACCCTTTTTAATTTTATTATTTTATTATTAAAATCTGTTAATAATCACAATTGTTGACATTTCATGACAATTTTACATGTTTTAAAATTAAAAAATAGTAAAATTTAATTCCAAGGTATAAACTATTTACGGCTAAAAAATTTCATTTTTTCAAGTAGGCCAAAACTGCTTATACGTTTGTAATTTCTTAACAATATTGTTAAGAAAGACCTTATTTTCAAATCTAGATTTCTCAATGTTTTTTTTTTATGTAATTGCATTGTTTAAAATTATTTTAGATTATTTATAGTCTAAATAACCATATAATCATTTATTTATACGTTCTTAAGTTAAAATTAATTTTAAAATAGCGGATGTCAATGATGGGGACACAAAATTTAACTAACGACACAGGCCATAATGTAAGGTAACCTTACCCCCCTCAACATACATATCAACGTATTAATGTTTACATACTGTCATGTGATTTTATAAGAATCAAAGTATTTGAGACTAGAAAAAACTGCTAAAAAAAACCTGGTATAAATGTAGAAAAACTAGGCCTTAAACGAATTTTAAAATAAAAAATATTGATAGTTTTGCATTAGTTTGTAGAAATGATTATTGTTAATATAAATTTAACTGTAATAAAAAATCTGTCAATAATAGGGTCAATGGTATGTCAATAATCGGCTCTTTGAATTTTTTGCGCTGTCAATAATACATACATTCGACCTGTTGGTTTTAAGTTGATATAATAATTATTAAATTTATTGCTATTAAAGTTAATTAATTAAATTATATAAGTAAAAACAATTATTAAGGTGTCCTATAAAAAAAAAGTTGACAATTTGATTTGAAACACGATAAAAAAATTCAAATATTCATGATCACTCTTATAGTGTCAATAATAGGGGCCTTTACCTTAGTTGAGTTAAGTAACTAGCTACTAGGGTTCAATATAATAAATAATTTTAGGTACAAAAACTTGAATTAAATAGAAGTGATGCTATTTAACTAGATTTTCCTAGTTCAGAGAACCAGATTTTTCTTTCAGTGCGGTGATTTAGAATCTTACCATCTACCTCGTCTAATCACTCACCCTGATTCACCGATTCACGAGCGAAAATGGTAAATAATGAGCATAATTTTACACTGCCATATCATGTATATATATATATCTATATATAGAAGTGATCCATTAATGTATAATACTGGTTTACAAAAAGCTTTTGCAAGTTCGTCCATTAGCATAAATCCAACTTATAAGTCCAAAGGATACTATGACAATTGAGTGAGTATCTTAACACAGGGGTACTTTGACCATATTTATATATATTTAAGAGAGGCATTTCAGTGTCACCTATCAGACACGACTATCAAGTATAACGACGTCAGGACCAACATCCTGCAGAATGTATTAGTAGTATACGGTGGGCTAAAAGGAGATAAAAGAACGTTCAGAAATTACGGCCTCGTAACTTTCAGTACACGTAAAAAAACGTATATAGCAAGCCAGAGAAACAGAGGGGTAGGACGGACATCAGCTAGAAAACACCAATGTGTGACGCGCATAGTACTCTTTTACTTTCGTTCTTTTACTTCCTATTCCTGCTGTACGGTTTATAGCTCTCGGGCGTCTATTTTCAAGCTATCCCTCACGTAGTTGTTTCTCTACCCATATATGTGAACACACATTCATATATTCGGGTGATTTCGTATGTGAGGAAAGGGGAATCGACACGCCCGCACACAAACACTGCTTTACGAGCGGAGTTTACATGATTTCTGCATTCACCCCAGCAGTTTGAGATGGCATTTTACTATTTTCACTATGTCGTCACTTTGACAACGCTCCCAGACAGTTACTTATACATGGATCAATTCGTATCAATGTGGATGAACATATTATCTCATACACTGACAGAAAAATCTGGTTTTCTGAACTAGGGAAATCAAGTTAAATACTATCACCACTATTTAATTGAAGTTCTTATACCTGATTTTATTTATTAATGTTAAACCTCAATAGACAGTTAATTAAACTATTTTTAGTTAAATATAGGCTTAATAGTCATCTTGATTAACTTTGACTCAGAAAATAGAAAAAATAATTCGTAGAGTAATTAGTAATTAAATTTATTTTTTCTAAAGGTCGATTAGAAACTTTAAAAAATTACTTTTCTTAATAAAAAAAAAAAAAAAATCTGATAAAGTCAGTAATCTATTTTTTTGGAAACTTAATTTTTTTAGCAGGGTGCTAAAAATAATTAATGAAATATTTCGACCAACTTAATAAACTGGCATCTGTACCACGATATTCTATAAAATTGTGGAAAAAAACTCAAGTATATATTCTACTACTTTTTTATATCAGACGTTCCGAGAGAGTAGCTGCCAGAAATAATAACATCACATTTAAAATTCCCAATTTTTCAACTGCTTCTTATGAACACTCATTTTTAATCTCTTCAATACGTCTTTGGCGTGAATTACCACCTGATGTCATCAATGCACTTAGTATTGTCACCTTCAAGACAAAAGCTTATAAATTCTTCCATGACCTTGAGCTCAAGGAGAGCTTAATAATACCTGGTACCAATGAGGAAATTTCAAGTTGTTAAATTTGGTATAACTTGCAGTGCATTAAATCTAACTTAGTCTGGCAGTTATATTATATTTTTAAATTCCTTGTTACTCTTATTTCATTTCACTTTGACTGACTGTAATTAGTTGATTATTTCTTCTAATTTAAATATTGTTAATATGTTTATATAGACCTGTTTATTCTCTTGCATGTACTTTATACTACTTACTTTTGTATTTTTGCCATTTGGCTGATGCCTTGGCATTCAAATCGAATAAATAAATATGGCTCAATAACTTTTTAAACCCTATATATTTTCTAACTGTCCAAAATAACATCATTTAAAAAAAAAGTAAATGATTTTGTAATTAATTAATCTTACATCTTGATCTCTTTAAATTGTTATTAATAAAGAATAATTAAATAAAAAATTATTCTAAATTTTTGTAAAATTCTTTAATAACTTTACAGTCATGTTAATATATGTAGCGTATAAAAATGTAATTACTGTAAATTAAATATTCATGCAATTTCTAGGTACATGTATAAACAAAGAAATTCAATTTTATTAATGTATTACAAACTACGATATATTTTTTCGTAACCAAATTTTCACTTAGTATGAGATCGTTTAACACGAAAATAAAATAATTTAACTCACTATATCACATGTGAATGTAATCTATTTAATTATAATTTCAACAAATGTATTGTAAATACATAGATTTATTAAAAATCACATAAAATAATAAACTATTTCTAATAATTTATTTCAATACATATTTTTGCACGCCTCACAAGCGAAGCGGATGAGGTAGTGCTCTACTCTCGCCTTACAAAAATCAAGTGATTTTTTTAACTAAAATTGTCTCTATTTATTTTCTATTGTACTTGTAGAATAATATTTACACATAAATGTCATGGAAAAACACTAGTTTCAACACTTATGACATTTTTAAAAGACATTTTGCTCTTTAAATAAATAAAAAAATGTTTAAAAAAATTATTCGTGGACGTCCGTGTGTCTGATGTATGGATGGAAACTGGCGTGAACACGATAACTGCCAAAAAACTTAACTGATCAAGTCCATTTTTTTTTATACGCTTCAGTATTATCCAAAACTAAGTCCTTTAGAAGATCACGGTCTAATTCAATGTAGTTTAATTATAATTAGCAATAAACTAAAATCCACTTATCGTTTGTATATCTATATCTATATAAATAAGGTTCGTTTACAACACATGCGCAGTACCTTTCTTTTCTGGTCGGTCAATGGCGCGAAAGATATAAAAGTATTTTATTTTAATCAATTTTACTATGGAAAATGAGATTATGAGGCGTGCACTTTTGAATTTTCTAAACTTTTTAACTCTTATACCCTTTTAAATGTCTGATTTACTAGTTATGTATTTATAAACCATTTTAGTCGCTTACGTTAAATTCAAACGTAATTAAAATATGATATATATGAGTCGTTGATAGTTTCTTTATTTTTATCTATTTCATACCCAAAAGATGTTATAAAGACAATGGGCGTAAAATTTTTAGAAATAACTTATAGCATCTGAGTCAACTCTCTTGCAGCGAGAAAATTTACCATCTTTGCGCCACCCGTTGGAAATTTTTAGTACCAATTTCCAACACGGAGAAAAAAATTTTGCTATAGGAACTCTGTAGTAATTAGTTATTTGTAAAAAGTTCCAGTAGGTTAACGTTTTCTTATGGTAACAATACCGTTTGTCTCCTGCAACTCTACATTGTTAAGCTCTGAGAGCTAAACGTTATTTACCTCTCACAACTCTACAGGATCGTTCTGAGACTATAACAAATTTTTGGCAGTCTGCTTAGTAATTTTTTTTACGATTTAGCATTGATAATTTAATAAATAAATGCGACAGAACGAATTTATATTGCCAACAATAATTATACATGACAAATAAGAATAGTATTATAATAGAAATAAAATAATAATAGAACTTATATTACAAATAAAAATTATTTGTAAAATAAAAATATGGTCGTCACAAAATTATCTTATTTTCTTGATTATATTAATAAATGTTGGACATAAAATCACTACCGTATATGCACAAGAAAAGATAAATAAACGAAAACAAATTTTATTTTGTGTTAAATGGGGTCTTTTGAATGTATTCCGATAACTTATTACTTATCACAATATATTCAACTAATAAATTTAATTAACAGTCACTTCAAATGAACCTTGAAAAACCACAAATACAAAACTGTTCTAACGAAATTCAATTTGACAAAAAAAAAACCTATTTCCTTAAATAAATAAACTGGAAACTTAATTGTCCTCTTATATTTTTAATAATATGGATGAGTAACAAAATAATTCTGTTTGTCATTTTAGAAGGTTATGAAATATGTCAGCGCACTCCACTACTGCGCAACGTAGGGCGCTTCCAACTATACCGTTTGGCTCTGAGAACAATCCCGTAGAGCTCTGAGAGCTTAACAACATTGAGTTATCAGAACTAAATAACATTATGTTACTGTAACTCTACAACGAATAGTAAACTGTGTATAGTTGTGGTAACTCTACAGTTAGGTTACCAGAACGAAATTTTTTTTTCCGTGAAGGTTCCATGTGAAGCCTTTTTACGGTAAGTTATTTTTTATTACAAAATTTTTGAATTATTTCATTGAATATTTTTTTGATAATGTTTTGAATTCGATATTTGTTATTACAATTAGACAATTTAAAATATTGATGATCTTAAATTAAATTTATTATTTTCAAGATTATTAGTTTTAATTATTCTGAAGCTCAAAATTAATTTAGAATAATAATTAAGATACATCAACAATGGGATTAAATAATTAGAACATTTAAAAAATAAGTTTTATAATTAGCAATAAACTAATGCATAGTTCGAGTAACTACAAAAAAAAAGTTCAGAACTTTATTTAAGATTTTGCTATTTAAAGTCAACATCTTTTAATGATCAAATTCTTATGAGTGCGTACATTGATTACGATTTATGACCAGTCAAATAGATTTATGCATCAGTACCAGCGACAGTGCAAGAGAAATCTCATCAGAAAATTTCCGAACATGTTCTTTGCGTGGCTGAATCAACACAGAATACACGATAGAGATTCTCCGTACCGCCCGTATAGCACTGGAGGTTTACAGAGCGCAGCTGAGTATCATATAAATGCACACCCAGAGCGCGGTTAGTTCTGACTAAACTCGACGTTGAGTCGTCCCAGTACGCGGTAAATCAACCTGGTGAACTCTTGGTCGAGGCAAACAATGCGTGCCGTGACGAAGGCATTGTTGAGTTTACGCCCTGCGGGGTGCTCCAGCTAACATCCGAACCCAAGCGGCTCTGTTCACTCACTATTATACTAGGAGACCATCAATTACATGGAAAATTGCCCACACATTATTTATGTTTGTACATTTACAGAATATACATACACACCTATATATATTATATTTACACTTAAATTCATTTATGTATGCCACGCATGTAATTTTAAAGAATTAACCGTGAAATCCGAAAAAAAAAATTCTGGAAGAAATTAATAGAAGAAACTATAAGAAGTGCGAAGATAGGCAGACGAACCGCAGGCGAATCTTCACAGAAAAAAAGGTTCACTTGAGCCAAGAAAATATTTTTCTTCCTAATTATTTTCTTGAATGAAGAAAAAATTTTTTTTGACACAAGAAATTTCACTTATTCCAACAGAATTAATTCTCTTGCTTTAAGAAATACGTATCTTGATCCAAGAAAATTTATTTAACCCTTACCGTCCACACCTCACCCAGGCCACATAACGGCCACATGGGGTAACTCATTACCCCACGCTGAAAAACCCGGTTGGACAAGATGTGTACATGTTTTGAGACTTTTAATTAATTGTGTCATGTTCGTTGACGAGTTCTTCAATATTTCTAATGGTTTAAAACTTGGTTAATTAATAGATGGCGTTCTAACAACTGGTCACATAAGTCAAAATTTTGGAATAATGGTTTTTTTGCAAAAAAATTCACTTCTCAGATTTACGGCATATGCCGTTTATTGTATTTATTTGAAAGTTTTAAGACCTCTAATTCCACTTTTTTTAAGCCTGGGGTAACTAGTCACCCCGTGTGGCCGATAAGGGTTAAGTCAAGAAAATCTTGTTGTTTTGAGAAAATTCAGCCTCTTGCTCCAAAAAATTTAGTTCTTGATAGAAGTAAATTTTCTTGTCTTGAGAAAATTTCTCTCTTGCTCCAAAAAATTAAATATAAGGATAGAAGTAAATTTTCATCAATATTTTTATTGATTAAAATGTCAAATGGAAAGATCAAATAATATTTCATCATTTTTTTTCATTCAATATGTATAATTGCACGCTAAAATAATATAAAATGGGTATCAAATATTCAAAAGAAAAATTTGTCTCAAAGCGAGAAAATTTTTTTCTCAGCTGAAGTAGGTAGCGCTGCATCCCTAAAATATCTAAGAATCTTGATCAAATATATAAATTTATTGTATCAAGTATTTATGATAATTTGAATTAAGAGAAAATTACTTCCACCAAGAATAGAATTTAAAGAAAATTTTTTAATTCGGCCAAAACAACATCGGTCTTCCTTCAGACACCCGAAAATTTTCTTAAGCCAAGAATTTTGTTCTCCAGTCAAGAAATTTTTCTTTCTGTGTAGGCGAATCTTCACCCGTAAGCTTACGTCATATATCTTGACATTAAATTTATACAAAAGTTTCTAAATAAAATACTCGAAAAACAACCTGTAAAATGCTAAGAGAAGGTATTGTACTGACATTCCATTAAGAATCGAAGAAAGTTAAGTAACTGCACGTTAAGTGAGTAATCTGAGTTTGACAGCTCGATAAATAGTTGCATCGGATCGAAGTAACTTAAAATTCACTTGTTCTTTATACAGCTTGTACTTTTCAGATAAATTATATCTTACTTACGTATGACGTCTTGTACATGAATAAATCTTGACATTATTTTTGTGATTGAGACAAAATACGCTCCAAAACATTGCCGGAAGGTATATTGCGACATATCTGTTCCACAGGTTTATATAATAGACTTAACTTTTATTTATTAATTTTCATTCGTTTATCGATCAATCAATGCAATGCGACTAACCATTAATACAATAATCTAGAGCGTAGTATATAAAATAAGAAAACCATTAACTATGATTCGTTCATTTTTCATAATATCCCTCGAAATATCCATCTACGTTTGGTTGATTAATGGCCCCAAAATGCCATGTATACGTATCCAACATGACATACAAATATAGAAGCTCTGTCAAAGTACATATTAAGTTTCATATATATTAAAAAAAAATCGTAAAAAATATAGCATATCAAAATCGTACGTTTTAACCTTTTTTTTCTTCAATGTAAACTTGAATTTTTCAAACTCACACACATGCATGATTTATATTCTATAATTTATGTGTAGGGTGCTTTTACAGGTCATAAATATTTCTGAGGGTTAACGGACAGCTCTATAGATTACATCCCCTTTAACTAATAAATACGTTATTGTCTGGTTCGAATGATGTATGACACTATATAGTAGATGATAGCAATAAGCATACATATATACTTTAAAATATTTTAGATGATAAACCAAAGTATACATTGACAACATTTTTCAAGTCTTTGAAATATCAACAGTCATATGATTTTATAAAATTGATAAAAATCTCAGAAGGTAATTTTAATTTGGAATCAGTTAGAAAAGATAATTGTTTTGATTAAATTTGAACGTTTTCATCGTTTTTCAGAAAATAAAAATTGCTCTTTAGTTCTGTAGAAATTTTGATCCTCAAAACTGGCTTCTATTTTTAATTAAGAGGTAAATAAGTATAAAATTATAGTTTTTTAAACTTTTTTTTTGTATTTACTCAAACTATGCATTAGTTTAAGTTACTATTGATAAATAGTTATATCGACTACATTTTAATAAATATTTTTCTGTTATCGTGTTGAACAAAAAGATATTAGGTGACTGAAAGGTTGTTACAAACGATGTCTCAGATAGCTTAACTGGAAGAGCCCTTAATGCGTAACCAAAAGATCCGGGTTCGATTCCCGGTCCGGGCTGTCCGAGTTATTTTTTCTGTTTTCTGAGCTCAAGTTAATCAAGATGACTTTTAAGTCTTTATTTAACTAAAAATGGTTTAAGAAACTATTGGGGTTCAATGTAATAAATAATTTTAGGTATAAGGACTTCAATTAAGGTAGTATTACCGGTTTTAGAATTGACGTTCCGAATTTGATGAAACTTAGCATAAAGGTACATAATTATATTTTAATTAACCAATTAAATTTTTGGAGACCTACTGAGAACTGAAAAAAAGATATTAATATTTACATATTTTTGCCTTTACCATTGATCCTTATGAAAAATCACAAACTTTAATTTATTTCACAAAACTGGACGTTCAGATTCTTATAAAAATTAAGACAACGAGAGAAAATAACATCTAGAACATATTTGATAACAATCAGTATGGTTTCCGAGATTATGAGAATATTTGTTAATAAAAAACATTCAAAATTTATCTCTGTCTCTCTTTCTCCAACGCGATTTAGTACAGGGAAATCTACTACGTTAATCAAATAAGGTTAGGTTTTGGGATTTGACTCTTGTCGTAACGGTAGTACTACCTTAAATAGTGGTGATGCTATTTAAGTAGATTTTTCTAGTTCAGAGAACTATATTTTTCTCTTAGTGAATAAATCGTATCAGGAAGATGGAATTAAATGTACACTCAAAGAAAAGTGCATAGTTAGCTGAATTATAACATCACAAGTATAAAAATATAATTTTCTAAACTTTTTTTTTGCAGTTACTCGAACTGTGCATTAATTTAAGTAACTATTGATAAATAGTTATATCGACTATATTTTAATAAATATTTTTCTGTTATCGGGTTAAACAAAAAATTATTAGGTGACTGAAAAGTTGTTACGCACGATGTTTCAGATAGCTTAACTAGAAGAGCCCTTAGTGCGTAACATAAAGGTCCGAGTTCGATTCCCGGTCCGGGCTGTCGGAAGTATTTTTTTTTTCTGAGCTAAAATAAATCAAGATGACTTTTAAGGACGTTCATAGACAAGAAAAAGACACCAATAGGTTATAGCTATTGGTTTCTTTCTCACGCATTAGTGCTGCCTCTCTTTACAGACTATCGCTCACTTACTTCCACTCACGTAAAATATCGAAAGTCAGCACTAACTTCAAACATTTTTTATAAAAAAATTCATACCGCTCGTTTATGTTATTTTTGATGAAAAATACTTTTTATATCTTCAATTAATGATTCTCAGTTTTCTAAAACAATCCTAAGAAAAGTACGATTGATATTTAATGAAACGCTTGAACATCTGCCAGCATAGGGTTTATGTGTAAAATATACAGATTTTGATTGCTAATAATTCAAAATTTAGTGCCGCAAGGACTATTTAAAAAAATTCCTGGGTACAGAGGATACTTATGAGTATAAGTACTCAAAATTTCAAAAAAATTTTAAGAAAACGGTTTTTTCTCGGAACGTCCTTAAGCCCATATTTAACTAAAAATAGTTTGAGTTACTATCTATTGAGGTTCAATATAATAAATAATTTTAGATATAATAACTTTAATTAAATAGTGGTAAAAAAATGGATGAAATTCTTTTAACATAATAAAAAAAAATAATGATTAAACAGAATTTTTTGATTTACTATCTATATGACACAGTTATAATGACATATTATTCTAAAAGATATAGACAATAAAAAAAGAAAGTATAAAAATCGTATGGCCAGTAAATAGATTCCCCAGAAAGGTATTAACAGGATTATTAACAGAAGTTATAAAGGGTTGGTGAAAGATGAGAGTGCTGTATAATTATCCGAAGGTTTTGGCCACAACCCACAGCGACGAGGGTGACGTGTTTATGTGGCGCCGAATACAAGCCACTTCAAAATAAATAATATATATTACACAAAAGATGGTCAGGGATGATATATATTTGTATAAAGAATTACTTTTATTCTTTATTTATTATTTTCGTTCTATTGCTTTTTTATCTGATTGTTAACCGCATGTCAATTGTTATGATAACTTATGACACACAAAATGACGTGTCGATATCATCTATGTTGGGGGAACCCCAACAAGACTTACGTGTGTTAGAGAGCATTGATAAATGGATTTATATTATGAATTCCCATCGTAAAGTAACAATAACGTATTATGGGGAGGATCAAGAATAAAGCTCGATATATAGCTGTCAGATTGATGGCTATGAAGAACGCTGATAGGATAGTCAGTGTATTTGTGGATTTGGGCATCATCGTTTGTATGTCATATATGTATGTAATAGTTACGGCAGTTATTGGGACCGATGGCAGTTCTTTGGGACTTTTTTATATCTTAAAAATTGCTAATATTTAAAATAAAAAATCGAAAGTGGATTTTGACGATTAAAAAATTTTTTTTCTATTCAAAATTTTTTTTAATAATTCCAAGAATCTCCTTACAAGCAAAAAAAAAATTATTTCTGTATCTATAATTATTTTCTAAATATTTAAAAAATAAAGTTGAAAAATTAGAAAAATTGTAAAATTTAGAATTTTATCTTATTTTTGAAAAAAAAAAATTAAAAAAGCTGACGGGTGTAATTAATATTTGCTACAATAATTACACTCATAAAAGAAAAATAAGAATTTTATCAAATTTTTAATCTATGCAAAATAGCCAAGAAAGAAATCCACTCTAGAGTTTGGATTTACAAATGAAATTAAAAAACAAAAAATTTCTTTCAAATTTTATTCGGTTTCAAAAATATTTTAAACCGTGTATAAAAAAAGTAGGTAATTATTTACAAGTGGGGTCAACCCCATTTTGCCTCATGTTTGGCCATAGAAAAAAAAAAATTTTTTTTTTTTTAATCAAATTGATCAATTTTTTTTTAAATTGTTCGTTTTTTTTTATGCATTTTTAAAAAAAAAATATATCAAAAAAAGATAAAATAGAAATTTTATCCAAAAACATGGAAGCCAATATTTTTTCCAATTTTTAAAGGCAAAAAAGTTATCAAAATCTTTACTTTTTCCTTTCACATTTTTTGTCACACAGAAAGAAAAATTTCTTGACTGGAGAACAAAATTTTTGGCTCAAGAAAATTTTCGGGTGCCTGAAGGAAGACCGAAGTTGTGTTGCCCGAAGTAAAAATTTTTCTTTAAATTCTATTTTTGATGGAAGTCATTTTTTCTTATTTCAAATTATCATAAAGACTTGATACAATAAATTTTTATATTTGATCAAGATTTTTAGATACTTTAGGGAAGCAGCGCCACCTACTTCAGCTGAGAAATAAATTTTCTCACCTTGAGAAAATTTTTCTCTCGAATATTTGATAGGTACCCAGTTTATATTATTTTAGCGTGCAATTATACATATTGAATGAAAAAAAAATGATTCAATATTATTCGATCTTCCCATTTGACATGTTAATCAATAAAAATATTAATGAAAATTTACTTCTATCGAGATATTCAATTTTTTCGAGCAAGAGAGAAATTTTCTCCAAGACAAGAAAATTTACTTCTATCAAGACCTAAATTTTCTTGGATCAAGATACGTATTTCTTAAAGCAAGAGAATTAATTTTGTTGGAATAAGTGAAATTTCTTGCGTCAAAAAAAAATTTTGTTTTTCGCTCAAGAAAATAATTAGGTAGAAAAATATTTTCTTGGCTTAAGTGAACTTTTTTTGCTTTGCCGTAAAAACGAGCAGAATCAGAAAAAAGCGTAAAATTCTATGAAAGAAATCTAAAAAAGCTTCGTAATTTGTCTAAAGATATCATTCTTTATTAATTTAAAAAGTAATTTTTTAAATGATTTATTAAACACACGACTTATAAGCTCATTATTTTAAAATGAGCTGATTATACGAAGTGGTAGTTATATAATAAATAATATATATTCATCCTCGCATATTACATCCCTGTTTATTCAATAAATCATTAGATCAGTATAACATAGTATGTTTGTTCCAGTACAAAGACTTCTTCGAAAAGTCTAAAGTAATATTTTATAAATTAATAAAACTCACTTTTTTTTTTTCAACATAATTTTACTCACAAACATCTCTCATGTGTATGTGTACACGTGTAAAGATTTATATGTATCAATATAATTAGATGAACGGTCACTACGTTTATATTGGCCCGCATTACTTAACCGGCGGAGATCAAAGCAATCGCTTCAAGATCAACGTCGTAAAATGTAATTATTTTTTGTGGCCGTCGTAAAGTAATAAATAACCGGATGCAAGTCAGCGCGGACGACGACAACGAACAGAGACGTTATACACATCTATCTGTCTTTCTGCTGCTATGTTGTATGATATATCTTTCAGTAAAGTCTTTTGCCTACACGATATTTAATTTGGCTTATTTAATACTTAGCTCAACATTTTAATCATCACTATCAATTTCAATTGTCACATAACAATTATTCCTGTAAGTAATCGCTCTTATTTATCGAGAAAATTAATTTTATTCAGTATGTATAAATAAACTCTTGATTATTAATCAACTGAAGAAGCTCAGACTCGTCGATGGTAATAGTATATTGTGTGACTAGGGATGAAACAAAACGATTTCAGACCAGAGTGAAGTTGCCTGCCCGAGCGAAGCGAGGGCTGGCATCACTCGGTCTGAAATCGTGTTTCATCCCGCGTCACACATTATATTTTTCATATAAGTTGCATTAAAAATGCTAGTTTCAATGTCTGGAGCCAACCAGAACTAGATAGTTTCAGACGAACAGCAAAAATACCATTTTATTATGAAACATAATAAAATAGAAAGTAATAGTTTATTTTTTACCAAACATTATTCGTAAATTGACAAGTTTTCTTTTATCATTCTTATTTATGCTTAATAACAGAATTATGATATGTCAATACAGTTAACGGTTAGAATGACAATTATAAAGGTATAAAATAAACAAACAATTGATAGGATTGAAAATAAAGCTGCAACTTCACTTCGTGGACAGAAAATCGTCATTTTCTGTCCGCCGGGAAGAAATAATTGATACCTGCCCGGCACAGTCGCATTGGTCTGAAATTGTCTAGTTTCGGTTGGCTCAACAGGCATTGAAACTTACATTTTCAATGCAGGTTATATGAAAAATTATTAAAACATACACAGAAAAAAAGGTTCACTTGAGCCAAGAAAATATTTTTCTTCCTTATTATTTTCTTGAGCAAAATAAAACATTTTTTTTGACACAAGAAATTTTACTTATTTCAACAGAATTAATTCTCTTGCTTTAAGAAATACGTATCTTGATCCAAGAAAATTTATTTAAGTCAAGAAAATCTTGTTGTTTTGAGAAAATTCAGACTCTTGCTGCAAAAAATTTAGTTCTTGATAGAAGTAAATTTTCTTGTTTTGAGAAAATTTCTCTCTTGCTCCAAAGAATTAAATATAAAGATGGAAATAAATTTTCATTAATATTTTTATTGATTAACATGTTAAATGGGAAGATCAAATAATATTGAATCGTTTTTTTCATTCAATATGTATAATTTCACGCTAAAATAATATAAAATGGGTATCAAATATTCAAGAGAAAAATTTTCTCAAGGTGAGAAAATTTTTTTCTCAGCTGAAGTAGGTGGCGCTGCTTCCCTAAAGTATCTAAAAATCTTGATCAAATATAAAAATTTATTGCATCAAGTATTTATGATAATTTGAATTAAGAAAAAATGACTTCCACTAAGAATAGAATTTCAATAAAAATTTTTACTTCGGCCATCACAACTTTGGTCTTCCTTCAGGCACCCGAAAATTTTCATGAGCCAAGAATTGTGTTCTCCAATCAAGAAATTTTTCTTTATGTATATCAATATTTTCAATAATGTAATTTTTTTTATTTATCGTTGTATACTTGATATCGTTATCAACTGCTCATCAGTATGAATAATTGAACAATTTAAATAGCAGTCAACCTACCGATTACAGTTAACTCACATGCTCATTAACTTAAACACCGGAAAAATTACAATTTCTTTAACGATGGCATTTAAAGACAAATTATCGGAGAACATTAAAAAATATTTTTTAAATTTCCAATTACAAAAGATAATGTCCAGTCTAGTTGTTCGTGTTTTTACTATTTTCAATGTTGTCATTGATAATTGCATATTATGACGATGATAAACGTTACTATATACATGTTATTATTTTTAATTACTGTTGTGATAACAGCTTTGTTAATCGAGAGAACTATATTACATAAATAAGTATTTAAATGTAAAGAATAGTTATCAAAAATTTTTTGGTCGAATCTTTTTTTGCTTACGCTGAGAAAAAATTTATTCTTTAAAAATTGAGCAATCTTGTAGGGAGAAATTAATTTGTTTAAAATTTTAAATACTTTTATTTCTTAGCTGAAGAAATATTTCTTATAGAGTAACTTACTTTTTGAAAAAAATTTTTCTAGATTTGGAAAAAAAAAAAAAACAATTTTAGTTAGACAACTTGCAAATTTCCATCCAAAATTATTTTTTTCAAAATCTAGAAATTTTTTTTCAACAAGAAAGTAAGCTATACTGAGAAAAAAAAAATTTTTACCTAGAAAAAAATTTCTTGGCTTTTTTGATAAATTTTGGTTTTTTGACAAAAGAATATCAATATCTATCATGATAATTAAATATTGGCATTAATTTTGATAGATTAACAAACGAATAGGTTCAGTTGAATTGAACAAAAAATAATTCGATTAATTCGATCAATTCTTGAGACAAGAAAATATATTCTTGAAAATTATCAAAAATATATATTCTTGTGACAAGAAAATTTTTTTAAGAGTAGTACTTTTTTTTCTCAATGTAAAAAATAATTTTTTTTTTTATTTTTAACAAATTGATATATTACAATATTGCTCGATTTTTTCAAAAGAAATTTTTCTTGTCAGAGTACACAATTTATTTTTCTTTATTTTAATGTTTGGAATTAAGAAATTTTGGGCTATAACTAGGTGAAAAATTAACATTTAAAAAATTTTTTTTTTATTCTGCTTATTTTTATGGCGAATTTATGATAAAAAATGTCGTGAGAGAAAAAAATAAAAATTTCAATAGCTTTTTTGCCTTTAAAAGTTGGAAAAAATATTGGCTTTCATGGTTTTGGATAAAATTTCTATTTTATCTTTTATTGATATATTTTTTTTTGAAAAATACATAAAAAAACACTCAATTAAAAAACAAATTTCTATGGCCAAACATAGGGCAAAATGAGGTTGACCCCACTTGTAAATCATTACCGAAATTTTTTCCAGTCTTAATTGTTAAATATTTTTTTTTAATATTTAGCTCGATTAATTTTGAAATCTGGATTTTTTATCAATTCAAAAAATTATATCAATGTTATAAACTCGAACAAAATAAAATAACTGTTTTGAATTAAAAGGAAAAATAGTAGTTTGCTAGTTTTTTTAACTAACACAATATCAATTCTAAAAAGTTTTCAAAAACAATAAATGTTTTCAGCAAAAAAATTCTAAAGATTATCGTGCATCATGTTTTAACCCGCAAATTATATACATTTGAGTGAATCGCGTATTTAATAAGTAGATTTAGTCAATTTAATAACAGTCAGACGAGTAGCAAATTATCCTGGTAATGACCGAGTGGAAAATCGCGTTAAACGTGCGACGAAAGGGTAAATAGATAGACGGAGAAAGGGATTCGAGTAAAACAGGGTGGTGAAAAAGAAAGAGAAGAATATATAGACTTAGTATGGAGCTAAAGTTTAAGATGACGTGGTAGTGGTGGGTTTCCGTACAAGTTGACACGTCGTTGGCCAGGTCGGTTGTGCTCAGTAAAAGTGTCGGCAGGGCGCGAACCGACAACGACCGCCGGGACACGACCGACACCGTGTCGTGGTAGTTATTGTACTTGTAGGGGAAAGAATTCCCCACAAGAGAATGATTATAGTATTTGATACAGAGAAAGGGAATTCCAGTTGTGGGGGGATGTAAAGGGAGATTTTAGCTCTGTACGAATCTACAGAGGAGTAGGGTAATCAAGGATGTGATGATAGTGAGGGCAGAAACGCCAAAGAAGGGGATTGTCTCCTTGGAGACTCGTTTGTGGTGGGGGAAATGTTGTACCAGAGTCCGCTTGGATTACCGTGGTGGGGTAAGATCGGCGGGGTTTTACTGCCAACTACAAATCAGTCGTGTTTCAGAATCCAACTAGATAACGTCGGTGTTTTCAATTATTAATAAACTATAGTTTATTAATTATTTAATGTTTACCATGCTGTAGTGGAAGGTTTTTTAATTTAATTTGATAAAACATGTTGAAAAACAGAATATTTTCACTGGATTTATGTGATACAAACCCACAAGTGAAATAATTGTTGTAAATGTTACTTAAAACGCTATTTTATTTATTTATTTATTTATTATTAATGTGTAAAGTGAATTTTTCAGTGTTTTATTGAGTTTATAAATACTAAGTGGTAAGCAGTGACCTGGCTAATGAATAGATGAATTATTAATTAATCAATTCGCTGAATTGCCGCGATAAAATGTTAACTTCAAGTGCAAATCAGTATCTTCGTCCGGAATATCTTACACCTTTACCGACTACGGTTAGTTTATTAAAATTTTATTCATTCAACTTATTAATGTATTTTAATTCAAAATTAGAATTACCTTCGTTAGTAATATTTTTAAATTTCGACTTCTGTAAATTATTTTTACATGTACAGAAGAAAATTTTACCCGTTTTTTTTTTAGCTTTTTAAATATTAAAATTATTTGAACTAAACAAAATTTATCAATATATTTTTGAAGGGAAATTGAAGAAAAAAAATTTTTTTTTTCTTAAGTGTAATAGAGCATCTTTTACCCTTTTTTCTTCTATAAAAAGAAAAAAAAACGAATAAATAACTGAAGAAGCTATCGTAATTTTTAATCAAGCTTAATCTATACTAATAAATGGAGAGCCGATTTTTTTATCCGGTTATACTGCCAAAACTACTGAACCGATCGGAATAATACTTATACCATAAGATGCAGCGTGTTTCGGAGAAGGTTTTAGTATATGATTTGTTGTTGATTACTTATCCGGAGCCTATATTTTTTTGACTTAGAAATAATGAATTTTTATTATAACGAAATTTATTCTATTCGATTATCATTTGTTTAAAATAAATTTTTTAATTCTATTGGTTATGTTTATATACTAAGCAGATTTCTTCACTTATGAGACTTGCAATTTCTTTAACTGAAACTTTCAATGCTCATAACAAATTTTTTTTTTTCATATCAATTATTAATTTTTGTAAGAAAGACACGGAAATGTTATAATGATTGCACATTGAAAGTTACAATGAATATTAGCTAGAATAATTACGTGGATAAAAGGTGCATGCCAATTCGATAGAATTGAAAATCTGTGCAAGTCAAAACAATACTCTAATTAAATTTCAAGTCTAGATATAAAAATGTAATTCTATAAAGCGCCCAGCGGAGCGGGCGAGTAATAGCTAGTTTTCAATAAAAAAAAAGTTACTGAAAAACATCAATAGAATTTTCGTTAAAAAATTTTTCTCATTGCAGTTGGATGCAAAAAAAAGCCCGTTGGCATTGCTAGCCCAAACATGCAGTCAAATTGGCGCAGATCCACCGGCATCATCAAAGTCCCTCCATTCCTCACAAGATAAGTCGTCTGGTAAATCATCAAAGTCAACGGAGCGTCTAGAAGCACGTGACAAATCATCTCCAAACAATATAATCAACGTAACAAGTAACAGCGAATCAAAACCAAATTCAAAACAATCATCGGAATTTCATGAAAAAACGTCCAGTCCAGAAGAGCAACGTGCGCCGTCCAGTAATTCGATTACTCAAGGAAGATCTCGAACACCCAGCACTAAAAGGTGCTCGAGCAATCAAAGTGCTTCATCACGCGCTATAACACCACAAGGTCGGAAAACATCAACACCAAATGGTACCAGCGAGATAACACGAGAATCTCCTTTGTCACGAACAAGCAGCGAAGTATCATCGCAAATGCATCAATCACTCCAGCTGGATTCAAAGTCTCCGTACTCATCAAATCTATTATTGGATCCATCTATCAAGGACTTACCACTCGGTGTGTTTAAATCTACTCCGACAGCGGTATCTACATCATCGTACCTCAGCTACCCCCTGCCAATAGATGTAATGACAAGCTCCCTCATGTCCCTACATCATGTACCTACGTTAAAAAACGTCAATTCCCTTAATCCGTATTTAAATTATTCGCGGATGAAAGGTACAAGCGCTGGTGGTCCCACAGATTCACCACTAGTTTCACCAGTTTGTCGTGATCCCTATTGTACTGGTTGCCAATATAGCTCACATTTACTAAATCCCATAACATCAACAGCAGCACCAACTACTAGTTACAGCAAATTATCAACAACAACCGCAACAACAAGTGCTAGCATTGCTAACGTCAACAGTATTGTGCACGGATCTTGTCCTGCTGGATGTATTCAGTGTGATCATATTAAAACACCACCAACGAATCCATACGGATCTGTAATGAACGCACACAATTCGGCAATGGCTGCTTACGCACATGCACAATTAGCAGCACTTGCGGCTGCATCACAATTGCCGTATGTCTGTAATTGGATCGCTGGCGATACAAGTTACTGCGGCAAACGGTTTTCATCTTCTGAAGAATTGCTTCAACATCTTAGAAGTCACACCAGTGTTACAAGTGAATCGGGATTGTCTTTTCTTACACCTACAGGATTACCACCGGGACATCCACTGTACTCCCGTAGCTATCCGACACCACCCTTGAGTCCGCTTGCAACAGCACGTTATCATCCGTATGGGAAAACCCCGGGACTGTTACATCCATCCTTATCTTCCTTTGGATTGCCCACGATGCCACCTGCTCCGCATCCTGTTGCTGCTGCTGCAGCGGCTGCTGCTGCTTCTTTGCCGCCATATTTGTCGCCTTATGCATTCTTTGGGCCAACACCGCGACTTGGCGCTACTTCTGGTCTACACCATTGAGGCTTCTTTAATTCTAGCCACATTTAAATAACTGTGATTTTAGTGGAGTTTACATTTTTAAATTGTAACTATTGATTTTTGTTTTGTTATTTATAAGTTTTTAACGTTTTTTCTGAAGTGATTAGAAAGTTATATCAGACTTGAGGTGAGATGCATGGAAATTTATTGATGCAAAGTTTAAATTCCACATAATATGGTGATCTATGTCTATTTTGAAAGGCATGTTTTTGTGTAAAAAAAAAATGGTTAAATATGTGAATCATTTTTATTGAGATTATTTTTTATAATTTAGTAATTAAATTTATTTTTTCTAAAGGTCGATTAGAAACTTTAAAAAATTAGCTTTCTTAATAAAAAAAAAAACTCTGATAAAATCAGTAATCTATTTTTTTGGAAACTCAATTTTCTTAGCAGGATGTTAAAAATAATTAATAAAATTTTCCGACCAACTTAATAAAAAAAAATATATTTTGATTTGACAATAATGTCTAATTATTATATCACATTACAGATGCCGTACGATCGTATCAGTAAAAAAAAAATTATTGATAAAAAAAAATATGAAACCAAAAAATATTTAATTCTCGTAATTGATTTTTTGTTACAATTTTTTTCGTCATAATAAATTTTCGAAGATGCTAAAAATATCTAAGAGAAAATGATTACTTTTCTTGGTGAAAAAAAATTATTTTAATACGCTCATGGCATCTGAAACACAATATTCTATAAAATTGTGGAAAAAAAACTCAAGTATATACTCTACTATTTTTTTATATAGCTCAATAACTTTTTAAACCCTTGATATTTTCTAACTGTCCAAAATTACATCATTGAAAAAAAAATAAATGATTTTGTACTTAATTAATCCTACATCTTGATCTCTTTAAATTGTTATTAATAAAGAATAATTAAATAAAAAATTATTCTAAATTTTACAACACACTTTAATAACTTTACAGTCATGTTAATATATGTAGCATATAAAAATGTAATTACTGTAAATTAAATATTCATGCAATTTCTAGGTACATGTATAAACAAAGAAATTCAATTTTATTAATGTATTACAAACTACGATCTATTTTTTCGTAACCAAAGTTTCACTTAGTATGAGATCGTTTAACACGAAAATAAAATAATTTAACTCACTATATCACATGTGAATGTAATCTATTTAATTATAATTTAAACAAATGTATTGTAAATACATAGAGTTATTAAAAATCACATAAAATAATAAACTATTTCTAATCATTTATTTCAATACATATTTTTGCACGCCTCACAAGCGAAGCGGATGAGGTAGTGCTCTACTCTCACCTTACAAAAATCAAGTGATTTTTTTAACTAAAATTGTCTCTATTTATTTTCTATTGTACTTGTAGAATAATATTTACACATAAATGTCATGGAAAAACACTAGTTTCAACACTTATGACATTTCTAAAAGACATTTTGCTTTTTAAGTTAATTAAAAAAATTATTCCGTGGACGTCCGTGTGTCTGATGTACGTATGGAAACTGGTGTGGTCACGATAACTGCCGAAAAACTTAACTGATCAAGTCCATTTTTTTTTTATACGCTTCAGTATTATCCAAAACTAAGTCCTTTCGAAGATCACGGTCTAATTCAATGTAGTTTAATTATAATTAGCAATAAACTAAAATCCACTTATCGTTTATATATCTATATCTGTGTAAATAAGGTTCGTTCACAACACATGCGCAGTACCTTTCTTTTCTGGGTGGACAATGGCGCGAAAGATTTAAAAGTATTTGTATTTTATTTTAATCAATTTGATTATGGAAAATGAGATTATGTGGCGTGCACTTTTGGATTTTCCAAACTTTTTTGTAAAATAGACTTATTATGCTTTTATTAAATGATTTATTGCCATAAATAATGAGTAATGACACATGAATTATGAATTTAACTTGGGACCGATGTAAAGAATAATTGTCCCAGAAGCGATAAAGGAAAAGAGCGGCATATAACACGAAAGAGATGACGGAAAAAATAAACTATAATAAAAATACAGAAGAGTTAAGACCCAAGAGAAGGGAATGGTGATATGGAGAAAAGAGCACAGACGAGATGAAGAGAGCAGAGCAGAGCAAAGGCCATAAAACAACGGGCGCAGTCTGCTTGTTACCCAGACACCGTAAACTCTGGGTATGAATCTGAATTATGGAATTATATGGCGCAATAACTCATATTCTCAGAGCGTTGCGGGTGGGAGTAAACCTCTCCCCTAAATCACATACGCTACATTCGTTCGCCGGATCTCACTCACTTTTTCATTCTCGACATTTTTCTATTGCGTATTTTATGGTTTTATCTTTATATACGCTGTACAAACTATACTGTAATCGTCCTCTTTGTCTTTAAGACATTCCATAACTCTTTTACGAATCGATGCTGCAAGTTGTCGAGAAAACTTTAGTATGGTATGTAAAGTTCATATATATAATGGAAAAATGTACTTTGTTCTGGTTTTAAAATTTAATCATAATTTTGAATTGAAATAAAATGAATTATAAGGATAGTAAAAAGCTTAAAAATTCTTGGAAGTGCATTGAAGTGCAAAAAAACTTTATTTATTATCACAACAATGCATTTTTTTCAAATAAATTTTTTCTTTCAGTGCAACAGGCATATATTTAATAATTTTCAAGGTTCTACACAGAAAAAAAAGTTCTCTTGAGCCAAGAAAATATTTTTCTTCCTAATTATTTTCTTGAGCGAAAAAAAATTTTTTTTTGATACAAGAAATTTCACTTATTCCAACAAAATTAATTCTCTTGCTTTAAGAAATACGTATCTTAATCCAAGAAAATTTATTTAAGTCAAGAAAATCTTGTTGTTTTGAGAAAATTCAGCCTCTTGCTCCAAAAAATTTAGTTCTTGATAGAAGTAAATTTTCTTGTCTTGAAAAAATTTCTTTCTTGCTCCAAAAAATTAAATATCTCGATAGAAGTAAATTTTCATTAGTATTTTTATTGATTAACATGTCAAATAGGAAGATCAAATAATATTGAATCATTTTTTTCTATTCAATATGTATAATTGCACGCTAAAATAAAGTAAAATGGGTATCAAATATTCAAAAGAAAAATTTGTCTCAAGGTGAGAAAATTTTTTTCTCAGCTAAAGTAGGTGGCGCTGCTTCCCTAATGTATCTAAAAATCTTGATCAAATATAAAAATTTATTGTATCAAGTATTTATGATAATTTGAATTAAGAAAAAATGACTTCCACCAAGAATAGAATTTCAAGAAAAATTTTTACTTCGGCCAACACAACTTCAGTCTTCCTTTAGGCATCCGAAAATTTTCTAGAGCCAAGAATTTTGTTCTCCAGTCAAGAAATTTGTCTTTCTGTGTAACGATTTTAACTCACAAAAATCATAAATAGAGTCCCTAACATGAAAAGTTACTGAGTTTTTGCAGAGAAACCTTTTCCTTCGAGAAAATTCGATTTAAACTCTCAAGAGCGCGATGAAAATTCGTCGAAAATATTTAAAGAAGAATACTTAGCGCTTCTGAAAGTAATTGGATAAATGTCGTAGTATTATTTTGTAAATTAAATAATCGTTGTTTACTTACATGGTGGTTTATAAGAAAAGCTCCAATTTGACGCTGTCTGAATAGAAACAAATGTTTATTCAAAAATAGAGATTTTTACTATAGAAAAACAAATCTAATAAGAAAAATGGACAATGACATACGGGATGACAAAGGTGGTCAACAGTTGCGAGTGATAGATGGCCGACCTCCGCCCTCTGACAACCAACCATTAGTTCTTATCCCAAGTTTCAGCCGCTTATATCTATCTAAGGATCTCGAGGGAGAACAGCAATTGTTTGTTTCTTCCCTATTACCTCCTTTACTTTTTATTCTCTTTCTTGCGATCTTCACACTTTGACATCACAAAAAAATAATATTGATGATAATAACCTTTTTATAAATAACTTATGTTGCTTAAGCTATCTTTTAGCTTTCAATTAACCGAAATTTTTCGCTACGAACTTCCTGTCTTAGAAGTTTGAATTAAAATTTTTAAAATCTTAACAAATAATTTGCTATTTAATGTACAATTCCAAAACTTTTTGCATTATTTTGTAAAAAAAAAAAATTAGAAAAACGGTAGACCCTGAAGGCTATCCATGCAACTTCCCGCTAATTCCATACCTAGGTGCATAAAACTGCACTAATGACGTTTTTGAGCTCTTCGAGCTCAAAAGTCTGATAAAAGTACCATAGAACAATATTTTTTTAATTTTCAAACCTCACTAACTTTTAAATGAATCAACCAATTATCACGCGGTTGGCAGTATTTGACGCAATTTTTTTAGTTTTATGAAGAATCTTCAAGTTTGAATTGATAAAACTAGGAAATTTGGAGTAATTCCAAAAAAACACTTTTTTTGGTTTTCTTTCGTTCATGATATTTCTTGAACGAATTGACCAATTTTGACCAGCTTGACGACGATCGACGTAATTTTTTCATGCTAATAGCTGATTAGTTTTTGAAATTGATCAGTGCATCCGTTTAAAAGTTATTCAAAAAAATGTCGGAGTTATGTTAAAAAAGCACTTGTTTCCAAATATTTTATCGAGGATATCTCTCGAACCAATCAACCGATTTCCACGTTTTTGGTGGCGATCGACGCGGTTTTTTAAGCTCTGAAATTATTCTGTATCATCAAAAACGATCCGAGAAAGAATTACGAAGTTATGTCAAAAAAAAACACTTTTTTCGGTTTTCTTTCGTTCACGATATCTCTCGAACGAATCAACCGATTTTGACCGGATTAGCGAATATCGGCGTGGTTTTTCAAGCTTGAGGGCGGATTAGTTTTTTAAGTTGATCGATGGAGCCGTTTAAAAGATATTCCGAAAAAACCACTTTCAAAAATGGTTTTTTTCTTATTTTTTTTGAGATTTTTCAAAATTTCTCAAAATCTATCGGTCCGAATCGGTTCAAATTCTCAGGAAATCTAAGTTTGAGGGAACCCTTAAGAACGCCGTTTAGTACGTTCCGATTGGTTCAGTCGTTCAAAAGTTATAAGCGAGTCACATAGTCTCACACACACACACACACACACACACACACACACACACACACACACACACACACACATTGACATCACCGCGGAAATAGTCAGGGAAGCTTTCTGTGACCTTCAAACGTCGAGATCTGATGAAAACTCGATTTTTGCAAAATGGGGTGAAAACAATAACTTCCCGACTTTTGAAAATCTTCGATTTTGTTAGCGGGAAGTTAAAAATCTTGTAATTTAACAGTTTCTTAACTTCGAAAAACTATTTCGACTTCCAGATTCATTGAAATTGTTTCGCTTTTGATAAGGAATACTAATTTTTTGGCTCAGTATTCATTGATCAGATCAACCAATTTAAATAAGTTTGGCAACAATTAAAAAACTGATCGAACGCAAAAGATTAAAACTTAAGGTAGTCGTCATAGTACTACATTGTTAAAAAATTAGAAATTATACGCTCCACAAAAGTATATGAGCTTGTAGCTAAGTTATCCATAATTTTTACGCAAGATTGTACCCATGGAGACGCAACCCATACAATTGTTTCTGTCCGACTCCGTAGATATATACTTTTTCATAAATTGTTGAACTTTAATCCGTTATTTATAAATAATTATACAGTCAAAAATTTTTTTTTATTTTTTTTTAAACTCATCTCGGGTTATAGGTGGTCAATCGACTTCAAATTTTTAGGGTAATTGTATCATCATGTCTTTATAATAAGTATACAAAAATTTAGAATTTTCTAACGGTATGCCGTAACCACGAAAACTACACTGATAGAAGGATTTGTTTATAGTTAAAAATATTTGTTAATATTTAACAAGTCATTTATTAGAGATCACTTTTTAGTCCTCAACAAATATTTCTTAGCATTTAAAAAGATTTATTAATATTTAATAAATAAATATCATATTTATTAAATACAAACAAATCATTTTAAATACTAAGAAATATTTGTTTAATACTAAAAAGTGGTCTCTAATAAATGGTTTGTTAACTATTAACAAATATTATTTAATACAAATAAATCCTTCTATCAGTGTACCTTAAATCTTTAATATTATCATTAGGTGACAAGATACAACGTAATTGTTCAATTATTAATATTTTTAAAGATATAAGCTCATCCTAATGTTACCCTTATCGAGACCTTTCATTTGAGTACTCACATGAATTTTTTATATATTTTATATATATGATATTTCTGATATTTGTGAAATATATAAAATATATAAAAAATTAATGTGGGTATTTAAATGAAAGGTTTCAATAAGGGTAACATCAGGATGAGCTTACATCTTTAAAAATATCATTAGGTGACCAGATACAGTGTAATTTCTTAATTATAGATATTTTTAAAGATATAAAGAGAATTAATCTCGGGTTATAGGTAGTCAATCTTCTTCAAATTTTAAAGGTAATTGGATCATCATGTCCTTAATAAGTATACAAAAATTTAGAGGTTTCTAACGGTATGCCTTAAACACGACAACTACCTTAAAAATGAAAAGACACGTAGAGTTACAAATTAGTTATCAATTTATTTAAAGAAAAATGTTACACAGTTAAATATTGTTACAAACATATTTACAAAAGCTCTGTTGAAAAATTCAATTGGCATTGATACAATATCTGATAAAAAAAAAATACTAATAAATTTATTCCGAAACAATCAAATTTAACAACCGTACTTCTTGAAAATATCCAACTACATGACAATATAATATATTTATACATTTGATCTAAATGATAATTATCATTAAGAATGATATAGACAGCTATAGTGAACATTCGTCCCTTTTACAAAGTGCCATCGTAGCCATACAATATACGGCTGTTATGTGTATATAGATGTATAGAATACATTTATATACATCGTATATTATATTGTTCAAAGAGGTAGACGACGGATCGGTATGCATTGTTGGTTGACTATGTGCCCTAGCGTGTTCATTCGGTATCCGAAGCTGTCCAGTGTGCGAGTTGACGGCTGTCACAAGATAAACTTTAATGTCAATCGACGTCGCATGCCGCGGTTTCTATATTTTACATATATACATATATATGCATGACATTTAAACAATAATAGCTTTTATAAATACATAGAAACACACATATGCCCATACATTATTTTTACGCATCATCAATCATTGTTCACAAAAGACAATTTAATCATCGAAATATTGAAATAATAAATTATTCTTTGTATTTTTATTATGTTATTTTGATGCGTGTCATTTTTTATGATTTAAGTGAATTTATGATCATCAATAATTTTATTGTTTACCATGCGTTTGTAAAAAAAAAGTTTTTGATGACGCATATTATAGCAAGTCTAAGTGAATTGAGAGTAATTCGATCAACGTTAGATATTTACAATTATTTCTTTAATTTTTTGTAAGAATTTATTCTTCTTCGTCTTAATAGTAGATTTTATAAAAATCTAACTATTGCAGTCACCCTCATGGCGCAACTTTTAAAAAATTTAGCCATTTTCTGACTCAGTTTGTCGAGCTGAGTCAGAAAATGTAGTTCGTTCAAAAGTTTATATATATGTATGTATTTATACGATATAACGCGGCTTGTCAGCACGATAGCGTTTTCAATTTATAATCGATTCTTCTCGAGCTCAACATGCTTTATCTATCGATAAAGACTAAGGTTAAGTTTGAAGATGAGCTTAATCGAGCGAGTAATTTGGAAATGACAGGATTTTGAAATTTTGAAAATCGTAAAAATTTACGTTTTCACTAATTTAATTTGGCATAATTACTGAATTAGACCAGATATCAAAATTCGGTAAGTTGCATCGTATAGCTCTTTTATTAAGCTTCAATTTTCACTCCTCAAAAGTGGTAATAGCTTTAATATTACTCCTTTTAGAGTTCGTTTAATGAAACAGTTTTACTGTTGCAGCCGTTTTAGAATTATTGTCTGCATCATAGCATAATCATGATGTAGATTCAATAATCACGATATTGATCAGTCTTTTGTGTGATGTGTTCGGGTAGGTCGTCAGTAAATATGTCACAAATTAGCTGTAAGTATTGTTTTCTTCAATTAGAATTTTATTCGGTTTCAAAATTCTGATTAATTTTGAAACTGTTGTTCCTAAGCAGTTACTTAAAATTTGGACATTGATAAGAAAAATCTTATAATCTTTGAAATTGTTTGATAAATATTCGAGAAACTTTTTCTTTACAAGATAATTTTTTTAGCAAAATTGGTTCTCAATAGTTTTTAATTCATTATTGAATTTTGTTTTTAATCAATGAATTAAGTTATACCTTATTAGAATCAATATTATTTTATTAAAAATGAATTTTTTTCATATGAAAAATCTACTTTCATTTCGGCTGCCGAATGGCCTTTTTCTGTAAATGAATTAGTTTTGAATGCTAGATCAGTTTCAATATTTAATTACTTCTGCATTGTTTTCATATTTTTCTATTATTTCGGAGTATGAACGTATATAATACATACATCAGTTAATGTGAGAGTGTGAGTATTTTAGCTGGGTTTAGTTAACGTGTAAAGTAACACCCAACTACAAGAAGCTATATAGTTATAGTATAGTGTGTCGGTGCCGTCGTGGCTGCCAGTGATTTATCCCAGTCGCCCTCGGGCCACCGCCTCCCTAATCTCTCGCTCGCCTCTCCCCGCTTTAACCCCGCGTTATCCTCTCTGTTTATCTTCTTGACTCTTAGCCCCTTAGAACTTGCTTTGCTTCTTCCTGGCTTCATCCACCCACCACTTATATCACGTACACATATATACATAGATACATACGCACATATACTTTTACTCTTACATACTCTTTCAACCGTTTACTATCCGTTAGCTTTTCTCTCTTCCTCATGTTTCCCTTAACTCATTCCCTCTGACCCCATTGGCATCCTCTGTCTTACTTCTTACTCCGCAAGATCACTCTCATCTCGTAACTTTAACCTTTTATACTCACCACAAAGTGTACGATCTTTTTTTCTGCCCCGTTACACATTTAACATTAGACGCAGAAGACCTCGGTTCTGGTCATTAATCACTTTACACCATCACACAACCATGATTTACCCGAACTTTAGTTGATATAGTACGACTAATTCACGCCAACTAAATAACAATCATCCTTTGTATTACTTTCGTCCAATATTAACTAACTTCCAAGAAAACAATTATGTACATCGTAAATTATTACTTTTTATTAATTCGTACTTGTTACTATTTTATGTCCTTTGATAAACATGCAGTGTGTATTAAATCAATTTTTATACTCTATTATATAATTGACGGAGAATAATAATAACTATTACTTGTATTATAACTGTAATTTGTGGGGAAAATTACAATTGTCACATAGTAATCCGACACCAGACTTTCAGTATCTTCACTTTCATAATCTTACATTTTTAAATTTATGATGTTACATCGTAAAATTTCGTATATTGAATACTTTTATAGTAACATAATTCATTAATTGAAAAAAAAATTAAATGATTAATTTAGGACTATTTAGAACTAACTTTGTTCGAAATTAACATTTGTTGGTTTTGTTACGACAATAGTGTTAATCCAGTAAGTAGAATTCTAATATCGACTTATTAAAAATGTTTTGTTTTAATATTAAATATTAAATAAATAAATTTCAACCATAAAGTCATACAAAACGACTGCAAGAGTAAAATTTCATTGAAATGGACCCAGATTAGATATTTTTTGGTCTAGAAATACATGAAATGTAAATTGAAGCTTATTTTCTGAGCTTTCAGATGCATTTTACATAACAAATATCTCAACACGTTCAAAAGTTATTTGAAGGAAAAGCAGTAAAAGTATGAAATTTTCGAATTTTCATAATTAAATAATGCTGTCATTTCTAAACGAATTGTCTGATTCAGCTCAAATTTGAACTCGACCTTTGTAATCGTCCATAGAATAAGTATGTTGAGTTTCATTAAGATCCCTTAAGAATTTTAGACGCTATCGTGCTGACAAGCTGCGTTATATCGAATATATAGTTAAATACATACATAAACTTTTGAACCATATGTATTTTCTGACTCAGCTCGTCTAGTTAAGTCGGAGTATAGCAAAATTTTTTAAAAGTTGCGTCATGAGGACAAATACAATAGTTAGATTTTTATAAAATCTACTAAAAGGTACAAATTCAAAGATTTTATTTTAGGACATGATAAATTTAAAAGAGAGAGCTAGATATAAAATTTGAGAGGTTTATACATACATTTACATAGAATAGTTTTTACGTCAATACATAAAATTAAAGTGCTAATGAGACGATTTAATTTGAAATTCAGTTGCAAGATATTTATTTTTATTGACTTTTTCAGAAATTAACATAAACGTATTTAGTGCAGTTCAATAATTAAACGTATATTTATCGTATATTTAGTGTTGATTCGATGTGTTAACTGTTAAATTCATGTAAATATTTTTATTACCGCAGTTTATTAGTCATACGTAGTGGAAACTTGAAAGTAAATATTGTTTATTATTACAGTGAGTGCATTTAATTATTAATTGCAATATATATTTGTTACCATCAGGCGCCAAGAGTATATAATTCAACTTGTTTTATTTGACAGTGCAGATACTTATAATATAATAACATTTTTTCACAAACTCGAGAAACGACAGAGTGAGATAAAGAGATACAAAATATAGTTATTGAAAAAAGTTAAGAAAAGAGACACACAGAAAGTACTAATATACAAGAGGCGATATAATATTCGTTGAAGCATAAACGCACAACCAGTTTGTATCGGGTTCTCTGGCTATATAATATCTTAATCTGACGATCTTATCGTACGCATTAAGAAGGGAATATATGGAAGTGACTTTACTGTCTCATAAATTAAGATTAGTCAGTCGGCACTTGCCATTAACATTTGCCATTATGGCCATTAACATTAATTATAGCTGGGCTTCTACACTACCAACCACACGATTTATCCGTTTATCTTATTTTCAAATTTTTTTCGTATATTTTATATTTCTCCATTGCTTCATAATATTTTTTTTTTTAGTTCTATAATATATGATGTACACATATACATATTTTTTATTTTTATATCTCCTATACATGTATAATCACATCATTTGTTTCTATTTAGGGATATAATTTAATCACTAACTATAATGAGCTATATTATGTATCATAATATATAGATTTAAATATCGCTGTATACATACATGTGATTTTAATACAAATGTATCTATCAGCGAAATAGATATACGTTATCCTAACGGGATTTATCTAATTTTATAATTTTAAATACCATATTTTAAATAAACATATTTTTGTCATGTAAGGAGTAAGCGTCACCTATTTGAGTAAAGAAAAAAATTTTTAATCATGACCTTTACACCTTTTTAATTAATTTTAATCATAATGTTGATGAGTTTCTTTAAATTAATATTATTTTGTATAAATTTTTCATGAAGTCGGGATTAGAATAATAATGAAGCTTATATAATTTGGTTACTTTTGTAAGCATCTATTCAAATATAATGGATTAAAATTTTGCTGGATGACGCGTTTTTTACTGTTTAAGAACAAAAAATAACGGATTCTTGAAATATACGTAAGATTTTTTTTTTTTTTGTTAGCATAAGAATTTCTACATATGTGTCATGATTACATTATGTAGAGTAGTAATTTAGCCTCACCCACGTCTAGAGAAAAATTTAAAAACATAAAAAACAAGAAGACATGTTTAAGCCGCAAAGGCAGACTGACCATGGACTCGCCATTCATCTCTGGGTCTGATCCACTAACGTCACATAGTGGGCTATCCAAGACTAGGGCCTCGATCAAGTCGCTAATTCATTGCGCGATTCACGTTCAAAGGCGGCCCCGCTTCAGTTAGCTAACCGACAAAGGAAGTTGTTTATCCTTACACGACGAACCACAAGATGGCTGCCCGTTTAACCAACCATCTGTCAATCAAAGTTTGTAAAAGATAGACAAGCGACTATAAAAAGCACCGCAATTGTCTGGAGCTCTTCAACACGCAGTCATCTGGATTATATAGTAACAAAAATGTATCATTATGATCAATTTTATTTCAATCATTTTTTCATCTGAATAAATATTACAGAATGATCATTCAAATTAATACCTGAAGTATATAATTTAGAAAAAATACCAGTAGCTAAAAGTTATAAATTTAAATTCAGAAAAAACTATTACGAAGATTTTAATTCAAAAGATTATAATTCAACCGGCATTATTTCCATGACGTATTTGGCCGAAAAACAAAATTTAATTCCTGCCTTGCATAGACTTTTGTGCGTAATATAATATAAAGAGTAATAAATCCGAATGTAATATTTAGAAAATTTGCCTCTGGGGCTATTATGTCACAAAATAAGTAGTCATTTGAATTATCCCGCGGCAGAAATTTAAACTCGTCCATTAGTAATACAACGCAACCTATCAATTTACTTTGTAAACACTCACAGGATGAATTTTTGCATTTTGAAACAATATCAGCAGCAATAGACATTAATAAAGAGACTAGCTATCATGACAAATGAATTGGATATGCGAAACTGTGTCAAATATTTGCTGCTAAATTGACAGTTGAAGTATTTTATTCACTATCCTTTTTATGCTTGAAATTTCTTCAATAGACGTATTTCATTATAGATTCTAAGAATATAAAAAAAAAAAAAGAAACTCTATGTGCACTACAACAATTTTCTCTTAATGAAAGACAAGATTTTTATTATGATTTACTCATTACATAAAACTTATATCTTCAAATAATCTTTGCAATATTGTATTGTATAAAGCAAAACGTTATATTAAACCACACATTTTAATTTGATATAAAAAATTGTTAGGGATAATCAAAATCAGAGAATTTAGAAGATTGATTATTTTATTAGCAGTCTTTATTATTTTGAATAGACAAAAAAACTTAGATATATTAAATTCTGGTGATAAACCATTGCCCTCAAGTTGTCGACGTAGGTTACTGAATTTCCTCTAAAAATTTTTAGTTTAAAATTAATTTCCACTAGATAAAATCTCATAAAATCATGAAAAAAAATTTTTTCTCTTGACAATATTGACTATATACTCTGCTATAACAATTAATGGATATGCGTCAAAATTTGAGAGCAATTCGCCGTGACTAATGGTCCTGTCATCGTTTAGCTGAGGGATAGGTTATATGGGATGAGGATAGTAAGATATATCTATAATACCTGAAGAGAGGGAGAGAGAGAGAGAGAAAGTTGTGTTTATATATGTATACATGTATGGGTGTACATGTATATATCTATATATGTCAAGTCATTTGATGATTGAGCGTCGAGTGATAAATCAGGTAGTGTCTATAGCAACATCGTGATGTCTAACTTGGTGGAACGTAAGCTCCGGGGCGAATATCAGTCGAGTCAGATGCACAGTAGAGTAATCAGCGCACCCGAACATCAGTCTCTGTCAAAAAACCCAGTCTCCGTCAAAAAACCCAGCCTTGTCCGGCATCAGCTACCTCACGAAGATGGATGTCGATGAAAATAAAAAGCCATTTTTACCATAGATTTTACATTATGTAGTGAAGTCTGAAGGGAACAATACTCTATATATTTAATAACCTGCACTTGGTATTATTAAAAATAACACTGATGTATGATAAAAAAAAGGGAAAAAAGCAAACAAAGGCCGATGAAAAATAGTATAGTGCTTTATATACTCGATTAAGTAGCTAATTAAATGGAAGTTATTAATGTTAAAAATAACTAAACAAGGGTTTATCAACAAGCTTTATCATCAGCTATCAACACATTATATTTATTACAAATTAATATCATTAAACGTTTTAGTAATAAATTGAATTTAAAGATCGTTCTGGTAACAAATATTTATGTATAGTAAAAAATTTGTTTAAAAACTGACAAATGGATTGTGTCGAAATTGAATTATCAGATTTGTTAGAGTCCTAAGTAAACGAATGAAGAAAAAAAAATATCTGGGTCTCTGGAGATCAACAAGCCAATTTGTGCACAATGGAGGATGATGTACGTCTTACGTCAAAGAACAAATATGAAATGAAAAGAGTCAATATTTAGATGTGCAAACACTTTGTCTGATCTTCCTATTTTTGATTTTATTTCTCTGCTACGTAATTTTTCTTGGGAATACCTTTATCTCAAGACATTGTGGTATTTATCTTTATATTTGAAATAGCTTCTGTATTTTTTGAATCAATATTGTATAAATATATACGCAAACATACTCAAACAAAGTCTCTAAAGCTTTAAATAAATTAAAAAATTGAAATAAAGATTTTGACTACATGAATATATATAGATATGGTGTAATAATATATTTTCATAGGATATATGATTGGCTCATTCGATCCCAAGAGATAATATCTACCGTCAATAAGAATTGATAAGACGTACCCGGAGCACTTAAGGGAACATCGTATACCGTCAGACAGTGTCATCTCCCCATTTCTCTGATGGTGTCTACCTAAGTATATATGTATACTCCGACATTTCCTCAAGCACATCGCTGAGTAGCGAACATCAAGTTTGATGATAGCTGAATGCTGCCGCAAATAAAGTATAAGTATAAAGTATATAGTCTACTATACGCTGTATGTACTGTACTATATTACACTATACAATTCCATACTATATTATATGATACTATATTGTGTATACAATGCTAGCAAATCGACTTAAGGTAAAATGATACTTGTCTTGAGACTTGCCGGCTCTCAACAAAGTGCTTCAGAGTATCAATGTATCATATTTTAGAGCTATAGCCAGTTTTTTTTTATTTATATTTAAAAAATACTAAAAATAAAACTCCTTTTGTACCGGAACATCGATGACCTATTTAACAAATTTACCATACAGCTATGGAGAAATTTAGAAAATTTTTATGTTTCCTTCTTTATGCAGATAATAAAAAGTAAGAATGAGATAATCAAGTCGTAAAAAAAGAATTCATTTTTAAAGATATCTTGAATTTTAAAATATTTTTGTGAAGAAAAAGTACTATGAGAAAAAATTCGATTGTGTATCCTATGCCATTAAATCAACGATCAGGTTTTGAACTTCCTTGTTTATTAATTATTTTGAGTGTCAAACTATGTAGACCTGTTTCTTTTCATTTTCTCGTTTGGGTTTCAGCAAATCATCGTACTGAATTGTAGAATGAATAATTACCAAGCATACCTGGCTTGAAATCAACGAAATCAATAACTCTAAGTGACTGACAGCACACAGCTGCTAGATTTAAATTCATCAAATTGTTATCTTTTAAAAAACATTTGTTTTTCTTTGATGAATAAAGTAACTACTCGACCGATCGACTTCAAAACCCGATCAGGTTTTCGTTTTGACAGACCCTTTGAAACGTCACAAGTCCAATTTTAATTAGTTAATTCATTTAATATTTGTATTTTAAGGGTAACAAATTTTCATAGTAATTCATCCAAAAAAACCTAACTATTCATCAAAGAAATTATGTAAGCAAATTTATCAATTAATCGATTATTTTCATTTTTGATAATATAATTAATAGAATTGATTATATTTTGACAAGGTCAATTGGTCGAGAGAAAAATAAATTATTTTAGTCTTTATATTTAGAGATTAACTAAAGTTTTATGAGCCTATAAAACTTCAAGCTTAACTTTTAAACAAATACATTTTATTGTGCATTACGTAACTTAATTATTATTATTATTGTTTTTCATCATCACGTTTTTATTATTGTATACCGTTTGGTTAATATTTTTTTGCTAAACGATAAAAAGTAAATAATGAAAAAAAAAAGTAATCTTAAGATAAGACTGAAATAAAAACAAAAACGTAAAAAGGAGAAAGGCAGATTAAGTTTTGAAGTTAGGTGATTTTATTTGAAGATGATGATATTCATCAGTCTACCTGTTTAAATATATATACATATTCTTAATGTATAAGAAGAGTGGTTTGGAGTTAAAGTATAAAGTGCTTGGCTTGTCAGCTAGCTAGCTACTAGCATGATCACCCTTGCCACCGGTCGCGGCCGTCACGGCTTCCGCCGGCGCGCGATGATAAATTACGTACTCACAGTAATTGCCTCCTAAGTTATGGTTTATAACGCGTATGAAATATGGTATCGTTCTGCACGCAATTACTGCTCGGTTATTTATCTCGAGTGCCATGACTTGTACCTCAACTCCTCCTTTTCTCCCTCCTTCGTTTCCTCCCATGTTCCACCTTCTCCTTCTCTTGTTACTCCACCACCTTCTCTTTCTCCGCTTTTTGTTCTCTGGAGCCACTGCATACTGTCGTAATACTTATTCTCATTTCTATTTTATCAATATTTAATATTTTTTTAATTTCATTTTCTAATCAATCATTCATGTTTCATATGAGAATAGTAATCTTGCGAATAATTCAATTTAGATAGTTTAGTTACGTTTAGTATTTTTACAGTATAAATCATAATCAGAATATAATTCCATGATTCGTAAATGATATTAATAATGAGTGAAGTAATTTCAAATTATAGTTACTCTAGTAACAATTATTCTATTAAATACCTATCTTAGTAAAGATGCATACTTTCTTATTGATTGTTAATCATTTTTAAAACATAAACTCAACACTATGATTCGGATATCATGAAAATTTGCTGTTTTCAAAGCATATTGTTAGTGGTTTAAATAAATCCACATGTTTCACATCATCAAGCAGCACTGGTGGTTCAATGGTAGAATGCTCGCCTGCCACGCGGGCGATCCGGGTTCGATTCCCGGCTAGTGCAACTTTATTTTTAAAAATTTTTTTTAAAAATTCCATTATTTTTGAACAATCTATTTTTTAATAAATAAAATAAAACAGCATAGTGAAAACCTCAATTTTGACTCAAAACCTGAATTTTATTAAATACATACAATATACATAATAATATACATATATGCTATAGTGCCTCCACTATTTTATTTTAAAAAGTCGTAATCAGTTATCTTAGCTTGGCGTTTTTTATTTTGCCAATATTTCAACTCTTAGTTGTATTTTATTTATATCTTGCAATAGTGTCGGATTATCTTCATAGACTAAAAAAATGTTTCTAATAACTTAGCGGCATTCAATGCTTCGTCAATGCTTGGTGGCTCAACGTCAGCTGGTTCCTCTTCTTCTTCTCTTTCGTCACCTTGTTTCTTTTTTCTTGCTCCCACTGAATCAAGAATTTCTCTGTCAGTAAGAGTAGCTGTTACGGCTAGCTTTTATTATCTTCGATGTAACTGTCCAAATTTTCTGTCATATTAAGTGGCAAGTCGAATTGTCGACTCCATTCAATCAAGGAATGCTCATTGTCACATTCAATCGTAGATCGGACTTAGTAAGTCAATGTCAATGAGATATAAAATAAGATTTCATTATAGCTCTATATCTGATCCAGCATCGAATTATGCTAGACCTAATTCGACCCTAGGTCCAACCTTGCATACCCATAGATAATATCACAAGAAAAAAATTTTTTGAATTTAAATAAATCTCAATCCTTTTTAGAGATCTAGTTGAATTAAGTTAAATTAAAGTAAATCTACGTAGATTTAATTTGATCCAAATAAATCTAAGAATCGGTAGAAGCTAGTTTTTTTTTTTTTTTAATTTAAATAGATCTGCGTATATCGAAATAGATTTTGTTAAGATTAAACCGTTCAATTCTTCTTATTATCAGTTTAACGATGAATTTATTGTTGAATTAAGGGCGGTATTTTCCTTATTACGCTTTTTATTTTCAAGAACAAAAATTTAAATTTAAAAGTGTGAATAATCTATTGAAAACCGTTCTATAATTGAACAAAATGTATGCCCGGAAGAATTTTATTTTTAATAAAAAGAACAAGCGCAATATAACTCGGAGCAGAGCCGACTAATCCCAGTGAAATCCGATTAACAATTGAAAAATTAATAGATATTATTATCCTCAACAAAATTCTAAAAAAATTCATATTTAATCATTGTTAATTAAGACCTAAAAAATTCATGATGAAATAATTATTTCATTTAGATTTTTTTTTCTTCTCATCAATTTTACTAATGATGAAAATAATGTTTATTGATATTTAGCTAAAGCTATTCATACATCAATCGTCTATAATATACACAATTTACACATTTATTTACATTTAAAAATCATTAAATAGTAGTTTATAATTTCTGCTGAAGTAAGTAAAATCTTAGCTTATTTTCAATAGTAATAACATCCAATACAATCAAAATATTTAATTAGATTTTCATACGACCCTCATGTTTTATTTCGTCAGATAATTTGTTGTACCATTGATACCCCCTGTATACAATAGTTTTTTCTGATGTATGTGTACGCGTATGCAATATTCGTAATCCTGATTGTCCTTTAGTGTTATAGTTATTATCACATATTTTAATCTCGTCGCTTAAGTAAGTTGAACAGAGTTTATTTTTCATTTTATGGATAAGTAAAAAGGTATTATAAATTACTCTCAGTCTTACTGACTAGATTTTTATATTTGTTAACACATAATATTGCACGCATCGCTCGATTTTGTAACTTTTGTAAAATAGCGAGTTTGTCGTCGTATAATTAATCATTATCGTATTACAGTATTCATAATGTGGAAAAACGATTGTATTGTAAATTAAACATTTAGCATAATTACCTACTGAGTATCTTAATCGATTGATTACATTAATTTTTTTGGCAATTTTTTGACTAGTATAATGTGCATTGCTTTTAAAATTTAAATTATCGTCAATGATTACTCCTGAATATTTAGTTTTTTTTACATACTTAATTTCTATGTTATTTATAAATAATTTACATTTATCTCTTATATTTTTCTAGTAATGATCAATATTATATTAAGATAAAATTTACTAATAGTTAGATCTAGCAGGAATGTCGACAAAAATAAATAAAAATCAATCTATAATAAAATGAGAATACTAAACGTTAAAAACTGCTTCGGGATTGTGATCCATCATGATGTTAAAATTATAGCAGACATTTTTAACAATTTTTGATTTTTTTAATCAATAGAAATTTTAAAGAAAAATGTATTTTTTTTTAATTACATTTAGAATTTTACAAATTTTCTGCATGTCAATTTTTTAACTTCCCGCTAAGAAAATCGAAGATTTTCAAAAATCGGGAAGTTATTGTTTTCACCCCGTTTTGCAAAAATCGAGTTTTCATCAGATCTCGACGTTTGAAGGTCACAGGAAGCTTCCCTGAATATCCCCGCGAGGTTGTCACGGCGTCTGTGTGTGTGTGTGTGTGTGTGTGTGTGTGTGTGTGTGTGTGTGTGTGTGTGTGTGTGTGTGTGTGTGTGAAAGAATGTGAACCGCTTATAACTTTTGAACGGCTTAACCGATTTCATCGTGGTTGGTGCTATTCGAAAGGGCTTGACCAAACTTAGATTTTGAAAACTATTTGGACCGATTCAGATCAATAGATTTTGAGAAATCTTCAAAAAATTGAAAAAAAAATTTTTTTCAAATGTGGTTTTTTTGGAATAACTTTTAAACGGCTTTATGGTTCAATTCCAAAAACTAATCAGCTCTTAACCTTGAAAAATCACGTCGATCGCCACCAGTCCGGTCAAAATCGGTTGATTCGTTCGAGAGATATCGTGAACGAAAGAAAACCGAAAAAAGTGTTTTTTCGGAATAACTCCGAAATTCCTAGCGCGATCAATTCAAAATTTGAGATTCTTTGTGAGGCTTAAAAAACTGCGTCGAATGCTGCCAACCGCGTGAAATTCGGTTTATTCATTCAAAAGTTATTGCGGTTTAAAAATTCAAAAAATAGTGTCTTATCAAATCTCTATCAGACTTTTGAGCTCGAAGAGCTCAAAAGCATAGGAAAGCAATCTCTTTGAGCTTGGAGAGCTCAAAATAACCCATAAATTGTATTTTTGAGCTCGAAGAGCTCAAAAACGTCATTGGTGCAATTTTAAGCGCCTAAGTATGGAATTAGCGGGAAGTTGCAGGGATGGCCTTTAGGGTCAACCGTTTTCCTAATTTTTTTTTATTAATTTTTTTCAACAAAAAAATTCTAAAAATTTTCAGATGTCGGCAAATTTAATTATTATTGATCCATCAATTCTAATTATCAATTATTCAATGGACAATATCCATAGTTTATTATTATTTTTTCTTTAAGTGATCAAATTGAATAATTACTTACCGATAACTGCGCGGCTCAGGTGGATTCATCAATCATCAAAGCAACTGTTCTTTCTATCACGTTAACAATGCTTGCAAAAAGGGTACATGTTAATTAGTAGTTTTATTTTTTCAATTATTTTTCTCGGGCCTCCTTCAATCCATCAATATACGCGTTTTCCAAAAGATACCATTTTTAAAGAATTATAATTGTAAACGACATTAATTAAATTTTATTTCTCTTTCATAATTTTCCGGCGACATTCCAAATGTAAGCAGCGACCAGCAAGTGCCTGCACAATATCTGACGCTTCTTGCCCAACGACCGTTACTACACAGCTGAAAAATCATGTAAGTAACGCCATCTTACGTTACTTTGGAAAACTTACTTTAATGGAAGCACGTGACCTCTGTCGATAATAATAACAAACTCTTATTTTTGCTTTTTTTCAACTCTGTTCTATACATTCGATACAAAATATAAACAAGGAATTTACAAGCTTTTTTTAGAAAATTAAAAGAACAATTTTAATTCTTTAATATTATTTATTGCACGCATTTTTAATTAAATGAAATTTTTATTGGATGATGTATTAAATTTAAAAAATGGAACAATATACAGAAATTACATGGCCAGCAGAGTTTTCTGAATTAAAGGTAAGAAATTTGAATAATTTTTTTTGTATTTTTATTATAGACATAAAAGTTACCAGTCACTTGATAATTTTTCATTAATAAAAAAATTTGTGACCAAAATATAATTAAAAAAAAAAAATTGCATTTTCAATTTTTTAAAATTTTTCCATCAATTTATTTGTTAAAAAAATTATTAAAATTATCAAGTATCTGCTAAATTAATTTTTATTATTTATTTTAATGTAATTGTTGTAAAATTTAATTTCAGACTATTGAAAAATTGTTGAAATGTGAAATATGCTATGACTACATGGATACTCCAGTAATTACACCCTGTTCTCATAATTGTAAGTTATAATTTAATAAATAAATTATATGAAAAATAAAATTAGCAGACTTATCTAATAATTTTGAAGATTTTTTTTATTTAAAAAAAAAATTTAATACAAAAAATTAAAAAGCAAAATTTTTTCATGTAAAAAATTTGAAAAACTATGTGGAATTTTTAAAAAATATTTTTTTTTTAGTTCTTGTTTAATTAATAAGAAAAATAAAAATTTTTAATCAATTGATAATTCTTAAAAAATCAAAAAATTGTCTTTACTGATTTTTTACTATTAAATTTTGTTTATTTTTTTATATTCTTAATTTTTATAAAGAAAATATTTATAATTTCTTCTTTTTGTGAACGCTAAAAATAATCAGATGTTTAATTAATTTTTAATTGAATTAATTATAAAAAAAAATGATGTTATTTTAGATTGTTCGTTGTGTATAAGAAAGTATCTGCACTACAAAACCCGATGTCCTTTATGTTTTCAAGAACTATTTGAAAATCAGCTGAACCCTAACAGAATTTTAGAAGAAATTCTGGTAAATTTTGCAAAAGTAAGAACTAAATTACATTGTCTTGTCAAACTAAATAATAACTCAATTGACAGCGGAATAAATCAGAGCGAAACATATTTGTCACAAAAAAGCAATCAAGGTTCAAGTAACAGCGTAACAATAGAAGCGACTGATCGAGTAAATGAAGGTGCCGATGAGAAAAATGAGAAAAATGATCGACAATCCAATAATTGTGAGACGTCCATAAATTCTAATAAACTGGTGAAAAATGATAAACTTCTTGAAAATAATGCGAATTCTTTAGAAGTTAAAAATGAAAATAAATTTAAATCATGCCCTGTTTGTCAAGTTAATGTACCAGAAAAAAATATGGATATACATTTTGATAATTGTACTAAAAGAGAAGCCAGTATTATTTGTACAACGTTAGTATGCATTTTATTATTATTATTATTATTATTATTAAAATAATAAGAAAAATTTTGTCTCCAGGATAGTCATATAATAAAATCAGTTTTTTTAGTGAAATTTAGTCATTGCAAAGGTCTTGACTTGAATTTATGCCTTTTCAAGGTTTCATATCATTCTCACCGATAGTCAATTTATTATGATAAATACTTAGGCTGGATTCGAAATTGCTCTATCTCCAGATACATAATTAAGAAATGACCTTGTGTCTTTTGGACTATTGACATTTTTAAAGATATAAGCTCACCGCGACATTACACTCATTAAGACCTTTCATTTGTGTACCCACAACAATTTTTCATATATTTTTTATATTTATATATTTCACAAATAGCATATATATAAAACATATAAAAAATACTATATGGGTACTCAAATAAAAGGTCTCGATGAGCATAACATCAGGATGAGTTTATAACTTCAAAAATGTCAATAATTAAGAAATTACCTTGTATCTTGTAAATTATTGACATTTTTAAAGATATAAGCTCACCCCGACATTACACTCATCGAGATCTTTCATTTGAGTACCCACATCAATTTTACATATATTTTATATATTTATATATTTCACAAATACCATGTATATAAAATATATATGAAAAATGCATGTGGGTACTCAAATGAAAGGTCTCGATAAGCATAGCATCAAGATTTGCTTATATCTTCATAAATGTCAATAATTAAAAAATGACATTGTATTTTGTCAACTAATGATATTTTTAAAGATATAAGCTCATTTCGATATTATACTCATCGAGACCTTTCATTTGAGTACCTACATCAATTTTTCACATATTTTATATATTTATATATATCACAAATACCATATATATAAAATATATAAAAAATGCTAAGTATCAAGATGAGTTTATATCTAAAAAAATGTCAATAATTAAGAAATTGCCTTGTATCTTGTAAATTATTGACATTTTTAAAGATATAAGCTCGCTCCGACATTATACTCATCGAGATCTTTCATTTGAGTACCCACATGCATTTTGATATATTTTTCATATATACATATATGCAGCAGCATATATATATATATATATATATATATATATATATATATATATATATATATATATATATATATATATATATATATATATATATATATATATAAATACGTATAAATATATAAAATATATGAAAAATTGATGTGGGTACTCAAATGAAAGCTCTCGGTGAGTGTAATATCGGGATGAGCTTATATCTTTAAGAACGTCGATAGTTAAGAAAGTACAATGCAATTTAACAAAAATCATTATTTAATAATTCAAAATTTTATTTATTTATAGTTCACAAGTCACAGCAGTCACATATATATATATATATAGCATATATATATATATATATATATATATATATATATATGTATATATATATATATATATATATATATATATATATATATATATATATATATATATATATTTTTTTTTTAATACTAAAATTTTCTAAAGATAAAATAAAAAAATTTATTTTATTTATGTGATACTGTAAAGAAATTTGATCTATTACTTATATCATTAATAATAATTCATCACTAATCAATTAATATTAAATTACAGCACTGATAAAAAACGCCCACAACTACCGAAGCTGGTATTAAATCTAATGAAAGATAGTGAACTAAAAAAAAAACTAAAAGAAGTAGGTCTTCCCACCAAGGGTGTAAGAAAAGTTTTGGAAGCTCGTTATCAACGTTACTGTACAATTTACAACGCTGAGTGCGATAAAAAAAATCCACGAAGTGCTGCAGAACTGTTGAAACAATGCAATAATCTTGAAAAACTAGAAAAAACAATTGAACCACTTCCACTGAATATGCGCAGTAAAAAATAACTATTTCTATTTTTTTTTTTTTTTTGTAATATATATTTTTTTATTTATTTTGAAATAAATTTACATTAATAGATGAGAATATCAAAATAAGAGATCATGAATTTAAGAGATGATTAAAACTATTGTATCAATATATTTGTTCTTTATTGTTCTCAATATAATTTTAAAAAATTAATAATTTCAAATGATATTTTATTATTTAATTGTTTTTTAAAATCACATTCGATCAATAAGTCGTCTTAGATAATAATAAATATTATTTGATTCTAGATTTTTTCTTATTTAATTATCGAGAAGGCATCGATTTTTTTTAGACAATAGTTTTTTTTTTTTTAATCATAATAATTAGCTAATTAATTATTAATTTTAATTTTTTAAGTTGCGCTTCTATAGCTGCCTTAAATACACACCTTTGGTATCATTTGATTTATTTATTTATTTTTTACTATTAAGTATTTTTCAGTAATATTTTTTACTATTTATTTTATCAATAAATTTTTTAACATTTCATTTAATTATTTAACAATAATAATGATAATAATATCCGTTGGATATTGATTTAAATTCATTATCGATAAATTCTTTAGCTAACAGAGATAAATAATCTTATTTTGTTGTAAATAAGAAAATTCTATTTTATTATTTATTTTTTATACAATTTAAAAATATTTAATATGCAATTTTTATTTAATAAAAAATAAGTAACTAATTTTTTTTTAATTTTCTGCTATTAATTTTGATAATTATTTGTTAGAATTTAATTTTGTTTCAATTAAATACCATACATGGTATTAATCCACGAGTACATTTAATGCTTTTGTTTTCTATTTATTTATTTAACAATTATTCAATTAATTTGTAAAAATCCAACTATATAGAGACTAAAGAACTTTATAATTTTTTTTCTCTAAAACAATCTATCAATAAAATATATAAATTCATATTTATATTTTTATTAAATATATTCATTGACTGATTCAATTTAATAATTAACTTTTTTTATAATTTTTTAAATTTATTATTATATTTTTACTCTCAAGATAAATACTATATAGATTCTCTTAAATTTACAGCTCATGATTGATCAACAATTTTATTGAGAAGAGAAATAAAATAAATGTACATATAAATAAACTTTTAAGCTCGATGATTTGATTGATGATTTAATGTTTAATGTTATTTATTTAATTATTTATTTTTTGTCGTCACGTGTCGCCACTTTTTTTTTGCCTTGCAACTGTGATGCCGATAGAACCACGAATTTTTCTCAATAAATCAATTATGTCAGATGTTGGCATGTGTTCTACGCTTTCATCATTTACCTAAAAATTGTTTTATTTTAAGTATTTTTTTTTTTTTTTTTTTTTTTTTAAAGAATATTTAGTTATAATTTTTTTTATATTTAAATACTGACCATGAGTAACACATCACCCTGCCGTAATCGCCCATCTTTAGCAGCTACACTATCAGGATGTACCATTGATATTATAGTTGAGTTTTCGTGTGACTGTAAACTAAATCCTAAACGACTATTCCAACCACGTGTTAATTCAACCATAAATACCTGAAATTTTTTAATCATTATTAGAAGAGTTTTTTGATTTATTAAAAAATTTTTATAATATTTGTTTTATTTATGAATAAAAAATTAAGAGCAATTTTTTCAATTTTCAATTAAAATATTCATTTTTTATTTAAAAATTAAATTTTTATTTAAAAGTTCAATTTTTATTTAAAAATTAAATTTTTGTTTAAAAATTCAATTTTCATTAAAAAAAAATCAATTTTTATTTAAAAGTTCAATTCTTTTTTAAAAGTTCAATTTTTATTTAGAAATTCAATTTTTATTTAAAAATTCAATTTTCATTCAAAAATTCAATTTTTATTTAAAAATTCAATCCTTATTTAAAAGTTCGATTTTTAGTTAAAAATTCAATTTTTATTTAAAAGTTCAATTTTTATTTAAAAATTCAATCCTTATTTAAAAGTTCAATTTTTATTTAAAAGTTCAATTTCTTTTTAAAAATTCAATTTTTTTTAACAATTCAATTTTTATTTAAAAGTTCAATTTTTATTTAAAAATTCAATCCTTATTTAAAAGTTCAATTTTTATTTAAAAATTCAATTTTTATTTAAAAGTTCAATTGCTATTTAAAAATTCAATTATTTTTTTTAATTCAATTTTTATTCAAAAATTCAATTTTTACCAAAAGAAAATAGAAAAAAAAATTTTTTTTAGGTAAAAATTTAAAATAAAACACTAGAATGTTAGAAAAAAAAATATTTAAAAATTTACAAATAAAAAAAAATTAAATTTTTGTAATTAATCGATTATAAAAATTTTTTTTTTTCTAGATCTTCAAAAGGTAGTTTTAAAATGAAAAACTTAAGAAATATTTATTATTTTTTTTTTTTAATGATGAATTAAAGATTTAAATATTGACCAAATTTTTATAATTTGTATTCATGAAAAAATATTATAAATTTAAAAAATTTTCATTTTCAACATTAAATTATATGATACTGAAATTGAGAGACGTCTGATAATTTATTTATTTATAAATAAATAATTAAAAAAATTTTTTTCAACAAATAAATTAGAGCGAAAAAATTTATTCAAAAAATTCCATGGTCAGAAAATCTCGAAAATTATGAAATCAATTTCTTAACAATAAATTTTTTAAATTTAATTTATTTTCCAGAAAAACTAAAAGAATTATCTGTTAATTCAATGTCATTAAATATTTATTAAAATTTTTTTTTTTTAATTCTACCAGCAAAAATTCAAAAATTCTCAATAACAAATATTTAATTCATAAAACAAGTGACTATTTAAATTTTTATATTAAATTTAAAATCCTCAATTGTAAAAAAAAAAAATGAACAAAATTAAATACTTACTAAATTTAACAATAAAAATAATTTATTTTAAAATAAAGTCATGCAATAATTCAATGCAATTAAAAATGTTCAATTCATTAATTTTATTCAAGGACTTTTGCGAGTTAAACACTTATGTAATTGTTAATTTAAAATAAAATTAAAGATTCCACAAAACATTCATTATTTTTCATAAAAATAAAAAAATCTTTAAAAAATAATAAATTTTATAGCGTGAAATAAATTGAAAAAAAATTTTTAATTAAAAATTTCACATAAAAAAACATTTTTTAAATTCTAAAAAATTAAAAAAATAATTAATAAACAATAAACAATTACCTCGCAGTCTTTGTATTTATCTTCCTTAGTAACAGTACCATTGAAATTGTCATTTTTAGTTGTATTATCACCGTTCTCATTACTGTCGTCTGGTGCAAACATAACACCCTTCCACTTCAGCAAACTTTTACTGCCAGCGGGATCTTGAACAGTTGAAATTTTTCCTAAAAAATAAAAAAAAATAAAATGTAGTATACCTTAACTAACAACCCACCTATTAAAGATCCGCCATTTTTATTAATACAATATTATCCCCTCTATAATCCTTCCCCTACCATATAATACTGATAAGGATAAGTCTATCACTTTCACGATGCCATAAACATTTGTGATACTAAATAATTCGTGTAATATATACACATACAATTATTTATATAATTGTAACGGACAGAACTAAATTTATTCGTTAATACAGCGATAAAATATCACTTGACACTAAGCTCAATTTACAATTCAACCAGCTCTCGGAAGGCTAAACGATTTAGCTGAAACAGTAGATCATTAGAAACTTTTTTTATTAATTTTATATTTAATGCATAATTTTATCGTATACTGTAGTCTAATCATGGTAATATATTTTTTATTTTAAAATAATTTACATTCATGAATATATGAATAATATTTTTTTTCTTTAGTTATATTTCTTCATTTCTTCTTTCAAGAGTTTAATTCAAATTGTATGAAAACTTTTTGATGCAATATTAAAATTTATTATAAAATCATTTTAAAATACTGCAAATAATAAAGTGAGTAATTTTTTTTACTCTGATAAAATTTTATTTAAAAAAAATTTCTATCCAGAAAAAGTTTCATTCAAACTTTTGTAATATTCATAATAGAGCGTATTAAAACTTTTTTTAATATTAAATGTAAAATTTTAAATTTTAATTATTTAAATTTGATAAACTGCAAATTATTTAATTAAGAAAATTTTGACTACGCTTAAATAAATTGTATTTAGTATAATCATATAGGGTAAGTGTGCGCAACTCCTTTATTTATGAATCGCAAAGGGGAAGTTTATGATATGTGTAGGAAAGTTAAAAGTTTGTTGGTAGAAAATTAGCTTATTTCAGGAAAATCCATACGGTATCATTCGTTTACTTAAGGTAGTTGTCATGGTACAATATTGTCAAAAAATTAGAGATTAAACGCGCCGCAAAAATATATGGGCTTGTAGCTAAGTAATCCATAATTTTTACGCAAGATTGTACCCGTGGGGACGCAACCCATACAATTGTTTCTGTCCGACTCCGAAGATATATACTTTTTCATAAATTCTTGAACTTAAATCCGTTATTTATAAATAATTAGACAGTCAAAAATTTTTTTTATTTTTTTTTAAACTCACAATAAATACACTAAAAGACTGTCAGTTTTTTGAAAGTTTCTGACAGTTAGTTTTTTTTTTATAACTAAGAAACTGGTACAGAACTGCAGAGAACGTATGCAATCAATGTTAAATATCCAATTTTTAATTGAATTCATCTCGGGTTATAGGTGGTCAATCGACTTTAAATTTTTAGGGTGATTGTATCATCATGTCCTTATAATAAGTATACAAAAATTTAGAATTTTCTGACGCTATGCCGCAACCACGACAACTACCTTAAATCTTTAATATTATCATTAGGTGACAAGATACAACGTAATTGTTCAATTATTAATATTTTTAAAGATATAAGCTCATCCTGATGTTACCCTTATTGAAACCTTTTATTTCAGTACCCACATGAATTTTTTTATATATTTTATATATATGATATTTCTGATATTTGTGAAATATATAAAATAAATAAAAAATTCATGTGGGTATTCAAATGAAAGGTCTCGATAAGGGTAACATTAGGATGAACTTACATCTTTAAAAATATCATTAGGTGACGAGATACAGTGTAATTTCTTAATTATAGATATTTTTAAAGATATAAAGAGAATTCATCTCGGGTTATAGGTAATCAATCGACTTCAAATTTTTAGGGTAATTGTATCATCATGTCCTTAATAAGGATACAAGAATTTTCTGACAGTATGCCTTAACCACGACAACTACCTTAAAAAATAAAATATTAAGAACCTAGTAGCGTGAAGGTAAAATTTGCTGTCAAGGCAAAGATTGTCACACTGTACTAAGGATAGTACCTAAAGTAAATTAATTATTTTTTCTGTCAATAATGTACTTGAGCTTTTTATTTAGCATAAAATTTCAAATTATGTTATGTCTCAATAAAGTTATGTAAGTATTATTAAAATCATTCTGCTTAGAGAATTAAAAATCCACTTAGTTCCCTTAGTTGTGCAAATTTACCTTACATGAGGTAAGTGTGCGCATTTTTAATCATTCGGATTAATTTATTTTTTTTTCGGTATTAAAGTTTTAGACTTTATTCTTTTTACTCGATCAGAGATATATTTTTATTTTCCTTTTATGCTTATCGTTTAATTTTGACTCTAATTTGAATGCTTAAGTGCGCACACTTGCCTCACATGACTCTATTAATAAAATAAAAAAATTTTTGAATACACACCTGGAATGTTTTTATCACTAGAATATGTACCTTTGGATTTAATATTATCATTGCCACTACAAGTCGGATTAGCACTTTGGTACGCAGGATTTTTATAACTGAAATTAGCATCAGAGGTGTTATTATCAGTATCGAATGCTAATGGTGGCATTGATGCCGGTTCAAGCGGTAAATTACTATCCTGCATATCACCAATTAACGTGTCGTTATCATAATACTCATCTATTTCCACACAATCATTAGCATTAATAGTTAACAGATTAACTGTTTCAATATTTTGATCATCGCTCATTTCAGACTTTAATTCACCATTTGATAAATTAAGATAATTCGGCCGTAATGCTTTACTATTATTTAATTGTGAATTATTTTGATTTAAATTTAAATTATTATTGCTTGGTGTATCATTATTATCATTTTTTTCATCATTCATAGACGTTCTTGATGCAGGACGACGCAATCGTCTAGGTGAACTATTAGTTGCCGTTGGATTTTGTGACATTGATCCGTTTGATCCGTTTGGTGATAATTTCCGAACTGCTAAATCACACAGCATATCTACAGCCTCTTTTCTGAAATAATTATAATTTTTTAATATTACGTTTAGTGAAAATTTTTTTATAAATATATAATAATAATAATAACTAGCAACCTTGCAGTCACTATGTGACTGCCATGACTTGTGAACTATAAATAAATAAAAATTTTGCTTTATTAAATAATGACTTTTGTTAAATTGCATTTTACTTTCTTAACTATCGACGTTTTTAAAGATATAAGCTCATCCCGATTTTACACTCATCAAGAGCTTTCATTTGAGTACCCACATGCATTTTGATATATATTTATATATTTATATATATAATATATATAAATATATGAAAAATTAATGTGGGTACTCAAATAAAAGGTCTTGATGAGTGTAATATCAGGGTGAGCTTATATCTTTAAAAATATCATTAGTTGACAAAATACAATGTCATTTCTTCATTATTGACATTTTTTTTACGATATAAGCTCATCTTGATGTTATGCTCATCGAGACTTTTCATTTGAGTACCCACATGCATTTTTTATATATATGGTATTTGTGAAATATATAATATATATAAATATATGAAAAATTGATGTGGGTACTCAAATGAAAAGTCTCGATGAGTGTAATGTCAGGGTGAGCTTATATCTTTAAAAATGTCAATAGTTCACAAGATACAAGGTCATTTCTTAATTATTGACATTTATGAAGATATAAGCTCATCTTGATGTTACACTCATCAAGAGCTTTCATTTGAGTACCCACATGCATTTTGATATATATATATATATATATATATATATATATATATATATATATATATATATATATATATAATATATATATAAATATATGAAAAATTAATGTGGGTACTCAAATAAAAGGTCTTGATGAGTGTAATATCAGGGTGAGCTTATATCTTTAAAAATATCATTAGTTGACAAAATACAATGTCATTTCTTCATTATTGACATTTTTTTACGATATAAGCTCATCTTGATGTTATGCTCATCGAGACTTTTCATTTGAGTACCCACATGCATTTTTTATATATATGGTATTTGTGAAATATATAATATATATAAATATATGAAAAATTGATGTGGGTACTCAAATGAAAAGTCTCGATGAGTGTAATGTCAGGGTGAGCTTATATCTTTAAAAATGTCAATAGTTCACAAGATACAAGGTCATTTCTTAATTATTGACATTTATGAAGATATAAGCTCATCTTGATGTTACACTCATCAAGAGCTTTCATTTGAGTACCCACATGCATTTTGATATATATATATATATATATATATATATATATATATATATATATATATATATAATATATATATAAATATATGAAAAATTAATGTGGGTACTCAAATAAAAGGTCTTGATGAGTGTAATATCAGGGTGAGCTTATATCTTTAAAAATATCATTAGTTGACAAAATACAATGTCATTTCTTCATTATTGACATTTTTTTTACGATATAAGCTCATCTTGATGTTATGCTCATCGAGACTTTTCATTTGAGTACCCACATGCATTTTTTTATATATATGGTATTTGTGAAATATATAATATATATAAATATATGAAAAATTGATGTGGGTACTCAAATGAAAAGTCTCGATGAGTGTAATGTCGGGGTGAGCTTATATCTTTAAAAATGTCAATAGTTCACAAGATACAAGGTCATTTCTTAATTATTGACATTTATGAAGATATAAGCTCATCTTGATGTTATGCTCATCGAGACCTTTCATTTGAGTACCCACATGCATTTTTAATATATATTTGGTATATATGATATTTGATATATATGTGATGTAAATAAAATATATAAAAAATGCATGTGGGTACTCAAATGAAAGGTCTCGATGAGTATAATATCGAAATGAGCTTATATCTTTAAAAACGTCAATAGTTCACAAGATACAAGGTCATTTCTTAATTATGTATCTAGAGATATTTTCGAGTGCAGCCTAAATACTTATCATAATAAATTGACTATAAAATTCCAAATTTCCGGTAACAACATAATTATTTATTAAGAATTAAAATTCTTAAAGTCAATAAATAATTTTTTGTAAATACAGACTAAATAGAAATCAAATGAATGTCAGTAATTAATAAATGTATCTATTTACCTGAGGCTAGTTCGTGGTGGACGTAAAGGATGGTCAGGTTCAGTTGGTGATAGTGCCGATACTGGAGTTTGAGTTAAATCGCGGTAAAGACGTAATTTAACTCTAGGACCACACTGACGTAATAATGCAACAGCTTCTTCATGGCTCATTGGAGACAGTGGTACACCATCCACCGTAACTATTTTATCACCTGGTTGAATACGCCCGTCACTCAATGCCGGTTCACGTACCAATGCTCTTACATAATGACCTAGAGCACTGCTGTCGACCTTTCTCAAGGTAAATCCCAAGCTGCCAGCTACTTTCGTCATTTCAATATCGAATTCCTGTTAATAATTTTATTTCATTTATTTTCAAGTTAACTCAATCGTGTCAAGTCATAAGAAAATTTTTAATTAACTAATTTAGTTACTGCTTTAATTGGCAATTATCTAGGCTCAGATGGATGCAATTTAAGGATGATATAAACTAGCAATCTGCAGTCACGATGCGACTGCCGAGATTTACGGATTATGAATAAGAAAACTTTGGTTTAATGATTTTTTTATATTTATAATCACACTAGTAGTTTGGATACTTATTGAATAAATTTTAAAAATAATACTGTTATCACAGGATCAATTACAAATAATTTAATAGACAAATGTGACGGAATAAATTTATAGAACTAACAAACTATTAAAAACTCCTCCAAAAACTTGACATAAAAAATTGACTACTAAAAAATATATAAAACCAAAAGGCACTAATTCTTATCAAGACTTTTCTGATGATACCAAATTAAACTATAAAAATTCCTTTAAAAATAATAATATGCTCATCGCAAAATTTTCCTTACTCTCTCAATCATTTAAATCATAAAGGACTATCACTGAAAAAATATCAAACCTAATTTACGATAAAGATATACCCGTTAAAAAATTTTTCTTAGTCTCTTAATTATATAAATTAATTTTTTACATATTACCACATTGACATGTGCAAAACAAAATGAATAAATAAACAAATTTTGTTTATCGCGAAATTCGGATCTATTTACAACTACTTCGAAAACTTATCATAATAAATGAACTATTTTAGAAAAGCATATGAAACATTGAAAAGGCCCTAATTCAGGTCTTTACCTTTCCAATGATACTTAATTCAATTTACAAAACTCATTTTATCATATAAATTCACCAAAAACAAAAATTTCCTTATTCTCTTAGTCATATAAATGAATTTTAAAAATAATACTGCTATCATAGGATCAATTACAAATAATTTTATGAACAAATGTGACGGAATAAATTTATAGAACCAACGAACTGTTAAAAACTCCTCCAAAAACTTGACATAAAAAATTGAATACTAAGAAATATATAAAACCAAAAGGCACTAATTCTTATCAAGACTTTTCTGATGATACTAAATTAAACTATAAAAATTCCTTTAAAAATAATAATATTCTCGTCGCAAAATTTTTCTTACTCTCTCAACTATTTAAATCATCAATGACTATCGCTGAAAAAATATCAAACCCAATTTACGATAAAAATATACCCGTTAAAAAATTTTTTTTAGTCTCTTAATTTTATAAATTAATTTTTGACAAATAACCACATCGACATGTAAAAAAGAAAATAAATAAATAAACAAATTTTGTTTATCGTGAAATTCTTATCTATTTATAACTCCTCGAAAACTTATCATAAAAAATGAACTATTTTAGAAAAGCATATGAAACATTGAAAAGGCACTAATTCAGGTCTCGACCTTTCCAATGATACTTAATTTAATTTAAAAAACTCATTTTATCATATAAATACGCCGGAGACAAAATTTTTCTTACTCTTTTAATTATATAGATTATAATTTATAAAAATTACACTGAAAAAAAAATTAACTTATATCAATAACAATTTCTTACTTTAAAAATTTTTTAACTCAAATCAAGACGATAAAATTCTTAATAATTATTTTCTTGATTCAATTTATTTTTTTTTCTATATAGAAAAAAAATATTATATAGAAAAAAAAATATTCTAATGAATAAATTTTTTCATTATTTTATTATTTTTATTTATTTATAATTAATGTTATTTTATTAACAATGGAATTAAAAGCAAAAGAAAAGTATAACAATTAATGCCGGAGACAAAATTTTCCTTATTTTCTGGTTATATAGATTCGAGTTTTTTTTTCATACTTTCAAGTTTACTAATAATTTAATTTAAATCTATCTATTTGTCTATACTAATAAATGGAGAGCCGGTTTTTTTTGTCCGGTTATACTGTGAAAACTACTAAATCGATCGAAATAATACTTATACCATAAGATGCAGCGAGTTTCGGAGAAGGTTTTAGTATATGATATGTTGGTGATTACTTATCCGGAGCCTATATTTTTTTGACTTAGAAATAATGAATTTTTATTGTAACTAAATTTATTCTATTCGATTGTCATTTGTTTAAAAGAAATTTTTTAATTCTATTGGTTATGTTTATATACTAGGCATATTTCTTCACTTATGAGACCTGCAATTTCTTTAATTTCAACTTTCAATGCTCATAACAAATTTTTTTTTTCAAATCAATTATTATTCATTTTTGTAAGAAAGACACGGGAATGTTATAATGATTGCACATTGAAAGTTACAATGAATATTAGCTAGAATAATTATATAGACAAAAGGTGCATGCCAATTCGATAGAATTGAGAATCTGTGCAAGTCAAAACAATACTCTAATTAAATTTCAAGTCTAGATTTAAAAATACAATTCTATAAAGCGCCTAGCGGAGCGGGCGAGTAACAGCTAGTATTTAATAATTAAAGTAGAACAATAATATGAATTTTCAGTTGTTTTGATAATATAAATTTTATACTTACACCACATGGCTCGATATTAAGAGGAGGTACGGGTTTGAGAAAACGGGATGGCAATGAAGCTTCTCGGCGTGTTGGTGGAGTTGGAGGTGCTTTTGGTGGTGTAATACTAGGTTCACCAGGTAATCGACATACTAATAATTCAACAGTATTTGAAGTTGTACGCAGTACTTCCAGTGCTTCCTGTTGAATAAATTATTATGATTTTAATTTTAAATATTCACTTAATAATTCAAAGTTTAGATTCACTTTTAAAAATTTACATATTTAAATAATTTTTTTAAAATAAATTTCATATTTATTTATGAGTAATTTTTTTTTTTATTTTTAAAAATCTTCTGTTAATTTTATTTGACAAAAATAATATTTTTTTTATTAATTTATAATTTAAAAAATTAAGTACTGACATGAATTGCACTCTCTTTTTTAATAATTAATTTTTAATCTTATTTAGTGAATTACAGAGCATTGATGAACGGTCGTACTTTATAATTTCAAGCAGAAATTATAAAATTTTATAATTTATTGTAATTAAATTACATGAGTTTACTTTACCAGCTTACAAATGCGCATTAATATTTTAATTATAAAAACAAACAGTATTAAATCATGAAACTATTTTATCTTTATAAATTATAAAATTAATAGCTTCAGTGAATAAATAAAAATTTTCACTTAAAAAATCTAAATATTAATATGAATTTAATTGAAAAATTTAATTTAAATAAGAAAAACATTTCATTTAATTTATATAGCGAACAAAAAAAAAGTAACTTATATTTACAATAAATCGATCAATACTTCGTTACTTCTATTGGTTTAAATTTATCTGAGTTACGTTTCAAAGCAAAAACTTTCTTTGTAACAAATTTAATTTTCTACAATTTTTCTTTCTAAATCTTTGCTATAAATTTAATTTTAAAATAAAACTTTTTATCTTTACGTTGTTGAATACAAAAAACAATAAACATATTTTTATAAAAATATTTATATTTAAAAAATTATGTTATCATAACTGATATATATTACTTAAGAGGAAATTATGAAGGATTATTTTAATTAATCGCATATCTTTAAAAAAAAAAAATAATAACATTGATAAGGCGCGCAGTAGCCCTATCGGATCCGGCCCTTGCTTACCAAAGCATTGGACCTCGTTCGAGTCCGGCGTACACCAATGAATATTTTCAATATTTATGTGTATTATTATATTCTGCTCAGCCCAAAAAATAAAACGAGTTCCAATCTCAAAAGTTTACCCCCTACCGTAGTCGCTCATGACCTTAGTAGTTTATGCGACTTTAAACAAGTTAAAAAAAAAAAAAAAAAAAAAAACATTGATAATAATAATAAAAAATTATATTTTGAAAAAAAAATTTTTTTTTTAAAATAAAAATTAAGTTTTTTTATTGTTAGTTAATTTTTATATTCCTTAAAAAATTTATATCTTACGAAGAAATTTATAAAATAAATTTCTTAAAAATTTAACAGCAAGCACTATGATTTAAAAAATTTTTGTTAGTATTCAAAAATAATTTTTGATTAAAAAACTTTATTTACATACTTGATAAAAAATTTCAAAGAAATAAAAAAAATAGTTGTAAATTTAAATAAACAATACTAGCAACCTTGCAGTCACTGTGACTGCTGTGACTTGTGAATTATAAAAAATTAAAATTTTGCTTCATTAAATAATGACTTTTGTTAAATTGCACTGTACTTTCTTAAATATTGACGTTTTTGAAGATATAAGCTCATCCCGATGTTACATTCATCGAGAGCTTTCATTTGAGTACCCACATGCATTTTGATATATTTTTCATATATTCATATATATATAAATATATAAAATATATGAAAAATTGATGTGGGTACTCAAAGGAAAGGTCTCGATGAGTGTAATGTCGAGGTGAGCTTATATCTTTAAAAATGTCAATAGTTCACAAAACACAAGGTCATTTCTTAATTATTGACATTTATGAAGATATAAGCTCATCTTGATGTTAAACTCATCAAGACCTTTCATTTGAGTACCCACATGGCATTTTGATATATTTTTCATATATTCATATAAATAAATATATAAAATATATGAAAAATTGATGTGGGTACTCAAATGAAAAGTCTTGATGAGTTTAATGTCGAGGTGAGCTTATATCTTTAAAAATGTCAATAGTTCACAAAACACAAGGTCATTTCTTAATTATTGACATTTATGAAGATATAAGCTCATCTTGATGTTAAACTCATCGAGACCTTTCATTTGAGTACCCACATGGCATTTTTCATATATTTTATATGTATGGTATGTGTGAAATATATAAATATATAAAATATATGAAAAATTGATGTGGGTACTCAAATGAAAGGTCTCGATGAGTGTAATGTCGGGGTGAGCTTATATCTTTAAAAATGTCAATATTTCACAAGATACAAGGTCATTTTTCTTAATTAAGTATCTAGAGATAGAACATTTCCAAATGCAGCCTAAGTACTTATCACAATAAATTGACTATCGGTGAGAATGATATGAAACCTTAGAAAGGCACATATTTGAGTTAAAACCTTTGCAATGACACTAAATTTCACTAAAAAAAACCGATTCTATCATATGACTACCCGAGAAACAAAATTTTTCTTATTCTCTTAATAATGTAGATTAGTCATGAGAAAAAAATAATTCAATTTTACTCTGATAAAAATTAATATTGAATGTAATAAAATTTACAGAAAATAAAAAAAAAATAAAATAGACATTCACTTAAAGTAAGTAATTAATTAATTTAAAAAAGTTAACTAATTCATTACTTACATAATTAGTTAGACCAGTAAGTGTAATTCCATTAACCGCTAAAAGAATATCACCAGGCTCGAGTTTATTGGAAAGCGCCGCTGGCTGCTGGGGAAAAAGTCTTTTAACTCTAACCGGGCCTGATTTTCCACCGCCGGAAACACTCAATCCAAGACCACGGCTACTTTTCTGTAAGGTCACCTGAAATGTGTTCTCTGCAATCACAAAATTAAATCAATAAACTTTAATATCCTTATCTTATATCCTTTAAAATATAAAATACAACTAAACTCCTCATGAAAAGTGAACAAAGAGTTCTATTCTCATTTATTTATTTTCAAAAAAAAAAAAAATAAACAAGTATATAATGTTTTTGTAATTTAAACTTTGAGATAGTGCAAAAAAAAATAAATCAAGAAGTGACCTGAATTGTAAGTTTCAAAAAGGTGAGCCAACGACAATCACTACCGGATATACTTTACTATATATTAGACTCGCCTCTAACCGGATTTCCGAATTCTCATCCATGCTCTTGTATTTTAAATTAAATCTGTTTGCTATTGTTATAAATTATAAACAATCGAGCTAAATTATTATTTTTTTTACTTTACAAAATTATCAAAATATTTGCTTTTTTTTATTTAGAAAAAAAATTTAATATTTTTTTATAAAATAAAATAAAAGGAATACTTCACAATAGAAATATTTATTTAGAATATTATTTATGCATAAAAAAAAAAATTATTTTCATCATTTATAAAATTATTCTTTAGAAAATTATTTTATAAATTAAATTAAGAGAAAAGCCCCCATTGACACTATAAAAGTGATCATTAATATTTGAATTTTTTTATCGTGTTTCAAATCGATATTGCCAACTTTTTTTTATAGAACACCTTAATCATTGTTTTTACTTATATAATTTAATTAATTAATTTTAATAGCAATAAATTTAATAATTATTATATCAACTTAAAACCAACAGGTCGAATGTATGTATTATTGACAGCGCAAAAAATTCAAAGAGCCGATTATTGACATACCATTGACCTTATTATTAACAGGTTTTTTATTACAGTTAAATTTATATTAACAATAATCATTTTTACTAACTAATTCAAAACTATCAATATTTTTTATTATTTTAAAATTCGTTTAAGACCTAGCTTTTCTATATTTTTTACCAGGTTTTTTTTTAGCAATTTTTTCTAGTCTCAAATACTTTGATTCTTATAAAATCACATGACAGTATGTAAACATTAATACGTTGATATGTATGCTGAGGGGAGTAAAGTTACCTTACATTATGGCCTATGTCGTTAGTTGACGCAAGTTAATTTTTGTGTCCCCATCATTGACGTCCGCTATTTTAAAATTAATTTTAACTCGATAAAGTATAAATAAATGATCATATGGTTATTTAGACTATAAATAATCTAAAATAATTTTAAGCAATGCAATTACATAAAAAAAAACATTGAGAAATCTGGATTTTAAAATAAGGTCTTTCTTAACAATATTGTTAAAAAGTTACAAACGTATAAGCAGTTTTGGCCTACTTGAAAAAATGAAATTTTTTGCAGTAAATAGTTTATACCTTGGAATTAAATTTTACTATTTTTCAATTTTAAAAATATGTAAAATTGTCATGAAATATCAACAATTATGATTATTAACAGATTTTAATAATTAAATAATAAAATTAAATAGAGTGTCAATAGTGGGAGGGCCCTGTCAATAATAGGAGCTTTTATCTTAATCATTTTAACTAACTAATGCAAAACTATCAATAATTTTTATAATTTTAAAAACCGTTTAAGACCTAGCTTTTCTATATTCTTTACCAGGTTTTTTTTTAGCAATTTTTTCTAGTCTCAAATACTTTGATTCTTATAAAATCACATGACAGTATGTAAACATTAATACACTGATATGTATGTTGAGGGGAGTAAAGTTACCTTACATTATGGCCTATGTCGTTAGTTGACACAAGTTAATTTTTGTGTCCCCATCATTGACATCCGCTATTTTAAAATTAATTTTAACTCGATAAAGTATAAATAAATGATCATATGGTTATTTAGACTATAAATAATCTAAAATAATTTTAAGCAATGCAATTACATAAAAAAAAACATTGAGAAATCTGGATTTTAAAATAAGGTCTTTCTTAACAATATTGTTAAAAAGTTACAAACGTATAAGCAGTTTTGGCCTACTTGAAAAAATGAAATTTTTTGCAGTAAATAGTTTATACCTTGGAATTAAATTTTATTATTTTTTAATTTTAAAAATATATAAAATTGTCATGAAATATCAACAATTGTGATTATTAACAGATTTTAATAATTAAATAATAAAATTAAATAGGGCGTCAATAGTGAGGGCTTCAATAATAGGGGCTTTTACCTTAGAAATATTTTTTTATAAAATTCTTTGTAATATTATTTATGCATAAAAAAAATGCATTTTCATCATTTATAAAAATTTATAAAATTATTTTATAAATTGAATCATATGATTAATTTGTAGTGAAATAAATTCTAAAAAAAAAAAAAATTTTCTTTTAGTACTTATCAATTGCATACGCAGAAGAATAATATTCACTATCATAAAATCAATTAAAATAATCTTATCTAAAAAAGAATATACATTTATCAAGAATAATATTAAATAACTACGCAGAGTGACGCACAAACTTGTGGCCTAGTTTGAAGTTGCGCGGACCAACGATCAATAGTGCATTCTAACTTTTGTCATGGTCATGATTTTTAAAATTTATTATTATTATTATTTTTAATGAAAATAATAAATGATAAGAAACAAACTGTAAAAAATGAAAGATTAATTGGGATTATCGATAAAATAAATGATCCGATGAGCGTATGCATAATCTACCTGGATTAATTGCTAATAGAGGCGGATGTTCATCTTCAGGCGATCGCTCAGACGCGTATCCTTGATCTTGATGTTCACTTGACGTAGGCTTTGAATTAAAATCATCAAGACGTTTTAATTGCTGACGATGATGCTTCATCAATTCACAGGTGGGCTTGTGAATAATTTTAACATTCTGCGGATAATTCGAGTCTATTTCACCGGGCTCGTGGTGATTATACTGCTGAACAATCGACTGGATGCTTGTTGGATCACACCACTTTGGATCGATTCTTCTTTTAGGCAACGTGCCCATAAATTCCGAGTCATAATGCTGATTATTGGACGGAATATACTCTTCAGTATTATTATGTTGACTTTTTCTTACTAAATTCAAATTTCCATGCTTACACCGCACTATGTCAATGTCATTTTGATGATACCTAGAAATTTTATCATTATATATTAATATTTAAATTTAATGCTCCAACTTTCTCTGTAGAAACGCTCTCTGCTCAGTTTTTTTTATTTGCGAAAGGAAGATAAAACTCATAAAACTATTTTTTTTTAATATTTGAACAAGCGTCGTTAATCTTGCTGAAGATTAAACTTTCTTTGAAAGAAAGCTAAATTTTTTTTTATTAAAAAAAATTTTTTGTTTAAAATGGAAAAAGAGCTTTTATACTGAGAGCGTTAATAAAATTTAATTTTTAATTTTTACACCAAAAATATAAAAAAAAAAAATTTATAAAAAAAAATTAAAGGCGCAATTTCATTAATTTTTTTTAGTTAAAAATTTTGCTAATTTATTTTAAAGTAAAATTTATGAAAATTAATTTAGAAGATATTTAATCATTTTTTTAACAAATAAATTATGGCAAAAAAATTAACATTTAGAAATTAAAAAAAAATTAAAAATACATAAAAATATTTGAAATTATTTTTTTAGAAAAAGATAAAATAAAAATGTAAATTTTTAAATCAAATAATCACAATAAAAATAAAAAAATAATTCCGCATTCTGTGACAACCCGTTAGTAAAATAAGTATAAGTACCAACAGTAATTAAACAAGATAAACAATATAATTGTTTGCTAACCAGAGACCGTCAAAACGGTAAATATAACTCGAATTTTCTGTATAATTATTTTTGCTAAATTTTCCATGAGAATAATTAGATTTTAAGGTAGTAATTAAATCTAACACCAACAACAAATAACTTAATAATTTGCATTACATCTATTATTTAATAATATAATAGAAATGTATAAACATACTCCCAAGGGTCGCCTTCGAGAGTTTGCAGTCGATATTGTTTGAAATCAGTCACCTCATCATTGAATTGTACTGAAGACTTTTTATGTGGTAAAGTACCACCTAAATTTCCAGCTATTGTATCCGTTAATACATTGTTGTTATTTACCAGCATAAAATCATGATCATTATCTAAATTATTTGGTAATGACCCAGAGAATTTATACCTAGAAAAAAATTAATAGAAATAAATAAATAGAAAAAAAACAAATAATAATAATAATAATAATAATAAGAAGAAGAAGAAGAAGAAGAAGAAGAAGAAGAAGAAGAAGAAGAAGAAGAAGAAGAAGAAGAAGAAGAAGAAGAATAAGAATAAGAATAATAACTAGCAATCTTGCAGTCACTATGTGACTGCCGTAACTTGTAAACTATAAATAAATACAATTTTGCCTTATTAAATAATGACTTTTGTTAAATTGTAGTGTACTTTCTTAACTATTGACGTTTTTAAAGATATAAGCTCATCCCGATGTTACACTCATCAAGAGCTTTCATTTGAGTACTCACATGTATTTTGATATATTTTTCATATATACATATATGTAATATATATAAATATATAAAATATATGAAAAATTGATGTGGGTACTCAAAGAAAAGGTCTCGATGAGTATAATGTCGGGGTGAAATTATATATTTAAAAATGTCAATAGTTCACAAGATACAAGTTCATTTCTTAATTGTTGACATTTATGAAGATATAAGCTCATCCCGATGTTACACTCATCAAGAGCTTTCATTTGAGTACTCACATGTATTTTGATATATTTTTCATATATACATATATGTAATATATATAAATATATAAAATATATGAAAAATTGATGTGGGTACTCAAATAAAAGGTCTCGATGAGTATAATGTCGGGGTGAACTTATATATTTAAAAATGTCAATAGTTCACAAGATACAAGTTCATTTCTTAATTATTGACATTTATGAAGATATAAGCTCATCCCGATGTTACACTCATCATGAGCTTTCATTTGAGTACCTACATCCATTTTTTATATATATTTTGTACATATGATATTTGATATATTTGTGATGTATATAAAATATATAAAAAATGCATGTGGATACTCAAATGAAAAGTCTCGATGAGCATAACATCAAGATGAGCTTATATCTTTAGAAACGTCAATAGTTCACAAGATACAAGGTCATTTCTTAATTATGTATCTAGAGATATTTTCGAGTGCAGCCTAAATATTTATCATAATAAATTGACTATCGGTGAGAATGATATGAGACCTTGAAAAGGCTCAATAATAATAATAATGGTATTTTTTTATAGATACCTGTCCTCCGATGAACTCGAACAAGGAACAAGCATTTTACCAACATGACTCAGTTTTCCTTTTGAGTCACAAAGATTTCCTGATGACTGTGTTCTGCGTCCCGTAAGACCTTTACCATGATGACGACTCAAATTAGAACCCATTACCGAATCGTCAAGAGCGTCCTCGTTCCCAGTTAGATTGAAAAGGTTTTTTTTCAAATTATAATTCTGCGATTGATTATTTTCCCGGTTAGGATAATCAAAATATTTACTGATATCTTTCTTGGCGTTTATTTTGCATTTTACGGAAATAAGCTGACCAGGATTTTTTTTTTCGTGATCGTTGTTAAAAGATGACGTTGATGATGATGATAAGTCATCGTAAAGCCGAATTTTAGACCGTAAAAAGTATGAATTTATGTTATTGTCTTCGATAATTTGTTGTTCTTCATTGTTGTTATTATTGTTGTTATTCTTGGTGTAGAAACTACAGGTAACACTCGGTCCACCCACTACGGGGGACAATAGTGCTTCTTCACCTATAATTAAGGAAAATTTTTTTATAATGGGCTTTAAATCTCTCGATAAATTAATTTATAATTATTATTTAGTTAATTTATTATTTTTTTATAAATTTAGAATTTTTAAATTTATATCTTCGCGTTCAAAAAATAATAGACAATCCGTATTGTCGGAATAATAGGTTCTTAAACTCAAGATAAATTTATTTTTATTGATTATTATATACCAATTCAATTGTTTTTGCACCCTCTACAAGGTTAACAAGCCAAAGAGTTGATTCATTAATTATTTTTTTAGAAATTTAGAATTTTCAGTTACATCCCTGCGTGTCTAAAGTAAGTCAGAGTAACTCAGATTAGGCTTTCAGGTAGTTATCTTGGTACAATATTGTCAAAAAATTAGAGATTATACGCGCCGCAAAAGTATATGAACTTGTAGCTGAGTAATCCATAATTTTTACGGAAGACTGTACCCGTGGAGATGCATCCCATACAATTGTTTCTGTTCGACTCCGTAGATATATACTTTTTCATAAATTGTTGAACTTTAATCCGTTCTTAAAAATAATTAATCGGTCAAAAATTTTTTTTTATTTTTTTTTTAAACTCACAACAAATACATTAGAAGACTGTCAATTTTTTGAAAGTTTCTGACAGTTAGTTTTTTTTTTATAACTAAGAAAGTGGTACAGATCTGCAGAGAGCGTATGCAATCAATGTTAAATATCCAATTTTTAATTGAATTCATCTCGGGTTATAGGTGGTCAATCGACTTCAAATTTTTTGGGTAATTGTATCATCATGTCCTTAATAAGTACACAAAAATTTAGAATTTTCTGAGGGTATGCCGTAACCACGACAACTACTTTAAATCTTTAATATTATCATTAAGTGACAAGATACAATGTAAGGTAAAAGCCCCAATAGATGATCACGTACCAGTATATAATCACTCCATGTATTTGTATATCTATATTCACAAATATAGGTATACAAATACATGGAGTGATCATATACTGGTACATGATCATCTATTGGGGCTTTTACCTTAATTGTTCAATCATTAATATTTTTAAAGATATAAGCTCATCCTGATGTTACCCTTATCGAGACTTTTCATTTGAGTACACACATGAATTTTTTATATATTTTATATATATGATATTTCTGATATTTGTGAAATATATAAAATATATAAAAAATTCATGTGGGTATTCAAATGAAAGGTCTCGATAAGGGTAACATTATGATGATCTTATATCTTTAAAAATATCATTAGGTGACGAGATACAGTGTAATTTCTCAACCCTTTAATGTTCTGGAAGCGCAATGAATCTCAGTGTGAGCTGTTAGGAGAGATAGCCAATCATAGTCCGCTATGCGGTTGTGTGAAAGACGGTTTAGTTGTAGTAGTGTGACCATGCGTCCCCTTCTACTACTTTTCTGGCACCCTCTCTACGATACGAAAAAGACTATAGCTCTCTCACTTAAAGAAAAAGACATATGACTCGAATTAAGAGTGGTGATTCAAGGCCGAATATTAAGGGGTTAATTATAGATATTTTTAAAGATATAAAGAGAATTCATCTCGGGTTATAGGTAGTCAATCGACTTCAAATTTTTAGGGTAATTTTATCATCATGTCCTTAATAAGTATACAAAAATTTAGAATTTTCTGACGGTATGCCTCAACCACGACAACTACCTTAAATCTTTAATATTATCATTAGGTGACAAGATACAATGTAATTGTTCAATTATTACTATTTTTAAAGATATAAGCTCATCCTGATGTTACCCTCATCGAGACCTTTCATTTGAGTACTCACATGAATTTTTTATATATTTTATATTTATGATATTTCTGATATTTGTAAAATATATAAAATATATAAAAAATTAATGTGGGTATTCAAATGAAAGGTCTCGATAAGAGTAAAATTAAGATGAGCTTATATCTTTAAAAATATCATTAGGTGACGAGATACAGTGTAATTTCTTAATTATAGATATTTTTAAAGATATAAAGAGAATTCATCTCGGGTTATAGCTAGTCAATCGACTTCAAATTTTTAGGGTAATTTTATCATCATGTCCTTAATAAGCATACAAAAATTTAGAATTTTCTGACGGTATGCCGTAACCACGACAACTACTTTAAATCTTTAATATTATCATTAGGTGACAAGATACAATGTAATTGTTCAATTATTAATATTTTTAAAGATATAAGCTCATCCTGATGTTACCCTCATCGAGACCTTTCATTTGAGTACTCACATGAATTTTTTATATATTTTATATTTATGATATTTCTGATATTTGTAAAATATATAAAATATATAAAAAATTCATGTGGGTATTCAAATGAGAGGTCTCGATAAGGGTAACATTAGGATGAGCTTACATATTTAAAAATATCGTTAGGTGACGAGATACAGTTATAGGTAGTCAATCGACCAAATTTTTAGGGTAATTTTATCATCATGTCCTTAATAAGTGTACAAAAATTTAGAATTTTCTGACGGTATGCCTTAACCACGACAACTACCTTAAATATCTCCATAAATTTATTCATTATGATTATCATATACCAATTAAATTGTTTTTACATTTCCTACAAGGTTTTAAAGCCTATAAATTAAAAAAAAAAAAAACTTTATTATTGAAAGTAGAGAAATTAGCAAAAATCCGACAATTTTATGATTTTAATTTTTAAATAATCTTTTGAAGTAAAATACATTTTTTTTAAATTAAAGGAGCTAAAAATTGAAAAAAGAAAAAATTCTTTTCAAACTAAATTTATATTACTTAATCTCGAATAAAAATAAGTACGCACATAAAAAAAAACTATTCATGATAATTCTATCATTTTATGTCGGATTTTTAAGAATACTTTTTGCACCTTTAAAACGAAGCTATGACGCAATGCGCTTACGTAAACTTTTATTATTTCCCTTGAACGTCGCTATAAAAGAATTGGAATATTTTTTATATACCGAGATGCACGAGATTGTACTTTTGTATAATTACTATCATTATACTCTTATAATGTTTATTAACATCACAAAGTGCATTAATGAAAATGGAGATTTCTAGCTTTTAAATTTTTATCATCCTCTGCTCTTAAAACATTACCCTTTAAAACTATTTTATTAATAATTAATCAAACTCTCACTTGGTGCAAAAGTTATTTAATTAATTAAATTAATAAATTAAATAATCAATTTAATATCAATTATTATAAATTATAAGTTTAAAATAAATATAGGTACTATCTAAAAATTCATTATGAGTTAACCGTGGACGTTATTTATAATGTGGTCTGAGTATTATACCCTTATATAGAATTCTTAGACAGTATATTTAATCATTAAGATAATTGTTTAAAAAAAAAAACAGTAATAACAAAAATTAAAATTTTTTTTTATGAAATATTCGATACAAAAATATATTCTTTAATTAAAATTTTTACAACTAAGATTTATTTTTAATACTTGGAAATTTTATAAAATTTTTAGGATTATTTTTGAAGCAAAATTTCATGGTCAGGTTTACTATTAAATAATTATAATACTTAAAAATTTTTTTTTAAACAAATTTAATTGAAAAAATATATTGTTTTAATTTTAGATTAAAAATATTATTTTTTTTTTTATCTATTTCAAAAAAAATTTATAAAATTTTTTTTATCTCAGTTATAAATTTTTTTTTCATTTTAAAAGACTTTAAATTTTAAATTACAAAATAATCAATTTTTTAAATATTTATACAAAAATATGTGAATTTTCGATAAAAAAAAAAAAAACACTTTAAAATTTATTATTATATTAGGCATAAAAATAGTCCTGCGTTATATTTTTATTTTAAAAATAAATTAACATAATTTGTCAACAACAAAAAACTACGGAATTAATTTTAAAGGAAATATTTTTTTGGTAATTACCTTGACGTTTTATTATTTATTCATAAATATTGATCGACTCAACACTGATAAAAAATTTTAAAAAACAAATAAGAAATTTTTTCTGCCTAAAAATTGTTTTTCTCCCAATTTATCTTTTAATAAATATTCTATTTATAATATAAGCTTGTTTTTGTGAATAATTAATTATTCTTGTAATAAACTATTATTTTTATAAATTTAATTAGTAAAAAAATTTCAAGTTTAAACTTTATTTTTTTATTTAGCACGCAGTTAGCAAGAGCGCTCAACAATAAAAAGTTTAATTATTATTAAAAATACGAATTAGTCTAATTGAAATTTTCTGAGAATTAAAATAACTCAATTATCATTTAGAAAATAAATATTTGATAAAAAATTTATTGTTATAAATAAATATAACTACTAATTGAAGCCGAATTATATTTTTGTGCATTATATTGCTTGTAGACAAAATTTTGCATTATGGAGTATATAATTTAAAATATTAGAAATAAGAATTATTTTTTTAATTTATATAAAAACCTTTTATTTCATTTTCAAGTTTAATTTTATGATATTTATCTTAGCAACAACTGCTATCACTAAAAAATTAAATTAAAAAAAAAAAAAGATAAAACTTACTTACAAGTTTTTATCATTAAAATTACGTAGTTTTATAGTTGTAAACAAAAAAAAATCTAGGGTAAAAAATAATTGATATTTTTATGGTAAAATTTTTTCATTTAAAATTTCTACATACTTATAATTTATTTTTTTAATAAAATGATGCTAAAATTAATAAAAATTAAGTTAGCCGACATCTAAAAATTTTTATAATTTTTTTTAATTGAAAAATTATTATAAAAAAATATAGAAAAAATTACATTTGTAAAAAACTTGAAAAACTATAAGTATAATTTTTAACAAACATTTTTTTCAATTGAAAAATTATTACAAAAAAATAAAGAAAAAATTTTATTTGTAAAAAACTTGAAAAACTATAAGTACAATTTTTAAAAAACATTTTTTTTAATTGAAAAATTATTACAAAAAAATAAAGAAAAAATTTTATTTGTAAAAAACTTGAAAAACTATAAGTGCAATTTTTAAAAAACATTTTTTAGTTCTAGTTTAATAAATTAAAAAATTAAAATCGTTGGCTAACTTTAGTATTATCTAAAATTAGCAGAAATCTGACAATTTTATGAATTCCTATTAAAAATTAATTATAAAAAAATTACGCTTGTAATTTTTTTTGAATTTTTATGCATGGAATTTTTTTATTGAAAATTTTTTCATAATAGTTTAGTGATCAAAAAAATTGACAGATTTTAAATCAAGTAAATTTTTTTACCATAAATAAAAATTTTCCGATTATAAATTGTTACAGATTTGTAGTCTTAAAATAATATAATTCAAGGACTGATTTTTTACTTACGCATAATTCAAGGACGAGGACAACCTACATTTGCCATTGGACATTAATAAAAAAAAAACAACTTGCCAAAGTCCTTCATCCGTAAAATAACAATTTATCAATTTCGTTGTTTAAAAACACAAATTTTAAATAATTTATTCACCATGTCTTATATATTTATTACTTATTTTTATAAAAAATTCACTCCTAATTATTTGAATTAATAGCTGTCAAAACAAAATAACAATTACAAAACGTGTATGTACGTCATTATACATTTTGTTGGTGGTATTGTTCTTTACTCATCAGTTAAAAAAAATTGTTTGAATAACGATACATAAAAATAAACAAGCCTGTGTTCTATTACTACGTTACAAGTGTATTATCAACAAAGGTACTTGTTACACCCCTTTAATTAATTTTCATCTGACAATTATAAAACAGAATTAACAACTCAAACAAGTAATTAAAGCACATGATGAAATAATTATTTAAGCGTCTAATTAAAAAAAATACTGAACACACTTTTTTAATTTACAAGTTGAGTATATTAAAGCTTGGTAGTTTTATTATCATTTTTTAAACTTTTGTTTTATGTTTAACTACTAGAAAATAATTATACTGTATTAATTAAATATTTTTTTTTAATTTTGTTTTGCACAAAAATTTTTAAAACTTTTATATTAAAAATTTAATTAACTCATCAATTTATTTTCACAATTGTAAAAAAAAAATAATTCAAAAAAATTTTTTTTTTAATTTTGTTTTGCACAAAAATCTTTAAAACTTTTATATTAAAATTTAATTAACTCATCATTTTCACAAAAATAAAGAAAAATAATAAAAAAAAATTTTTTTTGACAGACTAAATATTAAAAATCCGTAAAAAAATTTTTTTCATATAAAATAAAAATTTTTTTAACAAAATTTTATTGCAGCAACACAAATATTAATTTTTTTCTTAAAAAAACAACAAAGAAACTTGCAATTTATAATTTTTTATCACTCACAAAAGATTTAATTTTATTGCTACTAAAATTATAAGACTGAAAATTTTTAATTCCAAGAAAATATTAGAAAATTCATGACATTAAAGTTAGCAGTCGCTTGACAATTTTTTAATTTTTTTTCTTTAATAAATAAATTTGCTCCGAAAAATTATTTCTAAAAAATTGGATTTTTTATGTTTTTTAAATTTTACTTCGCACAAATATTTTTAAAACTTTTATATTAAAAAATTTAATTAACTTATCAAATTATTTTCACAATAGTAAAGAAAAAAATAATTTAAAAAAATTTTTTTTGACAGGCTAAATATTAAAAATCCGTAAAAAAATTTTTTCATTTAAAATAAAAATTTTTCTAACAAATTTTATTGCAGCTACACAAATATTAATTTTTTTTCTTCAGAAAACAACAAAGAAACTTGCAATTTATAATTTTTTATCACTGACAAAAGATTTAATTTTATTGCTACTAAAATTATAAGACTGAAAATTTTTAATTCCAAGAAAATATTAGAAAATTCATGACATTAAAGTTAGCAGTCGCTTGACAATTTTTTGATTTTTTTTTTTTTAATAAATAAATTAGCTTTGACATTAAGTTAGCAGTCACTAGATAATTTTTTAATTTTTTTTAACAAACAAATTTGTTCAAAAAAATTACTTTTAAAAAATTGCATTTTTTTTTTTTTAATTTTTACATGTCAATTATTTTTTCTAATTTTTTTGCCATAATTTATTAAAAAAAAAATTTTTTTAATTATTAAATATCTGCTAAATTTATTTTTATAAATTTGCTCCGAAAAATTATTTCTAAAAAATTAGATTTTTTATTTTTTTAATTTTCTAAGTCAATTTTTTGACATAATTTATTTATTAAAAAAATTATAAAATGCCTGCTAAATTAATTGTCATAAAAAATTCATTTAATTAAAAAAAAGTTTTTTTTTAATAAATTTCACTCCATTTTTAAAAATTATTTTTATAATAATTAATCCACAATTAAAAAAAAAATTCAAGCGTCAACAATCACATTTGTCAAGAAAAATTCTGAAACGTCAGATTATTAATTCCAGCATCGTTTAAAATTCCATTGTGCAATAATAATATATTTAAAATAATTTTACTAACTTTTTCACTTTTTACAAACAATAATTTGTAATTAAAAAAAAAAATAAGATCACTTATTAATAATTAACAACAAAAGTTAAAAATAAAAAAAAAATCAACCTAAAGAATTTGAAAAATGAAAACTACCAAGTCTTAAAAACAAATAAGCTTTCACTTAATCCACTTGTGTATAAAATATTATTTTTCAAATCAAAATACCACTTGAATAAAAAGTCAAAAACAAATAAATAAAAGGCGCACACGATATGAGTAATACTGCACTTTAAATAACACTAGTAATTAACAACTAATGCCATGATGAGAGCATGGACAGTCGGCAAACAGCAAGTAAATATAAGAACAAACCAAAAGCAAGTTCGCATTTATTCAATGAAAATGTACTCTTTTTATATGTGTGTATATTTATGTACAGTTTGTATATGCAAAATGTATCATATACTAACGACTAACAATTATCTACATATATGCCGTATGCCCAGAGTGTAAATAAGTATGTATGTATAATTGAGTGCATTGTGCTGTTAATTCTATATATACGTATGAGAAAAAAAAATAGTCTAACCGATTTATCACGCTAGATGGACGCGTAGAGTATGCACTAGAGTATGAAACACAAACACATAGACAAGTGAAGTTAACTATATTTGTGTGGACATAATATGCAGCTATAACCACGCGATACGCGATTTAAAAGTACGCGCATGGATTGTTAGGACTGTAGAGTGTATAGTACCGCACTGTGTCAACTGTTTATACTTGCACTTAAGTATACTGGTTTAATAAAAGGTATATTTCGTGCTGGCTCAAGCAGGCTCAAGTCTCCTTCTTCTGTCTTATAATTCTTACATGTGTAGGTATTTGAGTGGGGGTGGTGGCAATTCGGTAAAAGACCGCGAATTATTTGAATTTTTATTATACTGAACTATAATACTAAAGTTAGCCGACGGTTTTAATCTTTTGATTTTTTTTTTTTAATAATTAAATTATAACAAAAACATATTTTTTTTAAATTGCACTTACAGATTTAAAGTTTTTTAGAAGTGAAAATTTTTTTTTTACTTTTCTTGTAATCATTTTTTCAAGAAAAAAAAATTATAAAAATTTTTTAATGTCGGCAAACTTAATTTTCATTAGGTAGCTGTCAGCAGTCAATTTTAAAAGTTTTTATAACAAATCAATTATAGTAATAAAAAAATGCTTATAAAAATTTTCACTTTTAATTTTTATTGATTTTCACTTATGGAATTTTTTAATTAATTTTTTTTTTATAATAATTTAATTGCCATAAAATTCTAAAAAAATCTTTATGTCTGTCAGCTTCAGTGTCATGAATTTTTATTATGATACTGAAATAAGCTGACAGCTGACAATTTTTATAACAAATAAATTAGTAAAAAAATGTTGATAAAAAAATTTTACAGTAATTTTTTTTTTTAATTTTTAGATGTGGAATTTTTTTATTTAAATTTTTTTATAATTTAATCATGAAAATAAAAAAAATTTTCAAATTTCTGTTAATTTTAGTATTACATTTGTATGATGCTCAAGTTAGCTGAGAATTTTGAAAATTTTGATAAGGAATAAATTATAAAAAAAATTTAACTTTTAATTTTTAGATGTGAAATTTTCGTATTAAAATATTTTAATAATTTATTTATAAAAATAAAAAAAAAATTCACAAATGAATATTAATTATAGTATTACATTTGTATGATACTGATACCAGCTGAGAATTTAAAAGATTTTTATAGCAAATAAATTATAAAAAAAAATTTTACTTTTAATTTTTAAATGTGAAATTTTATTACCAAAATTTTTTAAATAATTTATTTGTAAAAATCCAAGAAATTTAAAACTTTCTGTTAATTTTAATATTACATTTCTATGATACTAAAATCAGATAAAAATTTTTTTTTATTTTTCATGAAAACTAAATTGAAACAAAAAATATTTTTAAAAAATTTCCATGTGATTTTTTTTCTTTTAACTTTTAGAAGTGGAATTTTTTTATTAAAACTTTTTCACAATAATTTATTCATAAAAATCCGAAAAATTGGCAGATTTCCATTAACCCTGATTAAGAAATCTATTTCGAAATGATTAAAAACAATTTGAAACAATTCAAAATGATTTGAGTTGAGTAATATCTGATAATATAATAATCTGACTAATATCTGAAAAATTATTGTATTTTAAAAAGCTATAAAATATTCGTTTTTATTTGAGATGTATATTAAACAAATTGAATTTCAACTAAAGCTAAAAAACTTAAATTTATTATTTTTTTATAATTTACTAAAAATGTTGTTAAACATATACTTAATTTCTATAAAGAAAAGGTAAAAATTTTATTAATTTTTGTTTTAAATCATTACTTTTTTATTGTTAATTTATAATTTGCATTTAGTATTCCGAATTAATGTCATAAAGGATTTTATTAAATTCAAATGCAGCGAACTTTTAATTGTTTTATCATTTCTGTGCGTTTATTAATTATTTTCTCAATTTTTTGTGAACTGCAGATGAATAGAGTAAAAGAATTTAGATTATTATTAATTATTATTTTAATTAAATTTATAAAATAAAATATTTAGCGAGTTTGCGATATAATGAATTGGAGTTTGTTGAACGCAAATCGATAAATGTATTTGTTTGGTTTAAAGTTACTAAGCAACGTGTTTATTAGATTTTTCTATCATAGAGAAGAAAAGGAAAATTTATTAATTTTGTAGAATAATTCATTCGTAGATTTATTTAATTTAAAAAAAAAATTTTTTAAGTTTCAAAAATTATTTTTAAGTAATTTTATTTTTATTTTTATGAAAGGCACCCCTCCTTTAAAAACTTGAGAGGAAATCTTATATTTAAATTTAATCTGTTAGTATATGATTTATTTTTTAACAGTTTTTAAAAATAGAAAAAAAATTTTATTTACTTAGGAACTTTTTTTAGATTAAAATATTTATATTTAACTTTTTTTTTGAATATATATGAGTAAAGACCAATCAATAATCATTAGTGTTATTTTATTTTTAGATTACGGAAATAATTTATTGTAACTAAAATATTATTATTATTAATCTCGTTACAAAAAAAAAAATTCTATAAAGGTGCGTATAGCACCTGTGCATAGAACGAGTACATATTAACAAAAATATGATTAATTTATTTTTAAATGTTAACTCATCTTTTATTAAAAATAAGAAAATTTGTGATTTTTATTTTTGACAATAAATTTTTAGTAAATAATTAAATTTCTAAATATTAAAAAAAAATTAACTTTTTAAATTTTACTTTAAACTTAAAAAGTTAATATAAAAAAAAAAATAATATTTATCCACAAAAATTTAAATAAAAATAAAATGTGTATTTTATGAAGTACCTAAAAACTCCGATATTATATTAAAACCGCTAAATTAATCTGTTACGTAGAATTGAGGCTATTGAAAAAATTGATGTTTTAATAAAAAAAATTTACAAAATTTTTTTTATGAAAAAAAAAAATTAATTAAAATCTGTGATTAAAAAATGATTGAATAGTTGAATAAACGAATTTATTCTACAAAACAAACAAAAAACTCCAATTGAATAAAAAGGTACTATTGTGTTAAAAATAAAAAAAAATTAAATAGAATTTTTAATTTAGGAAAAAGCTTACTTATAAATTACCCTACTTTAATTTGAATTTACTCTCAATTGTAGTAGAAAATAATAAAACATTCCATTTCAGCAGAAAATAACAAAATACCCTCTTATTCTTGACCTGACCCGTGACCTAATTTAACAGCAAAACACACAGTTTGCCAATTGGATCAATGTAAATAAAATGTTTGAAAATATATTCCAAAAACGTAAACCTAAATTTTCAATTTATTTTTAGTTGTAATTAATATTTCTTAAAAACAAAAAATCTATTAATTTTTATGATACACTGATAGAAGAATTTGTTTATATTTAATAAGCTTTATTAACTGTTAATAAATAATTTTTTAACATCATAGGATTTAATAAATATTTATTAACAGTTAATAAATTATTTATTGAATACGACTTATTAAATATTGATAAATATTTGTTAACAGTTAACAAATATTTATTACCAGTTAATAAGTAATTTATTAAGTACAATTTATTAACTGTTAATAAATATTTATTAATGGTTAATGAATATTTATTAACTGTTAACAAATATTTATTTAAAATAAAAAGCAAAAATCGCATTTTTCTTTTGACACTTTTTATAACTCTATAGTTGAAATACATAATAATAATTAAATTCACTAAATAAATTAACGTTTTTAATATTTAAAAATATAAAAGATAATTATGAGCTGTGATAGAATTTGGTATTTTACAATAATCGTTATTATAATGTAATATAATTAATGCAAATAATTTATAAAGATGATTTTTATTTATAAGCAATCTTCATATCATATAACATTGCAAGCGAAACAAATTCTCTCAACAAAATATTTATATTAACTGTTTATAAATATTTGTTAACTATTAATAAATACTTATTAACTATTAATAAATTTACTTTCCTCCCAAATAAATATTTATTGAATGTTAAAAAATAATTATTAAAATTTAATAAATTAAATAATTGTCTTTAAATAAATTAAATTATTAATAGTTAATATATTCTTCTATCAGTGTATTGACAGAAGAATTTGTTTATATTTAATAAGCTTTATTAATTGTTAATAAATGATTTTTTAACATCATAGAATTTAGTAAATATTTATTAACAGTTAATAAATTATTTATTAAATACGATTTATTAAATGTTAATAAATATTTGTTAAACATTAATAAATACTTATTAACTATTAATAATTGTACTTTCCTCCCAAATAAATATTTATTGAATGTTAAAAAATATTTATTAAAATGTAATGAATTAAATAATTGTCTTTAAATAAATTAAATTATTAATAGTTAATAAAACCTTCTATCAGTGCATCTAAAAACTTTTATAATTTTTTTTCATTGAAATAATTATTACAAAAAAAAAAATTTTCATTTGTAAAAAACTTTAAAAACTATAAGTGCAATTTTTTAAAAATATTTTTTAGCTCTAATTTAATAAATGAAAAAAAATTAAAAATGTCAGCTAACTTAAGTATTATTAAAAGAAATCATATGTCAGCTATAACTTCAGCATGACTAAAAATATCTATTAAAATTTAATAATAAATTAAATAATTGTCTTCAAATAAATTAACTTATTAATAGTTAATAAATCCTTCTATCAGTGTACTGATAATTATTTTACTTTTTTAAATAAATAAATTTTATAGCAAGAAAAATTTATTTAAAAAATTCATTTTCATCTTCTAAAAAATAACAATTTTTAAAAATAATTTTCTAGACTTATTTTAGAATTTTTAAATTAATAATTACAGTAATTAATAATCTAATAAACTTATAAAAAAATTACAAATAGATACTTACAAATCCGTCTTGCAATTGACAATTATTTCCTCCCTATTGAACTCATTGCGTATTAATTGCATCAACTGTTCATTTCTCATTATTATTATTATTCTTATAAATTATCATTATCATTATAAGAAGGTCTAAGCTACCCTCCCATCAATGTAACATTTAACAAATGCAAATAGTGCCATCGTAAATATATCTTCTCATAAACTCGCGACTATTCACAAGGCACATTCTTGAGGACGTTAAATATTGTCACTTATCAATAACTATACATTCATATATTTATACATTTATATATTATCCATAAAAATAATTCCTCCAAGCCCCACAAATTTTTAAAAAAATTCCATAAATAACAATTAAATACTATGTAATATAATTAATCGAAAACGCGACAGCTTTAATGAATAAAAATTCCGACTTAATTTTTATTTTATCAAGCGACAATAAACAATTCATATTAATTTTTTTACTATTATTATTAATTGACGAGGTAGAGTAAAAATTTAATTAATTAATAAACATTCTATAGTTAGAATTAAAATTAGTTACACTTAATTTTCATAGTCCGCATTTGTAATTAAATTTTTTATTCTAATAAATTGTGAGTATATTATACAGGATTTATTTGCAATACGTTTTCCGCAGATCGCTGGATAATTAATCACCGTATTATGGATTAGAGCCTATCAATGGTGCGGGATTTAGCTACCAATAAATTTATTACCTGATTGCGCGAAAAATATTTACGGGATTTTATTGGAGATTAATTTCCAGACACTATTTACATTTTAATTAACGAATTTAAATTTTGCGAATAAGAAATTTTTTACCAAGGGAAAATTTGAAGACACTTGCACTAGTACTTGTCATAGAAACAGATATACTAATTGTAATTGTAATTGTAGTAATGGATAATGTGGGATTGCGATATGCGACACGCGTGCTGACATTCGAGTACTGATGCTGGTGCCTAGACACTGGTACGTCTCTGACACCCTATCCAACACACCCGACGTCACGGTATGGCTCGATGGCGCCACTACCCCTGGCTGCGCCCGCAAACCTATCCAAGGTTGCTTATCCCAGCTTTTTCACCCCCTACCCATCACATCTCACCCCCTACAGAATTCCCTCTCACCCACTACCAGCCGATCCAAGTCGCACACTCAGCTTTCCACCTCTACACCTTTTACCGCAATTTTACCAATCGAGTGCTTAATGACGAGACTTCGAGCTATTGTGTTTTATATTTCGGATATCTGCTGGAAAATGCTGGGTTAATGAGTGATTCTTTACTTGGGGTTGCCTTTTTAGTCTGTCGGGGAATTTTATTTTTTTTTTTAGGCTTTCTTTTGGAGGAGGAAGAATAAAGAAATTTAAGAAAATTAATTTTCTTCAGTTTGATTTAAAGTTAATGATGTAAATTTAAGTTTGGGAAGAAAAGTTTGCTCATTAACTTGTAAGCGGAAATTTTTTTATGAGAGAGAAAATAATTTATTGTTTTAATAAGGATTTCTTTTAATTTTTTTTTTTGCATTGAAAAAAAAATTATTTTTAAAGAGAAATTAATAAAATATTTAAAAGATTTATTTAGCTGAAGAAGTATTAGTATTTTTCTTACCTAGGGCAGGAAAATAAGAAATGTCTCAGATTACATGTAATTGTTGACCGAGGCGAAGCCGAGGTCGACAAACATGTGATCTGAGGCTTTCTTATTTCCTGATCGTGGTGAGAATACTATTTTTCTCCTCGACGGAGGCGGAAAGCGGCATTTTCGTTTAGCGCAGCGGGCGGAAAATTGAGGCTTTCCGCCCGGAGAGGAGAAATAGTATATTACACATCTAGGGCAGTAAAATAAGAAATGTCTCAGATCACATGTAATTGTTGTCCGAGGCGAAGCCGAGGTCAATAAACATGTGATCTGAGGCTTTCTGACTGCCGTGGTGTGTATACTATTTTTCTCCTCGACGGAGGCGGAAAGCGGCATTTTCGTTTAGCGCAGCGGGAGGAAAATTGACGCTTTCCGCCCGGAGGTGAGAAATAGTATATTACACTACAAGGGCAAAAAGTTGAGATTCCTGCATTGCGCGCCATGATGCCCTCGGCTTCGCCTCGGGCACATGGCGCGCAGTTCAGGGCTCTCAAATTTCTGCCCTCGTTGTGTATACTAGTTTTCTTGCTATCCGGTCAAAAGTACGCAAAAAATTGCGTTGAAAAAAATTGATGCCTGCCCCCGACATTTGCGGCACGAGCGAAGCGAGTGCTGCTGGTCGAGAGGAGGAGGGGGGGGGCAGGGCAGGCATCAAATACACCTGTCAATAAAGATATTAAGTTATAATCTATCATATTACTACTTTCTTTTGAGAAAAGATCTTAATTAATTAAATAAATTTCAAATTATAAATATATTATAAATTAACTGATTTTAAAAATAAAAAAAAAATAGAAAAATGAAATTATAATCGTAAAATGCATAGAAAAAAAAATTAAGAAAAAAATCTGTGTATTTTTTCAAATAATTATTTGTTCAATAATGAATTTATTTATTTGAAAATATCTATCAGAATAAAAAATATTTCTCGTTTTTTTTTTGTAATTTAAATATTTAATAAGTCTCATTTCATTAAAATAAATATTTATTTTCTTTAATTAACTTAGTTTCAACCTAAAATCATCGACACATAACAAGATAGATACATTCATAATAATCACAAGGTTAGGCTTATAAACATAAGTAATAGAGTGAGCGCGACTACCGACTTTCGGACTTTCTGCCGCCTCGTATCTCGTTGTCAGTGCATGAATACATTATTTCGGCTCCCCGTCGTAGGGCGCATGCGCGACTTGATCACGGCATAAAACTGAGGCTTTCTGCCGTGAAATCGCAGCGGGAACCCGTACTTTCGACCGGTGTAGTAAGAAAATAGTATATTACACACCTAGGGAAGTAAAGTAAGAAATGTCTCAGATCACATGTAATTGTCGGCCGAGGCGAAGCCGAGGTTGACAAACATGTGATCTGAGGCTTTCTTATTTACTTCCCGTGGAGTGTATACTATTTTGCTCGACGAAGGCAGAAAGTGACACTTTCGTTTAGCGCAGCGGGCCGAAAGTTGACGCTTTCTGCCCATCGAGGAAAAAATTTTATTCTGATAGATATTCTCAAATAAATCAATTTATTATTGAACAAATAATTGTTTGAAAAAATACACTAATAGATTTTTTTTTGGCCACGTTTATAAGGAAAATAAAATAAAATAAAATTAATTGTATTTAATAATAAAAATGTATTATTAATAAAATTAACTCTGCCCAACTTACCCTTATTAAATTAATTTCATTACGTTTCTTTACTCGAGTTGTAAAAATTAAATACTTTCAGGGATTTATCGAAGACAAATATTAACTTCCAGCAATTATAAATCCTTTGATGTTTATTACTAAAAAAAAAAAATATTTCACTGCACTTAAAAGTACAAAGCTAATGAATGAAAGTCTAACGTACAAAGTTCGCCAATTAAACATTTTTTAATTAAATAAAAAAATAAATAATCCCTTTTTTTTTTACCTTTACACAATTGCATGAATTATCTTTTTTTTCTTTTTATAGTAACAACTTTTTTTTTTTCAGTTCTAAAGTAGCTACGGATCTTCTTCGAGATTTATCATCCTTTGTACTTATTTACAGATATATACAGAGATGAAAAAAGGTCATGAAGCTTATCCGATTTACAGAAGTACTCAATCCATTGATTTTATATAATTATAACTTTAAAAATTAAAATGTTTTTATATCATAAAAATTTTTTACAAAACTCAGAATATAATTTTTATCTCCCCGAAAATATATTTAATAGAAAGAAAAAATATAAACTTGTTTCACATATAAAAATGTTGCGTTTAAAATTAATTCATAATTTGTCATTAAAACGATAGTAATTGATAAATTAATGAAAGTGAATTAAATAAAATCAAAATTGTAAGGAACTACTTTCTCTAAACAAGTTTGCTATTTTTTTTTCTTTTTATAATTTATTAATTAAACAAGAACATTGACCGAATGAATATTTGAATAAAACTTAATTTCAGTAATTACAATTTATATTATGAAAGTAATCTCGACGCATCATATACATATAGTAGCGTACAGTTTATATATTTATTAACACTTGAATGCTATTTTTAGATTTTATTCATCACAAGTGAATATAGAGCAAAAATTTTTGAAAGTTGTGTTTTACAAGTCATTAAAATAACTAGATTTCTATAAAAAGTCGACCTAAAAACTATGACAATCGATTAACTCTGTAGAGCAATCTCGGAACTTTTCGCGTATGTTCTTAAGGTCGTATCATGGTTAAGGCATACCGTCAGAAAATTCTAAATTTTTGTATATTTATTAAGGACATGATGATACAATTACCCTAAAAATTTGAAGTCGATTGACTACCTATAACCCGAGATGAATTCTCTTTAAAAATATCTATAATTATGAAATAACACTGTATCTCGTCACCTAATGATATTTTTAAAGATATAAGCTCATCTTAATGTTACTCTTATCGAGAGCTTTCATTTGAATACCCACATGAATTTTTTATATATTTTATATATTTCACAAATATCAGAAATATCATATATATAAAATATATAAAAAATTCATGTGAGTACTCAAATTAAATGTCTCGATGAGGGTAACATCAGGATGAGCTTATATCTTTAAAAATATTAATAATTGAACAATTACATTGTATCTTGTCACCTAATGATAATATTAAAGATTTAAGGTAGTTGTCGTGGTTACGGCATACCATCAGAAAATTCTAAATTTTTGTATACTTATTAAAGACATGATGATAAAATTACCCTAAAAATTTGAAGTCGATTGACTACCTATAGCCCGAGATGAATTCTCTTTATATCTTTAAAAATATCTATAATTAAGAAATTACACTGTATCTCGTCACCTAATGATATTTTTAAAGATATAAGCTCATCCTAATGTTACTCTTATCGAGACCTTTCATTTGAATACCCACATTAATTTTTTATATATTTTATATATTTTACAAATATCAGAAATATCATATATATAAAATATATAAAAAATTCATGTGAGTACTCAAATGAAAGGTCTCGATGAGGGTAACATCAGGATGAGCTTATATCTTTAAAAATATTAATAATTGAACAATTACATTGTATCTTGTCACCTAATGATAATATTAAAGATTTAAGGTAGTTGTCGTGGTTACGGCATACCATCAGAAAATTCTAAATTTTTGTATACTTATTAAGGACATGATGATAAAATTACCCTAAAAATTTGAAGTCGATTGACTACCTATAACCCGAGATGAATTACCTTTATATCTTTAAAAATATCTATAATTAAGAAATTACACTGTATCTCGTCACCTATTGATATTTTCAAAGATGTAAGCTCATCCTAATGTTACTCTTATCGAGACTTTTCATTTGAATACCCACATGAATTTTTTATATATTTTATATATTTCACAAATATCAGAAATATCATATATATAAAATATATAAAAAATTCATGTGAGTACTCAAATGAAAGGTCTCGATGAGGGTAACATCAGGATGAGCTTATATCTTTAAAAATATTAATAATTGAACAATTACATTGTATCTTGTCACCTTATGATAATATTAAAAATTTAAAGTAGTTGTCGTGGTTACGGCATACCGTCAGAAAATTCTAAATTTTTGTATACTTATTAATGACATGATGATACAATTACCCTAAAAATTTGAAGTCGATTGACTACCTATAAGCCGAGATGAATTCCCTTTAAAAATATCTATAATTAAGAAATTACACTGTATCTCGTCACCTAATGATATTTTTAAAGATATAAGCTCATCCTAATGTTACTTTTATCGAGACCTTTCATTTGAATACCCACATTAATTTTTTATATATTTCACAAATATACGAAATATCATATATATAAAATATATCAAAAATTCATGTGAGTACTCAAATAAAAGGTCCCGATGAGGGTAACATCAGGATGAGCTTATATCTTCAAAAATATTAATAATTGAACAATTACATTGTATCTTGTCACCTAATGATAATATTAAAGATTTAAAGTAGTTGTCGTGGTTACGGCATACCGTCAGAAAATTCTAAATTTTTGTATACTTATTATAAGGACATGATGATACAATTACCCTAAAAATTTGAAGTCGATTAACCACCTATAACCCGAGATGAATTCAATTAAAAATTGGATATTTAACATTGATTGCATACGCTCTCTGCAGTTCTTTATCAGTTTCTTAGTTATAAAAAAAAAACTAACTGTCGGAAACTTTCAAAAAACTCACAGTCTTTTAATGTATTTGTTGAGAGTTTAAAAAAAAATAAGAAAAAAATTTTGACCGTCTAATTATTTATAAATAACGGATTAAAGTTCAAAAATTTATGAAAAAGTATATATCTATAGAGTCGAACAGAAACAATTGTATGGGTTGCATCTCCAGGGGTACAGTTTTGCGTGAAAATTATGGATTACTTAGCTACAAGCTCATATACTTTTGCGGCGCGTATAATCTCTAATTTTTTGACAATATTATACCATATAACTACCTTAAATCTCAGTTTAATGTTGGATTTACTGTGTTTTATTAAAAAATTATAAAAAAAAATTTCTTCGTGAAGAAATTAATTTTTTTTTTTTCAACTTATTTACTCTCTCAATTTTGATTAATTAAGATATGTCGAAAAATAAGTCATATATTGAATATTTTATTATTTATTCAATATATAAATTTATTCAATATATAAATTTATTCAATTTTAATATTTTTTTCTATATAAATAATTCAATTTTTGATAAATAAAATTTTTAAAAATTTCATTTGACTTTTTTATTTTTTGTAAAAAAAAAAGTCAAAAAATCAGTTTAAAATTTTTCTTAATTAAACATTTGAAATATTGTTAATTATTAAATTTAAAAAATTATTTTTATTATCATTATTATTATAAAAAAATTTTTATTTTAATTTTTAAAAATTATAGAAAAGTAATTTAATATAAATAAATTTTATTTTAAAATAAATTATTTATTCAATTTTAATATTTTTCTTTATATAAGTAACTAAATTTTTGATAAATAGATAAAAAAAATTTTTTTTATAAAAAAAAATTTTAAAAATCAGTTCTAAAATTTTTCTTAATTAAACATAATTAACTCTTTAAATTTATCGAGAGTATTTCTTCGCAAGTTCACAAATAAAAAGTCCGAAAAAAGTAATTGAAGTAAAATATATGTATAAAAAACAAATTACCTCGGTTTTCATCTTTAAATTTTTCTCGGTCTTTCTTTTCATCTTGACAGAACCCAGCTGTAACTTTATGACGATTACTTTTTTCATTAAAAATTTTCTTTTCTTTATTACGCTGGTACTTCAAAAGTTCGTAAACTTGTCGGAAATAATCATCGGCTACATTTGTCCCTGATTTAACTTCACTATTATATAGTGCGGCATTTCTATTAATTATTTTTTTATCATAATCAGTAAAATCCGGAATTTTCAAGGTTTTATCCACCACTTGCACAATAAAATGTTCTTCTGAATTATCACAAAATTTATCGTCATCTTTACATTTAATGTGACTGTCCAAATTACCTCGCTTTTTTTTCTTAATTCCATTGCGAATATGATAAATAAAATTAACATGAATATCACAACAATTTATCGGTGTACAATAATTTTTTCTACAGTAATTTAATCTATTGATTTTAAGTTTTTTATTATTTAAATTATCGAGATCATTAAAATTGTAAAAACAGTAATCATTGTTACAGCAATAATTACTATTATTACTGGAATAATTATATAGATTATTATTATTATTATTTAATTCAGTATTACAATTATTTAAGTACAAATACTTAAGCTCTTGATTTATTGATTTAGAGGATGTTTTTAGTAATCCAGCTTTGCTGTTAAGATACTTTTGAATTTTTTTGCATCTCTCCTCTGCTATTTCTTCTTTACTTTTATTGGGCGTAATCGATGACGTTAAGTCTTCCAGAATTAATTGACGTAAGTAGTCACCGATTAAATATATTTTTAATTTTTCAACTCTTACATTCCATAAATATCGACGTTTTTTTCGTGGGCACTTAAACATTTTTGTTGTTGAAATATTTATTGAGTCAGTTAAATTTTTTTTTACACTATCTTTATTATTTTCAGGTATTAATTCATTTAAAGTTTTTTTAATACTGTTTTTATTAAAAATTTTATTATCATTATTATTATTATTTTGATTATTGTTATTATTATTTATTTCATTATTTGATTGTAAATTATCAAAAGATTCATAATACTCAAGTAAATAAAATTGATTACCAATTTTCAGTCTCATTATCATAATTAAAAAATTAATTTATTTTATTATTATTATTGTTATTATTATTTATTAATATAAAAATTAAAATTTTTACAGTTAATAATATTATATATAATATAATATTATGCGGTAGTTCAGTCGATTGAAAAGCAACTGGTTTAAATTCATAAAATAAAACTTAGACTTTGAAAATGTGACATCATACATACTGAGAAGAGTATGTAGAGTATAAGGTTTGTCTAAAAATAAAATTTTAGATGGTTGGTGGAATACAAGAATCCCGGTGGATAAAATGTCTTAAAAATACCGTAGCTTATTACATTTTTTTTTAAACATGTAAACACATATTTATAAATAGTTGAGTCACTGACAGTTTAATTTTTTGTGAAAAATAATTGACCCTTCAGGTCAATCCATTCATTATTTTTTTTTTCTTAAATTACATTCTTGTCATTTCTTCATTTGAAAATTTTATTTTATTTTATTGAAAAATAACAAATAACTAGCATTCTTGCAGTCACGATGTGACTGCCGTGACTTGTGAACTACAAATAAATTAAATTTTGCTTTATTAAATAATGACTTTTGTTAAATTGCACTGTACTTTCTTAAACATTGACTTTTTTAAAGATATATGCTCATTCCGGCGTTACACTCATCAAGAGCTTTCATTTGAGTACCCACATGCATTTTCATATATTTTTCATATATACATATATATAATATATATTTTGAAGTTATAAGCTCATCTCGATGTTACACTCATCAAGAGCTTTCATTTGAATACCCACATGTATTTTTTATATATTTTACATACATATGGTATTTATGAAATATATAAATATATAAAATATATGAAAAATTGATGTGGGTACTCAAATGAATGGTCTCGATGAGTGTAATGTCGGGGTGAGCTTATATTTTTAAAAATGTCAATAGTTTACAAGATATTTGTTAAATTGCTCTGTACTTTCTTAAGTATTGACATTCTTAAAGATATAAGCTCATCCCTATGTCACACTCATCAAGAGCCTTCATTTGAGTACCCACATGCATTTTTGATATATTTTTCATATATTTATATATGATATATATAAATATATAAAAAATTGATGTGGGTACTCAAATGAAAGGTCTCGATGAGTGTAACATCGGTATGAGCTTATATCTTTAAGAATGTCGATAGTTCAAAAGATACAAAGTAATTTCTTAATTATTGACATTTATGAAGATATAAGGTCATTTTGGTGTTATGCTCATCGAGACCTTTTATTTAAGTATCCACACGCATTTTTCATATATATTTTGTATATATGATATTTGATATATTAGTGATATATATAAATATATGAAAAATTGATGTGGGTACTCAAATGAAAGGTCTTGATGAGTGTAACATCGGGAGGAGCTTATATCTTTAAAAATGTCAATATTTCACAAGATACAAGGTAATTTCTTAATTATGTATCTAGAGATTGAGTATTTTCGAATGCAGCCTAAATACTTATCATAATAAATTGACTATCGGTGAGAATGATATGAAACCTTGAAATGGCACAAATTCAAATCAAGAACTTCGCAATGACACTAAATTTCACTAAAAAAAAACCGATTTTATTATATGACTATCCTAGACATAAAATTCTTCTTATTCTCTTAATAATATAGATAAAATTGAAAGTTTATTACATATTAAAATTAATTAATAATAAAATTAAATTTTATTATCAAAGTCAAAATTATAGATTTAGTTAATTATTATTAAAAAATGAAAATCAAGAATTAAAAAATTTTTAAATGTAATTTTATGATAAAAGTTTTAAAAAAATAATTTTATTAAAACTTTATCCTATATTTTTTCTTATTTACTCAATGATGAAACATAAATAATAGATATAAATATGTATTTTATAGTGTAACTATTTTTAATAATAAAATTATATAATTTTATGAAATTTTTAAATAACTAGATTAAAATTTTATTTAAAGAAAAATAAAATCTAATATTTTTTTTACAAAATTGAAAATTGAAAATTTTTAGCGAATATAAAAATATCTAATAAGAAGAAAACAATTTTTTCAAAAATAAAAAATCATATAAATAATTTATAATTTATAATTCAGAATTTTTTCTTTAAAAATGAATAATTTCCAAAAAATTTTCAATTTGAAATACAAATCTAAAAATAAAAATAAAAATTATGCAATGTAAAAATTATTGTGTCAAAAACTGCATGATTTGGCATTGAATATTATGTTTGTATTTATATACACTCGAGTGTCTGCAAACGATAATTTTTAGCTCGGAGAATACGTAAACAAGCAAGTATATTTACCAACGTAGCAGGGTATGTATTGTTGGGAGATTCTTTACCTATGGAATGTTTATGACTTGTCGAAATGTTTGTTAGAAACTTTGAAATTATTTATAAAAACATTAAACATACCACATTTGAAAGTAAAAGAATAATAAATTAGTAAAATAGTTAATTTTATAATATATAACTTCAGTAGGTCAAAGAAGATTAATCCTAGTACATCTGAATTTTTTTCTTTGTACTCAATGAAAAAACAAATTTTAGAAACTCTGGGAAAGTTAAAAAAACTGTTTGCTCTAAAAGTACTAACTTTACCCAAAAAAAAACTTGCCTCGGGTTTGAAATAAAGTTAAGCTGTAAAAAGTAGTGCTTTTTAAAGTTACTCCAAAAGGTCAATTTGTTATTTATTTTATCACGTATTGCAAATGCTATCGACTAAAGTTACTCGAGCAAAGAATCAAGTCAGATAACTTTAATTTAATTTATGATGCATTTCGCGAAAATTTTATTCTTCGTCTGAAATCAAAGGTTTGGATTTCTTAATACAATTTATATTAATAAACATTAAAATATTTTTAATTAAGGAGATCCGAGTACCCTCCTAGGGTAAAGAATGTCTATAAAAAAATAATACGTAGAAATACTTTTGTTACGCATCTTAAAATTAATTTTTAAATTAATTAATAACGTTTTTGAGAAAATTTCCGAAAAATTTACTCATTAAATAATTATTAACATTTAACTGACTAATAAAAAATATAGCACTCTGAATTACCGATATATACTTGACAACACCGCAAAAGTTCCCTAACATTAAAACTTATTTATGTTTACTGTCTAACTAAAATGACTAAGATCTTCTAGCATTTAAAAAATCGCGGTTACTTATGCGCCGGGTAATTGCGCAAGCGGTGTTGCCAAGTCAAATACAAGACTTTAAAGAACGGAAGTTCTTTGTGATTTTCCATAAAAAATATAAAATATCTCCGTAATACGTTCGGAAAGCTATTTTTTTTATTGTTTTAATCGAAAGCTTATTATTTTTTTAATCAAATTCAATGAAAATAAAATTTTTTTAAAATCGTTAATGCATTAAATTCTTAACCAAATACACGGCTGGTGGAATCTTCATTTACCTACATGTAAAATTAACAATTTTCAAACCTAATTATTTGATTAAATATCCCGGAAACCTACTGTTTATTATTAAGGTTATAATTGAGGATGGTTTTACTTGTATCACTGTAGAGTGTTTTACAAGGGAGGGTGGGGAATTATTGTCTCTCCACTTTTTTCTCCGCAATATAATCTCTCAACCCCGTCATTATAACTCTCAACCACTTTTTCGTCCCCACCCCCCTGCATGTCGGGATTTTTTCATGCCCGACACACATGTGCTGCGACTGTGGCCGACTTACGCGTTATAATCAGTACCTGCATTTGCATTACGGTCTTAAATAGTATGGAGGTACTTCTATAATGACATTTTACCTCCATAACTATATGGGAAAACCACAGAAAACCCGACCGGTACAGAGGCTGGCAATGAAACGCACATATTCTTAGTTTATAATCATTGAAAAATATTGGTGCGCGCCGGAATCGAACCCTGGTCCCACTCTTTCGAAATGCAGGTACCGAGCCGATTAGGCTATTGCCAACCTAACCTACTGTTTATTAATTTTTTTATTAATTATTAGGCTACGTAGATTGAATTTACAAATTTTCACGAAGTTTTAAAAATTAGACTATTTCGCGTGGATCTCCTTAAGGAGATCCGAGTACCCTCCTAGGGTAAAGAATGTCTATAAAAAAATAATACGTAGAAATACTTTTGTTACGCATCTTAAAATTAATTTTTAAATTAATTAATAACATTTTTGAGAAAATTTCCGAAAAATTTACTCATTGAATAATTATTAGCATTTAATTGACTAATAAAAAATATAGCACTCTGAATTACCGGTATATACTTGACAACACCGCAAAAGTTCCCTAACATTAAAACTTATTTATGTTTACTGTCTAACTAAAATGACTAAGATCTTCTAGCATTTAAAAAATCGCGGTTACTTATGCGCCGGGTAATTGCGCAAGCGGTGTTGCCAAGTCAAATACAAGACTTTAAAGAACAGAAGTTCGTTGTGATTTTCCATAAAAAATATAAAATATCTCCGTAATACGTTCGGAAAGCTATTTTTTTAATGTTTTAATCGAAAGCTTATTATTTTTTCAATCAAATTCAATGAAAATAAATTTTTTTTTAAATCGTTAATGCATTAAATTCTTAACTAAATACACGGCTGGTGAAATCTTCATTTACCGACATGTAAAAATTACAATTTTCAAATCTAATTATTTGATTAAATATCCCGGAAACCTACTGTTTTTTTTTTTTTTTTTTTTTTTTTATTAATTATTAGGCTACGTAGATTTAATTTACCGAAATTAATTGGTAGCAATACCATTAATTAATAGAAATTAATTAAGCTACCATCCTACCACTCATTGATTACTGCTCTATTGTACTCATTGACTCTACTGCTGAAAATGATCTAAAACTTCAGCGAGCAGTAAATTCTTCCATCAGATTTATTTTCAATATCAAAAAAGATGAGCATATTAGTCCTCACCGTAAAGAGCTAGGGTGGCTTACAAATATCGTAGATTGTATTATGCGATTTGCTACTTGTACAAATTACTCGAGAATGGAAAGCCGGAGTATTTGCGCGATTTATTCGTTGAGGAAGCTGATGTTCGACGTTCAAATCGATTGGCTGCAAAAAAGCACACCTCCTTCAAACTACCTCTTTTTACTACAAGCTACTTAGAGAAATCTTTTTTGGTAACTGTAATAAAGCTTTGGGAAGAACTCCCACGCGAAATTGTAAATTCGAGTAGCTTACAAGTATTCAAAAAAGAAGTATTTAATTATTTATTAAATCTTGATAATTAAAACAAATTCTAATAAATAAAAAATTTAAATTAATACATTAAAAATTAAAGATTAAAATAAAGATAAAGAAATTGCAATTTGTAAAATTATTAGCTGAGTTATTACCTGATCTGGTGACATTAAAATTCTATATTTTAAAATTATTGTTTTCTTTTATATATTAAGTTTCAAGTTTAATATGACCCTCGCGGTTTTTGAAATACCGTAAATTTTCGGTATTAATGCGTTTACTGTAAATTTACCGTTATAATTCTGAAATAATACGGTATTTCTGTGGTCATTTTGGCCAGTTTTTTTACTATAGTTATGCAGCATTTCTACCGTACTTTTGCTGCAAAGTTCAGAAATAATACTATAAAATTACTGTAAAACTCTAGAACTTTTACCGTAAAAAATCTATGTATTAACTATAATATAACTATAATTTTAAAATAATAAAATCGTATTTCTACGGTAAAAATACCAAAGATATACTATAATTTTGCCGCGTTTATACTGATATAATTAAAGATATAATGCTTTCTACCGTAAGATGGACGGCTGTGTTTGTTACTCGGTGAGTGTTATTAGGTGACTGAGTAATTAAGTATGGATAGTGTCTCTGATAGCTCAACTGGTAGAGCTTTCGGCGCGTAACTAAATGATCTGAGTTCGAATCCCGGTCTAGACTAAAAAAAATTATTAATAATAATAACAATCGAGAAATTAGTTTATCAACCTCTTAAAAATTATTCACGATAATTTATAATATTATAAAAAAAAATTTTAAGCTATTGAAAAATAGTATTAAAGCAGCATATTTTTGGTATTTTGCCGGTAATAGAAAGTAGGGATCTTCTTTTCCGGTTTTTTGCTGCAATAATGCCGCAGATATACAGTAAATATGCGGTATATTTACGGTTTAAATGCTGTAAATATACCGTAAGTTTTCTATTGTATTGCCATAAATATTCTGAATTTATTTCGTAATTTTTTCATAATAATTCGACAAAAAAACTGGCTAAAAAAACTGAAGTATTACGGTAAAAATACAGCATTTATATTGTATAAATACCGAATCTTTACGGCATTTCCAAAACCGTGAGGGGATTTTCTTTTTTACCTTGTTTTCATATAGATGAATTTAATTAATTATTGTGCAATATTATATTATATTATGTACTCACAGAAACTGCTTTCTTGTAAAAACTGTATTTACTATGTAATTGAAATTGCCATTTGGCCTGTGCCTTGGCATTAATTAAACAAAAAAATCTAAATTTAATTTACAAATTTTCAGGAAGTTTTAAAAATTTTACTAATACTTCGCGTGTATCTCCTTTAACTATAATAGTCGTTAATTCTTGTGCTGTAAATAACAAAGTCTTATTTTTTATCTTTATATAATAAATTATGTCATTTTTGCAAAAATAATCAATCTTGTAATAAGAAATTAATTTTTTGAAAATTGAAAAAAATTTTATTTAGCCGAAAAAAAGTTTTATAGATTTGGGAAAAAAAAATTCAGATTAAAAATTCGCAAGTTGTCTATTTAAAATTTTTTTTTTTTAATTATAGAAAATTTCCTTTCAATAAGAAAGTTACTATGAAAAAAAAAATTTTTTTAATTTTCAACAAATTAATTTCTTACTACAATATTACTCATTTTTTGCAAAAAAAAATTTTTCTTTTAGTGTACTTATATATTAAAACACAAAAGCCTAATTTAAAAAAAAATAAAATTATTTTTAGAAAATAGAAATGTATATTTTTATGAAATAAAAAAAAGTAATTTTTTTGAAGTTATACTTCTTTCAAAAGAAAATTAATACTTCAAATTTAATTTAATTAGATCACTATAAAAATTAATTTTTTTTCTAGAAAAATATAAATGGATTTTTTTTAATAATCATATTTATTAAATGATTTTTTCAAACTGCAAAAGTTTTAGCCATTGCCCGGAGTTCTTTTCTTGAAATTTTTCCAGTGACAGTATGCGGCATTTCTTCTAAGAAATAAACTCCTCCTCGTAGTTTCATTATATCATGTAAGTTATCATTGACTATTTGATGAATATCATCCTCAGTAACCTTTTAAAACAATGTTATTTATTAATTTTATCATTATTATTTATTAAAATTATAAACAAATAAAAACTAACTTGTACTGGTGAATTTTTTTTAACAAACGCCATAGGTAGTTCAACATCATTATCATCTGGCTTTGCTATCACTGCTACTTCTGCAACTCCGGGCAAATTTAATATTACATTCTCAATTACTGCTGGAGATACATGGTGAAGTTTATATTTTATCAGTTCCTTTATTCTTTCGACAATGAAGAAATTACCGTCTTCATCATAATAAGCCAAATCACCAGAATGGTACCATCCTAAAATAAATAAATTAATGGTCAACTTAAAAAAAATTTATTTTTTAATAAAAAAAATTATAATAATAAAGATAGCCGACATCTTGGATTTTACTTCATTTATTAAATTAGAACTAAAAAATATTTTTTAAAAATTGCAATTACAATTTTTCAAATTTTTTTTACAAATGAAAATTTTTTTTTTTCATTTTTTTGTAATAATTTTTTTCAAAAAAAAAAATTTTTAAAAACTAGCAGCCTTGCAGTCACTATGTGACTGCCGTGACTTATGACCCATAAATAAATGAAATTTTGCTTTATTAAATAATGACTGTTGTTAAATTGCACTGTACTTTCTTAAATATTGACAATTTTAAAGATAGATGTAAGCTGATCCTGATGTTACGCTCATCAAGAGCTTTTATTTGAGTACCCACATGCATTTTGATATATTTTTCATCTATACATATTTATAATATATATAAAATATATGAAAAATTGATGTGGGTACTCAAATGAAAGGTCTCGATGAGTTTAATGTCGGGATGAGCTTATATATTAAAAAATTTCAATAGTTCATAAGATACAAGGTCATTTCTTAATTATTGACATTTATGAAGATATAAGCTCATCCCGATGTTACACTCATCGAGACCTTTTATTTGAGTACCCACATGCATTTTTGATATATTTTTCATATATACATATACATAATATATATATATAAATATATAAAATATATGAAAAATTGATGTGGGTACTCAAATGAAAGGTCTCGATGAGTGTAATGTCGGGATGAACTTATATCTTAAAAAATTTCAATAGTTCATAAGATACAAGGTCATTTCTTAATTATTGACATTTATGAAGATATAAGCTCATCCCGATGTTACACTCATCGAGACCTTTTATTTGAGTACCCACATGCATTTTTGATATATTTTTCATATATACATATGTATAATATATATATAAATATATAAAATATATGAAAAATTGATGTGGGTACTCAAATGAAAGGTCTCGATGAGTGTAATGTTGGGATGAGCTTATATCTTTAAAAATGTCTATAGTTCACAAAATACAACGGCATTTCATAATTATTGACACTTATGAAGATATAAGCTCATCTTGATGTTATGCTCATCGAGACTTTTATTTGAGTACCCACATGCATTTTTCATATATATTTTGTATATATGATATTTGATATATTTGTGATGCATATAAAATATATAAAAAATGCTTGTGGGTACTCAAATGAAAGGTCTCGATGAATATAATATCGAAATGAGCTTATATCTTTAAAAACGTCAGTAGTTCACAAGATACAGGGTCATTTTCTAATTATGTATCTAGATATAGCGCATTTTCAAATGCAGCCTAAATACTTATCATAATAAATTGACTATCGGTGAGAGTGAAACCTTGAAAAGGCACAAATTCAAGTCAAGACCTTTAAGATGACACTAAATTTCTCTTAAAAAAACCGATTTTATCATATGACTATCCTGAAGATAAAATTTTTCTTATTCTCTTAATAACATAGATTATTTTATGTCGGCTAAATTTTCATAAAAAAAATAACTTATTAATTGATATTTATATTATTTAAATAAAACCTTCCGAGTCGATAACTTCTTCAGTTGCTGCTGAGTTATTCCAATAGCCGGTCATTAAAGACTTGCTCCGACAGTATAGCTCTCCTGTTTGATTAAATCCTAGCGTAGTTTTGGACTCTGGATCAACAACTTTTAACTGAGCGTTTGGGCAAATTTTACCACAGGAGTTTGACTTGCTTGAATCAACCTTTCCAATGGTAACTATAAAACTTTCAGTGGATCCTGAAATAGTTTAACTGATATATTAATTGGTGAATTTTATCCAATCTTTTTTTAAATATTTAATTGGCTTATATTCATTTGTGTCATTATAGTTGAAGAGAAAGTTAAAATTCATGCTTTGTCTAGCGAAAAACAACTCTTTTGTTGATATTACGAGGGTAGAAATGAATTGGACGCATGCATGCGTCAAACTTTCCTCCAACAATGATTAAAACTTGAAATTTCTGGAGTAGGTGAAACAGAAAATGAACAAGAATTCATTTTTTTTTGTAATAGCAAAAATTAATTTTGCAAAAATTTATTATAAAATTATAAAACAGTTGATTGCTTTTAAGTTTTTATTAACGAATAAATTATAAAAAAATTCTGCATTTAGAAATTTAAAAAAACTATATACTAAATTTTTTTTTAATTATTTTTTAGTAATACAAACGAGATCTACGAATTAAAAATAAGAAAACTTTGGCTTAATGATTTTTTTATATTTATGAACTCTATACATAGTTTGGTACTTTTTAAATAAATTTTTAAATTAATAGTGCCATCACAGGATCAATTAAAAATAATTTAATGGACAAATGTGACGGAATAAATTTATAGAACCAACAAACTATTAAAAACTCCTCCAAAAACTTGACATACACGGAAAAAAGTAAACTGTAATATTCATTCGGATTCCGGTTAATTTTTATAGTTTCAAACAGTAAAGCGGACATCGGGGTGGCCAAAATATAAATATTACAGAACTTAATGTAGAAAGTATAAAAGCCACAATTTATAATTTAATATCCAAAATAAGTGATTAGTAGCTGTCATTATAGTAAATAACGACTCTTTCATCTTTAAAAATTACAGTTTCAAACAGTAAAAATTGCCATTTCAATATATAGTCGATATTATGAGGAGAAGGGGAACTCAGATGAAAGAGAAGAGGGTCTCACTCTGGGAGAATTTAACGTTTGAAACAGTAAAAATTATCCCATAATAAAATTGAGATGAAATGTATGTGAAACCAATCTATTCGTGATGTGATCCCATAATAAAATTGAGATGAAATGTATGTGAAACCAATCTATTCGTGATGTGATTGGTTGAAAATATTTATTCTCATTCTGATTGGTTGAAAGTGAATATAATATACATAAACTACACATAAATATATCATGACCATAAATATGAGGCGCGCGCTTGCACGCGCAAATTTGAATTCTAGTTCCATAATAAAATTGAGATGGAATGTATGTGAAACCAATCTATTCGTGATGTGATTAGTTGAAAATATTTATTCTCATTCTGATTTGTTGAAAGTGAATATAATATACATAAACTACACATAAATATATCATGACCATAAATATGAGGCGCGGGCTTGCGCGCGCAAATTTGAATTCTAGTACTTTTAAAATATACATTTTATCAGTCCGAACAAGTCAATAATTACAGTTTGATTTTTAGCGTTGCGTTTAAAATTTACCGTTTTACTTTGTAAATATTGACGTTGCTTGTATTAGAAATTTACTAACTTTATTTTATACTTTTTACATATCATAAGATCATTTTTTAGGTACGAAATGATAAATATCAAAGTCTGAATTCTTAATTATTATACTTTAACATTTTAGACATTCACATAGCGAATATTACTGTTTGAAATAGTATTTTCTTCCATGTAAAGAGTAAATTGTAACGTTTAAATGGTAAATATTATAAAGTGAATAGTAAAATCACGATTTTACTGTTTGAAATGATAATTTTTAGCAGTTGATCATTACTTATTATAAATCGACTGTTATTTATTATAGTTTATTTTTTTCCGTGTAAAAAATTGACTACTAAAAAATATATAAAACTAAAAGAAACTAATTCTTATCAAGACCTTTCTGATGATACCAAATTAAACTATAAAAATTCCTTTAAGAATAATAATATGCTTGTCGCAAAATTTTCCTTACTCTCTCAATTATTTAAATTATAAATGGCTATCGCTGAAAAAATATCAAACCCAATTTACGATAAAGATATACCCGTTAAAAAATTTTTCTTAGTCTCTTAACTATATAAATTAACTTTTGACATATAATCACATTGACATGTACAAAACAAAATAAATAAATAAACAAATTTTGTTTATCGTGAAATTCGAATCTATTTATAACTACTTCAAAAACTTATCATAATAAATGAACTATTTTAGAAAAGCATATGAAACATTGAAAAGGCACTAATGCAGGTCTCGACCTTTCCAATGATACTTAATTTAATTTAAAAAACTCATTTTATCATATAAATACGCCGGAGACAAAATTTTTCTTACTCTTTTAATTATATAGATTATAATTTATAAAAATTACAGTGAAAAAAAAAATTAACTTATATCAATAAAAATTTCTTAGTTTAAGAATTTTTAAACTCAAATCAAGACGATAAAATTCTTAATAATTATTTTCTTGATACAATTTATTTTTTTTTTCTATATAGAAAAGAAATATTATATAGAAAAAAAAAATATTCTAATAAATAAATTTTTTTCATTATTTTGTTATTTTTATTTATTTATAATTAATGTAATTAAGTATTTTATTAATAATGGAATTTAAAGCAACGGAATAACAATCAACGCCGGAGACTAAATTTTCTTTAGTTTCTTAATTATATAAATAATACAAAAATAATACCTACAATAGTAATTGATAGTGAAAATTTCTTAGTTTTTTATTATTAAATATCCAATTACTAAATAACTTACCATAAGCGTTGTAAATATCTACATTTTCAAAGAAATTATCCAAAAACAGAATAACTTCTTTTGTTGTACTTGCTCCGAATAATACCACTTCTGCAACTGACGTGACATCATATTTGGAAATATCTTGAGTTTTACTAAACCGATTAGCAATGTGTGTTCCCATTGGAACTCTAGTGACCTATTATTTAATATCATTTGATTAAGTATCATTTAATAATAATTATTAAATCGATATATTAAGAGAATAAGGAAAATTTAGTGTCATTGCAAAGGTATTGACTTGAATTTGTGCCTTTTCAAGGTTTCATATTATCATTCTCACCGATAGTCAATTTATTATGACTTTGTATCTTGTGAACTATTGACATTTTTGAAGATATAAGCTCATCCCGATGTTACACTCATCGACACCTCTCATTTGAGTACTCACATCAATTTTTCATATATTTATATATATCATATATAAATATATAAAAAATATATCAAAAATGCATGTGGGTACTCAAAAGAAAAATCTCGATGAGCATAACATCAAGATGAGCTTATATTTTCATAAATGTCAATAATTAAGGAATTAAGAAATATCTTGTGAACTATTGACATTTTTAAAGATATAAGCTCACCCCGACATTACAATCATCAAGACCTTTCATTTGAGTACCCACATGCATTTTTTATATATTTTATATATATATTACATATCAAATATCATATATACAAAATATATATATAAAAATGCATGTGGGTACTCAAATGAAATCTCTTGATGAGTGTAACATCAGTATGAGCTTATATCTTTAAAAACGTCAATAGTTAAGAAAGTACAGTGCAATTTAACAAAATTCATTATTTAATAAAGCAAAATTTTAATTTTTTATAGTTCACAAATCACAGCAGTCACATAGTGACTGCAAGTTTGCTAGAAATAATTAAATATTTCAAGTAAATTAATATAAAATATACAAACCTTATATTTTTCAACAAGTTTACACGCATCTTCAACACCCAAATTATTATTGTTAATCACAGTAGTTTTTGAAATAACTGATCGTAAAACAAATGTCAGTTCAGATATCCAACAGAGAGTAGAGAAAGATAAAACCGTATTAGTCGTAGTGTTGACTGGAAATAAGCTTATTGTATGTGCTACAGATCCATAAGAATGCAACACTCCTTTTGGAAATCCAGTTGTTCCTGATGTGCACATAATCAGCGCTGGATCATCAGCTTTGCTGATTTTTACACACTGAAATTTATCTACTTCATTAATATCTTCCTGTAAAATATCTTCGAAAGATTTTAATCCAGCTTTTTTGCCGAATATAATTATTTTAACTGAAGGATTTGCGTGCTGGACGGCTTTAACAATTATCTCGGCCAAATCCTCATCAATGAATAAAACTTTCGGCTGATATGACTTTACAAAGTATTTTACAAGCTCTGTTAATTACAAAAAAAAAAATATAATTACAAAAATAATTATATATGTTGTAAAATTGATGAAAATTAAGTTAGCCGACATCTAAAAATTTTTATAATTTATTTGATTGAAAAATATTTATACAAAAAAATGTTCATTTGTAAAAAATTCGAAAAACTGTAAGTGGGTGATTCTCTATAAGGACGTCTTAAATCTGTACAAAATTGTTCGACCAAATTATTTTTGATTTTATTAGAAAAAAAATTAGGAAAACGGTTGGCCCTGAAGGCCATCCCTGCAACTTCCCGCTAATTCCATACTTAGGCGCTTAAAATTGCACCAATGACGTTTTTGAGCTCTTCGAGCTCAAAAATACAATTTATGAGTTATTTTGAGCTCTCCGAGCTCAAAGAGATTGCTTTTCTATGCTTTAAAGCACTTCGAGCTCAAAAGTCTGATAGAGATTTGATAAGACACTATTTCTTGAATTTTTAAACCGCAATAACTTTTGAATGAATTAACCGATTTTTACGCAGTTAGAAGCATTCGACGCAGTTTTTCAAGCCTCACAAAGAATCTTAAATTTTGAATTGATCGCGCTAGGAATTTTTGAGTTATTCCGAAAAAACACTTTTTTCGGTTTTCTTTCGTTCACGATATCTCTCGAACGAATCAACCAATTTTGACCGGATTGGTGGCGATCGACGTGGTTTTTTGAGGTTAAGAGCTGATTAGTTTTTGGAATTGAACCTTTAAGCCGTTTAAAAGTTATTCCAAAAAAACCACATTTGAAAAAAAATTTTTTTTCAGTTTTTTTAAGATTTCTGAAAATCTATTGATCTGAATCGGTCCAAATAGTTTTCAAAATCTAAGTTTGGTCAAGCCCTTTCGAATAGCACCAACCACGATGAAATCGGTCAAGCCGTTCAAAAGTTATAAGCGGTTCACATACTTTCACACACACACACACACACACACACACACACACACACACACACACACACACACACACACACACATACAGACGCCGTGACAACCTCGCGGGGATAGTCAGGGAAGCTTCCTGTGACCTTCAAACGTCGAGATCTGATGAAAACTCGATTTTTGCAAAACGGGGTGAAAACAATAACTTCCCGATTTTTGAAAATCTTCGATTTTCTTAGCGGGAAGTTAAAAATTAACAAGGGCTACAAAACTATCAGCTTAATGATAATAAATAAACAGCCAATTTAATTTTTGTTTTTTCGATATTTGTGTATCTTTTACCATATAACATTACAGGGGACTGTTTTTTTTTATCAAATTGAGAAAAATCAAGCAAACTATTCCAATGCATTCAATTTTTCAAGTTCTGAATGAATATTTACATTAATTAGAATAATATTAAGACTTATGGATCCAATTTTATAAATAAATTATAAATAAAAATAGTTGCCAGGGGACTGAGTATCTCGTGGCCCAGACACATGTTTCCAGCACAAACGGTGTTTTGACACTAAATAAAATGGCGATAAAGCGCTAACAGCCCTATGGTTATTAACTCAAGGCTAGTTAGGTCCTTATAAACCTTACAGAACATAAAATAGCACGCTGGATTTTTTTTTTTTTGGCTTTGAACTTCTGGCAGGGGACTGATCTTAAAATGCCTGGGACAAACTTTGGTTTAATGAATTTAATGAAACAAATTAACTTTCGGTACTTTTTATTGAAGAAGATTGTTAGTTAACTAATTAGGTTTATAAATATTATGGACCAAATTATATATTATTGACGAATAACTTAAAATTTAATCTTAAAGTTTTAATTTTGGGACTGAGACAGCCCAGGGGACTGACATTTCGGTGGTTTACGAATTTATAGCAAAAAAACCAAAATTTATTCCATTTTAGTTTTCAATGCTCCAAATAGAAATGTTTTTTTACTTTCGTAATAAATTTTTTTTAGTAACAAAATAACAATTTTTCTAATAAAAAAATGCCCGGGACAGCAAAAAACATCCTTGCAGAGAATCACCCAAGTGCAATTTTTAAAAGATGTTTTTTAGTTCTAATTTAATAAATGAAGTAATCTCAAAAAATTAAAAATGTCGGCTAACTTTATTATTATGTAAAATTGTAAAAAATATTACCATCAGTGAGACAACAATCCCACCACGGATTAAAAATTGCACCAAGGTAATAGGTAGCAAATAATGGGACACATCTGTCAAAATGATTTTTTGAGCAAAAACTTACAACACTTCCAGGCTTTACGCCTTGTTTTTTTAACCATAGAGCGCATTTGATGCTTCTTTCGCTTATATTAGTGAACAAACTTTTTTCACCAGTCACACTATCAATCTAAATGAAAATTTTTTTTAATTTTTGATATAATATAAGCTACAAATTTATTATGTATTATAATGATACTGAAATTGAGAGACATCTGATAATTTTTATAATTTTTTAATCAATAAATTATCCTTTATTAAAAAGTTGATGTGACGTTTTCATTATAGTCACTTTTTGTTGTTATGGTGACCATTTTGGCAACGGTTACTATAACAACGGTTTTACTATAGCAACGGTTACCATAGCAACGTTTACCATAGCAACGGTTACTATGACTACGGTTAAATATTAATGAGTAAAATTTGTAAAAGTATTAATTAAATAGATGATAATAAACATTTTGACAGAAGCATGCAAAGCGCGTTTGATTTTCTTGTAGTAAGAAAATTTTATTTAAAAAATGCCATCCTTAGAAACTATAAAAAATTACTTATTAATGCAAATTCTTTAAATTAATTTTTTCGGCCTAGTTTATTTTTCAAGAAAAATAAAAAAAAACGTCTTCTTATTTTAGTATCATGTATACAGTAAAAAATTTTTTGTCATTGTGTAGAGTGTTAAAATTTGTGTATTGAATATTACACACTAGTGTGTAGAATTTAACACTCTCATGTGTTGATTTAATAATTGAACACACTAGAATATTAAATTCTACACTCTAGAGTGTGATATTCAACACACAAATTTTAACACTCTACACAATGACGAAAAATTTTTTACTGTGTATTATGTTGATTAAATACCTGTCCGACAAAATCTGGATTATTTTTGAGTTGATTATACAATCTTTCTCCAATTTGAAAATATTCTTCAGGTAAATTTATTTCAACGCCTTTCCAAATTTTATTTTCATATGTTGGTTTTGGTATCTATAAATTATTATAAAAAATTATTAAAATTATTAATAAATAGTTTTTCTATTACTGAAAACTGATATTATAGAGAGATGTTTATTTTTAATATAAATTTTTGAAGAAAAATATTAAAATGAAATTAACAAACATCTGATAATTTTTATATTTTTTTTTTGTGAAAAAAGTTTATTACAAAAAAATAGAAATAAAAATTCTACATTTAAAAGATTTGAAAAAACTATAACTGCAATTCTTTGTAAATATTTTTTTGATTCTAATTTAATTCAATATTTTCAATTTCATTTCTAAAAAAATAAATTTTCAACAAGAAAATTGAAGAAAAAAATTCACATGATACATAAAAAATTAAAAAAAAACTATTAATAGAATTGAAAAAAAAAAAAACAAAAACTTATTCTTAGTACTAATTTATTTATCAAATAAAATTAAAAACTATTGATTTCAGTATTATAATTAAATTAAAAAGTTCAAAATTCATAAAAAAATCTTACCTTAATTTTTACTTCATTAGCAGCCATTTTTATTATTAATTATTATTATTTATTACTTTATGAGCACTTCTTGTTAAATGAACGTTCTTTTTTATCCTATGAAATATCAAAGTTAAATTTTATCGAAATTACTTCTTTGCCTTCAGCTTGTGACGCGCCTCGATATTTTATATAAATTTATATAAAATTATTATTAGTTATTAAAAATAAAGTCAGAAAAGAATGAGAAAATATTACGAGAGAGTGTGAGAGAGAAAAGACAGCCGCGCGCAGCCTACCCGGAGAAAAGAAAGAGAGGAAAGAGAGGGCGAAGAACGCCGAGAGACAAGCGAGAGTAGTAGGGGAAGCAGCTTGGGAAGTCCCGTAGCATAGTTCCCGCGCGCGCCGTGAGGCAGCGCGGTGTCGCTCAGACTGTTCGCCCGAAGAGTATTGCTTCTGAGTTATTAATAGTATTTTTCTTACCTAGGGCAGGAAAATAAGAAATGTCTCAGATTACATGTAATTGTTGACCGAGGCGAAGCCGAGGTCGACAAACATGTGATCTGAGGCTTTCTTATTTCCTGCCCGTGGTGAGAATACTATTTTTCTCCTCGACGGAGGCGGAAAGCGGCATTTTCGTTTAGCGCAGCGGGCGGAAAATTGACGCTTTCCTTCCGGAGGGGAGAAAAACCAATTTTCTGATCAGATTTGGGGAGAACAACTGGAGCTTCTGAAGCGAGTGGTACACTTATAGGAGAAGTCATGAGTGCTGTGTTGTGCAAATACAGAAGGTAAGAATATTACTTTCTATATTAAATCTGTCCTCGTAGTGGATCTTTTTGAGCCGGATCGACCTGAGGTACTTAGGTTGGCAAATACCCCCATTGCACGGCTGGGCATTTTTGAGGGATTGTGGTACACGATCTCTCACTCTCGAAACGAGAATTAGGATAGTAGCTAGGTGGTTGTGGACTTGGAGGTACTCCTCGTCGGAACACCTAGGGGGAGATACGGCTGGGCGTCGAGGTACTTAACAAAATCGCAGTATCTTTATATTTGGACAACCGAGCCTCTCTTGGTTGATAAGAGGGAACTGAGGAGAGTTTAGATAGATCCGCGGTCGCGACGCGAAGTCCCCAGTAGGCTGCAAGTAGGTTACGGCTTGTCAGAAGTATTTGTATATGTGTATAGTATATTTTGGGGTAACAGTTAAGATAATACGTATTAATTATTATTTGTAGTGTATTGAATATTGTATAATTGTATCTTGGTTTGCAATAACAAATTTGAGTTGGTTATTATTTTTATGAGATTTTATGAATAAATTAACCTTATATTTGGAATCTGTATTATTATTTGGTTAAGATTAGTTAGTTGTAAGTTTATCTGTGTTGCGTGATCTCCATCCCGACCCTGGACACGGCGAGCTAGAGCACGGGGAAAACGTGTTCATCACGACGAGGCTTTAAAACCTTCCGCAACGTTACAAGCTATAACTGACGCTTCTCTTAAAACATACGCATATTATAGATAACCTTGTGTAAAAACAATTTGAACGCTCAAAATTATCTATTTAAATGATATTCTATATAATATATTTATTTATACAATAATATTTTAAATTATGTAAATTTATTTTGTAATATTAAATTAGTATAATAAAAAATCATAATACTAAAGTTAGCCGACGATTTTAATTTTTTGATTTTGCTTAATTTATTAAATTAGAACTAAAAAATATTTTTTACAAATTGCAGTTACAGTTTTTCTAATTTTTGATAAATTGAAATTTTTTTATAATTTTTTTGGAACAGTTTTTTATTTGTTTATTGTTTAAACTTTATCTGTTAATTAGAAGCTTGAAATTCTACTTGGATAAAATCAAATGTATTGATTGTTTTCATTATTGTCAGCATCTTTTCAGTCCGAATTCTCTCAATAACTAGTACCCAGTATAAATGACAATAATTCAAGTCACGGCAATTGTTTGGGTGGAATCGATTGCTCTGGTTGTGAAGATTCTTTAAGTGGAATCGATTGCCCGAATTGTAGAGATTGTTTCAGTCTTTTTAAACGTTACAATGTGGAGAGTGCTATTCAATTTTGTTGACTTTATTCCTTTTGGTGCTCTTTAAATTGAATAAAAATATATTCTTCATGAAAGAAGAAATTTTATTTTCAATTTATGAAAATTAGCCATCTAAAAATTTTTATAATCTTTTTTATGAAAAAAATTATTGCTAAAAAAATTTCATTTGTAAAAAAAACTATAAGAGCAATTTTTTAAAAATATTTTTTAGCTCTAATTTAATAAATGAAAAAAAAGTTTTTAATGTCGGCTAATTTTAGTATATTATTGAAAAAATCATCATATGTCAGCTATAACTTCAGTATGATTTATTTTTATTGAAAAAATTATTACAAAAAAATGAAAAAAAATTTCATTTGAAAAAAACTTGCAAAATTTTAAGTGCAATTTTTAAAAAATATTTTTTTGTTCCAATTTAATTGGGTAAATACCCCGATAGATGGACAAATATTATTTTCAGAAGCAATTACATTAGTTTCAAGAACAAAAATCTTAAGTCGTTATTTTTTTTTATGTCTACAAGTAGTTCTGAGAGCGAAAAGTAATTTTTTTTTAACTTTTTATTTAAAATAATAGTTTAAAAAAATTATTTAAATTGAACGTCTCGAGGTTTTGCTCCGAGAGCGTCACCATTAGTGAGCATGTGACAGATAGCTGGTGAACGTTATTTGTTATTATTATCAAAAATAATAAAAAAAGTAAGATTTGTACATTTGATTACGCTTATATTTCACTAACAAAGCTAGAAATATAATATTTTAATGGTAAAATCGAAAGAAAATAATAGAATTTAGTGTCCATCTATTGGTGCACGGAAAAAAAAATATTGTTAAAATGACTATCCAACGTATCCTCAAACGACGTTTCCTTAAAATAACAATCCGGATTTCTGATTTAAGGATTTTTTTTTTATTATGGCTCTTTACCGTAAGATGGACGGTGGTGTTTATTACTCGGTAGGTCTTATTAGGTGACTGAATGGTAGTTACGGACAATGTCTCGGATAGCTTAACTGGTAGAGCCTTTGGCGCGTAACCAAACGATCCGGGTTCGAGTCCCGGTCTGGGCTGTCTGAATTATTTTTTCGGTTACCGAAAAATTCCTACTGAGTAAGGTCCCTCCTCCCCCCTTTATCCTTTATTTCCCCAGTTCCCAAATTTGTCTTTAATGACAAATTTAGCTATAAATTATTAAAGCTTATTAGATTAATATAATAATAAAAATTATTAATATTAAAGGCCATATTAAAGCAAATTTTTTAAGGGAGTTGGGAAAGAACGGATAGGGGAAAGGGGGGGGACCTACTCAGTGGGAATTTTTCCGTAATTGAAAAAATAATCAGACAGCCCAGACTGGGAATCGAACCCAGATCTCTCGGTTACGCGCCAAGGGCTCTACCAGTTAAGCTATCCGAGACAAGTACTGACTACTTTATTCAGTCACGTATATAAGACCCACCGAGCAAACAACGCCACCGTCCATCTTACGGTAAAGAGCCATATTAAAGCAAATTTTTAAGGGAGTTGGGAAAGAACGGATAGGGGAAAGGGGGGGACCTACTCAGTGGGAATTTTTCCGTCATTGAAAAAATATAATTCTTTGGATAAAGAAAATATAATTCTTTGGATAAACAAAGAAAAAAAGGATTCATTTGTTTGACTTAAAAGCATGCAGAGAATAGCTCTTGTAAATATATGTAGTTTCGTCAAAACAGGCAATTGTTTCGTTAACGTGAGGATCTGTATAGTTGAATTAACTAAATGTAACGCTAAAATAATGATATGGATCGTCATTTTGATGATACGCTGTATAGCTGAATTGGCTATACAGCGTATATCTCTAAAAAAATGACCATACGGCGTATAGTCAGAATAACGATACGTATCCTTATTCTAACAATATTTTTTTCTCCGTGTGATACTTTTCTGATCTCTATCCAATAGATAGACATTAAGTTTATACGATGAATTTTCTTATTTTTTTTTTTTAATTTCATTGGTGGATCAATGTGAGAATAAGAGTAAAGATTATAATAAACTGACATGTCCTGAAAATAAAAGTATTATTATGATTATTGAAGAAATTGAAGAGAAAAAAGAAAACGCTAAATAAAAGAGAAAATTGAGAGAAGGAAATTTAAAAGCAAAAGAGAACAGACCTATTAAAAAGAAGAAGAAGACAATATAAAATGTTTTTAACGTTGTATTTTATAAATTTATATTGATTATTTATTAATTATTAGTATTCTTTATACTAATATATTTTATATGTTACTTTGCATGAGAAAGCATCACGTGTTCAAAAATAATAAAATTACTTTATGATGTATTTTGAAAATGATTATCCGATTTATCACCTTTTCTCTTTAATTTTATCAAGCTTTACTTTTTAGTGGAAAAAATTAATAAATTAATTATTTCTGATATAAATAATGAATTGAAAATATCGCTTGTAAGTAGTGTCCATCTACTGGAGATTTTGTCCATCTACACAGTAAAAAATATTGTGTATTTGCGTCAAAAACGGTCTGTGTTTAAAAATTGTGTGTTAATTTGACACTTTTTTTGTGTTACCTGAATTTTAACATTAAAATAGTGTTGTTTTCACGATATCAACACTTTTTGTGTGTTACTAGATAAAATGACACAAAATTAGTGCTAAGCGGGAAATATTAACACTAAGTTTGTGTTGTTAGCGCGTTCTTTCTTCAGTTTACGCACCAAACGCATTGTATTACCGGACAGCTATTTAACCACGCGTGCGTATAAATTAAAGTGTTAAATATTGTGAAAAATAGTTTATTTAAATATATTTGATAAAAGTACCAGGTTGTTTTCAATAAAAAAAAGTAAATTTGATATTCATTAAAATAAGTAAAAGTTTACTGTATTTATAATCATATAAAATGATCAACTAACCTCACTTTCCTATAATAAATTTACTAAATAAAATATTATTTAACGATAAAATTTATAATAGTTATTAAAAATGACAGACTTTGAACAATTTCTCTGTTAATTTAACAAATTCATAAAAAAAAATATCAAAAAATTTATTGATTTTATGTTTTTCTTTTGCATTTTTATTTTATATTTTCTGACACTAGTTTTATTTTTTATAAAGATGACTGATAGTTCACAACGAAATATTATGTTTATGTTTTGGTTACGCTACTGAACAAACATGTCAGACATTTTTCATCAATGTTTTAGATTTACCATACATTAAAAGCTGGGAATTGCACGAATTGGATGCCGAAAATTCTGTGATGATTACTAATTATTGTTATTAATTTATAAAAAATAAATTAAGCATTAAAAGTAAGTTTAAGATGAGTAAATCATATATTTAAGTTGAAGACTATTGGTACTTGACTCAAATTTAAAGAAATGAAATAAACTAATTTTCTTAATAACCATGAAAAATTTATTTATTTTTAAATAATTCCCTAACCTTTATATTCAAACTCAAATAATAAGTAAGTTAACACTTATTTTGTGTAAAATCAACACAATTTTAGTGTTAGATACTGTAAATTTTATTTTATCATTAATTATTTATTTATGCCGGATCTGGGTGTTGAAAGATGTTAGACACTCATTCGTGGTTTTATCATTTATTCTATAAAATATCACAGATAACTTAATGAACACGTTTGATTCTTATTAACTAGTGTGGAATTAACTTTGTGATTTATTTTAAATATGTAATTAATTAATATGAATAGTTATTAGTAAAGCATATAAAATAGTGTAATTATAGTTTGCAGATGAGTTATCAATATGTTGGCACCATACACAATTATTAATAAAATTAGTAAGAGCGTGAATAAATCAATTGTAACAAGATTCAGATGACGAGCTCAGAGTAAATTAATTTTATGAATTTGTTGAGTTATTATTTTATCACAATAAAATTATTAATGACGCGACAATAATTGGTACGAGCGATGATATCGAGTTTATTAATACACAAATATAGATTATTATTAATAATTGTTTAGATCACTTGATTCTAATTAATTCAGTAATATCACAGTATTATTTGATGACGCGACAATACTGTTGAACGATAAATGAACCGAACGATGAACCGAGTTATGAACCGAGTGATGAACCGAGTGATGAACCGAGTGATGAACCGAGTTATGAACAGAGTGAAGTCTGAACGTGAACTGACTACTTTGCAATCACAAGTATGATAATTGAAAGTAATTAGAGATTATGGGCATACTTGGCTGGGTTGGTGATGATATCACCTTAGCCAGGGATGACTAACTAATTATCGAGTGTTAAATTGATGAGTCATTAGATCAATGGAATGTTAATGAATATTATTTAATTCCTTGTGATTGCAGAGTATAAATATTAATTATTGTATGAATGCAAAATGTAGATGGATTTCTAAAGGTGGAAAATAACACTCGGCATGGAGAAGCCAGCACGAGGTTAGAATATGCATGATGTCAACCGGATTATAATTTAATATAAATTCGATCAATAAATACTCTAATGAATACCTGAGTTGCCAAACTGAATAATTGTCGATGATTGGCCTTGTGACTTGAATCAGAGCGTGGATTGAGCTTAATTGATTTTCACAATTGGATCATTGAGCTGGAGCACGTGGAGGCTAATAATAAAGGATTGGCGCGTAGCTGAATCCCGAGAATCAGAGGGCGCGTCCGTAGCAGCACCTCTGGTGTAGTAGATTGCGAAGTTACCAAGTGTTCTGGCGCGAATACTTGATAATTACGCAACAGATACAGTTGACACAAAATTACTGTTAATTTTGACACAATATTTGTGTTAAAAATTCAACACTATTTTTTGTGTTGAAAATTAAGGTATTACCCTCGCGACTTCCGTCGTCAAAAGTTTATGCCAGAGTGTACGGTACACATACCAGATAGCCATTATTGACAAGCCTAAAACTTTTTGCTGTTTATGTACTTATTTCAGCCAATCACGAAGGAGATACTGATCTTTGAAAAGTCTGGCAACACTGCGTGAGCGTTAAGATATTTTATAGTGGTTATACTGTAGTGTTTTGGACTGGCTGTAGACTTACCTCTGTTTTGATACATGCGTTTATTTATTTATTTACATACATTGAAAGATTAATATATATTATTATATTAAAATTGTTAACTTTTTGAATTTTTAATAAATATAAAAAAAAAATAAAAATTAATTCAGCCGACATTTAAAAATTTTTAGAATTTTTTTTTATTGAAAAAATGATTACAAAAAAATAAAAAAGAAATTTCACTTGAAAAAAACTTCAAAAACTGTAAATGCAATATAAAAATTTTTTTCTAATTTAATTATTAAAAAGTCAAAAATTAAAAATGTTGGCTAACTTTAGTATCATAAAAAAATACTTATTTTCATAAAATAATCATAGTTTTTTTTTAAATAAATAAAATTAATAACTATAATATTACACCTAACGTAAATTAAACTTTTCAAATTTGTCAGCGCATGCGCGTTTCATACTTCTTTCGCGGCTAACAAAACTTGCGCTGTTGCCACAGCTTTATTAACGTATCCCCTCCTCAGTTAAAGTCTGGTAAATTTTTCATTACTTATTAATAAATATCTCTGAAACTGTGTGGTAATTATCAATGAATTTTTTTTTTTAAATTGTTTAGTTGTTAGTTAACGTTACTCTAGTTTTTTAAAAAGATCCTAAGAAAAGTTTCTAAGATATAAAAATGTTTGTAGGTAAATTTTTCGATATCCCGTATACCGTAATGTATAAGAGCGTTCAAAACTCAAACTTTAAAATTAAATATCTCGGAAACTAGATGGTAAAAAATTCTCAAATTGCGCCAATCGACGCAGAATTATATGAAAATTAATCTACCAAAATTAAAAAAAAATCCTAAGAAAACGACTTTGGCGAGGGTACTACCTTAACACTAAAATTGTGTTGACGGATTCTAACACTAGGATTGTGTTGATTTTACACAAAATTTTTTACTGTGTACTGGGGATTTGGACTTTTTCTTACATTTTTCGTTTTTACTAATTACTACAACGTTTTACGAAGTTTTACTTATTTTTTCCTGGTTAATTATATATTTTTACATAAATATAATTTACTTTATCACAACTTATCTGTATATTACTACATTGTTTTTTTAATAGAACACGAGAGTTTGCTTAACCGTCCATCTATTGTATTATTTACCCTAAATGAAAAAAAAATCAAAAATCAAAAACGTCAACTAACTTTAGTATTATTAAGTGCAAATTTTTAAAAATATTTTTTTAATTATAATTTATTTGTTATAAAAATTTAAAGAAATTCTCACATGTCTTCTTTAGTATCATTACTTGTTTTCTTCAGAGAGGTTATGTTTTAATAATTGCTCAGTATTTTATGAAAAAAAAAGTTAATATTACTGAAGAAATAATTACCAATACTTACAACTTTTATTTAATTACTTTTCATCAATGAATTTTAATTATAATAATTATGAATTGCTTACATGGTAAGTAAACATAATCTTTAAAAAATTGCAACTGCAACAGGAAAGAAGAAATACCGAAACTACCAAAATAAATGCAATAAAACTGTGAATAAATCCTAAATATTTGCAAAATTACAAAGAAGAATATATTTTCGGTAACTGTAGCTTTATCTTTTCAGTTTGAAGGAATTTTTGATACTGCGTACTTATCGTGTCAGATGAAAGATGAAAGTATCTTCTGTAGAGTAATGTGCGCCAAGGACAGAGATCTGTACACTGGAAAGTAAGTAAACTGGTTACTTTCTTGAAAAAGTAACTAAATAAAAGTAAGCGTTAAGTTTTCTATTCTCCTATAGTGCGATTAAATCTTCTTACGCCGCAAAGTATATCTAAAAATTATATAAAACTTTAAAGTTTTTTCATTGAAATAAAAAATATATTTTATTAATATTAATATAAAACATTATGTTGAAAAATACTGAGTTAGCTTAGTCACAGTATATCAGCAAATGCAAATAAAAAGCTTAAACTATTTTTTTTTTATAAAAATTATTGCTTGAATATTATAAGAAAGTTTTACTGTAGAAATTTAAATTAAAAAAAAAAAGTTTTGCAGAAGAGCTTTAGAACTTTGCATTTAAAAGTTATTGAAATAAGAAAAATCAATAAAAGCGACTTATGAAGTCGTTTTAGGTTTTTAAAGAAAAGTTTGTTACTGTAATTCTTAAATGATCGAGAATTGAATGTTTTATTTTTTATTGTGATAAAAATAACAATTTTTTTTTATTTATTTTATTATTAATGTTAATTATAATTGCAACGTTATCTAGCGTTGATAAAAAATTTAGTTGTCTTCAATCGTTAAGAACGAGTTTAATATTTTACTTTCAGATAATCTTTCAAGAACATGAAAATTAATTTAGCAGATATTTAATTATTTTTAGAACTTTTGTTAACAAATAAATTATTTTAAAAATTTTTAATATTAAGTAGCAAGTAACAAGTAGCAAGTAGCAAATTTACTCCTAATTTACACCTAAGTTACACCTAATTACTACTTTTTTGCTACTGACCGTATACCTGTCCATACTGCATACCTTCCACAATTTTTATTTGAAATCAATGGCACCCTCACGGTTTTGGGAATGCCGTAAAGATTCGGTATTTATACGATATAAATGCTGTATTTTTACCGTAATACTTCAGTTATTTTAGCCAGTTTTTTTGTCGAATTATTATGAAAAAATTACGAAATAAATTCAGAATATTTATGGCAATACAATAGAAAAATTACGGTATATTTACAGCATTTAAACCGTAAATATACCGCATATTTACTGTATATCTGCGGCATTATTGCAGCAAAAAACTGGAAAAGAAGATCCCTACTTTCTATTACCGGCAAAATACCAAAAATATGCTGCTTTACTACTATTATTCAATAGCTTGAAATTTTTTTTTATAATATTATAAATTATCGTGAATTATTTTCAAGAGGTTGATAAACTAATTTCTCGATTGTTATTATTATTAATAATTTTTTTTAGTCTAGACCGGGATTCGAACTCAGATCATTTAGTTACGCGCCGAAGGCTCTACCAGTTGAGCTATCAGAGACACTATCCATATCTAATTACTCAGTCACCTAATAAGACTCACCGAGTAATAAACACAGCCGTCCATCTTACGGTAGAAAGCATTATATCTTTAATTATATCAGTATAAACGCGGCAAAATTATAGTATATCTTTGGTATTTTTACCGTAGAAATACGATTTTATTATTTTAAAATTATAGTTATATTATAGTTAATACATAGATTTTTTACGGTAAAAGTTCTAGAGTTTTACAGTAATTTTATAGTATTATTTCTGAACTTTGCAGCAAAAGTACGGTAGAAATGCTGCATAACTATAGAAAAAAAAACTGGCCAAAATGACCACAGAAATACCGTATTATTTCAGAATTATAACGGTAAATTTACAGTAAACGCATTAATACCGAAAATTTACGGTATTTCAAAAACCGCGAGGGCACAGAAAAATTACTTCATTTATATGTGTATCTTCCATACGAACCTCAATTCCAAAAAAAAAAAAGTAAAAATTTGCATTTTTTAGAGGGCTATGAAATTAAATCGTGATTTTTTACCACTTTTTTTTTTCATACATTGTGTAGTATTCTATTTCTTTGGTTTTATAATTTATTCAAGTTATATAACTATACTCTTTACAATATTCGAATGAAGTTAATTAAATCTCACAATAAATAATCAATCCCGTAGAATATAGTTATCAGAAAACGATACAATAGATAAAGTTCGTGTATAAATAATAATGTCAAGATAGTACTTCGTGATTACAATAATACGATACGTGAAATAAAGGAAAATAAGATGTGTCCTAGACCGTAGGTGTGTGTATCTCAGAGGCTGAGGAAAATCTGCCTCGTGCCCCTTGACTCTTGAGGGTGTTAGCCTTTGCTAACACTTAGCGTTGGTCTTGGGGTCCCGTGACGTCATGAGCCCTTTGAATGCCGGGGAAGAGATTTTATGGCCCAAAGAGTACGGTGGTTGACGCAAAATTTTCGAGAGTGGAAAAGTACTCCCACAATTGTTTATTAAAAAAAAATAGTTTAAATAAAAATATCGCTTCCAATTGACGTTCATATTCATGGTAATTGTATAAAGAAAATTATAAGCCATATCACAAGACGATTGGTTTAAAACTCTTTGAGCTAGACTGCACACAGTTTTGAAAAAACTCGTTTCGAGAAAAACGCGTTTGAAAAAAAAAGTGACAGAAAAAGTTAATGTAAAATAGTATTAAAGTAATTAATAAATCGATTATAACTTTTGAACGAATAGGAATTTTTACTTGAAATTTTATATCTATATTTTTGAATAGTTTTACAAGCGATTTATAAAAAAAAAAAAAATTGAATTTTTTTAAGTCTGTACACGTATTTCCCCCTTAAAAGTAAAGTGCAATTTAATATTTAATATTTAATTTTTAAATTCTTAATTCTAAATGAGTGAAGTGTGAAACTGTAATCTTTCACTATTAAATTAAATGTAAAGGACAATTTAAATTTTTAATCTTCAATTTCAAGTTTAAAAAATAAAACTATAACTGAAATTTTATTATATAAACCGTGCAATTGAAAACTAAGAGACCTAAGACTACTATTTATTTATTTTTTATTTTTTTTTTTATTTTTATTTTATTTATTTACTTCCCAAAAAGATAGATATACAAAAATCGTACATATAAATCCCAAAGAGGAAACACAATGTTCCCTGTGCATAGGTTCGGGAAGAGTTAATAGGCATATATGGTTAATTTATCATATGTGCCTATTTAACAAAATATACTTAGTATTGAAAAATTTGTACATTATTTATAATAGAAAAATATAAAGCGAAAACATAGAATAGCACCAGAAACGTGCAAGTTTTGTAAAAGTTATAATTATTATTCTTCATACGATTAAATACTATTATTACGACTAGCGCAAGTGACATATCTTTTATTCGGTTGCTAGTTGTTTCTGACTGGACGTCAACCATATTTTAATATTATTTTTAGTTTTTTTAGTAAATTTTTTTTGTAAAATATAGTAGTATTGTACTATTATATTTTATTATTCTTATACTACTACTTTATTATTATTATAGCACCTTCGAGTGCATCTGTACTATTATTATTTTTGTATTCTTATGGTCGTCAGGAGACATAGTCCTACGATCAATTAAATAAAGCATTACATTACATTACATTACATTATTGACATTAATTGACAATAAAAATTACCATATATTGAGTCTATTATTATTATTATTATTATTATTATTATTGTATATTTTTGATGATGTAATAGTCGCCCGATATTTTTATTGAGTAGTTTAAGAGAGGGATTTAAAAAATTAGATCACATTTTACAGCGATATTAAATATACGAATGATTATTATGATTCATTCGATGTAAATTTATGTATGTATTTACTCACCTAGCAGAACTTGCTCACTTTGATGATAAAAAATTATTTTGTCAACGAAAGAATTATCATCACTTGTAAATTTATTTTATTTTAATTAAAAGTAATACTTTTAATAAATTTTATTTACAGACAGAGCTTACTTGAATATTTGTTTATTGATGTAGATTTTTATTTTTTTTTATATAAATCAATTGACCAATTTTATTAACAAACAAAAATTTAAGATAGTTTATATTGTATGAAAATTTATTGAAAAATTTATTAATTATTCACGATACGGTATGAAAAAGTTCATCTTAAGTAATTGACGTGGTATATAATTAAATAATTATAACTCCGAACAATTATAAAATCTTTAGATTTACATTGTAGTAAAACATCTAGATGAAGATAAAGATAAATTTTTTTTTAAGATTTTATTTACTAGGGTTCCCTATTCAGTAAAATTTTTAAATATGTAAAAATATGAGATCAAATTAGCTTTGAGCACGCGATCAATTTTAATTCATGTTGAAGAGATATTTAATATTAAACAAGCAATTTACTAATTTTGTTATCAGTTATAATTATTTGTTTTAACTTCTAAGAATTCGTTATTAATTTCTGACGTATGTTTATTATATTTATAGTGTTTTTTAATCGTAATATATAATTTTTAATTTTTATCAGTTAGCAGTCACTTGACCATTTTTTAATTTTATTCAACAAACAAATTTGTTCAAAAAAATTTAATTCTTTATTTAAAAAAAATTTTTTTTTATAATTTTTTTTGCCATAAATTATTTCTTAGAAAATTCTTAAAATTATAAAATATCTTCTAAATTAATTTTCATGCAATTTTTATTTATTTATTTATATAATTGTAATTTTTATTACAATTATAAGTGTAAAGTATCTCTCATTTTAAGATACAAACTTTTATTTATTATTTTGTCTAAAAAATTGCGTATAGCTTCTTATTTCGCAGGGAAGTAAATAGTGATTAATTAAAAAGAAGAAATACATGCTTCAATATTTTTAAATCAAAATTAAAGCGACTTGTAATTAAATTCTAATTTAATAATTAAAAAAGACAAATATTTTTCTTCAAACAATATATCTTCATTAATAATTTCAAATATTTAAATGTTTTTAATTGATTTATTATTAAATAACAATAACTTAGTTAATTATCAAATTACAATTCAAAGAATATTTAAAACTAGTTTATTTACACAAATTCATTCTTTAGATTCTGTTTTATCATTTTTGTTCTGTTTTTGGTTCTTCTTCTCATCGTCTTCTTCATTTTCTGCAGATTCTTCTTCAGGTTTCTTTTTCATGTTCAAAAGATCTTCGGAAAATCCCTTTTCACGATAAAAATCCGGATATTCTGACATACACGTGAACAAATTTTTAAAAGATGTGAGACACTCTAAATTATCTTGTTCCTCATTATTATTACTATTGAACATACAGAGAAATGATTCTTTAAATTCTGAACCGCAAGGACCTGAGGCCATTCCATCTAAACAAGGACAATCCCAATTTATTTCTCCGCTAGAAAGAATTAATCCGGGGCTTGATTCTGATTCACTTTGATTGTTTTCGCTGGCAGGTGGTTTTTCTTCTTTATTAAAAGATACATTATTGGAGTCTTTTTCTTCTTTATTGTTGCCAGACATTGTTCAATTTTAGAATTCTAATACTTTTTTAGAGTTAATTTTTCTCAAGTATTTATTAGGGTATTATTTTTAGATCATTGTCTAGTCTTTAATTAAACTGGAATTATTATTATTAAAAAACTGTAGATTTTATATAGCTTCTTTGGAATTAATAAATTTATTTATATCCTAGAAAAAAAAATAAAGAAATTTTTTTTTTATTTTTCTATTTATAAATTTTTAATTTAAAAAAAAAAATTTTCAATAAAAAAAAATTAAGTAAATAAAATAAATAATTAATTCAAAAAATTTTTAATGAAAAAAAATTATTTTTTTTTAAATTCGAGCCAGTGATTAATTTTTTTACTTTTATATTCATACAAAATTAATTTTTTTAATAATTTACTTATAAAAAAAAATTTTAATTTTTGCCTTTTTAAAAAACATAAAAATTAAAATAATTTAAATTAAATTTTCTGAATTTTGATCAAGGTCATTGATGTAACATTTAAAAAGCGGATTGTTATTTTATAAATAAATTTTTATAAGTGTAATGATAATGGTCAATACTTACTACATTTATTAAAAATAAAGTTCAACGCGTCCCAATGATTATAAAAAAATTATTCGCTAAAAAATAGCTCCAAAATATTACAACACAAAATACAATATTAAATCACACTTATAATCCACGTGCTTACAACAATTATTGTTTTGGTAAAAATGGTTTATGATGTGATGCAATAGACTTTATTTACCACGTGGTGGTTATTCAATTGATGTAAATGTAAGCGACCTTCTATATCAGTTCATGGCTTTATCACGCAACTAGTTATCAGATATTAGTAAGTTGGAATTTTTTATATAATTTATTAAAATTTTAATGATTATTTATATCACTAATTAAATTCATAATTTCTTCTTGAAGAAATTTCAATTTCTTCACAAAGAAGTAAATACTTAATATTAAAAACATTTTAAAAAATTTATTTTCATGACATTTACTTTATTAATCACTTGACCATTTTTTAATTTTATTTAATACACAAATTTTTTCCTAAAAATTATTTAAAAAAAAAAATGCATTTCTAATTTTTTTAAATTTCTACATATCAATTTTTTTTTTCATTTTTTTTTCTACAATTTGTTGCAAAAATTCTAAAAATGATTAAATATATCTGTTAAATTAATTTTCATCAATGTTTTTAACAATTAAATTGTAATTAAAAAAAAAATCAGCATGAAGAAATAAAAAAAAATTATGACATTAAATTTATTAATTACTTAACCAATTTTAAATTTTATTTAACAAACAAATTTGTTCAAAAAAATTATTTTTAAAAAATTGCATTTTTAATTTTTTTAAATTTCTACATATCAATTTTTTTTCTCATTTTTTTGCCATAATTTATTTGTTACAGAAATTTTCAAAATTATTAAATATCTTCTAAATTAATTTTCATTTATTTTCAATTCGATCGATTTATTAAAAAATTTTTTATACATTATTTTTTATTTTACTAAAAATTATGTTTATAATAAATTTTTGTTTCCTTTAAAATTTTTCTACTATTAATTACATAAATATTATTGTCAATTGAATTTTTACTCTGTGATATAAATTATTTAAAATTTCTCTTTTTTTTTTTATTAGGATCGACAGATACATGACCACTTTCATAAAATTATATTGCATTAAAAATTATTTTACATATCTCTTTATAAAATTGCAATAACAATACTGTACTGTATATGAGTAATCCCCAATAATTGGTAATAAATTGAAGAAACAAATATATATATATCTATATATATATAGGAGACTTTCTATAGATATAGATAGTCACTCATCACGATATCTCTGGAACTATAAGACCTAGAGACTTGAAATTTGGCAGGAATATTCCTTTTGCCAAGTAGAGGTCAGCTAAGAACGGATTTCACGAAATTCCACCCACAAGGGGGGTTGCGGGGGTGTTCACGAAAAAAATTCATATTTTTCAATTATGGCTTTTAATAGTTCAAAACTTGGTCAGAATGTTTCAAATTACATTTAGAAATTTTTAAAAACGAATTCTGTGACATTCCACCCCCCTGGCGTGCCCGTGCGTGGGCGTCAAATTAAGAAAAAATTCGTAAATTTCAATCTATAGCTATTAATACTTTGAAACATGGCCAGAATGCTTTTTTGGCGTTTTTGAGCTGTTAAGAATAAATTTCATTAAATTCTACCCCCACATGTCCGTGTGTGGGCGTAAAATTAAAAGAAATTGTACCTTTTAATCTATAGCAGCTAAAGGATTGAAACTTGGCCAGATTGATTTTTTTGGAGTTTTTGAGCTGTAAAGAATGAATTTTATGAAATGCCACCCTCACAAATCCTTGCGTGGGCGTTAATTAAAAAATTATAAAATTCAATTCCTAAAGGATAATAAGAAGGCATTAAATATAAAAAAAATTAAAAATTTTTATATAAGGTAAAAGCCCTAATAGATGATCATGTACCATTATATGATCACTCTTTTTCATATTTAATCTATATTTTTATAAATTGAATATGAATAACATATTTCAAACCCTGACATTCATGCTCACATCTATCCATGGTGTAGGCCTACTGGGGATCCCGCCATGTAAAATAACGGGGACGCATCGCATGACACAGTACCTCCATGGTGATGTGGAAAGCTGTGTCAATCATTATTTTTAACTCATATAAATTTATAATGCCCTAATTTATTATCTGAGTGTGTAAATTTCATAAAATTCATTTATGATATAACTACTTACGTAGTTAGATAACAAAATTAATATTTTTCGCGCCTGGCGTATATTGTACGCCACGCGAAGCGGGCGGGTAACGGCTAGTATATATATATATATATATATATATATATATATATATATATATATATATATATATATATATATATATATAAAATACAGTAAATTGCTTATAAATATATTATTTGTATCTTATAAATGTATTCCTGAGAAAATGGCATCAACAAATTTTCGGATTGATGTTAATATAAAAAAGTTATAAATTTATGTAAAATTGTAATAGCTATTAAATATTTATAATTCTTAATAGGAAGCACTTATTTTATTTTAATTAAGCTACTATTTTTCAGATCAATTTTCTTCTTTTAAGGTAGTTGTAGCGTGATAGGCATTTCAACAGAAAATTATGAAATTTTTTTTATTGAAAGATAAATATATTAATAATTCACTACCAAAATTTCAGATCAATTGACCGCACCGTTTTTGAGTAATTAATTTTTGAAATTGCATCTTTTACACGAAGCGGTATAGAGAGATGATAAAGTTAGTATGAAATCTTTGGCCCACTCGAGTGGTACGGAAGATTTCATACTAACTTTACCATCTCTCTATACCTCTACGTGTAAAAGATACAATTTCGAAAATTAATTACTCAAAAACGGTGCGGTCAATTGATCTGAAATTTTGGTAGTGAATTATTAATATATTTATCTTTCAATAAGAAAAATTTCATAATTTTCTGTTGAAATGCCTATCACGCAACAACTACCTTAAAGTATGCAATAGTTTTTTAATCGAAGCCAATAAGGAACATTTTTAATTATATATTTTTAAGAAACTTTTTGCACGCCTCATAGCGCGAAGCGCGTGAGGTTGTGCTTTATACTCGACTCGTCAAGGTCAAGCAATTTTGTGATCTTTAAATGCCTCTATCACAACCATATTACACTTATACAATGATATAAGTAGATGTACACCAAAAAAACATTTAAATTAAACCATCTTCTACTTTCTAAAATCATTTCATGTTGCTATTTTGAAAAAAAAAAAACGTTTTGAAAAAAATTTTACGTGGACGTCCGGATGTCACTCCATTTTGGATGTACCAACGATTACTCTCGAACAAATTGATATTTCAAGACTGGACCTTTTTTATTAGTTTCAGAATTCGATGAACTGGGTCCGTATTTCATATCAGTGGCCTAGTTTACGTATTTTTTTTTTAATTGAATTTTTATTAAAGTTCACTACGATACAACCGTACAAAGCCAAACGAACTTTTCTGATTTGTTACGTGAAAACTATGGCGCCACTTGATCAAGCAATGAAAAAAAATTGGCATGTAGAAATTTTAAAAAATTAAAAATGCAATTTTTTAAAAATAATTTTTCTTAAGAAAATTGTTTGTTAAATAAAACTAGAAAAAAAATCAAGTGATTAATAAATTTAATGTCATAATTTTTTAAAATTTCTTTTTAAAAATGTTGAATTTTTTTCATTACAATTTATTTGTTAAAAAATCTAAAAAATTGTAGAAAATTAATTTAGCAGATATTTAATAATTTTTTCAACAAATAAATTGTAGCAAAAAAAAAGAGAATAAAAATTGACATGTAGAAATTAAAAAAAAATAAAATTGCAATTTTTTAAAAATAATTTTTTTTAAGAAAATTCTTTGTTAGATAAAATTAGAAAAAAAAATCAGGTGATTAATAAATTTAATGTCATAATTTTTTAAAATTTCTTTTTAAAAATGTTGAATTTTTTTCATTACAATTCAATTGATAAAAAAAAAGTCTAAAAAATTGATGAAAATTAATTTAGCAGATATTTAATAATTTTTTCAACAAATAAATTGTAGCGAAAAAAAAAATTGATATGTAAAAATTAAAAACAATTAAAAATGCTATTTTTTAGAAATAACTTTTAGAAACATATTTATTTTTTAGTGCAAAACGCGAGCTCTCCACTCTTTTTAGTAAAAAAAAATCAGGGAGTTGAAGTTGAAGTTGTAGAGCAAAGAAGCTAAAGAGACTTTTTTGTAATATAATATTAAAATAAATTGATTACCTGGCGGTGGTTGATTGGATTGATTTATGACAACTTGTTGACTTCTTTCTTGAGGACGCTGTCTTTGTTTAGGATTAGGCTGTTGTGAATTTTAAAGTGGGGAATCGGGATCGTCAGAAGGCGCACTAGGTTGTTCATATGCGTTATAAGTGACCGTAGTAAGTAGAAGTATTACAACAACTGCGATTAACACTACTGCAGCTATTATTATTAAAAAATCCATTTTTTCTAATAAATAAAAATGATTTAATAAATAAATAATTTTTTAAAAAATTTTTAATTTGTTTATAGGATTACTTACACTGTTTTACGGAAGGACATAAGAACTATGCGTATGTGTAGTATAACTGTACTAAGCTGTACTATTATTATTGTGTCAAAAATATTCAGCTATGTTCTGAATCATCTTACATCCTCTATAGAGGATAAAATATCGAAGATTATATTGAAGTAGGAAAGTATATTTTCTATACTATCAACTATCAAATGTCTTATTTTTAATGATACACTGAAATACAGTGAAAGCTGTTAAAAGTTACCGTAGTTCTCTCTCAATTTCTCATAAAACACTAACAAGAGCGAGAAAAACAACCTGGGTAACTTTTAACAGCTTTCACTGTAAATTAGATTTTTTAGAAGAAAAAATTTTCAGAATTTTTTTCACTGATAAATTACAGCAAGAAAAATTTATTTTAAAAATTCCATTTTCAGAAATTAAAAAATTGTAAATGCAATTTTTTTTAAATAATTTTTTAGACCTAGTTTATTTTTCAAGAAAAGTAAAAAAAATTGTCAAGTGTCCGATAATTTTAATATACTTGATAAAAAAAGACAAGTTTTTTTTTTGTAAAATATTTAAATTATTGAGAATATTTATGGTCAAAATAAATTAAACTTTCTGTAGAAATTTAGAAATGGAGCAGCACATACAATTTTAAAACCAAAATACACATTTATTCACTGATTAAGAATTTGTGAGAAGAATTCAACCGGTTATCTGTCCGAAAAAAAAAATGATTAATAATATATTTTGATTTTAATGTATAAAATGGTCACTAATTTCGCTTTAATTTATTCAAAGAAATGTCAAAATTTTAAAAAATTGAACAAAAAAAGATTTATATCGACTCCATAAATGAAGTTATTATTATTATTGTTATTGAAAATTGAAACTGTATAATAATAATAATAACTAGCAACCTTGTAGTCACTATGAGACTGCCGTGACTTGTGAACTATAAATGAATAAAATTTTGCTTTATAAATAATGACTTTTGTTAAATTGCACTGTACTTTTTTAACTTTTGATGTTTTTAAAAATATAAGCTCATCCTGATGTTACACTCATCAAGAGCTTTCATTCGAGTACCCACATGCATTTTTATGTATTTTTCATATATACATATGTATGATATACATAAATATCTAAAATATATGAAAAATTGATGTGGGTACTCAAATGAAAGGTCTCGATGAGTGTAATGTCGGGGTGAGCTTATATCTTTAAAAATGTCAATATTTCACAAGATACAAGGTCATTTCTTAATTATTGATATTTTTAAAGATATAAGCTCATTCCGATGTTACACTCTTCAAGAGCTTTCATTCGAGTACCCATATGACATTTTTTATATATTTTATATATATGATATTTGTGAAACATATAATTATGTAAAATATATGAAAAATTGATGTGGGTACTCAAATGAAAGGTCTCGATGAGTGTAATATCGGGGTGAGCTTATATCTTTAAAAATTTCAATAGTTTTCAAGATACAAGGGCATTTCTTAATTATTGATATTTTTAAAGATGTAAGCCCATCCTGATGTTACACTCATCAAGAGCTTTTATTTGTGTACCCACATGCATTTTTATATATTTTTCATATATACATATATATAAATATACGAAAAATTAATGTGGGTACTCAAATGAAAGCTCTTGATGAGTGTAACATCGGGATGAGCTTGTATCTTCAAAAATGTCAATAGTTTACAAGATACAAGGTAAATTCTTAATTATGTATCTAGAGATAGAGCATTTTCGAATGCAGCCTAAATACTTATCATAATAAATTGACTAATCGGTGAGAGTGATATAAAACCTTGAAAAGGCACAAATTTATATCAAGACTTTTGTAATGACACTAAATTTCACTAAAAAAAACCGATTTTATCATATGACTATCCTGGACACAAAATTTTTCTTATTCTTTTAATAATATCGATAATAAAAGTTTGGAAAATCGAAAAGTGCACGCCTCATAATCTCATTTTCTATAATAAAATTGATTAAAATAAAATACAAATACTTTTAAATGTTTCGCGCCATTGTCCATTCAGAAAAGAAAAGTACTGCGCATGTGTTGTAAACGAACCTTATTTACATAGATATAGATATACAAACGATAAGTGGATTTTAGTTTATTGCTAATTATAATTAAACTACATCGAATTAGACCGTGATCTTCGAAAAGACTTAGTTTTGGATAATACTGATGCGTATAAAAAAAAATGGACTTGATCAGTTAAGTTTTTCGGCATTTATCGTGTTTACGCCAGTTTCCATACATACATCAGACACACGGACGCCCACGGAATAATTTTTTTAAACATTTTTTTTATTTACTTAAAAAGTAAAATGTCTTTTAAAAATGTCATAAGTGTTGAAACTACTGTTTTTCCATGACATTAATGTGTAAATATTATTCTACAAGTGCGATAGAAAATAAATAGAGACAATTTTAGTTAAAAAAATCACTTGATTTTTGTAAGGCGAGAGTAGAGCACTACCTCATCCGTTTCGCTTATGAGGCGTGCAATAATAATAATAGTCCATAATTATTTTTACATCATTATTATTAATGAAAATTAAATTAGCCGACATTTGAAAATTTTGATAATTTATTTTATTGAAAAATAATTTTTAAAAAATTAAAACAAAAATTTATAATATTTTAAAAATTATCTGTGGAATTTTTTAAAAATATTTTTTTAGTTCTAATTTTTAATTAATAAAAAAATCAAAAATTTTTGAGTGTCGGCTAACTTAATTTTTATTTATTATTATTATTGAAATGATTTAAAAAAAATAGTCATTATTACTTTGTAATTATATTCTATTTATTTTATCATTCATCACAAAATTAAATTTTATATAATAAAAAAAAGACAAAATTAACTTAAACTACTAATTATTTAATAAATTTTATAATTGACAACTGTACAATTCGATATGACAATACATTTTTTATATATTTTCTTTTTATTCAAATATTAATCACTGAGTTTTCCAGTAACAGTACTATACGTCATTCTCATACATTGATAATCGATTAAAGTACTCTCTTCTTCCACTAATAATAATATATTTCTATATTAAATGTGTACATTAAAATTAAAAAAATATAAAATAAACAAAATTCATTTTATCTACACAAAGCATCCAGCAAATAATTATTTTTTTTTCATATTTATATGTATATATTCATCTGAATTATATAAGTACTTAAACAATGTATAATGTAACTAACATTTTATATATATATATATATATATATATATATATATATATATATATATATATATATATATATATATATATATTTATTGTAATACAGTATTTTCAACTTAGATTTTTATTATATTTTTATCATCTTAATTAATTCACTCTGCACTTTTTATAACAACAAAAATTTTGTTTTTAAAAAAAGATTTCATTATTGATACTATAATTAATAATTGATATGCAGGTGCATTAATTGCACGGGTTTTATAGCTTGTTAAATTCAATTATAACATCGATATTTTTACGTAGTGTATCACGTCGCTAAAATATAATTAATCATTTTTACCTCATATTCATTAATAAACATTATAACTTAATTTTTACGTAAAAAAAAAATATTTTTGTTAATTTACAAACTCAATTTAATACTTTACTTTAATTTAATGTTTTTTTTTTTTTTTTTTAATTATAAAATTAGGGAATTAAATATAATATTCAAATTATTTAAAAATTTGATAAAATTATTGAAGTATAATTTAAAAAAAAAAATTATCTTTTAGAAAAATGAAATTTTAAATTTGTTATATTCATTTTTTAATTTTTGTTTTTAATATTTATTTTTTAATATTTGTTTTTTAATTTTTCTTTTTTAATATTTGTTTTTTAATTTTTTAGAAAAATTTATTAAGTATAATTTAAAAAATTCTTTTTTATAAAAATGAAATTTAAATTAATTAAGATTTAATTTTTTTCAATTATGAATTGATGCAAGAAATTTTGTTTAAAATTTTTAAAACATAAAATACAATAGTAATTTTTTAAATTAAAAGCTAAAAATTTTTTTATTAAAACATTTATCTGTATAAGGTAAAGTACCCAGTAGTTGAACAGGTTTCAAAGTAAAACGTATTTGACCCTATTTTTTAATATATATAGATGTAATTAATGGTTCAAATTAGTGATTTTCATGAAAATATATACAATTTTGAATTGATTGAAGCGCAAAATAACGCAGACAATTGAATATTTATATTTTGACAACGTTTTTAACCCTTCGTTGGTGGCGCTATGAGCGAATCGCCGCCTAAGGGGGCGTCCATAAATTACGTGAGGCATTTTTGAGAATTTTTTAACCCTCCCTCCCCCCTTGATAAGATTTCGTAAGATTTTCCTCAACTCCCTCCCCCCTCCCCTAATATCACGCGAGATTATTCAAAATTTATGTTTTGGCTGTAAACGGGTTGGATTATTGAGAAAAAAAGTGCCATTCGGCTACACCCGACATGGATAGGTAGATTTCTTGTTTGAATATTGAAAAAAACACGTTATTAAAAGGCCGTAATGTCCTAAAATTTATTTTTTATTATATTTTTGCAAATAACGATATGAGACTGACTACAGCAAATACATATTGACAGACATCTACCTAAAAAATAGGATTTTTTACATATAAAAGTCATTTGATGATAAAAGCTAAAATTTAATTTATTATTGATTTTTTTTGAATTTTCTCAACTACGAAATAAATTGAAAAAAGTATTAAAAGTCGACGAAAAATAGTTTAAATTGAAGATAATTAAACATATTATGACAAAATTGTATTAAAATTACGACATGAGACCGGCTACCACCGATAGA